>NC_090934.1:1142911402-1144161402 GCF_040938575.1 Ambystoma mexicanum
TCTATAGCATGAGATGTGATATCCAAGTCCTTCCTATTCCAATCCTGAGACCCTTCCTATAGCATGAGATGTGATATCTCAATGCTTCTAATACCAAACCTGAGATCCTTCCTCTAACATGAAATGTGATATCCAACTCCTTCCCGTTCCAAACCTGAGAGCCTATCTATAGCATGAGATGTGATATCCAAGTCCTTCCCATTCCAATCCTTAGACCCTTCCTACAGCATGCAATATGATATCTCAATGATTCTAATAACAAACCTGAGACGTGTCCTATAACATGAGATGGGATATCCAACTCCATCCCATTCCACTCCTGAGACACTTCCGATAGCAGAGATGTCATATCTCAATGCTTATACCAAACCTGAGACCCTTCCTATAACATGAGATGTGATATCCAACTCCTTCCCGTTCCAAACCTGAGACCCTTCCTTTAGCATGAGATGTGATATCCAGCTCCTTCCCATTCCAATCCTGAGACACTTCCGATAGCATGAGATGTGATATCTCAATGCTTCTAATATCAAAACGGAGACCCTCCCTATAGCATGATATGTGATATCTAAGTCCTTCCCATTCCAATCCTGAGACCCTTCCTATAGCATGAGATGTGATATCTCAATGCTTCTACCAAACCTGAGACCCTTCCTTTAGCATGAGATGTGATATCCAACTCCTTCCCATTCCAGTCCTGAGACCCTTCCTATAGCATGAGATATGATATCTCAATACATCTAATACCAAACCTGAGATCCTTCCGATAACATGAGATGTGATATCCAAATGCTTCCCCTTCCAAACCTGAGACTCTCCCTTTAGCATGAGATGTGATATCCAACTCCTTCCCATTCCAATCCTGAGACCCTTCTGATAGCATGAGATGTGATATCTCAATGTTTCTAATACCAAACCTGAGATCCTTCCTATAACATGAGATGTGATATCCAACTCCTTCCCATTCCAATCCTGAGACCCTTCCTATAGCATGAGAAGTGATATCTCCATGCTTATACCAAACCTGAGACCCTTCCTAGAGCCTGAGATGTGATATTCAACTCCTTCCCATTCCAATCCTGAGACCCTTCCTATAGCATATGTGATATCCAACTCCTTCCCATTCCAAACATGAGACCCTTCCTATAGCAAGAATGTAATATCCAACTCCTACCCATTCCAATCCTGAGACCATTCCTATAGCATGAGATGTGATATCTCAATGCTTATACCAAACCTGAGACCCTTCCTGTGGCATGAGATGTCATATACAACTCCTTCCCATTCCAATCCTGAGACCCTTCCTATAGCATGAGATGTGATATCCAACTCCTTCCCATTCCAATCCTGAGACCCTTCCTATAGCATGAGATATGATATCTCAATGCTTCTAACACCAAACCTGAGATCCTTCCGATAGCATGAGATGTGATATCTCAATGCTTCTAATACCAAACCTGAGATCATTCCTATAACACGAGATGTAATATCTAAATCCTTCCCCTTCCAAACCTGAGACCCTCCCTTTAGCATGAGATGTGATATCCAACTCTTTCCCATTCCAATCCTGAGACCCTTCCTATAGCATGAGATGTGATGTCTCAATGCTTCTAATACCAAACCTGAGATCCTTCCTATAACATGAGATGTGATATCCAACTCCTTCCCATTCCAATCCTGAGACACTTCCTATAGCATGAGAAGTGATATCTCAATGCTTATACCAAACCTGAGACCCTTCCTACGGCATGAGATGTCATATACAACTCCTTCCCATTCCAATCCTGAGACCCGTCCTATAGCATGAGATGTGATATCTCAATGCTTATACCAAACCTGACACCCTTCCTATAGCATGAGATGTGATATCCAACTACTTCCCATTCCAATCCTGAGACCCTTCCTATAGTATGAGATGTGATATCCAACTCCTTCCCTTTCCAAACCTGAGAGCCTATCTATAGCATGAGATGTGATATCCAAGTCCTTCCCATTCCAATCCTGAGACCCTTCCTATAGCATGAGATGTGATATCTCAATGCTTCTAATTCCAATCCTGAGACCCTTCCTATAGCATGAGATGTGATATCCAACTCCTTCCATTCCAATCCTGAGACCTGTCCTATAGCATGAGATGTGATATCTCAATGCTTATACCAAACCTGAGACCCTTCCTATAGCATGAGATGTGATATCCAACTACTTCCCATTCCAATCCTGAGACCCTTCCTATAGCATGAGATGTGATATCCAACTCCTTCCCTTTCCAAACCTGAGAGCCTATCTATAGCATGAGATGGGATATCCAACTCCTTCCCATTCCAATCCTGAGACACTTCCGATAGCAGAGATGTGATATCTGAATGCTTATACCACACCTGAGACCCTTCCTATAACATGAGATGTGATATCCAACTCCTTCCCGTTCCAAACCTGAGACCCTTCCTTCAGCATGAGATGTGATATCCAGCTCCTTCCCATTCCAATCCTGAGACACTTCCGATAGCATGAAATGTGATATCTCAAAGCTTCTAATATCAAAACTGAGACCCTCCCTATAGCATGATATGTGATATCTAAGTCCTTCCCATTCCAATCCTGAGACCCTTCCTGTAGCATGAGATGTGATATCTCAATGCTTCTACCAAACCTGAGACCCTTCCTTTAGCATGAGATGTGATATCCAACTGCTTCCCATTCCAGTCCTGAGACCCTTCCTATAGCATGAGATATGATATCTCAATACTTCTAATACCAAACCTGAGATCCTTCCGATAACATGAGATGTGATATCCAAATCCTTCCCCTTCCAAACCTGAGACCCTCCCTTTAGCATGAGATGTGATATCCAACTCCTTCCCATTCCAATCCTGAGACCCTTCTGATAGCATGAGATGTGATATCTCAATGCTTCTAATACCAAACCTGAGATCCTTCCTATAACATGAGATGTGATATCCAACTCCTTCCCATTCCAATCCTGAGACCCTTCCTACAGCATGAGAAGTGATATCTCCATGCGTATACCAAACCTAAGACCCTTCCTATAGCATGAGATGTGATATCCAAATCCTTCCCATTCCAATCCTGAGACTCTTCCTATAGCATGAGATGTGATATCTCAATGCTTATACCAAACCAGAGACCCGTCCTATAACATGAGATGGGATATCCAACTCCTTCCCATTCCAATCCTGAGCCACTTCCGATAGCAGAGATGTGATATCTCAATGCTTATACCAAACCTGAGACCCTTCCTATAACATGAGATGTGATATCCAACTCATTCCCATTCCAAACCTGACACACTTCCTATAGCATATGTGATATCCAACTCCTTCCCATTCCAAACATGAGTCCCTTCCTATATCAAGAATGTAATATCCAACTCCTACCCATTCCAATCCTGAGACCATTCCTATAGCATGAGATGTGATATATCAATGCTTCTAATACCAAACCTGAGATCCTTCCTATGACATGAAATGTGATATCCAAATCCTTCCCATTCCAAACCTGAGACCCTTCCTACAGCATGCGATGTGATATCTCAATGCTTCTAATATCAAACCTGAGACCCGTCCTATAACATGAGATGGGATATCCAACTCCTTCCCGTTCCAAACCTGATACTCTTCCTATAGCATGAGATGTGATATCCAATTCCTTCCCATCCCAATCCTGAGACACCTCCGATAGCAGAGATGTGATATCTCAATGCTTATACCAAACCTGAGACTCTTCCTATAACATGAGATGTGATATCCAACTCCTTCCCGTTCCAAACCTGAGACCCTTCCTATAGCATGAGATGAGATATCCAACTCCTTCCCATTCCAATCCTGAGACCGTTCCGATAGCATGAGATGTGATATCTCAATGCTTCTAATACCAAACCTGAGATCCTTCCTATAACATGAGATGTGATATCCAACTCCTTCCCATTCTAATCCTGAGACCCTTCCTATAGCATGAGAAGTGATATCTCCATGCTTATACCAAACCTGAGACCCTTCCTATAGCATGAGATGTGATATCCAATTTCTTCCCATTCCAATCCTGAGACCCTTCCTATAGCATGAGAAGTGATATCTCCATGTGTATACCAAACCTGAGACCCTTCCTATAGCATGAGATGTGATATCCAAATCTTTCCCATTCCAATCCTGAGACCCTTCCTATAGCATGAGATGTGATATCTCATGCTTATACCAAACCAGAGACCCGTCCTATAACATGAGATGGGATATCCAACTCCTTCCCATTCCAATCCTGAGCCACTTCCAATAGCAGAGATGTGATATCTCAATGCTTATACCAAACCTGAGACCCTTCCTATAACATGAGATGTGATATCCAACTCATTCCCGTTCCAAACCTGAGACACTTTCTATAGCATATGTGATATCCAACTCCTTCCCATTCCAAACATGAGACCCTTCTTATAGCAAGAGATGTGATATATCAATGCTTCTAATACCAAACCTGAGATCCATCCTATGACATGAAATGTGATATCCAAATCCTTCCCATTCCAAACCTGAGACCCTTCCTACAGCATGCGATGTGATATCTCAATGCTTCTAATATCAAACCTGAGACCCGTCCTATAACATGAGATGGGATATCCAACTCCTTCCCGTTCCAAACCTGATACCCTTCCTATAGCATGAGATGTGATATCCAATTCCTTCCCATCCCAATCCTGAGACACCTCCGATAGCAGAGATGTGATATCTCAATTCTTATACCAAACCTGAGACTCTTCCTATAACATGAGATGTGATATCCAAATCCTTCCCGTTCCAAACCTGAGACCCTTCCTATAGCATGTGATGTGATATCCAACTCCTTCCCATTCCAATCCTGAGACCCTTCCTATAACATGAGATGGGAATCTCCAACTCCTTCCCATTCCAATCCTGAGACCCTTCCGATAGCAGAGATGTGATATCTCAATGCTTATACCAAACCTGAGATCCTTCCTATAACATGAGATGTGATATCCAACTCCTTCCCATTCCAATCCTGAGACCCTTCCTATAGCATGAGATGTGATATCTCACTGCTTATACCAAATCTGAGACCCTTCCTATAGCATGAGATGTGATATCCAGCTCCTTCCCATTCCAATCCTGAGACACTTCCGATAGCATGAGATGTGATATCTCAATGCTTCTAATATCAAAACTGAGACCCTCTCTAGAGCATGATATGTGATATCTAAGTCCTTCCCATTCCAATCCTGAGACCCTTCCTATAGCATGAGAGGTAATATCTCAATGCTTCTACCAAACCTGAGACCCTTCCTTTAGCATGAGATGTGATATCCAACTCCTTCCCATTCCAGTCCTGAGACCCTTCCTATAGCATGAGATATGATATCTCAATACTTCTAATACCAAACCTGAGATCCTTCCGATAACATGAGATGTGATATCCAAATCCTTCCCCTTCCAAACCTGAGACTCTCCCTTTAGCATGAGATGTGATATCCAACTCCTTCCCATTCCAATCCTGAGACCCTTCTGATAGCATGAGATGTGATATCTCAATTTTTCGAATACCAAACCTGAGATCCTTCCTATAACATGAGATGTGATATCTCAATGCTTCTAATACCAAACCTGAGACCCTCCCTTTAGCATGAGATGTGATATCCGACTCCTTCCCATTCCAATCCTGAGACCCTTCTGATAGCATGAGATGTGATATCTCAATGCCTCTAATACCAAACCTGAGATCCTCCCAATAGCATGAGATGTGATATCTCAAAGCTTCTAATACCAAACCTGAGATCCTTCCCATAACATGAGATGTAATATCCAAATCCTTCCCCTTCCAAACCTGAGACCCTCCCTTTAGTATGAGATGTGATATCCAACTCCTTCCCATTCCAATCCTGAGATCCTTCTGATAGCATAAGATGTGATATCTCAATGCCTCTAATACCAAACCTGAGATCCTACCTCTAACATGAAATGTGATATCCAACTCCTTCCCCTTCCAAACCTGAGAGCCTTCCTATAGCATGAGATGTGATATCCAACTCCTTCCCATTCCAACCTGAGACCCTTCCTATAGCATAAGATGGGATATCCAACTCCTTCCAAATCCAATCCTGATACCCTTCCGATAGCATGAGATGTGATATCCCAATGCTTCTAAAAAACCTGAGACCCATACATGGCATGAGATGTGATATCAAACTCCTTCCCATTCCAATCCTGAGACCCTTCCTATAGCTTGAGATGTGATATCCAACTCCTTCCCATTCCAATTCTGAGACCCTTCCTGTAGCATGAGATGTGATATCTCAATGCTTCTAATACCAAACCTGAGACCCTTCCTATAACATGAGATGTGATATCCAAGTCCTTCCCATTCCAATCCTGAGACCCTTCCTATAGCATGAGATGTGATATCTCAATGCTTCTAATACCAAACCTGAGACCTGTCCTATAACATGAGATGTGATATCCAAGTCCTTCCCATTTCAATCCTGAGACCCTTCCTATAGCTTGAGATGTGATATCCAACTCCTTCCCATTCCAATTCTGAGACCCGTCCTATACCATGAGATGTGATATCTCAATGCTTCTAATGCCAAACCTGAGACCCCTCCTATAACGAGATGGGATATCCAACTCCTTCCCATTCCAATCCTGAGACCCTTCCGATAGCAGAGATGTGATATCTCAATGCTTATACCAATCCTGAGACCCTTCCTATAGCATGAGATGTGATGTCTCAATGCTTCTAATACCAAACCTGAGATCCTTCCTATAACATGAGATGTGATATCCAACTCCTTCCCATTCCAATCCTGAGACACTTCCTATAGCATGAGAAGTGATATCTCCATGCTTATACCAAACCTGAGACCCTTCCTATAGCATGAGATGTGATATCCAAATCCTTCCCATTCCAATCCTGAGACCCTTCCTATAGCATGAGATGTGATATCTCAATGCTTATACCAAACCTGAGAGCCTACCTATAGCATGAGATGTGATATCCAAGTCCATCCCATTCCAATCCTTAGACGCTTCCTACAGCATGCGATGTGATATCTCAATGATTCTAATACCAAACCAGAGACCCGTCCTATAACATGAGATGGGATATCCAACTCCTTCCCGTTCCAAACCTGAGACCCTTCCTATAGCATATGTGATATCCAACTCCTTCCCATTCCAAACATGAGACCCTTCCTATAGCAAGAATGTAATATCCAACTCCTACCCATTCCAATCCTGAGACCATTCCTATAGCATGAGATGTGATATCTCAATGCTTCTAATACCAAACCTGAGATACTTCCTATGACATGAGATGTGATATCCAATTCCTTCCCATTCCAAACCTGAGATCCTTCCTACAGCATGCAATGTGATATCTCAATGCTTCTAATACCAAACCTGAGACCCGTCCTATAACATGAGATGGGATATCCAACTCCTTCCCGTTCCAAACCTGAGACCCTTCCTATAGCATGAGATGTGATATCCAACTCCTTCCCATTCCAATCCTGAGACCCTTCCGATAGCATGAGAAGTGATATCTCAATGCTTCTAATATCAAACCAGTGATCCTTCCTATAACATGAGATGTGATATCCAAATCCTACCCCTTCCAAACCTGAGACCCTCCCTTTAGCATGAGATGTGATATCCAACTCCTTCCCATTCCAATCCTGAGACCCTTCCTATAGCATGAGATGTGATATCTCAATGCTTATACCAAACCTGAGACCCTTCCTATAGCATGAGATGTGATATCCAACTCCTTCCCATTCCAATCCTGAGACCCTTCCTATAGCATGAGATGTGATGTCTCAATGCTTCTAATACCAAACCTGAGATCCTTCCTATAACATGAGATGTGATATCCAACTCCTTCCATTCCAATCCTGAGAAACGTCCTATAGCATGAGATGTGATATCTCAATGCTTATACCAAACCTGAGACCCTTCCTATAGCATGAGATGTGATATCCAACTACTTCCCATTCCAATCCTGAGACCCTTCCTATACCATGAGATGTGATATCCAACTCCTTCCCTTTCCAAACCTGAGAGCCTATCTATAGCATGAGATGTGATATCCAAGTCCTTCCTATTCCAATCCTGAGACCCTTCCTATAGCATGAGATGTGATATCTCAATGCTTCTAATACCAAACCTGAGATCCTTCCTCTAACATGAAATGTGATATCCAACTCCTTCCCGTTCCAAACCTGAGAGCCTATCTATAGCATGAGATGTGATATCCAAGTCCTTCCCATTCCAATCCTTAGACCCTTCCTACAGCATGCAATATGATATCTCAATGATTCTAATAACAAACCTGAGACGTGTCCTATAACATGAGATGGGATATCCAACTCCATCCCATTCCACTCCTGAGACACTTCCGATAGCAGAGATGTCATATCTCAATGCTTATACCAAACCTGAGACCCTTCCTATAACATGAGATGTGATATCCAACTCCTTCCCGTTCCAAACCTGAGACCCTTCCTTTAGCATGAGATGTGATATCCAGCTCCTTCCCATTCCAATCCTGAGACACTTCCGATAGCATGAGATGTGATATCTCAATGCTTCTAATATCAAAACGGAGACCCTCCCTATAGCATGATATGTGATATCTAAGTCCTTCCCATTCCAATCCTGAGACCCTTCCTATAGCATGAGATGTGATATCTCAATGCTTCTACCAAACCTGAGACCCTTCCTTTAGCATGAGATGTGATATCCAACTCCTTCCCATTCCAGTCCTGAGACCCTTCCTATAGCATGAGATATGATATCTCAATACATCTAATACCAAACCTGAGATCCTTCCGATAACATGAGATGTGATATCCAAATGCTTCCCCTTCCAAACCTGAGACTCTCCCTTTAGCATGAGATGTGATATCCAACTCCTTCCCATTCCAATCCTGAGACCCTTCTGATAGCATGAGATGTGATATCTCAATGTTTCTAATACCAAACCTGAGATCCTTCCTATAACATGAGATGTGATATCCAACTCCTTCCCATTCCAATCCTGAGACCCTTCCTATAGCATGAGAAGTGATATCTCCATGCTTATACCAAACCTGAGACCCTTCCTAGAGCATGAGATGTGATATTCAACTCCTTCCCATTCCAATCCTGAGACCCTTCCTATAGCATATGTGATATCCAACTCCTTCCCATTCCAAACATGAGACCCTTCCTATAGCAAGAATGTAATATCCAACTCCTACCCATTCCAATCCTGAGACCATTCCTATAGCATGAGATGTGATATCTCAATGCTTATACCAAACCTGAGACCCTTCCTGTGGCATGAGATGTCATATACAACTCCTTCCCATTCCAATCCTGAGACCCTTCCTATAGCATGAGATGTGATATCCAACTCCTTCCCATTCCAATCCTGAGACCCTTCCTATAGCATGAGATATGATATCTCAATGCTTCTAACACCAAACCTGAGATCCTTCCGATAGCATGAGATGTGATATCTCAATGCTTCTAATACCAAACCTGAGATCATTCTTATAACACGAGATGTAATATCTAAATCCTTCCCCTTCCAAACCTGAGACCCTCCCTTTAGCATGAGATGTGATATCCAACTCTTTCCCATTCCAATCCTGAGACCCTTCCTATAGCATGAGATGTGATGTCTCAATGCTTCTAATACCAAACCTGAGATCCTTCCTATAACATGAGATGTGATATCCAACTCCTTCCCATTCCAATCCTGAGACACTTCCTATAGCATGAGAAGTGATATCTCAATGCTTATACCAAACCTGAGACCCTTCCTACGGCATGAGAT
This sequence comes from Ambystoma mexicanum, assembly GCF_040938575.1. NCBI lineage: Eukaryota > Metazoa > Chordata > Amphibia > Caudata > Ambystomatidae > Ambystoma > Ambystoma mexicanum. The sequence goes on from NC_090934.1 coordinate 1,142,921,243, forward strand.
GTCATATACAACTCCTTCCCATTCCAATCCTGAGACCCGTCCTATAGCATGAGATGTGATATCTCAATGCTTATACCAAACCTGACACCCTTCCTATAGCATGAGATGTGATATCCAACTACTTCCCATTCCAATCCTGAGACCCTTCCTATAGTATGAGATGTGATATCCAACTCCTTCCCTTTCCAAACCAGAGAGCCTATCTATAGCATGAGATGTGATATCCAAGTCCTTCCCATTCCAATCCTGAGACCCTTCCTATAGCATGAGATGTGATATCTCAATGCTTCTAATTCCAATCCTGAGACCCTTCCTATAGCATGAGATGTGATATCCAACTCCTTCCATTCCAATCCTGAGACCTGTCCTATAGCATGAGATGTGATATCTCAATGCTTATACCAAACCTGAGACCCTTCCTATAGCATGAGATGTGATATCCAACTACTTCCCATTCCAATCCTGAGACCCTTCCTATAGCATGAGATGTGATATCCAACTCCTTCCCTTTCCAAACCTGAGAGCCTATCTATAGCATGAGATGGGATATCCAACTCCTTCCCATTCCAATCCTGAGACACTTCCGATAGCAGAGATGTGATATCTGAATGCTTATACCACACCTGAGACCCTTCCTATAACATGAGATGTGATATCCAACTCCTTCCCGTTCCAAACCTGAGACCCTTCCTTCAGCATGAGATGTGATATCCAGCTCCTTCCCATTCCAATCCTGAGACACTTCCGATAGCATGAAATGTGATATCTCAAAGCTTCTAATATCAAAACTGAGACCCTCCCTATAGCATGATATGTGATATCTAAGTCCTTCCCATTCCAATCCTGAGACCCTTCCTGTAGCATGAGATGTGATATCTCAATGCTTCTACCAAACCTGAGACCCTTCCTTTAGCATGAGATGTGATATCCAACTGCTTCCCATTCCAGTCCTGAGACCCTTCCTATAGCATGAGATATGATATCTCAATACTTCTAATACCAAACCTGAGATCCTTCCGATAACATGAGATGTGATATCCAAATCCTTCCCCTTCCAAACCTGAGACCCTCCCTTTTGCATGAGATGTGATATCCAACTCCTTCCCATTCCAATCCTGAGACCCTTCTGATAGCATGAGATGTGATATCTCAATGCTTCTAATACCAAACCTGAGATCCTTCCTATAACATGAGATGTGATATCCAACTCCTTCCCATTCCAATCCTGAGACCCTTCCTACAGCATGAGAAGTGATATCTCCATGCGTATACCAAACCTGAGACCCTTCCTATAGCATGAGATGTGATATCCAAATCCTTCCCATTCCAATCCTGAGACTCTTCCTATAGCATGAGATGTGATATCTCAATGCTTATACCAAACCAGAGACCCGTCCTATAACATGAGATGGGATATCCAACTCCTTCCCATTCCAATCCTGAGCTACTTCCGATAGCAGAGATGTGATATCTCAATGCTTATACCAAACCTGAGACCCTTCCTATAACATGAGATGTGATATCCAACTCATTCCCATTCCAAACCTGACACACTTCCTATAGCATATGTGATATCCAACTCCTTCCCATTCCAAACATGAGACCCTTCCTATATCAAGAATGTAATATCCAACTCCTACCCATTCCAATCCTGAGACCATTCCTATAGCATGAGATGTGATATATCAATGCTTCTAATACCAAACCTGAGATCCTTCCTATGACATGAAATGTGATATCCAAATCCTTCCCATTCCAAATCTGAGACCCTTCCTACAGCATGCGATGTGATATCTCAATGCTTCTAATATCAAACCTGAGACCCGTCCTATAACATGAGATGGGATATCCAACTCCTTCCCGTTCCAAACCTGATACTCTTCCTATAGCATGAGATGTGATATCCAATTCCTTCCCATCCAATCTTGAGACACCTCCGATAGCAGAGATGTGATATCTCAATGCTTATACCAAACCTGAGACTCTTCCTATAACATGAGGTGTGATATCCAACTCCTTCCCGTTCCAAACCTGAGACCCTTCCTATAGCATGAGATGAGATATCCAACTCCTTCCCATTCCAATCCTGAGACCCTTCCGATAGCATGAGATGTGATATCTCAATGCTTCTAATACCAAACCTGAGATCCTTCCTATAACATGAGATGTGATATCCAACTCCTTCCCATTCTAATCCTGAGACCCTTCCTATAGCATGAGAAGTGATATCTCCATGCTTATACCAAACCTGAGACCCTTCCTATAGCATGAGATGTGATATCCAATTTCTTCCCATTCCAATCCTGAGACCCTTCCTATAGCATGAGAAGTGATATCTCCATGTGTATACCAAACCTGAGACCCTTCCTATAGCATGAGATGTGATATCCAAATCCTTCCCATTCCAATCCTGAGACCCTTCCTATAGCATGAGATGTGATATCTCATGCTTATACCAAACCAGAGACCCGTCCTATAACATGAGATGGGATATCCAACTCCTTCCCATTCCAATCCTGAGCCACTTCCAATAGCAGAGATGTGATATCTCAATGCTTATACCAAACCTGAGACCCTTCCTATAACATGAGATGTGATATCCAACTCATTCCCGTTCCAAACCTGAGACACTTTCTATAGCATATGTGATATCCAACTCCTTCCCATTCCAAACATGAGACCCTTCTTATAGCAAGAGATGTGATATATCAATGCTTCTAATACCAAACCTGAGATCCTTCCTATGACATGAAATGTGATATCCAAATCCTTCCCATTCCAAACCTGAGACCCTTCCTACAGCATGCGATGTGATATCTCAATGCTTCTAATATCAAACCTGAGACCCGTCCTATAACATGAGATGGGATATCCAACTCCTTCCCGTTCCAAACCTGAGACACCTCCGATAGCAGAGATGTGATATCTCAATGCTTATACCAAACCTGAGACTCTTCCTATAACATGAGATGTGATATCCAAATCCTTCCCGTTCCAAACCTGAGACCCTTCCTATAGCATGTGATGTGATATCCAACTCCTTCCCATTCCAATCCTGAGACCCTTCCTATAACATGAGATGGGAATCTCCAACTCCTTCCCATTCCAATCCTGAGACCCTTCCGATAGCAGAGATGTGATATCTCAATGCTTATACCAAACCTGAGATCCTTCCTATAACATGAGATGTGATATCCAACTCCTTCCCATTCCAATCCTGAGACCCTTCCTATAGCATGAGATGTGATATCTCACTGCTTATACCAAACCTGAGACCCTTCCTATAGCATGAGATGTGATATCCAACTCCTTCCCATTCCAATCCTGAGACCCTTCCTATAGCATGAGATGTGATATCTCAATGCTTCTAATATCAAACTTGAGACCCTCCCTATAGCATGAGATGTGATATCCAAGTCCTTCCCATTCCAATCCTGAGACACTTCCTATAGCATGAGATGTGATATCTCAATGCTTCTAATACCAAACCTGAGACTCTTCCTATAACATGAGATGGGATATCCAACTCCTTCCCATTCCAAGCATGAGACCCTTCCGATAGCAGAGATGTGATTTCTCAAAGCTTATATCAAACCTGAGACCCTTCCTACGGCATGAAATGTCATATACAACTCCTTCCCATTCCAATCCTGAGACCCTTCCTATAGCATGAGATGTGATATCTCAATGCTTATACCAAACCTGAGACCCTTCCTATAGCATGAGATGTGATATCCAACTCCTTCCCATCCCAATCCTGAGACACTTCCGATTGCAGAGATGTGATATCTCAATGCTTATACCAAACCTGAGACTTTTCCTATAACATGAGATGGGATGTCTCAATGCTTCTAATACCAAACCTGAGATCTATCCTATAACATGAGATGTGATATCCAACTCCTTCCCATTCCAATCCTGAGACCCTTCCTATAGCATGAGATGTGATATCTCAATGCCTCTTTACCAAACCTGAGATCCTACCTCTAACATGAAATGTGATATCCAACTCCTTCCCCTTCCAAACCTGAGAGCCTTCCTATAGCATGAGATGTGATATCCAAGTCCTTCCCATTCCAATCCTGAGACCCTTCCTATAACATGAGATGTGATATCCAACTCCTTCCCATTCCAACCTGAGACCCTTCCTATAGCATGAGATGGGATATCCAACTCCTTCCAAATCCAATCCTGATACCCTTCCGATAGCATGAGATGTGATATCCCAATGCTTCTACAAAACCTGAGACCCATACATGGCATGAGATGTGATATCAAACTCCTTCCCATTCCAATCCTGAGACACTTCCTATAGCATGAGATGTGATATCTCAATGCTTCCAATACCAAACCTGAGACTCTTCCTATAACATGAGATGGGATATCCAACTCCTTCCCATTCCAATCCTGAGACCCTTCCGTTAGCAGGGATGTGATATCTCAATGCTTCTAATACCAAACCTGAGATCCTTCCTATAACATCAGATGTGATCTCCAACTCCTTCCCATTCCAATCCTGAGACTCTTCCTATAGCATGAGATGTGATATCTCAATGCTTATACCAAACCTGAGACCCTTCCTATAGCATGAGATGTGATATCCAACTCCTTCCCATTCCAATCCTGAGACCCTTCCTATAGCATGAGATGTGATATCTCAATGCCTCTAATACCAAACCTGAGATCCTTCCTCTAACATGAAATGTGATATCCAACTCCTTCCCTTTCCAAACCTGAGAGCCTACCTATAGCATGAGATGTGATATCCAAGTCCTTCCCATTCCAATCCTTAGACCCTTCCTACAGCATGCAATATGATATCTCAATGATTCTAATAACAAACCTGAGACCCGTCCTATAACATGAGATGGGATATCCAACTCCTTCCCATTCCAATCCTGAGACACTTCCGATAGCAGAGATGTGATATCTCAATGCTTATACCAAACCTGAGACCCTTCCTATAGCATGAGATGTGATATCCAACTCCTTCCCGTTCCAAACCTGAGACCCTTCCTATAGCATATGTGATATCCAACTCCTTCCCATTCCAAACATGAGACCCTTCCTATAGCAAGAATGTAATATCCAACTCCTTCCCATTCCAATCCTGAGACCCTTCCTACAGCATGCGATGTGATATCTCAATGCTTATACCAAACCTGAGACCCTTCCTGTGGCATGAGATGTCATATACAACTCCTTCCCATTCCAATCCTGAGACCCTTCCTATAGCATGAGATGTGATATCCAACTCCTTCCCATTCCAATCCTGAGACCCTTCCTATAGCATGAGATATGATATCTCAATGCTTCTAACACCAAACCTGAGATCCTTCCGATAGCATGAGATGTGATATCTCAATGCTTCTAATACCAAACCTGAGATCATTCCTATAACACGAGATGTAATATCTAAATCCTTCCCCTTCCAAACCTGAGACCCTCCCTTTAGCATGAGATGTGATATCCAACTCTTTCCCATTCCAATCCTGAGACCCTTCCTATAGCATGAGATGTGATGTCTCAATGCTTCTAATACCAAACCTGAGATCCTTCCTATAACATGAGATGTGATATCCAACTCCTTCCCATTCCAATCCTGAGACACTTCCTATAGCATGAGAAGTGATATCTCAATGCTTATACCAAACCTGAGACCCTTCCTACGGCATGAGATGTCATATACAACTCCTTCCCATTCCAATCCTGAGACCCGTCCTATAGCATGAGATGTGATATCTCAATGCTTATACCAAACCTGACACCCTTCCTATAGCATGAGATGTGATATCCAACTACTTCCCATTCCAATCCTGAGACCCTTCCTATAGTATGAGATGTGATATCCAACTCCTTCCCTTTCCAAACCAGAGAGCCTATCTATAGCATGAGATGTGATATCCAAGTCCTTCCCATTCCAATCCTGAGACCCTTCCTATAGCATGAGATGTGATATCTCAATGCTTCTAATTCCAATCCTGAGACCCTTCCTATAGCATGAGATGTGATATCCAACTCCTTCCATTCCAATCCTGAGACCTGTCCTATAGCATGAGATGTGATATCTCAATGCTTATACCAAACCTGAGACCCTTCCTATAGCATGAGATGTGATATCCAACTACTTCCCATTCCAATCCTGAGACCCTTCCTATAGCATGAGATGTGATATCCAACTCCTTCCCTTTCCAAACCTGAGAGCCTATCTATAGCATGAGATGGGATATCCAACTCCTTCCCATTCCAATCCTGAGACACTTCCGATAGCAGAGATGTGATATCTGAATGCTTATACCACACCTGAGACCCTTCCTATAACATGAGATGTGATATCCAACTCCTTCCCGTTCCAAACCTGAGACCCTTCCTTCAGCATGAGATGTGATATCCAGCTCCTTCCCATTCCAATCCTGAGACACTTCCGATAGCATGAAATGTGATATCTCAAAGCTTCTAATATCAAAACTGAGACCCTCCCTATAGCATGATATGTGATATCTAAGTCCTTCCCATTCCAATCCTGAGACCCTTCCTGTAGCATGAGATGTGATATCTCAATGCTTCTACCAAACCTGAGACCCTTCCTTTAGCATGAGATGTGATATCCAACTGCTTCCCATTCCAGTCCTGAGACCCTTCCTATAGCATGAGATATGATATCTCAATACTTCTAATACCAAACCTGAGATCCTTCCGATAACATGAGATGTGATATCCAAATCCTTCCCCTTCCAAACCTGAGACCCTCCCTTTTGCATGAGATGTGATATCCAACTCCTTCCCATTCCAATCCTGAGACCCTTCTGATAGCATGAGATGTGATATCTCAATGCTTCTAATACCAAACCTGAGATCCTTCCTATAACATGAGATGTGATATCCAACTCCTTCCCATTCCAATCCTGAGACCCTTCCTACAGCATGAGAAGTGATATCTCCATGCGTATACCAAACCTGAGACCCTTCCTATAGCATGAGATGTGATATCCAAATCCTTCCCATTCCAATCCTGAGACTCTTCCTATAGCATGAGATGTGATATCTCAATGCTTATACCAAACCAGAGACCCGTCCTATAACATGAGATGGGATATCCAACTCCTTCCCATTCCAATCCTGAGCTACTTCCGATAGCAGAGATGTGATATCTCAATGCTTATACCAAACCTGAGACCCTTCCTATAACATGAGATGTGATATCCAACTCATTCCCATTCCAAACCTGACACACTTCCTATAGCATATGTGATATCCAACTCCTTCCCATTCCAAACATGAGACCCTTCCTATATCAAGAATGTAATATCCAACTCCTACCCATTCCAATCCTGAGACCATTCCTATAGCATGAGATGTGATATATCAATGCTTCTAATACCAAACCTGAGATCCTTCCTATGACATGAAATGTGATATCCAAATCCTTCCCATTCCAAATCTGAGACCCTTCCTACAGCATGCGATGTGATATCTCAATGCTTCTAATATCAAACCTGAGACCCGTCCTATAACATGAGATGGGATATCCAACTCCTTCCCGTTCCAAACCTGATACTCTTCCTATAGCATGAGATGTGATATCCAATTCCTTCCCATCCAATCTTGAGACACCTCCGATAGCAGAGATGTGATATCTCAATGCTTATACCAAACCTGAGACTCTTCCTATAACATGAGGTGTGATATCCAACTCCTTCCCGTTCCAAACCTGAGACCCTTCCTATAGCATGAGATGAGATATCCAACTCCTTCCCATTCCAATCCTGAGACCCTTCCGATAGCATGAGATGTGATATCTCAATGCTTATAATACCAAACCTGAGATCCTTCCTATAACATGAGATGTGATATCCAACTCCTTCCCATTCTAATCCTGAGACCCTTCCTATAGCATGAGAAGTGATATCTCCATGCTTATACCAAACCTGAGACCCTTCCTATAGCATGAGATGTGATATCCAATTTCTTCCCATTCCAATCCTGAGACCCTTCCTATAGCATGAGAAGTGATATCTCCATGTGTATACCAAACCTGAGACCCTTCCTATAGCATGAGATGTGATATCCAAATCCTTCCCATTCCAATCCTGAGACCCTTCCTATAGCATGAGATGTGATATCTCATGCTTATACCAAACCAGAGACCCGTCCTATAACATGAGATGGGATATCCAACTCCTTCCCATTCCAATCCTGAGCCACTTCCAATAGCAGAGATGTGATATCTCAATGCTTATACCAAACCTGAGACCCTTCCTATAACATGAGATGTGATATCCAACTCATTCCCGTTCCAAACCTGAGACACTTTCTATAGCATATGTGATATCCAACTCCTTCCCATTCCAAACATGAGACCCTTCTTATAGCAAGAGATGTGATATATCAATGCTTCTAATACCAAACCTGAGATCCTTCCTATGACATGAAATGTGATATCCAAATCCTTCCCATTCCAAACCTGAGACCCTTCCTACAGCATGCGATGTGATATCTCAATGCTTCTAATATCAAACCTGAGACCCGTCCTATAACATGAGATGGGATATCCAACTCCTTCCCGTTCCAAACCTGAGACACCTCCGATAGCAGAGATGTGATATCTCAATGCTTATACCAAACCTGAGACTCTTCCTATAACATGAGATGTGATATCCAAATCCTTCCCGTTCCAAACCTGAGACCCTTCCTATAGCATGTGATGTGATATCCAACTCCTTCCCATTCCAATCCTGAGACCCTTCCTATAACATGAGATGGGAATCTCCAACTCCTTCCCATTCCAATCCTGAGACCCTTCCGATAGCAGAGATGTGATATCTCAATGCTTATACCAAACCTGAGATCCTTCCTATAACATGAGATGTGATATCCAACTCCTTCCCATTCCAATCCTGAGACCCTTCCTATAGCATGAGATGTGATATCTCACTGCTTATACCAAACCTGAGACCCTTCCTATAGCATGAGATGTGATATCCAACTCCTTCCCATTCCAATCCTGAGACCCTTCCTATAGCATGAGATGTGATATCTCAATGCTTCTAATATCAAACTTGAGACCCTCCCTATAGCATGAGATGTGATATCCAAGTCCTTCCCATTCCAATCCTGAGACACTTCCTATAGCATGAGATGTGATATCTCAATGCTTCTAATACCAAACCTGAGACTCTTCCTATAACATGAGATGGGATATCCAACTCCTTCCCATTCCAAGCATGAGACCCTTCCGATAGCAGAGATGTGATTTCTCAAAGCTTATATCAAACCTGAGACCCTTCCTACGGCATGAAATGTCATATACAACTCCTTCCCATTCCAATCCTGAGACCCTTCCTATAGCATGAGATGTGATATCTCAATGCTTATACCAAACCTGAGACCCTTCCTATAGCATGAGATGTGATATCCAACTCCTTCCCATCCCAATCCTGAGACACTTCCGATTGCAGAGATGTGATATCTCAATGCTTATACCAAACCTGAGACTTTTCCTATAACATGAGATGGGATGTCTCAATGCTTCTAATACCAAACCTGAGATCTATCCTATAACATGAGATGTGATATCCAACTCCTTCCCATTCCAATCCTGAGACCCTTCCTATAGCATGAGATGTGATATCTCAATGCCTCTTTACCAAACCTGAGATCCTACCTCTAACATGAAATGTGATATCCAACTCCTTCCCCTTCCAAACCTGAGAGCCTTCCTATAGCATGAGATGTGATATCCAAGTCCTTCCCATTCCAATCCTGAGACCCTTCCTATAACATGAGATGTGATATCCAACTCCTTCCCATTCCAACCTGAGACCCTTCCTATAGCATGAGATGGGATATCCAACTCCTTCCAAATCCAATCCTGATACCCTTCCGATAGCATGAGATGTGATATCCCAATGCTTCTACAAAACCTGAGACCCATACATGGCATGAGATGTGATATCAAACTCCTTCCCATTCCAATCCTGAGACACTTCCTATAGCATGAGATGTGATATCTCAATGCTTCCAATACCAAACCTGAGACTCTTCCTATAACATGAGATGGGATATCCAACTCCTTCCCATTCCAATCCTGAGACCCTTCCGTTAGCAGGGATGTGATATCTCAATGCTTCTAATACCAAACCTGAGATCCTTCCTATAACATCAGATGTGATCTCCAACTCCTTCCCATTCCAATCCTGAGACTCTTCCTATAGCATGAGATGTGATATCTCAATGCTTATACCAAACCTGAGACCCTTTCTATAGCATGAGATGTGATATCCAACTCCTTCCCATTCCAATCCTGAGACCCTTCCTATAGCATGAGATGTGATATCTCAATGCCTCTAATACCAAACCTGAGATCCTTCCTCTAACATGAAATGTGATATCCAACTCCTTCCCTTTCCAAACCTGAGAGCCTACCTATAGCATGAGATGTGATATCCAAGTCCTTCCCATTCCAATCCTTAGACCCTTCCTACAGCATGCAATATGATATCTCAATGATTCTAATAACAAACCTGAGACCCGTCCTATAACATGAGATGGGATATCCAACTCCTTCCCATTCCAATCCTGAGACACTTCCGATAGCAGAGATGTGATATCTCAATGCTTATACCAAACCTGAGACCCTTCCTATAGCATGAGATGTGATATCCAACTCCTTCCCGTTCCAAACCTGAGACCCTTCCCATAGCATATGTGATATCCAACTCCTTCCCATTCCAAACATGAGACCCTTCCTATAGCAAGAATGTAATATCCAACTCCTTCCCATTCCAATCCTGAGACCCTTCCTACAGCATGCGATGTGATATCTCAATGCTTCTAATACCAAACCTGAGACCCGTCCTATAACATGAGATGGGATATCCAACTCCTTCCCGTTCCAAACCTGAGACCCTTCCTATAGCATGAGATGTGATATCCAACTCCTTCCCATCCCAATCCTGAGACACTTCCGATTGCAGAGATGTGATATCTCAATGCTTATACCAAACCTGAGACTCTTCCTATAAAATGAGATGGGATATCCAACTCCTTCCCGTTCCAAACCTGAGACCCTTCCTATAGCATGAGATGTGATATCCAACTCCTTCCCATTCCAATCCTGAGACCCTTCCTATAGCATGAGATGTGATATCTCAATGCTTATACCAAACCTGATACCCTTCCTATAGCATGAGATGTGATATCCAACTCCTTCCCATTCCAATCCTGAGACCCTTCCTATAGCATGAGATGTGATGTCTCAATGCTTCTAATACCAAACCTGAGATCCTTCCTATAACATGAGATGTGATATCCAACTCCTTCCCATTCCAATCCTGAGACCCTTCCTATAGCATGAGAAGTGATATCTCCATGCTTATACCAAACCTGAGACCCTTACTATAGCATGAGATGTGATATTCAACTCCTTCCCATTCCAATCCTGAGACCCTTCCTATAGCATGAGAAGTGATAACTCCATGCGTATACCAAACCTGAGACCCTTCCTATAGCATGAGATGTGATATCCAAATCCTTCCCATTCCAATCCTGAGCCACTTCCGATAGCAGAGATGTGCTATCTCAATGCTTATACCAAACCTGAGACCCTTCCTATAACATGAGATGTGATATCCAACTCATTCCCGTTCCAAACCTGAGACATTTCCTATAGCATATGTGATATCCAACTCCTTCCCATTCCAAACATGAGACCCTTCCTATAGCAAGAATGTAATATCCAACTCCTACCCATTCCAATCCTGAGACCATTCCTATAGCATGAGATGTGATATCTCAATGCTTATACCAAACCTGAGACTCTTCCTATAACATGAGATGTGATATCCAACTCCTTCCCGTTCCAAACCTGAGACCCTTCCTATAGCATGAGATGTGATATCCAACTCCTTCCCATTCCAATCCTGAGACCCTTCCGATAGCATGAGATGTGATATCTCAATGCTTCTAATACCAAACTTGTGATCCTTCCTATAATAAGAGATGTGATATCCAAATCCTTCCCCTTCCAAACCTGAGACCCTCCCTTTAGCATGAGATGTGATATCTCAATGCCTCTAATACCAAACCTGAGATCCTTCCAATAGCATGAGATGTCATATCTCAATGCTTCTAATACCAAACCTGAGATCCTTCCTATAACATGAGATGTGATATCCAAATCCTTCCCCTTCCAAACCTGAGACCCCCCCTTTAGCATGAGATGTGATATCCAACTCCTTCCCATTCCAATCCTGAGACCCTTCTGACAGCATGAGATGTGATATCTCAATGCCTCTAATACCAAAACTGAGATCCTACCTCTAACATGAAATGTGATATCCAACTCCTTCCAATTCCAAACGTGAGACCCTCCCTATAGCATGAGATGTGATATCCAAGTCCTTCCCATTCCAATCCTGAGACCCTTCCTATAGCATGAGATGTGATATCTCAATGCTTCTAATACCAAACCTGAGACCCTTCCTATAACATAAGATGGGATATCCAACTCCTTCCCATTCCAATCCTGAGACCCTTCCGATAGCAGAGATGTGATATCTCAATGCTTATACCAAACCTGAGACCCTTCCTGTGGCATGAGATGTCATATACAACTCCTTCCCATTCCAATCCTGAGACCCTTCCTATAGCATGAGATGGGATATCCAACTCCTTCCCATTCCAATCCTGAGACCCTTCCTATAGCATGAGATGTGATGTCTCAATGCTTCTAATACCAAACCTGAGATCCTTCCTATAACATGAGATGTGATATCCAACTCCTTCCATTCCAATCCTGAGAAACGTCCTATAGCATGAGATGTGATATCTCAATGCTTATACCAAACCTGAGACCCTTCCTATAGCATGAGATGTGATATCCAACTACTTCCCATTCCAATCCTGAGACCCTTCCTGTACCATGAGATGTGATATCCAACTCCTTCCCTTTCCAAACCTGAGAGCCTATCTATAGCATGAGATGTGATATCCAAGTCCTTCCCATTCCAATCCTGAGACCCTTCCTATAGCATGAGATTTGATATCTCAATGCTTCTAATACCAAACCTGAGATCCTTCCTCTAACATGAAATGTGATATCCAACTCCTTCCCATTCCACTCCTGAGACACTTCCGATAGCAGAGATGTGATATCTCAATGCTTATACCAAACCTGAGACCCTTCCTATAACATGAGATGTGATATCCAACTCCTTCCCGTTCCAAACCTGAGACCCTTCCTTTAGCATGAGATGTGATATCCAGCTCCTTCCCATTCCAATCCTGAGACACTTCCGATAGCATGAGATGTGATATCTCAATACATCTAATACCAAACCTGAGATCCTTCCGATAACATGAGATGTGATATCCAACTCCTTCCCATTCCAATCCTGAGACCCTTCCTATAGCATGAGAAGTGATATCTCCATGCTTATACCAAACCTGAGACCCTTACTATAGCATGAGATGTGATATTCAACTCCTTCCCATTCCAATCCTGAGACCCTTCCTATAGCATGAGAAGTGATAACTCCATGCGTATACCAAACCTGAGACCCTTCCTATAGCATGAGATGTGATATCCAAATCCTTCCCATTCCAATCCTGAGCCACTTCCGATAGCAGAGATGTGCTATCTCAATGCTTATACCAAACCTGAGACCCTTCCTATAACATGAGATGTGATATCCAACTCATTCCCGTTCCAAACCTGAGACATTTCCTATAGCATCTGTGATATCCAACTCCTTCCCATTCCAAACATGAGACCCTTCCTATAGCAAGAATGTAATATCCAACTCCTACCCATTCCAATCCTGAGACCATTCCTATAGCATGAGATGTGATATCTCAATGCTTATACCAAACCTGAGACTCTTCCTATAACATGAGATGTGATATCCAACTCCTTCCCGTTCCAAACCTGAGACCCTTCCTATAGCATGAGATGTGATATCCAACTCCTTCCCATTCCAATCCTGAGACCCTTCCGATAGCATGAGATGTGATATCTCAATGCTTCTAATACCAAACTTGTGATCCTTCCTATAATAAGAGATGTGATATCCAAATCCTTCCCCTTCCAAACCTGAGACCCTCCCTTTAGCATGAGATGTGATATCTCAATGCCTCTAATACCAAACCTGAGATCCTTCCAATAGCATGAGATGTCATATCTCAATGCTTCTAATACCAAACCTGAGATCCTTCCTATAACATGAGATGTGATATCCAAATCCTTCCCCTTCCAAACCTGAGACCCTCCCTTTAGCATGAGATGTGATATCCAACTCCTTCCCATTCCAATCCTGAGACCCTTCCTATAGCATGAGATGTGATATCTCAATGCTTCTAATACCAAAACTGAGATCCTACCTCTAACATGAAATGTGATATCCAACTCCTTCCCTTTCCAATCCTGAGACCCTTCCGATAGCAGAGATGTGATATCTCAATGCTTATACCAAACCTGAGACCCTTCCTGTGGCATGAGATGTCATATACAACTCCTTCCCATTCCAATCCTGAGACCCTTCCTATAGCATGAGATGGGATATCCAACTCCTTCCCATTCCAATCCTGAGACCCTTCCTATAGCATGAGATGTGATGTCTCAATGCTTCTAATACCAAACCTGAGATCCTTCCTATAACATGAGATGTGATATCCAACTCCTTCCCATTCCAATCCTGAGACACTTCCTATAGCATGAGAAGTGATATCTCAATGCTTATACCAAACCTGAGACCCTTCCTACGGCATGAGATGTCATATACAACTCCTTCCCATTCCAATCCTGAGACCCGTCCTATAGCATGAGATGTGATATCCAACTACTTCCCATTCCAATCCTGAGACCCTTCCTATAGCATGAGATGTGATATCCAACTCCTTCCCTTTCCAAACCTGAGAGCCTATCTATAGCATGAGATGTGATATCCAAGTCCTTCCCATTCCAATCCTGAGACCCTTCCTATAGCATGAGATGTGATATCCAACTCCTTCCATTCCAATCCTGAGACCTGTCCTATAGCATGAGATGTGATATCTCAATGCTTATACCAAACCTGAGACCCTTCCTATAGCATGAGATGTGATATCCAACTACTTCCCATTCCAATCCTGAGACCCTTCCTATAGCATGAGATGTGATATCCAACTCCTTCCCTTTCCAAACCTGAGAGCCTATCTATAGCATGAGATGGGATATCCAACTCCTTCCCATTCCAATCCTGAGACACTTCCGATAGCAGAGATGTGATATCTGAATGCTTATACCACACCTGAGACCCTTCCTATAACATGAGATGTGATATCCAACTCCTTCCCATTCCAATCCTGAGACACTTCCTATAGCATGAGAAGTGATATCTCAATGCTTATACCAAACCTGAGACCCTTCCTACGGCATGAGATGTCATATACAACTCCTTCCCATTCCAATCCTGAGACCCGTCCTATAGCATGAGATGTGATATCCAACTACTTCCCATTCCAATCCTGAGACCCTTCCTATAGCATGAGATGTGATATCCAACTCCTTCCCTTTCCAAACCTGAGAGCCTATCTATAGCATGAGATGTGATATCCAAGTCCTTCCCATTCCAATCCTGAGACCCTTCCTATAGCATGAGATGTGATATCCAACTCCTTCCATTCCAATCCTGAGACCTGTCCTATAGCATGAGATGTGATATCTCAATGCTTATACCAAACCTGAGACCCTTCCTATAGCATGAGATGTGATATCCAACTACTTCCCATTCCAATCCTGAGACCCTTCCTATAGCATGAGATGTGATATCCAACTCCTTCCCTTTCCAAACCTGAGAGCCTATCTATAGCATGAGATGGGATATCCAACTCCTTCCCATTCCAATCCTGAGACACTTCCGATAGCAGAGATGTGATATCTGAATGCTTATACCACACCTGAGACCCTTCCTATAACATGAGATGTGATATCCAACTCCTTCCCGTTCCAGACCTGAGACCCTTCCTTTAGCATGAGATGTGATATACAGCTCCTTCCCATTCCAATCCTGAGACACTTCCGATAGCATGAGATGTGATATCTCAAAGCTTCTAATATCAAAACTGAGACCCTCCCTATAGCATGATATGTGATATCTAAGTCCTTCCCATTCCAATCCTGAGACCCTTCCTGTAGCATGAGATGTGATATCTCAATGCTTCTACCAAACCTGAGACCCTTCCTTTAGCATGAGATGTGATATCCAACTCCTTCCCATTCCAGTCCTGAGAACCTTCCTATAGCATGAGATATGATATCTCAATGCCTCTAATACCAAAACTGAGATCCTACCTCTAACATGAAATGTGATATCCAACTCCTTCCCTTTCCAAACGTGAGACCCTCCCTATAGCATGAGATGTGATATCCAAGTCCTTCCCATTCCAATCCTGAGACCCTTCCTATAGCATGAGATGTGATATCTCAATGCTTCTAATACCAAACCTGAGACCCTTCCTATAACATAAGATGGGATATCCAACTCCTTCCCATTCCAATCCTGAGACCCTTCCGATAGCAGAGATGTGATATCTCAATGCTTATACCAAACCTGAGACCCTTTCTGTGGCATGAGATGTCATATACAACTCCTTCCCATTCCAATCCTGAGACCCTTCCTATAGCATGAGATGTGATATCCAACTCCTTCCCATTCCAATCCTGAGACCCTTCCTATAGCATGAGAAGTGATATCTCAATGCTTATACCAAACCTGAGACCCTTCCTACGGCATGAGATGTCATATACAACTCCTTCCCATTCAAATCCTGAGACCCGTCCTATAGCATGAGATGTGATATCTCAATGCTTATACCAAACCTGAGACCCTTCCTATAGCATGAGATGTGATATCCAACTACTTCCCATTCCAATCCTGAGACCCTTCCTATAGCATGAGATGTGATATCCAACTCCTTCCCTTTCCAAACCTGAGAGCCTATCTATAGCATGAGATGTGATATCCAAGTCCTTCCCATTCCAATCCTGAGACCCTTCCTATAGCATGAGATGTGATATCCAACTCCTTCCATTCCAATCCTGAGACCTGTCCTATAGCATGAGATGTGATATCTCAATGCTTATACCAAACCTGAGACCCTTCCTATAGCATGAGATGTGATATCCAACTACTTCCCATTCCAATCCTGAGACCCTTCCTATAGCATGAGATGTGATATCCAACTCCTTCCCTTTCCAAACCTGAGAGCCTATCTATAGCATGAGATGTGATATCCAAGTCCTTCCCTTTCCAAACCTGAGAGCCTATCTATAGCATGAGATGTGATATCCAAGTCCTTCCCATTCCAATCCTGAGACCCTTCCTATAGCATGAGATGTGATATCCAACTCCTTCCATTCCAAACCTGAGACCCTTCCTACGGCATGAGATGTCATATACAACTCCTTCCCATTCCAATCCTGAGACCCGTCCTATAGCATGAGATGTGATATCCAACTACTTCCCATTCCAATCCTGAGACCCTTCCTATAGCATGAGATGTGATATCCAACTCCTTCCCTTTCCAAACCTGAGAGCCTATCTATAGCATGAGATGTGATATCCAAGTCCTTCCCATTCCAATCCTGAGACCCTTCCTATAGCATGAGATGTGATATCCAACTCCTTCCATTCCAATCCTGAGACCTGTCCTATAGCATGAGATGTGATATCTCAATGCTTATACCAAACCTGAGACCCTTCCTATAGCATGAGATGTGATATCCAACTACTTCCCATTCCAATCCTGAGACCCTTCCTATAGCATGAGATGTGATATCCAACTCCTTCCCTTTCCAAACCTGAGAGCCTATCTATAGCATGAGATGGGATATCCAACTCCTTCCCATTCCAATCCTGAGACACTTCCGATAGCAGAGATGTGATATCTGAATGCTTATACCACACCTGAGACCCTTCCTATAACATGAGATGTGATATCCAACTCCTTCCCGTTCCAGACCTGAGACCCTTCCTTTAGCATGAGATGTGATATACAGCTCCTTCCCATTCCAATCCTGAGACACTTCCGATAGCATGAGATGTGATATCTCAAAGCTTCTAATATCAAAACTGAGACCCTCCCTATAGCATGATATGTGATATCTAAGTCCTTCCCATTCCAATCCTGAGACCCTTCCTGTAGCATGAGATGTGATATCTCAATGCTTCTACCAAACCTGAGACCCTTCCTTTAGCATGAGATGTGATATCCAACTCCTTCCCATTCCAGTCCTGAGAACCTTCCTATAGCATGAGATATGATATCTCAATGCCTCTAATACCAAAACTGAGATCCTACCTCTAACATGAAATGTGATATCCAACTCCTTCCCTTTCCAAACGTGAGACCCTCCCTATAGCATGAGATGTGATATCCAAGTCCTTCCCATTCCAATCCTGAGACCCTTCCTATAGCATGAGATGTGATATCTCAATGCTTCTAATACCAAACCTGAGACCCTTCCTATAACATAAGATGGGATATCCAACTCCTTCCCATTCCAATCCTGAGACCCTTCCGATAGCAGAGATGTGATATCTCAATGCTTATACCAAACCTGAGACCCTTTCTGTGGCATGAGATGTCATATACAACTCCTTCCCATTCCAATCCTGAGACCCTTCCTATAGCATGAGATGTGATATCCAACTCCTTCCCATTCCAATCCTGAGACCCTTCCTATAGCATGAGAAGTGATATCTCAATGCTTATACCAAACCTGAGACCCTTCCTACGGCATGAGATGTCATATACAACTCCTTCCCATTCCAATCCTGAGACCCGTCCTATAGCATGAGATGTGATATCTCAATGCTTATACCAAACCTGAGACCCTTCCTATAGCATGAGATGTGATATCCAACTACTTCCCATTCCAATCCT
The DNA here is from genome assembly GCF_040938575.1 of Ambystoma mexicanum. NCBI lineage: Eukaryota > Metazoa > Chordata > Amphibia > Caudata > Ambystomatidae > Ambystoma > Ambystoma mexicanum. The sequence goes on from NC_090934.1 coordinate 1,142,940,167, forward strand.
GAGACCCTTCCTATAGCATGAGATGTGATATCCAACTCCTTCCCTTTCCAAACCTGAGAGCCTATCTATAGCATGAGATGTGATATCCAAGTCCTTCCCATTCCAATCCTGAGACCCTTCCTATAGCATGAGATGTGATATCCAACTCCTTCCATTCCAATCCTGAGACCTGTCCTATAGCATGAGATGTGATATCTCAATGCTTATACCAAACCTGAGACCCTTCCTATAGCATGAGATGTGATATCCAACTACTTCCCATTCCAATCCTGAGACCCTTCCTATAGCATGAGATGTGATATCCAACTCCTTCCCTTTCCAAACCTGAGAGCCTATCTATAGCATGAGATGGGATATCCAACTCCTTCCCATTCCAATCCTGAGACACTTCCGATAGCAGAGATGTGATATCTGAATGCTTATACCACACCTGAGACCCTTCCTATAACATGAGATGTGATATCCAACTCCTTCCCGTTCCAAACCTGAGACCCTTCCTTTAGCATGAGATGTGATATACAGCTCCTTCCCATTCCAATCCTGAGACACTTCCGATAGCATGAGATGTGATATCTCAAAGCTTCTAATATCAAAACTGAGACCCTCCCTATAGCATGATATTTGATATCTAAGTCCTTCCCATTCCAATCCTGAGACCCTTCCTGTAGCATGAGATGTGATATCTCAATGCTTCTACCAAACCTGAGACCCTTCCTTTAGCATGAGATGTGATATCCAACTCCTTCCAATTCCAGTCCTGAGACCCTTCCTATAGCATGAGATATGATATCTCAATACTTCTAATACCAAACCTGAGATCCTTCCAATAACATGAGATGTGATATCCAAATCCTTTCCCTTCCAAACCTGAGACCCTCCCTTTAGCATGAGATGTGATATCCAAGTCCTTCCCATTCCAATCCTGAGACCCTTCCTATAGCATGAGATGTGATATCTCAATGCTTCTAATACCAAACCTGAGACCCTTCCTATAACATAAGATGGGATATCCAACTCCTTTCCATTCCAATCCTGAGACCCTTCCGATAGCAGAGATGTGATATCTCAATGCTTATACCAAACCTGAGACCCTTCCTGTGGCATGAGATGTCATATACAACTCCTTCCCATTCCAATCCTGAGACCCTTCCTATAGCATGAGATATGATATCTCAATGCTTCTAACACCAAACCTGAGATCCTTCAGATAGCATGAGATGAGATATCTCAATGCTTCTAATGCCAAACCTGAGATCATTCCTTTAACACGAGATGTAATATCCAAATCCTTCCCCTTCCAAACCTGAGACCCTCCCTTTAGCATGAGATGTGATATCCAACTCCTTCCCATTCCAATCCTGAGACCCTTCCTATAGCATGAGATGTGATGTCTCAATGCTTCTAATACCAAACCTGAGATCCTTCCTATAACATGAGATGTGATATCCAACTCCTTCCCATTCCAATCCTGAGACACTTCCTATAGCATGAGAAGTGATATCTCAATGCTTATACCAAACCTGAGACCCTTCCTACGGCATGAGATGCCATATACAACTCCTTCCCATTCCAATCCTGAGACCCGTCCTAAAGCATGAGATGTGATATCTCAATGCTTATACCAAACCTGACACCCTTCCTATAGCATGAGATGTGATATCCAACTACTTCCCATTCCAATCCTGAGACCCTTCCTATAGTATGAGATGTGATATCCAACTCCTTCCCTTTCCAAACCTGAGAGCCTATCTATAGCATGAGATGTGATATCCAAGTCCTTCCCATTCCAATCCTGAGACCCTTCCTATAGCATGAGATGTGATATCTCAATGCTTCTAATACCAAACCTGAGACCCTTCCTATAGCATGAGATGTGATATCCAACTACTTCCCATTCCAATCCTGAGACCCTTCCTATAGCATGAGATGTGATATCCAACTCCTTCCATTCCAATCCTGAGACCTGTCCTATAGCATGAGATGTGATATCTCAATGCTTATACCAAACCTGAGACCCTTCCTATAGCATGAGATGTGATATCCAACTACTTCCCATTCCAATCCTGAGACCCTTCCTATAGCATGAGATGTGATATCCAACTCCTTCCCTTTCCAAACCTGAGAGCCTATCTATAGCATGAGATGGGATATCCAACTCCTTCCCATTCCAATCCTGAGACACTTCCGATAGCAGAGATGTGATATCTGAATGCTTATACCACACCTGAGACCCTTCCTATAACATGAGATGTGATATCCAACTCCTTCCCGTTCCAAACCTGAGACCCTTCCTTTAGCATGAGATGTGATATCCAGCTCCTTCCCATTCCAATACTGAGACCCTTCTGATAGCATGAGATGTGATATCTCAATGCTTCTAATACCAAACCTGAGATCCTTCCTATAACATGAGATGTGATATCCAACTCCTTCCCATTCCAATCCTGAGACCCTTCCTATAGCATGAGAAGTGATATCTCCATGCGTATACCAAACCTGAGACCCTTCCTATAGCATGAGATGTGATATCCAAATCCTTCCCATTCCAATCCTGAGACTCTTCCTATAGCATGAGATGTGATATCTCAATGCTTATACCAAACCAGAGACCCGACCTATAACATGAGATGGGATATCCAACTCCTTCCCATTCCAATCCTGAGCCACTTCCGATAGCAGAGATGTGATATCTCAATGCTTATACCAAACCTGAGACCCTTCCTATAACATGAGATGTGATATCCAACTCATTCCCATTCCAAACCTGACACACTTCCTATAGCATATGTGATATCCAACTCCTTCCCATTCCAAACATGAGACCCTTCCTATAGCAAGAATGTAATATCCAACTCCTACCCATTCCAATCCTGAGACCATTCCTATAGCATGAGATGTGATATAACAATGCTTCTAATACCAAACCTGAGATCCTTCCTATGACATGAAATGTGATATCCAAATCCTTCCCATTCCAAACCTGAGACCCTTCCTACAGCATGCGATGTGATATCTCAATGCTTCTAATATCAAACCTGAGACCCGTCCTATAACATGAGATGGGATATCCAACTCCTTCCCGTTCCAAACCTGATACTCTTCCTATAGCATGAGATGTGATATCCAATTCCTTCCCATCCTAATCCTGAGACACCTCCGATAGCAGAGATGTGATATCTCAATGCTTATACCAAACCTGAGACTCTTCCTATAACATGAGATGTGATATCCAACTCCTTCCCGTTCCAAACCTGAGACCCTTCCTATAGCATGAGATGAGATATCCAACTCCTTCCCATTCCAATCCTGAGACCCTTCCGATAGCATGAGATGTGATATCTCAATGCTTCTAATACCAAACCTGATATCCTTACTATAACATGAGATGTGATATCCAACTCCTTCCCATTCCAATCCTGAGACCCTTCCTATAGCATGAGATGTGATATCCAACTCCTTCCCATTCCAATCCTGAGACCCTTCCTATAGCATGAGATATGATATCTCAATGCTTCTAACACCAAACCTGAGATCCTTCAGATAGCATGAGATGTGATATCTCAATGCTTCTAATACCAAACCTGAGATCATTCCTTTAACACGAGATGTAATATCCAAATCCTTCCCCTTCCAAACCTGAGACCCTCCCTTTAGCATGAGATGTGATATCCAACTCCTTCCCATTCCAATCCTGAGACCCTTCCTATAGCATTAGATGTGATGTCTCAATGCTTCTAATACCAAACCTGAGATCCTTCCTATAACATGAGATGTGATATCCAACTCCTTCCCATTCCAATCCTGAGATACTTCCTATAGCATGAGAAGTGATATCTCAATGCTTATACCAAACCTGAGACCCTTCCTACGGCATGAGATGCCATATACAACTCCTTCCCATTCCAATCCTGAGACCCGTCCTATAGCATGAGATGTGATATCTCAATGCTTATACCAAACCTGACACCCTTCCTATAGCATGAGATGTGATATCCAACTACTTCCCATTCCAATCCTGAGACCCTTCCTATAGTATGAGATGTGATATCCAACTCCTTCCCTTTCCAAACCTGAGAGCCTATCTATAGCATGAGATGTGATATCCAAGTCCTTCCCATTCCAATCCTGAGACCCTTCCTATAGCATGAGATGTGATATCTCAATGCTTCTAATACCAAACCTGAGACCCTTCCTATAGCATGAGATGTGATATCCAACTACTTCCCATTCCAATCCTGAGACCCTTCCTATAGCATGAGATGTGATATCCAACTCCTTCCATTCCAATCCTGAGACCTGTCCTATAGCATGAGATGTGATATCTCAATGCTTATACCAAACCTGAGACCCTTCCTATAGCATGAGATGTGATATCCAACTACTTCCCATTCCAATCCTGAGACCCTTCCTATAGCATGAGATGTGATATCCAACTACTTCCCATTCCAATCCTGAGACCCTTCCTATAGTATGAGATGTGATATCCAACTCCTTCTCTTTCCAAACCTGAGAGCCTATCTATAGCATGAGATGTGATATCCAAGTCCTTCCCATTCCAATCCTGAGACCCTTCCTATAGCATGAGATGTGATATCTCAATTTTTCTAATACCAAACCTGAGACCCTTCCTATAGCATGAGATGTGATATCCAACTACTTCCCATTCCAATCCTGAGACCCTTCCTATAGCATGAGATGTGATATCCAACTCCTTCCATTCCAATCCTGAGACCTGTCCTATAGCATGAGATGTGATATCTCAATGCTTATACCAAACCTGAGACCCTTCCTATAGCATGAGATGTGATATCCAACTACTTCCCATTCCAATCCTGAGACCCTTCCTATAGCATGAGATGTGATATCCAACTCCTTCTCCTTCCAAACCTGAGAGCCTATCTATAGCATGAGATGGGATATCCAACTCCTTCCCATTCCAATCCTGAGACACTTCCGATAGCAGAGATGTGATATCTGAATGCTTATACCACACCTGAGACCCTTCCTATAACATGAGATGTGATATCCAACTCCTTCCCGTTCCAAACCTGAGACCCTTCCTTTAGCATGAGATGTGATATCCAGCTCCTTCCCATTCCAATCCTTAGACCCTTCTGATAGCATGAGATGTGATATCTCAATGCTTCTAATACCAAACCTGAGATCCTTCCTATAACATGAGATGTGATATCCAACTCCTTCCCATTCCAATCCTGAGACCCTTCCTATAGCATGAGAAGTGATATCTCCATGCGTATACCAAACCTGAGACCCTTCCTATAGCATGAGATGTGATATCCAAATCCTTCCCATTCCAATCCTGAGACTCTTCCTATAGCATGAGATGTGATATCTCAATGCTTATACCAAACCAGAGACCCGTCCTATAACATGAGATGGGATATCCAACTCCTTCACATTCCAATCCTGAGCCACTTCCGATAGCAGAGATGTGATATCTCAATGCTTATACCAAACCTGAGACCCTTCCTATAACATGAGATGTGATATCCAACTCATTCCCTTTCCAAACCTGAGACCCTTCCTATAGCATGAGATGAGATATCCAACTCCTTCCCATTCCAATCCTGAGACCCTTCCGATAGCATGAGATGTGATATCTCAATGCTTCTAATACCAAACCTGAGATCCTTCCTATAACATGAGATGTGATATCCAACTCCTTCCCATTCCAATCCTGAGACCCTTCCTATAGCATGAGAAGTGATATCTCCATGCTTATACCAAACCTGAGACCCTTCCTATAGCATGAGATGTGATATCCAATTTGTTCCCATTCCAATCCTTAGGCCCTTCCTATAGCATGAGAAGTGATATCTCCATGTGTATACCAAACCTGAGACCCTTCCTATAGCATGAGATGTGATATCCAAATCCTTCCCATTCCAATCCTGAGACCCTTCCTATAGCATGAGATGTGATATCTCAATGCTTATACCAAACCAGAGACCCGTCCTATAACATGAGATGGGATATCCAACTCCTTCCCATTCCAATCCTGAGCCACTTCCAATAGCAGAGATGTGATATCTCAATGCTTATACCAAACCTGAGACCCTTCCTATAACATGAGATGTGATATCCAACTCATTCCCGTTCCAAACCTGAGACACTTCCTATAGCATATGTGATATCCAACTCCTTCCCATTCCAAACATGAGACTCTTCTTATAGCAAGAATGTAATATCCAACTCCTACCCATTCCAATCCTGAGACCATTCCTATAGCATGAGATGTGATATATCAATGCTTCTAATACCAAACCTGAGATCCTTCCTATGACATGAAATGTGATATCCAAATCCTTCCCATTCCAAACCTGAGACCCTTCCTACAGCATGCGATGTGATATCTCAATGCTTCTAATATCAAACCTGAGACCCGTCCTATAACATGAGATGGGATATCCAACTCCTTCCCGTTCCAAACCTGATACCCTTCCTATAGCATGAGATGTGATATCCAATTCCTTCCCATCCCAATCCTGAGACACCTCCGATAGCAGAGATGTGATATCTCAATTCTTATACCAAACCTGAGACTCTTCCTATAACATGAGATGTGATATCCAAATCCTTCCCGTTCCAAACCTGAGACCCTTCCTATAGCATGAGATGTGATATCCAACTCCTTCCCATTCCAATCCTGAGACCCTTCCTATAACATGAGATGGGAATATCCAACTCCTTCCCATTCCAATCCTGAGACCCTTCCGATAGCAGAGATGTGATATCTCAATGCTTATACCAAACCCGAGATCATTCCTATAACATGAGATGTGATATCCAACTCCTTCCCATTCCAATCCTGAGACCCTTCCTATAGCATGAGATGTGATATCTCACTGCTTATACCAAACCTGAGACCCTTCCTATAGCATGAGATGTGATATCCAACTCCTTCCCATTCCAATCCTGAGACCCTTCCTATAGCATGAGATGTGATATCTCAATGCTTCTAATATCAAACTTGAGACCCTCCCTATAGCATGAGATGTGATATCCAAGTCCTTCCCATTCCAATCCTGAGACACTTCCTATAGCATGAGATGTGATATCTCAATGCTTCTAATACCAAACCTGAGACTCTTCCTATAACATGAGATGGGATATCCAACTCCTTCCCATTCCAAGCATGAGACCCTTCCGATAGCAGAGATGTGATATCTCAAAGCTTATACCAAACCTGAGACCCTTCCTACGGCATGAAATGTCATATACAACTCCTTCCCATTCCAATCCTGAGACCCTTCCTATAGCATGAGATGTGATATCTCAATGCTTATACCAAACCTGAGACCCTTCCTATAGCATGAGATGTGATATCCAACTCCTTCCCATCCCAATCCTGAGACACTTCCGATTGCAGAGATGTGATATCTCAATGCTTATACCAAACCTGAGACTCTTCCTATAACATGAGATGGGATATCCTACTCCTTCCCGTTCCAAACCTGAGACCCTTCCTATAGCATGAGATGTGATATCCAAGTCCTTCCCATTCCAATCCTGAGACACTTCCTATAACATGAGATGTGATGTCTCAATGCTTCTAATACCAAACCTGAGATCTATCCTATAACATGAGATGTGATATCCAACTCCTTCCCATTCCAATCCTGAGACCCTTCCTATAGCATGAGATGTGATATCTCAAAGCCTCTTTACCAAACCTGAGATCCTACCTCTAACATGAAATGTGATATCCAACTCCTGCCCCTTCCAAACCTGAGAGCCTTCCTATAGCATGAGATGTGATATCCAAGTCCTTCCCATTCCAATCCTGAGACCCTTCCTATAACATCAGATGTGATATCCAACTCCTTCCCATTCCAACCTGAGACCCTTCCTATAGCATGAGATGGGATATCCAACTCCTTCCAAATCCAATCCTGATACCCTTCCGATAGCATGAGATGTGATATCCCAATGCTTCTACAAAACCTGAGACCCATACATGGCATGAGATGTGATATCAAACTCCTTCCCATTCCAATCCTGAGACACTTCCTATAGCATGAGATGTGATATCTCAATGCTTCTAATACCAAACCTGAGACTCTTCCTATAACATGAGATGGGATATCCAACTCCTTCCCATTCCAATCCTGAGACCCTTCCGATAGCAGGGATGTGATATCTCAATGCTTCTAATACCAAACCTGAGATCCTTCCTATAACATCAGATGTGATCTCCAACTCCTTCCCATTCCAATCCTGAGACTCTTCCTATAGCATGAGATGTGATATCTCAATGCTTATACCAAACCTGAGACCCTTCCTATAGCATGAGATGTGATATCCAACTCCTTCCCATTCCAATCCTGAGACCCTACCTATAGCATGAGATGTGATATCTCAATGCCTCTAATACCAAACCTGAGGTCCTTCCTCTAACATGAAATGTGATATCCAACTCCTTCCCTTTCCAAACCTGAGAGCCTACCTATAGCATGAGATGTGATATCCAAGTCCTTCCCATTCCAATCCTTAGACCCTTCCTACAGCATGCAATATGATATCTCAATGATTCTAATAACAAACCTGAGACCCGTCCTATAACATGAGATGGGATATCTAACTCCTTCCCATTCCAATCCTGAGACACTTCCGATAGCAGAGATGTGATATCTCAATGCTTATACCAAACCTGAGACCCTTCCTATAGCATGAGATGTGATATCCAACTCCTTCCCGTTCCAAACCTGAGACCCTTCCTATAGCATATGTGATATCCAACTCCTTCCCATTCCAAACATGAGACCCTTCCTATAGCAAGAATGTAATATCCAACTCCTTCCCATTCCAATCCTGAGACCCTTCCTACAGCATGCGATGTGATATCTCAATGCTTCTAATACCAAACCTGAGACCCGTCCTATAACATGAGATGGGATATCCAACTCCTTCCCGTTCCAAACCTGAGACCCTTCCTATAGCATGAGATGTGATATCCAACTCCTTCCCATCCCAATCCTGAGACACTTCCGATTGCAGAGATGTGATATCTCAATGCTTATACCAAACCTGAGACTCTTCCTATAAAATGAGATGGGATATCCAACTCCTTCCCGTTCCAAACCTGAGACCCTTCCTATAGCATGAGATGTGATATCCAACTCCTTCCCATTCCAATCCTGAGACCCTTCCGATAGCATGAGATGTGATATCTCAATGCCTCTAATACCAAACCTGAGATACTTCCGATAGCATGAGATGTGATATCTCAATGCTTCTAATACCAAACCTGAGATCCTTCCTATAACATGAGATGTGATATCCAAGTCCTTCCCCTTCCAAACCTGAGACCCTCCCTTTAGCATGAGATGTGATATCCAACTCCTTCCCATTCCAATCCTGAGACCCTTCTGATAGCATGAGATGTGATATCTCAATGCCTCTAATACCAAACCTGAGATCCTACCTCTAACATGAAATGTGATATCCAACTCCTTCCCTTTCCAAACCTGAGACCCTGCATATAGCATGAGATGTTATATCCAAGTCCTTCCCATTCCAATCCTGAGACCCTTCCTATAGCATGAGATGTGATATCTCAATGCTTATACCAAACCTGAGACCCTTCCTATGGCATGAGATGTCATATACAACTCCTTCCCATTCCAATCCTGAGACCCTTCCTATAGCATGAGATGTGATGTCTCAATGCTTCTAATACCAAACCTGAGATCCTTCCTATAACATGATATGTGATATCCAACTCCTTCCATTCCAATCCTGAGACCCGTCCTATAGCATGAGATGTGATATCTCAATGCTTATACCAAACCTGAGACCCTTCCTATAGCATGAGATGTGATATCCAACTACTTCCCATTCCAATCTTGAGACCCTTCCTATAGCATGAGATGTGATATCCAACTCCTTCCCTTTCCAAACCTGAGAGCCTATCTATAGCATGAGATGTGATATCCAAGTCCTTCCCATTCCAATCCTGAGACCCTTCCTATAGCATGAGATGTGATATCTCAATGCTTCTAATACCAAACCTGAGACCCTTCCTATAGCATGAGATGTGATATCCAACTACTTCCCATTCCAATCCTGAGACCCTTCCTATAGCATGAGATGTGATATTCAACTCCTTCCATTCCAATCCTGAGACCCGTCCTATAGCATGAGATGTGATATCTCAATGCTTATACCAAACCTGAGACCCTTCCTATAGCATGAGATGTGATATCCAACTACTTCCCATTCCAATCCTGAGACCCTTCCTATAGCATGAGATGTGATATCCAACTCCTTCCCTTTCCAAATCTGAGAGCCTATCTATAGCATGAGATGGGATATCCAACTCCTTCCCATTCCAATCCTGAGACACTTCCTATAGCATGAGATGTGATATCTCAATGCTTATACCAAACCTGAGATCCTTCCTATAACATGAGATGTGATATCCAACTCCTTCCCATTCCAATCCTGAGACCCTTCCTATAGCATGAGATGTGATATCTCACTGCTTATACCAAACCTGAGACCCTTCCTATAGCATGAGATGTGATATCCAACTCCTTCCCATTCCAATCCTGAGACCCTTCCTATAGCATGAGATGTGATATCTCAATGCTTCTAATATCAAACTTGAGACCCTCCCTATAGCATAAGATGTGATATCCAAGTCCTTCCCATTCCAATCCTGAGACACTTCCTATAGCATGAGATGTGATATCTCAATGCTTCTAATGCCAAACCTGAGACTCTTCCTATAACATGAGATGGGATATCCAACTCCTTCCCATTCCAAGCATGAGACCCTTCCGATAGCAGAGATGTGATATCTCAAAGCTTATACCAAACCTGAGACCCTTCCTACGGCATGAAATGTCATATACAACTCCTTCCCATTCCAATCCTGAGACCCTTCCTATAGCATGAGATGTGATATCCAACTCCTTCCATTCCAATCCTGAGACCCGTCCTATAGCATGAGATGTGATATCTCAATGCTTATACCAAACCTGAGACCCTTCCTATAGCATGAGAAGTGATATCCAACTACTTCCCATTCCAATCCTGAGACCCTTCCTATAGCATGAGATGTGATATCCAACTCCTTCCCTTTCCAAACCTGAGTGCCTATCTATAGCATGAGATGGGATATCCAACTCCTTCCCATTCCAATCCTGAGACACTTCCTATAGCATGAGATGTGATATCTCAATGCTTATACCAAACCTGAGATCCTTCCTATAACATGAGATGTGATATCCAACTCCTTCCCATTCCAATCCTGAGACCCTTCCTATAGCATGAGATGTGATATCTCACTGCTTATAGCAAACCTGAGACCCTTCCTATAGCATGAGATGTGATATCCAACTACTTCCCATTCCAATCCTGAGACCCTTCCTATAGCATGAGATGTGATATTCAACTCCTTCCATTCCAATCCTGAGACCCGTCCTATAGCATGAGATGTGATATCTCAATGCTTATACCAAACCTGAGACCCTTCCTATAGCATGAGATGTGATATCCAACTACTTCCCATTCCAATCCTGAGACCCTTCCTATAGCATGAGATGTGATATCCAACTCCTTCCCTTTCCAAATCTGAGAGCCTATCTATAGCATGAGATGGGATATCCAACTCCTTCCCATTCCAATCCTGAGACACTTCCTATAGCATGAGATGTGATATCTCAATGCTTATACCAAACCTGAGATCCTTCCTATAACATGAGATGTGATATCCAACTCCTTCCCATTCCAATCCTGAGACCCTTCCTATAGCATGAGATGTGATATCTCACTGCTTATACCAAACCTGAGACCCTTCCTATAGCATGAGATGTGATATCCAACTCCTTCCCATTCCAATCCTGAGACCCTTCCTATAGCATGAGATGTGATATCTCAATGCTTCTAATATCAAACTTGAGACCCTCCCTATAGCATAAGATGTGATATCCAAGTCCTTCCCATTCCAATCCTGAGACACTTCCTATAGCATGAGATGTGATATCTCAATGCTTCTAATGCCAAACCTGAGACTCTTCCCATAACATGAGATGGGATATCCAACTCCTTCCCATTCCAAGCATGAGACCCTTCCGATAGCAGAGATGTGATATCTCAAAGCTTATACCAAACCTGAGACCCTTCCTACGGCATGAAATGTCATATACAACTCCTTCCCATTCCAATCCTGAGACCCTTCCTATAGCATGAGATGTGATATCCAACTCCTTCCATTCCAATCCTGAGACCCGTCCTATAGCATGAGATGTGATATCTCAATGCTTATACCAAACCTGAGACCCTTCCTATAGCATGAGAAGTGATATCCAACTACTTCCCATTCCAATCCTGAGACCCTTCCTATAGCATGAGATGTGATATCCAACTCCTTCCCTTTCCAAACCTGAGAGCCTATCTATAGCATGAGATGGGATATCCAACTCCTTCCGATTCCAATCCTGAGACCCTTCCTATAGCATGAGATGTGATATCCAACTCCTTCCCTTTCCAAACCTGAGAGCCTATCTATAGCATGAGATGGGATATCCAACTCCTTCCCATTCCAATCCTGAGACACTTCCTATAGCATGAGATGTGATATCTCAATGCTTATACCAAACCTGAGATCCTTCCTATAACATGAGATGTGATATCCAACTCCTTCCCATTCCAATCCTGAGACCCTTCCTATAGCATGAGATGTGATATCTCACTGCTTATAGCAAACCTGAGACCCTTCCTATAGCATGAGATGTGATATCCAACTCCTTCCCATTCCAATCCTGAGACCCTTCCTATAGCATGAGATGTGATATCTCAATGCTTCTAATATCAAACTTGAGACCCTCCCTATAGCATGAGATGTGATATCCAAGTCCTTCCCATTCCAATCCTGAGACACTTCCTATAGCATGAGATGTGATATCTCAATGCTTCTAATGCCAAACCTGAGACTCTTCCTATAACATGAAATGGGATATCCAACTCCTTCCCATTCCAAGCATGAGACCCTTCCGATAGCAGAGATGTGATATCTCAAAGCTTATACCAAACCTGAGACCCTTCCTACGGCATGAAATGTCATATACAACTCCTTCCCATTCCAATCCTGAGACCCTTCCTATAGCATGAGATGTGATATCTCAATGCTTATACCAAACCTGAGACCCTTCCTATAGCATGAGATGTGATATCCAACTCCTTCCCATCCCAATCCTGAGACACTTCCGATTGCAGAGATGTGATATCTCAATGCTTATACCAAACCTGAGACTCTTCCTATAACATGAGATGGGATATCCTACTCCTTCCCGTTCCAAACCTGAGACCCTTTCTATAGCATGAGATGTGATATCCAAGTCCTTCCCATTCCAATCCTGAGACCCTTCCTATAACATGATATGTGATGTCTCAATGCTTCTAATACCAAACCTGAGATCTATCCTATAACATGAGATGTGATATCCAACTCCTTCCCATTCCAATCCTGAGACCCTTCCTATAGCATGAGATGTGATATCTCAATGCCTCTTTACCAAACCTGAGATCCTACCTCTAACATGAAATGTGATATCCAACTCCTTCCCCTTCCAAACCTGAGAGCCTTCCTATAGCATGAGATGTGATATCCAAGTCCTTCCCATTCCAATCCTGAGACCCTTCCTATAACATCAGATGTGATATCCAACTCCTTCCCATTCCAACCTGAGACCCTTCCTATAGCATGAGATGGGAAATCCAACTCCTTCCAAATCCAATCCTGTTACCCTTCCGATAGCATGAGATGTGATATCCCAATGCTTCTACAAAACCTGAGACCCATACATGGCATGAGATGTGATATCAAACTCCTTCCCATTCCAATCCTGAGACACTTCCTATAGCATGAGATGTGATATCTCAATGCTTCTAATACCAAACCTGAGACTCTTCCTATAACATGAGATGGGATATCCAACTCCTTCCCATTCCAATCCTGAGACCCTTCCGATAGCAGGGATGTGATATCTCAATGATTGTAATACCAAACCTGAGATCCTTCCTATAACATCAGATGTGATCTCCAACTCCTTCCCATTCCAATCCTGAGACTCTTCCTATAGCATGAGATGTGATATCTCAATGCTTATACCAAACCTGAGACCCTTCCTATAGCATGAGATGTGATATCCAACTCCTTCCCATTCCAATCCTGAGACCCTTCCTATAGCATTAGATGTGATATCTCAATGCCTCTAATACCAAACCTGAGATCCTTCCTCTAACATGAAATGTGATATCCAACTCCTTCCCTTTCCAAACCTGAGAGCCTACCTATAGCATGAGATGTGATATCCAAGTCCTTCCCATTCCAATCCTTAGACCCTTCCTACAGCATGCAATATGATATCTCAATGATTCTAATAACAAACCTGAGACCCGTCCTATAACATGAGATGGGATATCCAACTCCTTCCCATTCCAATCCTGAGAGACTTCCGATAGCAGAGATGTGATATCTCAATGCTTATACCAAACCTGAGACCCTTCCTACAGCATGAGATGTGATATCCAACTCCTTCCCGTTCCAAACCTGAGACCCTTCCTATAGCATATGTGATATCCAACTCCTTCCCATTCCAAACATGAGACCCTTCCTATAGCAAGAATGTAATATCCAATTCCTTCCCATTCCAATCCTAAGACCCTTCCTACAGCATGCAATGTGATATCTCAATGCTTCTAATACCAAACCTGAGACCCGTCCTATAGCATGAGATGGGATATCCAACTCCTTCCGTTCCAAACCTGAGACCCTTCCTATAGCATGAGATGTGATATCCAACTCCTTCCCATCCCAATCCTGAGACACTTCCGATTGCAGAGATGTGATATCTCAATGCTTATACCAAACCTGAGACTCTTCCTATAAAATGAGATGGGATATCCAACTCCTTCCCGTTCCAAACCTGAGACCCTTCCTATAGCATGAGATGTGATATCCAACTCCTTCCCATTCCAATCCTGAGACCCTTCCGATAGCATGAGATGTGATATCTCAATGCCTCTAATACCAAACCTGAGATACTTCCGATAGCATGAGATGTGATATCTCAATGCTTCTAATACCAAACCTGAGATCCTTCCTATAACATGAGATGTGATATCCAAGTCCTTCCCCTTCCAAACCTGAGACCCTCCCTTTAGCATGAGATGTGATATCCAACTCCTTCCCATTCCAATCCTGAGACCCTTCCTATAGCATGAGATGTGATATCTCAATGCCTCTAATACCAAACCTGAGATCCTACCTCTAACATGAAATGTGATATCCAACTCCTTCCCTTTCCAAACCTGAGACCCTGCATATAGCATGAGATGTTATATCCAAGTCCTTCCCATTCCAATCCTGAGACCCTTCCTATAGCATGAGATGTGATATCTCAATGCTTATACCAAACCTGAGACCCTTCCTATGGCATGAGATGTGATATCCAACTCCTTCCATTCCAATCCTGAGACCCGTCCTATAGCATGAGATGTGATATCTCAATGCTTATACCAAACCTGAGACCCTTCCTATAGCATGAGATGTGATATCCAACTACTTCCCATTCCAATCCTGAGACCCTTCCTATAGCATGAGATGTGATATCCAACTCCTTCCCTTTCCAAACTTGAGAGCCTATCTATAGCATGAGATGTGATATCCAAGTCCTTCCCATTCCAATCCTGAGACCCTTCCGATAGCATGAGATGTGATATATATCAATGCTTCTAATACCAAACCTGAGACCCTTCCTATAGCATGAGATGTGATATCCAACTACTTCCCATTCCAATCCTGAGACCCTTCCTATAGCATGAGATGTGATATCCAACTCCTTCCATTCTAATCCTGAGACCCGTCCTATAGCATGAGATGTGATATCTCAATGCTTATACCAAACCTGAGACCCTTCCTATAGCATGAGATGTGATATCCAACTACTTCCCATTCCAATCCTGAGACCCTTCCTATAGCATGAGATGTGATATCCAACTCCTTCCCTTTCCAAACCTGAGAGCCTATCTATAGCATGAGATGGGATATCCAACTCCTTCCCATTCCAATCCTGAGACACTTCCGATAGCAGAGTTGTGATATCTGAATGCTTATACCACACCTGAGACCCTTCCTATAACATGAGATGTGATATCCAACTCCTTCCCGTTCCAAACCTGAGACCCTTCCTTTAGCATGAGATGTGATATCCAGCTCCTTCCCATTCCAATCCTGAGACACTTCCGATAGCATGAGATGTGATATCTCAAAGCTTCTAATATCAAAACTGAGACCCTCCCTATAGCATATGTGATATCTAAGTCCTTCCCATTCCAATCCTGAGACCCTTCCTGTAGCATGAGATGTGATATCTCAATGCTTCTACCAAACCTGAGACCCTTCCTTTAGCATGAGATGTGATATCCAACTCCTTCCCATTCCAGTCCTGAGACCCTTCCTATAGCATGAGATATGATATCTCAATACTTCTAATACCAAACCTGAGATCCTTCCGATAACATGAGATGTGATATACAAATCCTTCCCCTTCCAAACCTGATACCCTCCCTTTAGCATGAGATGTGATATCCAACTCCTTCCCATTCCAATCCTGAGA
This sequence comes from Ambystoma mexicanum, assembly GCF_040938575.1. NCBI lineage: Eukaryota > Metazoa > Chordata > Amphibia > Caudata > Ambystomatidae > Ambystoma > Ambystoma mexicanum. The sequence goes on from NC_090934.1 coordinate 1,142,956,813, forward strand.
CCCTTCTGATAGCATGAGATGTGATATCTCAATGCTTCTAATACCAAACCTGAGATCCTTCCTATAACATAGGATGTGATATCCAACTCCTTCCCATTCCAATCCTGAGACCCTTCCTATAGCATGAGAAGTGATATCTCCATGCGTATACCAAACCTGAGACCCTTCCTATAGCATGAGATGTGATATCCAAATCCTTCCCATTCCAATCCTGAGACTCTTCCTATAGCATGAGATCTGAAATCTCAATGCTTATACCAAACCAGAGACCCGTCCTATAACATGAGATGGGATATCCAACTCCATCCCATTCCAATCCTGGGCCACTTCCGATAGCAGAGATGTGATATCTCAATGCTTATACCAAACCTGAGACCCTTCCTATAACATGAGATGTGATATCCAACTCATTCCCATTCCAAACCTGACACACTTCCTATAGCATTTGTGATATCCAACTCCTTCCCTTTCCAAACATGAGACCCTTCCTATAGCAAGAATGTAATATCCAACTCCTACCCATTCCAATCCTGAGACCATTCCTATAGCATGAGATGTGATATCTCAATGCTTCTAATATCAAACCTGAGACCCGTCCTATAACATGAGATGGGATATCCAAATCCTTCCCGTTCCAAACCTGATACTCTTCCTATAGCATGAGATGTGATATCCAATTCCTTCCCATCCCAATCCTGAGACACCTCCGATAGCAGAGATGTGATATCTCAATGCTTATACCAAACCTGAGACTCTTCCTATAACATGAGATGTGATATCCAACTCCTTCCCGTTCCAAACCTGAGACCCTTCCTGTAGCATGAGATGTGATATCCAACTCCTTCCCATTCCAATCCTGAGACCCTTCCGATAGCATGAGATGTGATATCTCAATGCTTCTAATACCAAACCTGAGATCCTTCCTATAACATGAGATGTGATATCCAACTCCTTCCCATTCCAATCCTGAGACCCTTCCTATAGCATGAGAAGTGATATCTCCATGCTTATACCAAACCTGAGACCCTTCCTATAGCATGAGATGTCATATCCAATTCCTTCCCATTCCAATCCTGAGACCCTTCCTATAGAATGAGAAGTGATACCTCCATGCGTATACCAAACCTGAGACCCTTCCTATAGCATGAGATGTGATTTCCAAATCCTTCCCATTCCAATCCTGAGACCCTTCCTATAGCATGAGATGTGATATCTCAATGCTTATACCAAACCAGAGACCCGTCCTATAACATGAGATGGGATATCCAACTCCTTCCCATTCCAATCCTGAGCCACTTCCAATAGCAGAGATGTGATATCTCAATGCTTATACCAAACCTGAGACCCTTCCTATAACATGAGATGTGATATTCAACTCATTCCCGTTCCAAACCTGAGACACTTCCTATAGCATATGTGATATCCAACTCCTTCCCATTCCAAACATGAGACCCTTCTTATAGCAAGAATGTAATATCCAACTCCTACCCATTCCAATCCTGAGACCATTCCTATAGCATGAGATGTGATATATCAATGCTTCTAATACCAAACCTGAGATCCTTCCTATGACATGAAATGTGATATCCAACTCCTTCCCATTCCAATCCTGAGACCCTTCCGATAGCATGAGATATGATATCTCAATGCCTCTAATACCAAACCTGAGATACTTCCGATAGCATGAGATGTGATATCTCAATGCTTCTAATACCAAACCTGAGATCCTTCCTATAACATGAGATGTGATATCCAAGTCCTTCCCCTTCCAAACCTGAGTACCTCCCTTTAGCATGAGATGTGATATCCAACTCCTTCCCCTTCCAATCCTGAGACCCTTCTGATAGCATGAGATGTGATATCTCATTGCCTCTAATACCAAACCTGAGATCCTACCTCTAACATGAAATGTGATATCCAACTCCTTCCCTTTCCAAACCTGAGACCCTGCCTATAGCATGAGATGTGATATCCAAGTCCTTCCCATTCCAATCCTGAGACCCTTCCTATAGCATGAGATGTGATATCTCAATGCTTATACCAAACCTGAGACCCTTCCTATGGCATGAGATGTCATATACAACTCCTTCCCATTCCAATCCTGAGACCCTTCCTATAGCATGAGATGTGATGTCTCAATGCTTCTAATACCAAACCTGAGATCCTTCCTATAACATGAGATGTGATATCCAACTCCTTCCATTCCAATCCTGAGAAACGTCCTATAGCATGAGATGTGATATCTCAATGCTTATACCAAACCTGAGACCCTTCCTATAACATGAGATGTGATATCCAACTATTTCCCATTCCAATCCTGAGACCCTTCGTATAGCATGAGATGTGATATCCAACTCCTTCCCTTTCCAAACCTGAGAGCCTATCTATAGCATGAGATGTGATATCCAAGTCCTTCCCATTCCAATCCTGAGACCCTTCCTATAGCATGAGATGTGATATCTCAATGCTTCTAATACCAAACCTGAGACCCTTCCTATAGCATGAGATGTGATATCCAACTACTTCCCATTCCAATCCTGAGACCCTTCCTATAGCATGAGATGTGATATCCAACTCCTTCCATTCCAATCCTGAGACCCGTCCTATAGCATGAGATGTGATATCTCAATGCTTATACCAAACCTGAGACCCTTCCTATAGCATGAGATGTGATATCCAACTACTTCCCATTCCAATCCTGAATCCCTTCCTATAGCATGAGATGTGATATCCAACTCCTTCCCTTTCCAAACCTGAGAGCCTATCTATAGCATGAGATGGGATATCCAACTCCTTCCCATTCCAATCCTGAGACACTTCCGATAGCAGAGATGTGATATCTGAATGCTTATACCACACCTGAGACCCTTCCTATAACATGAGATGTGATATCCAACTCCTTCCCGTTCCAAACCTGAGACCCTTCCTTTAGCATGAGATGTGATATCCAGCTCCTTCCCATTCCAATCCTGAGACACTTCCGATAGCATGAGATGTGATATCTCAAAGCTTCTAATATCAAAACTGAGACCCTCCCTATAGCATGATATGTGATATCCAACTCCTTCCCATTCCAGTCCTGAGACCCTTCCTATAGCATGAGATATGATATCTCAATACTTCTAATACCAAACCTGAGATCCTTCCGATAACATGAGATGTGATATCCAAATCCTTCCCCTTCCAAACCTGAGACCCTCCCTTTAGCATGAGATGTGATATCCAACTCCTTCCCATTCCAATCCTGAGACCCTTCTGATAGCATGAGATGTGATATCTCAATGCTTCTAATACCAAACCTGAGATCCTTCCTATAACATGAGATGTGATATCCAACTCCTTCCCATTCCAATCCTGAGACCCTTCCTATAGCATGAGAAGTGATATCCAAATCTTTCCCATTCCAATCCTGAGACTCTTCCTATAGCATGAGATGTGATATCTCCATGCTTATACCAAACCTGAGACCCTTCCTATAGCATGAGATGTGATATCCAATTTCCTCCCATTCCAATCCTGAGACCCTTCCTATAGCATGAGAAGTGATATCTCCATGCGTATACCAAACCTGAGACCCTTCCTATAGCATGAGATGTGATATCCAAATCTTTCCCATTCCAATCCTGAGACTCTTCCTATAGCATGAGATGTGATATCTCAATGCTTATAGCAAACCAGAGACCCGTCCTATAACATGAGATGGGATATCCAACTCCATCCCATTCCAATCCTGAGCCACTTCCGATAGCAGAGATGTGATATCTCAATGCTTATACCAAACCTGAGACCCTTCCTATAACATGAGATGTGATATCCAACTCATTCCCATTCCAAACCTGACACACTTCCTATAGCATATGTGATATCCAACTCCTTCCCATTCCAAACATGAGACCCTTCCTATAGCAAGAATGCAATATCCAACTCCTACCCATTCCAATACTGAGACCATTCCTATAGCATGAGATGTGATATATCAATGCCTCTAATACCAAACCTGAGATCCTTCCTATGACATGAAATGTGATATCCAAATCCTTCCCATTCCAAACCTGAGACCCTTCCTACAGCATGAGATGTGATATCTCAATGCTTCTAATATCAAACCTGAGACCCGTCCTATAACATGAGATGGGATATCCAACTCCTTCCCGTTCCAAACCTGATACTCTTCCTATAGAATGAGATGTGATATCCAATTCCTTCCCATCCCAATCCTGAGACACCTCCGATAGCAGAGATGTGATATCTCAATGCTTATACCAAACCTGAGACTCTTCCTATAACATGAGATGTGATATCCAACTCCTTCCCGTTCCAAACCTGAGACCCTTCCTATAGCATGAGATGTGATATCCAACTCCTTCCCATTCCAATCCTGAGACCCTTCCGATAGCAGAGATGTGATATCTCAATGCTTATACCAAACCTGAGATCCTTCCTATAACATGAGATGTGATATCCAACTCCTTCCCATTCCAATCCTGAGACCCTTCCTATAGCATGAGATGTGATATCTCACTGCTTATACCAAACCTGAGACCCTTCCTATAGCATGAGATGTGATATCCAACTCCTTCCCATTCCAATCCTGAGACCCTTCCTATAGCATGAGATGTGATATCTCAATGCTTCTAATATCAAACTTGAGACCCTCCCTATAGCATGAGATGTGATATCCAAGTCCTTCCCATTCCAATCCTGAGACACTTCCTATAGCATGAGATGTGATATCTCAATGCTTCTAATACCAAACCTGAGACTCTTCCTATAACATGAGATGGGATATCCAACTCCTTCCCATTCCAAGCATGAGACCCTTCCGATAGCAGAGATGTGATATCTCAAAGCTTATACCAAACCTGAGACCCTTCCTACGGCATGAAATGTCATATACAACTCCTTCCCATTCCAATCCTGAGACCCTTCCTATAGCATGAGATGTGATATCTCAATGCTTATACCAAACCTGAGATCCTTCCTATAGCATGAGATGTGATATCCAACTCCTTCCCATCCCAATCCTGAGACACTTCCGATTGCAGAGATGTGATATCTCAATGCTTATACCAAACCTGAGACTCTTCCTATAACATGAGATGGGATATCCAACTCCTTCCCGTTCCAAACCTGAGACCCTTCGTATAGCATGAGATGTGATATCCAAGTCCTTCCCATTCCAATCCTGAGACCCTTCCTATAACATGAGATGTGATGTCTCAATGCTTCTAATACCAAACCTGAGATATATCCAATAACATGAGATGTGATATCCAACTCCTTCCCATTCCAATACTGAGACCCTTCCTATAGCATGAGATGTGACATCTCAATGCCTCTTTACCAAACCTGGGATCCTACCTCTAACATGAAATGTGATATCCAACTCCTTCCCCTTCCAAACCTGAGAGACTTCCTATAGCATGAGATATGATATCCAAGTCCTTCCCATTCCAATCCTGAGACCCTTCCTATAACATCAGATGTGATATCCAACTCCTTCCCATTCCAACCTGAGACCCTTCCTATAGCATGAGATGGGATATCCAACTCCTTCCAAATCCAATCCTGATACCCTTCCGATAGCATGAGATGTGATATCCCAATGCTTCTACAAAACCTGAGACCCATACATGGCATGAGATGTGATATCAAACTCCTTCCCATTCCAATCCTGAGACACTTCCTATAGCATGAGATGTGATATCTCAATGCTTCTAATACCAAACCTGAGACTCTTCCTATAACATAAGATGGGATATCCAACTCCTTCCCATTCCAATCCTGAGACCCTTCCGATAGCAGAGATGTTATATCTCAATGCTTCTAATACATAACCTGAGATCCTTCCTATAACATCAGATGTGATCTCCAACTCCTTCCCATTCCAATCCTGAGACTCTTCCTATAGCATGAGATGTGATATCTCAATGCTTATACCAAACCTGAGACCCTTCCTATAGCATGAGATGTGATATCCAACTCCTTCCCATTCCAATCCTGAGACCCTTCCTATAGCATGAGATGTGATATCTCATTGCCTCTAATACCAAACCTGAGATCCTTCCTCTAACATGAAATGTGATATCGAACTCCTTCCCTTTCCAAACCTGAGAGCCTACCTATAGCATGAGATGTGATATCCAAGTCCTTGCCATTCCAATCCTTAGACCCTTCCTACAGCATGCAATATGATATCTCAATGATTCTAATAACAAACCTGAGACCCGTCCTATAACATGAGATGGGATATCCAACTCCTTCCCATTCCAATCCTGAGACACTTCCGATAGCAGAGATGTGATATCTCAATGCTTATACCAAACCTGAGACCCTTCCTATAGCATGAGATGTGATATCCAACTCCTTCCCGTTCCAAACCTGAGATCCTTCCTCTAACATGAAATGTGATATCGAACTCCTTCCCTTTCCAAACCTGAGAGCCTACCTATAGCATGAGTTGTGATATCCAAGTCCTTGCCATTCCAATCCTTAGACCCTTCCTACAGCATGCAATATGATATCTCAATGATTCTAATAACAAACCTGAGACCCGTCCTATAACATGAGATGGGATATCCAACTCCTTCCCATTCCAATCCTGAGACACTTCCGATAGCAGAGATGTGATATCTCAATGCTTATACCAAACCTTAGACCCTTCCTATAGCATGAGATGTGATATCCAAGTCCTTCCCATTCCAATCCTGAGACACTTCCTATAGCATGAGATGTGATATCTCAATGCTTCTAATACCAAAACTGAGACTCTTCCTATAACATGAGATGGGACATCCAACTCCTTCCCATTCCAAGCCTGAGACCCTTCCGATAGCAGAGATGTGATATCTCAAAGCTTATACCAAACCTGAGACCCTTCCTACGGCATGAAATGTCATATACAACTCCTTCCCATTCCAATCCTGAGACCCTTCCTATAGCATGAGATGTGATATCTCAATGCTTATACCAAACCTGAGATCCTTCCTATAGCATGAGATGTGATATCCAACTCCTTCCCATCCCAATCCTGAGACACTTCCGATTGCAGAGATGTGATATCTCAATGCTTATACCAAACCTGAGACTCTTCCTATAACATGAGATGGGATATCCAACTCCTTCCCGTTCCAAACCTGAGACTCTTCCTATAACATGAGATGGGATATCCAACTCCTTCCCGTTCCAAACCTGAGACCCTTCCTATAGCATGAGATGTGATATCCAAGTCCTTCCCATTCCAATCCTGAGACCCTTCCTATAGCATGAGATGTGATATCTCAATGCCTCTTTACCAAGCCTGAGATCCTACCTCTAACATGAAATGTGATATCCAACTCCTTCCCCTTCCAAACCTGAGAGACTTCCTATAGCATGAGATGTGATATCCAAGTCCTTCCCATTCCAATCCTGAGACCCTTCCTATAACATCAGATGTGATATCCAACTCCTTCCCATTCCAACCTGAGACCCTTCCTATAGCATGAGATGGGATATCCAACTCCTTCCAAATCCAATCCTGATACCCTTCCGATAGCATGAGATGTGATATCCCAATGCTTCTACAAAACCTGAGACCCATACATGCCATGAGATGTGATATCCAACTCCTTCCCATTCCAATCCTGAGACCCTTCCTATAGCATGAGATGTGATATCTCAATGCTTCTAATACCAAACCTGAGATCCTTCCTCTAACATGAAATGTGTTATCGAACTCCTTCCCTTTCCAAACCCGAGAGCCTACCTATAGCATGAGATGTGATATCCAAGTCCTTGCCATTCCAATCCTTAGACCCTTCCTACAGCATGCAATATGATATCTCAATGATTCTAATAACAAACCTGAGACCCGTCCTATAACATGAGATGGGATATCCAACTCCTTCCCATTCCAATCCTGAGACACTTCCGATAGCAGAGATGTGATATCTCAATGCTTATACCAAATCTGAGACCCTTCCTATAGCATGAGATGTGATATCCAACTCCTTCCCGTTCCAAACCTGAGACCCTTCATATAGCATATGTGATATACAACTCCTTCCCATTCCAAACATGAGACCCTTCCTATAGCAAGAATGTAATATCCAGCTCCTTCCCATTCCAATCCTGAGACCCTTCCTACAGCATGCGATGTGATATCTCAATGCTTCTAATACCAAACCTGAGACCCGCCCTATAACATGAGATGGGATATCCAACTCCGTCCCGTTCCAAACCTGAGACCCTTCCTATAGCATGAGATGTGATATCCAACTCCTTCCCATCCCAATCCTGAGACACTTCCGATAGCAGAGATGTGATATCTCAATGCTTATACCAAACCTGAGACTCTTCCTATAAAATGAGATGGGATATCCATCTCCTTCCCGTTCCAAACCTGAGACCCTTCCTATAGCATGAGATTTGATATCCAACTCCTTCCCATTCCAATCCTGAGACCCTTCCGATAGCATGAGATGTGATATCTCAATGCTTCTAATACCAAACCTGAGATCCTTCCTATAACATGAGATGTGATATCCAAGTCCTTCCCCTTCCAAACCTGAGACCCTCCCTTTAGCATGAGATGTGATATCCAACTCCTTCCCCTTCCAATCCTGAGACCCTTCTGATAGCATGAGATGTGATATCTCAATGCCTCTAATACCAAACCTGAGATCCTACCTCTAACATGAAATGTGATATCCAACTCCTTCCCTTTCCAAACCTGAGACTCTGCCTATAGCATGAGATGTGATATCCAAGTCCTTCCCATTCCAATCCTGAGACCCTTCCTATAGCATGAGATGTGATATCTCAATGCTTATACCAAACCTGAGACCCTTCCTATGGCATGAGATGTCATATACAACTCCTTCCCATTCCAATCCTGAGACCCTTCCTATAGCATGAGATGTGATGTCTCAATGCTTCTAATACCAAACCTGAGATCCTTCCTATAACATGAGATGTGATATCCAACTCCTTCCATTCCAATCCTGAGAAACGTCCTATAGCATGAGATGTGATATCTCAATGCTTATACCCAACCTGAGACCCTTCCTATAGCATGAGATGTGATATCCAACTACTTCCCATTCCAATCCTGAGACCCTTCCTATAGCATGAGATGTGATATCCAACTCCTTCCCTTTCCAAACCTGAGAGCCTATCTATAGCATGAGATGTGATATCCAAGTCCTTCCCATTCCAATCCTGAGACCCTTCCAATAGCATGAGATGTGATATCTCAATGCTTCTAATACCAAACCTGAGACCCTTCCTATAGCATGAGATGTGATATCCAACTACTTCCCATTCCAATCCTGAGACCCTTCCTATAGCATGAGATGTGATATCCAACTCCTTCCATTCCAATCCTGAGACCCGTCCTATAGCATGAGATGTGATATCTCAATGCTTATACCAAACCTGAGACCCTTCCTATAGCATGAGATGTGATATCCAACTACTTCCCATTCCAATCCTGAATCCCTTCCTATAGCATGAGATGTGATATCCAACTCCTTCCCTTTCCAAACCTGAGAGCCTATCTGTAGCATGAGATGGGATATCCAACTCCTTCCCATTCCAATCCTGAGACACTTCCGATAGCAGAGATGTGATATCTGAATGCTTATACCACACCTGAGACCCTTCCTATAACATGAGATGTGATATCCAACTCCTTCCCGTTCCAAACCTGAGACCCTTCCTTTAGCATGAGATGTGATATCCAGCTCCTTCCCATTCCAATCCTGAGACACTTCCGATAGCATGAGATGTGATATCTCAAAGCTTCTAATATCAAAACTGAGACCCTCCCTATAGCATGATATGTGATATCTAAGTCCTTCCCATTCCAAACTTGAGACCCTTCCTGTAGCATGAGATGTGATATCCAACTCCTTCCCATTCCAGTCCTGAGACCCTTCCTATAGCATGAGATATGATATCTCAATACTTCTAATACCAAACCTGAGATCCTTCCGATAACATGAGATGTGATATCCAAATCCTTCCCCTTCCAAACCTGAGACCCTCCCTTTAGCATGAGATGTGATATCCAACTCCTTCCCATTCCAATCCTGAGACCCTTCTGATAGCATGAGATGTGATATCTCAATGCTTCTAATACCAAACCTGAGATCCTTCCTATAACATGAGATGTGATATCCAACTCCTTCCCATTCCAATCCTGAGACCCTTCCTATAGCATGAGAAGTGATATCCAAATCTTTCCCATTCCAATCCTGAGACTCTTCCTATAGCATGAGATGTGATATCTCCATGCTTATACCAAACCTGAGACCCTTCCTACAGCATGAGATGTGATATCTCAATGCTTCTAATATCAAACCTGAGACCCGTCCTATAACATGAGATGGGATATCCAACTCCTTCCCGTTCCAAACCTGATACTCTTCCTATAGCATGAGATGTGATATCCAATTCCTTCCCATCCCAATCCTGAGACACCTCCGATAGCAGAGATGTGATATCTCAATGCTTATACCAAACCTGAGACTCTTCCTATAACATGAGATGTGATATCCAACTCCTTCCCGTTCCAAACCTGAGACCCTTCCTATAGCATGAGATGTGATATCCAACTCCTTCCCATTCCAATCCTGAGACCCTTCCGATAGCATGAGATGTGATATCTCAATGCTTCTAATACCAAACCTGAGATCCTTCCTATAACATGAGATGTGATATCCAACTCCTTCCCATTCCAATCCTGAGACCCTTCATATAGCATGAGAAGTGATATCTCCATGCGTATACCAAACCTGAGACCCTTCCTATAGCATGAGATGTGATATCCAAATCCTTCCCATTCCAATCCTGAGACCCTTCCTATAGCATGAGATGTGATATCTCAATGCTTATACCAAACCAGAGACCCGTCCTATAACATGAGATGGGATATCCAACTCCTTCCCATTCCAATCCTGAGCCACTTCCAATAGCAGAGATGTGATATCTCAATGCTTATACCAAACCTGAGACCCTTCCTACAACATGAGATGTGATATCCAACTCATTCCCGTTCCAAACCTTAGACACTTCCTATAGCATATGTGATATCCAACTCCTTCCCATTCCAAACATGAGACCCTTCTTATAGCAAGAATGTAATATCCAACTCCTACTCATTCCAATCCTGAGACCATTCCTATAGCATGAGATGTGATATATCAATGCTTCTAATACCAAACCTGAGATCCTTCCTATGACATGAAATGTGATATCCAAATCCTTCCCATTCCAAACCTGAGACCCTTCCTACAGCATGTGATGTGATATCTCAATGCTTCTAATATCAAACCTGAGACCCGTCCTATAACATGAGATGGGATATCCAACTCCTTCCCGTTCCAAACCTGATACCCTTCCTATAGCATGAGATGTGATATCCAATTCCTTCCCATCCCAATCCTGAGACACCTCCGATAGCAGAGATGTGATATCTCAATGCTTACACCAAACCTGAGACTCTTCCTATAACATGAGATGTGATATCCAACTCCTTCCCGTTCCAAACCTGAGACCCTTCCTATAGCATGAGATGTGATATCCAACTCCTTCCCATTCCAATCCTGAGACCCTTCCTATAACATGAGATGGGAATATCCAACTCCTTCCCATTCCAATCCTGAGACCCTTCCGATAGCAGAGATGTGATATCTCAATGCTTATACCAAACCTGAGATCCTTCCTATAACATGAGATGTGATATCCAACTCCTTCCCATTCCAATCCTGAGACCCTTCCTATAGCATGAGATGTGATATCTCACTGCTTATACCAAACCTGAGATCCTTCCTATAACATCAGATGTGATCTCCAACTCCTTCCCATTCCAATCCTGAGACTCTTCCTATAGCATGAGATGTGATATCTCAATGCTTATACCAAACCTGAGACCCTTCCTATAGCATGAGATGTGATATCCAACTCCTTCCCATTCCAATCCTGAGACCCTTCCTATAGCATGAGATGTGATATCTCAATGCTTCTAATACCAAACCTGAGATCCTTCCTCTAACATGAAATGTGATATCGAACTCCTTCCCTTTCCAAACCCGAGAGCCTACCTATAGCATGAGATGTGATATCCAAGTCCTTGCCATTCCAATCCTTAGACCCTTCCTACAGCATGCAATATGATATCTCAATGATTCTAATAACAAACCTGAGACCCGTCCTATAACATGAGATGGGATATCCAACTCCTTCCCATTCCAATCCTGAGACACTTCCGATAGCAGAGATGTGATATCTCAATGCTTATACCAAACCTGAGACCCTTCCTATAGCATGAGATGTGATATCCAACTCCTTCCCGTTCCAAACCTGAGACCCTTCATATAGCATATGTGATATACAACTCCTTCCCATTCCAAACATGAGACCCTTCCTATAGCAAGAATGTAATATCCAGCTCCTTCCCATTCCAATCCTGAGACCCTTCCTACAGCATGAGATGTGATATCTCAATGCTTCTAATACCAAACCTGAGACCCGCCCTATAACATGAGATGGGATATCCAACTCCGTCCCGTTCCAAACCTGAGACCCTTCCTATAGCATGAGATGTGATATCCAACTCCTTCCCATCCCAATCCTGAGACACTTCCGATAGCAGAGATGTGATATCTCAATGCTTATACCAAACCTGAGACTCTTCCTATAAAATGAGATGGGATATCCATCTCCTTCCCGTTCCAAACCTGAGACCCTTCCTATAGCATGAGATTTGATATCCAACTCCTTCCCATTCCAATCCTGAGACCCTTCCGATAGCATGAGATGTGATATCTCAATGCTTCTAATACCAAACCTGAGATCCTTCCTATAACATGAGATGTGATATCCAAGTCCTTCCCCTTCCAAACCTGAGACCCTCCCTTTAGCATGAGATGTGATATCCAACTCCTTCCCCTTCCAATCCTGAGACCCTTCTGATAGCATGAGATGTGATATCTCAATGCCTCTAATACCAAACCTGAGATCCTACCTCTAACATGAAATGTGATATCCAACTCCTTCCCTTTCCAAACCTGAGACTCTGCCTATAGCATGAGATGTGATATCCAAGTCCTTCCCATTCCAATCCTGAGACCCTTCCTATAGCATGAGATGTGATATCTCAATGCTTATACCAAACCTGAGACCCTTCCTATGGCATGAGATGTCATATACAACTCCTTCCCATTCCAATCCTGAGACCCTTCCTATAGCATGAGATGTGATGTCTCAATGCTTCTAATACCAAACCTGAGATCCTTCCTATAACATGAGATGTGATATCCAACTCCTTCCATTCCAATCCTGAGAAACGTCCTATAGCATGAGATGTGATATCTCAATGCTTATACCCAACCTGAGACCCTTCCTATAGCATGAGATGTGATATCCAACTACTTCCCATTCCAATCCTGAGACCCTTCCTATAGCATGAGATGTGATATCCAACTCCTTCCCTTTCCAAACCTGAGAGCCTATCTATAGCATGAGATGTGATATCCAAGTCCTTCCCATTCCAATCCTGAGACCCTTCCAATAGCATGAGATGTGATATCTCAATGCTTCTAATACCAAACCTGAGACCCTTCCTATGGCATGAGATGTGATATCCAACTACTTCCCATTCCAATCCTGAGACCCTTCCTATAGCATGAGATGTGATATCCAACTCCTTCCATTCCAATCCTGAGACCCGTCCTATAGCATGAGATGTGATATCTCAATGCTTATACCAAACCTGAGACCCTTCCTATAGCATGAGATGTGATATCCAACTACTTCCCATTCCAATCCTGAATCCCTTCCTATAGCATGAGATGTGATATCCAACTCCTTCCCTTTCCAAACCTGAGAGCCTATCTGTAGCATGAGATGGGATATCCAACTCCTTCCCATTCCAATCCTGAGACACTTCCGATAGCAGAGATGTGATATCTGAATGCTTATACCACACCTGAGACCCTTCCTATAACATGAGATGTGATATCCAACTCCTTCCCGTTCCAAACCTGAGACCCTTCCTTTAGCATGAGATGTGATATCCAGCTCCTTCCCATTCCAATCCTGAGACACTTCCGATAGCATGAGATGTGATATCTCAAAGCTTCTAATATCAAAACTGAGACCCTCCCTATAGCATGATATGTGATATCTAAGTCCTTCCCATTCCAAACTTGAGACCCTTCCTGTAGCATGAGATGTGATATCCAACTCCTTCCCATTCCAGTCCTGAGACCCTTCCTATAGCATGAGATATGATATCTCAATACTTCTAATACCAAACCTGAGATCCTTCCGATAACATGAGATGTGATATCCAAATCCTTCCCCTTCCAAACCTGAGACCCTCCCTTTAGCATGAGATGTGATATCCAACTCCTTCCCATTCCAATCCTGAGACCCTTCTGATAGCATGAGATGTGATATCTCAATGCTTCTAATACCAAACCTGAGATCCTTCCTATAACATGAGATGTGATATCCAACTCCTTCCCATTCCAATCCTGAGACCCTTCCTATAGCATGAGAAGTGATATCCAAATCTTTCCCATTCCAATCCTGAGACTCTTCCTATAGCATGAGATGTGATATCTCCATGCTTATACCAAACCTGAGACCCTTCCTACAGCATGAGATGTGATATCTCAATGCTTCTAATATCAAACCTGAGACCCGTCCTATAACATGAGATGGGATATCCAACTCCTTCCCGTTCCAAACCTGATACTCTTCCTATAGCATGAGATGTGATATCCAATTCCTTCCCATCCCAATCCTGAGACACCTTCCGATAGCAGAGATGTGATATCTCAATGCTTATACCAAACCTGAGACTCTTCCTATAACATGAGATGTGATATCCAACTCCTTCCCGTTCCAAACCTGAGACCCTTCCTATAGCATGAGATGTGATATCCAACTCCTTCCCATTCCAATCCTGAGACCCTTCCGATAGCATGAGATGTGATATCTCAATGCTTCTAATACCAAACCTGAGATCCTTCCTATAACATGAGATGTGATATCCAACTCCTTCCCATTCCAATCCTGAGACCCTTCATATAGCATGAGAAGTGATATCTCCATGCGTATACCAAACCTGAGACCCTTCCTATAGCATGAGATGTGATATCCAAATCCTTCCCATTCCAATCCTGAGACCCATCCTATAGCATGAGATGTGATATCTCAATGCTTATACCAAACCAGAGACCCGTCCTATAACATGAGATGGGATATCCAACTCCTTCCCATTCCAATCCTGAGCCACTTCCAATAGCAGAGATGTGATATCTCAATGCTTATACCAAACCTGAGACCCTTCCTACAACATGAGATGTGATATCCAACTCATTCCCGTTCCAAACCTTAGACACTTCCTATAGCATATGTGATATCCAACTCCTTCCCATTCCAAACATGAGACCCTTCTTATAGCAAGAATGTAATATCCAACTCCTACTCATTCCAATCCTGAGACCATTCCTATAGCATGAGATGTGATATATCAATGCTTCTAATACCAAACCTGAGATCCTTCCTATGACATGAAATGTGATATCCAATTCCTTCCCATCCCAATCCTGAGACACCTCCGATAGCAGAGATGTGATATCTCAATGCTTACACCAAACCTGAGACTCTTCCTATAACATGAGATGTGATATCCAACTCCTTCCCGTTCCAAACCTGAGACCCTTCCTATAGCATGAGATGTGATATCCAACTCCTTCCCATTCCAATCCTGAGACCCTTCCTATAACATGAGATGGGAATATCCAACTCCTTCCCATTCCAATCCTGAGACCCTTCCGATAGCAGAGATGTGATATCTCAATGCTTATACCAAACCTGAGATCCTTCCTATAACATGAGATGTGATATCCAACTCCTTCCCATTCCAATCCTGAGACCCTTCCTATAGCATGAGATGTGATATCTCACTGCTTATACCAAACCTGAGACCCTTCCTATAGCATGAGATGTGATATCCAACTCCTTCCCATTCCAATCCTGAGACCCTTCCTATAGCATGAGATGTTATATCTCAATGCTTCTAATACCAAACCTGAGACTCTTCCTATAACATGAGATGGGATATCCAACTCCTTCCCATTCCAAGCCTGAGAATCTTCCGATAGCAGAGATGTGATATCTCAAAGCTTATACCAAACCTGAGACCCTTCCTACGGCATGAGATGTCATATACAACACCTTCCCATTCCAATCCTGAGACCCTTCCTATAGCATGAGATGTGATATCTCACTGCTTATAACAAACCTTAGACCCTTCCTATAGCATGAGATGTGATATCCAACTCCTTCCCATCCCAATCCTGAGACACTTCCGATTGCAGAGATGTGATATCTCAATGCTTATACCAAACCTGAGACTCTTCCTATAACATGAGATGGGATATCCAACTCCTTCCCATTCCAATCCTGAGACCCTTCCTATAGCATGAGATGTGATATCTCACTGCTTATAACAAACCTTAGACCCTTCCTATAGCATGAGATGTGATATCCAACTCCTTCCCATCCCAATCCTGAGACACTTCCGATTGCAGAGATGTGATATCTCAATGCTTATACCAAACCTGAGACTCTTCCTATAACATGAGATGTCATATACAACACCTTCCCATTCCAATCCTGAGACCCTTCCTATAGCATGAGATGTGATATCTCACTGCTTATAACAAACCTTAGACCCTTCCTATAGCATGAGATGTGATATCCAAGTCCTTCCCATTCCAATCCTGAGACCCTTCCTATAACATGAGATGTGATGTCTCAATGCTTCTAATACCAAACCTGAGATCTATCCTATAACATGAGATGTGATATCCAACTCCTTCCCATTCCAATCCTGAGACCCTTCCTATAGCATGAGATGTGATATCTCAATGCCTCTTTTCCAAACCTGAGATCCTACCTCTAACATGAAATGTGATATCCAACTCCTTCCCCTTCCAAACCTGAGAGCCTTCCTATAGCATGAGATGTGATATCCAAGTCCTTCCCATTCCAATCCCGAGACCCTTCCTATAACATCAGATGTGATATCCAACTCCTTCCCATTCCAACCTGAGACCCTTCCTATAGCATGAGATGGGATATCCAACTCCTTCCCAATCCAATCCGGATACCCTTCCGATAGCATGAGATGTGATATCCCAATGCTTCTACAAAACCTGAGACCCATACATGGCATGAGATGTGATATCAAACTCCTTCCCATTCCAATCCTGAGACACTTCCTATATCATGAGATGTGATATCTCAATGCTTCTAATACCAAACCTGAGATCCTTCCTCTAACATGAAATGTGATATCCAACTCCTTCCCTTTCCAAACCTGAGAGCCTACCTATAGCATGAGATGTGATATCCAAGTCCTTCCCATTCCAATCCTTAGACCCTTCCTACAGCATGCAATATGATATGTCAATGATTCTAATAACAAACCTGAGACCCGTCCTATAACATGAGATGGGATATCCAACTCCTTCCCATTCCAATCCTGAGACACTTCCGATAGCAGAGATGTGATATCTCAATGCTTATACCAAACCTGAGACTCTTCCTATAACATGAGATGGGATATCCAACTCCTTCCCATTCCAATCCTGAGACCCTTCCGATAGCAGAGATGTGATATCTCAATGCTTCTAATACCAAACCTGAGATCCTTCCTATAACATTAGATGTGATCTCCAAATCCTTCCCATTCCAATCCTGAGACCCTTCCTATAGCATGAGATGTGATATCTCAATGCCTCTAATACCAAACCTGAGATCCTTCCTCTAACATGAAATGTGATATCCAACTCCTTCCCTTTCCAAACCTGAGAGCCTACCTATAGCATGAGATGTGATATCCAAGTCCTTCCCATTCCAATCCTTAGACCCTTCCTACAGCATGCAATATGATATGTCAATGATTCTAATAACAAACCTGAGACCCGTCCTATAACATGAGATGGGATATCCAACTCCTTCCCATTCCAATCCTGAGACACTTCCGATAGCAGAGATGTGATATCTCAATGCTTATACCAAACCTGAGACCCTTCCTATAGCATGAGATGTGATATCCAACTCCTTCCCAGTCCAAACCTGAGACCCTTCCTATAGCATATGTGATATCCAACTCCTTCCCATTCCAAACATGAGACCCTTCCTATAGCAAGAATGTAATATCCAACTCCTTCCCATTCCAATCCTGAGACCCTTCCTACAGCATGCGATGTGATATCTCAATGCTTCTAATACCAAACCTGAGACCCGTCCTATAACATGAGATGGGATATCCAACTCCTTCCCGTTCCAGACCTGAGACCCTTCCTATAGCATGAGATGTGATTTCCAACTCCTTCCCATCCCAATCCTGAGACACTTCCGATTGCAGAGATGTGATATCTCAATGCTTATACCAAACCTCAGACTCTTCCTATAAAATGAGATGGGATATCCAACTCCTTCCTGTTCCAAACCTGAGACCCTTCCTATAGCATGAGATGTGATATCCAACTCCTTCCCATTCCAATCCTGAGGCCCTTCCGATAGCATGAGATGTGATATCTCAATGCCTCTAATACCAAACCTGAGATACTTCCGATAGCATGAGATGTGATATCTCAATGCTTCTAATACCAAACCTGAGATCCTTCCTATAACATGAGATGTGATATCCAAGTCCTTCCCCTTCCAAACCTGAGACCCTCCCTTTAGCATGAGATGTGATATCCAACTCCTTCCCATTCCAATCCTGAGACCCTTCTGATAGCATGAGATGTGATATCTCAATGCCTCTAATACCAAAACTGAGATCCTACCTCTAACATGAAATGTGATATCCAACTCCTTCCCTTTCCAAACCTGAGACCCTGCCTATAGCATGAGATGTGATATCCAAGTCCTTCCCATTCCAATCCTGAGACCCTTCCTATAGCATGAGATGTGATATCTCAATGCTTATACCAAACCTGAGACCCTTCCTATGGCATGAGATGTCATATACAACTCCTTCCCATTCCAATCCTGAGACCCTTCCTATAGCATGAGATGTGATATCTCAATGCTTATACCAAATCTGAGACCCTTCCTATAGCATGAGATGTGATATCCAACTTCTTCCCATTCCAATCCTGAGACCCTTCCTATAATATGAGATGTGATGTCTCAATGCTTCTAATACCAAACCTGAGATCTTTCCTATAACATGAGATGTGATATCCAACTCCTTCCCATTCCAATCCTGAGACCCTTCCTATAGTATGAGATGTGATATCTCAATGCTTATACCAAACCTGAGACCCTTCCTATAGCTTGAGATGTGATATCCAACTCCTTCCCATTCCAATCCTGAGACCCTTCCTATAGCATGAGATGTGATATCTCAATGCCTCTAATACCAAACCTGAGATCCTTCCTCTAACATGAAATGTGATATCCAACTCCGTCTCCTTCCAAACCTGAGAGCCTTCCTATAGCATGAGATATGATATCCAAGTCCTTCCCATTCCAATCCTGAGACCCTTCCTATAACATGAGATGTGATATTCAACTCCTTCCCATTCCAACCTGAGACCCTTCCTATAGCATGAGATGGGATATCCAACTCCTTCCAAATCCAATCCTGATAACCTTCTGATAGCATGAGATGTGATATCCCAATGCTTCTACCAAACCTGAGACCCATACTATGGCATGAGATGTGATATCAAACTCCTTCCCATTCCAATCCTGAGACCCTTCCTATAGCTTGAGATGTGATATCCAACTCCTTCCCATTCCAATTCTGAGACCCTTCCTATACCATGAGACTTGATATCTCAATGCTTCTAATACCAAACCTGAGACTCGTCCTATAACATGAGATGTGATATCCAAAACCTTCCCCTTCCAAACCTTAGACCCTTCCTTTATCATGAGATGTGATATCCAACTCCTTCCCATTCCAATCCTGAGACCCTTCCAATATCATGTGATTTGTTTTCTCAATGCTTCTAATATCAAACTTGAGACCCTCCCTATAGCATGAGATGTGACATCCAAGTCCTTCCCATTCCAATCCTGAGACCCTTCCTATAGCATGAGATGTGATATCTCAATGCTTCTAATACCAAACCTGAGACCCTTCCTATAACATGAGATGGGATATCCAACTCCTTCCCATTCCAATCCTGAGACCCTTCCGATAGCAGAGATGTGTATCAAAACTGAGACCCTCCCTATAGTATGAGATGTGATATCTAAGTCCTTCCCATTCCTATCCTGAGACCCTTCCGATAGCAGAGATGTGATATCTCAATGCTTATACCAAACCTGATAACCCTTCCTATGGCATGAGATGTGATATCCAACTCCTTGCCATTCCAATCCTGAGTTCCTTCCTATAGCATGAGATGTGATATCTCAATGCTTCTATCAAACCTGAGACCCTTCCTTTAGCATGAGATGTGATATCTCAATGCCTCTAATACCAAACCTGAGATCCTTCCTCTAACATGACATGTGATATCCAACTCCTTCCCATTCCAAACCTGAGACCCTTCCTATAGCATGAGATGTGATATCTCAATGCCTCTAATACCAAACCTGAGATCCTTCCTCTAACATGACATGTGATATCCAACTCCTTCCCATTCCAAACCTGAGACCCTTCCTATAGCATGAGATGTGATATCTCAATGCCTCTAATACCAAACCTGAGATCCTTCCTCTAACATGAAATGTGATATCCAACTCCTTCCCTTTCCAAACCTGAGAGCCTACCTATAGCATGAGATGTGATATCCAAGTCCTTCCCATTCCAATCCTTAGACCCTTCCTACAGCATGCAATATGATATGTCAATGATTCTAATAACAAACCTGAGACCCGTCCTATAACATGAGATGGGATATCCAACTCCTTCCCATTCCAATCCTGAGACACTTCCGATAGCAGAGATGTGATATCTCAATGCTTATACCAAACCTGAGACCCTTCCTATAGCATGAGATGTGATATCCAACTCCTTCCCAGTCCAAACCTGAGACCCTTCCTATAGCATATGTGATATCCAACTCCTTCCCATTCCAAACATGAGACCCTTCCTATAGCAAGAATGTAATATCCAACTCCTTCCCATTCCAATCCTGAGACCCTTCCTACAGCATGCGATGTGATATCTCAATGCTTCTAATACCAAACCTGAGACTCGTCCTATAACATGAGATGGGATATCCAACTCCTTCCCGTTCCAGACCTGAGACCCTTCCTATAGCATGAGATGTGATTTCCAACTCCTTCCCATCCCAATCCTGAGACACTTCCGATTGCAGAGATGTGATATCTCAATGCTTATACCAAACCTCAGACTCTTCCTATAAAATGAGATGGGATATCCAACTCCTTCCTGTTCCAAACCTGAGACCCTTCCTATAGCATGAGATGTGATATCCAACTCCTTCCCATTCCAATCCTGAGGCCCTTCCGATAGCATGAGATGTGATATCTCAATGCCTCTAATACCAAACCTGAGATACTTCCGATAGCATGAGATGTGATATCTCAATGCTTCTAATACCAAACCTGAGATCCTTCCTATAACATGAGATGTGATATCCAAGTCCTTCCCCTTCCAAACCTGAGACCCTCCCTTTACCATGAGATGTGATATCCAACTCCTTCCCATTCCAATCCTGAGACCCTTCTGATAGCATGAGATGTGATATCTCAATGCCTCTAATACCAAAACTGAGATCCTACCTCTAACATGAAATGTGATATCCAACTCCTTCCCTTTCCAAACCTGAGACCCTGCCTATAGCATGAGATGTGATATCCAAGTCCTTCCCATTCCAATCCTGAGACCCTTCCTATAGCATGAGATGTGATATCTCAATGCTTATACCAAACCTGAGACCCTTCCTATGGCATGAGATGTCATATACAACTCCTTCCCATTCCAATCCTGAGACCCTTCCTATAGCATGAGATGTGATATCTCAATGCTTATACCAAATCTGAGACCCTTCCTATAGCATGAGATGTGATATCCAACTTCTTCCCATTCCAATCCTGAGACCCTTCCTATAATATGAGATGTGATGTCTCAATGCTTCTAATACCAAACCTGAGATCTTTCCTATAACATGAGATGTGATATCCAACTCCTTCCCATTCCAATCCTGAGACCCTTCCTATAGTATGAGATGTGATATCTCAATGCTTATACCAAACCTGAGACCCTTCCTATAGCTTGAGATGTGATATCCAACTCCTTCCCATTCCAATCCTGAGACCCTTCCTATAGCATGAGATGTGATATCTCAATGCCTCTAATACCAAACCTGAGATCCTTCCTCTAACATGAAATGTGATATCCAACTCCGTCTCCTTCCAAACCTGAGAGCCTTCCTATAGCATGAGATATGATATCCAAGTCCTTCCCATTCCAATCCTGAGACCCTTCCTATAACATGAGATGTGATATTCAACTCCTTCCCATTCCAACCTGAGACCCTTCCTATAGCATGAGATGGGATATCCAACTCCTTCCAAATCCAATCCTGATACCCTTCTGATAGCATGAGATGTGATATCCCAATGCTTCTACCAAACCTGAGACCCATACTATGGCATGAGATGTGATATCAAACTCCTTCCCATTCCAATCCTGAGACCCTTCCTATAGCTTGAGATGTGATATCCAACTCCTTCCCATTCCAATTCTGAGACCCTTCCTATACCATGAGACTTGATATCTCAATGCTTCTAATACCAAACCTGAGACTCGTCCTATAACATGAGATGTGATATCCAAAACCTTCCCCTTCCAAACCTTAGACCCTTCCTTTATCATGAGATGTGATATCCAACTCCTTCCCATTCCAATCCTGAGACCCTTCCAATATCATGTGATTTGTTTTCTCAATGCTTCTAATATCAAACTTGAGACCCTCCCTATAGCATGAGATGTGACATCCAAGTCCTTCCCATTCCAATCCTGAGACCCTTCCTATAGCATGAGATGTGATATCTCAATGCTTCTAATACCAAACCTGAGACCCTTCCTATAACATGAGATGGGATATCCAACTCCTTCCCATTCCAATCCTGAGACCCTTCCGATAGCAGAGATGTGTATCAAAACTGAGACCCTCCCTATAGTATGAGATGTGATATCTAAGTCCTTCCCATTCCTATCCTGAGACCCTTCCGATAGCAGAGATGTGATATCTCAATGCTTATACCAAACCTGATAACCCTTCCTATGGCATGAGATGTGATATCCAACTCCTTGCCATTCCAATCCTGAGTTCCTTCCTATAGCATGAGATGTGATATCTCAATGCTTCTATCAAACCTGAGACCCTTCCTTTAGCATGAGATGTGATATCCAACTCCTTGCCATTCCAATCCTGAGACCCTTCCTATAACATGAGACGTGATATCCAACTCCTTCCCATTCCAATCCTGAGTTCCTTCCTATAGCATGAGATGTGATATCTCAATGCTTCTATCAAAACTGAGACCCTTCCTTTAGCATGAGATGTGATATCCAACTCCTTGCCATTCCAATCCTGAGACCCTTCCTATAGCATGAGATGTGATATCTCAATGCTTCTAATACCAAACCTGAGATCCTTCCTATAACATGACATGTGATATCCAACTCCTTCCCATTCCAAACCTGAGACCCTTCCGATAG
Organism: Ambystoma mexicanum; assembly: GCF_040938575.1. NCBI lineage: Eukaryota > Metazoa > Chordata > Amphibia > Caudata > Ambystomatidae > Ambystoma > Ambystoma mexicanum. The sequence continues at coordinate 1,142,980,538 of NC_090934.1, forward strand.
CATGAGATGTGATATCTCAATGCTTCAAAAACCAAACATGAGAACCATCCTATAACATGAGATGTGAAATCCAAATTCTTCCCTTCCCAAACCTGAGACTCTTCCTATAGCATGAGATGTGATATCTCAATGCTTCTACCAAACCTGAAACCCTTCCTATAGCATGAGATGTGATATCCAACTCCTTCCCATTCCAATCCTGAGACACTTCCTATAGCATGAGATGTGATATCACAATGCTTCTAATACCAAACCTGAGACCCCTCCTATAACATGAGATGTGATATCCAAATCCTTCCCCTTCCAAACCTGAGACCCTTCCTTTAGCATGAGATGTGATATCCAGCTCCTCCCATTCCAATCCTGAGACCCTTCCGATAGCATGAGATGTGATATCTCAATGCTTCTGATATCAAAACTGAGACCCTCCCTATAGCATGAGATGTGATATCTAAGTCCTTCCCATTCCAATCCTGAGACCCTTCCGATAGCAGAGATGTGATATTTCATTGCTTATACCAAACCTGAGACCCTTCCTATAGCATGAGATATGATATCCAATTCCTTCCGATTCCAATCCTGAGACCCTTCCTATAGCATGAGATGTGATATCGCAATGCTTCTACCAAAACTGAGACCCTTCCTTTAGCATGAGATGTGATATCCAACTCCTTCCCATTCCAATCATGGGACCCTTCCTATAGCATGAGATGTGATATCTCAATGCTTCTAATACCAAACCTGAGATCCTTCCTATAACATGAGATGTGATATCCAACTCCTTCCCATTCCAATCATGAGACCCTTCCTATAGCATGAGATGTGATATCTCAAAGCTTCTAATACCAAACCTGAGATCCTTCCGATAGCATGAGATGTGATATCTCAATGCTTCTAATACCAAACCTGAGATCCTTCCTATAACATGAGATGTGATATCCAAATCCTTTCCCTTCCAAACCTGAGACCCACCCTTTAGCATGAGATGTGATATCCAACTCCTTCCCATTCCAATCCTGATACCCTTCTGATAGCATGAGATGTGATATCGCAATGCCTCTAATACCAAACCTGAGATCCTACCTCTAACATGAAATGTGATATCCAACTCCTTCCCTTTCCAAACCTGAGAGCCTTCCTACAACATGAGATGTGATATCCAAGTCCTTCCCATTCCAATCCTGAGACCCTTCCTATAGCATGAGATGGGATATCCAACTCCTTCCAAATCTAATCCTGATACCCTTCCGATAGCATGAGATGTGATATCCCAATGCTTCTACAAAACCTGAGACCCATACCATGGCATGAGATGTGATATCAAACTCCCGTCCTATACCATGAGACTTGATATCTCAATGCTTCTAATACCAAACCTGAGACCGGTCCAATAACATGAGATGTGATATCCAAATCCTTCCCCTTCCAAACCTTAGCCCCTTCCTGTATCATGAGATGTGATATCCAAGTCCTTCCCATTCCATTCCTGAGACCCTTCCTATAGCATGAGATGTGATATCTCAATGCTTCTAATACCAAACCTGAGACCCTTCCTATAACATGAGATGTGATATCCAAGTCCTTCCCATTCCAATCCTGAGACCCTTCCGATAGCAGAGATGTGATATCTCAATGCTTATACCAAACCTGAGACCCTTCCGATAGCATGAGATGTGATATCTCAATGCTTCTAATACCAAACCTGAGATCCTTCCTATAACATGAGATGTAATGTCCAAATCCTTCCCCTTCCAAACCTTAGACCCTCCCTTTAGCATGAGATGTGATATCTAACTCCTTCCCATTCCAATCCTGAGACCCTTCTGATGGCAAGAGATGTGATATCTCAATGCCTCTAATACCAAACCTGAGATCCTACCTCTAACATGAAATGTGATATCCAACTCCTTCCCCTTCCAACCCTGAGAGCCTTCCTATAGAATGAGATGTGATATCCAAGTCCTTCCCATTCCAATCCTGAGACCCTTCCTATAACATGAGATGTGATATCCAACTCCTTCCCATTCCAACCTTAGACCCTGCCTATAGCATGTGATGTGATATCCCAATGCTTCTACAAAACCTGAGACCCATACCATGGCATGAGATGTGATATCAAACTCCTTCCCATTCCAATCCTGAGACCCTTTCTATAGCTTGAGATGTGATATCCAACTCCTTCCCATTCCAATTCTGAGACCCGTCCTATACCATGAGACTTGATATCTCTATGCTTCTAATACCAAACCTGAGACCGGTCCTATAACATGAGATGTGATACCCAAATCCTTCCCCTTTCCAAACCTGAGACCCTTCCGATAGCAGAGATGTGCTATCTCAATGCTCATACCAAACCTGATGACCCATCCTATGGCATGAGATGTGATATCCAACTACTTCCCATTGCAATCCTGAGTTCCTTCCTATAGCATGAGATGTGATATCTCAATGCTTCTATCAAACCTGAGACCCTTCCTTTAGCATGAGATGTGATATCCAACTCCTTGCCATTCCAATCCTGAGACCCTTCCTATAACATGAGACATGATATCCAACTCTGTCCCATTCCAATCCTGAGACTCCTCCTATAGCATGAGATGTGATATCTCAATGCTTCTAATACCAAACATGGGACCCGTCCTATAACATGAGATATGATATCCAAATCCTTCCCCTTCCAAACCTGAGACCCTTCCTTTAGCATGAGATGTGATATCCAAATCCTTCCCATTCCAATCCTGAAACCCTTCCTATAGCATGAGATGTGATAGCTCAATGTTTCTAATAAAAAACCTGAAGCCCTTCCTATAGCAAGAGATGTGATATCCAAATCCTTCCCATTCCAATCCTGAGACCCTTCCTATAACGAGATGTGATATCCAACGCCTTCCCATTCCAACCTGAGACACTTCCTATAGCATGAGAAGGGATATCCAAATCCTTCCCATTCCAATCCTGAGCTCCTTCCTAAAACATGATGTGATATCCAATTCCTTCCCATTCCAAACCTGAGACCCTTCCTATTGGATGAGATGTGATATCCAACTCCTTCCCATTCCAATCCTGAGACCCTTCCTATACCATGAGATGTGATATCTCAATGCTTCTAATACCAAACCTGGGACCCGCCCTATAACATGAGATATGATATCCAAATCCTTCCCCATCCAAACCTGAGACCCTTCTTTTAGCATGAGATGTGATATCTAAATCCTTCCCATTCCAATCCTGAAACCCTTCCTATAGCATGAGATGTGATATCTCAATGTTTCTAATAAAAAACCTGAGACCCTTCCTATAGCAAGAGATGTGATATCCAAATCCTTCCCATTTCAATCTTGAGACCCTTCCTATAACGAGATGTGATATCCAACTCCTTCCCATTCCAACCTGAGACACTTCCTATAGCATGAGAAGGGATATCCAAATCCTTCCCATTCCAATCCTGAGATCCTTCCTATAACATGATGTAATATCCAATTCCTTCCCATTCCAAACCTGAGACCCTTCCTATTGGATGAGATGTGATATCCAACTCCTTCCCATTCCAATCCTGAGACCCTTCCTATAACATGAGATGTGATGTCTCAATGCTTCTAATACCAAACCTGAGATCCTTCCTATGGCATGAGATGTCATATAAAGCTCCTTCCCATTCCATTCCTGAGACCCTTCCTATAGCATGAGATGTGATATCCAACTCCTTCCCATTCCAATCCTGAGACCCTTCCTATAGCATGAGATGTGATATCTCAATGCTTCTAATACCAAACCCGAGATCCTTCCTATAACATGAGATGTGATATCCAAATCCTTCCCATTCCAACCTGAGACCCTTCCGATAGCATGAGATTTGATATCCCAATGCTTCTACCAAACCTGAGACCCATACTATGGCATGAGATGTGATATCAAACTCCTTCCCATTCCAATCCTGAGACCCTTCCTATAGCTTGAGATGTGATATCCAACTCCTTCCCATTCCAATTCTGAGACCCTTCCTATACCATGAGACTTGATATCGCAATGCTTCTAATACCAAACCTGAGACCCGTCCTATAACATGAGATGTGATATCCAAATCCTTCCCCTTCCAAACCTTAGACCCTTCCTTTATCATGAGATGTGATATCAAACTCCTTCACATTCCAATCCTGAGACCCTTCCGATATCATGAGATTTTTTATCTCAAAGCTTCTAATACCAAACCTGAGACCCTTCCTATAACATGAGATGGGATATCCAACTCCTTCCCATTCCAATCCTGAAACTCTTCCGATAGCAGAGATGTGATATCTCAATGCTTATACAAAACCTGAGATCCTTCCTATGGCATGAGATGTCATATAAAACTCCTTCCCATTCCATTCCTGAGACCCTTCCTATAGCATGAGATGTGATATCCAACTCCTTTCCATTCCAATCCTGAGACCCTTCCTATAGCATGAGATGTGATATCTCAATGCTTCTAATACCAAACCTGAGATCCTTCCTATAACATGAGATGTGATATCCAAATCCTTCCCATTCCAACCTGAGACCCTTCCGATAGCATGAGATGTGATATCCCAATGCTTCTACCAAACCTGAGACCCTTCCTATAGCTTGAGATGTGATATCCAACTCCTTCCCATTCCAATTCTGAGACCCTCCTATACCATGAGACTTGATATCGCAATGCTTCTAATACCAAACCTGAGACCCGTCCTATAACATGAGATGTGATATCCAAATCCTTCCCCTTCCAAACCTTAGACCCTTCCTTTATCATGAGATGTGATATCCAACTCCTTCACATTCCATTCCTGAGACCCTTCCGATATCATGAGATTTGTTATCTCAAAGCTTCTGATATCAAACTTGAGACCCTCCCTATAGCATGAGATGTGACATCCAAATCCTTCCCATTCCAATCCTGAGACGCTTCCTATAGCATGAGATGTGATATCTCAATGCTTCTAATACCAAACCTGAGATCCTTCCTATAACATGAGAAGGGATATCCAACTCCTTCCCATTCCAAACCTGAGACCCTTCCGATATCATGAGATGTGATATCTCAATGCTTCAAAAACCAAACATGAGAACCATCCTATAACATAAGATGTGAGATCCAAATCCTTCCCTTCCCAAACCTGAGACTCTTCCTATAGCATGAGATGTGATATCTCAATGCTTCTACCAAACCTGAAACCCTTCCTATAGCATGAGATGTGATATCAAACTCCTTCCCATTCAATGTGATATCCAACTCTGTCCCATTCCAATCCTGAGACCCTTCCTATACCATGAGATGTGATATTTCAATGCTTCTAATACCAAACCTGAGACCGGTCCTAAAACATGAGACGTGAGATCCAAATCCTTCCCCTTCCAAACCTGAGACCCTTCCTATAGCATGAGATGTTATATATTAATGCTTCTAAAACCAAACCTGAGAACCATCCTATAACATGTGAAATCCAAATCCTTCCCTTTCCAAACCTGAGACCCTTCCGATAGCATGAGATGTGATATCTCAATGCTACTAAAACCAAACATGAGAACCATCCTATAACATGAGATGTGAAATCCAAATCCTTCCCTTTCCAAACCTGAGACCCTTCCTATAGCTTGAGATGTGATATCAAACTCCTTCCCATTCCAATCCTGAGATAGCTTGAGATGTGATAGCCAACTCCTTCCCATTCCAATCCTGAGACCCTTCCTATACCATGAGATGTGATATCTCAATGCTTCTAATACCAAACCTGGGACCCGCCCTATAACATGAGATATGATATCCAAATCCTTCCCCTTCCAAACCTTAGACCCTTCCTTTAGCATGAGATGTGATATCCAAATCCTTCCCATTCCAATCCTGAAACCCTTCCTATAGCATGAGATGTGATATCTCAATGTTTCTAATAAAAAACCTGAGACCCTTCCTATAGAAAGAGATGTGATATCCAAATCCTTCCCATTTCAATCTTGAGACCCTTCCTATAGCATGAGATGTGATATCCAACTCCTTCCCATTCCAACCTGACACCCTTCCTATAGCATGAGAAGGGATATCCAACTCCTTCCCAATCCAATCCTGAGACCCTTCCGATAGCAGAGATGTGATATCTCAATGCTTATACCAAACCTGAGACCCTACCTTTAGTATGATGTGATATCCAAATCCTTCACATTCCAATCCTGAGACCCTTCCTATAGCATGAGATGTGATATCTCAATGCTTCTAATACCAAACCTGAGATCCTTCCTATAGCATGAGATTTGATATATCAATGCTTCTAAAAACAAACATGAGAACCATCCTATAACGAGATGTGAAATCCCAATCCTTCCCTTCCCAAACCTGAGACCCTTCCTATAGCTCGAGATGTGATATCAAACTCCTTCCCGTTCCAATCCTGAGAAAGCTTGAGATGTGATATCCAACTCCTTCCCATTCCAATCCTGAGACCCTTATTATACCATGAGATGTGATATCTCAAGGCTTCTAATACCAAACCTGAGACCCGTCCTAAAACATGAGATGTGAGATCCAAATTATTCCCCTTCCAAACCTGAGACCTTTCCTTTAGCATATGTGATATCCAACTCCTTCCCATTCCAATCCTGAGACCCTTCCGATAGCATGAGATGTGATATCTCAATGCTTCTAATATCAAACCTGAGACCCTCCCTATAGCATGAGATGTGATATCCAACTCCTTGCCATTCCAATCCTGAGACCCTTCCTATAACATGAGATGTGATATCCAACTCCTTCCCATTCCAATCCTGAGACTCCTCCTATAGCATGAGATGTGATATCTCAATGCTTCTAATACCAAACCTGGGACCCGTCCTATAACATGAGATGTGATATCCAAATCCTTCCCCTTCCAAACCTGAGACCCTTCCTTTAGCATGAGATGTGATATCCAAATCCTTCCCATTCCAATCCTGAAACCCTTCCTATAGCATGAGATGTGATAGCTCAATGTTTCTAATAAAAAACCTGAGACCCTTCCTATAGCAAGAGATGTGATATCCAAATCCTTCCCATTCCAATCCTGAGACCCTTCCTATAACGGGATGTGATATCCAACTCCTTCCCATTCCAACCTGAGACACTTCCTATAGCATGAGAAGGGATATTCAAATCCTTCCCATTCCAATCCTGAGATCCTTCCTATAACATGATGTGATATCCAATTCCTTCCCATTCCAAACCTGAGACCCTTCCTATTGGATGAGATGTGATATCCAACTCCTTCCCATTCCAATCCTGAGACCCGTCCTATACCATGAGATGTGATATCTCAATGCTTCTAATACCAAACCTGGGACCCGCCCTATAACATGAGATATGATATCCAAATCCTTCCCCTTCCAAACCTGAGACCCTTCCTTTAGCATGAGATGTGATATCCAAATCCTTCCCATTCCAATCCTGAAACCCTTCCTATAGCATGAGATGTGATAGCTCAATGTTTCTAATAAACAACCTGAGACCCTTCCTATAGCAAGAGATGTGATATCCAAATCCTTCCCATTCCAATCCTGAGACCCTTCCTATAACGAGATGTGATATCCAACGCCTTCCCATTCCAACCTGAGACACTTCCTATAGCATGAGAAGGGATATCCAAATCCTTCCCATTCCAATCCTGAGATCCTTCCTATTACATGATGTGATATCCAATCCCTTCCCATTCCAAACTTGAGACCCTTCCTATTGGATGAGATGTGATATCCAACTCCTTCCCATTCCAATCCTGAGACCCTTCCTATACCATGAGATGTGATATCTCAATGCTTCTAATACCAAACTTGGGACCCGCCCTATAACATGAGATATGATATCCAAATCCTTCCCCTTCCAAACCTGAGACCCTTCCTTTAGTATGAGATGTGATATCCAAATCCTTCCCATTCCAATCCTGAAACCCTTCCTATAGCATGAGATGTGATATCTCAATGTTTCTAATAAAAAACCTGAGACCCTTCCTATAGCAAGAGATGTGATATCCAAATCCTTCCCATTTCAATCTTGAGACCCTTCCTATAGCATGAGATGTGATATCCAACTCCTTCCCATTCCAACCTGAGACCCTTCCTATAGCATGAGAAGGGATATCCAACTCCTTCCCAATCCAATCCTGAGACCCTTCCGATAGCAGAGATTTGATATGTCAATGCTTATACCAAACCTGAGACCCTACCTTTAGTATGATGTGATATCCAAATCCTTCATATTCCAATCCTGAGACCCTTATTATACCATGAGATGTGATATCTCAAGGCTTCTAATACCAAACCTGAGACCCGTCCTAAAACATGAGATGTGAGATCCAAATCCTTCCCCTTCCAAACCTGAGACCTTTCCTTTAGCATATGTGATATCCAACTCCTTCCCATTCCAATCCTGAGACCCTTCCTATAACATGAGACGTGATATCTCAATGCTTCTAATATCAAACCTGAGACCCTCCCTATAGCATGAGATGTGATATCCAACTCCTTGCCATTCCAATCCTGAGACCCTTCCTATAACATGAGACGTGATATCCAACTCCTTCCCATTCCAATCCTGAGACTCCTCCTATAGCATGAGATGTGATATCTCAATGCTTCTAATACCAAACCTGGGACCCGTCCTTTACCATGAGATGTGATACCCAAATCCTTCCCCTTACAAACCTGAGACCCTTCCTTTAGCATGAGATGTGATATCCAAATCCTTCCCATTCCAATCCTGAAACCCTTCCTATAGCATGAGATGTGACAGCTCAATGTTTCTAATAAAAAACCTGAGACCCTTCCTATAGCAAGAGATGTGATATCCAAATCCTTCCCATTCCAATCCTGAGACCCTTCCTATAACGAGATGTGATATCCAACTCCTTCCCATTCCAACCTGAGATCCTTCCTATAACATGATGTGATATCCAATTCCTTCCCATTCCAAACCTGAGACCCTTCCTATTGGATGAGATGTGATATCCAACTCCTTCCCATTCCAATCCTGAGACCCTTCCTATAACATGAGATGTGATGTCTCAATGCTTCTAATACCAAACCTGAGATCCTTCCTATGGCATGAGATGTCATATAAAGCTCCTTCCCATTCCATTCCTGAGACCCTTCCTATAGCATGAGATGTGATATCCAACTCCTTCCCATTCCAATCCTGAGACCCTTCCTATAGCATGAGATGTGATATCTCAATGCTTCTAATACCAAACCCGAGATCCTTCCTATAACATGAGATGTGATATCCAAATCCTTCCCATTCCAACCTGAGACCCTTCCGATAGCATGAGATGTGATATCCCAATGCTTCTACCAAACCTGAGACCCATACTATGGCATGAGATGTGATATCAAACTCCTTCCCATTCCAATCCTGAGACCCTTCCTATAGCTTGAGATGTGATATCCAACTCCTTCCCATTCCAATTCTGAGACCCTTCCTATACCATGAGACTTGATATCGCTATGCTTCTAATACCAAACCTGAGACCCGTCCTATAACATGAGATGTGATATCCAAATCCTTCCCCTTCCAAACCTTAGACCCTTCCTTTATCATGATATGTGATATCAAACTCCTTCACATTCCAATCCTGAGACCCTTCCGATATCATGAGATTTTTTATCCCAAAGCTTCTGATATCAAACTTGAGACCCTCCCTATAGCATGAGATGTGACATCCAAGTCCTTCCCATTCCAATCCTGAGACGCTTCCTATAGCATGAGATGTGATATCTCAATGCTTCTAATACCAAACCTGAGATCCTTCCTATAACATGAGATGGGATATCCAACTCCTTCCCATTTCAATCCTGAGACTCTTCCGATAGCAGAGATGTGATATCTCAATGCTTATACCAAACCTGAGATCCTTCCTATGGCATGAGATGTCATATAAAACTCCTTCCCATTCCATTCCTGAGACCCTTCCTATAGCATGAGATGTGATATCTCAATGCTTCTAATACCAAACCTGAGATCCTTCCTATTACATGAGATGTGATATCCAAATCCTTCCCATTCCAACCTGAGACCCTTCCGATAGCATGAGATGTGATATCCCAATGCTTCTACCAAACCTGAGACCCTTCCTATAGCTTGAGATGTGATATCCAACTCCTTCCCATTCCAATTCTAAGACCCTCCTATACCATGAGACTTGATATCGCAATGCTTCTAATACCAAACCTGAGACCCGTCCTATAACATGAGATGTGATATCCAAATCCTTCCCCTTCCAAACCTTAGACCCTTCCTTTATCATGAGATGTGATATCCAACTCCTTCACATTCCAATCCTGAGTCCCTTCCGATATCATGAGATTTGTTATCTGAAAGCTTCTGATATCAAACTTGAGACCCTCCCTATAGCATGAGATTTGACATCCAAGTCCTTACCATTCAAATCCTGAGACGCGTCCTATAGCATGAGATGTGATATCTCAATGCTTCTAATACCAAACCTGAGATCCTTCCTATAACATGAGATGTGATATCCAAATCCTTCCCCTTCCAAACCTTAGACCCTTCCTTTATCATGAGATGTGATATCCAACTCCTTCATATTCCAATCCTGAGACCCTTCCGATATCATGAGATTTGTTATCTCAAAGCTTCTGATATCAAACTTGAGACCCTCCCTATAGCATGAGATGTGACATCCAAGTCCTTCCCATTCCAATCCTGCGACCCTTCCTATAGCATGAGATGTGATATCTCAATGCTTCTAATACCAAACATGAGACCCTTCCTATAACATGAGATGGGATATCCATCTCCTTCCCATTCCAATCCTGAGACCCTTCCGATAGCAGAGATGTGATATCTCAATGCTTATACCAAACCTGAGACCCTTCCTATGGCATGAGATGTCATATACAACTCCTTCCGATTCCAATCCTGAGACCCTTCCTATAGCATGAGATGTGATATCTCAATGCTTCTAATACCAAACCTGAGATCCTTCCTATAACATGAGATGTGATATCAAACTCCTTCCCATTCCAAACCTGAGACCCTTCCGATAGCATGAGATGTGATATCTCAATGCTTCAAAAACCAAACATGAGAACCATCCTATAACATGAGATGTGAAATCCAAATCCTTCCCTTCCCAAACCTGAGACTCTTCCTATAGCATGAGATGTGATATCTCAATGCTTCTACCAAACCTGAAACCCTTCCTATAGCATGAGATGTGATATCAAACTCCTTCCCATTCAATGTGATATCCAACTCTGTCCCATTCCAATCCTGAGACCCTTCCTATACCATGAGATGTGATATTTCAATGCTTCTAATACCAAACCTGAGACCAGTCCTAAAACATGAGATGTGAGATCCAAATCCTTCCCCTTCCAAACCTGAGACCCTTCCTATAGCATGAGATGTTATATCTTAATGCTTCTAAAACCAAACCTGAGAACCATCCTATAACATGTGAAATCCAAATCCTTCCCTTTCCAAACCTGAGACCCTTCCGATAGCATGAGATGTGATATCTCAATGCTACTAAAACCAAACATGAGAACCATCCTATAACATGAGATGTGAAATCCAAATCCTTCCCTTTCCAAACCTGAGACCCTTCCTATAGCTTGAGATGTGATATCAAACTCCTTCCCATTCCAATCCTGAGATAGCTTGAGATGTGATAGCCAACTCCTTCCCATTCCAATCCTGAGACCCTTCCTATACCATGAGATGTGATATCTCAATGCTTCTAATACCAAACCTGAGACCCGTCCTAAAACATGAGATGTGAGATCCAAATCCTTCCCCCTCCAAACCTGAGACCCTTCCTATAGCTTGAGATGTGATATCAAACTCCTTCCCATTCCAATCCTGAGATAGCTTGAGATGTGATATCCAACTCCATCCCATTCCAATCCTGAGACCCTTCCGATAGCATGAGATGTGATAGCTCAATGCTTCTAATATCAAAACTGAGACCCTCCCTATAGTATGAGATGTGATATCTAAGTCCTTCCCATTCCTATCCTGAGACCCTTCCGATAGCAGAGATGTGATATCTCAATGCTTATACCAAACCTGATAACCCTTCCTATGGCATGAGATGTGATATCCAACTCCTTCCCATTCCAATCCTGAGTTCCTTCCTATAGCATGAGATGTGATATCTCAATGCTTCTATCAAACCTGAGACCCTTCCTTTAGCATGAGATGTGATATCCAACTCCTTGCCATTCCAATCCTGAGACCCTTCCTATAACATGAGACGTGATATCCAACTCCTTCCCATTCCAATCCTGAGTTCCTTCCTATAGCATGAGATGTGATATCTCAATGCTTCTATCAAAACTGAGACCCTTCCTTTAGCATGAGATGTGATATCCAACTCCTTGCCATTCCAATCCTGAGACCCTTCCTATAACATGAGATGTAATATCCAAATCCTTCACATTCCAATCCGGAGACCCTTCCTATAGCATGAGATGTGATATCTCAATGCTTCTAATACCAAACCTGAGATCCTTCCTATAACATGAGATGTGATATCCAACTCCTTCCCATTCCAAACCTGAGACCCTTCCGATAGCAGAGATGTGATATCTCAATGCTTATACCAAACCTGAGACCCTTCCGATAGCATGAGATGTGATATCTCAATGCTTCTAATACCAAACCTGAGATCCTTCCTATAACATGAGATGTGATGTCCAAATCCTTCCCCTTCCAAACCTTAGACCCTCCCTTTAGCATGAGATGTGATATCTAACTCCTTCCCATTCCAATCCTGAGACCCTTCTGATGGCATGAGATGTGATATCTCAATGCCTCTAATACCAAACCTGAGATCCTACCTCTAACATGAAATGTGATATCCAACTCCTTCCCCTTCCAACCCTGAGAGCCTTCCTATAGAATGAGATATGATATCCAAGTCCTGTGAATCTCACATCTCATGTTTTAGGACGGGTCTCAGGTTTGGTATTAGAAGCATTGAAATATCACATCTCATGGTATAGGAAGGGTCTCAGGATTGGAATGGGAAGGAGTTGGATATCACATTGAATGGGAAGGAGTTTGATATCACATCTCAAGCTATAGGAAGGGTCTCAGGTTTGGAAAGGGAATGATTTGGATTTCACATCTCATGTTATAGGATGGTTCTCATGTTTGGTTTTAGAAGCATTGAGATATCACATCTCATGCTATCGGAAGGGTCTCAGGTTTGGAATGGGAAGGAGTTTGATATCACATCTCATGTTATAGGAAGGATCTCAGGTTTGGTATTAGAAGCATTGAGATATCACATCTCATGCTATAGAAGGGTCTCAGGATTGGAATCGGAAGGAGTTGTATATGACATCTCATGCCATAGGAAGGGTCTCAGGTTTGGTATAAGCAGTGAGATATCACATCTCTGCTATCGGAAGGGTCTCAGGATTGGAATGGGAAGGAGTTGGATATCCCATCTCGTTATAGGAAGGGTCTCAGGTTTGGTATTAGAAGCATTGAGATATCACATCTCATGCTATAGGAAGGGTCTCAGGTTTGGAAAGGGGAAGGATTTGGGTATCACATCTCATGTTATAGGACCGGTCTCAGGTTTGATATTAGAAGCATTGAGATATCAAGTCTCATGGTATAGGACGGGTCTCAGAATTGGAATGGGAAGGAGTTGGATATCACATATCAAGCTATAGAAAGGGTCTCAGGATTGGAATGGGAAGGAGTTCGATATCACATCTCATGCCATGGTATGGGTCTCAGGTTTTGTAGAAGCATTGGGATATCACATCACATGCTATAGGCAGGGTCTAAGGTTGGAATGGGAAGGAGTTGGATATCACATTTCATGTTATAGAAAGGGTCTCAGGTTTGGTATTAGAAGCATTGAAATATCACATCTCATGGTATAGGAAGGGTCTCAGGATTGGAATGGGAAGGAGTTGGATATCACATTGAATGGGAAGGAGTTTGATATCACATCTCAAGCTATAGGAAGGGTCTCAGGTTTGGAAAGGGAATGATTTGGATTTCACATCTCATGTTATAGGATGGTTCTCATGTTTGGTTTTAGAAGCATTGAGATATCACATCTCATGCTATCGGAAGGGTCTCAGGTTTGGAATGGGAAGGAGTTTGATATCACATCTCATGTTATAGGAAGGATCTCAGGTTTGGTATTAGAAGCATTGAGATATCACATCTCATGCTATAGAAGGGTCTCAGGATTGGAATCGGAAGGAGTTGTATATGACATCTCATGCCATAGGAAGGGTCTCAAGTTTGGTATAAGCAGTGAGATATCACATCTCTGCTATCGGAAGGGTCTCAGGATTGGAATGGGAAGGAGTTGGATATCCCATCTCGTTATAGGAAGGGTCTCAGGTTTGGTATTAGAAGCATTGAGATATCACATCTCATGCTATAGGAAGGGTCTCAGGTTTGGAAAGGGGAAGGATTTGGGTATCACATCTCATGTTATAGGACCGGTCTCAGGTTTGATATTAGAAGCATTGAGATATCAAGTCTCATGGTATAGGACGGGTCTCAGAATTGGAATGGGAAGGAGTTGGATATCACATATCAAGCTATAGAAAGGGTCTCAGGATTGGAATGGGAAGGAGTTCGATATCACATCTCATGCCATGGTATGGGTCTCAGGTTTTGTAGAAGCATTGGGATATCACATCACATGCTATAGGCAGGGTCTAAGGTTGGAATGGGAAGGAGTTGGATATCACATTTCATGTTATAGAAAGGGTCTCAGGTTTGGTATTAGAAGCATTGAGATATCATATCTCATGCTATAGGAAGGATCTCAGGTTTGTTATTAGAAGCTTTGAGATATCACATCTCATGCTATAGGAAGGGTCTCATGATTGGAATGGGAAGGAGTTGGATATCACTTCTCATGTTATAGGAAGGATCTCAGGTTTGGTATTAGAAGCATTGAGATATCACATCTCATGCTATAGGAAGGGTCTCATGATTTGAATGGGAAGGAGTTGGATATCACATCTCATGCTAAAGGAAGGGTCTCAGTTTTGGTAGAAGCATTGCGATATCACATCTCATGCTATAGGAAGGGTCTCAGGATTGGAATCGGAAGGAGTTGGATATCACATCTCATGCTATAGGAAGGGTCTCATGTTTGGTATAAGCATTGAAATATCACATCTCTGCTATCGGAAGGGTCTCAGGATTGGAATGGGAAGGACTTAGATATCACATCTCATGCTATAGGGAGGGTCTCAGTTTTGATATCAGAAGCATTGAGATATCACATCTCATGCTATCGGAAGGGTCTCAGGATTGGAATGGGAGGAGCTGGATATCACATCTCAGCTAAAGGAAGGGTCTCAGGTTTGGAAGGGGAAGGATTTGGATATCACATCTCATGTTATAGGAGGGGTCTCAGGTTTGGTATTAGAAGCATTGTGATATCACATCTCATGCTATAGGAAGTGTCTCAGGATTGGAATGGGAAGGAGTTGGTTATCACATCTCATGCAATAGGAAGGGTTTCAGGTTTGGTAGAAGCATTGAGATATCACATCTCATGCTATAGGAAGAGTCTCAGGTTTGGGAAGGGAAGGATTTGGATTTCACATCTCATGTTATAGGATGGTTCTCATGTTTGGTTTTTGAAGCATTGAGATATCACATCTCATGCTATCGGAAGGGTCTCAGGTTTGGAATGGGAAGGAGTTGGATATCACATCTCATGTTATAGGAAGGATCTCAGGTTTGGTATTAGAAGCATTGAGATATCACATCTCATGCTATAGGAAGGAACTCAGGATTGGAATGGGAAGGAGTTGGATATCACGTCTCATGTTATAGGAAGGGTCTCAGGATTGGAATGGCAAGGAGTTGGATATCACATCTCATGCTAAAGGAAGGGCCTCAGGTTTGATAGAAGCATTGAGATATCACATCTCATGCTATAGGAAGGAACTCAGGATTGGAATGGGAAGGAGTTGGATATCACATCTCATGCCATAGGAAGGGTTATCAGGTTTGGTATAAGCATTGAGATATCACATCTTTGCTATCGGAAGGGTCTCAGGATAGGAATGGGAAGGACTTAGATATCACATCTCATACTATAGGGAGGGTCTCAGTTTTGATATTAGAAGCATTGAGCTATCACATCTCATGCTATCGGAAGGGTCTCAGGATTGGAATGGGATGGAGTTGGATATCACATCTCAAGCTATCTCAGGATTGGAATGGGAAGGAGTTTGATATCACATCTCAAGCTATAGGAAGGGTCTTAGGTTTGGAAGGGGAAGGATTTGGATCTCACATCTCATGTTTTAGGACGGGTCTCAGGTTTGGTATTAGAAGCATTGAGATATCACATCTCATGGTATAGGAAGGGTCTCAGGATTGGAATGGGAAGGAGTTGGCTATCACATCTCAAGCTATCTCAGGATTGGAATGGGAAGGAGTTTGATATCACATCTCAAGCTATAGGAAGGGTCTCAGGTTTGGAAAGGGAAGGATTTGGATTTCACATCTCATGTTATAGGATGGTTCTCATGTTTGGTTTTAGTAGCATTGAGATATCACATATCATGCTATCGGAAGGGTCTCAGGTTTGGAAAGGGAAGGATTTGGATTTCACATGTTATAGGATGGTTCTCAGGTTTGGTTTTAGAAGCATTAAGATATAACATCTCATGCTATAGGAAGGGTCTCAGGTTTGGAAGGGGAAGGATTTGGATCTCACATCTCATGTTTTAGGACCGGTCTCAGGTTTGGTATTAGAAGCATTGAAATATCACATCTCATGGTATAGGAAGGGTCTCAGGATTGGAATGGGACAGAGTTGGATATCACATTTAATGGGAAGGAGTTTGATATCACATCTCATGCTATAGGAAGGGTTTCAGGTTTGGTAGAAGCATTGAGATATCACATCTCATGCTATAAGAAGAGTCTCAGGTTTGGGAAGGGAAGGATTTGGATTTCACATCTCATGTTATAGGATGGTTCTCATGTTTGGTTTTTGAAGCATTGAGATATCACATCTCATGCTATCGGAAGGGTCTCAGGTTTGGAATGGGAAGGAGTTGGATATCACATCTCAAGCTATAGGAAGGGTCTCAGGTTTGGTAGAAGCATTGGGATATCACATCTCATGCTATCGGAAGGGTCTCAGGTTGGAATGGGAAGGATTTGGATATCACATCTCATGTTATAGGAAGGATCTCAGGTTTGGTATTAGAAGCATTGAGATATCACATCTCATGCTATAGGAAGGGTCTCAGGATTGGAATGGGAAGGAGTTGGATATCACATCTCATGCTATAGGAAGGGTCTCAGGAATGGAATGGGAAGGTATTTTATATGACATCTCATGCCATAGGAAGGATCTCAGGTTTGGTATAAGCATTGAGATATCACATCTCTGCTATCGGAAGAGTCTCAGGATTGGAATGGGAAGGAGTTGGATATCCCATCTCATGTTATAGGAAGGGTCTCAGGCTTGGTATTAGAAGCATTGAGATATCACATCTCATGTTATAGGAAGCGTCTCAGGATTGGAATGGGAAGGACTTGGATGTCACATCTCATGCTATAGGGAGGGTCTCAAGTTTGATATCAGAAGCTTTGAGATAAAAAATCTCATGATATCGGAAGGGTCTCAGGATTGGAATGTGAAGGAGTTTGATATCACATACCGTGATAAAGGAAGGGTCTAAGGTTTGGAAGGGGAAGGATTTGGATATCACATCTCATGCTAAAGGAAGGGTCTCAGTTTTGGTAGAAGCATTGCGATATCACATCTCATGCTATAGGAAGGGTCTCAGGATTGGAATCGGAAGGAGTTGGATATCACATCTCATGCTATAGGAAGGGTCTCAGGTTTGGTATAAGCATTGAAATATCACATCTCTGCTATCGGAAGGGTCTCAGGATTGGAATGGGAAGGACTTAGATATCACATCTCATGCTATAGGGAGGGTCTCAGTTTTGATATCAGAAGCATTGAGATATCACATCTCATGCTATCTGAAGGGTCTCATGATTGGAATGGGAGGAGCTGGATATCACATCTCAGCTAAAGGAAGGGTCTCAGGTTTGGAAGGGGAAGGATTTGGATATCACATCTCATGTTATAGGAGGGGTCTCAGGTTTGGTATTAGAAGCATTGTGATATCACATCTCATGCTATAGGAAGTGTCTCAGGATTGGAATGGGAAGGAGTTGGATATCACATCTCATGCAATAGGAAGGGTTTCAGGTTTGGTAGAAGCATTGAGATATCACATCTCATGCTATAGGAAGAGTCTCAGGTTTGGGAAGGGAAGGATTTGGATTTCACATCTCATGTTATAGGATGGTTCTCATGTTTGGTTTTTGAAGCATTGAGATATCACATCTCATGCTATCGGAAGGGTCTCAGGTTTGGAATGGGAAGGAGTTGGATATCACATCTCATGTTATAGGAAGGATCTCAGGTTTGGTATTAGAAGCATTGAGATATCACATCTCATGCTATAGGAAGGAACTCAGGATTGGAATGGGAAGGATTTGGATATCACGTCTCATGTTATAGGAAGGGTCTCAGGATTGGAATGGCAAGGAGTTGGATATCACATCTCATGCTAAAGGAAGGGCCTAAGGTTTGATAGAAGCATTGAGATATCACATCTCATGCTATAGGAAGGAACTCAGGATTGGAATGGGAAGGAGTTGGATATCACATCTCATGCCATAGGAAGGGTTATCAGGTTTGGTATAAGCATTGAGATATCACTTCTCTGCTATCGGAAGGGTCTCAGGATAGGAATGGGAAGGACTTAGATATCACATCTCATACTATAGGGAGGGTCTCAGTTTTGATATTAGAAGCATTGAGCTATCACATCTCATGCTATCGGAAGGGTCTCAGGATTGGAATGGGATGGAGTTGGATATCACATCTCAAGCTATCTCAGGATTGGAATGGGAAGGAGTTTGATATCACATCTCAAGCTATAGGAAGGGTCTTAGGTTTGGAAGGGGAAGGATTTGGATCTCACATCTCATGTTTTAGGACGGGTCTCAGGTTTGGTATTAGAAGCATTGAGATATTACATCTCATGGTATAGGAAGGGTCTCAGGATTGGAATGGGAAGGAGTTGGCTATCACATCTCAAGCTATCTCAGGATTGGAATGGGAAGGAGTTTGATATCACATCTCAAGCTATAGGAAGGGTCTCAGGTTTGGAAAGGGAAGGATTTGGATTTCACATCTCATGTTATAGGATGGTTCTCATGTTTGGTTTTAGTAGCATTGAGATATCACATATCATGCTATCGGAAGGGTCTCAGGTTTGGAAAGGGAAGGATTTGGATTTCACATGTTATAGGATGGTTCTCAGGTTTGGTTTTAGAAGCATTAAGATATAACATCTCATGCTATAGGAAGGGTCTCAGGTTTGGAAGGGGAAGGATTTGGATCTCACATCTCATGTTTTAGGACCGGTCTCAGGTTTGGTATTAGAAGCATTGAAATATCACATCTCATGGTATAGGAAGGGTCTCAGGATTGGAATGGGACAGAGTTGGATATCACATTGAATGGGAAGGAGTTTGATATCACATCTCATGCTATAGGAAGGGTTTCAGGTTTGGTAGAAGCATTGAGATATCACATCTCATGCTATAAGAAGAGTCTCAGGTTTGGGAAGGGAAGGATTTGGATTTCACATCTCATGTTATAGGATGGTTCTCATGTTTGGTTTTTGAAGCATTGAGATATCACATCTCATGCTATCGGAAGGGTCTCAGGTTTGGAATGGGAAGGAGTTGGATATCACATCTCATGTTATAGGAAGGATCTCAGGTTTGGTATTAGAAGCATTGAGATATCACATCTCATGCTATAGGAAGCGTCTCAGGATTGGAATGGGAAGGACTTGGATGTCACATCTCATGCTATAGGGAGGGTCTCAAGTTTGATATCAGAAGCTTTGAGATAACAAATCTCATGATATCGGAAGGGTCTCAGGATTGGAATGTGAAGGAGTTGGATATCACATCTCATGATAAAGGAAGGGTCTAAGGTTTGGAAGGGGAAGGATTTGGATATAATATCTCATGTTATAGGACGAGTGTCAGGTTTGGTATTAGAAGCATTGCGATATCAAGTCTCATGGTATAGGAGGGTCTCAGAATTGGAATGGGAAGGAGTTGGATATCACATCTCATGCAATAGGAAGGGTTTCAGGTTTGGTAGAAGCATTGAGATATCACATCTCATGCTATAGGAAGAGTCTCAGGTTTGGGAAGGGAAGGATTTGGATTTCACATCTCATGTTATAGGATGGTTCTCATGTTTGGTTTTTGAAGCATTGAGATATCACATCTCATGCTATCGGAAGGGTCTCAGGTTTGGAATGGGAAGGAGTTGGATATCACATCTCATGTTATAGGAAGGATCTCAGGTTTGGTATTAGAAGCATTGAGATATCACATCTCATGCTATAGGAAGGAACTCAGGATTGGAATGGGAAGGATTTGGATATCACGTCTCATGTTATAGGAAGGGTCTCAGGATTGGAATGGCAAGGAGTTGGATATCACATCTCATGCTAAAGGAAGGGCCTAAGGTTTGATAGAAGCATTGAGATATCACATCTCATGCTATAGGAAGGAACTCAGGATTGGAATGGGAAGGAGTTGGATATCACATCTCATGCCATAGGAAGGGTTATCAGGTTTGGTATAAGCATTGAGATATCACTTCTCTGCTATCGGAAGGGTCTCAGGATAGGAATGGGAAGGACTTAGATATCACATCTCATACTATAGGGAGGGTCTCAGTTTTGATATTAGAAGCATTGAGCTATCACATCTCATGCTATCGGAAGGGTCTCAGGATTGGAATGGGATGGAGTTGGATATCACATCTCAAGCTATCTCAGGATTGGAATGGGAAGGAGTTTGATATCACATCTCAAGCTATAGGAAGGGTCTTAGGTTTGGAAGGGGAAGGATTTGGATCTCACATCTCATGTTTTAGGACGGGTCTCAGGTTTGGTATTAGAAGCATTGAGATATTACATCTCATGGTATAGGAAGGGTCTCAGGATTGGAATGGGAAGGAGTTGGCTATCACATCTCAAGCTATCTCAGGATTGGAATGGGAAGGAGTTTGATATCACATCTCAAGCTATAGGAAGGGTCTCAGGTTTGGAAAGGGAAGGATTTGGATTTCACATCTCATGTTATAGGATGGTTCTCATGTTTGGTTTTAGTAGCATTGAGATATCACATATCATGCTATCGGAAGGGTCTCAGGTTTGGAAAGGGAAGGATTTGGATTTCACATGTTATAGGATGGTTCTCAGGTTTGGTTTTAGAAGCATTAAGATATAACATCTCATGCTATAGGAAGGGTCTCAGGTTTGGAAGGGGAAGGATTTGGATCTCACATCTCATGTTTTAGGACCGGTCTCAGGTTTGGTATTAGAAGCATTGAAATATCACATCTCATGGTATAGGAAGGGTCTCAGGATTGGAATGGGACAGAGTTGGATATCACATTGAATGGGAAGGAGTTTGATATCACATCTCATGCTATAGGAAGGGTTTCAGGTTTGGTAGAAGCATTGAGATATCACATCTCATGCTATAAGAAGAGTCTCAGGTTTGGGAAGGGAAGGATTTGGATTTCACATCTCATGTTATAGGATGGTTCTCATGTTTGGTTTTTGAAGCATTGAGATATCACATCTCATGCTATCGGAAGGGTCTCAGGTTTGGAATGGGAAGGAGTTGGATATCACATCTCATGTTATAGGAAGGATCTCAGGTTTGGTATTAGAAGCATTGAGATATCACATCTCATGCTATAGGAAGCGTCTCAGGATTGGAATGGGAAGGACTTGGATGTCACATCTCATGCTATAGGGAGGGTCTCAAGTTTGATATCAGAAGCTTTGAGATAACAAATCTCATGATATCGGAAGGGTCTCAGGATTGGAATGTGAAGGAGTTGGATATCACATCTCATGATAAAGGAAGGGTCTAAGGTTTGGAAGGGGAAGGATTTGGATATAATATCTCATGTTATAGGACGAGTGTCAGGTTTGGTATTAGAAGCATTGCGATATCAAGTCTCATGGTATAGGAGGGTCTCAGAATTGGAATGGGAAGGAGTTGGATATCACATCTCAAGCTATAGGAAGGGTCTCAGGTTTGGTAGAAGCATTGGGATATCACATCTCATGCTATCGGAAGGGTCTCAGGTTGGAATGGGAAGGATTTGGATATCACATCTCATGCTATAGGAAGGGTCTCAGGAATGGAATGGGAAGGTATTTTATATGACATCTCATGCCATAGGAAGGATCTCAGGTTTGGTATAAGCATTGAGATATCACATCTCTGCTATCGGAAGAGTCTCAGGATTGGAATGGGAAGGAGTTGGATATCCCATCTCATGTTATAGGAAGGGTCTCAGGCTTGGTATTAGAAGCATTGAGATATCACATCTCATGCTATAGGAAGCGTCTCAGGATTGGAATGGGAAGGACTTGGATGTCACATCTCATGCTATAGGGAGGGTCTCAAGTTTGATATCAGAAGCTTTCAGATAAAAAATCTCATGATATCGGAAGGGTCTCAGGATTGGAATGTGAAGGAGTTTGATATCACATACCGTGATAAAGGAAGGGTCTAAGGTTTGGAAGGGGAAGGATTTGGATATCACATCTCATGTTATAGGACGGGTCTCAGGTTTGGTATTAGAAGCATTGCGATATCAAGTCTCATGGTATAGGAAGGGTCTCAGAATTGGAATGGGAAGGAGTTGGATATCCCATCTCAAGCTATAGGAAGGGTCTCAGGATTGGAATGGGAAGGAGTTTGATATCACATCTCATGCCATAGTATGGGTCTCAGGTTTGGTAGAAGCATTGGGATATGACATCTCAGGCTATCGGAAGGGTCTCAGGTTGGAATGGGAAGGATTTGGATATCACATCTCATGTTATAGGAAGTATCTCAGGTTTGGTATTAGAAGCATTGAGATATCACATCTCATGCTATAGGAAGGGTCTCAGGATTGGAATGGGAAGGAGTTGGATATCACATCTCATGCTATAGGAAGGGTCTCAGGAATGGAATGGGAAGGAGCTTTATATGACATCTCATGCCATAGGAAGGATCTCAGGTTTGGTATTAGAAGCATTGAGACATCACATCATATGTTATAGGAAGGGTCTCAGGATTGGAATGGGAAGGAGTTGGATATTACATCTAATCCAATAGGAAGAGTCTCAGGTTTGGAATGGGAAGGAATTGGATATCACATCATGTTATAGGAAGGATCTCAGGATTGGAATGGGAAGGATTTGGATATCCCTTCTCATGCTATAGGAAGTGTCTCAGGTTGGAATGGGAAGGAGTTGGATATCACATCTCGTTATAGGAAGTGTCTCAGGATTGGAATGGGAAGGATTTGGATATCACATCTCTTGCTATAGGAAGGGTCTCAGGTTTTTTATTAGAAACATTGAGCTATCACATCTCATGCTATAGGAAGGGTTTCAGGATTGGAATGGGAAGGATTTGGATATCACATCTCATGCTAAAGGAAGGGTCTCAGGTTTGGAAGGGGAAGGATTTGGATATCACATCTCATGTTATAGGACGGGTCCCAGGTTTGGTATTAGAAGCATTGAGATATCACATCTCATGCTATAGGAAGAGTCTCAGGATTGGAATGGGAAGGAGTTGGATATCACATCTCATGCTATAGGGAGGGTCTCAGGTTTGATATTAGAAGCATTGAGATATCACATCTCATGCTATCGGAAGGGTCTCAGGATTGGAATGGGAAGGAGTTGGATATCACATATGCTAAAGGAAAGGTCTCAGGTTTGGAAGGGGAAGGATTTGGATCTCACATCTCATGTTTTAGGACGGGTCTCAGGTTTGGTATTAGAAGCCTTGAGATATCACATCTCATGGTATAATAAGGGTCTCAGGATTGGAATGGGAAGGAGTTGGATATCACATCTCAAGCTATCTCAGGATTGGAATGGGAAGGAGTTTGATATCACATCTCGAGCTATAGGAAGGGTCTCAGGTTTGGGAAGGGAAGGATTGGGATTTCACATCTCGTTATAGGATGGTTCTCATGTTTGTTTTTAGAAGCATTGAGATATCAAATCTCATGCTTTTGGAAGGGTCTCAGGTTTGGAATGGGAAGGAGGTGGATATCACATCTCATGTTATAGGAAGGATCTCAGGTTTGGTATTAGAAGCATTGAGATATCACATCTCATGCTATAGGAAGGGTCTCAGGATTGGAATGTGAAGGATTTGGATATCACATCATACTAAAGGTAGGGTCTCAGGTTTGGTATAAGCATTGAGATATCACATCTCTGCTATCGGAAGGGTCTCAGGATTGGATTGGGAAGGAGTTGGATATCCCTTCTCATGCTATAGGAAGGGTCTCAGGTTGGAATGGGAAGGAGTTGGATATCACAGCTCATGCTATAGGAAGGGTCTCAAGATTGAAATGGGAAGGATTTGGATATCACATCTCTTGCTATAGGAAGGGTCTCAGGTTTTTTATTAGAAACATTGAGATATCACATCTCATGCTATAGGAAGGGTTTCAGGATTGGAATGGGAAGGATTTGGATATCACATCTCATGCTAAAGGAAGGGTCTCAGGTTTGGAAGGGGAAGGATTTGGATATCATATCACATGTTATAGGGCGGGTCCCAGATTTGGTATTAGAAGCATTGAGATATCACATCTCATGGTATAGGAAGGGTCTCAGGATTGGAATGGGAAGGAGTTGGATATCACATCTCATCCAATAGGAAGGGTCTCAGGTTTGGAATGGGAAGGAATTGGATATCACATCATGGTATAGGAAGGATCTCAGGATTGGAATGGGAAGGATTTGGATATCCCTTCTCATGCTATAGGAAGTGTCTCAGGTTGGAATGGGAAGGCGTTGGATATCACATCTCGTTATAGGAAGGGTCTCAGGATTGGAATGGGAAGGATTTGGATATCACATCTCATGCTAAAGGAAGGGTCTCAGGTTTGGAAGGGGAAGGATTTGGATATCATATCTCATGTTATAGGGCGGGTCCCAGGTTTGGTATTAGAAGCATTGAGATATCACATCTCATGGTATAGGAAGGGTCTCAGGATTGGAATGGGAAGGAGTTGGATATCACAGCTCATCCAATAGGAAGGGTCTCAGGTTTGAAATGGGAAGGAATTGGATATCACATCATGTTATAGGAAGGATCTCAGGATTGGAATGGGAAGGATTTGGATATCCCTTCTCATGCTATAGGAAGTGTCTCAGGTTGGAATGGGAAGGAGTTGGATATCACATCTCGTTATAGGAAGGGTCTCAGGATTGGAATGGGAAGGATTTGGATATCACATCTCTTGCTATAGGAAGGGTCTCAGGTTTTTTATTAGAAACATTGAGCTATCACATCTCATGCTATAGGAAGGGTTTCGGGATTGGAATGGGAAGGATTTGGATATCACATCTCATGCTAAAGGAAGGGTCTCAGGTTTGGAAGGGGAAGGATTTGGATATCACATCTCATGTTATAGGACGGGTCCAAGGTTTGGTATTAGAAGCATTGAGATATCACATCTCATGCTATAGGAGGAGTCTCAGGAT
Source organism: Ambystoma mexicanum (assembly GCF_040938575.1). NCBI lineage: Eukaryota > Metazoa > Chordata > Amphibia > Caudata > Ambystomatidae > Ambystoma > Ambystoma mexicanum. The sequence continues at coordinate 1,143,006,194 of NC_090934.1, forward strand.
TGGAATGGGAAGGAGTTGGATATCACGTCTCATGTTATAGGAAGGGTCTCAGGATTGGAATGGCAAGGAGTTGGATATCACATCTCATGCTATAGGGAGGGTCTCAGGTTTGATATTAGAAGCATTGAGATATCACATCTCATGCTATCGGAAGGGTCTCAGGATTGGAATGGGAAGGAGTTGGATATCACATATGCTAAAGGAAAGGTCTCAGGTTTGGAAGGGGAATAATTTGGATCTCACATCTCATGTTTTAGGACGGGTCTCAGGTTTGGTATTAGAAGCCTTGAGATATCACATCTCATGGTATAATAAGGGTCTCAGGATTGGAATGGGAAGGAGTTGGATATCACATCTCAAGCTATCTCAGGATTGGAATGGGAAGGAGTTTGATATCACATCTCGAGCTATAGGAAGGGTCTCAGGTTTGGGAAGGGAAGGATTGGGATTTCACATCTCGTTATAGGATGGTTCTCATGTATGTTTTTAGAAGCATTGAGATATCAAATCTCATGCTATTGGAAGGGTCTCAGGTTTGGAATGGGAAGGAGTTGGATATCACATCTCATGTTATAGGAAGGATCTCAGGTTTGGTATTAGAAGCATTGAGATATCACATCTCATGCTATAGGAAGGGTCTCAGGATTGGAATGTGAAGGATTTGGATATCACATCATACTAAAGGTAGGGTCTCAGGTTTGGTATAAGCATTGAGATATCACATCTCTGCTATCAGAAGGGTCTCAGGATTGGATTGGGAAGGAGTTGGATATCCCTACTCATGCTATAGGAAGGGTCTCAGGTTGGAATGGGAAGGAGTTGGATATCACATCTCATGCTTTCGGAAGGGTCTCAAGATTGAAATGGGAAGGATTTGGATATCACATCTCTTTCTATAGGAAGGGTCTCAGGTTTTTTATTAGAAACATTGAGATATCACATCTCATGCTATAGGAAGGGTTTCAGGATTGGAATGGGAAGGATTTGGATATCACATCTCATGCTAAAGGAAGGGTCTCAGGTTTGGAAGGGGAAGAATTTGGATATCATATCTCATGTTATAGGGCGGGTCCCAGGTTTGGTATTAGAAGCATTGAGATATCACATCTCATGGTATAGGAAGGGTCTCAGGATTGGAATGGGAAGGAGTTGGATATCACATCTCATCCAATAGGAAGGGTCTCAGGTTTGGAATGGGAAGGAATTGGATATCACATCATGTTATAGGAAGGATCTCAGGATTGGAATGGGAAAGATTTGGATATCCCTTCTCATGCTATAGGAAGTGTCTCAGGTTGGAATGGGAAGGAGTTGGATATCACATCTCGTTATAGGAAGGGTCTCAGGATTGGAATGGGAAGGATTTGGATATCACATCTCTTGCTATAGGAAGGGTCTCAGGTTTTTTATTAGAAACATTGAGCTATCACATCTCATGCTATAGGAAGGGTTTCAGGATTGTAATGGGAAGGATTTGGATATCACATCTCATGCTAAAGGAAGGGTCTCAGGTTTGGAAGGGGAAGGATTTGGATATCATATCTCATGTTATAGGGCGGGTCCCATGTTTGGTATTAGAAGCATTGAGATATCACATCTCATGCTATAGGAGGAGTCTCAGGATTGGAATGGGAAGAAGTTGGATATCACGTCTCATGTTATAGGAAGGGTCTCAGGATTGGAATGGCAAGGAGTTGGATATCACATCTCATGCTAAAGGAAGGGTCTCAGGTTTGATAGAAGCATTGAGATATCACATCTCATGCTATAGGAAGGAACTCAGGATTGCAATGGGAAGGAGTTGGATATCACATCTAATGCCATAGGATGGGTCATCAGGTTTGGTATAAGCATTGAGATATCACATCTCTGCTATCGGAAGGGTCTCAGGATAGGAATGGGAAGGACTTAGATATCACATCTCATACTATAGGGAGGGTCTCAGTTTTGATATTAGAAGCATTGAGCTATCACATCTCATGCTATCGGAAGGGTCTCAGGATTGGAATGGGATGGAGTTGGATATCACATCTCAAGCTATCTCGGGATTGGAATGGGAAGGAGTTTGATATCACATCTCAAGCTATAGGAAGGGTCTCAGGTTTGGAAGGGGAAGGAATTGGATCTCACATCTCATGTTTTAGGACGGGTCTCAGGTTTGGTATTAGAAGCATTGAGATATCACATCTCATGGTATAGGAAGGGTCTCAGGATTGGAATGGGAAGGAGTTGGCTATCACATCTCAAGCTATCTCAGGATTGGAATGGGAAGGAGTTTGATATCACATCTCAAGCTATAGGAAGGGTCTCAGGTTTGGAAAGGGAAGGATTTGGATTTCACATCTCATGTTATAGGATGGTTCTCATGTTTGGTTTTAGTAGCATTGAGATATCACATCTCATGCTATCGGAAGGGTCTCAGGTTTGGAAAGGGAAGGATTTGGAGTTCACATGTTATAGGATGGTTCTCAGGTTTGGTTTTAGAAGCATTAAGATATCACATCTCATGCTAAAGGAAAGGTCTCAGGTTTGGAAGGGGAAGGATTTGGATCTCACATCTCATGTTTTAGGACGGGTCTCAGGTTTGGTATTAGAAGCATTGAAATATATACCACATCTCATGGTATAGGAAGGGTCTCAGGATTGGAATGGGAAGAAGTTGGATATCACATTGAATGGGAAGGAGTTTGATATCACATCTCAAGCTATAGGAAGGGTCTCAGGTTTGGAAAGGGAATGATTTGGATTTCACATCTCATGTTATAGGATGGTTCTCATGTTTGGTTTTAGAAGCATTGAGATATCACATCTCATGCTATCGGAAGGGTCTCAGGTTTGGAATGGGAAGGAGTTTGATATCACATCTCATGTTATAGGAAGGATCTCAGGTTTGGTATTAGAAGCATTGAGATATCACATCTCATGCTATAGGAAGGGTCTCAGGATTGGAATCGGAAGGAGTTGTATATGACATCTCATGCCATAGGAAGGGTCTCAGGTTTGGTATAAGCATTGAGATATCACATCTCTGCTATCGGAAGGGTCTCAGGATTGGAATGGGAAGGAGTTGGATGTCCCATCTCGTTATAGGAAGGGTCTCAGGTATGGTATTAGAAGCATTGAGATATCACATCTCATGCTATAGGAAGGGTCTAAGGTTTGGAAAGGGGAAGGATTTGGGTATCACATCTCATGTTATAGGACCGGTCTCAGGTTTGGTATTAGAAGCATTGAGATATCAAGTCTCATGGTATAGGACGGGTCTCAGAATTGGAATGGGAAGGAGTTGGATATCACATCTCAAGCTATAGAAAGGGCCTCAGGATTGGAATGGGAAGGAGTTTGATATCACATCTCATGCCATGGTATGGGTCTCAGGTTTTGTAGAAGCATTGGGATATCACATCACATGCTATAGGCAGGGTCTAAGGTTGGAATGGGAAGGAGTTGGATATCACATCTCATGTTATAGGAAGGGTCTCAGGATTGGAATGGGAAGGACTTGGATATCACATCTCATTCTATAGGAAGGCTCTCAGGGTTGGAAGGGGAAGGAGTTGGATATCACATTTCATGTTAGAGGTAGGATCTCAGGTTTGGTATTAGAGGCATTGAGATATCACATCTCATGCCATCAGAAGGGTCTCAGGATTGGAATGGGAAGGAGTTGGATATCACATCTCATGCTAAAGGGAGGGTCTAAGGTTTGGAAGGGGAAGGATTTGAACATCACATCTCATGTTATAGGAAGGATCTCTGGTTTGGTATTAGAAGCATTGAGATATCACATCTCATGCTATCGGAAGGGTCTCAGGTTTGGTATAAGCATTGAGATATCACATCTCTGTTATCGGAATGGTCTCAGGATTGGAATGGGAAGGACTTGGATATCACAATTCATGTTATAGGAAGGGTCTCAGGTTTGGTATTAGAAGCATTGAGATATCACATCTCATGCTATAGGAAGGGTCTCAGGAATGGAATGCAAAGGACTTGGATAGCACATCTCATGATACAGGAAGGGTCTAAGGTTTGGAAGGGGAAGGATTTGGATATCACATCTCATGTTATTGGACCGGTCTCAGGTTTGGTATTAGAAGCATTGAGATATCAAGTCTCATGGTATAGGACGGGTATCAGGATTGGATTTGGAAGGAGTTGGATATCCCATCTCATCCTATAGGAAGGGTCTCAGGATTGGAATGGGAAGGACTTGGATATCACATCTCATGTTGTAGGAAGGCTCTCAGGTTTGGAAAGGGAAGGAGTTGGATATCACATTTCATGTTAGAGGTAGGATCTCAGGTTTGGTATTAGAGGCATTGAGATATCACATCTCATGCTATCAGAAGGGTATCAGGATTGGAATGGGAAGGAGTTGGATATCACATCTCATGCTAAAGGGAGGGTCTCAGGTTTGGAAGGGGAAGGATTTGGATACCACATCTCATGTTATCGGAAGGATCTCAGGTTTAGTATTAGAAGTATTGAGATATCATATCTCATGCTATAGGAAGGGTCTCAGGACTGGAATGGGAAGGAGTTGGATATCACATCTCATGCTAAAGGAAGGGTCTCAGGTTTGGTAGAAGCATTGAGATATCACATCTCATGCTATAGGAAGGGTCTCAGGATTGGAATGGGAATGACGTAGATATCACATATCATGCTATAGGGAGGGTCTCAGTTTTGATTTTAGAAGCATTGAGATATCACATCTCTGCAATCGGAAGTGTCTCAGGATTGGGATGGGAAGGAGTTGGATATCACATCTCATGCTATAGGAAGGGTCTCAGGTCTGGAACGGGAAGGAGTTGGATATCCCATCTCATGTTATAGGACGGGTCTCAGGTTTGGTATTAGAATCATTGAGATATCACATCGCATGCTGTAGGAAGGGTCTCAGGATTGGAATGGGAAGGAGTTGGATATCACATCTCATGCTATAGGAAGGGTCTCAGGATTGGAATGGGAAGGAGTTGTATATGACATCTCATGCCACAGGAAGGGTCTCAGTTTTGGTATAAGCATTGAGATATCACATCTCTGCTATCGGAAGGGTCTCAGGATTGGAATGGGAAGGAGTTGGATATCCCATCTTATGTCATAGGAAGGATCTCAGGTTTGGTATTAGAAACATTGATATATCACATCTCATGCTATAGGAATGGTCTCAGGATTGGAATGGGTAGGAGTTGGATATTACATTCTTGCTATAGGAAGGGTCTCATGTTTGGAATGGGAAGGAGTTGGATATCACATATGCTATAGGAAGTCTCTCAGGTTTGGAATGGGAATGAGTTGGATATCACATCTCATGTTATAGGAAGGGTCTCAGTTTTGGTATAAGCATTGAGATATCACATCTCTGCTATCGGAAGTGGCTCAGGATTGGAATGGGAAGGAGTTGGATATCCCATCTCATGTTATAGGACAGGTCTCTGGTTTGGTATAAGCATTGAGATATCACATCTCATGCTATAGGAAGGGTCTCAGGATTGGAATGGGAAGGATTTGGATATCACATCTCATGCTATAGGAAGGGTCTCAAGATTGAAATGGGAAGGATTTGGATATCACATCTCTTTCTATAGGAAGGGTCTCAGGTTTTTTATTATAAACATTGAGATATCACATCTCATGCTATAGGAAGGGTTTCAGGATTGGAATGGGAAGGATTTGAATATCACATCTCATGCTAAAGGAAGGGTCTCAGGTTTGGAAGGGGAAGGATTTGGATATCATATCTCATGTTATAGGGCGGGTCCCAGGTTTGGTATTAGAAGCATTGAGATATCCCATCTCATGGTATAGGAAGGGTCTCAGGATTGGAATGGGAAGGAGTTGGATATCACATCTCATCCAATAGGAAGGGTCTCAGGTTTGGAATGGGAAGGAATTGGATATCACATCATGTTATAGGAAGGATCTCAGGATTGGAATGGGAAGGATTTGGATATCCCTTCTCATGCTATAGGAAGTGTCTCAGGTTGGAATGGGAAGGAGTTGGATATCACATCTCGTTATAGGAAGGGTCTCAGTATTGGAATGGGAAGGATTTGGATATCACATCTCTTGCTATAGGAAGGGTCTCAGGTTTTTTATTAGAAACATTGAGCTATCACATCTCATGCTATAGGAAGGGTCTCAGGATTGGAATGGCAAGGAGTTGGATATCACATCTCATGCTAAAGGAAGGGTCTCAGGTTTGATAGAAGCATTGAGATATCACATCTCATGCTATAGGAAGGAACTCAGGATTGCAATGGGAAGGAGTTGGATATCACATCTAATGCCATAGGATGGGTCATCAGGTTTGGTAAAAGCATTGAGATATCACATCTCTGCTATCGGAAGGGTCTCAGGATAGGAATGGGAAGGACCTAGATATCACATCTCATACTATAGGGAGGGTCTCAGTTTTGATATTAGAAGCATTGAGCTATCACATCTCATGCTATCGGAAGGGTCTCAGGATTGGAATGGGATGGAGTTGGATATCACATCTCAAGCTATCTCGGGATTGGAATGGGAAGGAGTTTGATATCACATCTCAAGCTATAGGAAGGGTCTCAGGTTTGGAAGGGGAAGGATTTGGATCTCACATCTCATGTTTTAGGACGGGTCTCAGGTTTGGTATTAGAAGCATTGAGATATCACATCTCATGGTATAGGAAGGGTCTCAGGATTGGAATGAGAAGGAGTTGGCTATCACATCTCAAGCTATCTCAGGATTGGAATGGGAAGGAGTTTGATATCACATCTCAAGCTATAGGAAGGGTCTCAGGTTTGGAAAGGGAAGGATTTGGATTTCACATCTCATGTTATAGGATGGTTCTCATGTTTGGTTTTAGTAGCATTGAGATATCACATCTCATGCTATCGGAAGGGTCTCAGGTTTGGAAAGGGAAGGATTTGGAGTTCACATGTTATAGGATGGTTCTCAGGTTTGGTTTTAGAAGCATTAAGATATAACATCTCATGCTATAGGAAGGGTCTCAGGTTTGGAATGGGAAGGAGTTGATATCACATCTCATGCTAAAGGAAAGGTCTCAGGTTTGGAAGGGGAAGGATTTGGATCTCACATCTCATGTTTTAGGACGGGTCTCAGGTTTGGTATTAGAAGCATTGAAATATATACCACATCTCATGGTATAGGAAGGGTCTCAGGATTGGAATGGGAAGAAGTTGGATATCACATTGAATGGGAAGGAGTTTGATATCACATCTCAAGCTATAGGAAGGGTCTCAGGTTTGGAAAGGGAATGATTTGGATTTCACATCTCATGTTATAGGATGGTTCTCATGTTTGATTTTAGAAGCATTGAGATATCACATCTCATGCTATCGGAAGGGTCTCAGGTTTGGAATGGGAAGGAGTTTGATATCACATCTCATGTTATAGGAAGGATCTCAGGTTTGGTATTAGAAGCATTGAGATATCACATCTCATGCTATAGGAAGGGTCTCAGGATTGGAATCGGAAGGAGTTGTATATGACATCTCATGCCATAGGAAGGGTCTCAGGTTTGGTATAAGCATTGAGATATCACATCTCTGCTATCGGAAGGGTCTCAGGATTGGAATGGGAAGGAGTTGGATATCCCATCTCGTTATAGGAAGGGTCTCAGGTATGGTATTAGAAGCATTGAGATATCACATCTCATGCTATAGGAAGGGTCTAAGGTTTGGAAAGGGGAAGGATTTGGGTATCACATCTCATGTTATAGGACCGGTCTCAGGTTTGGTATTAGAAGCATTGAGATATCAAGTCTCATGGTATAGGACGGGTCTCAGAATTGGAATGGGAAGGAGTTGGATATCACATCTCAAGCTATAGAAAGGGCCTCAGGATTGGAATGGGAAGGAGTTTGATATCACATCTCATGCCATGGTATGGGTCTCAGGTTTTGTAGAAGCATTGGGATATCACATCACATGCTAGAGGCAGGGTCTAAGGTTGGAATGGGAAGGAGTTGGATATCACATCTCATGTTATAGGAAGGGTCTCAGGATTGGAATGGGAAGGACTTGGATATCACATCTCATTCTATAGGAAGGCTCTCAGGGTTGGAAGGGGAAGGAGTTGGATATCACATTTCATGTTAGAGGTAGGATCTCAGGTTTGGTATTAGAGGCATTGAGATATGACATCTCATGCCATCAGAAGGGTCTCAGGATTGGAATGGGAAGGAGTTGGATATCACATCTCATGCTAAAGGGAGGGTCTAAGGTTTGGAAGGGGAAGGATTTGAACATCACATCTCATGTTATAGGAAGGATCTCAGGTTTGGTATTAGAAGCATTGAGATATCACATCTCATGCTATCGGAAGGGTCTCAGGTTTGGTATAAGCATTGAGATATCACATCTCTGTTATCGGAAGGGTCTCAGGATTGGAATGGGAAGGACTTGGATATCACAATTCATGTTATAGGAAGGGTCTCAGGTTTGGTATTAGAAGCATTGAGATATCACATCTCATGCTATAGGAAGGGTCTCAGGATTGGAATGGGAAGGACTTGGATATCACATCTCATGTTATAGGAAGGGTCTCAGGTTTGGTATTAGAAGCATTGAGATATCACATCTCATGCTATAGGAAGGGTCTCAGGAATGGAATGGAAAGGACTTGGATATCACATCTCATGATACAGGAAGGGTCTAAGGTTTGGAAGGGGAAGGATTTGGATATCACATCTCATGTTATTGGACCGGTCTCAGGTTTGGTATTTGAAGCATTGAGATATCAAGTCTCATGGTATAGGACGGGAGTTTGATATCACATCTCATGCCATGGTATGGGTCTCAGGTTTTGTAGAAGCATTGGGATATCACATCTCATGCTATCGGAAGGGTATCAGGATTGGATTTGGAAGGAGTTGGATATCCTATCTCATCCTATAGGAAGGGTCTCAGGATTGGAATGGGAAGGACTTGGATATCACATCTCATGTTGTAGGAAGGCTCTCAGGTTTGGAAAGGGAAGGATTTGGATATCACATTTCATGTTAGAGGTAGGATCTCAGGTTTGGTATTAGAGGCATTGAGATATCACATCTCATGCTATCAGAAGGGTATCAGGATTGGAATGGGAAGGAGTTGGATATCACATCTCATGCTAAAGGGAGGGTCTCAGGTTTGGAAGGGGAAGGATTTGGATACCACATCTCATGTTATCGGAAGGATCTCAGGTTTAGTATTAGAAGTATTGAGATATCATATCTCATGCTATAGGAAGGGTCTCAGACTGGAATGGGAAGGAGTTGGATATCACATCTCATGCTAAAGGAAGGGTCTCAGGTTTGGTAGAAGCATTGAGATATCACATCTCATGCTATAGGAAGGGTCTCAGGATTGGAATGGGAAGGACTTAGATATCACATATCATGCTATAGGGAGGGTCTCAGTTTTGATATTAGAAGCATTGAGATATCACATCTCTGCAATCGGAAGTGTCTCAGGATTGGGATGGGAAGGAGTTGGATATCACATCTCATGCTATAGGAAGGGTCTCAGGTCTGGAACGGGAAGGAGTTGGATATCCCATCTCATGTTATAGGACGGGTCTCAGGTTTGGTATTAGAAGCATTGAGATATCACATCGCATGCTGTAGGAAGGGTCTCAGGTTTCGAATGGGAAGGATTTGGATATCACATTTCATGTCATAGGAAGGATCTCAGGTTTGGTATTAGAAGCATTGATATATCACATCTCATGCTATAGGAATGGTCTCAGGATTGGAATGGGTAGGAGTTGGATATTACATTCTTGCTATAGGAAGGGTCTCATGTTTGGAATGGGATTTAGTTGGATATCACATATGCTATAGGAAGTGTCTCAGGTTTGGAATGGGAATGAGTTGGATATCACATCTCATGTTATAGGAAGGGTCTCAGTTTTGGTATAAGCATTGAGATATCACATCTCTGCAATCGGAAGTGGCTCAGGATTGGAATGGGAAGGAGTTGGATATCCCATCTCATGTTATAGGACGGGTCTCTGGTTTGGTATAAGCATTGAGATATCACATCTCATGCTATAGGAAGGGTCTCAGGATTGGAATGGGAAGGATTTGGATATCACATCTCATGCTATAGGAAGGGTCTCAGGTTTGGTATACGCATGGAGATATCACTTCTCATGCTATAGGAAGGGTCTCAGGATTGGAATGGGAAGGAGTTGGATATCACATCTCATGTTATAGGAAGGATCTCAGGTTTGGTATTAGAAGCATTGAGATATCACATCTCATGCTATCAGAAGGGTCTCAGGATTGGAATGGGAAGGAGTTGGATATCACATCTCATGCTAAAGGGAGGGTCTCAGGTTTGGAAGGGGAAGGATTTGGATACCACATCTCATGTTATCGGAAGGATCTCAGGTTTAGTATTAGAAGTATTGAGATATCATATCTCATGCTATAGGAAGGGTCTCAGGACTGGAATGGGAAGGAGTTGGATATCACATCTCATGCTAAAGGAAGGGTCTCAGGTTTGGTAGAAGCATTGAGATATCACATCTCATGCTATAGGAAGGGTCTCAGGATTGGAATGGGAAGGACTTAGATATCACATATCATGCTATAGGGAGGGTCTCAGTTTTGATATTAGAAGCATTGAGATATCACATCTCATGCTATAGGAAGGGTCTCAGGATTGGAATGGGAAGGAGTTGTATATGACATCTCATGCCACAGGAAGGGTCTCAGGTTTGGTATAAGCATTGAGATATCACATCTCTGCTATCGGAAGGGTCTCAGGATTGGAATGGGAAGGAGTTGGATATCCCATCTTATGTCATAGGAAGGATCTCAGGTTTGGTATTAGAAGCATTGATATATCACATCTCATGCTATAGGAATGGTCTCAGGATTGGAATGGGTAGGAGTTGGATATTACATTCTTGCTATAGGAAGGGTCTCATGTTTGGAATGGGAAGGAGTTGGATATCACATATGCTATAGGAAGTCTCTCAGGTTTGGAATGGGAATGAGTTGGATATCACATCTCATGTTATAGGAAGGGTCTCAGTTTTGGTATAAGCATTGAGATATCACATCTCTGCTATCGGAAGTGGCTCAGGATTGGAATGGGAAAGAGTTGGATATCCCATCTCATGTTATAGGACGGGTCTCTGGTTTGGTATAAGCATTGAGATATCACATCTCTGCTATCGGAAGGGTCTCAGGATTGGAATGGGAAGGAGTTTGATATCACATCTCAAGCTATAGGAAGGGTCTCAGGTTTGGAAAGGGAAGGATTTGGATTTCACATCTCATGTTATAGGATGGTTCTCATGTTTGGTTTTAGTAGCATTGAGATATCACATCTCATGCTATCGGAAGGGTCTCAGGTTTGGAAAGGGAAGGATTTGGAGTTCACATGTTATAGGATGGTTCTCAGGTTTGGTTTTAGAAGCATTAAGATATAACATCTCATGCTATAGGAAGGGTCTCAGGTTTGGAATGGGAAGGAGTTGATATCACATCTCATGCTAAAGGAAAGGTCTCAGGTTTGGAAGGGGAAGGATTTGGATCTCACATCTCATGTTTTAGGACGGGTCTCAGGTTTGGTATTAGAAGCATTGAAATATATACCACATCTCATGGTATAGGAAGGGTCTCAGGATTGGAATGGGAAGAAGTTGGATATCACATTGAATGGGAAGGAGTTTGATATCACATCTCAAGCTATAGGAAGGGTCTCAGGTTTGGAAAGGGAATGATTTGGATTTCACATCTCATGTTATAGGATGGTTCTCATGTTTGATTTTAGAAGCATTGAGATATCACATCTCATGCTATCGGAAGGGTCTCAGGTTTGGAATGGGAAGGAGTTTGATATCACATCTCATGTTATAGGAAGGATCTCAGGTTTGGTATTAGAAGCATTGAGATATCACATCTCATGCTATAGGAAGGGTCTCAGGATTGGAATCGGAAGGAGTTGTATATGACATCTCATGCCATAGGAAGGGTCTCAGGTTTGGTATAAGCATTGAGATATCACATCTCTGCTATCGGAAGGGTCTCAGGATTGGAATGGGAAGGAGTTGGATATCCCATCTCGTTATAGGAAGGGTCTCAGGTATGGTATTAGAAGCATTGAGATATCACATCTCATGCTATAGGAAGGGTCTAAGGTTTGGAAAGGGGAAGGATTTGGGTATCACATCTCATGTTATAGGACCGGTCTCAGGTTTGGTATTAGAAGCATTGAGATATCAAGTCTCATGGTATAGGACGGGTCTCAGAATTGGAATGGGAAGGAGTTGGATATCACATCTCAAGCTATAGAAAGGGCCTCAGGATTGGAATGGGAAGGAGTTTGATATCACATCTCATGCCATGGTATGGGTCTCAGGTTTTGTAGAAGCATTGGGATATCACATCACATGCTAGAGGCAGGGTCTAAGGTTGGAATGGGAAGGAGTTGGATATCACATCTCATGTTATAGGAAGGGTCTCAGGATTGGAATGGGAAGGACTTGGATATCACATCTCATTCTATAGGAAGGCTCTCAGGGTTGGAAGGGGAAGGAGTTGGATATCACATTTCATGTTAGAGGTAGGATCTCAGGTTTGGTATTAGAGGCATTGAGATATGACATCTCATGCCATCAGAAGGGTCTCAGGATTGGAATGGGAAGGAGTTGGATATCACATCTCATGCTAAAGGGAGGGTCTAAGGTTTGGAAGGGGAAGGATTTGAACATCACATCTCATGTTATAGGAAGGATCTCAGGTTTGGTATTAGAAGCATTGAGATATCACATCTCATGCTATCGGAAGGGTCTCAGGTTTGGTATAAGCATTGAGATATCACATCTCTGTTATCGGAAGGGTCTCAGGATTGGAATGGGAAGGACTTGGATATCACAATTCATGTTATAGGAAGGGTCTCAGGTTTGGTATTAGAAGCATTGAGATATCACATCTCATGCTATAGGAAGGGTCTCAGGATTGGAATGGGAAGGACTTGGATATCACATCTCATGTTATAGGAAGGGTCTCAGGTTTGGTATTAGAAGCATTGAGATATCACATCTCATGCTATAGGAAGGGTCTCAGGAATGGAATGGAAAGGACTTGGATATCACATCTCATGATACAGGAAGGGTCTAAGGTTTGGAAGGGGAAGGATTTGGATATCACATCTCATGTTATTGGACCGGTCTCAGGTTTGGTATTTGAAGCATTGAGATATCAAGTCTCATGGTATAGGACGGGAGTTTGATATCACATCTCATGCCATGGTATGGGTCTCAGGTTTTGTAGAAGCATTGGGATATCACATCTCATGCTATCGGAAGGGTATCAGGATTGGATTTGGAAGGAGTTGGATATCCCATCTCATCCTATAGGAAGGGTCTCAGGATTGGAATGGGAAGGACTTGGATATCACATCTCATGTTGTAGGAAGGCTCTCAGGTTTGGAAAGGGAAGGATTTGGATATCACATTTCATGTTAGAGGTAGGATCTCAGGTTTGGTATTAGAGGCATTGAGATATCACATCTCATGCTATCAGAAGGGTATCAGGATTGGAATGGGAAGGAGTTGGATATCACATCTCATGCTAAAGGGAGGGTCTCAGGTTTGGAAGGGGAAGGATTTGGATACCACATCTCATGTTATCGGAAGGATCTCAGGTTTAGTATTAGAAGTATTGAGATATCATATCTCATGCTATAGGAAGGGTCTCAGACTGGAATGGGAAGGAGTTGGATATCACATCTCATGCTATAGGAAGGGTCTCAGGATTGGAATGGGAAGGACTTAGATATCACATATCATGCTATAGGGAGGGTCTCAGTTTTGATATTAGAAGCATTGAGATATCACATCTCTGCAATCGGAAGTGTCTCAGGATTGGGATGGGAAGGAGTTGGATATCACATCTCATGCTATAGGAAGGGTCTCAGGTCTGGAACGGGAAGGAGTTGGATATCCCATCTCATGTTATAGGACGGGTCTCAGGTTTGGTATTAGAAGCATTGAGATATCACATCGCATGCTGTAGGAAGGGTCTCAGGTTTCGAATGGGAAGGATTTGGATATCACATTTCATGTCATAGGAAGGATCTCAGGTTTGGTATTAGAAGCATTGATATATCACATCTCATGCTATAGGAATGGTCTCAGGATTGGAATGGGTAGGAGTTGGATATTACATTCTTGCTATAGGAAGGGTCTCATGTTTGGAATGGGATTTAGTTGGATATCACATATGCTATAGGAAGTGTCTCAGGTTTGGAATGGGAATGAGTTGGATATCACATCTCATGTTATAGGAAGGGTCTCAGTTTTGGTATAAGCATTGAGATATCACATCTCTGCTATCGGAAGTGGCTCAGGATTGGAATGGGAAGGAGTTGGATATCCCATCTCATGTTATAGGACGGGTCTCTGGTTTGGTATAAGCATTGAGATATCACATCTCATGCTATAGGAAGGGTCTCAGGATTGGAATGGGAAGGATTTGGATATCACATCTCATGCTATAGGAAGGGTCTCAGGTTTGGTATACGCATGGAGATATCACTTCTCATGCTATAGGAAGGGTCTCAGGATTGGAATGGGAAGGAGTTGGATATCACATCTCATGTTATAGGAAGGATCTCAGGTTTGGTATTAGAAGCATTGAGATATCACATCTCATGCTATCAGAAGGGTCTCAGGATTGGAATGGGAAGGAGTTGGATATCACATCTCATGCTAAAGGGAGGGTCTCAGGTTTGGAAGGGGAAGGATTTGGATACCACATCTCATGTTATCGGAAGGATCTCAGGTTTAGTATTAGAAGTATTGAGATATCATATCTCATGCTATAGGAAGGGTCTCAGGACTGGAATGGGAAGGAGTTGGATATCACATCTCATGCTAAAGGAAGGGTCTCAGGTTTGGTAGAAGCATTGAGATATCACATCTCATGCTATAGGAAGGGTCTCAGGATTGGAATGGGAAGGACTTAGATATCACATATCATGCTATAGGGAGGGTCTCAGTTTTGATATTAGAAGCATTGAGATATCACATCTCATGCTATAGGAAGGGTCTCAGGATTGGAATGGGAAGGAGTTGTATATGACATCTCATGCCACAGGAAGGGTCTCAGGTTTGGTATAAGCATTGAGATATCACATCTCTGCTATCGGAAGGGTCTCAGGATTGGAATGGGAAGGAGTTGGATATCCCATCTTATGTCATAGGAAGGATCTCAGGTTTGGTATTAGAAGCATTGATATATCACATCTCATGCTATAGGAATGGTCTCAGGATTGGAATGGGTAGGAGTTGGATATTACATTCTTGCTATAGGAAGGGTCTCATGTTTGGAATGGGAAGGAGTTGGATATCACATATGCTATAGGAAGTCTCTCAGGTTTGGAATGGGAATGAGTTGGATATCACATCTCATGTTATAGGAAGGGTCTCAGTTTTGGTATAAGCATTGAGATATCACATCTCTGCTATCGGAAGTGGCTCAGGATTGGAATGGGAAAGAGTTGGATATCCCATCTCATGTTATAGGACGGGTCTCTGGTTTGGTATAAGCATTGAGATATCACATCTCTGCTATCGGAAGGGTCTCAGGATTGGAATGGGAAGGAGTTGGATATCCCATCTTATGCCATAGGAAGGATCTCAGGTTTGGTATTAGAAGCATTGATATATCACATCTCATGCTATAGGAATGGTCTCAGGATTGGAATGGGTAGGAGTTGGATATTACATTCTTGCTATAGGAAGGGTCTCATGTTTGGAATGGGAAGGAGTTGGATATCACATATGCTATAGGAAGTCTCTCAGGTTTGGAATGGGAATGAGTTGGATATCACATCTCATGTTATAGGAAGGGTCTCAGTTTTGGTATAAGCATTGAGATATCAAATCTCTGCTATCGGAAGTGGCTCAGGATTGGAATGGGAAAGAGTTGGATATCCCATCTCATGTTATAGGACGGGTCTCTGGTTTGGTATAAGCAATGAGATATCACATCTCATGCTATAGGAAGGGTCTCAGGATTGGAATGGGAAGGATTTGGATATCACATCTCATGCTATAGGAAGGGTCTCAGGTTTGGTATACGCATGGAGATATCACTTCTCATGCTATAGGAAGGGTCTCAGGATTGGAATGGGAAGGAGTTGGATATCACATCTCATGTTATAGGAAGGATCTCAGGTTTGGTATTAGAAGCATTGAGATATCACATCTCATGCTATAGGAAGGGTCTCAGGATTGGAATGGGAAGGATTTGGATATCACATCTCATGCTATAGGAAGGGTCTCAGGTTTGGTATACGCATGGAGATATCACTTCTCATGCTTTAGGAAGGGTCTCAGGATTGGAATGGGAAGGATTTGGATATCACATCTCATGCTATAGGAAGGGTCTCAGGTTTGGTATACGCATGGAGATATCACTTCTCATGCTATCAGAAGGGTCTCAGGATTGGAATGGGAAGGAGTTGGATATCACATCTCATGCTAAAGGGAGGGTCTCAGGTTTGGAAGGGGGAGGAGTTGGATATCACTTCTAATACCAAACCTGAGACCTGTCCTAAAACATGAGATGTGAGATCCAAATCCTTCCCCTTCCAAACCTGAGACCTTTCCTTTAGCATATGTGATATCCAACTCCTTCCCATTCCAATCCTGAGACCCTTCCGATAGCATGAGATGTGATATCTCAATGCTTCTAATATCAAACCTGAGACCCTCCCTATAGCATGAGATGTGATATCCAACTCCTTGCCATTCCAATCCTGAGACCCTTCCTATAACATGAGACGTGATATCCAACTCCTTCCCATTCCAATCCTGAGACTCCTCCTATAGCATGAGATGTGATATCTCAATGCTTCTAATACCAAACCTGGGACCCGTCCTATACCATGAGATGTGATATCCAAATCCTTCCCCTTACAAACCTGAGACCCTTCCTTTAGCATGAGATGTGATATCCAAATCCTTCCCATTCCAATCCTGAAACCCTTCCTATAGCATGAGATGTGACAGCTCAATGTTTTTAATAAAAAACCTGAGACCCTTCCTATAGCAAGAGATGTGATATCCAAATCCTTCCCATTCCAATCCTGAGACCCTTCCTATACCGAGATGTGATATCCAACTCCTTCCCATTCCAACCTGAGATCCTTCCTATAACATGATGTGATATCCAATTCCTTCCCATTCCAAACCTGAGACCCTTCCTATTGGATGAGATGTGATATCCAACTCCTTCCCATTCCAATCCTGAGACCCTTCCTATAACATGAGATGTGATGTCTCAATGCTTCTAATACCAAACCTGAGATCCTTCCTATGGCATGAGATGTCATATAAAGCTCCTTCCCATTCCATTCCTGAGACCCTTCCTATAGCATGAGATGTGATATCCAATTCCTTCCCATTCCAATCCTGAGACCCTTCCTATAGCATGAGATGTGATATCTCAATGCTTCTAATACCAAACCCGAGATCCTTCCTATAACATGAGATGTGATATCCAAATCCTTCCCATTCCAACCTGAGACCCTTCCGATAGCATGAGATGTGATATCCCAATGCTTCTACCAAACCTGAGACCCATACTATGGCATGAGATGTGATATCAAACTCCTTCCCATTCCAATCCTGAGACCCTTCCTATAGCTTGAGATGTGATATCCAACTCCTTCCCATTCCAATTCTGAGACCCTTCCTATACCATGAGACTTGATATCGCAATGCTTCTAATACCAAACCTGAGACCCGTCCTATAACATGAGATGTGATATCCAAATCCTTCCCCTTCCAAACCTTAGACCCTTCCTTTATCATGATATGTGATATCAAACTCCTTCACATTCCAATCCTGAGACCCTTCCGATATCATGAGATTTTTTATCCCAAAGCTTCTGATATCAAACTTGAGACCCTCCCTATAGCATGAGATGTGACATCCAAGTCCTTCCCATTCCAATCCTGAGACGCTTCCTATAGCATGAGATGTGATATCTCAATGCTTCTAATACCAAACCTGAGATCCTTCCTATAACATGAGATGGGATATCCAACTCCTTCCCATTTCAATACTGAGACTCTTCCGATAGCAGAGATGTGATATCTCAATGCTTATACCAAACCTGAGATCCTTCCTATGGCATGAGATGTCATATAAAACTCCTTCCCATTCCATTCCTGAGACCCTTCCTATAGCATGAGATGTGATATCTCAATGCTTCTAATACCAAACCTGAGATCCTTCCTATTACATGAGATGTGATATCCAAATCCTTCCCATTCCAACCTGAGACCCTTCCGATAGCATGAGATGTGATATCCCAATGCTTCTACCAAACCTGAGACCCTTCCTATAGCTTGAGATGTGATATCCAACTCCTTCCCATTCCAATTCTGAGACCCTCCTATACCATGAGACTTGATATCGCAATGCTTCTAATACCAAACCTGAGACCCGTCCTATAACATGAGATGTGATATCCAAATCCTTCCCCTTCCAAACCTTAGACCCTTCCTTTATCATGAGATGTGATATCCAACTCCTTCACATTCCAATCCTGAGTCCCTTCCGATATCATGAGATTTGTTATCTGAAAGCTTCTGATATCAAACTTGAGACCCTCCCTATAGCATGAGATTTGACATCCAAGTCCTTCCCATTCCAATCCTGAGACACTTCCTATAGCATGAGATGTGATATCTCAATGCTTCTAATACCAAACCTGAGATCCTTCCTATAACATGAGATGTGATATCCAAATCCTTCCCCTTCCAAACCTTAGACCCTTCCGATGCTATAGGAAGGGTCTAAGGTTTGGAAAGGGGAAGGATTTGGGTATCACATCTCATGTTATAGGACCGGTCTCAGGTTTGGTATTAGAAGCATTGAGATATCAAGTCTCATGGTATAGGACGGGTCTCAGAATTGGAATGGGAAGGAGTTGGATATCACATCTCAAGCTATAGAAAGGGCCTCAGGATTGGAATGGGAAGGAGTTTGATATCACATCTCATGCCATGGTATGGGTCTCAGGTTTTGTAGAAACATTGGGATATCACATCACATGCTAGAGGCAGGGTCTAAGGTTGGAATGGGAAGGAGTTGGATATCACATCTCATGTTATAGGAAGGGTCTCAGGATTGGAATGGGAAGGACTTGGATATCACATCTCATTCTATAGGAAGGCTCTCAGGGTTGGAAGGGGAAGGAGTTGGATATCACATTTCATGTTAGAGGTAGGATCTCAGGTTTGGTATTAGAGGCATTGAGATATGACATCTCATGCCATCAGAAGGGTCTCAGGATTGGAATGGGAAGGAGTTGGATATCACATCTCATGCTAAAGGGAGGGTCTAAGGTTTGGAAGGGGAAGGATTTGAACATCACATCTCATGTTATAGGAAGGATCTCAGGTTTGGTATTAGAAGCATTGAGATATCACATCTCATGCTATCGGAAGGGTCTCAGGTTTGGTATAAGCATTGAGATATCACATCTCTGTTATCGGAAGGGTCTCAGGATTGGAATGGGAAGGACTTGGATATCACAATTCATGTTATAGGAAGGGTCTCAGGTTTGGTATTAGAAGCATTGAGATATCACATCTCATGCTATAGGAAGGGTCTCAGGATTGGAATGGGAAGGACTTGGATATCACATCTCATGTTATAGGAAGGGTCTCAGGTTTGGTATTAGAAGCATTGAGATATCACATCTCATGCTATAGGAAGGGTCTCAGGAATGGAATGGAAAGGACTTGGATATCACATCTCATGATACAGGAAGGGTCTAAGGTTTGGAAGGGGAAGGATTTGGATATCACATCTCATGTTATTGGACCGGTCTCAGGTTTGGTATTTGAAGCATTGAGATATCAAGTCTCATGGTATAGGACGGGAGTTTGATATCACATCTCATGCCATGGTATGGGTCTCAGGTTTTGTAGAAGCATTGGGATATCACATCTCATGCTATCGGAAGGGTATCAGGATTGGATTTGGAAGGAGTTGGATATCCCATCTCATCCTATAGGAAGGGTCTCATTATTGGAATGGGAAGGACTTGGATATCACATCTCATGTTGTAGGAAGGCTCTCAGGTTTGGAAAGGGAAGGATTTGGATATCACATTTCATGTTAGAGGTAGGATCTCAGGTTTGGTATTAGAGGCATTGAGATATCACATCTCATGCTATCAGAAGGGTATCAGGATTGGAATGGGAAGGAGTTGGATATCACATCTCATGCTAAAGGGAGGGTCTCAGGTTTGGAAGGGGAAGGATTTGGATACCACATCTCATGTTATCGGAAGGATCTCAGGTTTAGTATTAGAAGTATTGAGATATCATATCTCATGCTATAGGAAGGGTCTCAGGACTGGAATGGGAAGGAGTTGGATATCACATCTCATGCTAAAGGAAGGGTCTCAGGTTTGGTAGAAGCATTGAGATATCACATCTCATGCTATAGGAAGGGTCTCAGGATTGGAATGGGAAGGACTTAGATATCACATATCATGCTATAGGGAGGGTCTCAGTTTTGATATTAGAAGCATTGAGATATCACATCTCTGCAATCGGAAGTGTCTCAGGATTGGGATGGGAAGGAGTTGGATATCACATCTCATGCTATAGGAAGGGTCTCAGGTCTGGAACGGGAAGGAGTTGGATATCCCATCTCATGTTATAGGACGGGTCTCAGGTTTGGTATTAGTAGCATTGAGATATCACATCGCATGCTGTAGGAAGGGTCTCAGGTTTCGAATGGGAAGGATTTGGATATCACATTTCATGTCATAGGAAGGATCTCAGGTTTGGTATTAGAAGCATTGATATATCACATCTCATGCTATAGGAATGGTCTCAGGATTGGAATGGGTAGGAGTTGGATATTACATTCTTGCTATAGGAAGGGTCTCATGTTTGGAATGGGATTTAATTGGATATCACATATGCTATAGGAAGTGTCTCAGGTTTGGAATGGGAATGAGTTGGATATCACATCTCATGTTATAGGAAGGGTCTCAGTTTTGGTATAAGCATTGAGATATCACATCTCTGCTATCGGAAGTGGCTCAGGATTGGAATGGGAAGGAGTTGGATATCCCATCTCATGTTATAGGACGGGTCTCTGGTTTGGTATAAGCATTGAGATATCACATCTCATGCTATAGGAAGGGTCTCAGGATTGGAATGGGAAGGATTTGGATATCACATCTCATGCTATAGGAAGGGTCTCAGGTTTGGTATACGCATGGAGATATCACTTCTCATGCTATAGGAAGGGTCTCAGGATTGGAATGGGAAGGAGTTGGATATCACATCTCATGTTATAGGAAGGATCTCAGGTTTGGTATTAGAAGCATTGAGATATCACATCTCATGCTATCAGAAGGGTCTCAGGATTGGAATGGGAAGGAGTTGGATATCACATCTCATGCTAAAGGGAGGGTCTCAGGTTTGGAAGGGGAAGGATTTGGATACCACATCTCATGTTATCGGAAGGATCTCAGGTTTAGTATTAGAAGTATTGAGATATCATATCTCATGCTATAGGAAGGGTCTCAGGACTGGAATGGGAAGGAGTTGGATATCACATCTCATGCTAAAGGAAGGGTCTCAGGTTTGGTAGAAGCATTGAGATATCACATCTCATGCTATAGGAAGGGTCTCAGGATTGGAATGGGAAGGACTTAGATATCACATATCATGCTATAGGGAGGGTCTCAGTTTTGATATTAGAAGCATTGAGATATCACATCTCTGCAATCGGAAGTGTCTCAGGATTGGGATGGGAAGGAGTTGGATATCACATCTCATGCTATAGGAAGGGTCTCAGGATTGGAATGGGAAGGAGTTGTATATGACATCTCATGCCACAGGAAGGGTCTCAGGTTTGGTATAAGCATTGAGATATCACATCTCTGCTATCGGAAGGGTCTCAGGATTGGAATGGGAAGGAGTTGGATATCCCATCTTATGTCATAGGAAGGATCTCAGGTTTGGTATTAGAAGCATTGATATATCACATCTCATGCTATAGGAATGGTCTCAGGATTGGAATGGGTAGGAGTTGGATATTACATTCTTGCTATAGGAAGGGTCTCATGTTTGGAATGGGAAGGAGTTGGATATCACATATGCTATAGGAAGTCTCTCAGGTTTGGAATGGGAATGAGTTGGATATCACATCTCATGTTATAGGAAGGGTCTCAGTTTTGGTATAAGCATTGAGATATCACATCTCTGCTATCGGAAGTGGCTCAGGATTGGAATGGGAAAGAGTTGGATATCCCATCTCATGTTATAGGACGGGTCTCTGGTTTGGTATAAGCATTGAGATATCACATCTCATGCTATAGGAAGGGTCTCAGGATTGGAATGGGAAGGAGTTGTATATGACATCTCATGCCACAGGAAGGGTCTCAGGTTTGGTATAAGCATTGAGATATCACATCTCTGCTATCGGAAGGGTCTCAGGATTGGAATGGGAAGGAGTTGGATATCCCATCTTATGTCATAGGAAGGATCTCAGGTTTGGTATTAGAAGCATTGATATATCACATCTCATGCTATAGGAATGGTCTCAGGATTGGAATGGGTAGGAGTTGGTTATTACATTCTTGCTATAGGAAGGGTCTCATGTTTGGAATGGGAAGGAGTTGGATATCACATATGCTATAGGAAGTCTCTCAGGTTTGGAATGGGAATGAGTTGGATATCACATCTCGTGTTATAGGAAGGGTCTCAGTTTTGGTATAAGCATTGAGATATCACATCTCTGCTATCGCAAGTGGCTCAGGATTGGAATGGGAAAGAGTTGGATATCCCATCTCATGTTATAGGACGGGTCTCTGGTTTGGTATAAGCATTGAGATATCACATCTCATGCTATAGGAAGGGTCTCAGGATTGGAATGGGAAGGATTTGGATATCACATCTCATGCTATAGGAAGGGTCTCAGGTTTGGTATACGCATGGAGATATCACTTCTCATGCTATAGGAAGGGTCTCAGGATTGGAATGGGAAGGAGTTGGATATCACATCTCATGTTATAGGAAGGATCTCAGGTTTGGTATTAGAAGCATTGAGATTTCACATCTCATGCTATATGAAGGGTCTCAGGATTGGAATGGGAAGGATTTGGATATCACATCTCATGCTATAGGAAGGGTCTCAGGTTTGGTATACGCATGGAGATATCACTTCTCATGCTATAGGAAGGGTCTCAGGATTGGAATGGGAAGGATTTGGATATCACATCTCATGCTATAGGAAGGGTCTCAGGTTTGGTATACGCATGGAGATATCACTTCTCATGCTATCAGAAGGGTCTCAGGATTGGAATGGGAAGGAGTTGGAAATCACATCTCATGCTAAAGGGAGGGTCTCAGGTTTGGAAGGGGGAGGATTTGGATATCACATCTCATGTTATCGGAAGGATCTCAGGTTTGGTATTAGAAGTATTTAGATATCATATCTCATGCTATAGGAAGGGTCTCAGGACTGGAATCGGAAGGAGTTGGATATCACATCTCATGCTAAAGGAAGGGTCTCAGGTTTGGTAGAAGCATTGAGATATCACATCTCATGCTATAGGAAGGGTCTCAGGATTGGAATGGGAAGGACTTAGATATCACATATCATGCTATAGGGAGGTTCTCAGTTTTGATAATAGAAGCATTGAGATATCACATCTCATGCTATCGGAAGTGTCTCAGGATTGGAATGGGAAGGAGCTGATATCACATCTCATGCTAAAGGAAGGGTCTCAGGTTTGGAACGGGAAGGAGTTGGATATCACATCTCATGTTATAGGAAGGGTCTCAGGTGTGGTATAAGCATTGAGATATCACATCTCTGCTATCGGAAGTGTCTCAGGATTGGAATGGGAAGGAGTTGGATATCCCATCTCATGCTATAGATAGGCTCTCAGGTTTGGAAAGGGAAGGAGTTGGATATCACATCTCATGCTATAGGAAGGGTCTCAGGATTGGAATGGGAAGTAGTTGGATATCACATCTCATGCTATAGGAAGGGTCTCAGGTTTGGTATAAGCATTGAGATATCACATCTCATGCTATAGGACGGGTCTCAGGATTGGAATGGAAGGAGTTGGATATCACATCTCATGCTATAGGAAGGGTCTCAGGATTGGAATGGGAAGTAGTTGGATATCACATCTCATGCTATAGGAAGGGTCTCAGGTTTGGTATTAGAAGCATTGAGATATCACATCTCATGCTATAGGAAGGGTCTCAGGATTGGAATGGGAAGGACTTGGATATCACATCTCATGCTATAGATAGGCTCTCAGGTTTGGAAAGGGAAGGAGTTGGATATCACATCTCATGCTATAGGAAGGGTCTCAGGATTGGAATGGGAAGTAGTTGGATATCACATCTCATGCTATAGGAAGGGTCTCAGGTTTGGTATAAGCATTAAGATATCACATCTCATGCTATAGGACGGGTCTCAGGATTGGAATGGAAGGAGTTGGATATCACATCTCATGTTATAGGAAGGATCTCAGGTTTGGTATTAGAAGCATTGAGACATCACATCTCATGCTATAGGAAGGGTCTCAGGATTGGAATGGGAAGGACTTAGATATCACATATCATGCTATAGGGAGGTTCTCAGTTTTGATAATAGAAGCATTGAGATATCACATCTCATGCTATCGGAAGTGTCTCAGGATTGGAATGGGAAGGAGCTGGATATCACATCTCATGCTAAAGGAAGGGTCTCAGGTTTGGAACGGGAAGGAGTTGGATATCACATCTCATGTTATAGGAAGGGTCTCAGGTGTGGTATAAGCATTGAGATATCACATCTCTGCTATCGGAAGTGTCTCAGGATTGGAATGGGAAGGAGTTGGATATCCCATCTCATGCTATAGATAGGCTCTCAGGTTTGGAAAGGGAAGGAGTTGGATATCACATCTCATGCTATAGGAAGGGTCTCAGGATTGGAATGGGAAGTAGTTGGATATCACATCTCATGCTATAGGAAGGGTCTCAGGTTTGGTATAAGCATTGAGATATCACATCTCATGCTATAGGACGGGTCTCAGGATTGGAATGGAAGGAGTTGGATATCACATCTCATGCTATAGGAAGGGTCTCAGGATTGGAATGGGAAGTAGTTGGATATCACATCTCATGCTATAGGAAGGGTCTCAGGTTTGGTATTAGAAGCATTGAGATATCACATCTCATGCTATAGGAAGGGTCTCAGGATTGGAATGGGAAGGACGTGGATATCACATCTCATGCTATAGATAGGCTCTCAGGTTTGGAAAGGGAAGGAGTTGGATATCACATCTCATGCTATAGGAAGGGTCTCAGGATTGGAATGGGAAGTAGTTGGATATCACATCTCATGCTATAGGAAGGGTCTCAGGTTTGGTATAAGCATTAAGATATCACATCTCATGCTATAGGACGGGTCTCAGGATTGGAATGGAAGGAGTTGGATATCACATCTCATGTTATAGGAAGGATCTCAGGTTTGGTATTAGAAGCATTGAGACATCACATCTCATGCTATAGGAAGGGTCTCAGGATTGGAATGGGAAGGAGTTGGATATCACATCTCATGCTATAGGAAGGGTCTCAGGGTTGGTATAAGCATTGAGATAGCACAACTCATGCTATAGGAAGGGTCTCAGGATTGGAATTGGAAGGAGTTGTATATGACATCTCATGCCGTAGGAAGGGTCTCAGGTTTGGTATAAGCATTGAGATATCACTTCTCATGCTATAGGAAGTGTCTCAGGATTGGAATTGGAAGGCGTTGGATATCACATCTCATGTTATAGGAAGGATCTCAGGTTTGGTATTAGAAGCATTGAGACATCACATCTCATGCTATAGGAAGGGTCTCAGGATTGGAATGGGAAGGAGTTGGATATCAAATCTCATGCTAAAGGGAGGGTCTCAGGTTTGGAAGGGGAAGGATTTGGATATTACATCTCGTGTTATAGGAATGATCTCAGGTTTGGTATTAGAAGCATTGAGATATCACATCTCATGCTATCGGAAGGATCTCAGGTTTGGTGTTAGAAGCATTGAGATATCAAATCTCATGCTATAGGAAGGGTCTCAGGATTGGAATGGGAAGGAGTTGGATATCACATCTCATGCTATAGGAAGGGTCTCAGGATTGGAATGGGAAGGAGTTGTGTATGACATCTCATGCCACAGGAAGGGTCTCAGGTTTGGTATAAGCATTGAGATATCACATCTCTGCTATCGGAAAGGTCTCAGGATTGGAATGGGAAGGACTTGGATATCACAATTCATGTTATAGGAAGGGTCTCAGGTTTGGTATTAGAAGCATTGAGATATCACATCTCATGCTATAGGAAGGGTCTCAGGATTGGAATGGGAAGGACTTGGATATCAGATCTCATGCTATAGGGAGGGTCTCACGTTTGGAAAGGGAAGGAGTTGGATATCACATTTCATGTTAGAGGTAGGATCTCAGGTTTGGTATTAGAGGCATTGAGATATCACATCTCATGCTATCAGAAGGGTCTCAGGATTGGAATGGGAAGGAGTTGGATATCACATCTCATGCTAAAGGGAGGGTCTCAGGTTTGGAAGGGGAAGGATTTGGATATCACATCTCATGTTAGAGGAAGGATCTCAGGTTTGGTATTACAGGCATTGAGATATCACATCTCATGCTAAAGGGAGGGTCTCAGGTTTGGAAGGCGAAGGATTTGGATATCACATCTCTTATTATAGGAAGGATCACAAGTTTGGTATTAGAAGCATTGAGATATCACATCTCATGCTATCGGAAGGGTCTCAGGATTGGAATGGGAAGGAATTGGATATCACATCTCATGCTATAGGAAGGGTCTCAGGTTTGGAACGGGAAGGAGTTGGATATCACATCTCATGTTATAGGAAGAGTCTCAGGTTTGGTATAAGCATTGAGATATCACATCTCTGCTATCGGAGGTGTCTCAGGATTGGGATGGGAAGGAATTGGATATCACATCTCATGCTATAGGAAGGGTATCAGGTTTGGAACGGGAAGGAGTTGGATATCCCATCTCATGTTATAGGACGGGTCTCAGGTTTGATATTAGAAGCATTGAGATATCACATCGCATGCTGTAGGAAGGGTCTCAGGTTTGGAATGGG
This sequence comes from Ambystoma mexicanum, assembly GCF_040938575.1. Taxonomy (NCBI): domain Eukaryota; kingdom Metazoa; phylum Chordata; class Amphibia; order Caudata; family Ambystomatidae; genus Ambystoma; species Ambystoma mexicanum. Next base: position 1,143,033,366 of record NC_090934.1, read on the forward strand.
AAGGATTTGGATATCACATTTCATGTCATAGGAAGGATCTCAGGTTTGGTATTAGAAGCATTGATATATCACATCTCATGTTATAGGAATGGTCTCAGGATTGGAATGGGTAGGAGTTGGATATTACATTCTTGCTATAGGAAGGGTCTCATGTTTGGAATGGGAAGGAGTTGGATATCACATATGCTATAGGAAGTGTCTCAGGTTTGGAACTGGAATGAGTTGGATATCACATCTCATGTTATAGGAAGGGTCTCAGGTTTGGTTTAAGCATTGAGATATCACATCTCTGCTATCGGAAGTGGCTCAGGATTGGAATGGGAAGGAGTTGGATATCCCATTTCATGTTATAGGACGGGTCTCTGGTTTGGTATAAGCATTGAGATATCACATCTCATGCTATAGGAAGGGTCTCAGGATTGGAATGGGAAGGATTTGGATATCACATCTCATGCTATAGGAAGGGTCTCGGTTTGGTATACACATGGAGATATCACTTCTCATGCTATACGAAGGGTCTCAGGATTGGAATGGGAAGGAGTTGGATATCACATCTCATGCTATAGGAAGGGTCTCAGGTTTGGTATAAGCATGGAGATATCACTTCTCATGCTATAGGAAGGGTCTCAGGATTGGAATGGGAAGGAGTTGGATATCACATCTCATGTTATAGGAAGGATCTCAGGTTTGGTATTAGAAGCATTGAGATGTCACATCTCATGCTATCGGAGGTGTCCCAGGATTGGGATGGGAAGGAATTGGATATCACATCTCATGCTATAGGAAGGGTATCAGGTTTGGAACGGGAAGGAGTTGGATATCCCATCTCATGTTATAGGACGGGTCTCAGGTTTGATATTAGAAGCATTGAGATATCACATCGCATGCTGTAGGAAGGGTCTCAGGTTTGGAATGGGAAGGATTTGGATATCACATTTCATGTCATAGGAAGGATCTCAGGTTTGGTATTAGAAGCATTGATATATCACATCTCATGCTATAGGAATGGTCTCAGGGTTGGAATGGGTAGGAGTTGGATATTACATTCTTGCTATAGGAAGGGTCTCATGTTTGGAATGGGAAGGAGTTGGATATCACATATGCTATAGGAAGTGTCTCAGGTTTGGAACGGGAATGAGTTGGATATCACATCTCATGTTATAGGAAGGGTCTCAGGTTTGGTATAAGCATTGAGATATCACATATCTGCTATCGGAAGTGGCTCAGGATTGGAATGGGAAGGAGTTGGATATCCCATCTCATGTTATAGGACGGGTCTCTGGTTTGGTATAAGCATTGAGATATCACATCTCATGCTATAGGAAGGGTCTCAGGATTGGAATGGGAAGGATTTGGATATCACATCTCATGCTATAGGAAGGGTCTCAGGTTTGGTATACACATGGAGATATCACTTCTCATGCTATAGGAAGGGTCTCAGGATTGGAATGGGAAGGAGTTGGATATCACATCTCATGCTATAGGAAGGGTCTCAGGTTTGGTATAAGCATGGAGATATCACTTCTCATGCTATAGGAAGGGTCTCAGGATTGGAATGGGAAGGAGTTGGATATCACATCTCATGTTATAGGAAGGATCTCAGGTTTGGTATTAGAAGCATTGAGATATCACATCTCATGCTATCGGAAGGTTCTCCGGATTGGAATGGGAAGGAGTTGGATATCACATCTCATGCTATAGGAAGGGTCTCAGGTTTGGAACGGGAAGGAGTCGGATATCACATCTCATGTTATAGGAAGAGTCTCAGGTTTGGTATAAGCATTGAGATATCACATCTCTGCTATCGGAGGTGTCTCAGGATTGGGATGGGAAGGAATTGGATATCACATCTCATGCTATAGGAAGGGTATCAGGTTTGGAACGGGAAGGAGTTGGATATCCCATCTCATGTTATAGGACGGGTCTCAGGTTTGATATTAGAAGCATTGAGATATCACATCGCATGCTGTAGGAAGGGTCTCAGGTTTGGAATGGGAAGGATTTGGATATCACATTTCATGTCATATGAAGGATCTCAGGTTTGGTATTAGAAGCATTGATATATCACATCTCATGCTATAGGAATGGTCTCAGGATTGGAATGGGTAGGAGTTGGATATTACATTCTTGCTATAGGAAGGGTCTCATGTTTGGAATGGGAAGGAGTTGGATATCACATATGCTATAGGAAGTGTCTCAGGTTTGGAACGGGAATGAGTTGGATATCACATCTCATGTTATAGGAAGGGTCTCAGGTTTGGTATAAGCATTGAGATATCACATATCTGCTATCGGAAGTGGCTCAGGATTGGAATGGGAAGGAGTTGGATATCCCATCTCATGTTATAGGACGGGTCTCTGGTTTGGTATAAGCATTGAGATATCACATCTCATGCTATAGGAAGGGTCTCAGGATTGGAATGGGAAGGATTTGGATATCACATCTCATGCTATAGGAAGGGTCTCAGGTTTGGTATACACATGGAGATATCACTTCTCATGCTATAGGAAGGGTCTCAGGATTGGAATGGGAAGGAGTTGGATATCACATCTCATGTTATAGGAAGGATCTCAGGTTTGGTATTAGAAGCATTGAGATATCACATCTCATGCTATCGGAGGTGTCTCAGGATTGGGATGGGAAGGAATTGGATATCACATCTCATGCTATAGGAAGGGTATCAGGTTTGGAACGGGAAGGAGTTGGATATCCCATCTCATGTTATAGGACGGGTCTCAGGTTTGATATTAGAAGCATTGAGATATCACATCGCATGCTGTAGGAAGGGTATCAGGTTTGGAATGGGAAGGATTTGAATATCACATTTCATGTCATAGGAAGGATCTCAGGTTTGGTATTAGAAGCATTGATATATCACATCTCATGCTATAGGAATGGTCTCAGGATTGGAATGGGTAGGAGTTGGATATTACATTCTTGCTATAGGAAGGATCTCATGTTTGGAATGGGAAGGAGTTGGATATCACATATGCTATAGGAAGTGTCTCAGGTTTGGAACGATAATGAGTTGGATATCACATCTCATGTTATAGGAAGGGTCTCAGGTTTGGTATAAGCATTGAGATATCACATCTCTGCTATCGGAAGTGGCTCAGGATTGGAATGGGAAGGAGTTGGATATCCCATCTCATGTTATAGGACGGGTCTCTGGTTTGGTATAAGCATTGAGATATCACATCTCATGCTATAGGAAGGGTCTCAGGATTGGAATGGGAAGGATTTGGATATCACATCTCATGCTATAGGAAGGGTCTCAGGTTTGGTATACACATGGAGATATCACTTCTCATGCTATAGGAAGGGTCTCAGGATTGGAATGGGAAGGCGTTGGATATCACATCTCATGCTATAGGAAGGGTCTCAGGTTTGGTATAAGCATGGAGATATCACTTCTCATGCTATAGGAAGGGTCTCAGGATTGGAATGGGAAGGAGTTGGATATCACATCTCATGTTATAGGAAGGATCTCAGGTTTGGTATTAGAAGCATTGAGATATCACATCTCATGCTATCGGAAGGGTCTCAGGATTGGAATGGGAAGGAGTTGGATATCACATCTCATGCTATAGGAAGGGTCTCAGGTTTGGAACGGGAAGGAGTCGGATATCACATCTCATGTTATAGGAAGAGTCTCAGGTTTGGTATAAGCATTGAGATATCACATCTCTGCTATCGGAGGTGTCTCAGGATTGGGATGGGAAGGAATTGGATATCACATCTCATGCTATAGGAAGGGTATCAGGTGTGGAACGGGAAGGAGTTGGATATCCCATCTCATGTTATAGGACGGGTCTCAGGTTTGATATTAGAAGCATTGAGATATCACATCGCATGCTGTAGGAAGGGTCTCAGGTTTGGAATGGGAAGGATTAGGATATCACATTTCATGTCATAGGAAGGATCTCAGGTTTGTTATTAGAAGCATTGATATATCACATCTCATGCTATAGGAATGGTCTCAGGATTGGAATGGTTAGGAGTTGGATATTACATTCTTGCTATAGGAAGGGTCTCATGTTTGGAATGGGAAGGAGTTGGATATCACATATGCTATAGGAAGGGTCTCAGGATTCGAATGGGAAGGATTTGGATATCACATCTCATGCTATAGGAAGGGTCTCAGGTTTGGTATACGCATGGAGATATCACTTCTCATGCTATAGGAAGGGTCTCAGGATTGGAATGGGAAGGAGTTGGATATCACATCTCATGTTATAGGAAGGATCTCAGGTTTGGTATTAGAAGCATTGAGATATCACATCTCATGCTATCAGAAGGGTCTCAGGATTGGAATGGGAAGGAGTTGGATATCACATCTCATGCTAAAGGGAGGGTCTCAGGTTTGGAAGGGGAAGGATTTGGATATCACATCTCATGTTATCGGAAGGATCTCAGGTTTGGTATTAGAAGTGTTGAGATGTCATATCTCATGCTATAGGAAGGGTCTCAGGACTGGAATGGGAAGGAGTTGGATATCACATCTCATGCTAAAGGAAGGGTCTCAGGTTTGGTAGAAGCATTGAGATATCACATCTAATGCTACAGGAAGGGTCTCAGGATTGGAATGGGAAGGACTTAGATATCACATATCATGCTATAGGGAGGGTCTCAGTTTTGATATTAGAAGCATTGAGATATCACATCTCATGCTATCGGAAGTGTCTCAGGATTGGAATGGGAAGGAGCTGGATATCACATCTCATGCTAAAGGAAGGGTCTCAGGTTTGGAACGGGAAGGAGTTGGATATCACATCTCATGTTATAGGAAGGGTCTCAGGTGTGGTATAAGCATTGAGATTTCACATCTCTGCTATCGGAAGTGTCTCAGGATTGGAATGGGAAGGAGTTGGATATCCCATCTCATGCTATAGATAGGCTCTCAGGTTTGGAAAGGGAAGGAGTTGGATATCACATCTCATGCTATAGGAAGGGTCTCAGGATTGGAATGGGAAGTAGTTGGATATCACATCTCATGCTATACGAAGGGTCTTTGGTTTGGTATAAGCATTGAGATATCACATCTCATGCTATAGGACGGGTCTCAGGATTGGAATGGAAGGAGTTGGATATCACATCTCATGCTATAGGAAGGGTCTCAGGATTGGAATGGGAAGGAGTTGGATATCACATCTCATGCTATCGGAAGGGTCTCAGGTTTGGTATTAGAAGCATTGAGATATCACATCTCATGCTATAGGACGGGTCTCAGGATTGGAATGGAAGGACTTGGATATCACATCTCATGCTATAGATAGGCTCTCAGGTTTGGAAAGGGAAGGAGTTGTATATCACATCTCATGCTATAGGAAGGGTCTCAGGATTGGAATGGGAAGTAGTTGGATATCACATCTCATGCTATAGGAAGGGTCTCAGGTTTGGTATAAGCATTGAGATATCACATCTCATGCTATAGGACGGATCTCAGGTTTGGTATTAGAAGCATTGAGACATCACATATCATGCTATAAGAAGGGTCTCAGGATTGGAATGGGAAGGAGTTGGATATCACATCTCATGATAAAGGGAGGGTCTCAGGTTTGGAAGGGGAAGGATTTGGATATTACATCTCGTGTTATAGGAATGATCTCAGGTTTGGTATTAGAAGCATTGAGATATCACATCTCATGCTATCGGAAGGATCTCAGGTTTGGTGTTAGAAGCATTGAGATATCAAATCTCATGCTATAGGAAGGGTCTCAGGATTGGAATGGGAAGGAGTTGGATATCACATCTCATGCTATAGGAAGGGTCTCAGGATTGGAATGGGAAGGAGTTGTATATGACATCTCATGCCACAGGAAGGGTCTCAGGTTTGGTATAAGCATTGAGATATCACATCTCTGCTATCGGAAGGGTCTCAGGATTGGAATGGGAAGGAGTTGGATATCCCATCTTATGTTATAGGAAGGGTCTCAGGTTTGGTATTAGAAGCATTGAGATATCACATCTCATGCTATAGGAAGGGTCTCAGGATTGGAATGGGAAGGACTTGGATATCAGATCTCATGCTATAGGGAGGGTCTCACGTTTGGAAAGGGAAGGAGTTGGATATCACATTTCATGTTAGAGGCCCTTCCTATACCATGAGATGTGATATCTCAATGCTTCTAATACCAAACCTGAGACCCTCCCTTTAGCATGAGATGTGATATCCGACTCCTTCCCATTCCAATCCTGAGACCCTTCTGATAGCATGAGATGTGATATCTCAATGCCTCTAATACCAAACCTGAGATTCTTCCTATAACATGAGATGTGATATCTCAATGCTTCTAATACCAAACCTGAGACCCTCCCTTTAGCATGAGATGTGATATCCGACTGCTTCCCATTCCAATCCTGAGATCCTTCCGATAGCATGAGATATGATATCTCAATGCTTCTAATACCAAACCTGAGACCCTTCCTATAACATGAGATGTGATATCCAAATCCTTCCCCTTCCAAACCTGAGACCCTCCCTTTAGCATGAGATGTGGTATCCAACTCCTTCCGATTCCAATCTTGAGACCCTTCCTATAGCATGAGATGTGATATCAAACTCCTTCCCATTCCAATCCTGAGATAGCTTGAGATGTGATATCCAACTCCTTCCCATTCCAATTCTGAGACCCTTCCTATGGCATGAGATGTCATATCTCAATGCTTCTAATACCAAACCTGAGACCCGTCCTAAAACATGAGATCTGAGATCCAAATCCTTCCCCTTCCAAACCTGAGACCTTTCCTTTAGCATATGTGATATCCAACTACTTCCCATTCCAATCCTGAGACCCTTCCGATAGCATGAGATGTGATATCCAACTCCTTCCAATTCCAATACTGAGACCCTTCCAATAGCATATGTGATATCTCAATGCTTCTAATATCAAACCTGAGAACCTCCCTATAGCATGAGATGTGGTATCCAACTCCTTCCAATTCCAATACTGAGACCCTTCCAATAGCATATGTGATATCTCAATGCTTCTAATATCAAAACTGAGACCCTCCCTATAGCATGAGATGTGATATCTAAGTCCTTCCCATTCCTATCCTGAGACCCTTCCGATAGAAGAGATGTGATATCTCAATGCTTATACCAAACCTGAGACCCTTCCTATGGCATGAGATGTGATATCCAACTCCTTCCCATTCCAATCCTGAGACCCTTCCTATAGCATGAGATGTGATATCTCAATGCTTCTATCAAACCTGAGTCCCTTCCTTTAGCATGAGATGTGATATCCAACTCCTTCCCATTCCAATCCTGAGACCCTTCCTATAGCATGAGATGTGACATCTCAAAGCTTCTAATACCAAACCTGAGACCCGTCCTATAACATGAGATATGATATCCAATTCCTTCCCCTTCCAAACCTGAGACCCTTCCTATAACATGAGATGTGATATCCAACTCCTTCCCATTCCAAACCTGAGACCCTTCCGATAGCATGAGATGTGATATCAAACTCCTTCCCATTCCAATCCTGAGATAGCTTGAGATGTGATATCCAACTCCTTCCCATTCCAATTCTGAGACCCTTCCTATGGCATGAGATGTCATATCTCAATGCTTCTAATACCAAACCTGAGACCCGTCCTAAAACATGAGATGTGAGATCCAAATCCTTCCCCTTCCAAACCTGAGACCTTTCCTTTAGCATATGTGATATCCAACTACTTCCCATTCCAATCCTGAGACCCTTCCGATAGCATGAGATGTGATATCCAACTCCTTCCAATTCCAATACTGAGACCCTTCCAATAGCATATGTGATATCTCAATGCTTCTAATATCAAACCTGAGAACCTCCCTATAGCATGAGATGGAATATCCAACTCCTTCCCATTCCAATCCTGAGACCCTTCCTATAGCATGAGATGTGATATCTCAATGCTTCTAATACCAAACCTGAGATCCTTCCTATAACATGAGATGTGATATCCAAATCCTTCCCCTTCCAAACCTGAGACCTTCCCTTTGGCATGAGATGTGATATCCAACTCGTTCCTATTCCAATCCTGAGACCCTTCTGATAGCATGAGATGTGATATCTCAATACCTCTAATACCAAACCTGAGATCCTACCTCTAACATGAAATGTGATATCCAACTCCTTCCCTTTCCAAACCTGAGAGCCTTCCTATAGCATGAGATGTGATATCCAAGTCCTTCTCATTCCAATCCGGAGACCCTTCCTATAACATGAGATGTGATATCCAACTCCTTCCGATTCCAACCTGAGACCCTTCCTATAGCATGAGATGGGATATCCAACTCCTTCCAGATCCAATCCTGATACCCTTCCGATAGCATGAGATGTGATATCCCAATGCTTCTACCAAACCTGAGGCACATACTATGACATGAGATCTGATATCAAACTCCTTCCCATTCCAATCTTGAGACCCTTCCTATAGCTTGAGATGTGATATCCAACTCCTTCCCTTTCCAATTCTGAGACCCTTCCTATACCATGAGACTTGATATCTCAATGCTTCTACCAAACCTGAGACCCATACTATGGCATGAGATGTGATATCAAACTCCTTCCCATTCCAATCCTGAGACCCTTCCTATAACATGAGATGTGATATCCAAATCCTTCCCCTTCCAAACCTTAGAGCCTTACTTTATCATGAGATGTGATATCCAACTCCTTCCCATTCCAATCCTGAGACCCTTCCGATATCATGAGATTTGTTATCTCAATGCTTCTAATATCAAACTTGACACCCTCCCTATAGCATGAGATGTGATATCCAAGTCCTTCCCATTCCAATCCTGAGACCGTTCCTATAGCATGAGATGTGATATCTCAATGCTTCTAATACCAAACCTGAGACCCTTCCTATAACATGAGATGGGATATCCAACTCCTTCCCATTCCAATCCTGAGACCCTTCCGATAGCAGAGATGTGATATCTCAATGCTTATACCAAACCTGAGACCCTTCCAATAGCATGAGATGTGATGTCTCAATGCTTCTAATACAAAACCTGAGGCCCTTCCTATAGCAAGTGATGTGATATACAACTCCTTCCCATTCCGATCCTGAGACCCTTCCGATAGCAGAGATGTGATATCTCAATGCTTATACCAAACCTGAGACCTTCCCTTTGGCATGAGATGTGATATCCAACTCGTTCCTATTCCAATCCTGAGACCCTTCTGATAGCATGAGATGTGATATCTCAATACCTCTAATACCAAACCTGAGATCCTACCTCTAACATGAAATGTGATATCCAACTCCTTCCCTTTCCAAACCTGAGAGCCTTCCTATAGCATGAGATGTGATATCCAAGTCCTTCTCATTCCAATCCGGAGACCCTTCCTATAACATGAGATGTGATATCCAACTCCTTCCGATTCCAACCTGAGACCCTTCCTATAGCGTGAGATGGGATATCCAACTCCTTCCAGATCCAATCCTGATACCCTTCCGATAGCATGAGATGTGATATCCCAATGCTTCTACCAAACCTGAGGCACATACTATGACATGAGATCTGATATCAAACTCCTTCCCATTCCAATCCTGAGACCCTTCCTATAGCTTGAGATGTGATATCCAACTCCTTCCCTTTCCAATTCTGAGACCCTTCCTATACCATGAGACTTGATATCTCAATGCTTCTACCAAACCTGAGACCCATACTATGGCATGAGATGTGATATCAAACTCCTTCCCATTCCAATCCTGAGACCCTTCCTATAACATGAGATGTGATATCCAAATCCTTCCCCTTCCAAACCTTAGAGCCTTACTTTATCATGAGATGTGATATCCAACTCCTTCCCATTCCAATCCTGAGACCCTTCCGATATCATGAGATTTGTTATCTCAATGCTTCTAATATCAAACTTGACACCCTCCCTATAGCATGAGATGTGATATCCAAGTCCTTCCCATTCCAATCCTGAGACCCTTCCTATAGCATGAGATGTGATATCTCAATGCTTCTAATACCAAACCTGAGACCCTTCCTATAACATGAGATGTGATATCCAAGTCCTTCCCATTCCAATCCTGAGACCCTTCCTATAACATGAGATGTGATATCTCAATGCTTCTAATACCAAACCTGAGACCCTTCCTATAACATGAGATGGGATATCAAACTCCTTCCCATTCCAATCCTGAGACCCTTCCTATAACATGAGATGTGATATCCAAATCCTTCCCCTTCCAAACCTTAGAGCCTTACTTTATCATGAGATGTGATATCCAACTCCTTCCCATTCCAATCCTGAGACCCTTCCGATATCATGAGATTTGTTATCTCAATGCTTCTAATATCAAACTTGACACCCTCCCTATAGCATGAGATGTGATATCCAAGTCCTTCCCATTCCAATCCTGAGACCCTTCCTATAGCATGAGATGTGATATTTCAATGCTTCTAATTCCAATCCTGAGACCCTTCCGATAGCAGAGATGTGATATCTCAATGCTTATACCAAACCTGAGACCCTTCCAATAGCATGAGATGTGATGTCTCAATGCTTCTAATACAAAACCTGAGGCCCTTCCTATAGCAAGTGATGTGATATCCAACTCCTTCCCATTCCAATCCTGAGACCCTTCCAATAGCAGAGATGTGATATCTCAATGCTTATACCAAACCTGAGACCCTTCCAATGGCATGAGATGTCATATACAACTCCTTCCCATTCCGATCCTGAGACCCTTCCGATAGCAGAGATGTGATATCTCAATGCTTATACCAAACCTGAGACCCTTCCAATGGCATGAGATGTCATATACAACTCCTTCCCATTCCGATCCTGAGACCCTTCCTATAGCATGAGATGTGATATCTCAATGCTTATACCAAACCTGAGACCCTTCCTACAGCATGAGATGTGATATCCAACTCCTTCCCATTCCAATCCTGAGACCCTTCCTATAACATGAGATGTGATGTCTCAATGCTTCTAATACCAAACCTGAGATCCTTTCTATGGCATGAGATGTCATATAAAACCCCTTCCCATTCCAATCCTGAGACCCTTCCTATAACACGAGATGTGATATCCAAATCCTTCCCCTTCCAAACCTGAGACCCTCCCTTTAGCATGAGATGTGATATCCAACTCCTTCCCATTCCAAACCTGAGAGCCTTCCTATAGCATGAGATGTGATATCCAACTCCTTCCCCTTCCAAACCTGAGAGCCTTCCTATAGCATGAGATGTGATATCGAAGTATTTCCCATTCCAATCCTGAGACCCTTCCTATAACATGAGATGTGATATCCAACTCCTTCCCATTCCAACCTGAGACCCTTCCTATTGCATGAGATGGGATATCCAACTACTTCCAAATCCAATCCTGATACCCTTCCAATAGCATGAGATGTGATATCTCAATCCCTCTAATACCAAACCTGAGATCCTTCCGATAGCATGAGATGTGATATCTCAATGCTTCTAATACCAAACCTGAGATCCTTCCTATAACATGAGATGTGATATCAAAATCCTTCCCCTTCCAAACCTGAGGCCCTCCCTTTAGCATGAGATGTGATATCCAACTCCTTCCCATTCCAATCCCGAGACCCTTCTGATAGCATGAGATGTGATATTCAATGCCTCTAATACCAAACCTGAGATCCTACCTCTAACATGAAATGTGATATCCAACTCCTTCCCTTTCCAAACGTGAGAGCCTCCCTATAGCATGAGATGCGATATCCAACTCCTTCCCATTCCAATCCTGAGACCCTTCCTATAACATGAGATGTGATGTCTCAATGCTTCAAATACCAAACCTGAGATCCTTCCTATGGCATGAGATGTCATATAAAACTCCTTCCCATTCCATTCCCGAGACCCTTCCTATAGCATGAGATGTGATATCCAACTCCTTCCCATTCCAATCCTGAGACCCTTCCTATAGCATGAGATGTGATATCTCAATGCTTCTAATACCAAACCTGAGATCCTTCCTCTAACATGAAATGTGATATCCAACTACTTCCCTTTCCAATCCTGAGACCCTCCCTTTAGCATGAGATGTGATATCCAACTCCTTCCCATTCCAATACTGAGATCCTTCCGATAGCATGAGATGTGATATCTCAATGCCTCTAATACCAAACCTGAGATCCTACCTCTAACATGAAATGTGATATCCAACTCCTTCCCCTTCCAAACCTGATAGCCTTCCTATAGCATGAGATGTGATATCCAAGTCCTTCCCATTCCAACCTGAGACCCTTCCTATAGCATGAGATGGGATATCCAACTCCTTCCAAATCCAATCCTGATACCCTTCCGATAGCATGAGTTGTGATATCCCAATGCTTCTACAAAACCTGAGACCCATACCATGGCATGAAATGTGATATCAAACTCCTTCCCATTCCAATCCTGAGACCCTTCCTATAGCTTGAGATCTGATATCCAACTCCTTCCCATTCCAATTCTGAGACCCTTCCTATAGCATGAGATGTGATATCTCAATGCTTCTAATACCAAACCTGAGACCGGTCCTATAACATGAGATGTGATATCCAAATCCTTCGCCTTCCAAACCTTAGACCCTTCCTTTATCATGAGATGTGATATCCAAGTCCTTCCCATTCCAATCCTGAGACCCTTCCTATAGCATGAGATGTGATATCTCAATGCTTCTAATACCAAACCTGAGACCCTTGCTATAACATGAGATGTGATATTCAAGTCCTTCCCATTCCAATCCTGAGACCCTTCCTATAGCATGAGATGTGATATCTCAATGCTTCTAATACCAAACCTGAGACCCTTCCTATAACGAGATGGGATATCCAACTCCTTCCCATTCCAATCCTGAGACCCTTCCGATAGCAGAGATGTGATATCTCAATGCTTATCCCAAACCTGAGACCCTTCCTATGGCATGAGATGTCAAATACAACTCCTTCCGATTCCAATGCTGAGACCCTTCCTATAGCATGAGATGGGATATCTCAATGCTTATACCAAACCTGAGACCCTTCCTATAGCATGAGATGTGATATCCAACTCCTTCCCATTCCAATCCTGAGACCCTTCCTATAGCATGAGATGTGATATCTCAATGCTTCTAATACCAAACCTGAGATCCTTCCTATAACATGAGATGTGATATCAAACTCCTTCCCATTCCAATCCTGAGATAGCTTGAGATGTGATATCCAACTCCTTCCCATTCCAAACCTGAGACCCTTCCGATAGCATGAGATGTGATATCAAACTCCTTCCCATTCCAATCCTGAGATAGCTTGAGATGTGATATCCAACTCCTTCCCATTCCAATCCTGAGACCCTTCCTATACCATGAGATGTGATATCTCAATGCTTCTAATACCAAACCTGACACCCGTCCTAAAACATGAGATGTGAGATCCAAATCCTTCCCCTTCCAAACCTGAGATCTTTCCTTTAGCATGAGATGTGATATCCACCTCCTTCCCATTCCAATCCTGAGACCCTTCCTATAGCATGATATGTGATATCTCAATGCTTCTAAAACCAAACATGAGAACCATCCTATAACATGAGATGTGAAATCCAAATCCTTCCCTTTCCAAACCTGAGACCCTTCCTATAGCTTGAGATGTGATATCAAACTCCTTCCCATTCCAATCCTGTGATAGCTTGAGATGTGATATCCAACTCCTTCCCATTCCAATCCTGAGACCCTTCATATACCATGAAATGTGATATCTCAATGCTTCTAATACCAAACCTGAGACCCGTCCTAAAACATGAGATGTGAGATCCAAATCCTTCCCCTTCCAAACCTGAGACCCTTCCTATAGCTTGAGATGTGATATCAAACTCCTTCCCATTCCAGTCCTGAGATAGCTTGAGATGTGATATCCAACTCCTTCCCATTCCAATCCTGAGACCCTTCCAATAGCATGAAATGTGATATCTCAATGCTTCTAATATCAAAACTGAGACCCTCCCTATAGCATGAGATGTGATATCTAAGTCCTTCCCATTCCTATCCTGAGACCCTTCCGATAGCAGAGATGTGATATCTCAATGCTTATACCAAACCTGAGACCCTTCCTATGGCATGAGATGTGATATCCAACTCCTTCCCATTCCAATCCTGAGACCCTTCCTATAGCATGAGATGTGATATCTCAATGCTTCTATCAAACCTGAGTCCCTTCCTTTAGCATGAGATGTGATATCCAACTCCATCCCATTCCAATCCTGATACCCTTCATATAGCATGAGATGTGATATCTCGAAGCTTCTAATACCAAACCTGGGACCCGTCCTATAACATGAGATATGATATCCAAATCGTTCCCCTTCCAAACCTGAGACCCTTCCTTTAGCATGAGATGTGATATCCAAATCCTTCCCATTCCAATCCTGAAACCCTTCCTATAGCATGAGATGTGATATCTCAATGTTTCTAATAAAAAACCTGAGACCCTTCCTATAGCAAGAGATGTGATATCCAAATCCTTCCCATTCCAATCCTGAGACCCTTCCTATAACATGAGATGTGATATCCAACTCCTTCCCATTCCAACCTGAGACCCTTCCTATAGCATGAGAAGGGATATCCAACTCCTTCCCATTCCAATCCTGAAACCCTTCCTATAGCATGAGATGTGATATCTCAATGTTTCTAATAAAAAACCTGAGACCCTTCCTATAGCAAGAGATGTGACATCCAAATCTTTCCCATTCCAATCCTGAGATCCTTCCTATTGGATGAGATGTGATATCCAACTCCTTCCCATTCCAATCCTGAGACCCTTCCTATACCATGAGATGTGATATCTCAATGCTTCTACCAAAACTGAGACCCTTCCTTTAGCATGAGATGTGATATCCAACTCCTTCCCATTCTAATCCTGAGACCCTTCCTATAGCATGAGATGTGATATCTCAATGCCTCTAATACCAAACCTGGGATTCTTCCTATAACATGAGATGTGATATCTCAATGCTTCTAATACCAAACCTGAGACCCTCCCTTTTAGCATGAGATGTGATATCCGACTCCTTCCCATTCCAATCCTGAGACCCTTCTGATAGCATGAGATGTGATATCTCAATGCCTCTAATACCAAACCTGAGATTCTTCCTATAACATGAGATGTGATATCTCAATGCTTCTAATACCAAACCTGAGACCCTCCCTTTAGCATGAGATGTGATTTCCGACTCCTTCCCATTCCAATCCTGAGACCCTTCTGATAGCATGAGATGTGATATCTCAATGCCTATAATACCAATCCTGAGATCCTTCCGATAGCATGAGATGTGATATCTCAATGCTTCTAATACCAAACCTGAGATCCTTCCTATAACATGAGATGTGATATCCAAATCCTTCCCCTTCCAAACCTGAGACCCTCCCTTTAGCATGAGATGTGATATCCAACTCCTTCCCATTCCAATCCTGAGACCCTTCCGATAGCAGAGATGTGATATCTCAATGCTTATACCAAACCTGAGACCCTTCCTATAGCATGAGATGTGGTATCCAACTCCTTCCGATTCCAATCCTGAGACCCTTCCTATAGCATGAGATGTGATATCTCAATGCTTCTAATACCAAACCTGAGATCCTTCCTATAACATGAGATGTGATATCCAACTCCTTCCCATTCCAAACCTGAGACCCTTCCGATAGCATGAGATGTGATATCAATCTCCTTCCCATTCCAATCCTGAGATAGCTTGAGATGTGATATCCAACTCCTTCCCATTCCAATCCTGAGACCCTTCCTATACCACGAGATGTGATATCTCAATGCTTCTAATACCAAACCTGACACCCGTCCTAAAACATGAGATGTGAGATCGAAATCCTTCCCCTTCCAAACCTGAGATCTTTCCTTTAGCATGAGATGTGATATCCAACTCCGTCCCATTCCAATCCTGAGACCCTTCCTATAGCATGATATGTGATATCACAATGCTTCTAATACCAAACCTGAGATCCTTCCTATAACATGAGATGTGTATCCAACTCCTTCCCATTCCAAACCTGAGACCCTTCCTATAGCATGAGATGTGATATCTTAATGCTTCTAAAACCAAACCTGAGAACCATCCAATAAGATATGTGAAATCCAAATCCTTCCCTTTCCAAACCTGAGACCCTTCAGATAGCATGTGGTGTGATATCTCAATGCTTCTAAAACCAAACATGAGAACCATCCTATAACATGAGATGTGAAATCCAAATCCTTCCCTTTCCAAACCTGAGACCTTCCTATAGCTTGAGATGTGCTATCAAACTCCTTCCCATTCCAATCCTGAGACCCTTCCTATACCATGAGATGTGATATCTCAATGCTTCTAATACCAAACCTGAGACCCGTCCTAAAACATGAGATGTGAGATCCAAATCCTTCCCCTTCCAAACCTGAGACCCTTCCTATAGCTTGAGATGTGATATCAAACTCCTTCCCATTCCAATCCTGAGATAGCTTGAGATGTGATATCCAACTCCTTCCCATTCCAATCCTGAGACCCTTCCGATAGCATGAAATGTGATATCTCAATGCTTCTAATATCAAAACTGAGACCCTCCCTATAGCATCAGATGTGATATCTAAGTCCTTCCCATTCCTATCCTGAGACCCTTCCGATAGCAGAGATGTGATATCTCAATGCTTATACCAAACCTGAGACCCTTACTATGGCATGAGATGTGATATCCAACTCCTTCCCATTCCAATCCTGAGACCCTTCCTATAGCATGAGATGTGATATCTCAATGCTTCTATCAAACCTGAGTCCCTTCCTTTAGCATGAGATGTGATAGCCAACTCCTTCCCATTCCAATCCTGAGACCCTTCCTATAGCATGAGATGTGATATCTCAAAGCTTCTAATACCAAACCTGGGACCCGTCCTATAACATGAGATATGATATCCAAACCATGCATCACCACCGAAACCATCAAAGGTGCGCTCATCAATGCGAGATCTGTAGTCGCCCATGCCCTAGACATAGCCGACATTATCTCCATCATTGATCTCGACTTCATAGCTATTACAGAGACCTGGCTCCACCCAGCGTCTGGCCCCTCTCTATCACTTGCTATACCCAATGACTATACCATCTACTGTGCAGACAGACAAACAGCTAAAGGTGGTGGAGTAGCCATTATTGCAAAAAGCTCCATCAACATAAGACACATACAAAACCAATCCCTGCCATCAGCGGAACTACTCACCCTCAAACTATCCACAACGCACACAAGCACAATCACCATCCACCTCATTTACAGACCGCCAGGCCCTATACTATCCTTTAATGACGACATAGCCCTTTTACTCTCTAACAATATCAAACCTAACTCTCGACTACTCATCCTAGGAGACTTTAATCTAGGTCTCAATGATGAGAAAGATGACAAAGCTAACACTGTCGCCAACACCATTTCAGAATTAGGACTCACCCACCATATCGCACAACCCACACACAACAAAGGCCGAATCCTTGACTGTATAGCTGACCTTAACTGCAACACCTCCATCCTTTCCAACACTCCATGCGCTTGGACCGATCACCACCTCATTACCTTCACCATCAACAAAGGCACTCAAACACCAGGGCCTTCCCCCTATGCCCCACCCACACTCACAAGAAACAACAAAAATATCACAGTAGAGAAACTCCTCCCGTTACTCCAACCCATCATCGACTTCTCACCCACCATGACCAACCCTACTGAACTAGTAGAGTTATACAACACAACCATCCTTAAGGCCATTAACACCATAGCACCACTCAAGTTTCGGAAAGCCAAACCACGCGCACACCTCAATTCTTGGTTCACCCCCGAACTAAAAACACTCTGCAAATCCAAAAGACAAGCTGAATTAGCATGGAAACAGTCACCATCCACTATTAATAAGACATCTTACGCACTGGCCTCGAACATCTATAAGTCAGCCATCATCCAGTCTAAAAAAAACATGTACAATGAAAGAATCTGCAATGCCAAATCCAATACCAAAGAGCTCTTCAATATCCTGAGAGAACTCGAATCACCCTCCCCCATTCCAGACACTTTCAACAAAGACATCCACTGGTGCACGAACATTCAGGAAGCACTCCTAGGCAAAATTGCCACGCTACAAGCCAAAATCCTGACAAAGAAAGAAAGCCTCACCCTCACTGATAACATCACCCCCTCTACACACACCTACACCACCCCCCAAAATGATGACATTAACCTCTTTGAGTTTTCCACCATAACCATCAAAGAGGTTGAAGAAATAATCTACTCTCTTAAACCATCCAAATGCCAAGGTGACACTTGCCCGGCCCCAGTCATTAAAGATGCAGCCAAACAACTTGCTCCTTTCATCACTTCCCTCAACAATTCATCTTTCACATCCAACGTAGTGCCCAACAACCTCAAGGACTCCTGGGTTCTTCCTTTACTTAAGAAGCCCACCCTTGACCCAAATGTCCCCATCAACTACAGACCCATTACGACTGTACCCTTCCTACTAAAAATCCTTGACAGAGCTGCCTATCTCCAGATACAGAACCACCTTGAGAAAAATAACTTACTGGGACTCAGACAATCAGGATTCCGCCCCAAACACGGCACTGAGACCGCCCTGATTGACCTTAAGACACAGATGGACAACATTAAAGACAATGGCAAACTGGTCCTCCTTCTCCTTCTTGACTTATCGGCCGCCTTCGACCTGGTCAACCACGACATCCTCTGCAAACATCTATCCTCAGCAGCCAAATTCTCAGATAATGCCAACGCATGGATCCAATCCTTCCTTAACAACAGATCCATGAGAGTCTT
This sequence comes from Ambystoma mexicanum, assembly GCF_040938575.1. NCBI lineage: Eukaryota > Metazoa > Chordata > Amphibia > Caudata > Ambystomatidae > Ambystoma > Ambystoma mexicanum. The sequence goes on from NC_090934.1 coordinate 1,143,052,161, forward strand.
CACACCCACAGCCTCTGCCAACCCAGCCCCAGTCACTTGCGGTGTCCCCCAGGGCTCCTGCGTCTCCCCCACTCTATACAATGTGTTCACGAAAACCCCTCTTTGACATATTGGACCGCTTGGGTGTCATCTACACCAACTACGCAGATGACACCCAAATACTGATCCCTTTAACAGGCGACTACTCCACCGACCTCACTGCTCTCAACAACATTTACTCCATTATCCAAGAATGGATGGCCAAGCATGGCCTATGCCTCAATGACGACAAGACCGAGCTTCTTCTCCTAGGTTCCCAACCCAGACTTAATAAACTCGACAAACTCTATCAGGCATTCACTATAGACGGCAATAACATCATCGTCTCTAACAGCGTCAAAACCCTAGGAATCTACCTCGACTCCTTCCTCACACTGACAAGACAGATCAATTCCATCTCATCCGCCACTGCTTACACCTGTAAGCTCATCAATGCCAGCAGACCTTACCTCTCACCATCCAACTGCACCACCTTAGCCAGAGCGCTAGTCCTCTCCAAAGTCGACTACTGCAATGCCCTATACTTGGGCACCAGTCAGAAAAACATTAACAAACTACAAGTCGTACAAAACAACGCCTTGCGAGCAGCCCTGAACATACCTAAACATGAACACATTTCGGACGCCAGACGCTCCTGCCATTGGCTATCCATACCACAAAGAATTGAATATAAAACCATCTCACTCACACACAAATGCCTAGCTAACCAAGCACCCAGATACCTATCCGACAACCTCACTCACCACACCCCAGCGTGCCCTACCAGATCAGCTCAAACACACTGCTTAAATATCCCAAGATTTAAGCTCCAAAAAGCAGGTGGCTCTAGCTTCCCCGTGCTTGCCTCCAAACTCTGGAATTCACTACCACTCGAGCTGAGATCAGAACCGTCCTTTCACAGATTTAGACACAACACCAAAACATGGCTTCTATCCAAAGAAACGTAAACTACCTAGCCCTACCTTACTAGCATGCACCAAGACTGTAAATTTGTAAATATGTATATCGGTCTGTACATTACCTCTAACTGCGTGATAATGTCCCAAATGTATTGCTCTCATCCACCTTGACCATGCTATACCATATATGTAACTATCTGTAATTGAAACTGATTGACAACTCCCTCAATCTCTGTTACTGGTCCCCTAAGACCATATTTTATTATATTGTACTGTTGTATTAATCTTGTTGTATTCATCTCAAGCGCCTGGATGCCCCAGGGCCAGGCGGCGCTATACAAATAATAAATTAAACTAAACTAAACTAAATCCTTCCCCTTCCAAACCTGAGACCCTTCCTTTAGCATGAGATGTGATATCCAAATCCTTCCCATTTCAATCCTGAAACCCTTCCTATAGCATGAGATGTGATATCTCAATGTTTCTAATAAAAAACCTGAGACCCTTCCTATAGCAAGAGATGTGATATCCAAATCCTTCCCATTCAAATACTGAGACCCTTCCTATAACATGAGATGTGATATCCAACTCCTTCCCATTCCAACCTGAGACCCTTCCTATAGCATGAGAAGGGATATCCAACTCCTTCCCATTCCAATCCTGAAACCCTTCCTATAGCATGAGATGTGATATCTCAATGTTTCTAATAAAAAACCCGAGACCCTTCCTATAGCAAGAGATGTGACATCCAAATCCTTCCCATTCCAATCCTGAGATCCTTCCTATTGGATGAGATGTGATATCCAACTCCTTCCCATTCCAATCCTGAGACCCTTCCTATACCATGAGATGTGATATCTCAATGCTTCTACCAAAACTGAGACCCTTCCTTTAGCATGAGATGTGATATCCAACTCCTTCCCATTCCAATCCTGAGACCCTTCCTATAGCATGAGATGTGATATCTCAATGCCTCTAATACCAAACCTGAGATTCTTCCTATAACATGAGATGTGATATCTCAATGCTTCTAATACCAAAACTGAGACCCTCCCTTTAGCATGAGATGTGATATCCGACTCCTTCCCATTCCAATCCTGAGACCCTTCTGATAGCATGAGATGTGATATCTCAATGCCTATAATACCAAACCTGAGATCCTTCCGATAGCATGAGATGTGATATCTCAATGCTTCTAATACCAAACCTGAGATCCTTCCTATAACATGAGATGTGATATCCAAATCCTTCCCCTTCCAAACCTGAGACCCTCCCTTTAGCATGAGATGTGATATCCAACTCCTTCCCATTCCAATCCTGAGACCCTTCCGATAGCAGAGATGTGATATCTCAATGCTTATACCAAACCTGAGACCCTTCCTATGGCATGAGATGTCAAATAGAACTCCTTCCGATTCCAATGCTGCGACCCTTCCTATAGCATGAGATTGGATATCTCAATGCTTATACCAAACCTGAGACCCTTCCTATAGCATGAGATGTGGTATCCAACTCCTTCCGATTCCAATCCTGAGACCCTTCCTATAGCATGAGATGTGATATCTCAATGCTTCTAATACCAAACCTGAGATCCTTCCTATAACATGAGATGTGATATCCAACTCCTTCCCATTCCAAACCTGAGACCCTTCCGATAGCATGAGATGTGATATCAAACTCCTTCCCAATCCAATCCTGAGATAGCTTGAGATGTGATATCCAACTCCTTCCCATTCCAATCCTGAGACCCTTCCTATACCATGAGATGTGATATCTCAATGCTTCCAATACCAAACCTGACACCCGTCCTAAAACATGAGATGTGAGATCCAAATCCTTCCCCTTCCAAACCTGAGATCTTTCCTTTAGCATGAGATGTGATATCCAACTCCTTCCCATTCCAATCCTGAGACCCTTCCTATAGCATGATATGTGATATCACAATGCTTCTAATACCAAACCTGAGATCCTTCCTATAACATGAGATGTGTATCCAACTCCTTCCCATTCCAAACCTGAGACCCTTCCTATAGCATGAGATGTGATATCTTAATGCTTCTAAAACTGTTAGGAAAGATTTCGTAATTGTAGGTAATTTTCCTTCCATGTGGCAACCCCTAAACTTTTTGCTGTTGTTTTTCACCTTGTTCTTGACTTTGCCAGAGAAGTGCAGCCTTCTGCCGCACTCCTCTGGGCTTTTGCTCCTTTCTTATGGGGAAACTGACATGCTCTTAAGACAGTCAGTACCGGGGAACGCTGTTTCCCGTAGTTTCTTTTATCATGTTGCGGCTTTAGTGCAACATGACACAAGAGGGCACTGTAAGCTAAGTTACAGCTCTCTTGGGTCTCTAGCCTTCTACAGGCCCTAGATACTCGTTTAGGATGGTATTTGATCGGTGCAAGTAATTCAGGGACGGGAATGGTGGCAGCAATCGTTTCCTTGTATTTTGAGCTCCTTTTGGCGTTCTAAGCACGTTTTTTGCGCTTAACCCAAAATGGTGGCCTGGCTCCCAAAATGGCCAGACCACGAGGCTCCTTTGTCCTGTCCGCTGACCGTCTTGCTCCCTTCACCTTCCCCAGGTCGAGCCGACCCGGGGCCTTCCTTATTTGGGCATGTACTTTCCCGCGAAACACGGATGCTTTCGCGGGCTTCTACATGTCTTTTGTGTGCCTCCAGGGTGTGGGCTGGGATGTCTGGTCCCAATACACATCCTGGGTGCCAGAGAGTCTAGGGTAGTGTGAATGCCTGGGACCACCGTGGTCCGTGATTGGTCCACGAATGGTGTGTGTGTTGATGAGCGGATCTCCCATTGGCTCCCCTCCATTTTGGCGCGAAGGGAACCGTGGATAAGAGGGGGCTGGAAACACCACTACCATGTCGATCTCCTGAGTTCTCACGAACGAAGGAATACAGGAGCCAAGTATCCTGCAAACAAGAGGCTGGACCGAGGAATCACTGGTTACCCGCTGAAAGACCTCTGCTCTGCACTGCTGTCGCCTTTTGAAACCCTTTTCACCTTTGATCGAACCAGAAGGCCTGTACTGGTGCTTCGACCTTTGGAATAGCAGGAACAGCTATTCTCGGCGACTTCATCATCTCCTGCCAGTAAGCCTTCGGAAGCGTCTCTGGGCCATCCAGTTGACTGACCAGCTTACAAGGGAGTCTTGCTCTGTAACCGCCGCCAGGTTGTGTTGTATTTCGAGTCCTGGTCACTCTCACACGCTTCGTACACTTGGCGTTCCCAAGTCTGAAGTGAGTAGTGTACATTTGGCTCAGATACACACGGCCGCTCGGTTGCCCTGCTGTGGTGACAAAACTGTGCAGGTTTCTTCGATTGGGACGTCTTTTTTCTCTACACGACGACGAGGCATTCCCGGCTCTTCTGAACCTGCCAGCTGCTGAAGCTAACGTGGAGAAGCCTGGGTCTGCTTGCATCGGGGACCGGTGAGTAGTATAGCTAGGATCTGGTCGCCCTCCTGCAGTAGCCCATTGCTTTTCCCCGCTGTGTAAAAACAGCACCCTTTTGTCCGTACTCGCGCTCTGCTTCTGCTCACTGTGGAGGCTGCGCTTGAGTCGCGGAACCTGTTCTTCTTCTGTTGTGCACTAACCCGAACTGCCTGACTTCCTCCGAAGAGCTTCCCCTTTTGCCCGTTGGCACCAGCGTGTGCAGGTACTTTGAGCACAAGGCTCCACTCTTCGCAGGGCTCGGACTTCCATCTAGTTAGGTGCCTCTGAAGGCGAACTGAGTCTAAAGCATTATCGCACTGCCTGTTTTCCTTCCCTTTCAGGTGGACTACACATTTCGTGCATATAACGCTTGCGACTGTCGTATTTGTATATATATTGTGTTGATATGGTATGTGTTGGCTTAATATTGTGATATTGTTATTTTCTCGCTACAGTCATTATTTTAAAGGCCTTAAAATAAATGTGTATATATTTTTGATATAACAACTGTTTGGAGTAGTTTGTAAGCGCTCTTGCTTTGTGTGCTCATTGCGGGCTTTCAGTCACCCTCACCCCTCTTGAGACCTAGTCTTGACCGCCGCGATCGCTACCTTGATTGGTCTGGCTCGTCCAGAGGTTACCCTGTTCCAAGTAATTAGGTTGGCCTTCTGAACTTCTGCTCCACCAGGACAGAGTTCAGAAATCCGTCTTAACAAATTGGTGTACAGCGGTGGGATACGACTGAAGGTATCCAGTGTTGCGCACGAACTAAGGCATTTCAGGTTATTCCAACCAGGACACGTAGTGAATTGTTGTAGTATAACTTTAAAAAGGCCATAGTCCTATCTAACAGTATGGAAACAAATACCTTGTTAACTTTAAATGCTTCCAAATCAGAAACATTGAAGAAGATGTGTGCGGAGAGAGGTGTTTCCTCTCAAGGCACGAAATTGGAAATGATTCAAAGAATCGTGGCGTGGCAAGAAGTGCAGCTTGACGCTATAACTTCTGAGGACAGTGCAGAAGGTGGTGGGGCTGCTCTCACTGGTAGAACCGACGGTTCTGCCGCTGCACTGATCCATCGCGACCACGAGGACAGGGAGGATGTGATGTCTAATGTTTCCTCTGCCAGTGTTGATGGGGAGGCTATGCTTGAATTCAAGAAGCAAGAGCTGCGGTTTAGGCAGCAGGAGCTTGAATTCAGCATAGCCAAACTAAAAATCGAACAGGCAGAAAAACAAAAAGACAGGGATCACCAGTTGGAACTGGCCAAGCTTCAGTTTGCAAATGGGTCCAAGGGTCCTGGACATGGGTCTGGGGCTTCCTCTCATCCACGGTTTCCGAAAGATCTGCTCAGTGTGTATGAAGAAAGGAATGACATTATGGACTGGCTGAATGCGTTTGAGTATGCATGCGAAGTTCAACAAGTTGACAATGCTGATAAGATTGCATGGTTACTCAGCAGACTGCCCCATTCTGGCTGTAGTGCCATTATGGAAATGTCGAAGGCTGAGCGAGCTGATTTCGCAATGTTAAAGCAAACTCTCATTTTAAAGTTTGGGAAGACTCCGGCCCAATATTTGAAACGTTTCAGAGAGTATAAGAAAAAGGAAGGTGGTACTTGGGTATCTTATGTCACTGAATCCTTGAAAAACTTAACTGGCTGGGTCGAAGGTTATAAGGTTTCTACCTTCGAAGGCATGATAAATCTTGTCATGCTGGAACACATTTTTGCTTCTTCTTCCCCGGAGCTTAAGCAGCATTTGGCCGATTCGAAGGAGATAGATCCTAAGAAGCTGGCCATTGCAGCAGACTTATGGGTGTCACATCGAGTGTCCCATGAGGACAAAACTCATCCTGGTAAGCAGGAGGAAGGGAAAAAGTCCAAAGATATGGAGGGTGGAGAATCTGCTAAATCTTCTTCCCATAAGGGCCACAAAAAGAAAAATAAGGGTAGGACACAAGAGAACTCACAGGGTAGTGGAGGTCAGCCTCCGAAACAAAACTCTGGTTACAATAAGCCTCCCTATGTAAACAGACCCAATGGATCTTGTTTTGCTTGTGGAGCAACTGACCACGTGAAGGGGGATCCCCGTTGTAAGGTTAGACCTTTGGGGGTCCACTCCGCTAATCTGGCCTTCTCCTCCTACGAGGAAGAAGAGATTACAGGAGCATCCTTCTCCTCAGACTCATTTCCCAGCGGGATAGAGGCTGAGGTAGTTTTAGTGTCCCTGGGTTCCTGGGAGCCTAAAGTCGCAGAGGCTTATGCTAGGATTCCGGATAATACCAAGCACTACTTTAAAGACAGTGTGCTGATCAATGGAGTGGATACTCCAGCTCTTAGGGATAGTGGGTGCAGTCGCACTGTAGTGGATTCTACCTTGGTAGACTCAGAGGAAGTTGCCAGAGCTACTCTGATGCCCACTAAGTTGGCTGACGGCCCCCTCCGTATGTTTCCCGTAATACCTGTAAATCTTACTTTAAATGGTACAGCAGTCAGGATTCCAGTGAGCATTCAGAGAAACGTCCCGGGAAAGGTCTTGTTAGGTAATGATCTCAGAGCTTTAGGGCTCGTAGGAGACACTGCCGAAAGACCCTACACACGGTCTCAAGCACGGGCAGCATTGGCCAAGTCCAATACGCCGCCCCAGCCGAAGGGGAAACCCAAGGCGAAAGGAGTCGACAAGTCACGACGAGGGAAAGAGAATATTCCCCCGAGCTCGCCTACCACTGCGGTGGAGGAAGTTGGTCAATCGCCCGGGCCTGACGAGGAGGTGGCGATGCCTGAAGTATTCGACCCCAACGATCATCCTGAACTAAAAGACTTGTTAGTTGAAGGAGGTCCTGATAGGGACGAATTCAGTAAAGGCCAACGTGAGTGCCCATCTCTGGAAGGCCTAAGGAGACAGGCCTGCTCCCAGCTTGAGGGTGAACCTCCTGGGACGCATAGGATTTATTGGGAAGGTGGACTCCTGTATAGTGAGCCCACAGAGTCTACAGAAGGAGACCATAGGAGGTTGGTGGTTCCCCTTGCTGTTAGGCCCTTCCTCCTGCAGTTGGCGCATGAAGTTCCCCTTGCTGGTCACCTTGGTATGAAGAGGACCAAGCAAAGGTCATCCATGCACTTCTACTGGCCCAAGATGGGGGTGCAAGTAGAAAGTCACTGCAGGAGTTGTACCTCCTGCCAGTTGTCTGGTAAGGTTGGCGCGACAATCCAAGCTCCGTTGGTACCGCTCCCAGTTGTGGGGGTACCATTTGAAAGGGTAGGGATCGACATCGTTGGACCCCTTGACCCGCAAACATCCTCGGGCAATAGGTTTATCCTGGTGCTGGTCGACCATGCAACCTGGTATCCTGAGGCCATCCCATTGAAAACTGTAACTGCCAAGTCAGTTGCAAAAGCTTTACTTGGCATATTTACTAGGGTTGGCTTCCCTAAAGAAGTTGTGTCAGATCGTGGCAGCAACTTTATGTCGAAGTATATGCAGGCTATGTGGAAAGAATGTGGGGTCACCTACAAGTTCTCTTCTGCATACCACCCCCAGACCAATGGTCTGGTGGAACGTTTCAACAGAACGTTAAAGAGCATGATTGGGGCTCTGGAGGAGCCTCAGAGAAGAAAATGGGATCTTCTGTTACCATGCTTACTGTTTGCCTACCGAGAGGTACCACAGGAGGGTGTTGGCTTCAGCCCCTTCGAACTTCTGTTCGGTCATCCCGTACGGGGACCCTTAGCCATCGTCAAAGAGGGATGGGAGATGCCCACTCCCCCTGTTACTACCAACGTAGTTGATTATGTGCTAGGGCTCAGAAAACGGATGGTACTTCTGATGGGCTTGGCTAGTGATAAATTGAAGGCAGGGCAAGCGCTGGTGAAACATTGGTACGACCAGAAAGCTTCCCTCATCAACTTTACACCTGGTCAGCAAGTCCTGATCATGAATCCCATAAGGCCTCGAGCTTTACAGGACAAATGGTCAGGCCCTTACACAGTGGTGGAGCCCCTGGGTGAGGTTAACTATTTAGTGGACCTTGGAAGGCCTGGACAGGCTCCAAAAGTGTTTCACGTGAATAGGCTGAAGGCTTTCGTCCCAAGAGTCGAAATCGCAGCACTGCTACTGGCTTCAGATGTTGAGGAAGAGGAGTCTGAACCTCTCCCCGACCTGTTCCAGAGCGGTCCTTCAGATAGCTCCTTTGAGGGTGTCCGAGTGGCCCCTCACCTGACTTCTGATCAGCAGGCTGAGGTGAAAAGTTTGCTTAGGCAGTTTTCCCCCCTGTTTTCACAGTCGCCTGGTTTGACACCTTGGTGCAAACATAACATAGACACAGGAGACAGTGTACCTACCAAAAGTAGGGGATACAGGATGTCAGACAAAGTACGGTCTTATATTAAGACCGAGGTCAACAAGATGTTAGACCTTGGGGTGATTGAACCCTCTAGTAGTCCTTGGTCCAGCCCTGTGGTTTTGGTTCCAAAGGCAGGCACTTCTGAATTGAGGTTCTGCGTGGATTACAGGGCTCTGAATGCTGTCACCAAGACAGATGCACACCCCTTGCCTCGAACAGATGAGCTGGTGGATACTTTGGGTGCCTCCAAGTACCTCAGCACGTTTGACCTCACTGCTGGCTATTGGCAAATAGCTTTAGCAGAGCATGCCAAGGAGAAGACAGCATTTTCTACTCCAGACGGCCTTTACCAATTCCGGGTTATGCCGTTCGGGTTGAAGAATGCACCTGCCACTTTCCAGAGGCTTGTGAATCATGTGTTGAATGGGTTGGACGAATTCTGTCTTGCATATCTGGACGATATAGCAGTTTTCAGTGCCACCTGGGAAGACCATGTGAAACACCTCGGGATTGTGCTCCAGGCTCTTCAGAAAGCCCACTTGACCATAAAGGCTAGTAAATGCCAGATTGGACAAGGCTCAGTGGTTTACCTTGGACATGAAGTAGGTGGAGGGAGGATACAGCCTCTACCCAGTAAAGTACAAGCAGTACAAGACTGGCCTACCCCCACTACGCAAACCCAAGGGAGAGCCTTCTTAGGACTCACGGGGTATTACCGCAATTTTGTGGCAGACTATGGCACCATAGCTGCTCCTCTGACTGCCCTCACAACTCCGAAGAAACCCAAGAAGGTAACTTGGACCGACGAGTGTGAGAAGGCCTTCAATGGCTTAAAAGACTCCTTGTGCCAGGCCCCTGTCCTCAGGGCCCCTGATTATCAAAGACCTTTTATCGTGCAGACGGACGCCTCTGACACTGGGATAGGAGCTGTACTATCACAAGTAGATGAGAAGGGTAAGGAACACCCTATCGGTTTTATTAGTCGCCAGCTTAAGGACAGAGAGCTCAGATGGTCCACGGTAGAGAAAGAATGTTTCTCTGTTGTGTGGGCCCTAAGGAAGCTGAGGCCCTACCTCTATGGGACCCACTTCACTGTGCAGACTGACCATAAGCCATTAAAGTGGCTAATGAACATGAAGGGGGAGAATCCAAAGTTGCTTAGGTGGTCCATAAGTCTACAAGGCTTCGACTTCACTATTGAGCATAGGCCAGGTGTCCAACATAGCAATGCTGATGGGTTGTCCAGAATGTTTAACCGACCTGAACAAGAGACTCATCCAGGGGTGGATTAGTTCCCCCTGTCCATAGTCTGGGAGGGGCGAGTGTTAGGAAAGATTTTGTAATTGTAGGTAATTTTCCTTCCATGTGGCAACCCCTAAACTTTTTGCTGTTGTTTTTCTCCTTGTTCTTGACTTTGCCAGAGAAGTGCAGCCTTCTGCCGCACTCCTCTGGGCTTTTGCTCCTTTCTTATGGGGAAACTGACATGCCCTTAAGACAGTCAGTACCGGGGAATGCTGTTTCCCGTAGTTTCTTTTATCATGTTGCGGCTTTAGTGCAACATGACACAAGAGGGCACTGTAAGCTAAGTTACAGCTCTCTTGGGTCTCTAGCCTTCTACAGGCCCTAGATACTCATTTAGGATGGTATTTGATCGGTGCAAGTAATTCAAGGACGGGAATGGTGGCAGCGATCGTTTCTTTGTATTTTGAGCTCCTTTTGGCGTTCTAAGCACGTTTTTTGCGCTTAACCCAAAATGGTGGCCTGGCTCCCAAAATGGCCAGACCACGAGGCTCCTTTGTCCTGTCCGCTGACCGTCTTGCTCCCTTCACCTTCCCCAGGTCGAGCCGACCCGGGGCCTTCCTTATTTGGGCATGTACTTTCCCGCGAAACACGGATGCTTTCGCGGGCTTCTACATGTCTTTTGTGTGCCTCCAGGGTGTGGGCTGGGATGTCTGGTCCCAATACACATCCTGGGTGCCAGAGAGTCTAGGGTAGTGTGAATGCCTGGGACCACTGTGGTCCGTGATTGGTCCACGAATGGTGTGTGTGTTGATGAGCGGATCTCCCATTGGCTCCCCTCCGTTTTGGCGCGAAGGGAACCGTGGATCAGAGGGGGCTGGAAACACCACTACCATGTCGATCTCCTGAGTTCTCACGAACGAAGGAATACAGGAGCCAAGTATCCTGCAAACAAGAGGCTGGACCGAGGAATCGCTGGTGACCCGCTGAAGGACTTCTGCTCTGCACTGCTGTCGCCTTGTGAAACCCTTTTCACCTTTGATCGAACCAGAAGGCCTGTACTGGTACTTCGACCTTTGGAATAGCAGGAACAGCTATTCTCGGCGACTTCATCATCTCCTGCTAGTAAGCCTTCGGAAGCGTCTCTGGGCCATCCAGTTGACTGACCAGCTTACAAGGGAGTCTTGCTCTGTAACCGCCGCCAGGTTGTGTTGTATTTCGAGTCCTGGTCACTCTCACACGCTTCGTACACTTGGCGTTCCCAAGTCTGAAGTGAGTAGTGTACATTTGGCTCAGATACACACGGCCGCTCCGTTGCCCTGCTGTGGTGACAAAACTGTGCAGGTTTCTTCGATTGGGACGTCTTTTTTCTCTACAACACGACGAGGCATTCCCAGCTCTTCTGAACCTGCCAGCTGCTGAAACTAACGTGGAGAAGCCTGGGTCTGCTTGCATCGGGGACCGGTGAGTAGTATAGCTAGGATCTGGTCGCCCTCCTGCAGTAGCCCATTGCTTTTCCCCGCTGTGTAAAAACAGCACCCTTTTGTCCGTACTCGCGCTCTGCTTCTGCTCACTGTGGAGGCTGCGCTTGAGTCGCGGAACCTGTTCTTCTTCTGTTGTGCACTAACCCGAACTGCCTGACTTCCTCCGAAGAGCTTCTCCTTTTCCCCGTTGGCACCAGCGTGTGCAGGTACTTTGAGCACAAGGCTCCACTCTTCGCAGGGCTCGGACTTCCATCTAGGTAGGTGCCTCTGAAGGCAAACTGAGTCTAAAGCATTATCGCACTGCCTGTTTTCCTTCCCTTTCAGGTGGACTACACATTTCGTGCATATAACGCTTGCGACTGTCGTATTTGTATATATATTGTGTTGATATGGTATGTGTTGGCTTAATATTGTGATATTGTGATTTTCTCGCTACGGTCATTATTTTAAAGGCCTTAAAATAAATGTGTATATATTTTTGATATAACAACTGTTTGGAGTAGTTTGTAAGCGCTCTTGCTTTGTGTGCTCATTGCGGGCTTTCAGTCACCCTCACCCCTCTTGAGACCTAGGGCCTCATTACACGGAAGGCGGTAATGGTTAACGGCCACCGTTAATGGTAACGGTGACCGTTAACCATTACCGCCTTACTACGAGGTCCCTTAGCGGGTTGGTGCTTTAACGCCTGCTTTTTGCAGGCGTTAAAAACCAACCCGCTAAGGGACCTCGGAGCTAATTACGGCACCGCAAAATTGCGGTGCCGTAATTAGCGCCTTCCCCATTCCCATAGAGCCCTATGGGGCAGAAATGGGAATGGGGAAGGGCAATGGCGGAAGGGGGATTTACCGCCCCACCAACCTTGGAATGGGGCGGTAAATCCCCTTTCCACCAAGGCGGTGCCGGTAATTTACCGGCATGGTCCAGGGTGCTAATAGCACCCTGGATCACCGCCTTCCGTGTAATGAGGCCCCTAGTCTTGACCGCCGCGATCGCTACCTTGATTGGTCTGGCTCGTCCAGAGGTTACCCTGTTCCAAGTAATTAGGTTGGCCTTCTGAACTTCTGCGCCACCAGGACAGAGTTCAGAAATCCGTCTTAATAAAAACCAAACCTGAGAACCATCCAATAACATATGTGAAATCCAAATCCTTCCCTTTCCAAACCTGAGACCCTTCAGATAGCATGAGATGTGATATCTCAATGCTTCTAAAACCAAACATGAGAACCATCCTATAACATGAGATGTGAAATACAAATCCTTCCCTTTCCAAACCTGAGACCCTTCCTATAGTTTGAGATGTGCTATCAAACTCCTTCCCATTCCAATCCTGTGATAGCTTGAGATGTGATATCCAACTCCTTCCCATTCCAATCCTGAGACCCTTCCTATACCATGAGATGTGATATCTCAATGCTTCTAATACCAAACCTGAGACCCGTCCTAAAACGAGATGTGAGATCCAAATCCTTCCCCTTCCAAACCTGAGACCCTTCCTATAGCTTGAGATGTGATATCAAACTCCTTCCCATTCCAATCCTGAGATAGCTTGAGATGTGATATCCAACTCCTTCCCATTTCAATCCTGAGACCCTTCCGATAGCATGAAATGTGATATCTCAATGCTTCTAATATCAAAACTGAGACCCTCCCTATAGCATGAGATGTGATATATAAGTCCTTCCCATTCCTATCCTGAGACCCTTCCGATAGCAGAGATGTGATATCTCAATGCTTATACCAAACCTGAGACCCTTCCTATGGCATGAGATGTGATATCCAACTCCTTCCCATTCCAATCCTGAGACCCTTCCTATAGCATGAGATGTGATATCTCAATGCTTCTATCAAACCCGAGTCCCTTCCTTTAGCATGAGATGTGATATCCAATTCCTTCCCATTCCAATCCTGAGACCCTTCCTATAGCATGAGATGTGATATCTCAAAGCTTCTAATACCAAACCTGGGACCCGTCCTATAACATGAGATATCATATCCAAATCTTTCCCCTTCCAAACCTGAGACCCTTCCTTTAGCATGAGATGTGATATCCAAATCCTTCCCATTCCAATCCTGAAACCCTTCCTATAGCATGAGATGTGATATCTCAATGTTTCTAATAAAAAACCTGAGACCCTTCCTATAGCAAGAGATGTGATATCCAAATCCTTACCATTCCAATACTGAGACCCTTCCTATAACATGAGATGTGATATCCAACTCCTTCCCATTCCAACCTGAGACCCTTCATATAGCATGAGAAGGGATATCCAACTCCTTCCCATTCCAATCCTGAAACCATTCCTATAGAATGAGATGTGATATCTCAATGTTTCTAAAAACCTGAGACCCTTCCTATAGCAAGAGATGTGACATCCAAACCCTTCCCATTCCAATCCTGAGATCCTTCCTATTGGATGAGATGTGATATCCAACTCCTTCCCATTCCAATCCTGAGACCCTTCCTATACCATGAGATGTGATATCTCAATGCTTCTACCAAAACTGAGACCCTTCCTTTAGCATGAGATGTGATATCCAACTCCTTCCTATTCCAATCCTGAGAGCCTTACTATAGCATGAGATGTGATATCTCAATGCTTCTAATACCAAACCTGAGACCCTCCCTTTAGCATGAGATGTGATATCCGACTCCTTCCCTTTCCAATCCTGAGACCCTTCTGATAGCATGAGATGTGATATCTCAATGCCTCTAATACCAAACCTGAGATTCTTCCTATAACATGAGATGTGATATCTCAATGCTTCTAATACCAAACCTGAGACCCTCCCTTTAGCATGAGATGTGATATCCGAGTTCTTCCCATTCCAATCCTAAGACCCTTCTGATAGCATGAGATGTGATATCTCAATGCCTCTAATACCAAACCTGAGATCCTTCCGATAGCATGAGATGTGATATCTCAATGCTTCTAATACCAAACCTGAGATCCTTCCTATAACATGAGATGTGATATCCAAATCCTTCCCCTTCCAAACCTGAGACCCTCCCTTTAGCATGAGATGTGATATCCAACTCCTTCCCATTCCAATCCTGAGACCCTTCCGATAGCAGAGATGTGATATCTCAATGCTTATACCAAACCTGAGACCCTTCCTATGGCATGAGATGTCAAATACAACTCCTTACGATTCCAATGCTGAGACCCTTCCTATAGCATGAGATGGGATATCTCAATGCTTATACCAAACCTGAGACCCTTCCTATAGCATGAGATGTGGTATCCAACTCCTTCCGATTCCAATCCTGAGACCCTTCCTATAGCATGAGATCTGATATCTCAATGCTTCTAATACCAAACCTGAGATCCTTCCTATAACATGAGATGTGATATCCAACTCCTTCCCATTCCAAACCTGAGACCCTTCCGATAGCATGAGATGTGATATCAAACTCCTTCCCATTCCAATCCTGAGATAGCTTGAGATGTGATATCCAACTCCTTCCCATTCCAATCCTCAGACCCTTCCTATACCATGAGATGTGATATCTCAATGCTTTTAATACCAAACCTGACACCCGTCCTAAAACATGAGATGTGAGATCCAAATCCTTCCCCTTCCAAACCTGAGATCTTTCCTTTAGCATGAGATGTGATATCCAACTCCTTCCCATTCCAATCCTGAGACCCTTCCTATAGCATGATATGTGATATCACAATGCTTCTAATACCAAACCTGAGATCCTTCCTATGACATGAGATGTGTATCCAACTCCTTCCCATTAAAAACCTGAGACCCTTCCTATAGCATGAGATGTGATATCTTAATGCTTCTAAAACCAAACCTGAGAACCATCCAATAACATATGTGAAATCCAAATCCTTCCCTTTCCAAACCTGAGACCCTTCAGATAGCATGAGATGTGATATCAAACTCCTTCCCATTCCAATCCTGAGATAGCTTGAGATGTGATATCCAACTCCTTCCCATTCCAATCCTGAGACCCTTCCGATAGCATGAGATGTGATATCTCAATGCTTCTAATACCAAACCTGAGACCCGTCCTAAAACATGAGATGTGATATCAAACTCCTTCCCATTCCAATCCTGAGATAGCTTGAGATGTGATATCCAACTCCTTCCCCTTCCAAACCTGAGACCCTTCCTATAGCTTGAGATGTGATATCAAACTCCTTCCCATTCCAATCCTGAGATAGCTTGAGATGTGATATCCAACTCCTTCCCATTCCAATCCTGAGACCCTTCCGATAGCATGAAATGTGATATCTCAATGCTTCTAATATCAAAACTGAGACCCTCCCTATAGCATGAGATGTGATATCTAAGTCCTTCCCATTCCTATCCTGAGACCCTTCCGATAGCAGAGATGTGATATCTCAATGCTTATACCAAAGCTGAGACCCTTCCTATGGAATGAGATGTGATATCCAACTCCTTCCCATTCCAATCCTGAGACCCTTCCTATAGCATGAGATGTGATATCTCAATGCTTCTATCAAACCTGAGTCCCTTCCTTTAGCATGAGATGTGATATCCAACTTCTTACCATTCCAATCCTGAGACCCTTCCTATAGCATGAGATGTGATATCTCAAAGCTTCTAATACCAAACCTGGGACCCGTCCTATAACATGAGATATGATATCCAAATCCTTCCCCTTCCAAACCTGAGACCCTTCCTATAGCATGAGATGTGATATCTCAATGCTTATACCAAACCTGAGACCCTTCCTATAGCATGAGATGTGATATCCAACTCCTTCCCATTCCAATCCTGAGACCCTTCCTATACCATGAGACTTGATATCTCAATGCTTCTAATACCAAACCTGAGACCAGTCCTATAACATGAGATGTGATACCGAAATCCTTCCCCTTCCAAACCTGAGACCCTTCCTATAGCATGAGATGGGATATCTCAATGTTTATACCAAACCTGAGACCCTTCCTATAGCATGAGATGTGATATCCAACTCCTTCCCATTCCAATCCTGAGACCCTTCCTATAGCTTGAGATGTGATATCCAACTCCTTCCCATTCCAATCCTGAGACCCTTCCTATAGCTTGATATGTGATATCCAACTCCTTCCCATTACAATCCTGAGACCCTTCCTATAGCATGAGATGTGATATCTCAATGCTTCTAATACCAAACCTGAGATCCTTCCTATAACATGAGATGTGATATCCAAATCCTTCCACTTCCAAACCTGAGACCCTCCCTTTAGCATGTGATGTGATATCCGACTGCTTCCCATTCCAATCCTGAGACCCTTCTGATAGCATGAGATGTGATATCTCAATGCCTCTAATACCAAACCTGAGATCCTTCCGATAGCATGAGATGTGATATCTCAATGCTTCTAATACCAAACCTGAGATCCTTCCTATAACATGAGATGTGATATCCAAATCCTTCCCCTTCCAAACCTGAGACCCTCCCTTTAGCATGAGATGTGATATCCAACTCCTTCCCATTCCGATCCTGAGATCCTTCTGATAGCATGAGATGTGATATCTCAATGCCTCTAATACCAAACCTGAGATCCTACCTCTAACATGAAATGTGATATCCAACTCCTTCCCCTTCCAAACCTGAGAGCCTTCCTATAGCATGAGATGTGATATCCAAGTCCTTCCCATTCCAATCCTGAGAACCTTCCTATAACATGAGATGTGATATCCAACTCCTTCCCATTCCAAACTGAGACCCTTCCTATAGCATGAAATGGGATATCCAACTCCTTCCAAATCCAATCATGATACCCTTCCGAAAGCATGAGATGTGATATCCCAATGCTTCTACAAAACCTGAGACCCATACATGTCATGAGATGTGATAACAAACTCCTTCCCATTCCAATCCTGAGACCCTTCCTATAGCTTGAGATGTGATATCCAACTCCTTCCCATTCCAATTCTGAGACCCGTCCTATACCATGAGATGTGATATCTCAATGCTTCTAATACCAAACCTGAGACCCTTCCTATAATGAGATGGGATATCCAACTCCTTCCCATTCCAATCCTGAGACCCTTCTGATAGCAGAGATGTGATATCTCAATGCTTATACCAAACCTGAGACCCTTCCTATGGCATGAGATGTCATATACAACTCCTTCCGATTCCAAACCTGAGACCCTTCCTATAGCATGAGATGGGATATCTCAATGCTAAACACAAACCTGAGACCCTTCCTATAGCATGAGATGTGATATCCAACTCCTTCCCATTCCAATCCTGAGACCCTTCCTATAGCTTGAGATGTGATATCCAACTCCTTCCCATTCCAATCCTGAGACCCTTCCTATAGCATGAAATGTGATATCTCAATGCTTCTAATACCAAGCCTGAGATCCTTCCTATAACATGAGATGTGATATCCAAATACTTCCACTTCCAAACCTGAGACCCTCCCTTTAGCATGAGATGTGATATCCGACTCCTTCCCATTCCAATCCTAAGACCCTTCCTATAGCATGAGATGTGATATCTCAATGCTTATACCAAACCTGAGACCCTTCCTATAGCATGAGATGTGATATCCAACTTCTTCCCATTCCAATCCTGAGACCCTTCCTATAACATGAGATGTAATGTCTCAATGCTTCTAATACCAAACCTGAGATCTTTCCTATAACATGAGATGTGATATCCAACTCCTTCCCATTCCAATCCTGAGACCCTTCCTATAGCATGAGATGTGATATCTCAATGCCTCTAATACCAAACCTGAGATCCTTCCTCTAACATGAAATGTGGTATCCAACTCCTTCCCCTATCAAACCTGAGAGCCTTCCCATAGCATGAGATATGATATCCAATTCCTTCCCATCCCAATGCTTCTACCAAACCTGAGACCCATACTATGGCATGAGATGTGATATCAAACTCCTTCCCATTCCAATCCTGAGACCCTTCCTATAGCTTGAGATGTGATATCCAACTCCTTCCCATTCCAATCCTGAGACCCTTCCTATAGCATGAAATGTGATATCTCAATGCTTCTAATACCAAGCCTGAGATCCTTCCTATAACATGAGATGTGATATCCAAATACTTCCACTTCCAAACCTGAGACCCTCCCTTTAGCATGAGATGTGATATCCGACTCCTTCCCATTCCAATCCTGAGACCCTTCTAATAGCATGAGATGTGATATCTCAATGCCTCTAATACCAAACCTGAGATCCTTCCGATAGCATGAGATGTGATATCTCAATGCTTCTAATACCAAACCTGAGATCCTTCCTATAACATGAGATGTGATATCCAACTCCTTCCCCTTCAAAACCTGAGAGCCTTCCTATAGCATGCGATGTGATATCCAAGTCCTTCCCATTCCAATCCTGAGACCCTTCCTATAACATCAGATGTGATATCCAACTCCTTCCCATTCCAACCTGAGACCCTTCCTATAGCATGAGATGGGATATCCAACTCCTTCCAAATCCAATCCTGATACCCTTCCGATAGCATGAGATGTGATATCCCAATGCTTCTACAAAACCTGAGACCCATTCATGGCATGAGATTTGATATCAAACTCCTTCCCATTCCAATCCTGAGACACTTCCTATAGCATGAGATGTGATATCTCAATGCTTCTAATACCAAACCTGAGACTCTTCCTATAACATGAGATGGGATATCCAACTCCTTCCCATTCCAATCCTGAGACCCTTCCGATAGCAGAGATGTGATATCTCAATGCTTATATCCAACCTGAGACCCTTCCTATGGCATGAGATGTCATATACAACTCCTTCCCATTCCAATCCTGAGACCCTTCCTATAGCATGGGATGTGATATCTCAATGCTTATACCAAACCTGAGACCCTTCCTATAGCATGAGATGTGATATCCAACTCCTTCCCATTCCAATCCTGAGACCCTTCCCATAGCATGAGATGTGATGTCTCAATGCTTCTAATACCAAACCTGAGATCCTTCCTATAACATCAGATGTGATATCCAACTCCTTCCCATTCCAATCCTGAGACCCTTCCTATAGCATGAGATGTGATATCTCAATGCTTATACCAAACCTGAGACCCTTCCTATAGCATGAGATGTGATATCCAACTCCTTCCCATTCCAAACCTGAGACCCTTCCTATAGCATGAGATGTGATATCTCAATGCCTCTAACACCAAACCTGAGATCCTTCCTCTAACATGAAATGTGATATCCAACTCCTTCCCATTCCAATCCTGAGACCCTTCCCATAGCATGCAATATGATATCTCAATGATTCTAATAACAAACCTGAGACCCGTCCTATAACATGAGATGGGATATCCAACTCCTTCCCATTCCAATCCTGAGACACTTCCGATAGCAGAGATGTGATATCTCAATGCTTATACTAAACCTGAGACCCTTCCTATAGCATGAGATGTGATATCCAACTCCTTCCCGTTCCAAACCTGAGACCCTTCCTATAGCATATGTTATATCCAACTCCTTCCCATTCCAAACATGAGACCCTTCCTATAGCAAGAATGTAATATCCAACTCCTTCCCATTCCAATCCTGAGACCCTTCCTACAGCATGCGATGTGATATCTCAATGCTTCTAATACCAAACCTGAGACCCGTCCTATAACATGAGATGGGATATCCAACTCCTTCCCGTTCCAAACCTGAGACCCTTCCTATAGCATGAGATGTGATATCCAACTCCTTCCCATCCCAATCCTGAGACACTTCCGATTGCAGAGATGTGATATCTCAATGTTTATACCAAACCTGAGACTCTTCCTATAGCATGAGATGTGATATCCAACTCCTTCCCGTTCCAAACCTGAGACCCTTCCTATAGCATGAGATGTGATATCCAGCTCCTTCCCATTCCAATCCTGAGACCCTTCCGATAGCATGAGATGTGTTATCTCAATGCTTCTAATACCAAACCTGAGATCCTTCTTATAACATGTGATGTGATATCCAAATCCTTCCCCTTCCAAACCTGAGACCCTCCCTTTAGCATGAGATGTGATATCCAACTCCTTCCCATTCCAATCCTGAGACCCTTATGATAGCATGAGATGTGATATCTCAATGCCTCTAATACCAAACCTGAGATACTTCCGATAGCATGAGATGTGATATCTCAATGCTTCTAATACCAAACCTGAGATCCTTCCTATAACATGAGATGTGATATCCAAATCCTTCCCCTTCCAAACCTGAGACCCTCCCTTTAGCATGAGATGTGATATCCAACTCCTTCCCATTCCAATCCTGAGACCCTTCTGATAGCATGAGATGTGGTATCTCAATGCCTCTAATACCAAACCTGAGATCCTACCTCTAACATGAAATGTGATATCCAACTCCTTCCCTTTCCAAACCTGAGACCCTGCCTATAGCATGAGATCTGATATCCAAGTCCTTCCCATTCCAATCCTGAGACCCTTCCTATAGCATGAGATGTGATATCTCAATGCTTATACCAAACCTGAGACCCTTCCTATGGCATGAGATGTCATATACAACTCCTTCCCATTCCAATCCTGAGACCCTTCCTATAGCATGAGATGTGATATCTCAATGCTTATACCAAACCTGAGACCCTTCCTATAGCATGAGATGTGATATCCAACTCCTTCCCATTCCAACCTGAGACCCTTCCTATAGCATGAGATGGGATATCCAACTCCTTCCAAATCCAATCCTGATACCCTTCCGATAGCATGAGATGTGATATCCCAATGCTTCTACAAAACCTGAGACCCATACATGGCATGAGATGTGATATCAAACTCCTTCCCATTCCAATCCTGAGACCCTTCCGATAGCAGAGATGTGATATCTCAATGCTTATACCAAACCTGAGACCCTTCCTATGGCATGAGATGTGATATCCAACTTCTTCCCATTCCAATCCTGAGACCCTTCCTATAAAATGAGATGTGATGTCTCAATGCTTCTAATACCAAACCTGATATCTTTCCTATAACATGAGATGTGATATCCAACTCCTTCCCATTCCAATCCTGAGACCCTTCCTATACCATGAGATGTGATATCTCAATGCTTATGCCAAACCTGAGACCCTTCCTATAGCTTGAGATGTGATATCCAACTCCTTCCCATTCCAATCCTGAGAACCTTCCTATAGCATGAGATGTGATATCTCAATGCCTCTAATACCAAACCTGAGATCCTTCCTCTAACATGAAATGTGATATCCAACTCCTTCCCCTTCCAAACCTGAGAGCCTTCCTATAGCATGAGATATGATATCCAAGTCCTTCCCATTCCAATCCTGAGACCCTTCCTATAACATGAGATGTGATATCCAACTCCTTCCCATTCCAACCTGAGACCCTTCCTATAGCATGAGATGGGATATCCAACTCCTTCCAAATCCAATCCTGATACCCTTCCGATAGCATGAGATGTGATATCCCAATGCTTCTACAAAACCTGAGACCCATACATGGCATGAGATGTGATATCAAACTCCTTCCCATTCCAATCCTGAGACCCTTCCGATAGCAGAGATGTGATATCTCAATGCTTATACCAAACCTGAGACCCTTCCTATGGCATGAGATGTGATATCCAACTTCTTCCCATTCCAATCCTGAGACCCTTCCTTTAACATGAGATGTGATGTCTCAATGCTTCTAATACCAAACCTGATATCTTTCCTATAACATGAGATGTGATATCCAACTCCTTCCCATTCCAATCCTGAGACCCTTCCTATACCATGAGATGTGATATCTCAATGCTTATACCAAACCTGAGACCCTTCCTATAGCTTGAGATGTGATATCCAACTCCTTCCCATTCCAATCCTGAGAACCTTCCTATAGCATGAGATGTGATATCTCAATGCCTCTAATACCAAACCTGAGATCCTTCCTCTAACATGAAATGTGATATCCAACTCCTTCCCCTTCCAAACCTGAGAGCCTTCCTATAGCATGAGATATGATATCCAAGTCCTTCCCATTCCAATCGTGAGACCCTTCCTATAACATGAGATGTGATATCCAACTCCTTCCCATTCCAATCCTGAGACCCTTCCGATAGCATGAGATGTGATATCCCAATGCTTCTACCAGACCTGAGACCCTTCCTATTGCATGAGATGGGATATCCAACTCCTTCCAAATCCAATCCTGATACCCTTCCGATAGCATGAGATGTGATATCCCAATGCTTCTACCAGACCTGAGACCCATACTATGGCATGTGATGTGATATCAAACTCCTTCCCATTCCAATCCTGAGACCCTTCCTATAGCTTGAGATGTGATATCCAACTCCTTCCCATTCCAATTCTGAGACCCTTCCTATACCATGAGACTTGATATCTCAATGCTTCTAATACCAAACCTGAGACCCGTCCTATAACATGAGATGTGATATCCAAATCCTTCCCCTTCCAAACCTTAGACCCTTCCTTTATCATGAGATGTGATATCCAACTCCTTCCCATTCCAATCCTGACACCCTCCCGATATCATGAGATTTGTTATCTCAATGCTTCTAATATCAAACTTGAGACCCTCCCTATAGCATGAGATCTGACATCCAAGTCCTTCCCATTCCAATCCTGAGACCCTTCCTATAGCATGAGATGTGATATCTCAATGCTTCTAATACCAAACCTGAGACCCTTCCTATAACATGAGATGGTATATCATCCAAGTCCTTCCCATTCTAATCCTGAGACCCTTCCCATAGCATGAGATGTGATGTCTCAATGCTTCTAATACCAAACCTGAGATCCTTCCTATAACATGAGATGTGATATCCAACTCCTTCCCATTCCAATCCTGAGACCCTTCCTATAGCATGAGAAGTGATATCTCCATGCTTATACCAAACCCGGGACCCTTCCTATAGCATGAGATGTGATATCCAAATCCTTCCCATTCCAATCCTGAGACCCTTCCAATAGCATGAGATGTGATATCTCAATGCTTATACCAAACCAGAGACCCATCCTATAACATGAGATGGGATATCCAACTCCTTCCCATTCCAATCCTGAGACCCTTCCTATAACATGAGATGTGATATCCAACTCCTTCCCATTCCAACCTGAGACCCTTCCTATAGCATGAGATGGGATATCCAACTCCTTCCAAATCCAATCCTGATACCCTTCCGATAGCATGAGATGTGATATTCCAATGCTTCTACCAAACCTGAGACCCATACTATGGCATGAGATGTGATATCAAACTCCTTCCCATTCCAATCCTGAGACCCTTCCTATAGCTTGAGATGTGATATCCAACTCCTTCCCATTCCAATTCTGAGACCCTTCCTATACCATGAGACTTGATATCTCAATGCTTCTAATACCAATCCTGAGACCCTTCCGATAGCAGAGATGTGATATCTCAATGCTTATACCAAACCTGAGACCCTTCCTATGGCATGAGATGTCATATACAACTCCTTCCCATTCCAATCCTGAGAGCCTACCTATAGCATGAGATGTGATATCCAAGTCCTTCCCATTCCAATCCTTAGACCCTTCCTACAGCATGCAATATGATATCTCAATGATTCTAATAACAAACCTGAGACCCGTCCTATAACATGAGATGGGATATCCAACTCCTTCCCATTCCAATCCTGAGACACTTCCGATAGCAGAGATGTGATATCTCAATGCTTATACCAAACCTGAGACCCTTCCTATAGCATGAGATGTGATATCCAATTATTTCCCGTTCCAAACCTGAGACCCTTCCTATAGCATATGTGATATCCAACTCCTTCCCATTCCAAACATGAGACCCTTCCTATAGCAAGAATGTAATATCCAACTCCTTCCCATTCCAATCCTGAGACCCTTCCTATAGCATGAGATATGATATCCAAGTCCTTCCCATTCCAATCCTGAGACCCTTCCTATAACATGAGATGTGATATCCAACTCCTTCCCATTCCAACCTGAGACCCTTCCTATAGCATGAGATGGGATATCCAACTCCTTCCAAATCCAATCCTGATACCCTTCCGATAGCATGAGATGTGATATCCCAATGCTTCTACAAAACCTGAGACCCATACATGGCATGAGATGTGATATCAAACTCCTTCCCATTCCAATCCTGAGACCCTTCCTATAGCTTGAGATGTGATATTCAACTCCTTCCCATTCCAATTCTGAGACCCTTCCTATACCATGAGACTTGATATCTCAATGCTTCTAATACCAAACCTGAGACCCGTCCTATAACATGAGATGTGATATCCAAATCCTTCCCCTTCCAAACCTTAGACCCTTCCTTTATCATGACATGTGATATCCAACTCCTTCCCATTCCAATCCTGACACCCTTCCGATATCATGAGATTTGTTATCTCAATGCTTCTAATATCAAACTTGAGACCCTCCCTATAGCATGAGATCTGACATCCAAGTCCTTCCCATTCCAATCCTGAGACCCTTCCTATAGCATGAGATGTGATATCTCAATGCTTCTAATACCAAACCTGAGACCCTTCCTATAACATGAGATGGGATATCCAAGTCCTTCCCATTCTAATCCTGAGACCCTTCCCATAGCATGAGATGTGATGTCTCAATGCTTCTAATACCAAACCTGAGATCCTTACTATAACATGAGATGTGATATCCAACTCCTTCCCATTCCAATCCTGAGACCCTTCCTATAGCATGAGAAGTGATATCTCCATGCTTATACCAAACCCGAGACCCTTCCTATAGCATGAGATGTGATATCCAACTCCTTCCCATTCCAATCCTGAGACCCTTCCTATAGCATGAGAAGTGATATCTCCATGCGTATACCAAACCTGAGACCCTTCCTATAGCATGAGATGTGATATCCAAATCCTTCCCATTCCAATCCTGAGACCCTTCCTATAGCATGAGATGTGATATCTCAATGCTTATACCAAACCAGAGACCCGTCCTATAACATGAGATGGGATATCCAACTCCTTCCCATTCCAATCCTGAGACCCTTCCTATAACATGAGATGTGATATCCAACTCCTTCCCATTCCAACCTGAGACCCTTCCTATAGCATGAGATGGGATATCCAACTCCTTCCAAATCCAATCCTGATACCCTTCCGATAGCATGAGATGTGATATCCCAATGCTTCTACCAAACCTGAGACCCATACAATAGCATGAGATGTGATATCAAACTCCTTCCCATTCCAATCCTGAGACCCTTCCTATAGCTTGAGATGTGATATCCAACTCCTTCCCATTCCAATTCTGTGACCCTTCCTATACCATGAGACTTGATATCTCAATGCTTCTAATACCGAACCTGAGACCCGTCCTATAACGTGAGATGTGATATCCAAATCCTTCCCCTTCCAAACCTTAGACCCTTCCTTTATCATGAGATGTGATATCCAACTCCTTCCCATTCCAACCTGAGACCCTTCCTATAGCATGAGATGGGATATCCAACTCCTTCCAAATCCAATCCTGATACCCTTCCGATAGCATGAGATGTGATATCCCAATGCTTCTACCAAACCTGAGACCCATACTATAGCATGAGATGTGATATCAAACTCCTTCCCATTCCAATCCTGAGACCCTTCCTATAGCTTGAGATGTGATATCCAACTCCTTCCCATTCCAATTCTGAGACCCTTCCTATACCATGAGACTTGATATCTCAATGCTTCTAATACCGAACCTGAGACCCGTCCTATAACGTGAGATGTGATATCCAAATCCTTCCCCTTCCAAACCTTAGACCCTTCCTTTATCATGAGATGTGATTTCCAACTCCTTCCCATTCCAATCCTGACACCCTTCCGATATCATGAGATTTGTTATCTCAATGCTTCTAATATCAACCTTGAGACCCTCCCTATAGCATGAGATCTGACATCCAAGTCCTTCCCATTCCAATCCTGAGACCCTTCCTATAGCATGAGATGTGATATCTCAATACTTCTAATACCAAAACTGAGACCCTTCCTATAACATGAGATGGGATATCCAACTCCTTCCCATTCCAATCCTGAGACCCTTCCGATAGCAGAGATGTGATATCTCAATGCTTATACCAAACCTGAGACCCTTGCTATGGCCTGAGATGTCATATACAACTCCTTCCCATTCCAATCCTGAGACCCTTCCTATAGCATGAGATGTGATATCTCAATGCTTATACCAAACCTGAGACCCTTCCTATAGCATGAGATGTGATATCCAACTCCTTCCCATTCCAATCCTGAGACCCTTCCCATAGCATGAGATGTGATGTCTCAATGCTTCTAATACCAAACCTGAGATCCTTCCTATAACATGAGATGTGATAT
This sequence comes from Ambystoma mexicanum, assembly GCF_040938575.1. Lineage (NCBI taxonomy): Eukaryota > Metazoa > Chordata > Amphibia > Caudata > Ambystomatidae > Ambystoma > Ambystoma mexicanum. The sequence goes on from NC_090934.1 coordinate 1,143,078,901, forward strand.
CCAACTCCTTCCCATTCCAATCCTGAGACATTTCCTATAGCATGAGAAGTGATATCTCCATGCTTATAGCAAACCTGAGACCCTTCCTATAGCATGAGATGTGATATCCAAATCCTTCCCATTCCAATCCTGAGACCCTTCCTATAGCATGAGATGTGATATCTCAATGCTTATACCAAACCAGAGACCCGTCCTATAACATGAGATGGGATATCCAACTCATTCCCATTCCAACCTGAGACCCTTCCTATAGCATGAGATGGGATATCCAACTCCTTCCAAATCCAATCCTGATACCCTTCCGATAGCATGAGATGTGATATCCCAATGCTTCTACCAAACCTGAGACCCATACTATGGCATGAGATGTGATATCAAACTCCTTCCCATTCCAATCCTGAGACCCTTCCTATAGCTTGAGATGTGATATCCAACTCCTTCCCATTCCAATTCTGAGACCCTTCCTATACCATGAGACTTGATATCTCAATGCTTCTAATACCAAACCTGAGACCCGTCCTATAACATGAGATGTGATATCCAAATCCTTCCCCTTCCAAACCTTAGACCCTTCCTTTATCATGAGATGTGATATCCAACTCCTTCCCATTCCAATCCTGACACCCTTCCGATATCATGAGATTTGTTATCTCAATGCTTCTAATATCAAACTTGAGACCCTCCCTATAGCATGAGATCTGACATCCAAGTCCTTCCCATTCCAATCCTGAGACCCTTCCTATAGCATGAGATGTGATATCTCAATGCTTCTAATACCAAACCTGAGACCCTTCCTATAACATGAGATGGGATATCCAAGTCCTTCCCATTCTAATCCTGAGACCCTTCCCATAGCATGAGATGTGATGTCTCAATGCTTCTAATACCAAACCTGAGATCCTTCCTATAACATGAGATGTGATATCCAACTCCTTCCCATTCCAATCCTGAGACCCTTCCTATAGCATGAGAAGTGATATCTCCATGCTTATACCAAACCCGAGACCCTTCCTATAGCATGAGATGTGATATCCAACTCCTTCCCATTCCAATCCTGAGACCCTTCCTATAGCATGAGAAGTGATATCTCCATGCGTATACCAAACCTGAGACCCTTCCTATAGCATGAGATGTGATATCCAAATCCTTCCCATTCCAATCCTGAGACCCTTCCTATAGCATGAGATGTGATATCTCAATGCTTATACCAAACCAGAGACCCGTCCTATAACATGAGATGGGATATCCAACTCCTTCCCATTCCAATCCTGAGACCCTTCCTATAACATGAGATGTGATATCCAACTCCTTCCCATTCCAACCTGAGACCCTTCCTATAGCATGAGATGGGATATCCAACTCCTTCCAAATCCAATCCTGATACCCTTCCGATAGCATGAGATGTGATATCCCAATGCTTCTACCAAACCTGAGACCCATACTATAGCATGAGATGTGATATCAAACTCCTTCCCATTCCAATCCTGAGACCCTTCCTATAGCTTGAGATGTGATATCCAACTCCTTCCCATTCCAATTCTGAGACCCTTCCTATACCATGAGACTTGATATCTCAATGCTTCTAATACCGAACCTGAGACCCGTCCTATAACGTGAGATGTGATATCCAAATCCTTCCCCTTCCAAACCTTAGACCCTTCCTTTATCATGAGATGTGATTTCCAACTCCTTCCCATTCCAATCCTGACACCCTTCCGATATCATGAGATTTGTTATCTCAATGCTTCTAATATCAAACTTGAGACCCTCCCTATAGCATGAGATCTGACATCCAAGTCCTTCCCATTCCAATCCTGAGACCCTTCCTATAGCATGAGATGTGATATCTCAATACTTCTAATACCAAACCTGAGACCCTTCCTATAACATGAGATGGGATATCCAACTCCTTCCCATTCCAATCCTGAGACCCTTCCGATAGCAGAGATGTGATATCTCAATGCTTATACCAAACCTGAGACCCTTGCTATGGCCTGAGATGTCATATACAACTCCTTCCCATTCCAATCCTGAGACCCTTCCTATAGCATGAGATGTGATATCTCAATGCTTATACCAAACCTGAGACCCTTCCTATAGCATGAGATGTGATATCCAACTCCTTCCCATTCCAATCCTGAGACCCTTCCCATAGCATGAGATGTGATGTCTCAATGCTTCTAATACCAAACCTGAGATCCTTCCTATAACATGAGATGTGATATCCAACTCCTTCCCATTCCAATCCTGAGACCGTTCCTATAGCATGAGAAGTGATATCTCCATGCTTATAGCAAACCTGAGACCCTTCCTATAGCATGAGATGTAATATCCAACTCCTTCCCATTCCAATCCTGAGACCCTTCCTATAGCATGAGAAGTGATATCTCCATGCGTATACCAAACCTGAGACCCTTCCTATAGCATGAGATGTGATATCCAAATCCTTCCCATTCCAATCCTGAGACCCTTCCTATAGCATGAGATGTGATATCTCAATGCTTATACCAAACCAGAGACCCGTCCTATAACATGCGATGGGATATCCAACTCCTTCCCATTCCAATCCTGAGCCACTTCCGATAGCAGAGATGTGATATCTCAATGCTTATACCAAACCTGAGACCCTTCCTATAACTTGAGATGTGATATCCAACTCATTCCCGTTCCAATCCTGAGACACTTCCTATAGCATATGTGATATCCAACTCCTTCCCATTCCAAACATGAGACCCTTCCTACAGCAAGAATGTAATATCCAACTCCTACCCATTCCAATCCTGAGACCATTCCTATAGCATGAGATGTGATATATCAATGCTTCTAATACCAAACCTGAGATCCTTCCTATGACATGAAATGTGATATCCAAATCCTTCCCATTCCAAACCTGAGACCCTTCCTACAGCATGCGATGTGATATCTCAATGCTTCTAATATCAAACCTGAGGCCCGTCCTATAACATGAGATGGGATATCCAACTCCTTCCCGTTCCAAACCTGAGACCCTTCCTATAGCATGAGATGTGATATCCAATTCCTTCCCATCCCAATCCTGAGACACCTCCGATAGCAGAGATGCGATATCTCAATGCTTATACCAAACCTGAGACTCTTCCGATAACATGAGATGTGATATCCAACTCCTTCCCGTTCGAAACCTGAGACCCTTCCTATAGCATGAGATGTGATATCCAACTCCTTCCCATTCCAATCCTGAGACCCTTCCGATAGCATGAGATGTGATAACTCAATGCTTCTAATACCAAACCTGTGATCCTTCCTATAATAAGAGATGTGATATCCAAATCCTTCCCCTTCCAAACCTGGGCCCCTCCCTTTAGCATGAGATGTGATATCTCAATGCCTCTAATACCAAACCTGAGATCCTTCCAATAGCATGAGATGTCATATCTCAATGCTTCTGATACCAAACCTGAGATCCTTCCTATAACATGAGATGTGATATCCAAATCCTTCCCCTTCCAAATCTGAGACCCTCCCTTTAGCATGAGATGTGATATCCAACTCCTTCCCATTCCAATCCTGAGACCCTTCTGATAGCATGAGATGTGATATCTCAATGCCTCTAATACCAAACCTGATTCCTACCTCTAACATGAAATGTGATATCCAACCCCTTCCCTTTCCAAACGTGAGACCCTCCCTATAGCATGAGATATGATATCCAAGTCCTTCCCATTCCAATCCTGAGACCCTTCCTATAGCATGAGATGTGATATCTCAATGCTTCTAATACCAAACCTGAGACACTTCCTATAACATAAGATGGGATATCCAACTCCTTCCCATTCCAATCCTGAGACCCTTCCGATAGCAGAGATGTGATATCTCAATGCTTATACCAAACCTGAGACCCTTCCTGTGGCATGAGATGTCATATACAACTCCTTCCCATTCCAATCCTGAGACCCTTCCTATAGCATGAGATGTGATATCCAACTCCTTCCCATTCCAATCCTGAGACCCTTCCTATAGCATGAGATTTGATATCTCAATGCTTCTAACACCAAACCTGAGATCCTTCCGATAGCATGAGATGTGATATCTCAATGCTTCTAATACCAAACCTGAGATCATTCCTATAACACGAGATGTTATATCCAAATCCTTCCCCTTCCAAACCTGAGACCCTCCCTTTAGCATGAGATGTGATATCCAACTCCTTCCCATTCCAATCCTGAGACCCTTCCTATAGCATGAGATGTGATTTCTCAATGCTTCTAATACCAAACCTGAGATCCTTCCTATAACATGAGATGTGATATCCAACTCCTTCCCATTCCAATCCTGAGACACTTCCTATAGCATGAGAAGTGATATCTCAATGCTTATACCAAACCTGAGACCCTTCCTACGGTATGAGATGTCATATGCAACTCCTTCCCATTCCAATCCTGAGACCCTTCCTATAGCATGAGATGTGATATCTCAATGCTTATACCAAACCTAAGACCCTTCCTATAGCATGAGATGTGATATCCAACTACTTCCCATTCCAATCCTGAGACCCTTCCTATAGCATGAGATGTGATATCCAACTCCTTCCCTTTCCAAACCTGAGAGCCTATCTATAGCATGAGATGTGATATCCAATTCCTTCCCATTCCAATCCTGAGACCCTTCCTATAGCATGAGATGTGATATCTCAATGCTTCTAATACCAAACCTGAGACCCTTCCTATAGCATGAGATGTGATATCCAACTACTTCCCATTCCAATCCTGAGACCCTTCTTATAGCATGAGATGTGATATCCAACTCCTTCCATTCCAATCCTGAGACCCATCCTATAGCATGAGATGTGATATCTCAATGCTTATACCAAACCTGAGACCCCTCCTATAGCATGAGATGTGATATCCAACTACTTCCCATTCCAATCCTGAGAAATTTCCTATAGCATGAGATGTGATATCCAACTCCTTCCCTTTCCAAACCTGAGAGCATATCTATAGCATGAGATGGGATATCCAACTCCTTCCCATTCCAATCCTGAGACACTTCCGATAGCAGAGATGTGATATCTCAATGCTTATACCAAACCTGAGACCCTTCCTATAAAATGAGATGTGATATCCAACTCCTTCCCGTTCCAAACCTGAGACCCTTCCTTTAGCATGAGATGTGATATCCAGCTCCTTCCCATTCCAATCCTGAGACACTTCCGATAGCATAAGATGTGATATCTCAATGCTTCTAATATCAAAACTGAGATCCTCCCTATAGCATGATATGTGATATCTAAGTCCTTCCCATTCCAATCCTAAGACCCTTCCTATAGCAGGAGATGTGATATCTCAATGCTTCTACCAAACCTGAGACCCTTCCTTTAGCATGAGATGTGATATCCAACTCCTTCCCATTCCAGTCCTGAGACCCTTCCTATAGCATGAGATATGATATCTCAATACTTCTAATACCAAACCTGAGATCCTTCTGATAACATGAGATGTGATATCCAAATCCTTCCCCTTCCAAACCTGAGACCCTCCCTTTAGCATGAGATGTGATATCCAACTCCTTCCCATTCCAATCCTGAGACCCTTCTGATAGCATGAGATGTGATATCTCAATGCTTCTAATACCAAACCTGAGATCCTTCCTATAACATGAGATGTGATATCCAACTCCTTCCTTTTCCAATCCTGAGACCCTTCCTATAGCATGAGAAGTTATATCTCCATGCGTATACCAAACCTGAGACCCTTCCTATAGCATGAGATGTGATATCCAAATCCTTCCCATTCCAATCCTGAGACCCTTCCTATAGCATGAGATGTGATATCTCAATGCTTTTACCAAACCAGAGACCCGTCCTATAACATGAGATGGGATATCCAACTCCTTCCCATTCCAATCCTGAGCCACTTCCGATAGCAGAGATGTGATATCTCAATGCTTATACCAAACCTGAGACCCTTCCTATAACATAAGATGTGATATCCAACTCATTCCCATTCCAAACCTGAGACACTTCCTATAGCATATGTGATATCCAACTCCTTCCCATTCCAAACATGAGACCCTTCCGATAGCATGAGATGTGATATCCAACTCCTTCCAATTCCAATACTGAGACCCTTCCAATAGCATATCTGATATCTCAATGCTTCTAATATCAAACCTGAGAACCTCCCTATAGCATGAGATGTGATATCCAACTCCTTCCCATCCCAATCCTGAGACACTTCCGATTTCAGAGATGTGATATCTCAATGTTTATACCAAACCTGAGACTCTTCCTATAACATGAGATGTGATATCCAACTCCTTCCCGTTCCAAACCTGAGACCCTTCCTATAGCATGAGATGTGATATCCAACTCCTTCCCATTCCAATCCTGAGACCCTTCCTATAGCATGAGAAGTGATATCTCCATGCGTATATCAAACCTGAGACCCTTCCTATAGCATGAGATGTGATATCCAAATCCTTCCCATTCCAATCCTGAGACCCTTCCTATAGCATGAGATGTGATATCTCAATGCTTATACCAAACCAGAGACCCGTCCTATAACATGAGATGGGATATCCAACTCCTTCCCATTCCAATCCTGAGACCCTTCCTATAACATGAGATGTGATATCCAACTCCTTCCCATTCCAACCTGAGACCCTTCCTATAGCATGAGATGGGATATCCAACTCCTTCCAAATCCAATCCTGATACCCTTCCGATAGCATGAGATGTGATATCCCAATGCTTCTACCAAACCTGAGACCCATACTATGGCATGAGATGTGATATCAAACTCCTTCCCATTCCAATCCTGAGGCCCTTCCTATAGCTTGAGATGTGATATCCAACTCCTTCCCATTCCAATTCTGAGACCCTTCCTATACCATGAGACTTGATATCTCAATGCTTCTAATACCAAACCTGAGACCCGTCCTATAACGTGAGATGTGATATCCAAATCCTTCGCCTTCCAAACCTTAGACCCTTCCTTTATCATGAGATGTGATTTCCAACTCCTTCCCATTCCAATCCTGACACCCTTCCGATATCATGAGATTTGTTATCTCAATGCTTGTAATATCAAACTTGAGACCCTCCCTATAGCATGAGATCTGACATCCAAGTCCTTCCCATTCCAATCCTGAGACCCTTCCTATAGCATGAGATGTGATATCTCAATGCTTCTAATACCAAACCTGAGACCCTTCCTATAACATGAGATGGGATATCCAACTCCTTCCCATTCCAATCCTGAGACCCTTCCGATAGCAGAGATGTGATATCTCAATGCTTATACCAAACCTGAGACCCTTGCTATGGCCTGAGATGTCATATACAACTCCTTCCCATTCCAATCCTGAGACCCTTCCTATAGCATGAGATGTGATATCTCAATGCTTATACCAAACCTGAGACCCTTCCTATAGCATGAGATGTGATATCCAACAGCTTCCCATTCCAATCCTGAGACCCTTCCCATAGCATGAGATGTGATGTCTCAATGCTTCTAATACCAAACCTGAGATCCTTCCTATAACATGAGATGTGATATCCAACTCCTTCCCATTCCAATCCTGAGACCCTTCCTATAGCATGAGAAGTGATATCTCCATGCTTATAGCAAACCTGAGACCCTTCCTATAGCATGAGATGTAATATCCAACTCCTTCCCATTCCAATCCTGAGACCCTTCCTATAGCATGAGAAGTGATATCTCCATGTGTATACCAAACCTGAGACCCTTCCTATAGCATGAGATGTGATATCCAAATCCTTCCCATTCCAATCCTGAGACCCTTCCTATAGCATGAGATGTGATATCTCAATGCTTATACCAAACCAGAGACCCGTCCTATAACATGAGATGGGATATCCAATTCCTTCCCATTCCAATCCTGAGCCACTTCCGATAGCAGAGATGTGATATCTCAATCCTTATACCAAACCTGAAACCCTTCCTATAACATGAGATGTGATATCCAACTCATTCCCGTTCCAAACCTGAGACACTTCCTATAGCATATGTGATATCCAACTCCTTCCCATAATGCTTCTAATATCAAACCTGAGACCCGTCCTATAACATGAGATGGGATATCCAACTCCTTCCCGTTCCAAACCTGAGACCCTTCCTATAGCATGAGATGTGATATCCAATTCCTTCCCATCCCAATCCTGAGACACCTCCGATAGCAGAGATGTGATATCTCAATGCCTATACCAAACCTGAGACTCTTCCTATAACATGAGATGTGATATCCAACTCCTTCCCGTTCCAAACCTGAGACCCTTCCTATAGCATGAGATGTGATATCCAACTCCTTCCCATTCCAATCCTGAGACCCTTCCGATAGCATGAGATGTGATATCTCAATGCTTCTAATACCAAACCTGTGATCCTTCCTATAATAAGAGATGTGATATCCAAATCCTTCCCCTTCCAAACCTGGGCCCCTCCCTTTAGCATGAGATGTGATATCTCAATGCCTCTAATGCCAAACCTGAGATCCTTCCAATAGCATGAGATGTCATATCTCAATGCTTCTGATACCAAACCTGAGATCCTTCCTATAACATGAGATGTGATATCCAAATCCTTCCCCTTCCAAATCTGAGACCCTCCCTTTAGCATGAGATGTGATATCCAACTCCTTCCCATTCCAATCCTGAGACCCTTCTGATAGCATGAGATGTGATATCTCAATGCCTCTAATACCAAACCTGATTCCTACCTCTAACATGAAATGTGATATCCAACCCCTTCCCTTTCCAAACGTGAGACCCTCCCTATAGCATGAGATGTGATATCCAAGTCCTTCCCATTCCAATCCTGAGACCCTTCCTATAGCATGAGATGTGATATCTCAATGCTTCTAATACCAAACCTGAGACACTTCCTATAACATAAGATGGGATATCCAACTCCTTCCCATTCCAATCCTGAGACCCTTCCGATAGCAGAGATGTGATATCTCAATGCTTATACCAAACCTGAGACCCTTCCTGTGGCATGAGATGTCATATACAACGCCTTCCCATTCCAATCCTGAGACCCTTCCTATAGCATGAGATGTGATATCCAACTCCTTCCCATTCCAATCCTGAGACCCTTCCTATAGCATGAGATTTGATATCTCAATGCTTCTAACACCAAACCTGAGATCCTTCCGATAGCATGAGATGTGATATCTCAATGCTTCTAATACCAAACCTGAGATCATTCCTATAACACGAGATGTTATATCCAAATCCTTCCCCTTCCAAACCTGAGACCCTCCCTTTAGCATGAGATGTGATATCCAACTCCTTCCCATTCCAATCCTGAGACCCTTCCTATAGCATGAGATGTGATTTCTCAATGCTTCTAATACCAAACCTGAGATCCTTCCTATAACATGAGATGTGATATCCAACCCCTTCCCATTCCAATCCTGAGACACTTCCTATAGCATGAGAAGTGATATCTCAATGCTTATACCAAACCTGAGACCCTTCCTACGGCATGAGATGTCATATACAACTCCTTCCCATTCCAATCCTGAGACCCTTCCTATAGCATGAGATGTGATATCTCAATGCTTATACCAAACCTGAGACCCTTCCTATTGCATGAGATGTGATATCCAACTACTTCCCATTCCAATCCTGAGACCCTTCCTATAGCATGAGATGTGATATCCAACTCCTTCCCTTTCCAAACCTGAGAGCCTATCTATAGCATGAGATGTGATATCCAATTCCTTCCCATTCCAATCCTGAGACCCTTCCTATAGCATGAGATGTGATATCTCAATGCTTCTAATACCAAACCTGAGACTCTTCCTATAGCATGAGATGTGATATCCAACTACTTCCCATTCCAATCCTGAGACCCTTCTTATAGCATGAGATGTGATAGCCAACTCCTTCCATTCCAATCCTGAGACCCATCCTATAGCATGAGATGTGATATCTCAATGCTTATACCAAACCTGAGACCCTTCCTATAGCATGAGATGTGATATCCAACTACTTCCCATTCCAATCCTGAGAAATTTCCTATAGCATGAGATGTGATATCCAACTCCTTCCCTTTCCAAACCTGAGAGCATATCTATAGCATGAGATGTGATATCCAATTCCTTCCCATCCCAATCCTGAGACACCTCCGATAGCAGAGATGTGATATCTCAATGCTTATACCAAACCTGAGACCCTTCCTATAACATGAGATGTGATATCCAACTCCTTCCCGTTCCAAACCTGAGACCCTTCCTATAGCATGAGATGTGATATCCAACTCCTTCCCATTCCAATCCTGAGACCCTTCCGATAGCATGAGATGTGATATCTCAATGCTTCTAATACCAAACCTGTGATCCTTCCTATAATAAGAGATGTGATATCCAAATCCTTCCCCTTCCAAACCTGGGCCCCTCCCTTTAGCATGAGATGTGATATCTCAATGCCTCTAATGCCAAACCTGAGATCCTTCCAATAGCATGAGATGTCATATCTCAATGCTTCTGATACCAAACCTGAGATCCTTCCTATAACATGAGATGTGATATCCAAATCCTTCCCCTTCCAAATCTGAGACCCTCCCTTTAGCATGAGATGTGATATCCAACTCCTTCCCATTCCAATCCTGAGACCCTTCTGATAGCATGAGATGTGATATCTCAATGCCTCTAATACCAAACCTGATTCCTACCTCTAACATGAAATGTGATATCCAACCCCTTCCCTTTCCAAACGTGAGACCCTCCCTATAGCATGAGATGTGATATCCAAGTCCTTCCCATTCCAATCCTGAGACCCTTCCTATAGCATGAGATGTGATATCTCAATGCTTCTAATACCAAACCTGAGACACTTCCTATAACATAAGATGGGATATCCAACTCCTTCCCATTCCAATCCTGAGACCCTTCCGATAGCAGAGATGTGATATCTCAATGCTCATACCAAACCTGAGACCCTTCCTGTGGCATGAGATGTCATATACAACGCCTTCCCATTCCAATCCTGAGACCCTTCCTATAGCATGAGATGTGATATCCAACTCCTTCCCATTCCAATCCTGAGACCCTTCCTATAGCATGAGATTTGATATCTCAATGCTTCTAACACCAAACCTGAGATCCTTCCGATAGCATGAGATGTGATATCTCAATGCTTCTAATACCAAACCTGAGATCATTCCTATAACACGAGATGTTATATCCAAATCCTTCCCCTTCCAAACCTGAGACCCTCCCTTTAGCATGAGATGTGATATCCAACTCCTTCCCATTCCAATCCTGAGACCCTTCCTATAGCATGAGATGTGATTTCTCAATGCTTCTAATACCAAACCTGAGATCCTTCCTATAACATGAGATGTGATATACAACTCCTTCCCATTCCAATCCTGAGACCCTTCCTATAGCATGAGATGTGATATCTCAATGCTTATACCAAACCTGAGACCCTTCCTATTGCATGAGATGTGATATCCAACTACTTCCCATTCCAATCCTGAGACCCTTCCTATAGCATGAGATGTGATATCCAACTCCTTCCCTTTCCAAACCTGAGAGCCTATCTATAGCATGAGATGTGATATCCAATTCCTTCCCATTCCAATCCTGAGACCCTTCCTATAGCATGAGATGTGATATCTCAATGCTTCTAATACCAAACCTGAGACTCTTCCTATAGCATGAGATGTGATATCCAACTACTTCCCATTCCAATCCTGAGACCCTTCTTATAGCATGAGATGTGATATCCAACTCCTTCCATTCCAATCCTGAGACCCATCCTATAGCATGAGATGTGATATCTCAATGCTTATACCAAACCTGAGACCCTTCCTATAGCATGAGATGTGATATCCAACTACTTCCCATTCCAATCCTGAGAAATTTCCTATAGCATGAGATGTGATATCCAACTCCTTCCCTTTCCAAACCTGAGAGCATATCTATAGCATGAGATGGGATATCCAACTCCTTCCCATTCCAATCCTGAGACACTTCCGATAGCAGAGATGTGATATCTCAATGCTTATACCAAACCTGAGACCCTTCCTATAACATGAGATGTGATATCCAACTCCTTCCCGTTCCAAACCTGAGACCCTTCCTTTAGCATGAGATGTGATATCCAGCTCCTTCCCATTCCAATCCTGAGACACTTCTGATAGCATAAGATGTGATATCTCAATGCTTCTAATATCAAAACTGAGACCCTCCCTATAGCATGATATGTGATATCTAAGTCCTTCCCATTCCAATCCTAAGACCCTTCCTATAGCAGGAGATGTGATATCTCAATGCTTCTACCAAACCTGAGACCCTTCCTTTAGCATGAGATGTGATATCCAACTCCTTCCCATTCCAGTCATGAGACCCTTCCTATAGCATGAGATATGATATCTCAATACTTCTAATACCAAACCTGAGATCCTTCTGATAACATGAGATGTGATATCCAAATCCTTCCCCTTCCAAACCTGAGACCCTCCCTTTAGCATGAGATGTGATATCCAACTCCTTCCCATTCCAATCCTGAGACCCTTCTGATAGCATGAGATGTGATATCTCAATGCTTCTAATACCAAACCTGAGATCCTTCCTATAACATGAGATGTGATATCCAACTCCTTCCTTTTCCAATCCTGAGACCCTTCCTATAGCATGAGAAGTGATATCTCCATGCGTATACCAAACCTGAGACCCTTCCTATAGCATGAGATGTGATATCCAAATCCTTCCCATTCCAATCCTGAGACCCTTCCTATAGCATGAGATGTGATATCTCAATGCTTTTACCAAACCAGAGACCCGTCCTATAACATGAGATGGGATATCCAACTCCTTCCCATTCCAATCCTGAGCCACTTCCGATAGCAGAGATGTGATATCTCATTGCTTATACCAAACCTGAGACCCTTCCTATAACATAAGATGTGATATCCAACTCATTCCCATTCCAAACCTGAGACACTTCCTATAGCATATGTGATATCCAACTCCTTCCCATTCCAAACATGAGACCCTTCCGATAGCATGAGATGTGATATCCAACTCCTTCCAATTCAAATACTGAGACCCTTCCAATAGCATATGTGATATCTCAATGCTTCTAATATCAAACCTGAGAACCTCCCTATAGCATGAGATGTGATATCCAACTCCTTCCCATCCCAATCCTGAGACACTTCCGATTTCAGAGATGTGATATCTCAATGTTTATACCAAACCTGAGACTCTTCCTATAACATGAGATGTGATATCCAACTCCTTCCCGTTCCAAACCTGAGACCCTTCCTATAGCATGAGATGTGATATCCAGCTCCTTCCCATTCCAATCCTGAGACCCTTCCGATAGCATGAGATGTGTTATCTCAATGCTTCTAATACCAAACCTGAGATCCTTCTTATAACATGTGATGTGATATCCAAATCCTTCCCCTTCCAAACCTGAGACCCTCCCTTTAGCATGAGATGTGATATCCAACTCCTTCCCATTCCAATCCTGAGACCCTTATGATAGCATGAGATGTGATATCTCAATGCTTCTAATACCAAACCTGAGATCCTTCCTATAACATGAGATGTGATATCCAAATCCTTCCCCTTCCAAACCTGAGACCCTCCCTTTAGCATGAGATGTGATATCCAACTCCTTCCCATTCCAATCCTGAGACCCTTCTGATAGCATGAGATGTGATATCTCAATGCCTCTAATACCAAACCTGAGATCCTACCTCTAACATGAAATGTGATATCCAACTCCTTCCCTTTCCAAACCTGAGACCCTGCCTATAGCATGAGATGTGATATCCAAGTCCTTCCCATTCCAATCCTGAGACCCTTCCTATAGCATGAGATGTGATATCTCAATGCTTATACCAAACCTGGGACCCTTCCTATGGCATGAGATGTCATATACAACTCCTTCCCATTCCAATCCTGAGACCCTTCCTATAGCATGAGATGTGATATCTCAATGCTTATACCAAACCTGAGACCCTTCCTATAGCATGAGATGTGATATCCAACTTCTTCCCATTCCAATCCTGAGACCCTTCCTATAACATGAGATGTGATGTCTCAATGCTTCTAATACCAAACCTGAGATCTTTCCTATAACATGAGATGTGATATCCAACTCCTTCCCATTCCAATTCTGAGACCCTTCCTATAGCACGAGATGTGATATCTCAATGCCTCTTTACCAAACCTGATATCCTACCTCTAACATGAAATGTGATATCCAACTCCTTCCCCTTCCAAACCTGAGAGCCTTCCTATAGCATGAGATGTGATATCCAAGTCCTTCCCATTCCAATCCTGAGACCCTTCCTATAACATCAGATGTGATATCCAACTCCTTCCCATTCCAACCTGAGACCCTTCCTATAGCATGAGATGGGATATCCAACTCCTTCCAAATCCAATCCTGATACCCTTCCGATAGCATGAGATGTGATATCCCAATGCTTCTACAAAACCTGAGACCCATACATGGCATGAGATGTGATATCAAACTCCTTCCCATTCCAATCCTGAGACCCTTCCGATAGCAGAGATGTGATATCTCAATGCTTATACCAAACCTGAGACCCTTCCTATGGCATGAGATGTCATATACAACTCCTTCCCATTCCAATCCTGAGACCCTTCCTATAGCATGAGATGTGATATCTCAATGCTTATACCAAACCTGAGACCCTTCCTATAGCATGAGATGTGATATCCAACTCCTTCCCATTCCAATCCTGAGACCCTTCCTATAGCATGAGATGTGATATCTCAATGCTTATACTAAACCTGAATCCCTTCCTATAGCATGAGATGTGATATCCAACTCCTTCCCATTCCAATCCTGAGACCCTTCCTATAGCATTAGATGTGATATCTCAATGCCTCTAATACCAAACCTGAGATCCTTCCTCTAACATGAAATGTGATATCCAACTCCTTCCCTTTCCAAACCTGAGAGCCTACCTATAGCATGAGATGTGATATCCAAGTCCTTCCCATTCCAATCCTTAGACCCTTCCTACAGCATGCAATATGATATCTCAATGATTCTAATAACAAACCTGAGACCCGTCCTATAACATGAGATGGGATATCCAACTCCTTCCCATTCCAATCCTGAGACACTTCCAATAGCAGAGATGTGATATCTCAATGCTTATACCAAACCTGAGACCCTTCCTATAGCATGAGATGTGATATCCAATTCTTTCCCGTTCCAAACCTGAGACCCTTCCTATAGCATATGTGATATCCAACTCCTTCCCATTCCAAACATGAGACCCTTCCTATAGCAAGAATGTAATATCCAACTCCTTCCCATTCCAATCCTGAGACCCTTCCTACAGCATGCGATGTGATATCTCAATGCTTCTAATACCAGACCTGAGACCCGTCCTATAACATGAGATGGGATATCCAACTCCTTCAAGTTCCAAACCTGAGACCCTTCCTATAGCATGAGATGTGATATCAAACTCCTTCCCATTCCAATCCTGAGACCCTTCCGATAGCATGAGATGTGTTATCTCAATGCCTCTTTACCAAACCTGAGATCCTACCTCTAATATGAAATGTGATATCCAACTCCTTCCCCTTCCAAACCTGAGAGCCTTCCTATAGCATGAGATGTGATATCCAAGTCCTTCCCATTCCAATCCTGAGAACCTTCCTATAACATGAGATGTGATGTCTCAATGCTTCTAATACCAAACCTGAGATCTTTCCTATAACATGAGATGTGATATCCAACTCCTTCCCATTCCAATCCTGAGACCCTTCCTATAGCATGAGATGTGATATCTCAATGCCTCTTTACCAAACCTGAGATCCTACCTCTAACATGAAATGTGATATCCAACTCCTTCCCCTTCCAAACCTGAGAGCCTTCCTATAGCATGAGATGTGATATCCAACTCCTTCCCTTTCCAAACCTGAGAGCATATCTATAGCATGAGATGGGATATCCAACTCCTTCCCATTCCAATCCTGAGACACTTCCGATAGCAGAGATGTGATATCTCAATGCTTATACCAAACCTGAGACCCTTCCTATAAAATGAGATGTGATATCCAACTCCTTCCCGTTCCAAACCTGAGACCCTTCCTTTAGCATGAGATGTGATATCCAGCTCCTTCCCATTCCAATCCTGAGACACTTCCGATAGCATAAGATGTGATATCTCAATGCTTCTAATATCAAAACTGAGATCCTCCCTATAGCATGATATGTGATATCTAAGTCCTTCCCATTCCAATCCTAAGACCCTTCCTATAGCAGGAGATGTGATATCTCAATGCTTCTACCAAACCTGAGACCCTTCCTTTAGCATGAGATGTGATATCCAACTCCTTCCCATTCCAGTCCTGAGACCCTTCCTATAGCATGAGATATGATATCTCAATACTTCTAATACCAAACCTGAGATCCTTCTGATAACATGAGATGTGATATCCAAATCCTTCCCCTTCCAAACCTGAGACCCTCCCTTTAGCATGAGATGTGATATCCAACTCCTTCCCATTCCAATCCTGAGACCCTTCTGATAGCATGAGATGTGATATCTCAATGCTTCTAATACCAAACCTGAGATCCTTCCTATAACATGAGATGTGATATCCAACTCCTTCCTTTTCCAATCCTGAGACCCTTCCTATAGCATGAGAAGTTATATCTCCATGCGTATACCAAACCTGAGACCCTTCCTATAGCATGAGATGTGATATCCAAATCCTTCCCATTCCAATCCTGAGACCCTTCCTATAGCATGAGATGTGATATCTCAATGCTTTTACCAAACCAGAGACCCGTCCTATAACATGAGATGGGATATCCAACTCCTTCCCATTCCAATCCTGAGCCACTTCCGATAGCAGAGATGTGATATCTCAATGCTTATACCAAACCTGAGACCCTTCCTATAACATAAGATGTGATATCCAACTCATTCCCATTCCAAACCTGAGGCACTTCCTATAGCATATGTGATATCCAACTCCTTCCCATTCCAAACATGAGACCCTTCCGATAGCATGAGATGTGATATCCAACTCCTTCCAATTCCAATACTGAGACCCTTCCAATAGCATATGTGATATCTCAATGCTTCTAATATCAAACCTGAGAACCTCCCTATAGCATGAGATGTGATATCCAACTCCTTCCCATCCCAATCCTGAGACACTTCCGATTTCAGAGATGTGATATCTCAATGTTTATACCAAACCTGAGACTCTTCCTATAACATGAGATGTGATATCCAACTCCTTCCCGTTCCAAACCTGAGACCCTTCCTATAGCATGAGATGTGATATCCAACTCCTTCCCATTCCAATCCTGAGACCCTTCCTATAGCATGAGAAGTGATATCTCCATGCGTATATCAAACCTGAGACCCTTCCTATAGCATGAGATGTGATATCCAAATCCTTCCCATTCCAATCCTGAGACCCTTCCTATAGCATGAGATGTGATATCTCAATGCTTATACCAAACCAGAGACCCGTCCTATAACATGAGATGGGATATCCAACTCCTTCCCATTCCAATCCTGAGACCCTTCCTATAACATGAGATGTGATATCCAACTCCTTCCCATTCCAACCTGAGACCCTTCCTATAGCATGAGATGGGATATCCAACTCCTTCCAAATCCAATCCTGATACCCTTCCGATAGCATGAGATGTGATATCCCAATGCTTCTACCAAACCTGAGACCCATACTATGGCATGAGATGTGATATCAAACTCCTTCCCATTCCAATCCTGAGGCCCTTCCTATAGCTTGAGATGTGATATCCAACTCCTTCCCATTCCAATTCTGAGACCCTTCCTATACCATGAGACTTGATATCTCAATGCTTCTAATACCAAACCTGAGACCCGTCCTATAACGTGAGATGTGATATCCAAATCCTTCGCCTTCCAAACCTTAGACCCTTCCTTTATCATGAGATGTGATTTCCAACTCCTTCCCATTCCAATCCTGACACCCTTCCGATATCATGAGATTTGTTATCTCAATGCTTGTAATATCAAACTTGAGACCCTCCCTATAGCATGAGATCTGACATCCAAGTCCTTCCCATTCCAATCCTGAGACCCTTCCTATAGCATGAGATGTGATATCTCAATGCTTCTAATACCAAACCTGAGACCCTTCCTATAACATGAGATGGGATATCCAACTCCTTCCCATTCCAATCCTGAGACCCTTCCGATAGCAGAGATGTGATATCTCAATGCTTATACCAAACCTGAGACCCTTGCTATGGCCTGAGATGTCATATACAACTCCTTCCCATTCCAATCCTGAGACCCTTCCTATAGCATGAGATGTGATATCTCAATGCTTATACCAAACCTGAGACCCTTCCTATAGCATGAGATGTGATATCCAACTCCTTCCCATTCCAATCCTGAGACCCTTCCCATAGCATGAGATGTGATGTCTCAATGCTTCTAATACCAAACCTGAGATCCTTCCTATAACATGAGATGTGATATCCAACTCCTTCCCATTCCAATCCTGAGACCCTTCCTATAGCATGAGAAGTGATATCTCCATGCTTATAGCAAACCTGAGACCCTTCCTATAGCATGAGATGTAATATCCAACTCCTTCCCATTCCAATCCTGAGACCCTTCCTATAGCATGAGAAGTGATATCTCCATGTGTATACCAAACCTGAGACCCTTCCTATAGCATGAGATGTGATATCCAAATCCTTCCCATTCCAATCCTGAGACCCTTCCTATAGCATGAGATGTGGTATCTCAATGCTTATACCAAACCAGAGACCCGTCCTATAACATGAGATGGGATATCCAATTCCTTCCCATTCCAATCCTGAGCCACTTCCGATAGCAGAGATGTGATATCTCAATGCTTATACCAAACCTGAGACCCTTCCTATAACATGAGATGGGATATCCAACTCCTTCCCGTTCCAAACCTGAGACCCTTCCTATAGCATGAGATGTGATATCCAATTCCTTCCCATCCCAATCCTGAGACACCTCCGATAGCAGAGATGTGATATCTCAATGCTTATACCAAACCTGAGACTCTTCCTATAACATGAGATGTGATATCCAACTCCTTCCCGTTCCAAACCTGAGACCCTTCCTATAGCATGAGATGTGATATCCAACTCCTTCCCATTCCAATCCTGAGACCCTTCCGATAGCATGAGATGTGATATCTCAATGCTTCTAATACCAAACCTGTGATCCTTCCTATAATAAGAGATGTGATATCCAAATCCTTCCCCTTCCAAACCTGGGCCCCTCCCTTTAGCATGAGATGTGATATCTCAATGCCTCTAATGCCAAACCTGAGATCCTTCCAATAGCATGAGATGTCATATCTCAATGCTTCTGATACCAAACCTGAGATCCTTCCTATAACATGAGATGTGATATCCAAATCCTTCCCCTTCCAAATCTGAGACCCTCCCTTTAGCATGAGATGTGATATCCAACTCCTTCCCATTCCAATCCTGAGACCCTTCTGATAGCATGAGATGTGATATCTCAATGCCTCTAATACCAAACCTGATTCCTACCTCTAACATGAAATGTGATATCCAACCCCTTCCCTTTCCAAACGTGAGACCCTCCCTATAGCATGAGATGTGATATCCAAGTCCTTCCCATTCCAATCCTGAGACCCTTCCTATAGCATGAGATGTGATATCTCAATGCTTCTAATACCAAACCTGAGACACTTCCTATAACATAAGATGGGATATCCAACTCCTTCCCATTCCAATCCTGAGACCCTTCCGATAGCAGAGATGTGATATCTCAATGCTTATACCAAACCTGAGACCCTTCCTGTGGCATGAGATGTCATATACAACGCCTTCCCATTCCAATCCTGAGACCCTTCCTATAGCATGAGATGTGATATCCAACTCCTTCCCATTCCAATCCTGAGACCCTTCCTATAGCATGAGATTTGATATCTCAATGCTTCTAACACCAAACCTGAGATCCTTCCGATAGCATGAGATGTGATATCTCAATGCTTCTAATACCAAACCTGAGATCATTCCTATAACACGAGATGTTATATCCAAATCCTTCCCCTTCCAAACCTGAGACCCTCCCTTTAGCATGAGATGTGATATCCAACTCCTTCCCATTCCAATCCTGAGACCCTTCCTATAGCATGAGATGTGATTTCTCAATGCTTCTAATACCAAACCTGAGACACTTCCTATAGCATGAGAAGTGATATCTCAATGCTTATACCAAACCTGAGACCCTTCCTACGGCATGATATGTCATATACAACTCCTTCCCATTCCAATCCTGAGACCCTTCCTATAGCATGAGATGTGATATCTCAATGCTTATACCAAACCTGAGACCCTTCCTATTGCATGAGATGTGATATCCAACTACTTCCCATTCCAATCCTGAGACCCTTCCTATAGCATGAGATGTGATATCCAACTCCTTCCCTTTCCAAACCTGAGAGCCTATCTATAGCATGAGATGTGATATCCAATTCCTTCCCATTCCAATCCTGAGACCCTTCCTATAGCATGAGAT
Source organism: Ambystoma mexicanum (assembly GCF_040938575.1). NCBI lineage: Eukaryota > Metazoa > Chordata > Amphibia > Caudata > Ambystomatidae > Ambystoma > Ambystoma mexicanum. The sequence continues at coordinate 1,143,099,459 of NC_090934.1, forward strand.
GTGATATCTCAATGCTTCTAATACCAAACCTGAGACTCTTCCTATAGCATGAGATGTGATATCCAACTACTTCCCATTCCAATCCTGAGACCCTTCTTATAGCATGAGATGTGATATCCAACTCCTTCCATTCCAATCCTGAGACCCATCCTATAGCATGAGATGTGATATCTCAATGCTTATACCAAACCTGAGACCCTTCCTATAGCATGAGATGTGATATCCAACTACTTCCCATTCCAATCCTGAGAAATTTCCTATAGCATGAGATGTGATATCCAACTCCTTCCCTTTCCAAACCTGAGAGCATATCTATAGCATGAGATGTGATATCCAATTCCTTCCCATCCCAATCCTGAGACACCTCCGATAGCAGAGATGTGATATCTCAATGCTTATACCAAACCTGAGACCCTTCCTATAACATGAGATGTGATATCCAACTCCTTCCCGTTCCAAACCTGAGACCCTTCCTATAGCATGAGATGTGATATCCAACTCCTTCCCATTCCAATCCTGAGACCCTTCCGATAGCATGAGATGTGATATCTCAATGCTTCTAATACCAAACCTGTGATCCTTCCTATAATAAGAGATGTGATATCCAAATCCTTCCCCTTCCAAACCTGGGCCCCTCCCTTTAGCATGAGATGTGATATCTCAATGCCTCTAATGCCAAACCTGAGATCCTTCCAATAGCATGAGATGTCATATCTCAATGCTTCTGATACCAAACCTGAGATCCTTCCTATAACATGAGATGTGATATCCAAATCCTTCCCCTTCCAAATCTGAGACCCTCCCTTTAGCATGAGATGTGATATCCAACTCCTTCCCATTCCAATCCTGAGACCCTTCTGATAGCATGAGATGTGATATCTCAATGCCTCTAATACCAAACCTGATTCCTACCTCTAACATGAAATGTGATATCCAACCCCTTCCCTTTCCAAACGTGAGACCCTCCCTATAGCATGAGATGTGATATCCAAGTCCTTCCCATTCCAATCCTGAGACCCTTCCTATAGCATGAGATGTGATATCTCAATGCTTCTAATACCAAACCTGAGACACTTCCTATAACATAAGATGGGATATCCAACTCCTTCCCATTCCAATCCTGAGACCCTTCCGATAGCAGAGATGTGATATCTCAATGCTCATACCAAACCTGAGACCCTTCCTGTGGCATGAGATGTCATATACAACGCCTTCCCATTCCAATCCTGAGACCCTTCCTATAGCATGAGATGTGATATCCAACTCCTTCCCATTCCAATCCTGAGACCCTTCCTATAGCATGAGATTTGATATCTCAATGCTTCTAACACCAAACCTGAGATCCTTCCGATAGCATGAGATGTGATATCTCAATGCTTCTAATACCAAACCTGAGATCATTCCTATAACACGAGATGTTATATCCAAATCCTTCCCCTTCCAAACCTGAGACCCTCCCTTTAGCATGAGATGTGATATCCAACTCCTTCCCATTCCAATCCTGAGACCCTTCCTATAGCATGAGATGTGATTTCTCAATGCTTCTAATACCAAACCTGAGATCCTTCCTATAACATGAGATGTGATATCCAACCCCTTCCCATTCCAATCCTGAGACACTTCCTATAGCATGAGAAGTGATATCTCAATGCTTATACCAAACCTGAGACCCTTCCTACGGCATGAGATGTCATATACAACTCCTTCCCATTCCAATCCTGAGACCCTTCCTATAGCATGAGATGTGATATCTCAATGCTTATACCAAACCTGAGACCCTTCCTATTGCATGAGATGTGATATCCAACTACTTCCCATTCCAATCCTGAGACCCTTCCTATAGCATGAGATGTGATATCCAACTCCTTCCCTTTCCAAACCTGAGAGCCTATCTATAGCATGAGATGTGATATCCAATTCCTTCCCATTCCAATCCTGAGACCCTTCCTATAGCATGAGATGTGATATCTCAATGCTTCTAATACCAAACCTGAGACTCTTCCTATAGCATGAGATGTGATATCCAACTACTTCCCATTCCAATCCTGAGACCCTTCTTATAGCATGAGATGTGATATCCAACTCCTTCCATTCCAATCCTGAGACCCATCCTATAGCATGAGATGTGATATCTCAATGCTTATACCAAACCTGAGACCCTTCCTATAGCATGAGATGTGATATCCAACTACTTCCCATTCCAATCCTGAGAAATTTCCTATAGCATGAGATGTGATATCCAACTCCTTCCCTTTCCAAACCTGAGAGCATATCTATAGCATGAGATGGGATATCCAACTCCTTCCCATTCCAATCCTGAGACACTTCCGATAGCAGAGATGTGATATCTCAATGCTTATACCAAACCTGAGACCCTTCCTATAACATGAGATGTGATATCCAACTCCTTCCCGTTCCAAACCTGAGACCCTTCCTTTAGCATGAGATGTGATATCCAGCTCCTTCCCATTCCAATCCTGAGACACTTCTGATAGCATAAGATGTGATATCTCAATGCTTCTAATATCAAAACTGAGACCCTCCCTATAGCATGATATGTGATATCTAAGTCCTTCCCATTCCAATCCTAAGACCCTTCCTATAGCAGGAGATGTGAAATCTCAATGCTTCTACCAAACCTGAGACCCTTCCTTTAGCATGAGATGTGATATCCAACTCCTTCCCATTCCAGTCCTGAGACCCTTCCTATAGCATGAGATATGATATCTCAATACTTCTAATACCAAACCTGAGATCCTTCTGATAACATGAGATGTGATATCCAAATCCTTCCCCTTCCAAACCTGAGACCCTCCCTTTAGCATGAGATGTGATATCCAACTCCTTCCCATTCCAATCCTGAGACCCTTCTGATAGCATGAGATGTGATATCTCAATGCTTCTAATACCAAACCTGAGATCCTTCCTATAACATGAGATGTGATATCCAACTCCTTCCTTTTCCAATCCTGAGACCCTTCCTATAGCATGAGAAGTGATATCTCCATGCGTATACCAAACCTGAGACCCTTCCTATAGCATGAGATGTGATATCCAAATCCTTCCCATTCCAATCCTGAGACCCTTCCTATAGCATGAGATGTGATATCTCAATGCTTTTACCAAACCAGAGACCCGTCCTATAACATGAGATGGGATATCCAACTCCTTCCCATTCCAATCCTGAGCCACTTCCGATAGCAGAGATGTGATATCTCATTGCTTATACCAAACCTGAGACCCTTCCTATAACATAAGATGTGATATCCAACTCATTCCCATTCCAAACCTGAGACACTTCCTATAGCATATGTGATATCCAGCTCCTTCCCATTCCAAACATGAGACCCTTCCGATAGCATGAGATGTGATATCCAACTCCTTCCAATTCAAATACTGAGACCCTTCCAATAGCATATGTGATATCTCAATGCTTCTAATATCAAACCTGAGAACCTCCCTATAGCATGAGATGTGATATCCAACTCCTTCCCATCCCAATCCTGAGACACTTCCGATTTCAGAGATGTGATATCTCAATGTTTATACCAAACCTGAGACTCTTCCTATAACATGAGATGTGATATCCAACTCCTTCCCGTTCCAAACCTGAGACCCTTCCTATAGCATGAGATGTGATATCCAGCTCCTTCCCATTCCAATCCTGAGACCCTTCCGATAGCATGAGATGTGTTATCTCAATGCTTCTAATACCAAACCTGAGATCCTTCTTATAACATGTGATGTGATATCCAAATCCTTCCCCTTCCAAACCTGAGACCCTCCCTTTAGCATGAGATGTGATATCCAACTCCTTCCCATTCCAATCCTGAGACCCTTATGATAGCATGAGATGTGATATCTCAATGCTTCTAATACCAAACCTGAGATCCTTCCTATAACATGAGATGTGATATCCAAATCCTTCCCCTTCCAAACCTGAGACCCTCCCTTTAGCATGAGATGTGATATCCAACTCCTTCCCATTCCAATCCTGAGACCCTTCTGATAGCATGAGATGTGATATCTCAATGCCTCTAATACCAAACCTGAGATCCTACCTCTAACATGAAATGTGATATCCAACTCCTTCCCTTTCCAAACCTGAGACCCTGCCTATAGCATGAGATGTGATATCCAAGTCCTTCCCATTCCAATCCTGAGACCCTTCCTATAGCATGAGATGTGATATCTCAATGCTTATACCAAACCTGGGACCCTTCCTATGGCATGAGATGTCATATACAACTCCTTCCCATTCCAATCCTGAGACCCTTCCTATAGCATGAGATGTGATATCTCAATGCTTATACCAAACCTGAGACCCTTCCTATAGCATGAGATGTGATATCCAACTTCTTCCCATTCCAATCCTGAGTCCCTTCCTATAACATGAGATGTGATGTCTCAATGCTTCTAATACCAAACCTGAGATCTTTCCTATAACATGAGATGTGATATCCAACTCCTTCCCATTCCAATTCTGAGACCCTTCTTATAGCACGAGATGTGATATCTCAATGCCTCTTTACCAAACCTGATATCCTACCTCTAACATGAAATGTGATATCCAACTCCTTCCCCTTCCAAACCTGAGAGCCTTCCTATAGCATGAGATGTGATATCCAAGTCCTTCCCATTCCAATCCTGAGACCCTTCCTATAACATCAGATGTGATATCGAACTCCTTCCCATTCCAACCTGAGACCCTTCCTATAGCATGAGATGGGATATCCAACTCCTTCCAAATCCAATCCTGATACCCTTCCGATAGCATGAGATGTGATATCCCAATGCTTCTACAAAACCTGAGACCCATACATGGCATGAGATGTGATATCAAACTCCTTCCCATTCCAATCCTGAGACCCTTCCGATAGCAGAGATGTGATATCTCAATGCTTATACCAAACCTGAGACCCTTCCTATGGCATGAGATGTCATATACAACTCCTTCCCATTCCAATCCTGAGACCCTTCCTATAGCATGAGATGTGATATCTCAATGCTTATACCAAACCTGAGACCCTTCCTATAGCATGAGATGTGATATCCAACTCCTTCCCATTCCAATCCTGAGACCCTTCCTATAGCATGAGATGTGATATCTCAATGCTTATACTAAACCTGAATCCCTTCCTATAGCATGAGATGTGATATCCAACTCCTTCCCATTCCAATCCTGAGACCCTTCCTATAGCATTAGATGTGATATCTCAATGCCTCTAATACCAAACCTGAGATCCTTCCTCTAACATGAAATGTGATATCCAACTCCTTCCCTTTCCAAACCTGAGAGCCTACCTATAGCATGAGATGTGATATCCAAGTCCTTCCCATTCCAATCCTTAGACCCTTCCTACAGCATGCAATATGATATCTCAATGATTCTAATAACAAACCTGAGACCCGTCCTATAACATGAGATGGGATATCCAACTCCTTCCCATTCCAATCCTGAGACACTTCCGATAGCAGAGATGTGATATCTCAATGCTTATACCAAACCTGAGACCCTTCCTATAGCATGAGATGTGATATCCAATTCTTTCCCGTTCCAAACCTGAGACCCTTCCTATAGCATATGTGATATCCAACTCCTTCCCATTCCAAACATGAGACCCTTCCTATAGCAAGAATGTAATATCCAACTCCTTCCCATTCCAATCCTGAGACCCTTCCTACAGCATGCGATGTGATATCTCAATGCTTCTAATACCAGACCTGAGACCCGTCCTATAACATGAGATGGGATATCCAACTCCTTCAAGTTCCAAACCTGAGACCCTTCCTATAGCATGAGATGTGATATCAAACTCCTTCCCATTCCAATCCTGAGACCCTTCCGATAGCATGAGATGTGTTATCTCAATGCCTCTTTACCAAACCTGAGATCCTACCTCTAATATGAAATGTGATATCCAACTCCTTCCCCTTCCAAACCTGAGAGCCTTCCTATAGCATGAGATGTGATATCCAAGTCCTTCCCATTCCAATCCTGAGAACCTTCCTATAACATGAGATGTGATGTCTCAATGCTTCTAATACCAAACCTGAGATCTTTCCTATAACATGAGATGTGATATCCAACTCCTTCCCATTCCAATCCTGAGACCCTTCCTATAGCATGAGATGTGATATCTCAATGCCTCTTTACCAAACCTGAGATCCTACCTCTAACATGAAATGTGATATCCAACTCCTTCCCCTTCCAAACCTGAGAGCCTTCCTATAGCATGAGATGTGATATCCAAGTCCTTCCCATTCCAATCCTGAGACCCTTCCTATAACATCAGATGTGATATCCAACTCCTTCCCATTCCAACCTGAGACCCTTCCTATAGCATGAGATGGGATATTCAACTCCTTCCAAATCCAATCCTGATACCCTTCCGATAGCATGAGATGTGATATCTCAATGCTTCTAATACCAAACCTGTGACTCTTCTTATAACATGAGATGGGATATCCAACTCCTTCCCATTCCAATCCTGAGACCCTTCCGATAGCAGAGATGTGATATCTCAATGCTTATACCAAACCTGAGACCCTTCCTATGGCATGAGATGTCACATACAACTCCTTCCCATTCCAATCCTGAGACCCTTCCTATAGTATGAGATGTGATATCTCAATGCTTATACCAAACCTGAGACCCTTCCTATAGCATGAGATGTGATATCCAACTCCTTCCCATTCCAATCCTGAGACCCTTCCCATAGCATGAGATGTGATGTCTCAATGCTTCTAATACCAAACCTGAGATCCTTCCTATAACATCAAATGTGATATCCAACTCCTTCCCATTCCAATCCTGAGACCCTTCCTATAGCATGAGATGTGATATCTCAATGCTTATACCAAACCTGAGACCCTTCCTATAGCATGAGATGTGATATCTCAATGCCTCTAATACCAAACCTGAGATCCTTCCCCTAACATGAAATGTGATATCCAACTCCTTCCCTTTCCAAACCTGAGAGCCTAACTATAGCATGGGATGTGATATCCAAGTCCTTCCCATTCCAATCCTTAGACCCTTCCTACAGCATGCAATATGATATCTCAATGATTCTAATAACAAACCTGAGACCCGTCCTATAACATGAGATGGGATATCCAACTCCTTTCAATTCCAATCCTGAGACACTTGCTATAGCATGAGATGTGATATCTCAATGCTTATACCAAACCTGAGACCCTTCCTATGGCATGAGATGTCATATACAACTCCTTCCCATTCCAATCCTGAGACCCTACCTATAGCATGAGATGTGATATCTCAATGCTTATACCAAACCTGAGACCCTTCCTATAGCATGAGATGTGATATCCAACTTCTTCCCATTCCAATCCTGAGACCCTTCCTATAACATGAGATGTGATGTCTCAATGCTTCTAATACCAAACCTGATATCTTTCCTATAACATGAGATGTGATATCCAACTCCTTCCCATTCCAATCCTGAGACCCTTCCTATAGCATGAGATGTGATATCTCAATGCTTATACCAAACCTGAGACCCTTCCTATAGCTTGAGATGTGATATCCAACTCCTTCCCATTCCAATCCTGAGAACCTTCCTATAGCATGAGATGTGATATCTCAATGCCTCTAATACCAAACCTGAGATCCTTCCTCTAACATGAAATGTGATATCCAACTCCTTCCCCTTCCAAACCTGAGAGCCTTCCTATAGCATGAGATATGATATCCAAGTCCTTCCCATTCCAATCCTGAGACCCTTCCTATAACATGAGATGTGATATCCAACTCCTTCCCATTCCAACCTGAGACCCTTCCTATAGCATGAGATGGGATATCCAACTCCTTCCAAATCCAATCCTGATACCCTTCCGATAGCATGAGATGTGATATCCCAATGCTTCTACCAAACCTGAGACCCATACTATGGCATGAGATGTGATAGCAAACTCCTTCCCATTCCAATCCTGAGACCCTTCCTATAGCTTGAGATGTGATATCCAACTCCTTCCCATTCCAATTCTGAGACCCTTCCTATACCATGAGACTTGATATCTCAATGCTTCTAATATCAAACTTGAGACCCTCCCTATAGCATGAGATGTGATATCCAAATCCTTCCCCTTCCAAACCTTAGACCCTTCCTTTATCATGAGATGTGATATCCAACTCCTTCCCATTCCAATCCTGACACCCTTCCGATATCATGAGATTTGTTATCTCAATGCTTCTAATATCAAACTTGAGACCCTCCCTATAGCATGAGATCTGACATCCAAGTCCTTCCCATTCCAATCCTGAGACCCTTCCTATAGCATGAGATGTGATATCTCAATGCTTCTAATACCAAACCTGAGACCCTTCCTATAACATGAGATGGGATATCCAAGTCCTTCCCATTCTAATCCTGAGACCCTTCCCATAGCATGAGATGTGATGTCTCAATGCTTCTAATACCAAACCTGAGATCCTTCCTATAACATGAGATGTGATATCCAACTCCTTCCCATTCCAATCCTGAGACCCTTCCTATAGCATGAGAAGTGATATCTCCATGCTTATACCAAACCCGAGACCCTTCCTATAGCATGAGATGTGATATCCAACTCCTTCCCATTCCAATCCTGAGACCCTTCCTATAGCATGAGAAGTGATATCTCCATGCGTATACCAAACCTGAGACCCTTCCTATAGCATGAGATGTGATATCCAAATCCTTCCCATTCCAATCCTGAGACCCTTCCTATAGCATGAGATGTGATATCTCAATGCTTATACCAAACCAGAGACCCGTCCTATAACATGAGATGGGATATCCAACTCCTTCCCATTCCAAACCTGAGACCCTTCCTATAACATGAGATGTGATATCCAACTCCTTCCCATTCCAACCTGAGACCCTTCCTATAGCATGAGATGGGATATCCAACTCCTTCCAAATCCAATCCTGATACCCTTCCGATAGCATGAGATGTGATATCCCAATGCTTCTACCAAACCAGAGACCCGTCCTATAACATGAGATGGGATATCCAACTCCTTCCCATTCCAAACCTGAGACCCTTCCTATAACATGAGATGTGATATCAAACTCCTTCCCATTCCAATCCTGAGACCCTTCCTATAGCTTGAGATGTGATATCCAACTCCTTCCCATTCCAATTCTGAGACCCTTCCTATACCATGAGACTTGATATCTCAATGCTTCTAATACCAAACCTGAGACCCGTCCTATAACATGAGATGTGATATCCAAATCCTTCCCCTTCCAAACCTTAGACCCTTCCTTTATCATGAGATGTGATATCCAACTCCTTCCCATTCCAATCCTGACACCCTTCCGATATCATGAGATTTGTTATCTCAATGCTTCTAATATCAAACTTGAGACCCTCCCTATAGCATGAGATCTGACATCCAAGTCCTTCCCATTCCAATCCTGAGACCCTTCCTATAGCATGAGATGTGATATCTCAATGCTTCTAATACCAAACCTGAGACCCTTCCTATAACATGAGATGGGATATCCAAGTCCTTCCCATTCTAATCCTGAGACCCTTCCCATAGCATGAGATGTGATGTCTCAATGCTTCTAATACCAAACCTGAGATCCTTCCTATAACATGAGATGTGATATCCAACTCCTTCCCATTCCAATCCTGAGACCCTTCCTATAGCATGAGAAGTGATATCTCCATGCTTATACCAAACCCGAGACCCTTCCTATAGCATGAGATGTGATATCCAACTCCTTCCCATTCCAATCCTGAGACCCTTCCTATAGCATGAGAAGTGATATCTCCATGCGTATACCAAACCTGAGACCCTTCCTATAGCATGAGATGTGATATCCAAATCCTTCCCATTCCAATCCTGAGACCCTTCCTATAGCATGAGATGTGATATCTCAATGCTTATACCAAACCAGAGACCCGTCCTATAACATGAGATGGGATATCCAACTCCTTCCCATTCCAAACCTGAGACCCTTCCTATAACATGAGATGTGATATCCAACTCCTTCCCATTCCAACCTGAGACCCTTCCTATAGCATGAGATGGGATATCCAACTCCTTCCAAATCCAATCCTGATACCCTTCCGATAGCATGAGATGTGATATCCCAATGCTTCTACCAAACCAGAGACCCGTCCTATAACATGAGATGGGATATCCAACTCCTTCCCATTCCAAACCTGAGACCCTTCCTATAACATGAGATGTGATATCAAACTCCTTCCCATTCCAATCCTGAGACCCTTCCTATAGCTTGAGATGTGATATCCAACTCCTTCCCATTCCAATTCTGAGACCCTTCCTATACCATGAGACTTGATATCTCAATGCTTCTAATACCAAACCTGAGACCCGTCCTATAACATGAGATGTGATATCCAAATCCTTCCCCTTCCAAACCTTAGACCCTTCCTTTATCATGAGATGTGATTTCCAACTCCTTCCCATTCCAATCCTGACACCCTTCCGATATCATGAGATTTGTTATCTCAATGCTTCTAATATCAAACTTGAGACCCTCCCTATAGCATGAGATCTGACATCCAAGTCCTTCCCATTCCAATCCTGAGACCCTTCCTATAGCATGAGATGTGATATCTCAATGCTTCTAATACCAAACCTGAGACCCTTCCTATAACATGAGATGGCATATCCAACTCCTTCCCATTCCAATCCTGAGACCCTTCCGATAGCAGAGATGTGATATCTCAATGCTTATACCAAACCTGAGACCCTTGCTATGGCCTGAGATGTCATATACAACTCCTTCCCATTCCAATCCTGAGACCCTTCCTATAGCATGAGATGTGATATCTCAATGCTTATACCAAACCTGAGACCCTTCCTATAGCATGAGATGTGATATCCAACTCCTTCCCATTCCAATCCTGAGACCCTTCCCATAGCATGAGATGTGATGTCTCAATGCTTCTAATACCAAACCTGAGACCCTTCCTATAACATGAGATGTAATATCCAACTCCTTCCCATTCCAATCCTGAGACCCTTCCTATAGCATGAGAAGTATCTCCATGCGTATACCAAACCTGAGACCCTTCCTATAGCATGAGATGTGATATCCAAATCCTTCCCATTCCAATCCTGAGCCACTTCCGATAGCAGAGATGTGATATCTCCATGCTTATACCAAACCTGAGACCCTTCCTATAGCATGAGATGTAATATCCAACTCCTTCCCATTCCAATCCTGAGACCCTTCCTATAGCATGAGAAGTATCTCCATGCGTATACCAAACCTGAGACCCTTCCTATAGCATGAGATGTGATATCCAAATCCTTCCCATTCCAATCCTGAGCCACTTCCGATAGCAGAGATGTGATATCTCAATGCTTATACCAAACCCGAGACCCTTCCTATAACATGAGATGTGATATCCAACTCATTCCCGTTCCAAACCTGAGACACTTCCTATAGCATATGTGATATCCAAGTCCTTCCCATTCCAAACATGAGACCCTTCCTATAGCAAGAATGTAATATCCAACTCCTACCCATTCCAATCCTGAGACCATTCCTATAGCATGAGATGTGATGTATCAATGCTTCTAATACCAAACCTGAGATCCTTCCTATGACATGAAATGTGATATCCAAATCCTTCCCATTCCAAACCTGAGACCCTTCCTACAGCATGCGATGTGATATCTCAATGCTTCTAATATCAAACCTGAGACCCGTCCTATAACATGAGATGGGATATCCAACTCCTTCCCGTTCCAAACCTGTGACCCTTCCTATAGCATGAGATGTGATATCCAATTCCTTCCCATCCCAATCCTGAGACACCTCCGATAGCAGAGATGTGATATCTCAATGCTTATACCAAACCTGAGACTCTTCCTATAACATGAGATGTGATATCCAACTCCTTCCCGTTCCAAACCTGAGACCCTTCCTATAGCATGAGATGTGATATCCAACTCCTTCCCATTCCAATCCTGAGACCCTTCCGATAGCAGAGATGTGATATCTCAATGCTTATACCAAACCTGAGACTCTTCCTATAACGAGATGTGATATCCAACTCCTTCCCTTTCCAAACCTGAGACCCTGCCTATAGCATGAGATGTGATATCCAAGCCCTTCCCATTCCAATCCTGAGACACTTCCTATAGCATGGGATGTGATATCTCAATGCTTATACCAAACCTGAGACCCTTCCTATAGCATGAGATGTGATATCCAACTCCTTCCAATTCCAATCCTGAGACCCTTCCTATAGCATGAGATGTGATATCTCAATTCCTCTAATACCAAACCTGAGATCCTTCCTCTAACATGAAATGTGATATCCAACTCCGTCCCTTTCCAAACCTGAGAGCCTACCTATAGCATGAGATGTGATATCCAAGTCCTTCCCATTCCAATCCTTAGACCCTTCCTACAGCATGCAATATGATATCTCAATGATTCTAATAACAAACCTGAGACCCGTCCTATAACATGAGATGGGATATCCAACTCCTTTCAATTCCAATCCTGAGACACTTCCTATAGCATGAGATGTGATATCTCAATGCTTATACCAAACCTGAGACCCTTCCTATGGCATGAGATGTCATATACAACTCCTTCCCATTCCAATCCTGAGACCCTTCCTATAGCATGAAATGTGATATCTCAATGCTTATACCAAACCTGAGACCCTTCCTATAGCATGAGATGTGATATCCAACTTCTTCCCATTCCAATCCTGAGACCCTTCCTATAACATGAGATGTGATGTCTCAATGCTTCTAATACCAAACCTGATATCTTTCCTATAACATGAGATGTGATATCCAACTCCTTCCCATTCCAATCCTGAGACCCTTCCTATAGCATGAGATGTGATATCTCAATGCTTATACCAAACCTGAGACCCTTCCTATAGCTTGAGATGTGATATCCAACTCCTTCCCATTCCAATCCTGAGAACCTTCCTATAGCATGAGATGTGATATCTCAATGCCTCTAATACCAAACCTGAGATCCTTCCTCTAACATGAGATGTGCTATCCAACTCCTTCCCATTCCAATCCTGAGACCCTTCCTATAGCATGAGATGTGATATCTCAATGCTTATACCAAACCTGAGACCCTTCCTATAGCTTGAGATGTCATATACAACTCCTTCCCATTCCAATCCTGAGACCCTTCCTATAGCATGAGATGTGATATCTCAATGCTTATACCAAACCTGAGACCCTTCCTATAGCATGAGATGTGATATCCAACTTCTTCCCATTCCAATCCTGAGACCCTTCCTATAACATGAGATGTGATGTCTCAATGCTTCTAATACCAAACCTGATATCTTTCCTATAACATGAGATGTGATATCCAACTCCTTCCCATTCCAATCCTGAGACCCTTCCTATAGCATGAGATGTGATATCTCAATGCTTATACCAAACCTGAGACCCTTCCTATAGCTTGAGATGTGATATCCAACTCCTTCCCCTTCCAAACCTGAGAGCCTTCCTATAGCATGAGATATGATATCCACGTCCTTCCCATTCCAATCCTGAGACCCTTCCTATAACATGAGATGTGATATTCAACTCCTTCCCATTCCAACCTGAGACCCTTCCTATAGCATGAGATGGGATATCCAACTCCTTCCAAATCCAATCCTAATACCCTTCCAATAGCATGAGATGTGATATCCCAATGCTTCTACCAAACCTGAGACCCATACTATGGCATGAGATGTGATATCAAACTCCTTCCCATTCCAATCCTGAGACCCTTCCTATAGCTTGAGATGTGATATCCAACTCCTTCCCATTCCAATTCTGAGACCCTTCCTATACCATGAGACGTGATATCTCAATGCTTCTAATACCAAACCTGAGACCCGTCCTATAACATGAGATGTGATATCCAAATCCTTCCCCTTCCAAACCTTAGACCCTTCCTTTATCATGAGATGTGATATCCAACTCCTTCCCATTCCAATCCTGACACCCTTCCGATATCATGAGATTTGTTATCTCAATGCTTCTAATATCAAACTTGAGACCCTCCCTATAGCATGAGATCTGACATCCAAGTCCTTCCCATTCCAATCCTGAGACCCTTCCCATAGCATGAGATGTGATATCTCAATGCTTCTAATACCAAACCTGAGACCCTTCCTATAACATGAGATGGGATATCCAAGTCCTTCCCATTCTAATCCTGAGACCCTTCCCATAGCATGAGATGTGATGTCTCAATGCTTCTAATACGAAACCTGAGATCCTTCCTATAACATGAGATGTGATATCCAACTCCTTCCCATTCCAATCCTGAGACCCTTCCTATAGCATGAGAAGTGATATCTCCATGCTTATACCAAACCCGAGACCCTTCCTATAGCATGAGATGTGATATCCAACTCCTTCCCATTCCAATCCTAGACCCTTCCTATAGCATGAGAAGTGATATCTCCATGCGTATACCAAACCTGAGACCCTTCCTATAGCATGAGATGTGATATCCAACTCCTTCCCATTCCAATCCTGAGACCCTTCTGATGGCATGAGATGTGATATCTCAATGCCTCTAATACCAAACCTGAGATCCTACCTCTAACATGAAATGTGATATCCAACTCCTTCCCCTTCCAACCCTGAGAGCCTTCCTATAGAATGAGATGTGATATCCAAGTCCTTCCCATTCCAATCCTGAGACCCTTCTGATGGCATGAGATGTGATATCTCAATGCCTCTAATACCAAACCTGAGATCCTACCTCTAACATGAAATGTGATATCCAACTCCTTCCCCTTCCAACCCTGAGACCCTGCCTATAGCATGTGATGTGATATCCCAATGCTTCTACAAAACCTGAGACCCATACCATGGCATGAGATGTGATATCAAACTCCTTCCCATTCCAATCCTGAGACCCTTTCTATAGCTTGAGATGTGATATCCAACTCCTTCCCATTCCAATTCTGAGACCCGACCTATACCATGAGATTTGATATCTAAATGCTTCTAATACCAAACCTGAGACCGGTCCTATAACATGAGATGTGATACCCAAATCCTTCCCCTTTCCAAACCTTAGACCCTTCCTATAGCATGAGATGTGATATCTCAATGCTTCTAATACCAAACCTGAGACCCTTCCTATAACGAGATGGGATATCCAACTCCTTCCCATTCCAATCCTGAGACCCTTCCGATAGCAGAGATGTGATATCTCAATGCTTATACCAAACCTGATACCCTTCCTATGGCATGAGATGTCATATACAACTCCTTCCGATTCCAATCCTGAGACCCTTCCTATAGCATGAGATGTGATATCTCAATGCTTCTAATACCAAACCCGAGATCCTTCCTATAACATGAGATGTGATATCAAACTCCTTCCCATTCCTATCCTGAGACCCTTCCGATAGCAGAGATGTGATATCTCAATGCTTATACCAAACCTGATGACCCATCCTATGGCATGAGATGTGATATCCAACTCCTTCCCATTGCAATCCTGAGTTCCTTCCTATAGAATGAGATGTGATATCCAAGTCCTTCCCATTCCAATCCTGAGACCCTTCTGATGGCATGAGATGTGATATCTCAATGCCTCTAATACCAAACCTGAGATCCTACCTCTAACATGAAATGTGATATCCAACTCCTTCCCCTTCCAACCCTGAGACCCTGCCTATAGCATGTGATGTGATATCCCAATGCTTCTACAAAACCTGAGACCCATACCATGGCATGAGATGTGATATCAAACTCCTTCCCATTCCAATCCTGAGACCCTTTCTATAGCTTGAGATGTGATATCCAACTCCTTCCCATTCCAATTCTGAGACCCGACCTATACCATGAGATTTGATATCTAAATGCTTATAATACCAAACCTGAGACCGGTCCTATAACATGAGATGTGATACCCAAATCCTTCCCCTTTCCAAACCTTAGACCCTTCCTATAGCATGAGATGTGATATCTCAATGCTTCTAATACCAAACCTGAGACCCTTCCTATAACGAGATGGGATATCCAACTCCTTCCCATTCCAATCCTGAGACCCTTCCGATAGCAGAGATGTGATATCTCAATGCTTATACCAAACCTGATACCCTTCCTATGGCATGAGATGTCATATACAACTCCTTCCGATTCCAATCCTGAGACCCTTCCTATAGCATGAGATGTGATATCTCAATGCTTCTAATACCAAACCCGAGATCCTTCCTATAACATGAGATGTGATATCAAACTCCTTCCCATTCCTATCCTGAGACCCTTCCGATAGCAGAGATGTGATATCTCAATGCTTATACCAAACCTGATGACCCATCCTATGGCATGAGATGTGATATCCAACTCCTTCCCATTGCAATCCTGAGTTCCTTCCTATAGCATGAGATGTGATATCTCAATGCTTCTATCAAACCTGAGACCCTTCCTTTAGCATGAGATGTGATATCCAACTCCTTGCCATTCCAATTCTGAGACCCTTCCTATAACATGAGACATGATATCCAACTCCTTCCCATTCCAATCCTGAGACTCCTCCTATAGCATGAGATGTGATATCTCAATGCTTCTAATACCAAACATGGGACCCGCCCTATAACATGAGATATGATATCCAAATCCTTCCCATTCCAAACCTGAGACCCTTCCTACAGCATGCGATGTGATATCTCAATGCTTCTAATATCAAACCTGAGACCCGTCCTATAACATGAGATGGGATATCCAACTCCTTCCCGCTCCAAACCTGTGACCCTTCCTATAGCATGAGATGTGATATCCAATTCCTTCCCATCCCAATCCTGAGACACCTCCGATAGCAGAGATGTGATATCTCAATGCTTATACCAAACCTGAGACTCTTCCTATAACATGAGATGTGATATCCAACTCCTTCCCGTTCCAAACCTGAGACCCTTCCTATAGCATGAGATGTGATATCCAACTCCTTCCCATTCCAATCCTGAGACCCTTCCGATAGCAGAGATGTGATATCTCAATGCTTATACCAAACCTGAGACTCTTCCTATAACATGAGATGTGATATCCAACTCCTTCCCTTTCCAAACCTGAGACCCTGCCTATAGCATGAGATGTGATATCCAAGTCCTTCCCATTCCAATCCTGAGACACTTCCTATAGCATGGGATGTGATATCTCAATGCTTATACCAAACCTGAGAACCTTCCTATAGCATGAGATGTGATATCCAACTCCTTCCCATTCCAATCCTGAGACCCTTCCTATAGAATGAGATGTGATATCTCAATTCCTCTAATACCAAACCTGAGATCCTTCCTCTAACATGAAATGTGATATCCAACTCCGTCCCTTTCCAAACCTGAGAGCCTACCTATAGCATGATATGTGATATCCAAGTCCTTCCCATTCCAATCCTTAGACCCTTCCTACAGCATGCAATATGATATCTCAATGATTCTAATAACAAACCTGAGACCCGTCCTATAACATGAGATGGGATATCCAACTCCTTTCAATTCCAATCCTGAGACACTTCCTATAGCATGAGATGTGATATCTCAATGCTTATACCAAACCTGAGACCCTTCCTATGGCATGAGATGTCATATAAAACTCCTTCCCATTCCAATCCTGAGACCCTTCCTATAGCATGAGATGTGATATCTCAATGCTTATACCAAACCTGAGACCCTTCCTATAGCATGAGATGTGATATCCAACTTCTTCCCATTCCAATCCTGAGACCCTTCCTATAACATGAGATGTGATGTCTCAATGCTTCTAATACCAAACCTGATATCTTTCCTATAACATGAGATGTGATATCCAACTCCTTCCCATTCCAATCCTGAGACCCTTCCTATAGCATGAGATGTGATATCTCAATGCTTATACCAAACCTGAGACCCTTCCTATAGCTTGAGATGTGATATCCAACTCCTTCCCATTCCAATCCTGAGAACCTTCCTATAGCATGAGATGTGATATCTCAATGCCTCTAATACCAAACCTGAGATCCTTCCTCTAACATGAGATGTGCTATCCAACTCCTTCCCATTCCAATCCTGAGACCCTTCCTATAGCATGAGATGTGATATCTCAATGCTTATACCAAACCTGAGACCCTTCCTATAGCTTGAGATGTCATATACAACTCCTTCCCATTCCAATCCTGAGACCCTTCCTATAGCATGAGATGTGATATCTCAATGCTTATACCAAACCTGAGACCCTTCCTATAGCATGAGATGTGATATCCAACTTCTTCCCATTCCAATCCTGAGACCCTTCCTATAACATGAGATGTGATGTCTCAATGCTTCTAATACCAAACCTGATATCTTTCCTATAACATGAGATGTGATATCCAACTCCTTCCCATTCCAATCCTGAGACCCTTCCTATAGCATGAGATGTGATATCTCAATGCTTATACCAAACCTGAGACCCTTCCTATAGCTTGAGATGTGATATCCAACTCCTTCCCCTTCCAAACCTGAGAGCCTTCCTATAGCATGAGATATGATATCCACGTCCTTCCCATTCCAATCCTGAGACCCTTCCTATAACATGAGATGTGATATTCAACTCCTTCCCATTCCAACCTGAGACCCTTCCTATAGCATGAGATGGGATATCCAACTCCTTCCAAATCCAATCCTAATACCCTTCCAATAGCATGAGATGTGATATCCCAATGCTTCTACCAAACCTGAGACCCATACTATGGCATGAGATGTGATATCAAACTCCTTCCCATTCCAATCCTGAGACCCTTCCTATAGCTTGAGATGTGATATCCAACTCCTTCCCATTCCAATCCTGACACCCTTCCGATATCATGAGATTTGTTATCTCAATGCTTCTAATATCAAACTTGAGACCCTCCCTATAGCATGAGATCTGACATCCAAGTCCTTCCCATTCCAATCCTGAGACCCTTCCCATAGCATGAGATGTGATATCTCAATGCTTCTAATACCAAACCTGAGACCCTTCCTATAACATGAGATGGGATATCCAAGTCCTTCCCATTCCAATCCTGAGACCCTTCCTATAGCATGAGAAGTGATATCTCCATGCTTACACCAAACCCGAGACCCTTCCTATAGCATGAGATGTGATATCCAACTCCTTCCCATTCCAATCCTAGACCCTTCCTATAGCATGAGAAGTGATATCTCCATGCGTATACCAAACCTGAGACCCTTCCTATAGGAATGAGATGTGATATCCAAATCCTTCCCATTCCAATCCTGAGACCCTTCCTATAGCATGAGATGTGATATCTCAATGCTTATACCAAACCAGAGACCCGTCCTATAACATGAGATGGGATATTCAACTCCTTCCCATTCCAATCCAGAGACCCTTCCTATAACATGAGATGTGATATCCAACTCCTTCCCATTCCAACCTGAGACCCTTCCTATAGCATGAGATGGGATATCCAACTCCTTCCAAATCCAATCCTGATACCCTTCCGATAGCATGAGATGTGATATCCCAATGCTTCTACCAAACCTGAGACCCATACTATGGCATGAGATGTGATATCAAACTCCTTCCCATTCCAATCCTGAGACCCTTCCTATAGCTTGAGATGCGATATCCAACTCCTTCCCATTCCAATTCTGAGACCCTTCCTATACCATGAGACTTGATATCTCAATGCTTCTAATACCAAACCTGAGACCCGTCCTATAACATGAGATGTGATATCCAAATCCTTCCCCTTCCAAACCTTAGACCCTTCCTTTATCATGAGATGTAATTTCCAACTCCTACCCATTCCAATCCTGACACCCTTCCGATATCATGAGATTTGTTATCTCAATGCTTCTAATATCAAACTTGAGACCCTCCCTATAGCATGAGATCTGACATCCAAGTCCTTCCCATTCCAATCCTGAGACCCTTCCTATAGCATGAGATGTGATATCTCAATGCTTCTAATACCAAACCTGAGACCCTTCCTATAACATGAGATGGGATATCCAACTCCTTCCCATTCCAATCCTGAGACCCTTCCGATAGCAGAGATGTGATATCTCAATGCTTATACCAAACCTGAGACCCATACTATGGCATGAGATGTGATATCAAACTCCTTCCCATTCCAATCCTGAGACCCTTCCTATAGCTTGAGATGCAATATCCAACTCCTTCCCATTCCAATTCTGAGACCCTTCCTATACCATGAGACTTGATATCTCAATGCTTCTAATACCAAACCTGAGACCCGTCCTATAACATGAGATGTGATATCCAAATCCTTCCCCTTCCAAACCTTAGACCCTTCCTTTATCATGAGATGTAATTTCCAACTCCTTCCCATTCCAATCCTGACACCCTTCCGATATCATGAGATTTTTTATCTCAATGCTTCTAATATCAAACTTGAGACCCTCCCTATAGCATGAGATCTGACATCCAAGTCCTTCCCATTCCAATCCTGAGACCCTTCCTATAGCATGAGATGTGATATCTCAATGCTTCTAATACCAAACCTGAGACCCTTCCTATAACATGAGATGGGATATCCAACTCCTTCCCATTCCAATCCTGAGACCCTTCCGATAGCAGAGATGTGATATCTCAATGCTTATACCAAACCTGAGACCCTTGCTATGGCCTGAGATGTCATATACAACTCCTTCCCATTCCAATCCTGAGACCCTTCCTATAGCATGAGATGTGATATCTCAATGCTTATACCAAACCTGAGACCCTTCCTATAGCATGAGATGTGATATCCAACTCCTTCCCATTCCAATCCTGAGACCCTTCCCATAGCATGAGATGTGATGTCTCAATGCTTCTAATACCAAACCTGAGACCCTTCCTATAACATGAGATGTGATATCCAACTCCTTCCCATTCCAATCCTGAGACCCTTCCTATAGCATGAGAAGTGATATCTCCAGGCTTATACCAAACCTGAGACCCTTCCTATAGCATGAGATGTGATATCCAAATCCTTCCCATTCCAATCCTGAGCCACTTCCGATAGCAGAGATGTGATATCTCAATGCTTATACCAAACCTGAGACCCTTCCTATAACATGAGATGTGATATCCAACTCATTCCCGTTCCAAACCTGAGACACTTCCTATAGCATATGTCATATCCAAGTCCTTCCCATTTCAAACATGAGACCCTTCCTATAGCAAGAATGTAATATCCAACTCCTACCCATTCCAATCCTGAGACCATTCCTATAGCATGAGATGTGATATATCAATGCTTCTAATACCAAACCTGAGATCCTTCCTATGACATGAAATGTGATATCCAAATCCTTCCCATTCCAAACCTGAGACCCTTCCTACAGCATGCGATGTGATATCTCAATGCTTCTAATATCAAACCTGAGACCCGTCCTATAACATGAGATGGGATATCCAACTCCTTCCCGTTCCAAACCTGAGACCCTTCCTATAGCATGAGATGTGATATCCAATTCCTTCCCATCCCAATCCTGAGACACCTCCGATAGCAGAGATGTGATATCTCAATGCTTATACCAAACCTGAGACTCTTCCTATAACATGAGATGTGATATCCAACTCCTTCCCGTTCCAAACCTGAGCCCCTTCCTATAGCATGAGATGTGATATCCAACTCCTTCCCATTCCAATCCTGAGACCCTTCCGATAGCATGAGATGTGATATCTCAATGCTTCTAATACCAAACCTGTGATCCTTCCTATAATAAGAGATGTGATATCCAAATCCTTCCCCTTCCAAACCTGAGACCCTCCCTTTAGCATGAGATGTGATATCTCAATGCCTCTAATACCAAACCTGAGATCCTTCCAATAGCATGAGATGTCATATCTCAATGCTTCTGATACCAAACCTGAGACCCTTCCTATAACATGAGATGTGATATCCAAATCCTTCCCCTTCCAAACCTGAGACCCTCCCTTTAGCATGAGATGTGATATCCAACTCCTTCCCATTCCAATCTTGAGACCCTTCTGATAGCATGAGATGTGATATCTCAATGCCTCTAATACCAAACCTGATTCCTACCTCTAACATGAAATGTGATATCCAACCCCTTCCCTTTCCAAACGTGAGACCCTCCCTATAGATTCAGATGTGATATCCAAGTCCTTCCCATTCCAATCCTGAGACCCTTCCTTTAGCATGAGATGTGATATCTCAATGCTTCTAATACCAAACCTGAGACCCTTCCTATAACATAAGATGGGATATCCAACTCCTTCCCATTCCAATCCTGAGACCCTTCCGATAGCAGAGATGTGATATCTCAATGCTTATACCAAACCTGAGACCCTTCCTGTGGCATGAGATGTCATATACAACTCCTTCCCATTCCAATCCTGAGACCCTTCCTATAGCATGAGATGTGATATCCAACTCCTTCCCATTCCAATCCTGAGACCCTTCCTATAGCATGAGATTTGATATCTCAATGTTTCTAACACCAAACCTGAGATCCTTCCGATAGCAGAGATGTGATATCTCAATGCTTATACCAAACCTGAGACCCTTCCTGTGGCATGAGATGTCATATACAACTCCTTCCCATTCCAATCCTGAGACCCTTCCTATAGCATGAGATGTGATATCCAACTCCTTCCCATTCCAATCCTGAGACCCTTCCTATAACATAAGATGGGATATCCAACTCCTTCCCATTCCAATCCTGAGACCCTTCCGATAGCAGAGATGTGATATCTCAATGCTTATACCAAACCTGAGACCCTTCCTGTGGCATGAGATGTCATATACAACTCCTTCCCATTCCAATCCTGAGACCCTTCCTATAGCATGAGATGTGATATCCAACTCCTTCCCATTCCAATCCTGAGACCCTTCCTATAGCATGAGATTTGATATCTCAATGCTTCTAATACCAAACCTGAGATCATTCCTATAACACGAGATGTTATATCCAAATCCTTCCCCTTCCAAACCTGAGACCCTCCCTTTAACATATGTGATATCCAACTCCTTCCCATTCCAATCCTGAGACCCTTCCTATAGCATGAGATGTGATTTCTCAATGCTTCTAATACCAAACCTGAGATCCTTCCTATAACATGAGATGTGATATCCAACTCCTTCCCATTCCAATCCTGAGACCCTTCCTATAGCATGAGATGTGATTTCTCAATGCTTCTAATACCAAACCTGAGATCCTTCCTATAGCATGAGATGTGATATCTCAATGCTTATACCAAACCTGAGACCCTTCCTATAGCATGAGATGTGATTTCCAACTACTTCCCATTCCAATCCTGAGACCCTTCCTATAGCATGAGATGTGATATCCAACTCCTTCCCTTTCCAAACCTGAGAGCCTATCTATAGCATGAGATGTGATATCCAATTCCTTCCCATTCCAATCCTGAGACCCTTCCTATAGCATGAGATGTGATATCTCAATGCTTATACCAAACCTGAGACCCTTCCTATAGCATGAGATGTGATATCCAACTACTTCCCATTCCAATCCTGAGACCCTTCCTATAGCATGAGATGTGATATCCAACTCCTTCCCTTTCCAAACCTGAGAGCCTATCTATAGCATGATGTGATATCCAATTCCTTCCCATTCCAATCCTGAGACCCTTCCTATAGCATGAGATGTGATATGTCAATGCTTCTAATACCAAACCTGAGACCCTTCCTATTGCATGAGATGTGATATCCAACTACTTCCCATTCCAATCCTGAGACCCTTCTTATAGCATGAGATGTGATATCCAACTCCTTCCATTCCAATCCTGAGACCCATCCTATAGCATGAGATGTGATATCCAACTACTTCCCATTCCAATCCTGAGAAATTTCCTATCGCATGAGATGTGATATCCAACTCCTTCCCTTTCTAAACCTGAGAGCATATCTATAGCATGAGATGGGATATCCAACTCCTTCCCATTCCAATCCTGAGAAATTTCCTATCGCATGAGATGTGATATCCAACTCCTTCCCTTTCCAAACCTGAGAGCATATCTATAGCATGAGATGGGATATCCAACTCCTTCCCATTCCAATCCTGAGACACTTCCGATAGCAGAGATGTGATATCTCAATGCTTATACCAAACCTGAGACCCTTCCTATAACATGAGATGTGATATCCAACTCCTTCCCGTTCCAAACCTGAGACCCTTCCTTTAGCATGAGATGTGATATCCAGCTCCTTCCCATTCCAATCCTGAGACACTTCCGATAGCATAAGATGTGATATCTCAATGCTTCTAATATCAAAACTGAGACCCTCCCAATAGCATGATATGTGATATCTAAGTCCTTCCCATTCCAATCCTAAGACCCTTCCTATAGCAGGAGATGTGATATCTCAATGCTTCTACCAAACCTGAGACCCTTCCTTTAGCATGAGATGTGATATCCAACTCCTTCCCATTCCAGTCCTGAGACCCTTACTATAGCATGAGATATGATATCTCAATACTTCTAATACCAAACCTGAGATCCTTCTGATAACGAGATGTGATATCCAAATCCTTCCCCTTCCAAACCTGAGACCCTCCCTTTAGCATGAGATGTGATATCCAACTCCTTCCCATTCCAATCCTGAGACCCTTCCTATAGCATGAGAAGTGATATCTCCATGCTTATACCAAACCCGAGACCCTTCCTATAGCATGAGATGTGATATCCAACTCCTTCCCATTCCAATCCTGAGACCCTTCCTATAGCATGAGAAGTGATATCTGCATGCGTATACCAAACCTGAGACCCTTCCTATAGCATGAGATGTGATATCCAAATCCTTCCCATTCCAATCCTGAGACCCTTCCTATAGCATGAGATGTGATATCTCAATGCTTATACCAAACCAGAGACCCGTCCTATAACATGAGATGGGATATCCAACTCCTTCCCATTCCAAACCTGAGACCCTTCCTATAACATGAGATGTGATATCCAACTCCTTCCCATTCCAACCTGAGACCCTTCCTATAGCATGAGATGGGATATCCAACTCCTTCCAAATCCAATCCTGATACCCTTCCGATAGCATGAGATGTGATATCCCAATGCTTCTACCAAACCAGAGACCCGTCCTATAACATGAGATGGGATATCCAACTCCTTCCCATTCCAAACCTGAGACCCTTCCTATAACATGAGATGTGATATCAAACTCCTTCCCATTCCAATCCTGAGACCCTTCCTATAGCTTGAGATGTGATATCCAACTCCTTCCCATTCCAATTCTGAGACCCTTCCTATACCATGAGACTTGATATCTCAATGCTTCTAATACCAAACCTGAGACCCGTCCTATAACATGAGATGTGATATCCAAATCCTTCCCCTTCCAAACCTTAGACCCTTCCTTTATCATGAGATGTGATTTCCAACTCCTTCCCATTCCAATCCTGACACCCTTCCGATATCATGAGATTTGTTATCTCAATGCTTCTAATATCAAACTTGAGACCCTCCCTATAGCATGAGATCTGACATCCAAGTCCTTCCCATTCCAATCCTGAGACCCTTCCTATAGCATGAGATGTGATATCTCAATGCTTCTAATACCAAACCTGAGACCCTTCCTATAACATGAGATGGCATATCCAACTCCTTCCCATTCCAATCCTGAGACCCTTCCGATAGCAGAGATGTGATATCTCAATGCTTATACCAAACCTGAGACCCTTGCTATGGCCTGAGATGTCATATACAACTCCTTCCCATTCCAATCCTGAGACCCTTCC
Source organism: Ambystoma mexicanum (assembly GCF_040938575.1). NCBI lineage: Eukaryota > Metazoa > Chordata > Amphibia > Caudata > Ambystomatidae > Ambystoma > Ambystoma mexicanum. Next base: position 1,143,125,163 of record NC_090934.1, read on the forward strand.
TATAGCATGAGATGTGATATCTCAATGCTTATACCAAACCTGAGACCCTTCCTATAGCATGAGATGTGATATCCAACTCCTTCCCATTCCAATCCTGAGACCCTTCCCATAGCATGAGATGTGATGTCTCAATGCTTCTAATACCAAACCTGAGACCCTTCCTATAACATGAGATGTAATATCCAACTCCTTCCCATTCCAATCCTGAGACCCTTCCTATAGCATGAGAAGTATCTCCATGCGTATACCAAACCTGAGACCCTTCCTATAGCATGAGATGTGATATCCAAATCCTTCCCATTCCAATCCTGAGCCACTTCCGATAGCAGAGATGTGATATCTTGTTAAGACGGATTTCTGAACTCTGTCCTGGTGGCGCAGAAGTTCAGAAATCCGTCTTAACAAATTGGTGTACAGCGGTGGGATACGACTGAGGGTATCCAGTGTTGCGCACGAGCTAAGGCGTTTTCAACATATCTCCATGCTTATACCAAACCTGAGACCCTTCCTATAGCATGAGATGTAATATCCAACTCCTTCCCATTCCAATCCTGAGACCCTTCCTATAGCATGAGAAGTATCTCCATGCGTATACCAAACCTGAGACCCTTCCTATAGCATGAGATGTGATATCCAAATCCTTCCCATTCCAATCCTGAGCCACTTCCGATAGCAGAGATGTGATATCTCAATGCTTATACCAAACCCGAGACCCTTCCTATAACATGAGATGTGATATCCAACTCATTCCCGTTCCAAACCTGAGACACTTCCTATAGCATATGTGATATCCAAGTCCTTCCCATTCCAAACATGAGACCCTTCCTATAGCAAGAATGTAATATCCAACTCCTACCCATTCCAATCCTGAGACCATTCCTATAGCATGAGATGTGATGTATCAATGCTTCTAATACCAAACCTGAGATCCTTCCTATGACATGAAATGTGATATCCAAATCCTTCCCATTCCAAACCTGAGACCCTTCCTACAGCATGCGATGTGATATCTCAATGCTTCTAATATCAAACCTGAGACCCGTCCTATAACATGAGATGGGATATCCAACTCCTTCCCGTTCCAAACCTGTGACCCTTCCTATAGCATGAGATGTGATATCCAATTCCTTCCCATCCCAATCCTGAGACACCTCCGATAGCAGAGATGTGATATCTCAATGCTTATACCAAACCTGAGACTCTTCCTATAACATGAGATGTGATATCCAACTCCTTCCCGTTCCAAACCTGAGACCCTTCCTATAGCATGAGATGTGATATCCAACTCCTTCCCATTCCAATCCTGAGACCCTTCCGATAGCAGAGATGTGATATCTCAATGCTTATACCAAACCTGAGACTCTTCCTATAACGAGATGTGATATCCAACTCCTTCCCTTTCCAAACCTGAGACCCTGCCTATAGCATGAGATGTGATATCCAAGTCCTTCCCATTCCAATCCTGAGACACTTCCTATAGCATGGGATGTGATATCTCAATGCTTATACCAAACCTGAGACCCTTCCTATAGCATGAGATGTGATATCCAACTCCTTCCCATTCCAATCCTGAGACCCTTCCTATAGCATGAGATGTGATATCTCAATTCCTCTAATACCAAACCTGAGATCCTTCCTCTAACATGAAATGTGATATCCAACTCCGTCCCTTTCCAAACCTAAGAGCCTACCTATAGCATGAGATGTGATATCCAAGTCCTTCCCATTCCAATCCTTAGACCCTTCCTACAGCATGCAATATGATATCTCAATGATTCTAATAACAAACCTGAGACCCGTCCTATAACATGAGATGGGATATCCAACTCCTTTCAATTCCAATCCTGAGACACTTCCTATAGCATGAGATGTGATATCTCAATGCTTATACCAAACCTGAGACCCTTCCTATGGCATGAGATGTCATATACAACTCCTTCCCATTCCAATCCTGAGACCCTTCCTATAGCATGAGATGTGATATCTCAATGCTTATACCAAACCTGAGACCCTTCCTATAGCATGAGATGTGATATCCAACTTCTTCCCATTCCAATCCTGAGACCCTTCCTATAACATGAGATGTGATGTCTCAATGCTTCTAATACCAAACCTGATATCTTTCCTATAACATGAGATGTGATATCCAACTCCTTCCCATTCCAATCCTGAGACCCTTCCTATAGCATGAGATGTGATATCTCAATGCTTATACCAAACCCGAGACCCTTCCTATAGCATGAGATGTGATATCCAACTCCTTCCCATTCCAATCCTAGACCCTTCCTATAGCATGAGAAGTGATATCTCCATGCGTATACCAAACCTGAGACCCTTCCTATAGCATGAGATGTGATATCCAACTCCTTCCCATTCCAATCCTGAGACCCTTCTGATGGCATGAGATGTGATATCTCAATGCCTCTAATACCAAACCTGAGATCCTACCTCTAACATGAAATGTGATATCCAACTCCTTCCCCTTCCAACCCTGAGAGCCTTCCTATAGAATGAGATGTGATATCCAAGTCCTTCCCATTCCAATCCTGAGACCCTTCTGATGGCATGAGATGTGATATCTCAATGCCTCTAATACCAAACCTGAGATCCTACCTCTAACATGAAATGTGATATCCAACTCCTTCCCCTTCCAACCCTGAGACCCTGCCTATAGCATGTGATGTGATATCCCAATGCTTCTACAAAACCTGAGACCCATACCATGGCATGAGATGTGATATCAAACTCCTTCCCATTCCAATCCTGAGACCCTTTCTATAGCTTGAGATGTGATATCCAACTCCTTCCCATTCCAATTCTGAGACCCGACCTATACCATGAGATTTGATATCTAAATGCTTCTAATACCAAACCTGAGACCGGTCCTATAACATGAGATGTGATACCCAAATCCTTCCCCTTTCCAAACCTTAGACCCTTCCTATAGCATGAGATGTGATATCTCAATGCTTCTAATACCAAACCTGAGACCCTTCCTATAACGAGATGGGATATCCAACTCCTTCCCATTCCAATCCTGAGACCCTTCCGATAGCAGAGATGTGATATCTCAATGCTTATACCAAACCTGATACCCTTCCTATGGCATGAGATGTCATATACAACTCCTTCCGATTCCAATCCTGAGACCCTTCCTATAGCATGAGATGTGATATCTCAATGCTTCTAATACCAAACCCGAGATCCTTCCTATAACATGAGATGTGATATCAAACTCCTTCCCATTCCTATCCTGAGACCCTTCCGATAGCAGAGATGTGATATCTCAATGCTTATACCAAACCTGATGACCCATCCTATGGCATGAGATGTGATATCCAACTCCTTCCCATTGCAATCCTGAGTTCCTTCCTATAGAATGAGATGTGATATCCAAGTCCTTCCCATTCCAATCCTGAGACCCTTCTGATGGCATGAGATGTGATATCTCAATGCCTCTAATACCAAACCTGAGATCCTACCTCTAACATGAAATGTGATATCCAACTCCTTCCCCTTCCAACCCTGAGACCCTGCCTATAGCATGTGATGTGATATCCCAATGCTTCTACAAAACCTGAGACCCATACCATGGCATGAGATGTGATATCAAACTCCTTCCCATTCCAATCCTGAGACCCTTTCTATAGCTTGAGATGTGATATCCAACTCCTTCCCATTCCAATTCTGAGACCCGACCTATACCATGAGATTTGATATCTAAATGCTTATAATACCAAACCTGAGACCGGTCCTATAACATGAGATGTGATACCCAAATCCTTCCCCTTTCCAAACCTTAGACCCTTCCTATAGCATGAGATGTGATATCTCAATGCTTCTAATACCAAACCTGAGACCCTTCCTATAACGAGATGGGATATCCAACTCCTTCCCATTCCAATCCTGAGACCCTTCCGATAGCAGAGATGTGATATCTCAATGCTTATACCAAACCTGATACCCTTCCTATGGCATGAGATGTCATATACAACTCCTTCCGATTCCAATCCTGAGACCCTTCCTATAGCATGAGATGTGATATCTCAATGCTTCTAATACCAAACCCGAGATCCTTCCTATAACATGAGATGTGATATCAAACTCCTTCCCATTCCTATCCTGAGACCCTTCCGATAGCAGAGATGTGATATCTCAATGCTTATACCAAACCTGATGACCCATCCTATGGCATGAGATGTGATATCCAACTCCTTCCCATTGCAATCCTGAGTTCCTTCCTATAGCATGAGATGTGATATCTCAATGCTTCTATCAAACCTGAGACCCTTCCTTTAGCATGAGATGTGATATCCAACTCCTTGCCATTCCAATTCTGAGACCCTTCCTATAACATGAGACATGATATCCAACTCCTTCCCATTCCAATCCTGAGACTCCTCCTATAGCATGAGATGTGATATCTCAATGCTTCTAATACCAAACATGGGACCCGCCCTATAACATGAGATATGATATCCAAATCCTTCCCATTCCAAACCTGAGACCCTTCCTACAGCATGCGATGTGATATCTCAATGCTTCTAATATCAAACCTGAGACCCGTCCTATAACATGAGATGGGATATCCAACTCCTTCCCGCTCCAAACCTGTGACCCTTCCTATAGCATGAGATGTGATATCCAATTCCTTCCCATCCCAATCCTGAGACACCTCCGATAGCAGAGATGTGATATCTCAATGCTTATACCAAACCTGAGACTCTTCCTATAACATGAGATGTGATATCCAACTCCTTCCCGTTCCAAACCTGAGACCCTTCCTATAGCATGAGATGTGATATCCAACTCCTTCCCATTCCAATCCTGAGACCCTTCCGATAGCAGAGATGTGATATCTCAATGCTTATACCAAACCTGAGACTCTTCCTATAACATGAGATGTGATATCCAACTCCTTCCCTTTCCAAACCTGAGACCCTGCCTATAGCATGAGATGTGATATCCAAGTCCTTCCCATTCCAATCCTGAGACACTTCCTATAGCATGGGATGTGATATCTCAATGCTTATACCAAACCTGAGAACCTTCCTATAGCATGAGATGTGATATCCAACTCCTTCCCATTCCAATCCTGAGACCCTTCCTATAGCATGAGATGTGATATCTCAATTCCTCTAATACCAAACCTGAGATCCTTCCTCTAACATGAAATGTGATATCCAACTCCGTCCCTTTCCAAACCTGAGAGCCTACCTATAGCATGAGATGTGATATCCAAGTCCTTCCCATTCCAATCCTTAGACCCTTCCTACAGCATGCAATATGATATCTCAATGATTCTAATAACAAACCTGAGACCCGTCCTATAACATGAGATGGGATATCCAACTCCTTTCAATTCCAATCCTGAGACACTTCCTATAGCATGAGATGTGATATCTCAATGCTTATACCAAACCTGAGACCCTTCCTATGGCATGAGATGTCATATACAACTCCTTCCCATTCCAATCCTGAGACCCTTCCTATAGCATGAGATGTGATATCTCAATGCTTATACCAAACCTGAGACCCTTCCTATAGCATGAGATGTGATATCCAACTTCTTCCCATTCCAATCCTGAGACCCTTCCTATAACATGAGATGTGATGTCTCAATGCTTCTAATACCAAACCTGATATCTTTCCTATAACATGAGATGTGATATCCAACTCCTTCCCATTCCAATCCTGAGACCCTTCCTATAGCATGAGATGTGATATCTCAATGCTTATACCAAACCTGAGACCCTTCCTATAGCTTGAGATGTGATATCCAACTCCTTCCCATTCCAATCCTGAGAACCTTCCTATAGCATGAGATGTGATATCTCAATGCCTCTAATACCAAACCTGAGATCCTTCCTCTAACATGAGATGTGCTATCCAACTCCTTCCCATTCCAATCCTGAGACCCTTCCTATAGCATGAGATGTGATATCTCAATGCTTATACCAAACCTGAGACCCTTCCTATAGCTTGAGATGTCATATACAACTCCTTCCCATTCCAATCCTGAGACCCTTCCTATAGCATGAGATGTGATATCTCAATGCTTATACCAAACCTGAGACCCTTCCTATAGCATGAGATGTGATATCCAACTTCTTCCCATTCCAATCCTGAGACCCTTCCTATAACATGAGATGTGATGTCTCAATGCTTCTAATACCAAACCTGATATCTTTCCTATAACATGAGATGTGATATCCAACTCCTTCCCATTCCAATCCTGAGACCCTTCCTATAGCATGAGATGTGATATCTCAATGCTTATACCAAACCTGAGACCCTTCCTATAGCTTGAGATGTGATATCCAACTCCTTCCCCTTCCAAACCTGAGAGCCTTCCTATAGCATGAGATATGATATCCACGTCCTTCCCATTCCAATCCTGAGACCCTTCCTATAACATGAGATGTGATATTCAACTCCTTCCCATTCCAACCTGAGACCCTTCCTATAGCATGAGATGGGATATCCAACTCCTTCCAAATCCAATCCTAATACCCTTCCAATAGCATGAGATGTGATATCCCAATGCTTCTACCAAACCTGAGACCCATACTATGGCATGAGATGTGATATCAAACTCCTTCCCATTCCAATCCTGAGACCCTTCCTATAGCTTGAGATGTGATATCCAACTCCTTCCCATTCCAATCCTGACACCCTTCCGATATCATGAGATTTGTTATCTCAATGCTTCTAATATCAAACTTGAGACCCTCCCTATAGCATGAGATCTGACATCCAAGTCCTTCCCATTCCAATCCTGAGACCCTTCCCATAGCATGAGATGTGATATCTCAATGCTTCTAATACCAAACCTGAGACCCTTCCTATAACATGAGATGGGATATCCAAGTCCTTCCCATTCCAATCCTGAGACCCTTCCTATAGCATGAGAAGTGATATCTCCATGCTTACACCAAACCCGAGACCCTTCCTATAGCATGAGATGTGATATCCAACTCCTTCCCATTCCAATCCTAGACCCTTCCTATAGCATGAGAAGTGATATCTCCATGCGTATACCAAACCTGAGACCCTTCCTATAGGAATGAGATGTGATATCCAAATCCTTCCCATTCCAATCCTGAGACCCTTCCTATAGCATGAGATGTGATATCTCAATGCTTATACCAAACCAGAGACCCGTCCTATAACATGAGATGGGATATTCAACTCCTTCCCATTCCAATCCAGAGACCCTTCCTATAACATGAGATGTGATATCCAACTCCTTCCCATTCCAACCTGAGACCCTTCCTATAGCATGAGATGGGATATCCAACTCCTTCCAAATCCAATCCTGATACCCTTCCGATAGCATGAGATGTGATATCCCAATGCTTCTACCAAACCTGAGACCCATACTATGGCATGAGATGTGATATCAAACTCCTTCCCATTCCAATCCTGAGACCCTTCCTATAGCTTGAGATGCGATATCCAACTCCTTCCCATTCCAATTCTGAGACCCTTCCTATACCATGAGACTTGATATCTCAATGCTTCTAATACCAAACCTGAGACCCGTCCTATAACATGAGATGTGATATCCAAATCCTTCCCCTTCCAAACCTTAGACCCTTCCTTTATCATGAGATGTAATTTCCAACTCCTACCCATTCCAATCCTGACACCCTTCCGATATCATGAGATTTGTTATCTCAATGCTTCTAATATCAAACTTGAGACCCTCCCTATAGCATGAGATCTGACATCCAAGTCCTTCCCATTCCAATCCTGAGACCCTTCCTATAGCATGAGATGTGATATCTCAATGCTTCTAATACCAAACCTGAGACCCTTCCTATAACATGAGATGGGATATCCAACTCCTTCCCATTCCAATCCTGAGACCCTTCCGATAGCAGAGATGTGATATCTCAATGCTTATACCAAACCTGAGACCCATACTATGGCATGAGATGTGATATCAAACTCCTTCCCATTCCAATCCTGAGACCCTTCCTATAGCTTGAGATGCAATATCCAACTCCTTCCCATTCCAATTCTGAGACCCTTCCTATACCATGAGACTTGATATCTCAATGCTTCTAATACCAAACCTGAGACCCGTCCTATAACATGAGATGTGATATCCAAATCCTTCCCCTTCCAAACCTTAGACCCTTCCTTTATCATGAGATGTAATTTCCAACTCCTTCCCATTCCAATCCTGACACCCTTCCGATATCATGAGATTTTTTATCTCAATGCTTCTAATATCAAACTTGAGACCCTCCCTATAGCATGAGATCTGACATCCAAGTCCTTCCCATTCCAATCCTGAGACCCTTCCTATAGCATGAGATGTGATATCTCAATGCTTCTAATACCAAACCTGAGACCCTTCCTATAACATGAGATGGGATATCCAACTCCTTCCCATTCCAATCCTGAGACCCTTCCGATAGCAGAGATGTGATATCTCAATGCTTATACCAAACCTGAGACCCTTGCTATGGCCTGAGATGTCATATACAACTCCTTCCCATTCCAATCCTGAGACCCTTCCTATAGCATGAGATGTGATATCTCAATGCTTATACCAAACCTGAGACCCTTCCTATAGCATGAGATGTGATATCCAACTCCTTCCCATTCCAATCCTGAGACCCTTCCCATAGCATGAGATGTGATGTCTCAATGCTTCTAATACCAAACCTGAGACCCTTCCTATAACATGAGATGTGATATCCAACTCCTTCCCATTCCAATCCTGAGACCCTTCCTATAGCATGAGAAGTGATATCTCCAGGCTTATACCAAACCTGAGACCCTTCCTATAGCATGAGATGTAATATCCAACTCCTTCCCATTCCAATCCTGAGACCCTTCCTATAGCATGAGAAGTATCTCCATGCGTATCCCAAACCTGAGACCCTTCCTATAGCATGAGATGTGATATCCAAATCCTTCCCATTCCAATCCTGAGCCACTTCCGATAGCAGAGATGTGATATCTCAATGCTTATACCAAACCTGAGACCCTTCCTATAACATGAGATGTGATATCCAACTCATTCCCGTTCCAAACCTGAGACACTTCCTATAGCATATGTCATATCCAAGTCCTTCCCATTTCAAACATGAGACCCTTCCTATAGCAAGAATGTAATATCCAACTCCTACCCATTCCAATCCTGAGACCATTCCTATAGCATGAGATGTGATATATCAATGCTTCTAATACCAAACCTGAGATCCTTCCTATGACATGAAATGTGATATCCAAATCCTTCCCATTCCAAACCTGAGACCCTTCCTACAGCATGCGATGTGATATCTCAATGCTTCTAATATCAAACCTGAGACCCGTCCTATAACATGAGATGGGATATCCAACTCCTTCCCGTTCCAAACCTGAGACCCTTCCTATAGCATGAGATGTGATATCCAATTCCTTCCCATCCCAATCCTGAGACACCTCCGATAGCAGAGATGTGATATCTCAATGCTTATACCAAACCTGAGACTCTTCCTATAACATGAGATGTGATATCCAACTCCTTCCCGTTCCAAACCTGAGCCCCTTCCTATAGCATGAGATGTGATATCCAACTCCTTCCCATTCCAATCCTGAGACCCTTCCGATAGCATGAGATGTGATATCTCAATGCTTCTAATACCAAACCTGTGATCCTTCCTATAATAAGAGATGTGATATCCAAATCCTTCCCCTTCCAAACCTGAGACCCTCCCTTTAGCATGAGATGTGATATCTCAATGCCTCTAATACCAAACCTGAGATCCTTCCAATAGCATGAGATGTCATATCTCAATGCTTCTGATACCAAACCTGAGACCCTTCCTATAACATGAGATGTGATATCCAAATCCTTCCCCTTCCAAACCTGAGACCCTCCCTTTAGCATGAGATGTGATATCCAACTCCTTCCCATTCCAATCTTGAGACCCTTCTGATAGCATGAGATGTGATATCTCAATGCCTCTAATACCAAACCTGATTCCTACCTCTAACATGAAATGTGATATCCAACCCCTTCCCTTTCCAAACGTGAGACCCTCCCTATAGATTCAGATGTGATATCCAAGTCCTTCCCATTCCAATCCTGAGACCCTTCCTTTAGCATGAGATGTGATATCTCAATGCTTCTAATACCAAACCTGAGACCCTTCCTATAACATAAGATGGGATATCCAACTCCTTCCCATTCCAATCCTGAGACCCTTCCGATAGCAGAGATGTGATATCTCAATGCTTATACCAAACCTGAGACCCTTCCTGTGGCATGAGATGTCATATACAACTCCTTCCCATTCCAATCCTGAGACCCTTCCTATAGCATGAGATGTGATATCCAACTCCTTCCCATTCCAATCCTGAGACCCTTCCTATAGCATGAGATTTGATATCTCAATGTTTCTAACACCAAACCTGAGATCCTTCCGATAGCATGAGATGTGATATCTCAATGCTTCTAATACCAAACTTGAGATCATTCCTATAACACGAGATGTTATATCCAAATCCTTCCCCTTCCAAACCTGAGACCCTCCCTTTAGCATATGTGATATCCAACTCCTTCCCATTCCAATCCTGAGACCCTTCCTATAGCATGAGATGTGATTTCTCAATGCTTCTAATACCAAACCTGAGATCCTTCCTATAACATGAGATGTGATATCCAACTCCTTCCCATTCCAATCCTGAGACCCTTCCTATAGCATGAGATGTGATTTCTCAATGCTTCTAATACCAAACCTGAGATCCTTCCTATAGCATGAGATGTGATATCTCAATGCTTATACCAAACCTGAGACCCTTCCTATAGCATGAGATGTGATTTCCAACTACTTCCCATTCCAATCCTGAGACCCTTCCTATAGCATGAGATGTGATATCCAACTCCTTCCCTTTCCAAACCTGAGAGCCTATCTATAGCATGAGATGTGATATCCAATTCCTTCCCATTCCAATCCTGAGACCCTTCCTATAGCATGAGATGTGATATCTCAATGCTTATACCAAACCTGAGACCCTTCCTATAGCATGAGATGTGATATCCAACTACTTCCCATTCCAATCCTGAGACCCTTCCTATAGCATGAGATGTGATATCCAACTCCTTCCCTTTCCAAACCTGAGAGCCTATCTATAGCATGATGTGATATCCAATTCCTTCCCATTCCAATCCTGAGACCCTTCCTATAGCATGAGATGTGATATCTCAATGCTTCTAATACCAAACCTGAGACCCTTCCTATTGCATGAGATGTGATATCCAACTACTTCCCATTCCAATCCTGAGACCCTTCTTATAGCATGAGATGTGATATCCAACTCCTTCCATTCCAATCCTGAGACCCATCCTATAGCATGAGATGTGATATCCAACTACTTCCCATTCCAATCCTGAGAAATTTCCTATCGCATGAGATGTGATATCCAACTCCTTCCCTTTCTAAACCTGAGAGCATATCTATAGCATGAGATGGGATATCCAACTCCTTCCCATTCCAATCCTGAGAAATTTCCTATCGCATGAGATGTGATATCCAACTCCTTCCCTTTCCAAACCTGAGAGCATATCTATAGCATGAGATGGGATATCCAACTCCTTCCCATTCCAATCCTGAGACACTTCCGATAGCAGAGATGTGATATCTCAATGCTTATACCAAACCTGAGACCCTTCCTATAACATGAGATGTGATATCCAACTCCTTCCCGTTCCAAACCTGAGACCCTTCCTTTAGCATGAGATGTGATATCCAGCTCCTTCCCATTCCAATCCTGAGACACTTCCGATAGCATAAGATGTGATATCTCAATGCTTCTAATATCAAAACTGAGACCCTCCCAATAGCATGATATGTGATATCTAAGTCCTTCCCATTCCAATCCTAAGACCCTTCCTATAGCAGGAGATGTGATATCTCAATGCTTCTACCAAACCTGAGACCCTTCCTTTAGCATGAGATGTGATATCCAACTCCTTCCCATTCCAGTCCTGAGACCCTTACTATAGCATGAGATATGATATCTCAATACTTCTAATACCAAACCTGAGATCCTTCTGATAACGAGATGTGATATCCAAATCCTTCCCCTTCCAAACCTGAGACCCTCCCTTTAGCATGAGATGTGATATCCAACTCCTTCCCATTCCAATCCTGAGACCCTTCCTATAGCATGAGAAGTGATATCTCCATGCTTATACCAAACCCGAGACCCTTCCTATAGCATGAGATGTGATATCCAACTCCTTCCCATTCCAATCCTGAGACCCTTCCTATAGCATGAGAAGTGATATCTGCATGCGTATACCAAACCTGAGACCCTTCCTATAGCATGAGATGTGATATCCAAATCCTTCCCATTCCAATCCTGAGACCCTTCCTATAGCATGAGATGTGATATCTCAATGCTTATACCAAACCAGAGACCCGTCCTATAACATGAGATGGGATATCCAACTCCTTCCCATTCCAAACCTGAGACCCTTCCTATAACATGAGATGTGATATCCAACTCCTTCCCATTCCAACCTGAGACCCTTCCTATAGCATGAGATGTGATATCCAACTCCTTCCCTTTCCAAACCTGAGAGCCTATCTATAGCATGAGATGTGATATCCAATTCCTTCCCATTCCAATCCTGAGACCCTTCCTATAGCATGAGATGTGATATCTCAATGCTTATACCAAACCTGAGACCCTTCCTATAGCATGAGATGTGATATCCAACTACTTCCCATTCCAATCCTGAGACCCTTCCTATAGCATGAGATGTGATATCCAACTCCTTCCCTTTCCAAACCTGAGAGCCTATCTATAGCATGATGTGATATCCAATTCCTTCCCATTCCAATCCTGAGACCCTTCCTATAGCATGAGATGTGATATCTCAATGCTTATACCAAACCTGAGACCCTTCCTATAGCATGAGATGTGATATCCAACTACTTCCCATTCCAATCCTGAGACCCTTCCTATAGCATGAGATGTGATATCCAACTCCTTCCCTTTCCAAACCTGAGAGCCTATCTATAGCATGATGTGATATCCAATTCCTTCCCATTCCAATCCTGAGACCCTTCCTATAGCATGAGATGTGATATCTCAATGCTTCTAATACCAAACCTGAGACCCTTCCTATTGCATGAGATGTGATATCCAACTACTTCCCATTCCAATCCTGAGACCCTTCTTATAGCATGAGATGTGATATCCAACTCCTTCCATTCCAATCCTGAGACCCATCCTATAGCATGAGATGTGATATCCAACTACTTCCCATTCCAATCCTGAGAAATTTCCTATCGCATGAGATGTGATATCCAACTCCTTCCCTTTCTAAACCTGAGAGCATATCTATAGCATGAGATGGGATATCCAACTCCTTCCCATTCCAATCCTGAGAAATTTCCTATCGCATGAGATGTGATATCCAACTCCTTCCCTTTCCAAACCTGAGAGCATATCTATAGCATGAGATGGGATATCCAACTCCTTCCCATTCCAATCCTGAGACACTTCCGATAGCAGAGATGTGATATCTCAATGCTTATACCAAACCTGAGACCCTTCCTATAACATGAGATGTGATATCCAACTCCTTCCCGTTCCAAACCTGAGACCCTTCCTTTAGCATGAGATGTGATATCCAGCTCCTTCCCATTCCAATCCTGAGACACTTCCGATAGCATAAGATGTGATATCTCAATGCTTCTAATATCAAAACTGAGACCCTCCCAATAGCATGATATGTGATATCTAAGTCCTTCCCATTCCAATCCTAAGACCCTTCCTATAGCAGGAGATGTGATATCTCAATGCTTCTACCAAACCTGAGACCCTTCCTTTAGCATGAGATGTGATATCCAACTCCTTCCCATTCCAGTCCTGAGACCCTTACTATAGCATGAGATATGATATCTCAATACTTCTAATACCAAACCTGAGATCCTTCTGATAACGAGATGTGATATCCAAATCCTTCCCCTTCCAAACCTGAGACCCTCCCTTTAGCATGAGATGTGATATCCAACTCCTTCCCATTCCAATCCTGAGACCCTTCCTATAGCATGAGAAGTGATATCTCCATGCTTATACCAAACCCGAGACCCTTCCTATAGCATGAGATGTGATATCCAACTCCTTCCCATTCCAATCCTGAGACCCTTCCTATAGCATGAGAAGTGATATCTGCATGCGTATACCAAACCTGAGACCCTTCCTATAGCATGAGATGTGATATCCAAATCCTTCCCATTCCAATCCTGAGACCCTTCCTATAGCATGAGATGTGATATCTCAATGCTTATACCAAACCAGAGACCCGTCCTATAACATGAGATGGGATATCCAACTCCTTCCCATTCCAAACCTGAGACCCTTCCTATAACATGAGATGTGATATCCAACTCCTTCCCATTCCAACCTGAGACCCTTCCTATAGCATGAGATGGGATATCCAACTCCTTCCAAATCCAATCCTGATACCCTTCCGATAGCATGAGATGTGATATCCCAATGCTTCTACCAAACCAGAGACCCGTCCTATAACATGAGATGGGATATCCAACTCCTTCCCATTCCAAACCTGAGACCCTTCCTATAACATGAGATGTGATATCAAACTCCTTCCCATTCCAATCCTGAGACCCTTCCTATAGCTTGAGATGTGATATCCAACTCCTTCCCATTCCAATTCTGAGACCCTTCCTATACCATGAGACTTGATATCTCAATGCTTCTAATACCAAACCTGAGACCCGTCCTATAACATGAGATGTGATATCCAAATCCTTCCCCTTCCAAACCTTAGACCCTTCCTTTATCATGAGATGTGATTTCCAACTCCTTCCCATTCCAATCCTGACACCCTTCCGATATCATGAGATTTGTTATCTCAATGCTTCTAATATCAAACTTGAGACCCTCCCTATAGCATGAGATCTGACATCCAAGTCCTTCCCATTCCAATCCTGAGACCCTTCCTATAGCATGAGATGTGATATCTCAATGCTTCTAATACCAAACCTGAGACCCTTCCTATAACATGAGATGGCATATCCAACTCCTTCCCATTCCAATCCTGAGACCCTTCCGATAGCAGAGATGTGATATCTCAATGCTTATACCAAACCTGAGACCCTTGCTATGGCCTGAGATGTCATATACAACTCCTTCCCATTCCAATCCTGAGACCCTTCCTATAGCATGAGATGTGATATCTCAATGCTTATACCAAACCTGAGACCCTTCCTATAGCATGAGATGTGATATCCAACTCCTTCCCATTCCAATCCTGAGACCCTTCCCATAGCATGAGATGTGATGTCTCAATGCTTCTAATACCAAACCTGAGACCCTTCCTATAACATGAGATGTAATATCCAACTCCTTCCCATTCCAATCCTGAGACCCTTCCTATAGCATGAGAAGTATCTCCATGCGTATACCAAACCTGAGACCCTTCCTATAGCATGAGATGTGATATCCAAATCCTTCCCATTCCAATCCTGAGCCACTTCCGATAGCAGAGATGTGATATCTTGTTAAGACGGATTTCTGAACTCTGTCCTGGTGGCGCAGAAGTTCAGAAATCCGTCTTAACAAATTGGTGTACAGCGGTGGGATACGACTGAGGGTATCCAGTGTTGCGCACGAGCTAAGGCGTTTTCAACATATCTCCATGCTTATACCAAACCTGAGACCCTTCCTATAGCATGAGATGTAATATCCAACTCCTTCCCATTCCAATCCTGAGACCCTTCCTATAGCATGAGAAGTATCTCCATGCGTATACCAAACCTGAGACCCTTCCTATAGCATGAGATGTGATATCCAAATCCTTCCCATTCCAATCCTGAGCCACTTCCGATAGCAGAGATGTGATATCTCAATGCTTATACCAAACCCGAGACCCTTCCTATAACATGAGATGTGATATCCAACTCATTCCCGTTCCAAACCTGAGACACTTCCTATAGCATATGTGATATCCAAGTCCTTCCCATTCCAAACATGAGACCCTTCCTATAGCAAGAATGTAATATCCAACTCCTACCCATTCCAATCCTGAGACCATTCCTATAGCATGAGATGTGATGTATCAATGCTTCTAATACCAAACCTGAGATCCTTCCTATGACATGAAATGTGATATCCAAATCCTTCCCATTCCAAACCTGAGACCCTTCCTACAGCATGCGATGTGATATCTCAATGCTTCTAATATCAAACCTGAGACCCGTCCTATAACATGAGATGGGATATCCAACTCCTTCCCGTTCCAAACCTGTGACCCTTCCTATAGCATGAGATGTGATATCCAATTCCTTCCCATCCCAATCCTGAGACACCTCCGATAGCAGAGATGTGATATCTCAATGCTTATACCAAACCTGAGACTCTTCCTATAACATGAGATGTGATATCCAACTCCTTCCCGTTCCAAACCTGAGACCCTTCCTATAGCATGAGATGTGATATCCAACTCCTTCCCATTCCAATCCTGAGACCCTTCCGATAGCAGAGATGTGATATCTCAATGCTTATACCAAACCTGAGACTCTTCCTATAACGAGATGTGATATCCAACTCCTTCCCTTTCCAAACCTGAGACCCTGCCTATAGCATGAGATGTGATATCCAAGTCCTTCCCATTCCAATCCTGAGACACTTCCTATAGCATGGGATGTGATATCTCAATGCTTATACCAAACCTGAGACCCTTCCTATAGCATGAGATGTGATATCCAACTCCTTCCCATTCCAATCCTGAGACCCTTCCTATAGCATGAGATGTGATATCTCAATTCCTCTAATACCAAACCTGAGATCCTTCCTCTAACATGAAATGTGATATCCAACTCCGTCCCTTTCCAAACCTAAGAGCCTACCTATAGCATGAGATGTGATATCCAAGTCCTTCCCATTCCAATCCTTAGACCCTTCCTACAGCATGCAATATGATATCTCAATGATTCTAATAACAAACCTGAGACCCGTCCTATAACATGAGATGGGATATCCAACTCCTTTCAATTCCAATCCTGAGACACTTCCTATAGCATGAGATGTGATATCTCAATGCTTATACCAAACCTGAGACCCTTCCTATGGCATGAGATGTCATATACAACTCCTTCCCATTCCAATCCTGAGACCCTTCCTATAGCATGAGATGTGATATCTCAATGCTTATACCAAACCTGAGACCCTTCCTATAGCATGAGATGTGATATCCAACTTCTTCCCATTCCAATCCTGAGACCCTTCCTATAACATGAGATGTGATGTCTCAATGCTTCTAATACCAAACCTGATATCTTTCCTATAACATGAGATGTGATATCCAACTCCTTCCCATTCCAATCCTGAGACCCTTCCTATAGCATGAGATGTGATATCTCAATGCTTATACCAAACCTGAGACCCTTCCTATAGCGTGAGATGTGATATCCAACTCCTTCCCATTCCAATCCTGAGAACCTTCCTATAGCATGAGATGTGATATCTCAATGCCTCTAATACCAAACCTGAGATCCTTCCTCTAACATGAGATGTGCTATCCAACTCCTTCCCATTCCAATCCTGAGACCCTTCCTATAGCATGAGATGTGATATCTCAATGCTTATACCAAACCTGAGACCCTTCCTATAGCATGAGATGTGATTTCTCAATGCTTCTAATACCAAACCTGAGATCCTTCCTATAACATGAGATGTGATATCCAACTCCTTCCCATTCCAATCCTGAGACCCTTCCTATAGCATGAGATGTGATTTCTCAATGCTTCTAATACCAAACCTGAGATCCTTCCTATAGCATGAGATGTGATATCTCAATGCTTATACCAAACCTGAGACCCTTCCTATAGCATGAGATGTGATTTCCAACTACTTCCCATTCCAATCCTGAGACCCTTCCTATAGCATGAGATGTGATATCCAACTCCTTCCCTTTCCAAACCTGAGAGCCTATCTATAGCATGAGATGTGATATCCAATTCCTTCCCATTCCAATCCTGAGACCCTTCCTATAGCATGAGATGTGATATCTCAATGCTTATACCAAACCTGAGACCCTTCCTATAGCATGAGATGTGATATCCAACTACTTCCCATTCCAATCCTGAGACCCTTCCTATAGCATGAGATGTGATATCCAACTCCTTCCCTTTCCAAACCTGAGAGCCTATCTATAGCATGATGTGATATCCAATTCCTTCCCATTCCAATCCTGAGACCCTTCCTATAGCATGAGATGTGATATCTCAATGCTTCTAATACCAAACCTGAGACCCTTCCTATTGCATGAGATGTGATATCCAACTACTTCCCATTCCAATCCTGAGACCCTTCTTATAGCATGAGATGTGATATCCAACTCCTTCCATTCCAATCCTGAGACCCATCCTATAGCATGAGATGTGATATCCAACTACTTCCCATTCCAATCCTGAGAAATTTCCTATCGCATGAGATGTGATATCCAACTCCTTCCCTTTCTAAACCTGAGAGCATATCTATAGCATGAGATGGGATATCCAACTCCTTCCCATTCCAATCCTGAGAAATTTCCTATCGCATGAGATGTGATATCCAACTCCTTCCCTTTCCAAACCTGAGAGCATATCTATAGCATGAGATGGGATATCCAACTCCTTCCCATTCCAATCCTGAGACACTTCCGATAGCAGAGATGTGATATCTCAATGCTTATACCAAACCTGAGACCCTTCCTATAACATGAGATGTGATATCCAACTCCTTCCCGTTCCAAACCTGAGACCCTTCCTTTAGCATGAGATGTGATATCCAGCTCCTTCCCATTCCAATCCTGAGACACTTCCGATAGCATAAGATGTGATATCTCAATGCTTCTAATATCAAAACTGAGACCCTCCCAATAGCATGATATGTGATATCTAAGTCCTTCCCATTCCAATCCTAAGACCCTTCCTATAGCAGGAGATGTGATATCTCAATGCTTCTACCAAACCTGAGACCCTTCCTTTAGCATGAGATGTGATATCCAACTCCTTCCCATTCCAGTCCTGAGACCCTTACTATAGCATGAGATATGATATCTCAATACTTCTAATACCAAACCTGAGATCCTTCTGATAACGAGATGTGATATCCAAATCCTTCCCCTTCCAAACCTGAGACCCTCCCTTTAGCATGAGATGTGATATCCAACTCCTTCCCATTCCAATCCTGAGACCCTTCCTATAGCATGAGAAGTGATATCTCCATGCTTATACCAAACCCGAGACCCTTCCTATAGCATGAGATGTGATATCCAACTCCTTCCCATTCCAATCCTGAGACCCTTCCTATAGCATGAGAAGTGATATCTGCATGCGTATACCAAACCTGAGACCCTTCCTATAGCATGAGATGTGATATCCAAATCCTTCCCATTCCAATCCTGAGACCCTTCCTATAGCATGAGATGTGATATCTCAATGCTTATACCAAACCAGAGACCCGTCCTATAACATGAGATGGGATATCCAACTCCTTCCCATTCCAAACCTGAGACCCTTCCTATAACATGAGATGTGATATCCAACTCCTTCCCATTCCAACCTGAGACCCTTCCTATAGCATGAGATGGGATATCCAACTCCTTCCAAATCCAATCCTGATACCCTTCCGATAGCATGAGATGTGATATCCCAATGCTTCTACCAAACCAGAGACCCGTCCTATAACATGAGATGGGATATCCAACTCCTTCCCATTCCAAACCTGAGACCCTTCCTATAACATGAGATGTGATATCAAACTCCTTCCCATTCCAATCCTGAGACCCTTCCTATAGCTTGAGATGTGATATCCAACTCCTTCCCATTCCAATTCTGAGACCCTTCCTATACCATGAGACTTGATATCTCAATGCTTCTAATACCAAACCTGAGACCCGTCCTATAACATGAGATGTGATATCCAAATCCTTCCCCTTCCAAACCTTAGACCCTTCCTTTATCATGAGATGTGATTTCCAACTCCTTCCCATTCCAATCCTGACACCCTTCCGATATCATGAGATTTGTTATCTCAATGCTTCTAATATCAAACTTGAGACCCTCCCTATAGCATGAGATCTGACATCCAAGTCCTTCCCATTCCAATCCTGAGACCCTTCCTATAGCATGAGATGTGATATCTCAATGCTTCTAATACCAAACCTGAGACCCTTCCTATAACATGAGATGGCATATCCAACTCCTTCCCATTCCAATCCTGAGACCCTTCCGATAGCAGAGATGTGATATCTCAATGCTTATACCAAACCTGAGACCCTTGCTATGGCCTGAGATGTCATATACAACTCCTTCCCATTCCAATCCTGAGACCCTTCCTATAGCATGAGATGTGATATCTCAATGCTTATACCAAACCTGAGACCCTTCCTATAGCATGAGATGTGATATCCAACTCCTTCCCATTCCAATCCTGAGACCCTTCCCATAGCATGAGATGTGATGTCTCAATGCTTCTAATACCAAACCTGAGACCCTTCCTATAACATGAGATGTAATATCCAACTCCTTCCCATTCCAATCCTGAGACCCTTCCTATAGCATGAGAAGTATCTCCATGCGTATACCAAACCTGAGACCCTTCCTATAGCATGAGATGTGATATCCAAATCCTTCCCATTCCAATCCTGAGCCACTTCCGATAGCAGAGATGTGATATCTTGTTAAGACGGATTTCTGAACTCTGTCCTGGTGGCGCAGAAGTTCAGAAATCCGTCTTAACAAATTGGTGTACAGCGGTGGGATACGACTGAGGGTATCCAGTGTTGCGCACGAGCTAAGGCGTTTTCAACATATCTCCATGCTTATACCAAACCTGAGACCCTTCCTATAGCATGAGATGTAATATCCAACTCCTTCCCATTCCAATCCTGAGACCCTTCCTATAGCATGAGAAGTATCTCCATGCGTATACCAAACCTGAGACCCTTCCTATAGCATGAGATGTGATATCCAAATCCTTCCCATTCCAATCCTGAGCCACTTCCGATAGCAGAGATGTGATATCTCAATGCTTATACCAAACCCGAGACCCTTCCTATAACATGAGATGTGATATCCAACTCATTCCCGTTCCAAACCTGAGACACTTCCTATAGCATATGTGATATCCAAGTCCTTCCCATTCCAAACATGAGACCCTTCCTATAGCAAGAATGTAATATCCAACTCCTACCCATTCCAATCCTGAGACCATTCCTATAGCATGAGATGTGATGTATCAATGCTTCTAATACCAAACCTGAGATCCTTCCTATGACATGAAATGTGATATCCAAATCCTTCCCATTCCAAACCTGAGACCCTTCCTACAGCATGCGATGTGATATCTCAATGCTTCTAATATCAAACCTGAGACCCGTCCTATAACATGAGATGGGATATCCAACTCCTTCCCGTTCCAAACCTGTGACCCTTCCTATAGCATGAGATGTGATATCCAATTCCTTCCCATCCCAATCCTGAGACACCTCCGATAGCAGAGATGTGATATCTCAATGCTTATACCAAACCTGAGACTCTTCCTATAACATGAGATGTGATATCCAACTCCTTCCCGTTCCAAACCTGAGACCCTTCCTATAGCATGAGATGTGATATCCAACTCCTTCCCATTCCAATCCTGAGACCCTTCCGATAGCAGAGATGTGATATCTCAATGCTTATACCAAACCTGAGACTCTTCCTATAACGAGATGTGATATCCAACTCCTTCCCTTTCCAAACCTGAGACCCTGCCTATAGCATGAGATGTGATATCCAAGTCCTTCCCATTCCATTCCTGAGACACTTCCTATAGCATGGGATGTGATATCTCAATGCTTATACCAAACCTGAGACCCTTCCTATAGCATGAGATGTGATATCCAACTCCTTCCCATTCCAATCCTGAGACCCTTCCTATAGCATGAGATGTGATATCTCAATTCCTCTAATACCAAACCTGAGATCCTTCCTCTAACATGAAATGTGATATCCAACTCCGTCCCTTTCCAAACCTAAGAGCCTACCTATAGCATGAGATGTGATATCCAAGTCCTTCCCATTCCAATCCTTAGACCCTTCCTACAGCATGCAATATGATATCTCAATGATTCTAATAACAAACCTGAGACCCGTCCTATAACATGAGATGGGATATCCAACTCCTTTCAATTCCAATCCTGAGACACTTCCTATAGCATGAGATGTGATATCTCAATGCTTATACCAAACCTGAGACCCTTCCTATGGCATGAGATGTCATATACAACTCCTTCCCATTCCAATCCTGAGACCCTTCCTATAGCATGAGATGTGATATCTCAATGCTTATACCAAACCTGAGACCCTTCCTATAGCATGAGATGTGATATCCAACTTCTTCCCATTCCAATCCTGAGACCCTTCCTATAACATGAGATGTGATGTCTCAATGCTTCTAATACCAAACCTGATATCTTTCCTATAACATGAGATGTGATATCCAACTCCTTCCCATTCCAATCCTGAGACCCTTCCTATAGCATGAGATGTGATATCTCAATGCTTATACCAAACCTGAGACCCTTCCTATAGCGTGAGATGTGATATCCAACTCCTTCCCATTCCAATCCTGAGAACCTTCCTATAGCATGAGATGTGATATCTCAATGCCTCTAATACCAAACCTGAGATCCTTCCTCTAACATGAGATGTGCTATCCAACTCCTTCCCATTCCAATCCTGAGACCCTTCCTATAGCATGAGATGTGATATCTCAATGCTTATACCAAACCTGAGACCCTTCCTATAGCTTGAGATGTCATATACAACTCCTTCCCATTCCAATCCTGAGACCCTTCCTATAGCATGAGATGTGATATCTCAATGCTTATACCAAACCTGAGACCCTTCCTATAGCATGAGATGTGATATCCAACTTCTTCCCATTCCAATCCTGAGACCCTTCCTATAACATGAGATGTGATGTCTCAATGCTTCTAATACCAAACCTGATATCTTTCCTATAACATGAGATGTGATATCCAACTCCTTCCCATTCCAATCCTGAGACCCTTCCTATAGCATGAGATGTGATATCTCAATGCTTATACCAAACCTGAGACCCTTCCTATAGCTTGAGATGTGATATCCAACTCCTTCCCCTTCCAAACCTGAGAGCCTTCCTATAGCATGAGATATGATATCCAGGTCCTTCCCATTCCAATCCTGAGACCCTTCCTATAACATGAGATGTGATATTCAACTCCTTCCCATTCCAACCTGAGACCCTTCCTATAGCATGAGATGGGATATCCAACTCCTTCCAAATCCAATCCTAATACCCTTCCAATAGCATGAGATGTGATATCCCAATGCTTCTACCAAACCTGAGACCCATACTATGGCATGAGATGTGATATCAAACTCCTTCCCATTCCAATCCTGAGACCCTTCCTATAGCTTGAGATGTGATATCCAACTCCTTCCCATTCCAATTCTGAGACCCTTCCTATACCATGAGACGTGATATCTCAATGCTTCTAATACCAAACCTGAGACCCGTCCTATAACATGAGATGTGATATCCAAATCCTTCCCCTTCCAAACCTTAGACCCTTCCTTTATCATGAGATGTGATATCCAACTCCTTCCCATTCCAATCCTGACACCCTTCCGATATCATGAGATTTGTTATCTCAATGCTTCTAATATCAAACTTGAGACCCTCCCTATAGCATGAGATCTGACATCCAAGTCCTTCCCATTCCAATCCTGAGACCCTTCCCATAGCATGAGATGTGATATCTCAATGCTTCTAATACCAAACCTGAGACCCTTCCTATAACATGAGATGGGATATCCAAGTCCTTCCCATTCTAATCTGAGACCCTTCCCATAGCATGAGATGTGATGTCTCAATGCTTCTAATACCAAACCTGAGATCCTTCCTATAACATGAGATGTGATATCCAACTCCTTCCCATTCCAATCCTGAGACCCTTCCTATAGCATGAGAAGTGATATCTCCATGCTTATACCAAACCCGAGACCCTTCCTATAGCATGAGATGTGATATCCAACTCCTTCCCATTCCAATCCTAGACCCTTCCTATAGCATGAGAAGTGATATCTCCATGCGTATACCAAACCTGAGACCCTTCCTATAGCATGAGATGTGATATCCAACTCCTTCCCATTCCAATCCTGAGACCCTTCTGATGGCATGAGATGTGATATCTCAATGCCTCTAATACCAAACCTGAGATCCTACCTCTAACATGAAATGTGATATCCAACTCCTTCCCCTTCCAACCCTGAGAGCCTTCCTATAGAATGAGATGTGATATCCAAGTCCTTCCCATTCCAATCCTGAGACCCTTCTGATGGCATGAGATGTGATATCTCAATGCCTCTAATACCAAACCTGAGATCCTACCTCTAACATGAAATGTGATATCCAACTCCTTCCCCTTCCAACCCTGAGACCCTGCCTATAGCATGTGATGTGATATCCCAATGCTTCTACAAAACCTGAGACCCATACCATGGCATGAGATGTGATATCAAACTCCTTCCCATTCCAATCCTGAGACCCTTTCTATAGCTTGAGATGTGATATCCAACTCCTTCCCATTCCAATTCTGAGACCCGACCTATACCATGAGATTTGATATCTAAATGCTTCTAATACCAAACCTGAGACCGGTCCTATAACATGAGATGTGATACCCAAATCCTTCCCCTTTCCAAACCTTAGACCCTTCCTATAGCATGAGATGTGATATCTCAATGCTTCTAATACCAAACCTGAGACCCTTCCTATAACGAGATGGGATATCCAACTCCTTCCCATTCCAATCCTGAGACCCTTCCGATAGCAGAGATGTGATATCTCAATGCTTATACCAAACCTGATACCCTTCCTATGGCATGAGATGTCATATACAACTCCTTCCGATTCCAATCCTGAGACCCTTCCTATAGCATGAGATGTGATATCTCAATGCTTCTAATACCAAACCCGAGATCCTTCCTATAACATGAGATGTGATATCAAACTCCTTCCCATTCCTATCCTGAGACCCTTCCGATAGCAGAGATGTGATATCTCAATGCTTATACCAAACCTGATGACCCATCCTATGGCATGAGATGTGATATCCAACTCCTTCCCATTGCAATCCTGAGTTCCTTCCTATAGCATGAGATGTGATATCTCAATGCTTCTATCAAACCTGAGACCCTTCCTTTAGCATGAGATGTGATATCCAACTCCTTGCCATTCCAATTCTGAGACCCTTCCTATAACATGAGACATGATATCCAACTCCTTCCCATTCCAATCCTGAGACTCCTCCTATAGCATGAGATGTGATATCTCAATGCTTCTAATACCAAACATGGGACCCGCCCTATAACATGAGATATGATATCCAAATCCTTCCCATTCCAAACCTGAGACCCTTCCTACAGCATGCGATGTGATATCTCAATGCTTCTAATATCAAACCTGAGACCCGTCCTATAACATGAGATGGGATATCCAACTCCTTCCCGCTCCAAACCTGTGACCCTTCCTATAGCATGAGATGTGATATCCAATTCCTTCCCATCCCAATCCTGAGACACCTCCGATAGCAGAGATGTGATATCTCAATGCTTATACCAAACCTGAGACTCTTCCTATAACATGAGATGTGATATCCAACTCCTTCCCGTTCCAAACCTGAGACCCTTCCTATAGCATGAGATGTGATATCCAACTCCTTCCCATTCCAATCCTGAGACCCTTCCGATAGCAGAGATGTGATATCTCAATGCTTATACCAAACCTGAGACTCTTCCTATAACATGAGATGTGATATCCAACTCCTTCCCTTTCCAAACCTGAGACCCTGCCTATAGCATGAGATGTGATATCCAAGTCCTTCCCATTCCAATCCTGAGACACTTCCTATAGCATGGGATGTGATATCTCAATGCTTATACCAAACCTGAGACCCTTCCTATAGCATGAGATGTGATATCCAACTCCTTCCCATTCCAATCCTGAGACCCTTCCTATAGCATGAGATGTGATATCTCAATTCCTCTAATACCAAACCTGAGATCCTTCCTCTAACATGAAATGTGATATCCAACTCCGTCCCTTTCCAAACCTGAGAGCCTACCTATAGCATGAGATGTGATATCCAAGTCCTTCCCATTCCAATCCTTAGACCCTTCCTACAGCATGCAATATGATATCTCAATGATTCTAATAACAAACCTGAGACCCGTCCTATAACATGAGATGGGATATCCAACTCCTTTCAATTCCAATCCTGAGACACTTCCTATAGCATGAGATGTGATATCTCAATGCTTATACCAAACCTGAGACCCTTCCTATGGCATGAGATGTCATATACAACTCCTTCCCATTCCAATCCTGAGACCCTTCCTATAGCATGAGATGTGATATCTCAATGCTTATACCAAACCTGAGACCCTTCCTATAGCATGAGATGTGATATCCAACTTCTTCCCATTCCAATCCTGAGACCCTTCCTATAACATGAGATGTGATGTCTCAATGCTTCTAATACCAAACCTGATATCTTTCCTATAACATGAGATGTGATATCCAACTCCTTCCCATTCCAATCCTGAGACCCTTCCTATAGCATGAGATGTGATATCTCAATGCTTATACCAAACCTGAGACCCTTCCTATAGCTTGAGATGTGATATCCAACTCCTTCCCATTCCAATCCTGAGAACCTTCCTATAGCATGAGATGTGATATCTCAATGCCTCTAATACCAAACCTGAGATCCTTCCTCTAACATGAGATGTGCTATCCAACTCCTTCCCATTCCAATCCTGAGACCCTTCCTATAGCATGAGATGTGATATCTCAATGCTTATACCAAACCTGAGACCCTTCCTATAGCTTGAGATGTCATATACAACTCCTTCCCATTCCAATCCTGAGACCCTTCCTATAGCATGAGATGTGATATCTCAATGCTTATACCAAACCTGAGACCCTTCCTATAGCATGAGATGTGATATCCAACTTCTTCCCATTCCAATCCTGAGACCCTTCCTATAACATGAGATGTGATGTCTCAATGCTTCTAATACCAAACCTGATATCTTTCCTATAACATGAGATGTGATATCCAACTCCTTCCCATTCCAATCCTGAGACCCTTCCTATAGCATGAGATGTGATATCTCAATGCTTATACCAAACCTGAGACCCTTCCTATAGCTTGAGATGTGATATCCAACTCCTTCCCCTTCCAAACCTGAGAGCCTTCCTATAGCATGAGATATGATATCCACGTCCTTCCCATTCCAATCCTGAGACCCTTCCTATAACATGAGATGTGATATTCAACTCCTTCCCATTCCAACCTGAGACCCTTCCTATAGCATGAGATGGGATATCCAACTCCTTCCAAATCCAATCCTAATACCCTTCCAATAGCATGAGATGTGATATCCCAATGCTTCTACCAAACCTGAGACCCATACTATGGCATGAGATGTGATATCAAACTCCTTCCCATTCCAATCCTGAGACCCTTCCTATAGCTTGAGATGTGATATCCAACTCCTTCCCATTCCAATCCTGACACCCTTCCGATATCATGAGATTTGTTATCTCAATGCTTCTAATATCAAACTTGAGACCCTCCCTATAGCATGAGATCTGACATCCAAGTCCTTCCCATTCCAATCCTGAGACCCTTCCCATAGCATGAGATGTGATATCTCAATGCTTCTAATACCAAACCTGAGACCCTTCCTATAACATGAGATGGGATATCCAAGTCCTTCCCATTCTAATCCTGAGACCCTTCCCATAGCATGAGATGTGATGTCTCAATGCTTCTAATACCAAACCTGAGATCCTTCCTATAACATGAGATGTGATATCCAACTCCTTCCCATTCCAATCCTGAGACCCTTCCTATAGCATGAGAAGTGATATCTCCATGCTTACACCAAACCCGAGACCCTTCCTATAGCATGAGATGTGATATCCAACTCCTTCCCATTCCAATCCTAGACCCTTCCTATAGCATGAGAAGTGATATCTCCATGCGTATACCAAACCTGAGACCCTTCCTATAGGAATGAGATGTGATATCCAAATCCTTCCCATTCCAATCCTGAGACCCTTCCTATAGCATGAGATGTGATATCTCAATGCTTATACCAAACCAGAGACCCGTCCTATAACATGAGATGGGATATTCAACTCCTTCCAATTCCAATCCAGAGACCCTTCCTATAACATGAGATGTGATATCCAACTCCTTCCCATTCCAACCTGAGACCCTTCCTATAGCATGAGATGGGATATCCAACTCCTTCCAAATCCAATCCTGATACCCTTCCGATAGCATGAGATGTGATATCCCAATGCTTCTACCAAACCTGAGACCCATACTATGGCATGAGATGTGATATCAAACTCCTTCCCATTCCAATCCTGAGACCCTTCCTATAGCTTGAGATGCGATATCCAACTCCTTCCCATTCCAATTCTGAGACCCTTCCTATACCATGAGACTTGATATCTCAATGCTTCTAATACCAAACCTGAGACCCGTCCTATAACATGAGATGTGATATCCAAATCCTTCCCCTTCCAAACCTTAGACCCTTCCTTTATCATGAGATGTAATTTCCAACTCCTACCCATTCCAATCCTGACACCCTTCCGATATCATGAGATTTGTTATCTCAATGCTTCTAATATCAAACTTGAGACCCTCCCTATAGCATGAGATCTGACATCCAAGTCCTTCCCATTCCAACCCTGAGACCCTTCCTATAGCATGAGATGTGATATCTCAATGCTTCTAATACCAAACCTGAGACCCTTCCTATAACATGAGATGGGATATCCAACTCCTTCCCATTCCAATCCTGAGACCCTTCCGATAGCAGAGATGTGATATCTCAATGCTTATACCAAACCTGAGACCCATACTATGGCATGAGATGTGATATCAAACTCCTTCCCATTCCAATCCTGAGACCCTTCCTATAGCTTGAGATGCAATATCCAACTCCTTCCCATTCCAATTCTGAGACCCTTCCTATACCATGAGACTTGATATCTCAATGCTTCTAATACCAAACCTGAGACCCGTCCTATAACATGAGATGTGATATCCAAATCCTTCCCCTTCCAAACCTTAGACCCTTCCTTTATCATGAGATGTAATTTCCAACTCCTTCCCATTCCAATCCTGACACCCTTCCGATATCATGAGATTTTTTATCTCAATGCTTCTAATATCAAACTTGAGACCCTCCCTATAGCATGAGATCTGACATCCAAGTCCTTCCCATTCCAATCCTGAGACCCTTCCTATAGCATGAGATGTGATATCTCAATGCTTCTAATACCAAACCTGAGACCCTTCCTATAACATGAGATGGGATATCCAACTCCTTCCCATTCCAATCCTGAGACCCTTCCGATAGCAGAGATGTGATATCTCAATGCTTATACCAAACCTGAGACCCTTGCTATGGCCTGAGATGTCATATACAACTCCTTCCCATTCCAATCCTGAGACCCTTCCTATAGCATGAGATGTGATATCTCAATGCTTATACCAAACCTGAGACCCTTCCTATAGCATGAGATGTGATATCCAACTCCTTCCCATTCCAATCCTGAGACCCTTCCCATAGCATGAGATGTGATGTCTCAATGCTTCTAATACCAAACCTGAGACCCTTCCTATAACATGAGATGTGATATCCAACTCCTTCCCATTCCAATCCTGAGACCCTTCCTATAGCATGAGAAGTGATATCTCCATGCTTATACCAAACCTGAGACCCTTCCTATAGCATGAGATGTAATATCCAACTCCTTCCCATTCCAATCCTGAGACCCTTCCTATAGCATGAGAAGTATCTCCATGCGTATCCCAAACCTGAGACCCTTCCTATAGCATGAGATGTGATATCCAAATCCTTCCCATTCCAATCCTGAGCCACTTCCGATAGCAGAGATGTGATATCTCAATGCTTATACCAAACCTGAGACCCTTCCTATAACATGAGATGTGATATCCAACTCATTCCCGTTCCAAACCTGAGACACTTCCTATAGCATATGTGATATCCAAGTCCTTCCCATTTCAAACATGAGACCCTTCCTATAGCAAGAATGTAATATCCAACTCCTACCCATTCCAATCCTGAGACCATTCCTATAGCATGAGATGTGATATATCAATGCTTCTAATACCAAACCTGAGATCCTTCCTATGACATGAAATGTGATATCCAAATCCTTCCCATTCCAAACCTGAGACCCTTCCTACAGCATGCGATGTGATATCTCAATGCTTCTAATATCAAACCTGAGACCCGTCCTATAACATGAGATGGGATATCCAACTCCTTCCCGTTCCAAACCTGAGACCCTTCCTATAGCATGAGATGTGATATCCAACTCCTTCCCATCCCAATCCTGAGACACCTCCGATAGCAGAGATGTGATATCTCAATGCTTATACCAAACCTGAGACTCTTCCTATAACATGAGATGTGATATCCAACTCCTTCCCGTTCCAAACCTGAGCCCCTTCCTATAGCATGAGATGTGATATCCAACTCCTTCCCATTCCAATCCTGAGACCCTTCCGATAGCATGAGATGTGATATCTCAATGCTTCTAATACCAAACCTGTGATCCTTCCTATAATAAGAGATGTGATATCCAAATCCTTCCCCTTCCAAACCTGAGACCCTCCCTTTAGCATGAGATGTGATATCTCAATGCCTCTAATACCAAACCTGAGATCCTTCCAATAGCATGAGATGTCATATCTCAATGCTTCTGATACCAAACCTGAGACCCTTCCTATAACATGAGATGTGATATCCAAATCCTTCCCCTTCCAAACCTGAGACCCTCCCTTTAGCATGAGATGTGATATCCAACTCCTTCCCATTCCAATCTTGAGACCCTTCTGATAGCATGAGATGTGATATCTCAATGCCTCTAATACCAAACCTGATTCCTACCTCTAACATGAAATGTGATATCCAACCCCTTCCCTTTCCAAACGTGAGACCCTCCCTATAGATTCAGATGTGATATCCAAGTCCTTCCCATTCCAATCCTGAGACCCTTCCTTTAGCATGAGATGTGATATCTCAATGCTTCTAATACCAAACCTGAGACCCTTCCTATAACATAAGATGGGATATCCAACTCCTTCCCATTCCAATCCTGAGACCCTTCCGATAGCAGAGATGTGATATCTCAATGCTTATACCAAACCTGAGACCCTTCCTGTGGCATGAGATGTCATATACAACTCCTTCCCATTCCAATCCTGAGACCCTTCCTATAGCATGAGATGTGATATCCAACTCCTTCCCATTCCAATCCTGAGACCCTTCCTATAGCATGAGATTTGATATCTCAATGTTTCTAACACCAAACCTGAGATCCTTCCGATAGCATGAGATGTGATATCTCAATGCTTCTAATACCAAACCTGAGATCATTCCTATAACACGAGATGTTATATCCAAATCCTTCCCCTTCCAAACCTGAGACCCTCCCTTTAGCATATGTGATATCCAACTCCTTCCCATTCCAATCCTGAGACCCTTCCTATAGCATGAGATGTGATTTCTCAATGCTTCTAATACCAAACCTGAGATCCTTCCTATAACATGAGATGTGATATCCAACTCCTTCCCATTCCAATCCTGAGACCCTTCCTATAGCATGAGATGTGATTTCTCAATGCTTCTAATACCAAACCTGAGATCCTTCCTATAGCATGAGATGTGATATCTCAATGCTTATACCAAACCTGAGACCCTTCCTATAGCATGAGATGTGATTTCCAACTACTTCCCATTCCAATCCTGAGACCCTTCCTATAGCATGAGATGTGATATCCAACTCCTTCCCTTTCCAAACCTGAGAGCCTATCTATAGCATGAGATGTGATATCCAATTCCTTCCCATTCCAATCCTGAGACCCTTCCTATAGCATGAGATGTGATATCTCAATGCTTATACCAAACCTGAGACCCTTCCTATAGCATGAGATGTGATATCCAACTACTTCCCATTCCAATCCTGAGACCCTTCCTATAGCATGAGATGTGATATCCAACTCCTTCCCTTTCCAAACCTGAGAGCCTATCTATAGCATGATGTGATATCCAATTCCTTCCCATTCCAATCCTGAGACCCTTCCTATAGCATGAGATGTGATATCTCAATGCTTCTAATACCAAACCTGAGACCCTTCCTATTGCATGAGATGTGATATCCAACTACTTCCCATTCCAATCCTGAGACCCTTCTTATAGCATGAGATGTGATATCCAACTCCTTCCATTCCAATCCTGAGACCCATCCTATAGCATGAGATGTGATATCCAACTACTTCCCATTCCAATCCTGAGAAATTTCCTATCGCATGAGATGTGATATCCAACTCCTTCCCTTTCCAAACCTGAGAGCATATCTATAGCATGAGATGGGATATCCAACTCCTTCCCATTCCAATCCTGAGAAATTTCCTATTGCATGAGATGTGATATCCAACTCCCTCCCTTTCCAAACCTGAGAGCATATCTATAGCATGAGATGGGATATCCAACTCCTTCCCATTCCAATCCTGAGACACTTCCGATAGCAGAGATGTGATATCTCAATGCTTATACCCAACCTGAGACCCTTCCTATAACATGAGATGTGATATCCAACTCCTTCCCGTTCCAAACCTGAGACCCTTCCTTTAGCATGAGATGTGATATCCAGCTCCTTCCCATTCCAATCCTGAGACACTTCCGATAGCATAAGATGTGATATCTCAATGCTTCTAATATCAAAACTGAGACCCTCCCAATAGCATGATATGTGATATCTAAGTCCTTCCCATTCCAATCCTAAGACCCTTCCTATAGCAGGAGATGTGATATCTCAATGCTTCTACCAAACCTGAGACCCTTCCTTTAGCATGAGATGTGATATCCAACTCCTTCCCATTCCAGTCCTGAGACCCTTCCTATAGCATGAGATATGATATCTCAATACTTCTAATACCAAACCTGAGATCCTTCTGATAACGAGATGTGATATCCAAATCCTTCCCCTTCCAAACCTGAGACCCTCCCTTTAGCATGAGATGTGATATCCAACTCCTTCCCATTCCAATCCTGAGACCCTTCCTATAGCATGAGAAGTGATATCTCCATGCTTATACCAAACCCGAGACCCTTCCTATAGCATGAGATGTGATATCCAACTCCTTCCCATTCCAATCCTGAGACCCTTCCTATAGCATGAGAAGTGATATCTCCATGCGTATACCAAACCTGAGACCCTTCCTATAGCATGAGATGTGATATCCAAATCCTTCCCATTCCAATCCTGAGACCCTTCCTATAGCATGAGATGTGATATCTCAATGCTTATACCAAACCAGAGACCCGTCCTATAACATGAGATGGGATATCCAACTCCTTCCCATTCCAAACCTGAGACCCTTCCTATAACATGAGATGTGATATCCAACTCCTTCCCATTCCAACCTGAGACCCTTCCTATAGCATGAGATGGGATATCCAACTCCTTCCAAATCCAATCCTGATACCCTTCCGATAGCATGAGATGTGATATCCCAATGCTTCTACCAAACCAGAGACCCGTCCTATAACATGAGATGGGATATCCAACTCCTTCCCATTCCAAACCTGAGACCCTTCCTATAACATGAGATGTGATATCAAACTCCTTCCCATTCCAATCCTGAGACCCTTCCTATAGCTTGAGATGTGATATCCAACTCCTTCCCATTCCAATTCTGAGACCCTTCCTATACCATGAGACTTGATATCTCAATGCTTCTAATACCAAACCTGAGACCCGTCCTATAACATGAGATGTGATATCCAAATCCTTCCCCTTCCAAACCTTAGACCCTTCCTTTATCATGAGATGTGATTTCCAACTCCTTCCCATTCCAATCCTGACACCCTTCCGATATCATGAGATTTGTTATCTCAATGCTTCTAATATCAAACTTGAGACCCTCCCTATAGCATGAGATCTGACATCCAAGTCCTTCCCATTCCAATCCTGAGACCCTTCCTATAGCATGAGATGTGATATCTCAATGCTTCTAATACCAAACCTGAGACCCTTCCTATAACATGAGATGGCATATCCAACTCCTTCCCATTCCAATCCTGAGACCCTTCCGATAGCAGAGATGTGATATCTCAATGCTTATACCAAACCTGAGAACCTTGCTATGGCCTGAGATGTCATATACAACTCCTTCCCATTCCAATCCTGAGACCCTTCCTATAGCATGAGATGTGATATCTCAATGCTTATACCAAACCTGAGACCCTTCCTATAGCATGAGATGTGATATCCAACTCCTTCCCATTCCAATCCTGAGACCCTTCCCATAGCATGAGATGTGATGTCTCAATGCTTCTAATACCAAACCTGAGACCCTTCCTATAACATGAGATGTAATATCCAACTCCTTCCCATTCCAATCCTGAGACCCTTCCTATAGCATGAGAAGTATCTCCATGCGTATACCAAACCTGAGACCCTTCCTATAGCATGAGATGTGATATCCAAATCCTTCCCATTCCAATCCTGAGCCACTTCCGATAGCAGAGATGTGATATCTCCATGCTTATACCAAACCTGAGACCCTTCCTATAGCATGAGATGTAATATCCAACTCCTTCCCATTCCAATCCTGAGACCCTTCCTATAGCATGAGAAGTATCTCCATGCGTATACCAAACCTGAGACCCTTCCTATAGCATGAGATGTGATATCCAAATCCTTCCCATTCCAATCCTGAGCCACTTCCGATAGCAGAGATGTGATATCTCAATGCTTATACCAAACCCGAGACCCTTCCTATAACATGAGATGTGATATCCAACTCATTCCCGTTCCAAACCTGAGACACTTCCTATAGCATATGTGATATCCAAGTCCTTCCCATTCCAAACATGAGACCCTTCCTATAGCAAGAATGTAATATCCAACTCCTACCCATTCCAATCCTGAGACCATTCCTATAGCATGAGATGTGATGTATCAATGCTTCTAATACCAAACCTGAGATCCTTCCTATGACATGAAATGTGATATCCAAATCCTTCCCATTCCAAACCTGAGACCCTTCCTACAGCATGCGATGTGATATCTCAATGCTTCTAATATCAAACCTGAGACCCGTCCTATAACATGAGATGGGATATCCAACTCCTTCCCGTTCCAAACCTGTGACCCTTCCTATAGCATGAGATGTGATATCCAATTCCTTCCCATCCCAATCCTGAGACACCTCCGATAGCAGAGATGTGATATCTCAATGCTTATACCAAACCTGAGACTCTTCCTATAACATGAGATGTGATATCCAACTCCTTCCCGTTCCAAACCTGAGACCCTTCCTATAGCATGAGATGTGATATCCAACTCCTTCCCATTCCAATCCTGAGACCCTTCCGATAGCAGAGATGTGATATCTCAATGCTTATACCAAACCTGAGACTCTTCCTATAACGAGATGTGATATCCAACTCCTTCCCTTTCCAAACCTGAGACCCTGCCTATAGCATGAGATGTGATATCCAAGTCCTTCCCATTCCAATCCTGAGACACTTCCTATAGCATGGGATGTGATATCTCAATGCTTATACCAAACCTGAGACCCTTCCTATAGCATGAGATGTGATATCCAACTCCTTCCCATTCCAATCCTGAGACCCTTCCTATAGCATGAGATGTGATATCTCAATTCCTCTAATACCAAACCTGAGATCCTTCCTCTAACATGAAATGTGATATCCAACTCCGTCCCTTTCCAAACCTGAGAGCCTACCTATAGCATGAGATGTGATATCCAAGTCCTTCCCATTCCAATCCTTAGACCCTTCCTACAGCATGCAATATGATATCTCAATGATTCTAATAACAAACCTGAGACCCGTCCTATAACATGAGATGGGATATCCAACTCCTTTCAATTCCAATCCTGAGACACTTCCTATAGCATGAGATGTGATATCTCAATGCTTATACCAAACCTGAGACCCTTCCTATGGCATGAGATGTCATATACAACTCCTTCCCATTCCAATCCTGAGACCCTTCCTATAGCATGAGATGTGATATCTCAATGCTTATACCAAACCTGAGACCCTTCCTATAGCATGAGATGTGATATCCAACTTCTTCCCATTCCAATCCTGAGACCCTTCCTATAACATGAGATGTGATGTCTCAATGCTTCTAATACCAAACCTGATATCTTTC
The DNA here is from genome assembly GCF_040938575.1 of Ambystoma mexicanum. Classification (NCBI taxonomy): domain Eukaryota; kingdom Metazoa; phylum Chordata; class Amphibia; order Caudata; family Ambystomatidae; genus Ambystoma; species Ambystoma mexicanum. Next base: position 1,143,161,526 of record NC_090934.1, read on the forward strand.
CTATAACATGAGATGTGATATCCAACTCCTTCCCATTCCAATCCTGAGACCCTTCCTATAGCATGAGATGTGATATCTCAATGCTTATACCAAACCTGAGACCCTTCCTATAGCTTGAGATGTGATATCCAACTCCTTCCCATTCCAATCCTGAGAACCTTCCTATAGCATGAGATGTGATATCTCAATGCCTCTAATACCAAACCTGAGATCCTTCCTCTAACATGAGATGTGCTATCCAACTCCTTCCCATTCCAATCCTGAGACCCTTCCTATAGCATGAGATGTGATATCTCAATGCTTATACCAAACCTGAGACCCTTCCTATAGCTTGAGATGTCATATACAACTCCTTCCCATTCCAATCCTGAGACCCTTCCTATAGCATGAGATGTGATATCTCAATGCTTATACCAAACCTGAGACCCTTCCTATAGCATGAGATGTGATATCCAACTTCTTCCCATTCCAATCCTGAGACCCTTCCTATAACATGAGATGTGATGTCTCAATGCTTCTAATACCAAACCTGATATCTTTCCTATAACATGAGATGTGATATCCAACTCCTTCCCATTCCAATCCTGAGACCCTTCCTATAGCATGAGATGTGATATCTCAATGCTTATACCAAACCTGAGACCCTTCCTATAGCTTGAGATGTGATATCCAACTCCTTCCCCTTCCAAACCTGAGAGCCTTCCTATAGCATGAGATATGATATCCACGTCCTTCCCATTCCAATCCTGAGACCCTTCCTATAACATGAGATGTGATATTCAACTCCTTCCCATTCCAACCTGAGACCCTTCCTATAGCATGAGATGGGATATCCAACTCCTTCCAAATCCAATCCTAATACCCTTCCAATAGCATGAGATGTGATATCCCAATGCTTCTACCAAACCTGAGACCCATACTATGGCATGAGATGTGATATCAAACTCCTTCCCATTCCAATCCTGAGACCCTTCCTATAGCTTGAGATGTGATATCCAACTCCTTCCCATTCCAATTCTGAGACCCTTCCTATACCATGAGACGTGATATCTCAATGCTTCTAATACCAAACCTGAGACCCGTCCTATAACATGAGATGTGATATCCAAATCCTTCCCCTTCCAAACCTTAGACCCTTCCTTTATCATGAGATGTGATATCCAACTCCTTCCCATTCCAATCCTGACACCCTTCCGATATCATGAGATTTGTTATCTCAATGCTTCTAATATCAAACTTGAGACCCTCCCTATAGCATGAGATCTGACATCCAAGTCCTTCCCATTCCAATCCTGAGACCCTTCCCATAGCATGAGATGTGATATCTCAATGCTTCTAATACCAAACCTGAGACCCTTCCTATAACATGAGATGGGATATCCAAGTCCTTCCCATTCTAATCCTGAGACCCTTCCCATAGCATGAGATGTGATGTCTCAATGCTTCTAATACCAAACCTGAGATCCTTCCTATAACATGAGATGTGATATCCAACTCCTTCCCATTCCAATCCTGAGACCCTTCCTATAGCATGAGAAGTGATATCTCCATGCTTATACCAAACCCGAGACCCTTCCTATAGCATGAGATGTGATATCCAACTCCTTCCCATTCCAATCCTAGACCCTTCCTATAGCATGAGAAGTGATATCTCCATGCGTATACCAAACCTGAGACCCTTCCTATAGGAATGAGATGTGATATCCAAATCCTTCCCATTCCAATCCTGAGACCCTTCCTATAGCATGAGATGTGATATCTCAATGCTTATACCAAACCAGAGACCCGTCCTATAACATGAGATGGGATATTCAACTCCTTCCCATTCCAATCCAGAGACCCTTCCTATAACATGAGATGTGATATCCAACTCCTTCCCATTCCAACCTGAGACCCTTCCTATAGCATGAGATGGGATATCCAACTCCTTCCAAATCCAATCCTGATACCCTTCCGATAGCATGAGATGTGATATCCCAATGCTTCTACCAAACCTGAGACCCATACTATGGCATGAGATGTGATATCAAACTCCTTCCCATTCCAATCCTGAGACCCTTCCTATAGCTTGAGATGCGATATCCAACTCCTTCCCATTCCAATTCTGAGACCCTTCCTATACCATGAGACTTGATATCTCAATGCTTCTAATACCAAACCTGAGACCCGTCCTATAACATGAGATGTGATATCCAAATCCTTCCCCTTCCAAACCTTAGACCCTTCCTTTATCATGAGATGTAATTTCCAACTCCTACCCATTCCAATCCTGACACCCTTCCGATATCATGAGATTTGTTATCTCAATGCTTCTAATATCAAACTTGAGACCCTCCCTATAGCATGAGATCTGACATCCAAGTCCTTCCCATTCCAATCCTGAGACCCTTCCTATAGCATGAGATGTGATATCTCAATGCTTCTAATACCAAACCTGAGACCCTTCCTATAACATGAGATGGGATATCCAACTCCTTCCCATTCCAATCCTGAGACCCTTCCGATAGCAGAGATGTGATATCTCAATGCTTATACCAAACCTGAGACCCATACTATGGCATGAGATGTGATATCAAACTCCTTCCCATTCCAATTCTGAGACCCTTCCTATACCATGAGACTTGATATCTCAATGCTTCTAATACCAAACCTGAGACCCGTCCTATAACATGAGATGTGATATCCAAATCCTTCCCCTTCCAAACCTTAGACCCTTCCTTTATCATGAGATGTAATTTCCAACTCCTTCCCATTCCAATCCTGACACCCTTCCGATATCATGAGATTTGTTATCTCAATGCTTCTAATATCAAACTTGAGACCCTCCCTATAGCATGAGATCTGACATCCAAGTCCTTCCCATTCCAATCCTGAGACCCTTCCTATAGCATGAGATGTGATATCTCAATGCTTCTAATACCAAACCTGAGACCCTTCCTATAACATGAGATGGGATATCCAACTCCTTCCCATTCCAATCCTGAGACCCTTCCGATAGCAGAGATGTGATATCTCAATGCTTATACCAAACCTGAGACCCTTGCTATGGCCTGAGATGTCATATACAACTCCTTCCCATTCCAATCCTGAGACCCTTCCTATAGCATGAGATGTGATATCTCAATGCTTATACCAAACCTGAGACCCTTCCTATAGCATGAGATGTGATATCCAACTCCTTCCCATTCCAATCCTGAGACCCTTCCCATAGCATGAGATGTGATGTCTCAATGCTTCTAATACCAAACCTGAGACCCTTCCTATAACATGAGATGTGATATCCAACTCCTTCCCATTCCAATCCTGAGACCCTTCCTATAGCATGAGAAGTGATATCTCCATGCTTATACCAAACCTGAGACCCTTCCTATAGCATGAGATGTAATATCCAACTCCTTCCCATTCCAATCCTGAGACCCTTCCTATAGCATGAGAAGTATCTCCATGCGTATCCCAAACCTGAGACCCTTCCTATAGCATGAGATGTGATATCCAAATCCTTCCCATTCCAATCCTGAGCCACTTCCGATAGCAGAGATGTGATATCTCAATGCTTATACCAAACCTGAGACCCTTCCTATAACATGAGATGTGATATCCAACTCATTCCCGTTCCAAACCTGAGACACTTCCTATAGCATATGTGATATCCAAGTCCTTCCCATTTCAAACATGAGACCCTTCCTATAGCAAGAATGTAATATCCAACTCCTACCCATTCCAATCCTGAGACCATTCCTATAGCATGAGATGTGATATATCAATGCTTCTAATACCAAACCTGAGATCCTTCCTATGACATGAAATGTGATATCCAAATCCTTCCCATTCCAAACCTGAGACCCTTCCTACAGCATGCGATGTGATATCTCAATGCTTCTAATATCAAACCTGAGACCCGTCCTATAACATGAGATGGGATATCCAACTCCTTCCCGTTCCAAACCTGAGACCCTTCCTATAGCATGAGATGTGATATCCAATTCCTTCCCATCCCAATCCTGAGACACCTCCGATAGCAGAGATGTGATATCTCAATGCTTATACCAAACCTGAGACTCTTCCTATAACATGAGATGTGATATCCAACTCCTTCCCGTTCCAAACATGAGCCCCTTCCTATAACATGAGATGTGATATCCAACTCCTTCCCATTCCAATCCTGAGACCCTTCCGATAGCATGAGATGTGATATCTCAATGCTTCTAATACCAAACCTGTGATCCTTCCTATAATAAGAGATGTGATATCCAAATCCTTCCCCTTCCAAACCTGAGACCCTCCCTTTAGCATGAGATGTGATATCTCAATGCCTCTAATACCAAACCTGAGATCCTTCCAATAGCATGAGATGTCATATCTCAATGCTTCTGATACCAAACCTGAGATCCTTCCTATAACATGAGATGTGATATCCAAATCCTTCCCCTTCCAAACCTGAGACCCTCCCTTTAGCATGAGATGTGATATCCAACTCCTTCCCATTCCAATCTTGAGACCCTTCTGATAGCATGAGATGTGATATCTCAATGCCTCTAATACCAAACCTGATTCCTACCTCTAACATGAAATGTGATATCCAACCCCTTCCCTTTCCAAACGTGAGACCCTCCCTATAGATTCAGATGTGATATCCAAGTCCTTCCCATTCCAATCCTGAGACCCTTCCTTTAGCATGAGATGTGATATCTCAATGCTTCTAATACCAAACCTGAGACCCTTCCTATAACATAAGATGGGATATCCAACTCCTTCCCATTCCAATCCTGAGACCCTTCCGATAGCAGAGATGTGATATCTCAATGCTTATACCAAACCTGAGACCCTTCCTGTGGCATGAGATGTCATATACAACTCCTTCCCATTCCAATCCTGAGACCCTTCCTATAGCATGAGATGTGATATCCAACTCCTTCCCATTCCAATCCTGAGACCCTTCCTATAGCATGAGATTTGATATCTCAATGTTTCTAACACCAAACCTGAGATCCTTCCGATAGCATGAGATGTGATATCTCAATGCTTCTAATACCAAACCTGAGATCATTCCTATAACACGAGATGTTATATCCAAATCCTTCCCCTTCCAAACCTGAGACCCTCCCTTTAGCATATGTGATATCCAACTCCTTCCCATTCCAATCCTGAGACCCTTCCTATAGCATGAGATGTGATTTCTCAATGCTTCTAATACCAAACCTGAGATCCTTCCTATAACATGAGATGTGATATCCAACTCCTTCCCATTCCAATCCTGAGACCCTTCCTATAGCATGAGATGTGATTTCTCAATGCTTCTAATACCAAACTTGAGATCCTTCCTATAGCATGAGATGTGATATCTCAATGCTTATACCAAACCTGAGACCCTTCCTATAGCATGAGATGTGATTTCCAACTACTTCACATTCCAATCCTGAGACCCTTCCTATAGCATGAGATGTGATATCCAACTCCTTCCCTTTCCAAACCTGAGAGCCTATCTATAGCATGAGATGTGATATCCAATTCCTTCCCATTCCAATCCTGAGACCCTTCCTATAGCATGAGATGTGATATCTCAATGCTTATACCAAACCTGAGACCCTTCCTATAGCATGAGATGTGATATCCAACTACTTCCCATTCCAATCCTGAGACCCTTCCTATAGCATGAGATGTGATATCCAACTCCTTCCCTTTCCAAACCTGAGAGCCTATCTATAGCATGATGTGATATCCAATTCCTTCCCATTCCAATCCTGAGACCCTTCCTATAGCATGAGATGTGATATCTCAATGCTTCTAATACCAAACCTGAGACCCTTCCTATTGCATGAGATGTGATATCCAACTACTTCCCATTCCAATCCTGAGACCCTTCTTATAGCATGAGATGTGATATCCAACTCCTTCCATTCCAATCCTGAGACCCATCCTATAGCATGAGATGTGATATCCAACTACTTCCCATTCCAATCCTGAGAAATTTCCTATCGCATGAGATGTGATATCCAACTCCTTCCCTTTCCAAACCTGAGAGCATATCTATAGCATGAGATGGGATATCCAACTCCTTCCCATTCCAATCCTGAGAAATTTCCTATCGCATGAGATGTGATATCCAACTCCTTCCCTTTCCAAACCTGAGAGCATATCTATAGCATGAGATGGGATATCCAACTCCTTCCCATTCCAATCCTGAGACACTTCCGATAGCAGAGATGTGATATCTCAATGCTTATACCAAACCTGAGACCCTTCCTATAACATGAGATGTGATATCCAACTCCTTCCCGTTCCAAACCTGAGACCCTTCCTTTAGCATGAGATGTGATATCCAGCTCCTTCCCATTCCAATCCTGAGACACTTCCGATAGCATAAGATGTGATATCTCAATGCTTCTAATATCAAAACTGAGACCCTCCCAATAGCATGATATGTGATATCTAAGTCCTTCCCATTCCAATCCTAAGACCCTTCCTATAGCAGGAGATGTGATATCTCAATGCTTCTACCAAACCTGAGACCCTTCCTTTAGCATGAGATGTGATATCCAACTCCTTCCCATTCCAGTCCTGAGACCCTTCCTATAGCATGAGATATGATATCTCAATACTTCTAATACCAAACCTGAGATCCTTCTGATAACGAGATGTGATATCCAAATCCTTCCCCTTCCAAACCTGAGACCCTCCCTTTAGCATGAGATGTGATATCCAACTCCTTCCCATTCCAATCCTGAGACCCTTCCTATAGCATGAGAAGTGATATCTCCATGCTTATACCAAACCCGAGACCCTTCCTATAGCATGAGATGTGATATCCAACTCCTTCCCATTCCAATCCTGAGACCCTTCCTATAGCATGAGAAGTGATATCTCCATGCGTATACCAAACCTGAGACCCTTCCTATAGCATGAGATGTGATATCCAAATCCTTCCCATTCCAATCCTGAGACCCTTCCTATAGCATGAGATGTGATATCTCAATGCTTATACCAAACCAGAGACCCGTCCTATAACATGAGATGGGATATCCAACTCCTTCCCATTCCAAACCTGAGACCCTTCCTATAACATGAGATGTGATATCCAACTCCTTCCCATTCCAACCTGAGACCCTTCCTATAGCATGAGATGGGATATCCAACTCCTTCCAAATCCAATCCTGATACCCTTCCGATAGCATGAGATGTGATATCCCAATGCTTCTACCAAACCAGAGACCCGTCCTATAACATGAGATGGGATATCCAACTCCTTCCCATTCCAAACCTGAGACCCTTCCTATAACATGAGATGTGATATCAAACTCCTTCCCATTCCAATCCTGAGACCCTTCCTATAGCTTGAGATGTGATATCCAACTCCTTCCCATTCCAATTCTGAGACCCTTCCTATACCATGAGACTTGATATCTCAATGCTTCTAATACCAAACCTGAGACCCGTCCTATAACATGAGATGTGATATCCAAATCCTTCCCCTTCCAAACCTTAGACCCTTCCTTTATCATGAGATGTGATCTCCAACTCCTTCCCATTCCAATCCTGACACCCTTCCGATATCATGAGATTTGTTATCTCAATGCTTCTAATATCAAACTTGAGACCCTCCCTATAGCATGAGATCTGACATCCAAGTCCTTCCCATTCCAATCCTGAGACCCTTCCTATAGCATGAGATGTGATATCTCAATGCTTCTAATACCAAACCTGAGACCCTTCCTATAACATGAGATGGCATATCCAACTCCTTCCCATTCCAATCCTGAGACCCTTCCGATAGCAGAGATGTGATATCTCAATGCTTATACCAAACCTGAGACCCTTGCTATGGCCTGAGATGTCATATACAACTCCTTCCCATTCCAATCCTGAGACCCTTCCTATAGCATGAGATGTGATATCTCAATGCTTATACCAAACCTGAGACCCTTCCTATAGCATGAGATGTGATATCCAACTCCTTCCCATTCCAATCCTGAGACCCTTCCCATAGCATGAGATGTGATGTCTCAATGCTTCTAATACCAAACCTGAGACCCTTCCTATAACATGAGATGTAATATCCAACTCCTTCCCATTCCAATCCTGAGACCCTTCCTATAGCATGAGAAGTATCTCCATGCGTATACCAAACCTGAGACCCTTCCTATAGCATGAGATGTGATATCCAAATCCTTCCCATTCCAATCCTGAGCCACTTCCGATAGCAGAGATGTGATATCTCCATGCTTATACCAAACCTGAGACCCTTCCTATAGCATGAGATGTAATATCCAACTCCTTCCCATTCCAATCCTGAGACCCTTCCTATAGCATGAGAAGTATCTCCATGCGTATACCAAACCTGAGACCCTTCCTATAGCATGAGATGTGATATCCAAATCCTTCCCATTCCAATCCTGAGCCACTTCCGATAGCAGAGATGTGATATCTCAATGCTTATACCAAACCCGAGACCCTTCCTATAACATGAGATGTGATATCCAACTCATTCCCGTTCCAAACCTGAGACACTTCCTATAGCATATGTGATATCCAAGTCCTTCCCATTCCAAACATGAGACCCTTCCTATAGCAAGAATGTAATATCCAACTCCTACCCATTCCAATCCTGAGACCATTCCTATAGCATGAGATGTGATGTATCAATGCTTCTAATACCAAACCTGAGATCCTTCCTATGACATGAAATGTGATATCCAAATCCTTCCCATTCCAAACCTGAGACCCTTCCTACAGCATGCGATGTGATATCTCAATGCTTCTAATATCAAACCTGAGACCCGTCCTATAACATGAGATGGGATATCCAACTCCTTCCCGTTCCAAACCTGTGACCCTTCCTATAGCATGAGATGTGATATCCAATTCCTTCCCATCCCAATCCTGAGACACCTCCGATAGCAGAGATGTGATATCTCAATGCTTATACCAAACCTGAGACTCTTCCTATAACATGAGATGTGATATCCAACTCCTTCCCGTTCCAAACCTGAGACCCTTCCTATAGCATGAGATGTGATATCCAACTCCTTCCCATTCCAATCCTGAGACCCTTCCGATAGCAGAGATGTGATATCTCAATGCTTATACCAAACCTGAGACTCTTCCTATAACGAGATGTGATATCCAACTCCTTCCCTTTCCAAACCTGAGACCCTGCCTATAGCATGAGATGTGATATCCAAGTCCTTCCCATTCCAATCCTGAGACACTTCCTATAGCATGGGATGTGATATCTCAATGCTTATACCAAACCCGAGACCCTTCCTATAGCATGAGATGTGATATCCAACTCCTTCCCATTCCAATCCTAGACCCTTCCTATAGCATGAGAAGTGATATCTCCATGCGTATACCAAACCTGAGACCCTTCCTATAGGAATGAGATGTGATATCCAAATCCTTCCCATTCCAATCCTGAGACCCTTCCTATAGCATGAGATGTGATATCTCAATGCTTATACCAAACCAGAGACCCGTCCTATAACATGAGATGGGATATTCAACTCCTTCCCATTCCAATCCAGAGACCCTTCCTATAACATGAGATGTGATATCCAACTCCTTCCCATTCCAACCTGAGACCCTTCCTATAGCATGAGATGGGATATCCAACTCCTTCCAAATCCAATCCTGATACCCTTCCGATAGCATGAGATGTGATATCCCAATGCTTCTACCAAACCTGAGACCCATACTATGGCATGAGATGTGATATCAAACTCCTTCCCATTCCAATCCTGAGACCCTTCCTATAGCTTGAGATGCGATATCCAACTCCTTCCCATTCCAATTCTGAGACCCTTCCTATACCATGAGACTTGATATCTCAATGCTTCTAATACCAAACCTGAGACCCGTCCTATAACATGAGATGTGATATCCAAATCCTTCCCCTTCCAAACCTTAGACCCTTCCTTTATCATGAGATGTAATTTCCAACTCCTACCCATTCCAATCCTGACACCCTTCCGATATCATGAGATTTGTTATCTCAATGCTTCTAATATCAAACTTGAGACCCTCCCTATAGCATGAGATCTGACATCCAAGTCCTTCCCATTCCAATCCTGAGACCCTTCCTATAGCATGAGATGTGATATCTCAATGCTTCTAATACCAAACCTGAGACCCTTCCTATAACATGAGATGGGATATCCAACTCCTTCCCATTCCAATCCTGAGACCCTTCCGATAGCAGAGATGTGATATCTCAATGCTTATACCAAACCTGAGACCCATACTATGGCATGAGATGTGATATCAAACTCCTTCCCATTCCAATTCTGAGACCCTTCCTATACCATGAGACTTGATATCTCAATGCTTCTAATACCAAACCTGAGACCCGTCCTATAACATGAGATGTGATATCCAAATCCTTCCCCTTCCAAACCTTAGACCCTTCCTTTATCATGAGATGTAATTTCCAACTCCTTCCCATTCCAATCCTGACACCCTTCCGATATCATGAGATTTGTTATCTCAATGCTTCTAATATCAAACTTGAGACCCTCCCTATAGCATGAGATCTGACATCCAAGTCCTTCCCATTCCAATCCTGAGACCCTTCCTATAGCATGAGATGTGATATCTCAATGCTTCTAATACCAAACCTGAGACCCTTCCTATAACATGAGATGGGATATCCAACTCCTTCCCATTCCAATCCTGAGACCCTTCCGATAGCAGAGATGTGATATCTCAATGCTTATACCAAACCTGAGACCCTTGCTATGGCCTGAGATGTCATATACAACTCCTTCCCATTCCAATCCTGAGACCCTTCCTATAGCATGAGATGTGATATCTCAATGCTTATACCAAACCTGAGACCCTTCCTATAGCATGAGATGTGATATCCAACTCCTTCCCATTCCAATCCTGAGACCCTTCCCATAGCATGAGATGTGATGTCTCAATGCTTCTAATACCAAACCTGAGACCCTTCCTATAACATGAGATGTGATATCCAACTCCTTCCCATTCCAATCCTGAGACCCTTCCTATAGCATGAGAAGTGATATATCCATGCTTATACCAAACCTGAGACCCTTCCTATAGCATGAGATGTAATATCCAACTCCTTCCCATTCCAATCCTGAGACCCTTCCTATAGCATGAGAAGTATCTCCATGCGTATCCCAAACCTGAGACCCTTCCTATAGCATGAGATGTGATATCCAAATCCTTCCCATTCCAATCCTGAGCCACTTCCGATAGCAGAGATGTGATATCTCAATGCTTATACCAAACCTGAGACCCTTCCTATAACATGAGATGTGATATCCAACTCATTCCCGTTCCAAACCTGAGACACTTCCTATAGCATATGTGATATCCAAGTCCTTCCCATTTCAAACATGAGACCCTTCCTATAGCAAGAATGTAATATCCAACTCCTACCCATTCCAATCCTGAGACCATTCCTATAGCATGAGATGTGATATATCAATGCTTCTAATACCAAACCTGAGATCCTTCCTATGACATGAAATGTGATATCCAAATCCTTCCCATTCCAAACCTGAGACCCTTCCTACAGCATGCGATGTGATATCTCAATGCTTCTAATATCAAACCTGAGACCCGTCCTATAACATGAGATGGGATATCCAACTCCTTCCCGTTCCAAACCTGAGACCCTTCCTATAGCATGAGATGTGATATCCAATTCCTTCCCATCCCAATCCTGAGACACCTCCGATAGCAGAGATGTGATATCTCAATGCTTATACCAAACCTGAGACTCTTCCTATAACATGAGATGTGATATCCAACTCCTTCCCGTTCCAAACATGAGCCCCTTCCTATAGCATGAGATGTGATATCCAACTCCTTCCCATTCCAATCCTGAGACCCTTCCGATAGCATGAGATGTGATATCTCAATGCTTCTAATACCAAACCTGTGATCCTTCCTATAATAAGAGATGTGATATCCAAATCCTTCCCCTTCCAAACCTGAGACCCTCCCTTTAGCATGAGATGTGATATCTCAATGCCTCTAATACCAAACCTGAGATCCTTCCAATAGCATGAGATGTCATATCTCAATGCTTCTGATACCAAACCTGAGATCCTTCCTATAACATGAGATGTGATATCCAAATCCTTCCCCTTCCAAACCTGAGACCCTCCCTTTAGCATGAGATGTGATATCCAACTCCTTCCCATTCCAATCTTGAGACCCTTCTGATAGCATGAGATGTGATATCTCAATGCCTCTAATACCAAACCTGATTCCTACCTCTAACATGAAATGTGATATCCAACCCCTTCCCTTTCCAAACGTGAGACCCTCCCTATAGATTCAGATGTGATATCCAAGTCCTTCCCATTCCAATCCTGAGACCCTTCCTTTAGCATGAGATGTGATATCTCAATGCTTCTAATACCAAACCTGAGACCCTTCCTATAACATAAGATGGGATATCCAACTCCTTCCCATTCCAATCCTGAGACCCTTCCGATAGCAGAGATGTGATATCTCAATGCTTATACCAAACCTGAGACCCTTCCTGTGGCATGAGATGTCATATACAACTCCTTCCCATTCCAATCCTGAGACCCTTCCTATAGCATGAGATGTGATATCGAACTCCTTCCCATTCCAATCCTGAGACCCTTCCTATAGCATGAGATTTGATATCTCAATGTTTCTAACACCAAACCTGAGATCCTTCCGATAGCATGAGATGTGATATCTCAATGCTTCTAATACCAAACCTGAGATCATTCCTATAACACGAGATGTTATATCCAAATCCTTCCCCTTCCAAACCTGAGACCCTCCCTTTAGCATATGTGATATCCAACTCCTTCCCATTCCAATCCTGAGACCCTTCCTATAGCATGAGATGTGATTTCTCAATGCTTCTAATACCAAACCTGAGATCCTTCCTATAACATGAGATGTGATATCCAACTCCTTCCCATTCCAATCCTGAGACCCTTCCTATAGCATGAGATGTGATTTCTCAATGCTTCTAATACCAAACTTGAGATCCTTCCTATAGCATGAGATGTGATATCTCAATGCTTATACCAAACCTGAGACCCTTCCTATAGCATGAGATGTAATTTCCAACTACTTCACATTCCAATCCTGAGACCCTTCCTATAGCATGAGATGTGATATCCAACTCCTTCCCTTTCCAAACCTGAGAGCCTATCTATAGCATGAGATGTGATATCCAATTCCTTCCCATTCCAATCCTGAGACCCTTCCTATAGCATGAGATGTGATATCTCAATGCTTATACCAAACCTGAGACCCTTCCTATAGCATGAGATGTGATATCCAACTACTTCCCATTCCAATCCTGAGACCCTTCCTATAGCATGAGATGTGATATCCAACTCCTTCCCTTTCCAAACCTGAGAGCCTATCTATAGCATGATGTGATATCCAATTCCTTCCCATTCCAATCCTGAGACCCTTCCTATAGCATGAGATGTGATATCTCAATGCTTCTAATACCAAACCTGAGACCCTTCCTATTGCATGAGATGTGATATCCAACTACTTCCCATTCCAATCCTGAGACCCTTCTTATAGCATGAGATGTGATATCCAACTCCTTCCATTCCAATCCTGAGACCCATCCTATAGCATGAGATGTGATATCCAACTACTTCCCATTCCAATCCTGAGAAATTTCCTATCGCATGAGATGTGATATCCAACTCCTTCCCTTTCCAAACCTGAGAGCATATCTATAGCATGAGATGGGATATCCAACTCCTTCCCATTCCAATCCTGAGAAATTTCCTATCGCATGAGATGTGATATCCAACTCCTTCCCTTTCCAAACCTGAGAGCATATCTATAGCATGAGATGGGATATCCAACTCCTTCCCATTCCAATCCTGAGACACTTCCGATAGCAGAGATGTGATATCTCAATGCTTATACCAAACCTGAGACCCTTCCTATAACATGAGATGTGATATCCAACTCCTTCCCGTTCCAAACCTGAGACCCTTCCTTTAGCATGAGATGTGATATCCAGCTCCTTCCCATTCCAATCCTGAGACACTTCCGATAGCATAAGATGTGATATCTCAATGCTTCTAATATCAAAACTGAGACCCTCCCAATAGCATGATATGTGATATCTAAGTCCTTCCCATTCCAATCCTAAGACCCTTCCTATAGCAGGAGATGTGATATCTCAATGCTTCTACCAAACCTGAGACCCTTCCTTTAGCATGAGATGTGATATCCAACTCCTTCCCATTCCAGTCCTGAGACCCTTCCTATAGCATGAGATATGATATCTCAATACTTCTAATACCAAACCTGAGATCCTTCTGATAACGAGATGTGATATCCAAATCCTTCCCCTTCCAAACCTGAGACCCTCCCTTTAGCATGAGATGTGATATCCAACTCCTTCCCATTCCAATCCTGAGACCCTTCCTATAGCATGAGAAGTGATATCTCCATGCTTATACCAAACCCGAGACCCTTCCTATAGCATGAGATGTGATATCCAACTCCTTCCCATTCCAATCCTGAGACCCTTCCTATAGCATGAGAAGTGATATCTCCATGCGTATACCAAACCTGAGACCCTTCCTATAGCATGAGATGTGATATCCAAATCCTTCCCATTCCAATCCTGAGACCCTTCCTATAGCATGAGATGTGATATCTCAATGCTTATACCAAACCAGAGACCCGTCCTATAACATGAGATGGGATATCCAACTCCTTCCCATTCCAAACCTGAGACCCTTCCTATAACATGAGATGTGATATCCAACTCCTTCCCATTCCAACCTGAGACCCTTCCTATAGCATGAGATGGGATATCCAACTCCTTCCAAATCCAATCCTGATACCCTTCCGATAGCATGAGATGTGATATCCCAATGCTTCTACCAAACCAGAGACCCGTCCTATAACATGAGATGGGATATCCAACTCCTTCCCATTCCAAACCTGAGACCCTTCCTATAACATGAGATGTGATATCAAACTCCTTCCCATTCCAATCCTGAGACCCTTCCCATAGCTTGAGATGTGATATCCAACTCCTTCCCATTCCAATTCTGAGACCCTTCCTATACCATGAGACTTGATATCTCAATGCTTCTAATACCAAACCTGAGACCCGTCCTATAACATGAGATGTGATATCCAAATCCTTCCCCTTCCAAACCTTAGACCCTTCCTTTATCATGAGATGTGATTTCCAACTCCTTCCCATTCCAATCCTGACACCCTTCCGATATCATGAGATTTGTTATCTCAATGCTTCTAATATCAAACTTGAGACCCTCCCTATAGCATGAGATCTGACATCCAAGTCCTTCCCATTCCAATCCTGAGACCCTTCCTATAGCATGAGATGTGATATCTCAATGCTTCTAATACCAAACCTGAGACCCTTCCTATAACATGAGATGGCATATCCAACTCCTTCCCATTCCAATCCTGAGACCCTTCCGATAGCAGAGATGTGATATCTCAATGCTTATACCAAACCTGAGACCCTTGCTATGGCCTGAGATGTCATATACAACTCCTTCCCATTCCAATCCTGAGACCCTTCCTATAGCATGAGATGTGATATCTCAATGCTTATACCAAACCTGAGACCCTTCCTATAGCATGAGATGTGATATCCAACTCCTTCCCATTCCAATCCTGAGACCCTTCCCATAGCATGAGATGTGATGTCTCAATGCTTCTAATACCAAACCTGAGACCCTTCCTATAACATGAGATGTAATATCCAACTCCTTCCCATTCCAATCCTGAGACCCTTCCTATAGCATGAGAAGTATCTCCATGCGTATACCAAACCTGAGACCCTTCCTATAGCATGAGATGTGATATCCAAATCCTTCCCATTCCAATCCTGAGCCACTTCCGATAGCAGAGATGTGATATCTCCATGCTTATACCAAACCTGAGACCCTTCCTATAGCATGAGATGTAATATCCAACTCCTTCCCATTCCAATCCTGAGACCCTTCCTATAGCATGAGAAGTATCTCCATGCGTATACCAAACCTGAGACCCTTCCTATAGCATGAGATGTGATATCCAAATCCTTCCCATTCCAATCCTGAGCCACTTCCGATAGCAGAGATGTGATATCTCAATGCTTATACCAAACCCGAGACCCTTCCTATAACATGAGATGTGATATCCAACTCATTCCCGTTCCAAACCTGAGACACTTCCTATAGCATATGTGATATCCAAGTCCTTCCCATTCCAAACATGAGACCCTTCCTATAGCAAGAATGTAATATCCAACTCCTACCCATTCCAATCCTGAGACCATTCCTATAGCATGAGATGTGATGTATCAATGCTTCTAATACCAAACCTGAGATCCTTCCTATGACATGAAATGTGATATCCAAATCCTTCCCATTCCAAACCTGAGACCCTTCCTACAGCATGCGATGTGATATCTCAATGCTTCTAATATCAAACCTGAGACCCGTCCTATAACATGAGATGGGATATCCAACTCCTTCCCGTTCCAAACCTGTGACCCTTCCTATAGCATGAGATGTGATATCCAATTCCTTCCCATCCCAATCCTGAGACACCTCCGATAGCAGAGATGTGATATCTCAATGCTTATACCAAACCTGAGACTCTTCCTATAACATGAGATGTGATATCCAACTCCTTCCCGTTCCAAACCTGAGACCCTTCCTATAGCATGAGATGTGATATCCAACTCCTTCCCATTCCAATCCTGAGACCCTTCCGATAGCAGAGATGTGATATCTCAATGCTTATACCAAACCTGAGACTCTTCCTATAACGAGATGTGATATCCAACTCCTTCCCTTTCCAAACCTGAGACCCTGCCTATAGCATGAGATGTGATATCCAAGTCCTTCCCATTCCAATCCTGAGACACTTCCTATAGCATGGGATGTGATATCTCAATGCTTATACCAAACCTGAGACCCTTCCTATAGCATGAGATGTGATATCCAACTCCTTCCCATTCCAATCCTGAGACCCTTCCTATAGCATGAGATGTGATATCTCAATTCCTCTAATACCAAACCTGAGATCCTTCCTCTAACATGAAATGTGATATCCAACTCCGTCCCTTTCCAAACCTGAGAGCCTACCTATAGCATGAGATGTGATATCCAAGTCCTTCCCATTCCAATCCTTAGACCCTTCCTACAGCATGCAATATGATATCTCAATGATTCTAATAACAAACCTGAGACCCGTCCTATAACATGAGATGGGATATCCAACTCCTTTCAATTCCAATCCTGAGACACTTCCTATAGCATGAGATGTGATATCTCAATGCTTATACCAAACCTGAGACCCTTCCTATGGCATGAGATGTCATATACAACTCCTTCCCATTCCAATCCTGAGACCCTTCCTATAGCATGAGATGTGATATCTCAATGCTTATACCAAACCTGAGACCCTTCCTATAGCATGAGATGTGATATCCAACTTCTTCCCATTCCAATCCTGAGACCCTTCCTATAACATGAGATGTGATGCCTCAATGCTTCTAATACCAAACCTGATATCTTTCCTATAACATGAGATGTGATATCCAACTCCTTCCCATTCCAATCCTGAGACCCTTCCTATAGCATGAGATGTGATATCTCAATGCTTATACCAAACCTGAGACCCTTCCTATAGCTTGAGATGTGATATCCAACTCCTTCCCATTCCAATCCTGAGAACCTTCCTATAGCATGAGATGTGATATCTCAATGCCTCTAATACCAAACCTGAGATCCTTCCTCTAACATGAGATGTGCTATCCAACTCCTTCCCATTCCAATCCTGAGACCCTTCCTATAGCATGAGATGTGATATCTCAATGCTTATACCAAACCTGAGACCCTTCCTATAGCTTGAGATGTCATATACAACTCCTTCCCATTCCAATCCTGAGACCCTTCCTATAGCATGAGATGTGATATCTCAATGCTTATACCAAACCTGAGACCCTTCCTATAGCATGAGATGTGATATCCAACTTCTTCCCATTCCAATCCTGAGACCCTTCCTATAACATGAGATGTGATGTCTCAATGCTTCTAATACCAAACCTGATATCTTTCCTATAACATGAGATGTGATATCCAACTCCTTCCCATTCCAATCCTGAGACCCTTCCTATAGCATGAGATGTGATATCTCAATGCTTATACCAAACCTGAGACCCTTCCTATAGCTTGAGATGTGATATCCAACTCCTTCCCCTTCCAAACCTGAGAGCCTTCCTATAGCATGAGATATGATATCCACGTCCTTCCCATTCCAATCCTGAGACCCTTCCTATAACATGAGATGTGATATTCAACTCCTTCCCATTCCAACCTGAGACCCTTCCTATAGCATGAGATGGGATATCCAACTCCTTCCAAATCCAATCCTAATACCCTTCCAATAGCATGAGATGTGATATCCCAATGCTTCTACCAAACCTGAGACCCATACTATGAATTGAGATGTGATATCAAACTCCTTCCCATTCCAATCCTGAGACCCTTCCTATAGCTTGAGATGTGATATCCAACTCCTTCCCATTCCAATTCTGAGACCCTTCCTATACCATGAGACGTGATATCTCAATGCTTCTAATACCAAACCTGAGACCCGTCCTATAACATGAGATGTGATATCCAAATCCTTCCCCTTCCAAACCTTAGACCCTTCCTTTATCATGAGATGTGATATCCAACTCCTTCCCATTCCAATCCTGACACCCTTCCGATATCATGAGATTTGTTATCTCAATGCTTCTAATATCAAACTTGAGACCCTCCCTATAGCATGAGATCTGACATCCAAGTCCTTCCCATTCCAATCCTGAGACCCTTCCCATAGCATGAGATGTGATATCTCAATGCTTCTAATACCAAACCTGAGACCCTTCCTATAACATGAGATGGGATATCCAAGTCCTTCCCATTCTAATCCTGAGACCCTTCCCATAGCATGAGATGTGATGTCTCAATGCTTCTAATACCAAACCTGAGATCCTTCCTATAACATGAGATGTGATATCCAACTCCTTCCCATTCCAATCCTGAGACCCTTCCTATAGCATGAGAAGTGATATCTCCATGCTTATACCAAACCCGAGACCCTTCCTATAGCATGAGATGTGATATCCAACTCCTTCCCATTCCAATCCTAGACCCTTCCTATAGCATGAGAAGTGATATCTCCATGCGTATACCAAACCTGAGACCCTTCCTATAGCATGAGATGTGATATCCAACTCCTTCCCATTCCAAACCTGAGACCCTTCTGATGGCATGAGATGTGATATCTCAATGCCTCTAATACCAAACCTGAAATCCTACCTCTAACATGAAATGTGATATCCAACTCCTTCCCCTTCCAACCCTGAGAGCCTTCCTATAGAATGAGATGTGATATCCAAGTCCTTCCCATTCCAATCCTGAGACCCTTCTGATGGCATGAGATGTGATATCTCAATGCCTCTAATACCAAACCTGAGATCCTACCTCTAACATGAAATGTGATATCCAACTCCTTCCCCTTCCAACCCTGAGACCCTGCCTATAGCATGTGATGTGATATCCCAATGCTTCTACAAAACCTGAGACCCATACCATGGCATGAGATGTGATGTCAAACTCCTTCCCATTCCAATCCTGAGACCCTTTCTATAGCTTGAGATGTGATATCCAACTCCTTCCCATTCCAATTCTGAGACCCGACCTATACCATGAGATTTGATATCTAAATGCTTCTAATACCAAACCTGAGACCGGTCCTATAACATGAGATGTGATACCCAAATCCTTCCCCTTTCCAAACCTTAGACCCTTCCTATAGCATGAGATGTGATATCTCAATGCTTCTAATACCAAACCTGAGACCCTTCCTATAACGAGATGGGATATCCAACTCCTTCCCATTCCAATCCTGAGACCCTTCCGATAGCAGAGATGTGATATCTCAATGCTTATACCAAACCTGATACCCTTCCTATGGCATGAGATGTCATATACAACTCCTTCCGATTCCAATCCTGAGACCCTTCCTATAGCATGAGATGTGATATCTCAATGCTTCTAATACCAAACCCGAGATCCTTCCTATAACATGAGATGTGATATCAAACTCCTTCCCATTCCTATCCTGAGACCCTTCCGATAGCAGAGATGTGATATCTCAATGCTTATACCAAACCTGATGACCCATCCTATGGCATGAGATGTGATATCCAACTCCTTCCCATTGCAATCCTGAGTTCCTTCCTATAGCATGAGATGTGATATCTCAATGCTTCTATCAAACCTGAGACCCTTCCTTTAGCATGAGATGTGATATCCAACTCCTTGCCATTCCAATTCTGAGACCCTTCCTATAACATGAGACATGATATCCAACTCCTTCCCATTCCAATCCTGAGACTCCTCCTATAGCATGAGATGTGATATCTCAATGCTTCTAATACCAAACATGGGACCCGCCCTATAACATGAGATATGATATCCAAATCCTTCCCATTCCAAACCTGAGACCCTTCCTACAGCATGCGATGTGATATCTCAATGCTTCTAATATCAAACCTGAGACCCGTCCTATAACATGAGATGGGATATCCAACTCCTTCCCGCTCCAAACCTGTGACCCTTCCTATAGCATGAGATGTGATATCCAATTCCTTCCCATCCCAATCCTGAGACACCTCCGATAGCAGAGATGTGATATCTCAATGCTTATACCAAACCTGAGACTCTTCCTATAACATGAGATGTGATATCCAACTCCTTCCCGTTCCAAACCTGAGACCCTTCCTATAGCATGAGATGTGATATCCAACTCCTTCCCATTCCAATCCTGAGACCCTTCCGATAGCAGAGATGTGATATCTCAATGCTTATACCAAACCTGAGACTCTTCCTATAACATGAGATGTGATATCCAACTCCTTCCCTTTCCAAACCTGAGACCCTGCCTATAGCATGAGATGTGATATCCAAGTCCTTCCCATTCCAATCCTGAGACACTTCCTATAGCATGGGATGTGATATCTCAATGCTTATACCAAACCTGAGACCCTTCCTATAGCATGAGATGTGATATCCAACTCCTTCCCATTCCAATCCTGAGACCCTTCCTATAGCATGAGATGTGATATCTCAATTCCTCTAATACCAAACCTGAGATCCTTCCTCTAACATGAAATGTGATATCCAACTCCGTCCCTTTCCAAACCTGAGAGCCTACCTATAGCATGAGATGTGATATCCAAGTCCTTCCCATTCCAATCCTTAGACCCTTCCTACAGCATGCAATATGATATCTCAATGATTCTAATAACAAACCTGAGACCCGTCCTATAACATGAGATGGGATATCCAACTCCTTTCAATTCCAATCCTGAGACACTTCCTATAGCATGAGATGTGATATCTCAATGCTTATACCAAACCTGAGACCCTTCCTATGGCATGAGATGTCATATACAACTCCTTCCCATTCCAATCCTGAGACCCTTCCTATAGCATGAGATGTGATATCTCAATGCTTATACCAAACCTGAGACCCTTCCTATAGCATGAGATGTGATATCCAACTTCTTCCCATTCCAATCCTGAGACCCTTCCTATAACATGAGATGTGATGTCTCAATGCTTCTAATACCAAACCTGATATCTTTCCTATAACATGAGATGTGATATCCAACTCCTTCCCATTCCAATCCTGAGACCCTTCCTATAGCATGAGATGTGATATCTCAATGCTTATACCAAACCTGAGACCCTTCCTATAGCTTGAGATGTGATATCCAACTCCTTCCCATTCCAATCCTGAGAACCTTCCTATAGCATGAGATGTGATATCTCAATGCCTCTAATACCAAACCTGAGATCCTTCCTCTAACATGAGATGTGCTATCCAACTCCTTCCCATTCCAATCCTGAGACCCTTCCTATAGCATGAGATGTGATATCTCAATGCTTATACCAAACCTGAGACCCTTCCTATAGCTTGAGATGTCATATACAACTCCTTCCCATTCCAATCCTGAGACCCTTCCTATAGCATGAGATGTGATATCTCAATGCTTATACCAAACCTGAGACCCTTCCTATAGCATGAGATGTGATATCCAACTTCTTCCCATTCCAATCCTGAGACCCTTCCTATAACATGAGATGTGATGTCTCAATGCTTCTAATACCAAACCTGATATCTTTCCTATAACATGAGATGTGATATCCAACTCCTTCCCATTCCAATCCTGAGACCCTTCCTATAGCATGAGATGTGATATCTCAATGCTTATACCAAACCTGAGACCCTTCCTATAGCTTGAGATGTGATATCCAACTCCTTCCCCTTCCAAACCTGAGAGCCTTCCTATAGCATGAGATATGATATCCACGTCCTTCCCATTCCAATCCTGAGACCCTTCCTATAACATGAGATGTGATATTCAACTCCTTCCCATTCCAACCTGAGACCCTTCCTATAGCATGAGATGGGATATCCAACTCCTTCCAAATCCAATCCTAATACCCTTCCAATAGCATGAGATGTGATATCCCAATGCTTCTACCAAACCTGAGACCCATACTATGGCATGAGATGTGATATCAAACTCCTTCCCATTCCAATCCTGAGACCCTTCCTATAGCTTGAGATGTGATATCCAACTCCTTCCCATTCCAATTCTGAGACCCTTCCTATACCATGAGACGTGATATCTCAATGCTTCTAATACCAAACCTGAGACCCGTCCTATAACATGAGATGTGATATCCAAATCCTTCCCCTTCCAAACCTTAGACCCTTCCTTTATCATGAGATGTGATATCCAACTCCTTCCCATTCCAATCCTGACACCCTTCCGATATCATGAGATTTGTTATCTCAATGCTTCTAATATCAAACTTGAGACCCTCCCTATAGCATGAGATCTGACATCCAAGTCCTTCCCATTCCAATCCTGAGACCCTTCCCATAGCATGAGATGTGATATCTCAATGCTTCTAATACCAAACCTGAGACCCTTCCTATAACATGAGATGGGATATCCAAGTCCTTCCCATTCTAATCCTGAGACCCTTCCCATAGCATGAGATGTGATGTCTCAATGCTTCTAATACCAAACCTGAGATCCTTCCTATAACATGAGATGTGATATCCAACTCCTTCCCATTCCAATCCTGAGACCCTTCCTATAGCATGAGAAGTGATATCTCCATGCTTATACCAAACCCGAGACCCTTCCTATAGCATGAGATGTGATATCCAACTCCTTCCCATTCCAATCCTAGACCCTTCCTATAGCATGAGAAGTGATATCTCCATGCGTATACCAAACCTGAGACCCTTCCTATAGCATGAGATGTGATATCCAACTCCTTCCCATTCCAATCCTGAGACCCTTCTGATGGCATGAGATGTGATATCTCAATGCCTCTAATACCAAACCTGAGATCCTACCTCTAACATGAAATGTGATATCCATCTCCTTCCCCTTCCAACCCTGAGAGCCTTCCTATAGAATGAGATGTGATATCCAAGTCCTTCCCATTCCAATCCTGAGACCCTTCTGATGGCATGAGATGTGATATCTCAATGCCTCTAATACCAAACCTGAGATCCTACCTCTAACATGAAATGTGATATCCAACTCCTTCCCCTTCCAACCCTGAGACCCTGCCTATAGCATGTGATGTGATATCCCAATGCTTCTACAAAACCTGAGAACCATACCATGGCATGAGATGTGATGTCAAACTCCTTCCCATTCCAATCCTGAGACCCTTTCTATAGCTTGAGATGTGATATCCAACTCCTTCCCATTCCAATTCTGAGACCCGACCTATACCATGAGATTTGATATCTAAATGCTTCTAATACCAAACCTGAGACCGGTCCTATAACATGAGATGTGATACCCAAATCCTTCCCCTTTCCAAACCTTAGACCCTTCCTATAGCATGAGATGTGATATCTCAATGCTTCTAATACCAAACCTGAGACCCTTCCTATAACGAGATGGGATATCCAACTCCTTCCCATTCCAATCCTGAGACCCTTCCGATAGCAGAGATGTGATATCTCAATGCTTATACCAAACCTGATACCCTTCCTATGGCATGAGATGTCATATACAACTCCTTCCGATTCCAATCCTGAGACCCTTCCTATAGCATGAGATGTGATATCTCAATGCTTCTAATACCAAACCCGAGATCCTTCCTATAACATGAGATGTGATATCAAACTCCTTCCCATTCCTATCCTGAGACCCTTCCGATAGCAGAGATGTGATATCTCAATGCTTATACCAAACCTGATGACCCATCCTATGGCATGAGATGTGATATCCAACTCCTTCCCATTGCAATCCTGAGTTCCTTCCTATAGCATGAGATGTGATATCTCAATGCTTCTATCAAACCTGAGACCCTTCCTTTAGCATGAGATGTGATATCCAACTCCTTGCCATTCCAATTCTGAGACCCTTCCTATAACATGAGACATGATATCCAACTCCTTCCCATTCCAATCCTGAGACTCCTCCTATAGCATGAGATGTGATATCTCAATGCTTCTAATACCAAACATGGGACCCGCCCTATAACATGAGATATGATATCCAACTCCTTCCCATTCCAATCCTGAGACCCTTCCTATAGCATGAGATGTGATATCTCAATTCCTCTAATACCAAACCTGAGATCCTTCCTCTAACATGAAATGTGATATCCAACTCCGTCCCTTTCCAAACCTGAGAGCCTACCTATAGCATGAGATGTGATATCCAAGTCCTTCCCATTCCAATCCTTAGACCCTTCCTACAGCATGCAATATGATATCTCAATGATTCTAATAACAAACCTGAGACCCGTCCTATAACATGAGATGGGATATCCAACTCCTTTCAATTCCAATCCTGAGACACTTCCTATAGCATGAGATGTGATATCTCAATGCTTATACCAAACCTGAGACCCTTCCTATGGCATGAGATGTCATGTACAACTCCTTCCCATTCCAATCCTGAGACCCTTCCTATAGCATGAGATGTGATATCTCAATGCTTATACCAAACCTGAGACCCTTCCTATAGCATGAGATGTGATATCCAACTTCTTCCCATTCCAATCCTGAGACCCTTCCTATAACATGAGATGTGATGTCTCAATGCTTCTAATACCAAACCTGATATCTTTCCTATAACATGAGATGTGATATCCAACTCCTTCCCATTCCAATCCTGAGACCCTTCCTATAGCATGAGATGTGATATCTCAATGCTTATACCAAACCTGAGACCCTTCCTATAGCTTGAGATGTGATATCCAACTCCTTCCCATTCCAATCCTGAGAACCTTCCTATAGCATGAGATGTGATATCTCAATGCCTCTAATACCAAACCTGAGATCCTTCCTCTAACATGAGATGTGCTATCCAACTCCTTCCCATTCCAATCCTGAGACCCTTCCTATAGCATGAGATGTGATATCTCAATGCTTATACCAAACCTGAGACCCTTCCTATAGCTTGAGATGTCATATACAACTCCTTCCCATTCCAATCCTGAGACCCTTCCTATAGCATGAGATGTGATATCTCAATGCTTATACCAAACCTGAGACCCTTCCTATAGCATGAGATGTGATATCCAACTTCTTCCCATTCCAATCCTGAGACCCTTCCTATAACATGAGATGTGATGTCTCAATGCTTCTAATACCAAACCTGATATCTTTCCTATAACATGAGATGTGATATCCAACTCCTTCCCATTCCAATCCTGAGACCCTTCCTATAGCATGAGATGTGATATCTCAATGCTTATACCAAACCTGAGACCCTTCCTATAGCTTGAGATGTGATATCCAACTCCTTCCCCTTCCAAACCTGAGAGCCTTCCTATAGCATGAGATATGATATCCACGTCCTTCCCATTCCAATCCTGAGACCCTTCCTATAACATGAGATGTGATATTCAACTCCTTCCCATTCCAACCTGAGACCCTTCCTATAGCATGAGATGGGATATCCAACTCCTTCCAAATCCAATCCTAATACCCTTCCAATAGCATGAGATGTGATATCCCAATGCTTCTACCAAACCTGAGACCCATACTATGGCATGAGATGTGATATCAAACTCCTTCCCATTCCAATCCTGAGACCCTTCCTATAGCTTGAGATGTGATATCCAACTCCTTCCCATTCCAATTCTGAGACCCTTCCTATACCATGAGACGTGATATCTCAATGCTTCTAATACCAAACCTGAGACCCGTCCTATAACATGAGATGTGATATCCAAATCCTTCCCCTTCCAAACCTTAGACCCTTCCTTTATCATGAGATGTGATATCCAACTCCTTCCCATTCCAATCCTGACACCCTTCCGATATCATGAGATTTGTTATCTCAATGCTTCTAATATCAAACTTGAGACCCTCCCTATAGCATGAGATCTGACATCCAAGTCCTTCCCATTCCAATCCTGAGACCCTTCCCATAGCATGAGATGTGATATCTCAATGCTTCTAATACCAAACCTGAGACCCTTCCTATAACATGAGATGGGATATCCAAGTCCTTCCCATTCTAATCCTGAGACCCTTCCCATAGCATGAGATGTGATGTCTCAATGCTTCTAATACCAAACCTGAGATCCTTCCTATAACATGAGATGTGATATCCAACTCCTTCCCATTCCAATCCTGAGACCCTTCCTATAGCATGAGAAGTGATATCTCCATGCTTATACCAAACCCGAGACCCTTCCTATAGCATGAGATGTGATATCCAACTCCTTCCCATTCCAATCCTGAGACACTTCCTATAGCATGGGATGTGATATCTCAATGCTTATACCAAACCTGAGACCCTTCCTATAGCATGAGATGTGATATCCAACTCCTTCCCATTCCAATCCTGAGACCCTTCTGATGGCATGAGATGTGATATCTCAATGCCTCTAATACCAAACCTGAGATCCTACCTCTAACATGAAATGTGATATCCAACTCCTTCCCCTTCCAACCCTGAGAGCCTTCCTATAGAATGAGATGTGATATCCAAGTCCTTCCCATTCCAATCCTGAGACCCTTCTGATGGCATGAGATGTGATATCTCAATGCCTCTAATACCAAACCTGAGATCCTACCTCTAACATGAAATGTGATATCCAACTCCTTCCCCTTCCAACCCTGAGACCCTGCCTATAGCATGTGATGTGATATCCCAATGCTTCTACAAAACCTGAGACCCATACCATGGCATGAGATGTGATGTCAAACTCCTTCCCATTCCAATCCTGAGACCCTTTCTATAGCTTGAGATGTGATATCCAACTCCTTCCCATTCCAATTCTGAGACCCGACCTATACCATGAGATTTGATATCTAAATGCTTCTAATACCAAACCTGAGACCGGTCCTATAACATGAGATGTGATACCCAAATCCCTCCCCTTTCCAAACCTTAGACCCTTCCTATAGCATGAGATGTGATATCTCAATGCTTCTAATACCAAACCTGAGACCCTTCCTATAACGAGATGGGATATCCAACTCCTTCCCATTCCAATCCTGAGACCCTTCCGATAGCAGAGATGTGATATCTCAATGCTTATACCAAACCTGATACCCTTCCTATGGCATGAGATGTCATATACAACTCCTTCCGATTCCAATCCTGAGACCCTTCCTATAGCATGAGATGTGATATCTCAATGCTTCTAATACCAAACCCGAGATCCTTCCTATAACATGAGATGTGATATCAAACTCCTTCCCATTCCTATCCTGAGACCCTTCCGATAGCAGAGATGTGATATCTCAATGCTTATACCAAACCTGATGACCCATCCTATGGCATGAGATGTGATATCCAACTCCTTCCCATTGCAATCCTGAGTTCCTTCCTATAGCATGAGATGTGATATCTCAATGCTTCTATCAAACCTGAGACCCTTCCTTTAGCATGAGATGTGATATCCAACTCCTTGCCATTCCAATTCTGAGACCCTTCCTATAACATGAGACATGATATCCAACTCCTTCCCATTCCAATCCTGAGACTCCTCCTATAGCATGAGATGTGATATCTCAATGCTTCTAATACCAAACATGGGACCCGCCCTATAACATGAGATATGATATCCAAATCCTTCCCATTCCAAACCTGAGACCCTTCCTACAGCATGCGATGTGATATCTCAATGCTTCTAATATCAAACCTGAGACCCGTCCTATAACATGAGATGGGATATCCAACTCCTTCCCGCTCCAAACCTGTGACCCTTCCTATAGCATGAGATGTGATATCCAATTCCTTCCCATCCCAATCCTGAGACACCTCCGATAGCAGAGATGTGATATCTCAATGCTTATACCAAACCTGAGACTCTTCCTATAACATGAGATGTGATATCCAACTCCTTCCCGTTCCAAACCTGAGACCCTTCCTATAGCATGAGATGTGATATCCAACTCCTTCCCATTCCAATCCTGAGACCCTTCCGATAGCAGAGATGTGATATCTCAATGCTTATACCAAACCTGAGACTCTTCCTATAACATGAGATGTGATATCCAACTCCTTCCCTTTCCAAACCTGAGACCCTGCCTATAGCATGAGATGTGATATCCAAGTCCTTCCCATTCCAATCCTGAGACACTTCCTATAGCATGGGATGTGATATCTCAATGCTTATACCAAACCTGAGACCCTTCCTATAGCATGAGATGTGATATCCAACTCCTTCCCATTCCAATCCTGAGACCCTTCCTATAGCATGAGATGTGATATCTCAATTCCTCTAATACCAAACCTGAGATCCTTCCTCTAACATGAAATGTGATATCCAACTCCGTCCCTTTCCAAACCTGAGAGCCTACCTATAGCATGAGATGTGATATCCAAGTCCTTCCCATTCCAATCCTTAGACCCTTCCTACAGCATGCAATATGATATCTCAATGATTCTAATAACAAACCTGAGACCCGTCCTATAACATGAGATGGGATATCCAACTCCTTTCAATTCCAATCCTGAGACACTTCCTATAGCATGAGATGTGATATCTCAATGCTTATACCAAACCTGAGACCCTTCCTATGGCATGAGATGTCATATACAACTCCTTCCCATTCCAATCCTGAGACCCTTCCTATAGCATGAGATGTGATATCTCAATGCTTATACCAAACCTGAGACCCTTCCTATAGCATGAGATGTGATATCCAACTTCTTCCCATTCCAATCCTGAGACCCTTCCTATAACATGAGATGTGATGTCTCAATGCTTCTAATACCAAACCTGATATCTTTCCTATAACATGAGATGTGATATCCAACTCCTTCCCATTCCAATCCTGAGACCCTTCCTATAGCATGAGATGTGATATCTCAATGCTTATACCAAACCTGAGACCCTTCCTATAGCTTGAGATGTGATATCCAACTCCTTCCCATTCCAATCCTGAGAACCTTCCTATAGCATGAGATGTGATATCTCAATGCCTCTAATACCAAACCTGAGATCCTTCCTCTAACATGAGATGTGCTATCCAACTCCTTCCCATTCCAATCCTGAGACCCTTCCTATAGCATGAGATGTGATATCTCAATGCTTATACCAAACCTGAGACCCTTCCTATAGCTTGAGATGTCATATACAACTCCTTCCCATTCCAATCCTGAGACCCTTCCTATAGCATGAGATGTGATATCTCAATGCTTATACCAAACCTGAGACCCTTCCTATAGCATGAGATGTGATATCCAACTTCTTCCCATTCCAATCCTGAGACCCTTCCTATAACATGAGATGTGATGTCTCAATGCTTCTAATACCAAACCTGATATCTTTCCTATAACATGAGATGTGATATCCAACTCCTTCCCATTCCAATCCTGAGACCCTTCCTATAGCATGAGATGTGATATCTCAATGCTTATACCAAACCTGAGACCCTTCCTATAGCTTGAGATGTGATATCCAACTCCTTCCCCTTCCAAACCTGAGAGCCTTCCTATAGCATGAGATATGATATCCACGTCCTTCCCATTCCAATCCTGAGACCCTTCCTATAACATGAGATGTGATATTCAACTCCTTCCCATTCCAACCTGAGACCCTTCCTATAGCATGAGATGGGATATCCAACTCCTTCCAAATCCAATCCTAATACCCTTCCAATAGCATGAGATGTGATATCCCAATGCTTCTACCAAACCTGAGACCCATACTATGGCATGAGATGTGATATCAAACTCCTTCCCATTCCAATCCTGAGACCCTTCCTATAGCTTGAGATGTGATATCCAACTCCTTCCCATTCCAATCCTGACACCCTTCCGATATCATGAGATTTGTTATCTCAATGCTTCTAATATCAAACTTGAGACCCTCCCTATAGCATGAGATCTGACATCCAAGTCCTTCCCATTCCAATCCTGAGACCCTTCCCATAGCATGAGATGTGATATCTCAATGCTTCTAATACCAAACCCGAGACCCTTCCTAAAACATGAGATGGGATATCCAAGTCCTTCCCATTCTAATCCTGAGACCCTTCCCATAGCATGAGATGTGATGTCTCAATGCTTCTAATACCAAACCTGAGATCCTTCCTATAACATGAGATGTGATATCCAACTCCTTCCCATTCCAATCCTGAGACCCTTCCTATAGCATGAGAAGTGATATCTCCATGCTTATACCAAACCCGAGACCCTTCCTATAGCATGAGATGTGATATCCAACTCCTTCCCATTCCAATCCTAGACCCTTCCTATAGCATGAGAAGTGATATCTCCATGCGTATACCAAACCTGAGACCCTTCCTATAGGAATGAGATGTGATATCCAAATCCTTCCCATTCCAATCCTGAGACCCTTCCTATAGCATGAGATGTGATATCTCAATGCTTATACCAAACCAGAGACCCGTCCTATAACATGAGATGGGATATTCAACTCCTTCCCATTCCAATCCAGAGACCCTTCCTATAACATGAGATGTGATATCCAACTCCTTCCCATTCCAACCTGAGACCCTTCCTATAGCATGAGATGGGATATCCAACTCCTTCCAAATCCAATCCTGATACCCTTCCGATAGCATGAGATGTGATATCCCAATGCTTCTACCAAACCTGAGACCCATACTATGGCATGAGATGTGATATCAAACTCCTTCCCATTCCAATCCTGAGACCCTTCCTATAGCTTGAGATGCGATATCCAACTCCTTCCCATTCCAATTCTGAGACCCTTCCTATACCATGAGACTTGATATCTCAATGCTTCTAATACCAAACCTGAGACCCGTCCTATAACATGAGATGTGATATCCAAATCCTTCCCCTTCCAAACCTTAGACCCTTCCTTTATCATGAGATGTAATTTCCAACTCCTACCCATTCCAATCCTGACACCCTTCCGATATCATGAGATTTGTTATCTCAATGCTTCTAATATCAAACTTGAGACCCTCCCTATAGCATGAGATCTGACATCCAAGTCCTTCCCATTCCAATCCTGAGACCCTTCCTATAGCATGAGATGTGATATCTCAATGCTTCTAATACCAAACCTGAGACCCTTCCTATAACATGAGATGGGATATCCAACTCCTTCCCATTCCAATCCTGAGACCCTTCCGATAGCAGAGATGTGATATCTCAATGCTTATACCAAACCTGAGACCCATACTATGGCATGAGATGTGATATCAAACTCCTTCCCATTCCAATCCTGAGACCCTTCCTATAGCTTGAGATGCAATATCCAACTCCTTCCCATTCCAATTCTGAGACCCTTCCTATACCATGAGACTTGATATCTCAATGCTTCTAATACCAAACCTGAGACCCGTCCTATAACATGAGATGTGATATCCAAATCCTTCCCCTTCCAAACCTTAGACCCTTCCTTTATCATGAGATGTAATTTCCAACTCCTTCCCATTCCAATCCTGACACCCTTCCGATATCATGAGATTTGTTATCTCAATGCTTCTAATATCAAACTTGAGACCCTCCCTATAGCATGAGATCTGACATCCAAGTCCTTCCCATTCCAATCCTGAGACCCTTCCTATAGCATGATTTGTGATATCTCAATGCTTCTAATACCAAACCTGAGACCCTTGCTATGGCCTGAGATGTCATATAAAACTCCTTCCCATTCCAATCCTGAGACCCTTCCTATAGCATGAGATGTGATATCTCAATGCTTATACCAAACCTGAGACCCTTCCTATAGCATGAGATGTGATATCCAACTCCTTCCCATTCCAATCCTGAGACCCTTCCCATAGCATGAGATGTGATGTCTCAATGCTTCTAATACCAAACCTGAGACCCTTCCTATAACATGAGATGTGATATCCAACTCCTTCCCATTCCAATCCTGAGACCCTTCCTATAGCATGAGAAGTGATATCTCCATGCTTATACCAAACCTGAGACCCTTCCTATAGCATGAGATGTAATATCCAACTCCTTCCCATTCCAATCCTGAGACCCTTCCTATAGCATGAGAAGTATCTCCATGCGTATCCCAAACCTGAGACCCTTCCTATAGCATGAGATGTGATATCCAAATCCTTCCCATTCCAATCCTGAGCCACGTCCGATAGCAGAGATGTGATATCTCAATGCTTATACCAAACCTGAGACCCTTCCTATAACATGAGATGTGATATCCAACTCATTCCCGTTCCAAACCTGAGACACTTCCTATAGCATATGTGATATCCAAGTCCTTCCCATTTCAAACATGAGACCCTTCCTATAGCAAGAATGTAATATCCAACTCCTACCCATTCCAATCCTGAGACCATTCCTATAGCATGAGATGTGATATATCAATGCTTCTAATACCAAACCTGAGATCCTTCCTATGACATGAAATGTGATATCCAAATCCTTCCCATTCCAAACCTGAGACCCTTCCTACAGCATGCGATGTGATATCTCAATGCTTCTAATATCAAACCTGAGACCCGTCCTATAACATGAGATGGGATATCCAACTCCTTCCCGTTCCAAACCTGAGACCCTTCCTATAGCATGAGATGTGATATCCAATTCCTTCCCATCCCAATCCTGAGACACCTCCGATAGCAGAGATGTGATATCTCAATGCTTATACCAAACCTGAGACTCTTCCTATAACATGAGATGTGATATCCAACTCCTTCCCGTTCCAAACCTGAGCCCCTTCCTATAGCATGAGATGTGATATCCAACTCCTTCCCATTCCAATCCTGAGACCCTTCCGATAGCATGAGATGTGATATCTCAATGCTTCTAATACCAAACCTGTGATCCTTCCTATAATAAGAGATGTGATATCCAAATCCTTCCCCTTCCAAACCTGAGACCCTGCCTATAGCATGAGATGTGATATCCAAGTCCTTCCCATTCCAATCCTGAGACACTTCCTATAGCATGGGATGTGATATCTCAATGCTTATACCAAACCTGAGACCCTTCCTATAGCATGAGATGGGATATCTCAATGCTTATACCAAACCTGAGACCCTTCCTATAGCATGAGATGTGATATCCAACTCCTTCCCATTCCAATCCTGAGACCCTTCCTATAGCTTGAGATGTGATATCCAACTACTTCCCATTCCAATCCTGAGACCCTTCCTATAGCTTGAGATGTGATATCCAACTCCTTCCCATTCCAATCCTGAGACCCTTCCTATAGCATGAGATGTGATATCTCAATGCTTCTAATACCAAACCTGAGATCCTTCCTATAACATGAGATGTGATATCCAAATCCTTCCACTTCCAAACCTGAGACCCTCCTTTAGCATGAGATATGATATCCGACTCCTTCCCATTCCAATCCTGAGACCCTTCTGATAGCAGGAGATGTGATATCTCAATGCCTCTAATACCAAACCTGAGATCCTTCCGATAGCTTGAGATGTGATATCTCAATGCTTCTAATACCAAACCTGAGATCCTTCCTATAACATGAGATGTGATATCCAACTCCTTCCCCTTCCAAACCTGAGAGCCTTCCTATAGCATGAGATGTGATATCCAAGTCCTTCCCATTCCAATCCTGAGACCCTTCCTATAACATGAGATGTGATATCCAACTCCTTCCCATTCCAACCTGAGACCCTTCCTATAGCATGAGATGGGATATCCAACTCCTTCCAAATCCAATCCTGATACCCTTCCGATAGCATGAGATGTGATATCTCAATGCTTCTACAAAACCTGAGACCCATACATGGCATTAGATGTCATATCAAACTCCTTCCCATTCCAATCCTGAGACCCTTCCTATAGCTTGAGATGTGATATCCAACTCCTTCCCATTCCAATTCTGAGACCCGTCCTATACAATGAGACTTGATATCTCAATGCTTCTAATACCAAACCTGAGACCGGTCCTATATCATGAGATGTGATATCCAAATCCTTCCCCTTCCAAACCTTAGACCCTTCCTTTATCATGAGATGTGATATCCAAGTCCTTCCCATTCCAATCCTGAGACCCTTCCTATAGCATGAGATGTGATATCCAAGTCCTTCCCATTCCAATCCTGAGACCCTTCCTATAGCATGAGATGTGATATCTCAATGCTTCTAATACCAAACCTGAGACCCTTCCTATAACATGAGATGTGATATCCAAGTCCTTCCCATTCCAATCCTGAGACCCTTCTTATAGCTTGAGATGTGATATCCAACTCCTTCCCATTCCAATTCTGAGACCCGTCCTATAGCATGAGATGTGATATCCAAGTCCTTCCCATTCCAATCCTGAGACCCTTCCTATAGCATGAGATGTGATATCTCAATGCTTCTAATACCAAACCTGAGACCCTTCCTATAACATGAGATGTGATATCCAAGTCCTTCCCATTCCAATCCTGAGACCCTTCTTATAGCTTGAGATGTGATATCCAACTCCTTCCCATTCCAATACTGAGATCCTTCCTATAGCATGAGATGTGATATCCAAGTCCTTCCCATTCCAATCCTGAGACCCTTCCTATAGCATGAGATGTGATATCTCAATGCTTCTAATACCAAACCTGAGACCCTTCCTATAACATGAGATGTGATATCCAAGTCCTTCCCATTCCAATCCTGAGACCCTTCCTATAGCATGAGATGTGATATCTCAATGCTTCTAATACCAAACCTGAGACCCTTCCTATAACATGAGATGTGATATCCAAGTCCTTCCCATTCCAATCCTGAGACCCTTCTTATAGCTTGAGATGTGATATCCAACTCCTTCCCATTCCAATTCTGAGACCCGTCCTATAGCATGAGATGTGATATCTCAATGCCTCTAATACCAAACCTGAGATTCTTCCTATAACATGAGATGTGATATCTCAATGCTTCTAATACCAAACCTGAGACCCTCCCTTTAGCATGAGATGTGATATCCGACTCCTTCCCATTCCAATCCTGAGACCCTTCTGATAGCATGAGATGTGATATCCAACTCCTTCCCATTCCAACCTGAGACCCTTCCTATAGCATGAGATGGGATATCCAACTCCTTCCAAATCCAATCCTGATACCCTTCCGATAGCATGAGATGTGATATCCCAATGCTTCAACAAAACCTGAGACCCATACATGGCATGAGATGTGATATCAAACTCCTTCCCATTCCAATCCTGAGACCCTTCTGATAGCATGAGATGTGATATCCAACTCCTTCCCATTCCAACCTGAGACCCTTCCTATAGCATGAGATGGGATATCCAACTCCTTCCAAATCCAATCCTGATACCCTTCCGATAGCATGAGATGTGATATCCCAATGCTTCAACAAAACCTGAGACCCATACATGGCATGAGATGTGATATCAAACTCCTTCCCATTCCAATCCTGAGACCATTCCTATAGCATGAGATGTGATATCTCAATGCTTCTAATACCAAACCTGAGACCCTTCCTATAACATGAGATGTGATATCCAAGTCCTTCCCATTCCAATCCTGAGACCCTTCCTATAGCATGAGATGTGATATCTCAATGCTTCTAATACCAAACCTGAGACCCTTCCTATAACATGAGATGTGATATCCAAGTCCTTCCCATTCCAATCCTGAGACCCTTCTTATAGCTTGAGATGTGATATCCAACTCCTTCCCATTCCAATTCTGAGACCCGTCCTATAGCATGAGATGTGATATCTCAATGCCTCTAATACCAAACCTGAGATTCTTCCTATAACATGAGATGTGATATCTCAATGCTTCTAATACCAAACCTGAGACCCTCCCTTTAGCATGAGATGTGATATCCGACTCCTTCCCATTCCAATCCTGAGACCCTTCTGATAGCATGAGATGTGATATCCAACTCCTTCCCATTCCAACCTGAGACCCTTCCTATAGCATGAGATGGGATATCCAACTCCTTCCAAATCCAATCCTGATACCCTTCCGATAGCATGAGATGTGATATCCCAATGCTTCAACAAAACCTGAGACCCATACATGGCATGAGATGTGATATCAAACTCCTTCCCATTCCAATCCTGAGACCCTTCCTATAGCATGAGATGTGATATCTCAATGCCTCTAATACCAAACCTGAGATTCTTCCTATAACATGAGATGTGATATCTCAATGCTTCTAATACCAAACCTGAGACCCTCCCTTTAGCATGAGATGTGATATCCGACTCCTTCCCATTCCAATCTTGAGACCCTTCTGATAGCATGAGATGTGATATCTCAATGCCTCTAATACCAAACCTGAGATCCTTCCGATAGCATGAGATGTGATATCTCAATGCTTCTAATACCAAACCTGAGATCCTTCCTATAACATGAGATGTGATATCCAAATCCTTCCCCTTCCAAACCTGAGACCCTCCCTTTAGCATGAGATGTGATATCCAACTCCTTCCCATTCCAATCCTGAGATCCTTCTGATAGCATGAGATGTGATATCTCAATGCCTCTAATACCAAACCTGAGATCCTACCTCTAACATGAAATGTGATATCCAACTCCTTCCCCTTCCAAACCTGAGAGCCTTCCTATAGCATGAGATGTGACATCCAAGTCCTTCCCATTCCAATCCTGAGACCCTTCCTATAACATGAGATGTGATATCCAACTCCTTCCTATTCCAACCTGAGACCCTTCCTATAGCATGAGATGGGATATCCAACTCCTTCCAAATCCAATCCTGATACCCTGCCTATAGCATGAGATATGATATCCCAATGCTTCTACAAAACCTGAGACCCATACATGGCATGAGATGTGATATCAAACTCCTTCCCATTCCAATCCTGAGACCCTTCCTCTAGCTTGAGATGTGATATCCAACTCCTTCCCATTCCAATT
This sequence comes from Ambystoma mexicanum, assembly GCF_040938575.1. Taxonomy (NCBI): domain Eukaryota; kingdom Metazoa; phylum Chordata; class Amphibia; order Caudata; family Ambystomatidae; genus Ambystoma; species Ambystoma mexicanum. The sequence goes on from NC_090934.1 coordinate 1,143,198,895, forward strand.
CTGAGACCCTTCCTATAGCATGAGATGTGATATCTCAATGCTTCTAATACCAAACCTGAGACCCTTCCTATAACATGAGATTTGTTATATCCAAGTCCTTCCCATTCCAATCCTGAGACCCTTCCTATAGCATGAGATGTGATATCTCAATGCTTCTAATACCAAACCTGAGACCCTTCCTATAACATGAGATGTGATATCCAAGTCCTTCCCATTCCAATCCTGAGACCCTTCCTATAGCTTGAGATGTGATATCCAACTCCTTCCCATTCCAATTCTGAGACCCTTCCTATATCATGAGATGTGATATCTCAATGCTTCTAATACCAAACCTGAGACCCTTCCTATAACATGAGATGTGATATCCAAGTCCTTCCCATTCCAATTCTGAGACCCTTCCTATAGCATGAGATGTGATATCTCAAAGCTTCTAATACCAAACCTGGGACCCGTCCTATAACATGAGATATGATATCCAAATCCTTCCCCTTCCAAACCTGAGACCCTTCCTTTAGCATGAGATGTGATATCCAAATCCTTCCCATTCCAATCCTGAAACCCTTCCTATAGCATGAGATGTGATATCTCAATGTTTCTAATAAAAAACCTGAGACCCTTCCTATAGCAAGAGATGTGATATCCAAATCCTTCCCATTCCAATCCTGAGACCCTTCCTATAACATGAGATGTGATATCCAACTCCTTCCCATTCCAACCTGAGACCCTTCCTATAGCATGAGAAGGGATATCCAACTCCTTCCCATTCCAATCCTGAGACCCTTCCTATACCATGAGATGTGATATCTCAATGCTTCTAATACCAAACCTGGGACCCGTCCTATAACATGAGATATGATATCCAAATCCTTCCCCTTCCAAACCTGAGACCCTTCCTTTAGCATGAGATGTGATATACAAATCCTTCCCATTCCAATCCTGAAACCCTTCCTATAGCATGAGATGTGATATCTCAATGTTTCTAATAACAAACCTGAGACCCTTCCTATAGCTTGAGATGTGATATCCAACTCCTTCCCATTCCAATTCTGAGACCCTTCCTATAGCATGAGATGTGATATCCAAGTCCTTCCCATTCCAATCCTGAGACCCTTCCTATAGCATGAGATGTGATATCTCAATGCTTTTAATACCAAACCTGAGACCCTTCCTATAACATGAGATGTGATATCCAAGTCCTTCCCATTCCAATCCTGAGACCCTTCCTATAGCATGAGATGTGATATCTCAATGCTTCTAATACCAAACCTGAGACCCTTCCTATATCATGAGATGTGATATCCAAGTCCTTCCCATTCCAATCCTGAGACCCTTCCTATAGCTTGAGATGTGATATCCAACTCCTTCCCATTCCAATTCTGAGACCCGTCCTATACCATGAGATATGATATCTCAATGCTTCTAATACCAAACCTGAGACCCTTCCTATAACGAGATGGGATATCCAACTCCTTCCCATTCCAATCCTGAGACCCTTCTGATAGCAGAGATGTGATATCTCAATGCTTATACCAAACCTGAGACCCTTCCTATGGCATGAGATGTCATATACAACTCCATCCGATTCCAAACCTGAGACCCTTCCTATAGCATGAGATGGGATATCTCAATGATTATACCAAACCTGAGACCCTTCCTATAGCATGAGATGTGATATAAAACTCCTTCCCATTCCAATCCTGAGACCCTTCCTATAGCTTGAGATGTGATATCCAACTACTTCCCATTCCAATCCTGAGACCCTTCCTATAGCTTGATATGTGATATCCAACTCCTTCCCATTCCAATCCTGAGACCCTTCCTATAGCATGAGTTGTGATATCTCAATGCTTCTAATACCAAACCTGAGATCCTTCCTATAACATGAGATGTGATATCCAAATCCTTCCACTTCCAAACCTGAGACCCTCCCTTTAGCATGAGATGTGATATCCGACTCCTTCCCATTCCAATCCTGAGACCCTTCTGATAGCATGAGATGTGATATCTCAATGCCTCAAATACCAAACCTGAGATCCTTCCGATAGCATGAGATGTGATATCTCAATGCTTCTAATACCAAACCTGAGATCCTTCCTATAACATGAGATGTGATCTCCAAATCCTTCCCCTTCCAAAGCTGAGACCCTCCCTTTAGCATGAGATGTGATATCCAACTCCTTCCCATTCCAATCCTGAGACCCTTCTGATAGCATGAGATGTGATATCTCAATGCCTCTAATACCAAACCTGAGATCCTACCTCTAACATTAAATGTGATATCCAACTCCTTCCCCTTCCAAACCTGAGAGCCTTCCTATAGCATGAGATGTGATATCCAAGTCCTTCCCATTCCAATCCTGAGACCCTTCCTATAACATGAGAAGTGATATCCAACTCCTTCCCATTCCAACCTGAGACCCTTCCTATAGCATGAGATGGGATATCCAACTTCTTCCAAATCCAATCCTGATACCCCTCCGATAGCATGAGATGTGATATCTCAATGCTTCTACAAAACCTGAGACCCATACATGGCATGAGATGTGATATCCAACTCCTTCCCATTCCAATTCTGAGACCCGTCCTATACAATGAGACTTAATATCTCAATGCTTCTAATACCAAACCTGAGACCGGTCCCATAACATGAGATGTGATATCCAAATCCTTCCCCTTCCAAACCTTAGACCCTTCCTTTATCATGAGATGTGATATCCAAGTCCTTCCCATTCCAATCCTGAGACCCTTCCTATAGCATGAGATGTGATATCTCAATGCTTCTAATACCAAACCTGAGACCCTTCCTATAACATGAGATGTGATATCCAAGTCCTTCGCATTCCAATCCTGAGACCCTTCCTATAGCATGAGATGTGATATCTCAATGCTTCTAATACCAAACCTGAGACCCTTCCTATAACATGAGATGTGATATCCAAGTCCTTCCCATTCCAATCCTGAGACCCTTCTTATAGCTTGAGATGTGATATCCAACTCCTTCCCATTCCAATTCTGAGACCCGTCCTATAGCATGAGATGTGATATCTCAATGCCTCTAATACCAAACCTGAGATTCTTCCTATAACATGAGATGTGATATCTCAATGCTTCTAATACCAAACCTGAGACCCTCCCTTTAGCATGAGATGTGATATCTGACTCCTTCCCATTCCAATCCTGAGACCCTTCTGATAGCATGAGATGTGATATCTCAATGCATCTAATACCAATTCTGAGACCCTTCCTATATCATGAGATGTGATATCTCAATGCTTCTAATACCAAACCTGAGACCCTTCCTATAACATGAGATGTGATATCCAAGTCCTTCCCATTCCAATTCTGAGACCCTTCCTATAGCATGAGATGTGATATCTCAAAGCTTCTAATACCAAACCTGGGACCCGTCCTATAACATGAGATATGATATCCAAATCCTTCCCCTTCCAAACCTGAGACCCTTCCTTTAGCATGAGATGTGATATCCAAATCCTTCCCATTCCAATCCTGAAACCCTTCCTATAGCATGAGATGTGATATCTCAATGTTTCTAATAAAAAACCTGAGACCCTTCCTATAGCAAGAGATGTGATATCCAAATCCTTCCCATTCCAATCCTGAGACCCTTCCTATAACATGAGATGTGATATCCAACTCCTTCCCATTCCAACCTGAGACCCTTCCTATAGCATGAGAAGGGATATCCAACTCCTTCCCATTCCAATCCTGAGACCCTTCCTATACCATGAGATGTGATATCTCAATGCTTCTAATACCAAACCTGGGACCCGTCCTATAACATGAGATATGATATCCAAATCCTTCCCCTTCCAAACCTGAGACCCTTCCTTTAGCATGAGATGTGATATACAAATCCTTCCCATTCCAATCCTGAAACCCTTCCTATAGCATGAGATGTGATATCTCAATGTTTCTAATAACAAACCTGAGACCCTTCCTATAGCTTGAGATGTGATATCCAACTCCTTCCCATTCCAATTCTGAGACCCTTCCTATAGCATGAGATGTGATATCCAAGTCCTTCCCATTCCAATCCTGAGACCCTTCCTATAGCATGAGATGTGATATCTCAATGCTTCTAATACCAAACCTGAGACCCTTCCTATAACATGAGATGTGATATCCAAGTCCTTCCCATTCCAATCCTGAGACCCTTCCTATAGCATGAGATGTGATATCTCAATGCTTCTAATACCAAACCTGAGACCCTTCCTATATCATGAGATGTGATATCCAAGTCCTTCCCATTCCAATCCTGAGACCCTTCCTATAGCTTGAGATGTGATATCCAACTCCTTCCCATTCCAATTCTGAGACCCGTCCTATACCATGAGATATGATATCTCAATGCTTCTAATACCAAACCTGAGACCCTTCCTATAACGAGATGGGATATCCAACTCCTTCCCATTCCAATCCTGAGACCCTTCTGATAGCAGAGATGTGATATCTCAATGCTTATACCAAACCTGAGACCCTTCCTATGGCATGAGATGTCATATACAACTCCATCCGATTCCAAACCTGAGACCCTTCCTATAGCATGAGATGGGATATCTCAATGATTATACCAAACCTGAGACCCTTCCTATAGCATGAGATGTGATATCCAACTCCTTCCCATTCCAATCCTGAGACCCTTCCTATAGCTTGAGATGTGATATCCAACTACTTCCCATTCCAATCCTGAGACCCTTCCTATAGCTTGATATGTGATATCCAACTCCTTCCCATTCCAATCCTGAGACCCTTCCTATAGCATGAGTTGTGATATCTCAATGCTTCTAATACCAAACCTGAGATCCTTCCTATAACATGAGATGTGATATCCAAATCCTTCCACTTCCAAACCTGAGACCCTCCCTTTAGCATGAGATGTGATATCCGACTCCTTCCCATTCCAATCCTGAGACCCTTCTGATAGCATGAGATGTGATATCTCAATGCCTCTAATACCAAACCTGAGATCCTTCCGATAGCATGAGATGTGATATCTCAATGCTTCTAATACCAAACCTGAGATCCTTCCTATAACATGAGATGTGATCTCCAAATCCTTCCCCTTCCAAAGCTGAGACCCTCCCTTTAGCATGAGATGTGATATCCAACTCCTTCCCATTCCAATCCTGAGACCCTTCTGATAGCATGAGATGTGATATCTCAATGCCTCTAATACCAAACCTGAGATCCTACCTCTAACATTAAATGTGATATCCAACTCCTTCCCCTTCCAAACCTGAGAGCCTTCCTATAGCATGAGATGTGATATCCAAGTCCTTCCCATTCCAATCCTGAGACCCTTCCTATAACATGAGAAGTGATATCCAACTCCTTCCCATTCCAACCTGAGACCCTTCCTATAGCATGAGATGGGATATCCAACTTCTTCCAAATCCAATCCTGATACCCTTCCGATAGCATGAGATGTGATATCTCAATGCTTCTACAAAACCTGAGACCCATACATGGCATGAGATGTGATATCCAACTCCTTCCCATTCCAATTCTGAGACCCGTCCTATACAATGAGACTTGATATCTCAATGCTTCTAATACCAAACCTGAGACCGGTCCCATAACATGAGATGTGATATCCAAATCCTTCCCCTTCCAAACCTTAGACCCTTCCTTTATCATGAGATGTGATATCCAAGTCCTTCCCATTCCAATCCTGAGACCCTTCCTATAGCATGAGATGTGATATCTCAATGCTTCTAATACCAAACCTGAGACCCTTCCTATAACATGAGATGTGATATCCAAGTCCTTCGCATTCCAATCCTGAGACCCTTCCTATAGCATGAGATGTGATATCTCAATGCTTCTAATACCAAACCTGAGACCCTTCCTATAACATGAGATGTGATATCCAAGTCCTTCCCATTCCAATCCTGAGACCCTTCTTATAGCTTGAGATGTGATATCCAACTCCTTCCCAATCCAATTCTGAGACCCGTCCTATAGCATGAGATGTGATATCTCAATGCCTCTAATACCAAACCTGAGATTCTTCCTATAACATGAGATGTGATATCTCAATGCTTCTAATACCAAACCTGAGACCCTCCCTTTAGCATGAGATGTGATATCTGACTCCTTCCCATTCCAATCCTGAGACCCTTCTGATAGCATGAGATGTGATATCTCAATGCCTCTAATACCAATCCTGAGATTCTTCCTATAACATGAGATGTGATATCTCAATGCTTCTAATACCAAACCTGAGACCCTCCCTTTAGCATGAGATGTGATATCCGACTCCTTCCCATTCCAATCCTGAGACCCTTCTGATAGCATGAGATGTGATATATCAATGCTTCTAGCATCAAACCTGAGATCCTTCCCATAACATGAGATGTGATATCCCAATCCTTCCCCTTCCAAACCTGAGACCGTCCCTTTAGCATGAGATGTGATATCCAACTCCTTCCCATTCCAATCCTGAGATCCTTCTGATAGCATGAGATGTGATATCTCAATGCCTCTAATACCAAACCTGAGATCCTACCTCTAACATGAAATGTGATATCCAACTCCTTCCCCTTCCAAACCTGAGAGCCTTCCTATAGCAAGAGATGTGATATCCAACTCCTTCCCATTCCAACTGAGACCCTTCCTATAGCATGAGATGGGATATCCAACTCCTTCCAAATCCAATCCTGATACCCTTCCGATAGCATGAGATGTGATATCCAACTCCTTCCAAATCCAATCCTGATACCCTTCCGATAGCATGAGATGTGATATCCCAATGCTTCTACAAAACCTGAGACCCATACATGGCATGAGATGTGATATCAAACTCCTTCCCATTCCAATCCTGAGACCCTTCCTATAGCATGAAATGGGATATCCAACTCCTTCCCATTCCAATCCTGAGACACTTCCGATAGCAGAGATGTGATATCTGAATGCTTATACCACACCTGAGACCCTTCCTATAACATGAGATGTGATATCCAACTCCTTCCCGTTCCAAACCTGAGACCCTTCCTTTAGCATGAGATGTGATATCCAGCTCCTTCCCATTCCAATTCTGAGACCCTTCCTATAGCATGAGATGTGATATCTCAATGCTTCTAATACCAAACCTGAGACCCTTCGTATAACATGAGATGTGATATCCAAGTCCTTCCCATTCCAATCCTGAGACCCTTCCTATAGCATGAGATGTGATATCTCAATGCTTCTAATACCAAACCTGAGACCCCTCCTATACCATGAGATGTGATATCTCAATGCTTCTAATACCGAACCTGAGACCCCTCCTATAACGAGATGGGATATCCAACTCCTTCCCATTCCAATCCTGAGACCCTTCCGATAGCAGAGATGTGATATCTCAATGCTTATACCAATCCTGATACCCTTCCTATAGCATGAGATGTGATGTCTCAATGCTTCTAATACCAAACCTGAGATCCTTCCTATAACATGAGATGTGATATCCAACTCCTTCCCATTCGAATCCTGAGACACTTCCTATAGCATGAGAAGTGATATTTGGATATCACATCTCATGCTAAAGGAAGGGTCTCAGGTTTGGTATAAGCATTGAGATATCACATCTCTGCTATCGGAAGGGTCTCAGGATTGGAATGGGAAGGAGTTGGATATCACATCACTTGCTATAGGAAGGGCCTCAGGTTTTGTATTAGAAGCATTGAGACATCACATCTCATGCTATTGGAAGGGTCTCAGGTTTGGTATAAGCATTGAGATATCACATCTCTGCTATCGGAAGGGTCTCAGGATTGGAATGGGAAGGAGTTGGATATCCCATCTCATGTTATAGGAAGGGTCTCAGGTTTGGTATTAGAAGCATTGAGATATCACATATCATGCTATAGGAAGGGTCTCAGGATTGGAATGGGAAGGACTTGGATATCACATCTCATGCTATAGGGAGGGTGTCAAGTTTGATATTAGAAGCATTGAGATAACAAATCTCATGATATCGGAAGGGTCTCAGGATTGGAATGGGAAGGAGTTGGATATCACATCTCATGATAAAGTAATCAGAAGGATCTCAGGATTGGAATGGGAAGGAGTCGGATATCACATCTCATGCTAAAGGGAGGGTCTCAGGTTTGGAAGTGGAAGGATTTGGATATCACATGTCATGTTATAGGAAGGATCTCAGGTTTGGTATTAGAAGCATTGAGATATCACATCTCATGCTATAGGAAGGGTCTCAGGATTGGAATGGGAAGGAGTTGGATATCACATCTCAAGCTATAGGAAGGGTCTCAGGATTGGAATGGGAAGGAGTTGGATATCACATCTCAAGCTATAGGAAGGGTCTCAGGATTGGAATGGGAAGGAGTTGGATATCACATCTCATGCTATAGCTAGGGTCTCAGGTTTGGTATAAGCATTGAGATATCCCATCTCATTCTATAGGAAGGGTCTCAGGTTTGGAATCGGAAGGAGTTGTATATGACATCTCATGCCATAGGAAGGGTCTCAGGTTTGGTATAAACATTGAGATATCACATCTCTGCTATCGGAAGGGTCTCAGGATTGGAATGGGAAGGAGTTGGATATCCCATCTCGTTATAGGAAGGGTCTCAGGTTTGGTATTAGAAGCATTGAGATATCACATCTCATGGTATAGGATGGGTCTCAGAATTGGAATGGGAAGGAGTTGGATATCACATCTCAAGCTATAGGAAGGGTCTCAGGATTGGAATGGGAAGGACTTGGATATCACATCTCATGTTATAGGAAGGGTCTCAGGTTTGGTATTAGAAGCATTGAGATATCACATCTCATGCTATAGGAAGGGTCTCAGGATTGGAATGGGAAGGAGTTGGATATCACATCTCATGATAAAGTAATCAGAAGGGTCTCAGGATTGGAATGGGAAGGAGTCGGATATCACATCTCATGCTAAAGGGAGGGTCTCAGGTTTGGAAGTGGAAGGATTTGGATATCACATGTCATGTTATAGGAAGGATCTCAGGTTTGGTATTAGAAGCATTGAGATATCACATCTCATGCTATAGGAAGGGTCTCAGGATTGGAATGGGAAGGAGTTGTATATGACATCTCATGCCATAGGAAGGGTCTCAGGTTTGGTATAAGCATTGAGATATCACATCTCTGCTATCGGAAGGGTCTCAGGATTGGAATGGGAAGGAGTTGGATATCCCATCTCGTTATAGGAAGGGTCTCAGGTTTGGTATTAGAAGCATTGAGATATCACATCTCATGGTATAGGACGGGTCTCAGAATTGGAATGGGAAGGAGTTGGATATCACATCTCAAGCTATAGGAAGGGTCTCAGGATTGGAATGGGAAGGACTTGGATATCACATCTCATGTTATAGGAAGGGTCTCAGGTTTGGTATTAGAAGCATTGAGATATCACATCTCATGGTATAGGACGGGTCTCAGAATTGGAATGGGAAGGAGTTGGATATCACATCTCAAGCTATAGGAAGGGTCTCAGGATTGGAATGGGAAGGACTTGGATATCACATCTCATGTTATAGGAAGGGTCTCAGGTTTGGTATTAGAAGCATTGAGATATCACATCTCATGCTATAGGAAGGGTCTCAGGATTGGAATGGGAAGGAGTTGGATATCACATCTCATGATAAAGTAATCAGAAGGGTCTCAGGATTGGAATGGGAAGGAGTCGGATATCACATCTCATGCTAAAGGGAGGGTCTCAGGTTTGGAAGTGGAAGGATTTGGATATCACATGTCATGTTATAGGAAGGATCTCAGGTTTGGTATTAGAAGCATTGAGATATCACATCTCATGCTATAGGAAGGGTCTCAGGATTGGAATGGGAAGGAGTTGGATATCACATCTCAAGCTATAGGAAGGGTCTCAGGATTGGAATGGGAAGGAGTTGGATATCATATCTCAAGCTATAGGAAGGGTCTCAGGATTGGAATGGGAAGGAGTTGGATATCACATCTCATGCTATAGCTAGGGTCTCAGGTTTGGTATAAGCATTGAGATATCCCATCTCATGCTATAGGAAGGGTCTCAGGTTTGGAATCGGAAGGAGTTGTATATGACATCTCATGCCATAGGAAGGGTCTCAGGTTTGGTATAAGCATTGAGATATCTCATCTCTGCTATCGGAAGGGTCTCAGGATTGGAATGGGAAGGAGTTGGATATCCCATCTCGTTATAGGAAGGGTCTCAGGTTTGGTATTAGAAGCATTGAGATATCACATCTCATGGTATAGGACGGGTCTCAGAATTGGAATGGGAAGGAGTTGGATATCACATCTCAAGCTATAGGAAGGGTCTCAGGATTGGAATGGGAAGGACTTGGATATCACATCTCATGTTATAGGAAGGGTCTCAGGTTTGGTATTAGAAGCATTGAGATATCACATCTCATGCTATAGGAAGGGTCTCAGGATTGGAATGGGAAGGACTTGGATATCACATCTCATGTTATAGGAAGGGTCTCAGGTTTGGTATTAGAAGCATTGAGATATCACATCTCATGCTATAGGAAGGGTCTCAGAATTGGAATGGGAAGGAGTTGGATATCACATCTCAAGCTATAGGAAGGGTCTCAGGATTGGAATGGGAAGGAGTTTGATATCACATCTCATGCCATGTACGGGTCTCAGGTTTTGTAGAAGCATTGGGATATCACATCTCATGCTATCGGAAGGGTATCAGGATTGGATTTGGAAGGAGTTGGATATCCCATCTCATGCTATAGGAAGGGTCTCAGGTTGGAATGGGAAGGAGTTGGATATCACATCTCATGTTATATGAAGGGTCTCAGGATTGGAATGGGAAGGACTTGGATATCACATCTCATGCTATAGGAAGGCTCTCAGGTTTGGAAGGGGAAGGAGTTGGATATCACATTTCATGTTAGAGGTAGGATATCAGGTTTGGTATTAGAGGCATTGAGATATCACATCTCATGCTATCAGAAGGATCTCAGGATTGGAATGGGAAGGAGTTGGATATCACATCTCATGCTAAAGGGAGGGTCTCAGGTTTGGAAGGGGAAGGATTTGGATATCACATCTCATGTTATAGGAAGGATCTCAGGTTTGGTATTAGAAGCATTGAGATATCACATCTCATGCTATCGGAAGGATCTCAGGTTTGGTATTAGAGGCATTGAGATATCACATCTCATGCTATCAGAAGGGTCTCGGGATTGGAATGGGAAGGAGTCGGATATCACATCTCATGCTAAAGGGAGGGTCTCAGGTTTGGTATTAGAAGCATTGAGATATCACATCTCATGTTATAGGAAGAATCTCAGGTTTGGTATTAGAGGCATTGAGATATCATATCTCATGCTATCAGAAGGGTCTCAGGATTGGAATGGGAAGGAGTCGGATATCACATCTCATGCTAAAGGGAGGGTCTCAGGTTTGGTATTAGAAGCATTGAGATATCACATCTCATGTTATAGGAAGAATCTCAGGTTTGGTATTAGAGGCATTGAGATATCATATCTCATGCTATCGGAAGGGTCTCAGGATTGGAATGCGAAGGAGTTGGATATCACATCTCATCCAATAGGAAGGATCTCAGGATTGGAATGGGAAGGATTTGGATGTCACATCTCTTGCTATAGGAAGGGTCTCAGGTTTTTTATTAGAAACATTGAGATATCACATCTCATGCTATAGGAAGGGTTTCAGGATTGGAATGGGAAGGAGTTGGATATCCCTTCTCATGCTATAGGAAGGGTCTCAGGTTGGAATGGGAAGGAGTTGGATATCACATCTCATGTTATAGGAAGGGTCTCAGTATTGAAATGGTAAGGATTTGGATATCACATCTCTTGCTATTGGAAGGGTCTCAGGTTTTTTATTAGAAACATTGAAATATCACATCTCATGCTATAGGAAGGGTTTCAGGATTGGAATGGGAAGGATTTGGATATCACATCTCATGCTAAAGGAAGGGTCTCAGGTTTGGAAGGGGAAGGATTTGGATATGATATCTCATGTTATAGGACGGGTCCCAGGTTTGGTATTAGAAGCTTTGAGATATCACATCTCATGCTATAGGAAGGGTCTCAGGATTGGAATGGGAAGGAGTTGGATATCACATCTCATGCTAAAGGAAGGGACTCAGGTTTGATAGAAGCATTGAGATATCACATCTCATGCTATAGGAAGGGTCTCAGGATTGGAATGGGAAGGAGTTGGATATCACATCTCATGCCATAGGAAGGGTCTCAGGTTTGGTATAAGCATTGAGATATCACATCGCTGCTATCGTAAGGGTCTCAGGATAGAAATGGGAAGGACTTAGATATCACATCTCATGCTATAGGGAGGGTCTCAGTTTTGATATTAGAAGCATTGAGATATCACATCTCATGCTATAGGAAGGGTCTCAGGTTTGGAATGGGAAGGAGTTGGATACACATCTCATGTTATAGGAAGGATCTCAGGTTTGGTATTAGAAGCATTGTGATATCACATATCATGCTATAGGAAGGGTCTCAGGATTGGAAATGGAAGGAGTTGGATATCACATTTCATGCTAAAGGAAAGATCTCAGGTTTGGAAGGGGAAGGATTTGGATCTCACATGTCATGTTTTAGGACGGGTGTCAGGTTTGGTATTAGAAGCATTGAGATATCACATCTCATGGTATAGGAAGGGTCTCAGGATTGGAATGGGAAGGAGTTGGATATCACATCTCAAGCTATCTCAGGATTGGAATGGGAAGGAGTTTGATATCACATCTCATGCTATCGGAAGGGTCTCAGGTTTGGAATGGGAAGGAGTTGGATATCACATCTCATGTTATAGGAAGGATCTCAGGTTTGGTATTAGAAGCATTGAGATATCACATCTCATGCTATAGGAAGGGTCTCAGGATTGGAATCGGAAGGAGTTGGATACCACATCTCATGCTATAGGAAGGGTCTCAGGTTTGGTATAAGCATTGAGATATCCCATCTCATGCTATAGGAAGGGTCTCAGCATTGGAATCGGAAGGAGTTGTATTTGACATCTCCTGCCATAGGAAGGGTCTCTGGTTTGGTATAAGCATTGAGATATCACATCTCTGCTATCGGAAGGGTCTCAGGATTGGAATGGGAAGGAGTTGGATATCACATCTCATGCTAAAGGGAGGGTCTCAGGTTTGGAAGGGGAAGGATTTGGATATCACATCTCATGTTATAGGAAGGAGCTCAGGTTTGGTATTAGAAGCATTGAGATATCACATCTCATGCTATCGGAAGGATCTCAGGTTTGGTATTATAGGCATTGAGATATCACATCTCATGCTATCAGAAGGGTCTCAGGATTGGAATGGGAAGGAGTCGGATATCACATCTCATGCTAAAGGGAGGGTCTCAGGTTTGGTATTAGAAGCATTGAGGTATCACATCTCATGTTATAGGAAGAATCTCAGGTTTGGTATTAGAGGCATTGAGATATCACATCTCATGCTATAGGAAGGGTCTCAGGATTGGAATGGGAAGGAGTTGGATATCACATCTCATGCTAAAGGAAGGGTCTCAGTTTTGGTAGAAGCATTGAGATATCACATCTCATGGTATAGGAAGGGTCTCAGGATTGGAATGGGAAGGAGTTGGATATCACATCTCATCCAATAGGAAGGATCTCAGGATTGGAATGGGAAGGATTTGGATGTCACATCTCTTGCTATAGGAAGGGTCTCAGGTTTTTTATTAGAAACATTGAGATATCACATCTCATGCTATAGGAAGGGTTTCAGGATTGGAATGGGAAGGAGTTGGATATCACATCTCATGTTATAGGAAGGGTCTCAGTATTGAAATGGTAAGGATTTGGATATCACATCTCTTGCTATTGGAAGGGTCTCAGGTTTTTTATTAGAAACATTGAAATATCACATCTCATGCTATAGGAAGGGTTTCAGGATTGGAATGGGAAGGATTTGGATATCACATCTCATGCTAAAGGAAGGGTCTCAGGTTTGGAAGGGGAAGGATTTGGATATGATATCTCATGTTATAGGACGGGTCCCAGGTTTGGTATTAGAAGCTTTGAGATATCACATCTCATGCTATAGGAAGGGTCTCAGGATTGGAATGGGAAGGAGTTGGATATCACATCTCATGCTAAAGGAAGGGACTCAGGTTTGATAGAAGCATTGAGATATCACATCTCATGCTATAGGAAGGGTCTCAGGATTGGAATGGGAAGGAGTTGGATATCACACCTCATGCCATAGGAAGGGTCTCAGGTTTGGTATAAGCATTGAGATATCACATCTCTGCTATCGGAAGGGTCTCAGGATAGGAATGGGAAGGATTTAGATATCACATCTCATGCTATAGGGAGGGTCTCAGTTTTGATATTAGAAGCATTGAGATATCACATTTCATGCTATCGGAAGGGTCTCAGGATTGGAATGGGAAGGAGTTGGATATCACATCTCAAGCTATCTCAGGATTGGAATGGGAAGGAGTTTGATATCACATCTCAAGCTATAGGAAGGGTCTCAGGTTTGGAAGGGGAAGGATTTGGATCTCACATCTCATGTTTTAGGACGGGTCTTAGGTTTGGTATTAGAAGCATTGAGATATCACATCTCATGGTATAGGAAGGGTCTCAGGATTGGAATGGGAAGGATTTGGATTTCATCTATGTTATTGGATGGTTCTCAGGTTTGGTTTTAGAAGCATTAAGATATCACATCTCATGCTATAGGAAGGGTCTCAGGTTTGGAATGGGAAGGAGTTGGATACACATCTCATGTTATAGGAAGGATCTCAGGTTTGGTATTAGAAGCATTGTGATATCACATATCATGCTATAGGAAGGGTCTCAGGATTGGAATGGGAAGGAGTTGGATATCACATTTCATGCTAAAGGAAAGATCTCAGGTTTGGAAGGGGAAGGATTTGGATCTCACATGTCATGTTTTAGGACGGGTGTCAGGTTTGGTATTAGAAGCATTGAGATATCACATCTCATGGTATAGGAAGGGTCTCAGGATTGGAATGGGAAGGAGTTGGATATCACATCTCAAGCTATCTCAGGATTGGAATGGGAAGGAGTTTGATATCACATCTCATGCTATCGGAAGGGTCTCAGGTTTGGAATGGGAAGGAGTTGGATATCACATCTCATGTTATAGGAAGGATCTCAGGTTTGGTATTAGAAGCATTGAGATATCACATCTCATGCTATAGGAAGGGTCTCAGGATTGTAATCGGAAGGAGTTGGATACCACATCTCATGCCATAGGAAGGGTCTCAGGTTTGGTATAAGCATTGAGATATCACATCTCTGCTATCGGAAGGGTCTCAGGATTGGAATGGGAAGGAGTTGGATATCACATCTCATGCTAAAGGGAGGGTCTCAGGTTTGGAAGGGGAAGGATTTGGATATCACATCTCATGTTATAGGAAGGAGCTCAGGTTTGGTATTAGAAGCATTGAGATATCACATCTCATGCTATCGGAAGGATCTCAGGTTTGGTATTATAGGCATTGAGATATCACATCTCATGCTATCAGAAGGGTCTCAGGATTGGAATGGGAAGGAGTCGGATATCACATCTCATGCTAAAGGGAGGGTCTCAGGTTTGGTATTAGAAGCATTGAGATATCACATCTCATGTTATAGGAAGAATCTCAGGTTTGGTATTAGAGGCATTGAGATATCACATCTCATGCTATCAGAAGGGTCTCAGGATTGGAATGGGAAGGAGTCGGATATCACATCTCATGCTAAAGAGAGGGTCTCAGGTTTGGTATTAGAAGCATTGAGGTATCACATCTCATGTTATAGGAAGAATCTCAGGTTTGGTATTAGAGGCATTGAGATATCACATCTCATGCTATAGGAAGGGTCTCAGGATTGGAATGGGAAGGAGTTGGATATCACATCTCATGCTAAAGGAAGGGTCTCAGTTTTGGTAGAAGCATTGAGATATCACATCTCATGGTATAGGAAGGGTCTCAGGATTGGAATGGGAAGGAGTTGGATATCACATCTCATCCAATATGAAGGATCTCAGGATTGGAATGGGAAGGATTTGGATGTCACATCTCTTGCTATAGGAAGGGTCTCAGGTTTTTTATTAGAAACATTGAGATATCACATCTCATGCTATAGGAAGGGTTTCAGGATTGGAATGGGAAGGAGTTGGATATCCCTTCTCATGCTATAGGAAGGGTCTCAGGTTGGAATGGGAAGGAGTTGGATATCACATCTCATGTTATAGGAAGGGTCTCAGTATTGGAATGGGAAGGATTTGGATATCACATCTCTTGCTATAGGAAGGGTCTCAGGTTTTTTATTAGAAACATTGAGATATCACATCTCATGCTATAGGAAGGGTTTCAGGATTGGAATGGGAAGGATTTGGATATCACATCTCATGCTAAAGGAAGGGTCTCAGTTTTGGAAGGGGAAGGATTTAGTTTAGTTTAGTTTAGTTTATTATTTGTATAGCGCCGCCTGGCCCTGGGGCATCCAGGCGCTTGAGATGAATACAACAAGATTAATACAACAGTACAATATGATAAAATATGGTTTTAGGGGACCAGTAACAGAGATTGAGGGAGTTGTCAATCAGTTTCAATTACAGATAGTTACATATATGGTATAGCATGGTCAAGGTGGATGAGAGCAATACATTTGGGACATTATCACGCAGTTAGAGGTAATGTACAGACCGATTTACATATTTACAAATTTACAGTCTTGGTGCATGCTAGTAAGGTAGGGCTAGGCAGTTTACGTTTCTTTGGATAGAAGCCATGTTTTGGTGTTGTGTCTAAATCTGTGAAAGGACGGTTCTGATCTCAGCTCGAGTGGAAGTGAATTCCAGAGTTTGGAGGCAAGCACGGGGAAGCTAGAGCCACCTGCTTTTTGGAGCTCAAATCTTGGGATATTTAAGCAGTGTGTTTGAGCTGATCTGGTAGGGCGCGCTGGGGTGTGGTGAGTGAGGTTGTCGGATAGGTATCTGGGTGCTTGGTTAGCTAGGCATTTGTGTGTGAGTGAGATGGTTTTATATTCAATTCTTTGTGGTATGGATAGCCAATGGCAGGAGCGTCTGGCGTCCGAAATGTGTTCATGTTTAGGTATGTTCAGGGCTGCTCGCAAGGCGTTGTTTTGTACGACTTGTAGTTTGTTAATGTTTTTCTGACTGGTGCCCAAGTATAGGGCATTGCAGTAGTCGACTTTGGAGAGGACTAGCGCTCTGGCTAAGGTGGTGCAGTTGGATGGTGAGAGGTAAGGTCTGCTGGCATTGATGAGCTTACAGGTGTAAGCAGTGGCGGATGAGATGGAATTGATCTGTCTTGTCAGTGTGAGGGAGGAGTCGAGGTAGATTCCTAGGGTTTTGGCGCTGTTAGAGACAATGATGTTATTGCCGTCTATAGTGAATGCCTGATAGAGTTTGTCGAGTTTATTAAGTCTGGGTTGGGAACCTAGGAGAAGAAGCTCGGTCTTGTCGTCATTGAGGCATAGGCCATGCTTGGCCATCCATTCTTGGATAATGGAGTAAATGTTGTTGAGAGCAGTGAGGTCGGTGGAGTAGTCGCCTGTTAAAGGGATCGGTATTTGGGTGTCATCTGCGTAGTTGGTGTAGATGACACCCAAGCGGTCCAATATGTCAAAGAGGGGTTTTTGTGAACACATTGTATAGAGTGGGGGAGACGCAGGAGCCCTGGGGGACACCGCAAGTGACTGGGGCTGGGTTGGCAGAGGCTGTGGGTGCGAAGACTCTCATGGATCTGTTGTTAAGGAAGGATTGGATCCATGCGTTGGCATTATCTGAGAATTTGGCTGCTGAGGATAGATGTTTGCAGAGGATGTCGTGGTTGACCAGGTCGAAGGCGGCCGATAAGTCAAGAAGGAGAAGGAGGACCAGTTTGCCATTGTCTTTAATGTTGTCCATCTGTGTCTTAAGGTCAATCAGGGCGGTCTCAGTGCCGTGTTTGGGGCGGAATCCTGATTGTCTGAGTCCGAGTAAGTTATTTTTCTCAAGGTGGTTCTGTATCTGGAGATAGGCAGCTCTGTCAAGGATTTTTAGTAGGAAGGGTACAGTCGTAATGGGTCTGTAGTTGGTGGGGACATTTGGGTCAAGGGTGGGCTTCTTAAGTAAAGGAAGAACCCAGGAGTCCTTGAGGTTGTTGGGCACTACGTTGGATGTGAAAGATGAATTGATGAGGGAAGTGATGAAAGGAGCAAGTTGTTTGGCTGCATCTTTAATGACTGGGGCCGGGCAAGTGTCACCTTGGCATTTGGATGGTTTAAGAGAGTAGATTATTTCTTCAACCTCTTTGATGGTTATGGTGGAAAACTCAAAGAGGTTAATGTCATCATTTTGGGGGTGGTGTAGGTGTGTGTAGAGGGGGTGATGTTATCAGTGAGGGTGAGGCTTTCTTTCTTTGTCAGGATTTTGGCTTGTAGCGTGGCAATTTTGCCTAGGAGTGCTTCCTGAATGTTCGTGCACCAGTGGATGTCTTTGTTGCAAGTGTCTGGAATGGGGGAAGGTGATTCGAGTTCTCTCAGGATATTGAAGAGCTCTTTGGTATTGGATTTGGCGTTGCAGATTCTTTCATTGTACATGTTTTTTTTAGACTGGATGATGGCTGACTTATAGATGTTCGAGGCCAGTGTGTAAGATGTCTTATTAATAGTGGATGGTGACTGTTTCCATGCTAATTCAGCTTGTCTTTTGGATTTGCGGAGTGTTTTTAGTTCGGGGGTGAACCAAGAATTGAGGTGTGTGCGTGGTTTGGCTTTCCGAAGCTTGAGTGGTGCTATGGTGTTAATGGCCTTAAGGATGGTTGTGTTGTATAACTCTACTAGTTCAGTAGGGTTGGTCATGGTGGGTGAGAAGTCGATGATGGGTTGGAGTAACGGGAGGAGTTTCTCTACTGTGATATTTTTGTTGTTTCTTGTGAGTGTGGGTGGGGCATAGGGGGAAGGCCCTGGTGTTTGAGTGCCTTTGTTGATGGTGAAGGTAATGAGGTGGTGATCGGTCCAAGCGCATGGAGTGTTGGAAAGGATGGTGGTGTTGCAGTTAAGGTCAGCTATCCAGTCAAGGATTCGGCCTTTGTTGTGTGTGGGTTGTGCGATATGGTGGGTGAGTCCTAATTCTGAAATGGTGTTGGCGACAGTGTTAGCTTTGTCATCTTTCTCATCATTGAGACCTAGATTAAAGTCTCCTAGGATGAGTAGTCGAGAGTTAGGTTTGATATTGTTAGAGAGTAAAAGGGCTATGTCGTCATTAAAGGATAGTATAGGGCCTGGCGGTCTGTAAATGAGGTGGATGGTGATTGTGCTTGTGTGCGTTGTGGATAGTTTGAGGGTGAGTAGTTCCGCTGATGGCAGGGATTGGTTTTGTATGTGTCTTATGTTGATGGAGCTTTTTGCAATAATGGCTACTCCACCACCTCTAGCTGTTTGTCTGTCTGCACGGTAGATGGTATAGTCATTGGGTATAGCAAGTGATAGAGAGGGGCCAGACGCTGGGTGGAGCCAGGTCTCTGTAATAGCTATGAAGTCGAGATCATTGATGGAGATAATGTCGGCTATGTCTAGGGCATGGGCGACTACAGATCTCGCATTGATGAGTGCACCTTTGATGGTTTTGGTGGTGATACATGGTTTGGATATCATATCTCATGTTATAGGACGGGTCCCAGGTTTGGTATTAGAAGCTTTGAGATATCACATCTCATGCTATAGGAAGGGACTCAGGTTTGATAGAAGCATTGAGATATCACATCTCATGCTATAGGAAGGGTCTCAGGATTGGAATGGGAAGGAGTTGGATATCACATCTCATGCCATAGGAAGGGTCTCAGGTTTGGTATAAGCATTGAGATATCACATCTCTGCTATCGGAAGGGTCTCAGGATAGGAATGGGAAGGACTTAGATATCACATCTCATGCTATAGGGAGGGTCTCAGTTTTGATATTAGAAGCATTGAGATATCACATTTCATGCTATCGGAAGGCTCTCAGGATTGGAATGGGAAGGAGTTGGATATCACATCTCATGCTAAAGGAAGGGACTCAGGTTTGATAGAAGCATTGAGATATCACATCTCATGCTATAGGAAGGGTCTCAGGATTGGAATGGGAAGGAGTTGGATATCACATCTCATGCCATAGGAAGGGTCTCAGGTTTGGTATAAGCATTGAGATATCACATCTCTGCTATCGGAAGGGTCTCAGGATAGGAATGGGAAGGACTTAGATATCACATCTCATGCTATAGGGAGGGTCTCAGTTTTGATATTAGAAGCATTGAGATATCACATTTCATGCTATCGGAAGGGTCTCAGGATTGGAATGGGAAGGAGTTGGATATTGTTAGGAAAGATTTCGTAATTGTAGGTAATTTTCCTTCCATGTGGCAACCCCTAAACTTTTTGCTGTTGTTTTTCACCTTGTTCTTGACTTTGCCAGAGAAGTGCAGCCTTCTGCCGCACTCCTCTGGGCTTTCGCTCCTTTCTTACGGGGAAACTGACATGCCCTTAAGACAGTCAGTACCGGGGAACGCTGTTTCCCGTAGTTTCTTTTATCATGTTGCGGCTTTCGTGCAACATGACACAAGAGGGCACTGTAAGCTAAGTTACAGCTCTCTTGGGTCTCTAGCCTTCTACAGGCCCTAGATACTCGTTTAGGATTGTATCTGATCGGTGCAAGTAATTCAGGGACGGGAATGGTGGCAGCGATCGTTTCTTTGTATTTTGAGCTCCTTTTGGCGTTCTAAGCGCGTTTTAAGCGCTTAACCCAAAATGGTGGCCTGGCTCCCAAAATGGCCAGACCACGAGGCTCCTTTGTCCTGTCCGCTGACCGTCTTGCTCCCTTCACCTTCCCCAGGTCGAGCCGACCCGGGGCCTTCCTTATTTGGGCATGTACTTTCCTGCGAAACACAGATGCTTTCGCGGGCTTCTACATGTCTTGTGTGTGCCTCCAGGGTGTGGGCTGGGATGTCTGGTCCCAATACACATCCTGGGTGCCAGAGAGTCTAGGGTGGTGTGAATGCCTGGGACCACCGTGGTCCGTGATTGGTCCACGAATGGTGTGAGTGTTGATGAGCGGATCTCCCATTGGGTCCCCTCCGTTTTGGCGCGAAGGGAACCGTGGATAAGAGGGGGCTGGAAACACCACTACCAGGTCGATCTCCTGAGTTCTCACGAACGAAGGAATACAGGAGCCAAGTATCCTGCAACCAAGAGGCTAAACCGAGGAATCGCTGGTGACCCGCTGAAGGACTTCTCCTCTGCACTGCTGTCGCCTTGTGAAACCCTTTTCACCTTTGATCGAACCAGAAGGCCTGTACTGGTACTTCGACCCTTGGAATAGCGGGAACAGCTATTCTCGGCATCTTCACCATCTCCTGCCAGTAAGCCTTCGGAAGCGTCTCTGGGCCATCCAGTTGACTGACCAGCTTACCCGGGAGTCTTGCTCTCTAACCGCCGCCAGGTTGTGTAATATTTCGGGTCCTTGTCACTCTCACACGCTTCGTACAATTGGCGTTCCCAGGTCTGAAGTGAGTAGTGTACATTTGGCTCAAATACACACGGCTGCCCCGTTGCCCTGCTGTGGTAACAAACTGTGCGGGTTTCTTCGATTGGGACGTCTTTTTACTCAACACGACGACGAGGCGTTCCCTGCTCTTCTGAACCTGCCAGCTGCTGAAACTGACGCGGAGAAGCCTGGGTCTGCTTGCATCGGGGAATGGTGAGTAGCATAGCTAGGATCTGGTCGCCCTCCTGCAGGAGCCCATTGCTTTTCCCCGCTGTGTAAAACAGCACCCGTGTCCGTACTCGCGCTCTGCTTCTGCCCACTGTGGAGGCTGCGCTTGAGTCGCGGAACTTGTTCTTCTTCTTTGTGCACTAAACTAAACTGCCTGACTTCCTTTGAAGAGCTTCTCCTTTTGCCCATTGGCACCAGCGCGTGCAGATACTTTGAGCACAAGGCTCCACTCTTCGCAGGGCCCGGACTTCCATCTAGTTAGGTGCCTCTGAAGGCGAACTGGGTCTAAGCATTACTTCGCACTGCCTGTTTTCCTTCCCTTTTAGGTGGACTACACATTTCGTGCATATAACACTTGCGACTGTCATATTTGTATATATATTGTGTTGATATGGTATGTGTTGGTTTAATATTGTGATATTGTGATTTTCTCGCTACGGTCATTGTTTTAAAGGCCTTAAAATAAATGTGTATATATTTTTTATATAACAACTGTTTGGAGTAGTTTATAAGTGATCTTGCTTTGTGTGCTCATTGCGGGGTTTCAGTCACCCTCACCCCTCTTGAGACCTAGTCTTGACCGCCGCGATCGCTACCTTGATTGGTCTGGCTCGTCCAGAGGTTACCCTGTTCCAAGTAATTAGGTTGGCCTTCTGAACTTCTGCGCCACCAGGACAGAGTTCAGAAATCCGTCTTAACAAATTGGTGTACAGCGGTGGGATACGACTGAAGGTATCCAGTGCTGCGCACGAACTAAGGCATTTCAGGTTATTCCAACCAGGACACGTAGTGAATTGTTGTAGTATAACTTTAAAAAGGCCATAGTCCTATCTAACAGTATGGAAACAAATACCTTGTTAACTTTAAATGCTTCCAAATCAGAAACACTGAAAAAGATGTGTGCGGAGAGAGGTGTTTCCTCTCAAGGCACGAAATTGGAAATGATCCAAAGAATCGTGGCGTGGCAAGAAGCGCAGCTTGACGCTATAACTTCTGAGGACAGTGCGGAAGGTGGTGGGGCTGCTCTCACTGGTAGAACCGACGGTTCTGCCGCTGCACTGATCCATCGCGACCACGAGGACAGGGACGACGAGATGTCTAATGTTTCCTCTGCCAGTGCTGATGGGGAGGCTATGCTTGAATTCAAGAAGCAAGAGCTGCGGTTTAGGCAGCAGGAGCTTGAATTCAGCATAGCCAAACTAAAAATCGAACAGGCAGAAAAACAAAAAGACAGGGATCACCAGTTGGAACTAGCCAAGCTTCAGTTTGCAAATGGGTCCAAGGGTCCTGGACATGGGTCTGGGGCCTCCTCTCATCCACGGTTTCCGAAAGATCTGCTCAGTGTGTATGAAGAAAGGAATGACATTATGGACTGGCTGAATGCGTTTGAGTATGCATGCGAAGTTCAACAAGTTGACAATGCTGATAAGATTGCTTGGTTACTCAGCAGACTGCCCCATTCTGGCTGTAGTGCCATTATGGAAATGTCGAAAGCTGAGCGAGCTGATTTCGCAATGTTAAAGCAAACTCTCAATTTAAAGTTTGGGAAGACTCCGGCCCAATATTTGAAACGTTTCAGAGAATATAAGAAAAAGGAAGGTGGTACTTGGGTATCTTATGTCACTGAATCCTTGAAAAACTTAACTGGCTGGGTCGAAGGTTATAAGGTTTCTACCTTCGAAGGCATGATAAATTTTGTCATGCTGGAACACATTTTTGCATCTTCTTCCCCGGAGCTTAAGCAGCATTTGGCCGATTCGAAGGAGATAGATCCTAAGAAGCTGGCCATTGCAGCAGACTTATGGGTGTCACATCGAGTGTCCCATGAGGACAAAACTCATCCTGGTAAGCAGGAGGAAGGGAAAAAGTCCAAAGATATGGAGGGTGGAGAATCTGCTAAATCTTCTTCTCATAAGGGCCACAAAAAGAAAAGTAAGGGTAAGACACAAGAGAACTCACAGGGTAGTGGAGGTCAGCCTCCGAGACAAAACTCTGGTTACAATAAGCCTCCCTATGTAAACAGACCCAATGGATCTTGTTTTGCTTGTGGAGCAACTGGCCACCGAAGGGGGATCCCCGGTGTAAGGTTAGACCTTTGGGGGTCCACTCCGCTAATCTGGCCTTCTCCTCCTACGAGGAAGAAGAGATTACAGGAGCATCCTTCTCCTCAGACTCATTTCCCAGCGGGATAGAGGCTGAGGTAGTTTTAGTGTCCCTGGGTTCCTGGGAGCCTAAAGTCGCAGAGGCTTATGCTAGGATTCCGGATAATACCAAGCACTACTTTAAAGACAGTGTGATGATAAATAGAGTAGATACTCCAGCTCTTAGGGATAGTGGGTGCAGTTGCACTGTAGTGGATTCTACCTTGGTAGACTCAGAGGAAGTTGCCAGAGCTACTCTGATGCCCACTAAGTTGGCTGACGGCCCACTCCGTATGTTCCCAGTAATACCTGTAAATCTTACTTTAAATGGTACAGCAGTCAGGATTCCAGTGAGCATTCAGAGAAACGTCCCGGGAAAGGTCTTGTTAGGTAATGATCTCAGAGCTTTAGGGCTCGTAGGAGACACTGCCGAAAGACCCTACACACGGTCTCAAGCACGGGCAGCATTGGCCAAGACCAATACGCTGCCCCAGCCGAAGGGGAAACCCAAGGCAGAAGGAGTCGACAAGTCACGACGAGGGAAAGAGAATATTCCCCCGAGCTCGCCTACCACTGTGGTGGAGGAAGTTGGTCAATCGCCCGGGCCTGACGAGGAGGTGGCGATGCCTGAAGTATTTGACCCCAACGATCATCCTGAACTAAAAGACTTGTTAGTTGAAGGAGGTCCTGATAGGGACGAATTCAGTAAAGGCCAACGTGAGTGCCCATCTCTGGAAGGCCTAAGGAGACAGGCCTGCTCCCAGCTTGAGGGTGAACCTCCTGGGACGCATAGGATTTATTGGGAAGGTGGACTCCTGTATAGTGAGCCCACAGAGTCTACAGAAGGAGACCATAGGAGGTTGGTGGTTCCCCTTGCTGTTAGGCCCTTCCTCCTGCAGTTGGCGCATGAAGTTCCCCTTGCTGGTCACCTTGGTATGAAGAGGACCAAGCAAAGGTTATCCATGCACTTCTACTGGCCCAAGATGGGGGTGCAAGTAGAAAGTCACTGCAGGAGTTGTGCCTCCTGCCAGTTGTCTGGTAAGGTTGGCGCGACAATCCAAGCTCCGTTGGTACCGCTCCCAGTTGTGGGGGTACCATTTGAAAGGGTAGGGATCGACATCGTTGGTCCCCTTGACCCGCAAACATCCTCGGGCAATAGGTTTATCCTGGTGCTGGTCGACCATGCAACCAGATATCCTGAGGCCATCCGATTGAAAACTGTAACTGCCAAGTCAGTTGCAAAAGCTTTACTCGGCATATTTACTAGGGTTGGCTTCCCTAAAGAAGTTGTGTCGGATCGTGGCAGCAACTTTATGTCGAAGTATATGCAGGCTATGTGGAAAGAATGTGGGGTCACCTACAAGTTCTCTTCTGCATACCACCCCCAGACCAATGGTCTGGTGGAACGTTTCAACAGAACGTTAAAGAGCATGATTGGGGCTCTGGAGGAACCTCAGAGAAGAAAATGGGATCTTCTTTTACCATGCTTACTGTTTGCCTACCGAGAGGTACCACAGGAGGGTGTTGGCTTCAGCCCCTTCGAACTTCTGTTCGGTCATCCCGTACGGGGACCCTTAGCCATCGTCAAAGAGGGATGGGAGATGCCCACGCCCCCTGTTACTACCAACGTAGTTGATTATGTGCTAGGGCTCAGAAAACGGATGGTACTTCTGATGGGCTTGGCTAGTGATAAATTGAAGGCAGGACAAGCGCTGGTGAAACATTGGTACGAACAGAAAGCTTCCCTCATCAACTTTACACCTGGTCAGCAAGTCCTGATCATGAATCCCATAAGGCCGCGAGCCTTACAGGACAAATGGTCAGGTCCTTACACAGTGGTGGAGCCCCTGGGTGAGGTTAACTATTTAGTGGACCTTGGAAGGCCTGGACAGGCTCCAAAAGTGTTTCACGTGAATAGGCTGAAGGCTTTCGTACCAAGAGTCGAAATCGCAGCACTGCTACTGGCTTCAGATGTTGAGGAAGAGGAGTCTGAACCTCTCCCCGACCTGTTCCACAGCGGTCCTTCAGATAGCTCCTTTGAGGGTGTCCGAGTGGCCCCTCACCTGACTTCTGATCAGCAGGCTGAGGTGAAAAGTTTGCTTAGGCAGTTTTCCCCCCTGTTTTCACAGTCGCCTGGTTTGACACCTTGGTGCAAACATAACATTGACACAGGAGACAGTGTACCTACCAAAAGTAGGGGATACAGGATGTCAGACAAAGTACGGTCTTATATTAAGACCGAGGTCAACAAGATGTTAGACCTTGGGGTGATTGAACCCTCTAGTAGTCCTTGGTCCAGCCCTGTGGTTTTGGTTCCAAAGGCAGGCACTTCTGAATTGAGGTTCTGCGTGGATTACAGGGCTCTGAATGCTGTCACCAAGACAGATGCACACCCCTTGCCTCGAACAGATGAGCTGGTGGATACTTTGGGTGCCTCCAAGTACCTCAGCACGTTTGACTTCACTGCTGGCTATTGGCAAATAGCTTTAGCAGAACATGCCAAGGAAAAGACAGCATTTTCTACTCCAGACGGCCTTTACCAATTCCGGGTAATGCCGTTCGGGTTGAAGAATGCACCTGCCACTTTCCAGAGGCTTGTGAATCATGTGTTGAATGGGTTGGACGAATTCTGTCTTGCATATCTGGACGATATAGCAGTTTTCAGTGCCACCTGGGAAGACCATGTGAAACACCTCGGGATTGTGCTCCAGGCTCTTCAGAAAGCACACCTGACCATAAAGGCTAGTAAATGCCAGATTGGACAAGGCTCAGTGGTTTACCTTGGACATGAAGTAGGTGGAGGGAGGATACAGCCTCTTCCCAGTAAAGTACAAGCAGTACAAGACTGGCCTACCCCCACTACCCAAACCCAAGTGAGAGCCTTCTTAGGACTCACGGGGTATTACCGCAATTTTGTGGCAGACTATGGCACCATAGCTGCTCCTCTGACTGCCCTCACAACTCCGAAGAAACCCAAGAAGGTAACTTGGACCGACGAGTGTGAGAAGGCCTTCAATGGCTTAAAAGACTCCTTGTGCCAGGCCCCTGTCCTCAGGGCCCCTGATTATCAAAGACCTTTTATCGTGCAGACGGACACCTCTGACACTGGGATAGGAGCTGTACTATCACAAGTAGATGAGAAGGGTAAGGAACACCCTATCGGTTTTATTAGTCGCCAGCTTAAGGACAGAGAGCTCAGATGGTCCACGGTAGAGAAAGAATGTTTCTCTGTTGTGTGGGCCCTAAGGAAGCTGAGGCCCTACCTCTATGGGACCCACTTCACTGTGCAAACTGACCATAAGCCGTTAAAGTGGCTAATGAACATGAAGGGGGAGAATCCAAAGTTGCTTAGGTGGTCCATAAGTCTACAAGGCTTCGACTTCACTATTGAGCATAGGCCAGGTGTCCAACATAGCAATGCTGATGGGTTGTCCAGAATGTTTAACCGACCTGAACAAGAGACTCATCCAGGGGTGGATTAGTTCCCCCTGTCCATAGTCTGGGAGGGGCGAGTGTTAGGAAAGATTTCGTAATTGTAGGTAATTTTCCTTCCATGTGGCAACCCCTAAACTTTTTGCTGTTGTTTTTCACCTTGTTCTTGACTTTGCCAGAGAAGTGCAGCCTTCTGCCGCACTCCTCTGGGCTTTCGCTCCTTTCTTACGGGGAAACTGACATGCCCTTAAGACAGTCAGTACCGGGGAACGCTGTTTCCCGTAGTTTCTTTTATCATGTTGCGGCTTTCGTGCAACATGACACAAGAGGGCACTGTAAGCTAAGTTACAGCTCTCTTGGGTCTCTAGCCTTCTACAGGCCCTAGATACTCGTTTAGGATTGTATCTGATCGGTGCAAGTAATTCAGGGACGGGAATGGTGGCAGCGATCGTTTCTTTGTATTTTGAGCTCCTTTTGGCGTTCTAAGCGTGTTTTCCACGCTTAACCCAAAATGGTGGCCTGGCTCCCAAAATGGCCAGACCACGAGGCTCCTTTGTCCTGTCCGCTGACCGTCTTGCTCCCTTCACCTTCCCCAGGTCGAGCCGACCCGGGGCCTTCCTTATTTGGGCATGTACTTTCCCGCGAAACACAGATGCTTTCGCGGGCTTCTACATGTCTTGTGTGTGCCTCCAGGGTGTGGGCTGGGATGTCTGGTCCCAATACACATCCTGGGTGCCAGAGAGTCTAGGGTGGTGTGAATGCCTGGGACCACCGTGGTCCGTGATTGGTCCACGAATGGTGTGAGTGTTGATGAGCGGATCTCCCATTGGGTCCCCTCCGTTTTGGCGCGAAGGGAACCGTGGATAAGAGGGGGCTGGAAACACCACTACCAGGTCGATCTCCTGAGTTCTCACGAACGAAGGAATACAGGAGCCAAGTATCCTGCAACCAAGAGGCTAGACCGAGGAATCGCTGGTGACCCGCTGAAGGACTTCTCCTCTGCACTGCTGTCGCCTTGTGAAACCCTTTTCACCTTTGATCGAACCAGAAGGCCTGTACTGGTACTTCGACCCTTGGAATAGCGGGAACAGCTATTCTCGGCATCTTCACCATCTCCTGCCAGTAAGCCTTCGGAAGCGTCTCTGGGCCATCCAGTTGACTGACCAGCTTACACGGGAGTCTTGCTCTGTAACCGCCGCCAGGTTGTGTAGTATTTCGGGTCCTTGTCACTCTCACACGCTTCGTACACTTGGCGTTCCCAGGTCTGAAGTGAGTAGTGTACATTTGGCTCAAATACACACGGCCGCCCCGTTGCCCTGCTGTGGTAACAAACTGTGCAGGTTTCTTCGATTGGGACGTCTTTTTACTCAACACGACGACAAGGCGTTCCCTGCTCTTCTGAACCTGCCAGCTGCTGAAACTGACGCGGAGAAGCCTGGGTCTGCTTGCATCGGGGACCGGTGAGTAGCATAGCTAGGATCTGGTCGCCCTCCTGCAGGAGCCCATTGCTTTTCCCCGCTGTGTAAAACAGCACCCGTGTCCGTACTCGCGCTCTGCTTCTGCCCACTGTGGAGGCTGCGCTTGAGTCGCGGAACTTGTTCTTCTTCTTTGTGCACTAAACTAAACTGCCTGACTTAATTTGAAGAGCTTCTCCTTTTGCCCATTGGCACCAGCGCGTGCAGGTACTCTGAGCACAAGGCTCCACTCTTCGCAGGGCCCGGACTTCCATCTAGTTAGGTGCCTCTGAAGGCGAACTGGGTCTAAGCATTACTTCGCACTGCCTGTTTTCCTTCCCTTTTAGGTGGACTACACATTTCGTGCATATAACGCTTGCGACTGTCGTATTTGTATATATATTGTGTTGATATGGTATGTGTTGGTTTAATATTGTGATATTGTGATTTTCTCGCTACGGTCATTGTTTTAAAGGCCTTAAAATAAATGTGTATATATTTTTTATATAACAACTGTTTGGAGTAGTTTATAAGTGATCTTGCTTTGTGTGCTCATTGCGGGGTTTCAGTCACCCTCACCGCTCTTGAGACCTAGTCTTGACCGCCGCGATCGCTACCTTGATTGGTCTGGCTCGTCCAGAGGTTACCCTGTTCCAAGTAATTAGGTTGGCCTTCTGAACTTGTGCGCCACCAGGACAGAGTTCAGAAATCCGTCTTAACAGATATCAC
Source organism: Ambystoma mexicanum (assembly GCF_040938575.1). NCBI lineage: Eukaryota > Metazoa > Chordata > Amphibia > Caudata > Ambystomatidae > Ambystoma > Ambystoma mexicanum. The sequence goes on from NC_090934.1 coordinate 1,143,228,363, forward strand.
ATCTCAAGCTATCTCAGGCTGGAATGGGAAGGAGTTTGATATCACATCTCAAGCTATAGGAAGGGTCTCAGGTTTGGAAGAGGATGGATTTGGATCTCACATCTCATGTTTTAGGACGGGTCTCAGGTTTGGTATTAGAAGCATTGAGATATCACATCTCATGGTATAGGAAGGGTCTCAGGATTGGAATGGGAAGGAGTTGGATATCACATCTCAAGTTATCACAGGATTGGAATGGGAAGGAGTTTGATAGCACATCTCAAGCTATAGGAAGGGTCTCAGGTTTGGAAAGGGAAGGATTTGGATTCCACATCTCATGTTATAGGATGGTTCTCATGTTTGGTTTTAGAAGCATTGAGATATCACACCACATGCTATCTGAAGGGTCTCAGGTTTGGAAAGGGAAGGATTTGGATTTCACATATGTTATTGGATGGTTCTCAGGTTTGGTTTTAGAAGCATTAAGATATCACATCTCATGCTATAGGAAGGGTCTCAGGTTTGGAATGGGAAGGAGTTGGATACACATCTCATGTTATAGGAAGGATCTCAGGTTTGGTATTAGAAGCATTGTGATATCACATATCATGCTATAGGAAGGGTCTCAGGATTGGAATGGGACGGAGTTGGATATCACATCTCATGCTAAAGGAAAGATCTCAGGTTTGGAAGGGGAAGGATTTGGATCTCACATCTCATGTTTTAGGACGGGTGTCAGGTTTGGTATTAGAAGCATTGAGATATCACATCTCATGGTATAGGAAGGGTCTCAGGATTGGAATGGGAAGGAGTTGGATATCACATCTCAAGCTATCTCAGGATTGGAATGGGAAGGAGTTTGATATCACATCTCATGCTATCGTAAGGGTCTCAGGTTTGGAATGGGAAGGAGTTGGATATCACATCTCATGTTATAAGGATCTCAGGTTTGGTATTAGAAGCATTGAGATATCACATCTCATGCTATAGGAAGGGTCTCAGGATTGGAATCGGAAGGAGTTGGATACCACATCTCATGCTATACGAAGGGTCTCAGGTTTGGTATAAGCATTGAGATATCCCATCTCATGCTATAGGAAGGGTCTCAGCATTGGAATCGGAAGGAGTTGTATTTGACATCTCATGCCATAGGAAGGGTCTCAGGTTTGGTATAAGCATTGAGATATCACATCTCTGCTATCGGAAGGGTCTCAGGATTGGAATGGCAAGGAGTTGGATATCACATCTCATGCTAAAGGAAGGGTCTCAGTTTTGATAGAAGCATTGAGATATCACACCTCATGCTATAGGAAGGAACTCAGGATTGGAATGGGAAGGAGTTGGATATCACGTCTCATGTTATAGGAAGGGTCTCAGGATTGGAATGGCAAGGAGTTGGATATCACATCTCATGCTAAAGGAAGGGTCTCAGGTTTGATAGAAGCATTGAGATATCACATCTCATGCTATAGGAAGGAACTCAGGATTGGAATGGGAAGGAGTTGGATATCACATCTCATGCCATAGGAAGGGTTATCAGGTTTGGTATAGCATTGAGATATCACATCTCTGCTATCGGAAGGGTCTCAGGATAGGAATGGGAAGGACTTAGATATCACATCTCATACTATAGGGAGGGTGTCAGTTTTGATATTAGAAGCATTGAGCTGTCACATCTCATGCTATCGGAAGGGTCTCAGGATTGGAATGGGATGGAGTTGGATATCACATCTCAAGCTATCTCGGGATTGGAATGGGAAGGAGTTTGATATCACATCTCAAGCTATAGGAAGGGTCTCAGGTTTGGAAGGGGAAGGATTTGGATCTCACATCTCATGTTTTAGGACGGGTCTCAGGTTTGGTATTAGAAGCATTGAGATATCACATCTCATGGTATAGGAAGGGTCTCAGGATTGGAATGGCAAGGAGTTGGATATCACATCTCATGCTAAAGGAAGGGTCTCAGTTTTGATAGAAGCATTGAGATATCACACCTCATGCTATAGGAAGGAACTCAGGATTGGAATGGGAAGGAGTTGGATATCACGTCTCATGTTATAGGAAGGGTCTCAGGATTGGAATGGCAAGGAGTTGGATATCACATCTCATGCTAAAGGAAGGGTCTCAGGTTTGATAGAAGCATTGAGATATCACATCTCATGCTATAGGAAGGAACTCAGGATTGGAATGGGAAGGAGTTGGATATCACATCTCATGCCATAGGAAGGGTTATCAGGTTTGGTATAGCATTGAGATATCACATCTCTGCTATCGGAAGGGTCTCAGGATAGGAATGGGAAGGACTTAGATATCACATCTCATACTATAGGGAGGGTCTCAGTTTTGATATTAGAAGCATTGAGCTGTCACATCTCATGCTATCGGAAGGGTCTCAGGATTGGAATGGGATGGAGTTGGATATCACATCTCAAGCTATCTCGGGATTGGAATGGGAAGGAGTTTGATATCACATCTCAAGCTATAGGAAGGGTCTCAGGTTTGGAAGGGGAAGGATTTGGATCTCACATCTCATGTTTTAGGACGGGTCTCAGGTTTGGTATTAGAAGCATTGAGATATCACATCTCATGGTATAGGAAGGGTCTCAGGATTGGAATGGGAAGGAGTTGGCTATCACATCTCAAGCTATCTCAGGATTGGAATGGGAAGGAGTTTGATATCACATCTCAAGCTATAGGAAGGGTCTCAGGTTTGGAAAGGGAAGGATTTGGATTTCACATCTCATGTAATAAGATGGTTCTCATGTTTGGTTTTAGTAGCATTGCGATATCACATCTCATGCTATCGGAAGGGTCTCAGGTTTGGAAAGGGAAGGATTTGGAGTTCACATGTTATAGCATGGTTCTCAGGTTTGGTTTTAGAAGCATTAAGATATAACATCTCATGCTATCGGAAGGGTCTCAGCTTTGGAAAGGGAAGGATTTGGAGTTCACATGTTATAGGATGGTTCTCAGGTTTGGTTTTAGAAGCATTAAGATATAACATCTCATGCTAAAGGAAAGGTCTCAGTTTGGAAGGGGAAGGATTTGGATCTCACATCTCATGTTTTAGGACGGGTCTCAGGTTTGGTATTAGAAGCATTGAAATATCACATCTCATGTTATAGCATGGTTCTCAGGTTTGGTTTTAGAAGCATTAAGATATAACATCTCATGCTATCGGAAGGGTCTCAGGTTTGGAAAGGGAAGGATTTGGAGTTCACATGTTATAGGATGGTTCTCAGGTTTGGTTTTAGAAGCATTAAGATATAACATCTCATGCTAAAGGAAAGGTCTCAGTTTGGAAGGGGAAGGATTTGGATCTCACATCTCATGTTTTAGGACGGGTCTCAGGTTTGGTATTAGAAGCATTGAAATATCACATCTCATGGTATACGAAGGGTCTCAGGTTTGGTATAAGCATTGAGATATCCCATCTCATGCTATAGGAAGGGTCTCAGCATTGGAATCGGAAGGAGTTGTATTTGACATCTCATGCCATAGGAAGGGTCTCAGGTTTGGTATAAGCATTGAGATATCACATCTCTGCTATCGGAAGGGTCTCAGGATTGGAATGGGAAGGAGTTGGATATCACATCTCATGCTAAAGGGAGGGTCTCAGGTTTGGAAGGGGAAGGATTTGGATATCACATCTCATGTTATAGGAAGGATCTCAGGTTTGGTATTAGAAGCATTGAGATATCACATCTCATGCTATCGGAAGGATCTCAGGTTTGGTATTATAGGCATTGAGATATCACATCTCATGCTATCAGAAGGGTCTCAGGATTGGAATGGGAAGGAGTCGGATATCACATCTCATGCTAAAGGGAGGGTCTCAGGTTTGGTATTAGAAGCATTGAGATATCACATCTCATGTTATAGGAAGAATCTCAGGTTTGGTATTAGAGGCATTGAGATATCACATCTCATGCTATCAGAAAGGTCTCAGGATTGGAATGGGAAGGAGTCGGATATCACATCTCATGCTAAAGGGAGGGTCTCAGGTTTGGTATTAGAAGCATTGAGATATCACATCTCATGTTATAGGAAGAATCTCAGGTTTGGTATTAGAGGCATTGAGATATCAGATCTCATGCTATAGGAAGGGTCTCAGGATTGGAATGGGAAGGAGTTGGATATCACATCTCATGCTAAAGGAAGGGTCTCAGTTTTGGTAGAAGCATTGAGATACCACATCTCATGGTATAGGAAGGGTCTCAGGATTGGAATGGGAAGGAGTTGGATATCACATCTCATCCAATAGGAAGGATCTCAGGATTGGAATGGGAAAGATTTGGATGTCACATCTCTTGCTATAGGAAGGGTCTCAGGTTTTTTATTAGAAACATTGAGATATCACATCTCATGCTATAGGAAGGGTTTCAGGATTGGAATGGGAAGGAGTTGGATATCCCTTCTCATGCTATAGGAAGGATCTCAGGTTGGAATGGGAAGGAGTTGGATATCACATCTCATGTTATAGGAAGGGTCTCAGGATTGAAATGGGAAGGATTTGGATATCACATCTCATGTTATAGGAAGGGTCTCAGGTTTGGTATTAGAAGCATTGAGATATCACATCTCATGCTATAGGAAGGGTCTCAGGAATGGAATGGGAAGGACTTGGATATCACATCTCATGATACAGGAAGGGTCTAAGGTTTGGAAGGGGAAGGATTTGGATATCACATCTCATGTTATTGGACCGGTCTCAGGTTTGGTATTAGAAGCATTGAGATATCAAGTCTCATGGTATAGGACGGGAGTTTGATATCACATCTCATGCCATGGTATGGGTCTCAGGTTTTGTAGAAGCATTGGGATATCACATCTCATGCTATCGGAACGGTATCAGGATTGGATTTGGAAGGAGTTGGATATCCCATCTCATGCTATTGGAAGGGTCTCAGGATTGGAATGGGAAGGACTTGGATATCACATCTCATGCTGTAGGAAGGCTCTCAGGTTTGGTATAAGCATTGAAATATCACATCTCTGCTATCGGAAGGGTCTCAGGATTGGAATGGGAAGGACTTAGATATCACATCTCATGCTATAGGGAGGGTCTCAGTTTTGATATCAGAAGCATTGAGATATCACATCTCATGCTATCGGAAGGGTCTCAGGATTGGAATGGGAGGAGCTGGATATCACATCTCATGCTAAAGGAAGGGTCTCAGGTTTGGAAGGGGAAGGATTTGTATATCACATCTCATGTTATAGGAGGGGTCTCAGGTTTGGTATTAGAAGCATTGTGATATCACATCTCATGCTATAGGAAGTGTCTCAGGATTGGAATGGGAAGGAGTTGGATATCACATCTCATGCTATAGGAAGGGTTTCAGGTTTGGTAGAAGCATTGAGATATCACATCTCATGCTATAGGAAGAGTCTCAGGTTTGGGAAGGGAAGGATTTGGATTTCACATCTCATGTTATAGGATGGTTCTCATGTTTGGTTTTTGAAGCATTGAGATATCACATCTCATGCTATCGGAAGGGTCTCAGGTTTGGAATGGGAAGGAGTTGGATATCACATCTCATGTTATAGGAAGGATCTCAGGTTTGGTATTAGAAGCATTGAGATATCACATCTCATGCTATAGGAAGGGTCTCAGGATTGGAATGGCAAGGAGTTGGATATCACATCTCATGCTAAAGGAAGGGTCTCAGTTTTGATAGAAGCATTGAGATATCACACCTCATGCTATAGGAAGGAACTCAGGATTGGAATGGGAAGGAGTTGGATATCACGTCTCATGTTATAGGAAGGGTCTCAGGATTGGAATGGCAAGGAGTTGGATATCACATCTCATGCTAAAGGAAGGGTCTCAGGTTTGATAGAAGCATTGAGATATCACATCTCATGCTATAGGAAGGAACTCAGGATTGGAATGGGAAGGAGTTGGATATCACATCTCATGCCATAGGAAGGGTTATCAGGTTTGGTATAGCATTGAGATATCACATCTCTGCTATCGGAAGGGTCTCAGGATAGGAATGGGAAGGACTTAGATATCACATCTCATACTATAGGGAGGGTCTCAGTTTTGATATTAGAAGCATTGAGCTGTCACATCTCATGCTATCGGAAGGGTCTCAGGATTGGAATGGGATGGAGTTGGATATCACATCTCAAGCTATCTCGGGATTGGAATGGGAAGGAGTTTGATATCACATCTCAAGCTATAGGAAGGGTCTCAGGTTTGGAAGGGGAAGGATTTGGATCTCACATCTCATGTTTTAGGACGGGTCTCAGGTTTGGTATTAGAAGCATTGAGATATCACATCTCATGGTATAGGAAGGGTCTCAGGATTGGAATGGGAAGGAGTTGGCTATCACATCTCAAGCTATCTCAGGATTGGAATGGGAAGGAGTTTGATATCACATCTCAAGCTATAGGAAGGGTCTCAGGTTTGGAAAGGGAAGGATTTGGATTTCACATCTCATGTAATAGGATGGTTCTCATGTTTGGTTTTAGTAGCATTGCGATATCACATCTCATGCTATCGGAAGGGTCTCAGGTTTGGAAAGGGAAGGATTTGGAGTTCACATGTTATAGCATGGTTCTCAGGTTTGGTTTTAGAAGCATTAAGATATAACATCTCATGCTATCGGAAGGGTCTCAGGTTTGGAAAGGGAAGGATTTGGAGTTCACATGTTATAGGATGGTTCTCAGGTTTGGTTTTAGAAGCATTAAGATATAACATCTCATGCTAAAGGAAAGGTCTCAGTTTGGAAGGGGAAGGATTTGGATCTCACATCTCATGTTTTAGGACGGGTCTCAGGTTTGGTATTAGAAGCATTGAAATATCACATCTCATGGTATAGGAAGGTTCTCAGGATTGGAATGGGAAGGAGTTGGATATCACATTGAATGGGAAGGAGTTTGATACCACATCTCAAGCTAAAGGAAGGTTCTCAGGTTTGGAAAGGGAATGATTTGGATTTCACATCTCATGTTATAGGATGGTTCTCATGTTTGGTTTTAGAAGCATTGAGATATCACATCTCATGCTATTGGAAGGGTCTCAGGTTTGGAATGGGAAGGAGTTTGATATCACATCTCATGTTATAGGAAGGATCTCAGGTTTGGTATTAGAAGCATTGAGATATCACATCTCATGCTATAGGAAGGGTCTCAGGATTGGAATCGGAAGGAGTTGTATATGACATCTCATGTTATAGGAAGGATCTCAGGTTTGGTATTAGAAGCATTGAGTTATCACATCTCATGCTATAGGAAGGGTCTCAGGATTGGAATCGGAAGGAGTTGTATATGACATCTCATGCCATAGGAAGGGTCTCAGGTTTGGTATAAGCATTGAGATATCACATCTCTGCTATCGGAAGGGTCTCAGGATTGGAATGGGAAGGAGTTGGATATCCCATCTCGTTATAGGAAGGGTCTCAGGTTTGGTATTAGAAGCATTGAGATATCACATCTCATGCTATAGGAAGGGTCTAAGGTTTGGAAAGGGGAAGGATTTGGGTATCACATCTCATGTTATAGGACCGGTCTCAGGTTTGGTATTAGAAACATTGAGATATCAAGTCTCATGGTATAGGACGGGTCTCAGAATTGGAATGGGAATGAGTTGGATATCACATCTTAAGCAATAGGAAGTGTCTCAGGATTGGAATGGGAAGGAGTTTGATATCACATCTCATGCCATGGTATGGGTCTCAGGTTTTGTAGAAGCATTGGGATATCACATCACATGCTATCGGAAGGGTATCGGGATTGGATTTGGAAGGAGTTGGATATCCCATCTCATGCTATAGGCAGGGTCTAAGGTTGGAATGGGAAGGAGTTGGATATCACATCTCATGTTATAGGAAGGGTCTCAGGATTGGAATGGGAAGGACTTGGATATCACATCTCATTCTATAGGAAGGCTCTCAGGGTTGGAAGGGGGAGGAGTTGGATATCACATTTCATGTTAGAGGTAGGATCTCAGGTTTGGTATTAGAGGCATTGAGATATCACATCTCATGCCATCAGAAGGGTCTCAGGATTGGAATGGGAAGGAGTTGGATATCACATCTCATGCTAAAGGGAGGGTCTAAGGTTTGGAAGGGGAAGGATTTGGACATCACATCTCATGTTATAGGAAGGATCTCAGGTTTGGTATTAGAAGCATTGAGATATCACATCTCATGCTATCGGAAGGGTCTCAGGTTTGGTAAAAGCATTGAGATATCACATCTCTGCTATCGGAAGGGTCTCAGGATTGGAATGGGAAGGACTTGGATATCACAATTCATGTAATAGGAAGGGCCTCAGGTTTGGTATTAGAAGCATTGAGATATCACATCTCATGCTATAGGAAGGGTCTCAGGATTGGAATGGGAAGGACTTGGATATCACATCTCATGTTATAGGAAGGGTCTCAGGTTTGGTATTAGAAGCATTGAGATATCACATCTCATGCTATAGGAAGGGTCTCAGGAATGGAATGGGAAGGACTTGGATATCACATCTCATGATACAGGAAGGGTCTAAGGTTTGGAAGGGGAAGGATTTGGATATCACATCTCATGTTATTGGACCGGTCTCAGGTTTGGTATTAGAAGCATTGAGATATCAAGTCTCATGGTATAGGATGGGAGTTTGATATCACATCTCATGCCATGGTATGGGTCTCAGGTTTTGTAGAAGCATTGGGATATCACATCTCATGCTATCGGAAGGGTATCAGGATTGGATTTGGAAGGAGTTGGATATCCCATCTCATGCTATAGGAAGGGTCTCAGGATTGGAATGGGAAGGACTTGGATATCACATCTCATGCTGTAGGAAGGCTCTCAGGTTTGGAAAGGGAAGGAGTTGGATATCACATTTCATGTTAGAGGTAGGATCTCAGGTTTGGTATTAGAGGCATTGAGATATCACATCTCATGCTATCAGAAGGGTATCAGGATTGGAATGGGAAGGAGTTGGATATCACATCTCATGCTAAAGGGAGGGTCTCAGGTTTAGAAGGGGAAGGATTTGGATATCACATCTCATGTTATAGGAAGGTTCTCAGGTTTGGTATTAGAAGCATTGAAATATCACATCTCATGCTATCGGAAGGATCTCAGGTTTGGTATTAGAAGCATTGAGATATCACATCTCATGCTATAGGAAGGGTCTCAGGATTGGAATGGGAAGGAGTTGGATATCACATCTCATGTTATAGGAAGGATCTCATGTTTGGTATTAGAAGCATTGAGATATCACATCTCATGCTATAGGAAGGGTCTCAGGATTGGAATGGGAAGGAGTTGGATATCACATCTCATGCTAAATGAAGGGTCTCAGTTTTGGTAGAAGCATTGCGATATCACATCTCATGCTATAGGAAGGGTCTCAGGATTGGAATCGGAAGGAGTTGGATATCACATCTCATGCTATAGGAAGGGTCTCAGGTTTGGTATAAGCATTGAAATATCACATCTCTGCTATCGGAAGGGTCTCAGGATTGGAATGGGAAGGACTTAGATATCACATCTCATGCTATAGGGAGGGTCTCAGTTTTGATATCAGAAGCATTGAGATATCACATCTCATGCTATCGGAAGGGTCTCAGGATTGGAATGGGAGGAGCTGGATATCACATCTCATGCTAAAGTAAGGGTCTCAGGTTTGGAAGGGGAAGGATTTGGATATCACATCTCATGTTATAGGAGGGGTCTCAGGTTTGGTATTAGAAGCATTGTGATATCATATCTCATGCTATAGGAAGTGTCTCAGGATTGGAATGGGAAGGAGTTGGATATCACATCTCATGCTATAGGAAGGGTTTCAGGTTTGGTAGAAGCATTGAGATATCACATCTCATGCTATAGGAAGAGTCTCAGGTTTGGGAAGGGAAGGATTTGGATTTCACATCTCATGTTATAGGATGGTTCTCATGTTTGGTTTTTGAAGCATTGAGATATCACATCTCATGCTATCGGAAGGGTCTCAGGTTTGGAATGGGAAGGAGTTGGATATCACATCTCATGTTATGGGAAGGATCTCAGGTTTGGTATTAGAAGCATTGAGATATCACATCTCATGCTATAGGAAGGGTCTCCGGATTGGAATGTGAAGGATTTGGATATCACATCTCATGTTATAGGAAGGGTCTCAGGATTGGAATGGCAAGGAGTTGGATATCACATCTCATGCTAAAGGAAGGGTCTCAGTTTTGATGGAAGCATTGAGATATCACACCTCATGCTATAGGAAGGAACTCAGGATTGGAATGGGAAGGAGTTGGATATCACGTCTCATGTTATAGGAAGGGTCTCAGGATTGGAATGGCAAGGAGTTGGATATCACATCTCATGCTAAAGGAAGGGTCTCAGGTTTGATAGAAGCATTGAGATATCACATCTCATGCTATAGGAAGGAACTCAGGATTGGAATGGGAAGGAGTTGGATATCACATCTCATGCCATAGGAAGGGTTATCAGGTTTGGTATAAGCATTGAGATATCACATCTCTGCTATCGGAAGGGTCTCAGGATAGGAATGGGAAGGACTTCGATATCACATCTCATACTATAGGGAGGGTCTCAGTTTTGATATTAGAAGCATTGAGCTATCACATCTCATGCTATCGCAAGGGTCTCAGGATTGGAATGGGATGGAGTTGGATATCACATCTCAAGCTATCTCAGGATTGGAATGGGAAGGAGTTTGATATCACATCTCAAGCTATAGGAAGGGTCTCAGGTTTGGAAAGGGAAGGATTTGGATTTCACATCTCATGTTATAGGATGGTTCTCATGTTTGGTTTTTAGTAGCATTGAGATATCACATCTCATGCTATCGGAAGGGTCTCAGGTTTTGTTAAGACGGATTTCTGAACTCTGTCCTGGTGGCGCAGAAGTTCAGAAGGCCAACCTAATTACTTGGAACAGGGTAACCTCTGGACAAGCCAGACCAATCAAGGTAGCGATCGCGGCGGTCAAGACTAGGTCTCAAGAGGGGTGAGGGTGACTGAAAGCCCGCAATGAGCACACAAAGCAAGAGCGCTTACAAACTACTCCAAACAGTTGTCATATCAAAAATATAAACACATTTATTTTAAGGCCTTTAAAACAACGACCGTAGCGAGAAAATCACAATATCACAATATTAAACCAACACATACCATATCAACACAATATATATACAAATACACAGTCGCAAGCGTTTAAAGCACGAAATATGTAGTCCACCTGAAAGGAAAGGAAAACAGGCAGTGCGATAACGCTTTAGACTCAGTTCGCCTTCAGAGGCACCTAACTAGATGGAAGTCCGAGCCCTGCGAAGAGTGGAGCCTTGTGCTCAAAGTACCTGCCACGCCGGTGCCAACGGGCAAAAGGGGAAGCTCTTCGGAGGAAGTCAGGCAGTTCGGGTTAGTGCACAGCAGAAGGAGAACAGGTTCCGCAACTCAAGCGCAGCCTCCACAGCGAGCAGAAGCAGAGCGCGAGTACGGCAAAAGGGTGCTGTTTTTACACAGCAGGGAAAGGCAATGGGATACTGCAGGAGGGCGACCAGATCCTAGCTAAACTACTCACCGGTCCCCGAAGCAAGCAGACCCAGGCTTCTCCACGTTAGTTTCAGCAGCTGGCAGGTTCAGAAGAGCAGGGAACGCCTCGTAGTCGTGTAGAGCAAAAAGACGTCCCAATCGACGAAACCAGCACAGTTTTGTTGCCGCAGCAGGACAACGGAGCGGCCGTGTGTATTCAAGCCAAATGTACACTCCTCCCTTCAGCCTTGGGAACGCCAAGCGTACGAAGCGTGGGAGAGTGACAAGGACTCGAAATACAACACAACCTGGCAGCAGTTACAGAGCAGGACTCCCTTGTAAGCTGGTCAGTCAACTGGATGGCCCAGAGACACTTCCGAAGGCTTACTTGGCAGGAGATGATGAAGTCGCCGGGAATAGCTGTTCCTGCTATTCCAAAGGTCGAAGCACCAGTACAGGCCTTCTGGTTCGATCCAAGGAGGAAAGGGTTTCACAGGACGACAGCAGTGCAAAGGAGGATTCCTTCAGCGGGTCACCAGCGATTCCTCGGTCCAGCCTCTTGGTTGCAGGATACTTGGCTCCTGTATTCCTTCGTTCGTGAGAACTCAGGAGATCGACATGGTAGTGGTGTTTCCAGCCCCCTCTTATCCACGGTTCCCTTCGCGCCAAAACGGAGGGGAGCCAATGGGAGATCCGCACATCAACACACATACCATACGTGGACCAATCACGGACCACGGTGGTCCCAGGCATTCACACCACCCTAGACTCTCTGGCACCCAGGATGTGTATTGGGACCAGACATCCCAGCCCACACCCTGGAGGCACACAAACGACATGTAGAAGCCCGCGAAAGCAACCACGTTTCGCGGGAAAGTACATGCCCAAATAAGGAAGGCCCCGGGTCGCCCGACCTGGGGAAGGTGAAGGGAGCAAGACGGTCAGTGGACAGGACAAAGGAGCCTCGTGGTCTGGCCATTTTGGGAGCCAGGCCACCATTTTGGGTTCAGTGCGAAAAACGTGCTCAGAACGCCAAAAGGAGCTCAAAATAAACAAAACGATCGCTGCCACCATTCCAGTCCCTGAATGACTTGCACCGATCAAATACCATCCTAAAAGAGTATCGAGGGCCTGTAGAAGGCTAGAGACCCAAGAGAGCTGTAACTTAGCTTACAGTGCCCTCTTGTGTCATGTTGCACTAAAGCCGCAACACGATAAAAGAAACTACGGGAAACAGCGTTCCCCGGTACTGACTGTCTTAAGGGCATGTCAGTTTCCCCATAAGAAAAGGAGTGAAAGCCCAGAGGAGTGCGGCAGAAGGCTGCACTTCTCTGGCAAAGTCAAGAACAAGGTGAAAAACAACAGCAAAAAGTTTAGGGGTTGCCACATGGAAGGAAAATTCCCTACAATTACGAAATCTTTCCTAACAGGTTTGGAAAGGGAAGGATTTGGATTTCACATGTTATAGGATGGTTCTCAGGTTTGGTTTTAGAAGCATTAAGATATAACATCTCATGCTATAGGAAGGGTCTCAGGTTTGGAAGGGGAAGGATTCGGATCTCATATCTCATGATTTAGGACGGGTCTTAGGTTTGGTATTAGAAGCATTGAAATATCACATCTCATGGTATAGGAAGGGTCTCAGGATTGGAATGGGACGGAGTTGGATATCACATTGAATGGGAAGGAGTTTGATATCACATCTCATGCTATAGGAAGGGTTTCAGGTTTGGTAGAAGCATTGAGATATCACATCTCATGCTATAGGAAGCGTCTCAGGACTGGAATGGGAAGGACTTGGATGTCATATCTCATGCTATAGGGAGGGTCTCAAGTTTGATATCCGAAGCTTTGAGATAACAAATCTCATGATATCGGAAGGGTCTCAGGATTGGAATGTGAAGGAGTTGGATATCACATCTCAAGATAAAGGAAGGGTCTAAGGTTTGGAAGGGGAAGGATTTGGATATCACATCTCATGTTATAGGATGGGTCTCAGGTTTGGTATTAGAAGCATTGCGATATCAAGTCTCATGGTATAGGAGGGTCTCAGAATTGGAATGGGAAGGAGTTGGATATCACATCTCAAGCTATAGGAAGGGTCTCAGGTTTGGTAGAAGCATTGGGATATCACATCTCATGCTATCGGAAGGGTCTCAGGATTGGAATGGGAGGAGCTGGATATCACATCTCATGCTAAAGGAAGGGTCTCAGGTTTGGAAGGGGAAGGATTTGGATATCACATCTCATGTTATAGGAGGGGTCTCAGGTTTGGTATTAGAAGCATTGTGATATCACATCTCATGCTATAGGAAGTGTCTCAGGATTGGAATGGGAAGGAGTTGGATATCACATCTCATGCTATAGGAAGGGTTTCAGGTTTGGTAGAAGCATTGAGATATCACATCTCATGCTATAGGAAGAGTCTCAGGTTTGGGAAGGGAAGGATTTGGATTTCACATCTCATGTTATAGGATGGTTCTCATGTTTGGTTTTTGAAGCATTGAGATATCACATCTCATGCTATCGGAAGGGTCTCAGGTTTGGAATGGGAAGGAGTTGGATATCACATCTCATGTTATAGGAAGGATCTCAGGTTTGGTATTAGAAGCATTGAGATATCACATCTCATGCTATAGGAAGGGTCTCCGGATTGGAATGTGAAGGATTTGGATATCACATCTCATGTTATAGGAAGGGTCTCAGGATTGGAATGGCAAGGAGTTGGATATCACATCTCATGCTAAAGGAAGGGTCTCTGTTTTGATAGAAGCATTGAGATATCACACCTCATGCTATAGGAAGGAACTCAGGATTGGAATGGGAAGGAGTTGGATATCACATCTCATGCTAAAGGAAGGGTCTCAGGTTTGATAGAAGCATTGAGATATCACATCTCATGCTATAGGAAGGAACTCAGGATTGGAATGGGAAGGAGTTGGATATCACATCTCATGCCATAGGAAGGGTTATCAGGTTTGGTATAAGCATTGAGATATCACATCTCTGCTATCGGAAGGGTCTCAGGATTGGAATGGGAAGGACTTAGATATCACATCTCAGACTATAGGGAGGGTCTCAGTTTTGATATTAGAAGCATTGAGCTATCACATCTCATGCTATCGCAAGGGTCTCAGGATTGGAATGGGATGGAGTTGGATATCACATCTCAAGCTATCTCAGGATTGGAATGGGAAGGAGTTTGATATCACATCTCAAGCTATAGGAAGGGTCTCAGGTTTGGAAGGGGAAGGATTTGGATCTCACATCTCATGTCTTAGGACGGGTCTCAGGTTTGGTATTAGAAGCATTGAGATATCACATCTCATGGTATAGGAAGGGTCTCAGGATTGGAATGGGAAGGAGTTGGCTATCACATCTCAAGCTATCTCAGGATTGGAATGGGAAGGAGTTTGATATCACATCTCAAGCTATAGGAAGGGTCTCAGGTTTGGAAAGGGAAGGATTTGGATTTCACATCTCATGTTATAGGATGGTTCTCATGTTTGGTTTTAGTAGCATTGAGATATCACATCTCATGCTATCGGAAGGGTCTCAGGTTTGGAAAGGGAAGGATTTGGATTTCACATGTTATAGGATGGTTTTCAGGTTTGGTTTTAGGAGCATTAAGATATCACATCTCATGCTAAAGGAAGGGTCTCAGGTTTGGAAGGGGAAGGATTTGGATATCATATCTCATGTTATAGGGCGGGTCCCAGGTTTGGTATTAGAAGCATTGAGATATCACATCTCATGGTATAGGAAGGGTCTCAGGATTGGAATGGGAAGGAGTTGGATATCACATCTCATCCAATAGGAAGGGTCTCAGGTTTGGAATGGGAAGGAATTGGATATCACATCATGTTATAGGAAGGATCTCAGGATTGGAATGGGAAGGATTTGGATATCCCTTCTCATGCTATAGGAAGTGTCTCAGGTTGGAATGGGAAGGAGTTGGATATCACATCTCGTTATAGGAAGGGTCTCAGGATTGGAATGGGAAGGATTTGGATATCACATCTCTTGCTATAGGAAGGGTCTCAGGTTTTTTATTAGAAACATTGAGCTATCACATCTCATGCTGTAGGAAAGGTTTCAGGATTGGAATGGGAAGGATTTGGATATCACATCTCATGCTAAAGGAAGGGTCTCAGGTTTGGAAGGGGAAGGATTGGGATCTCATATCTCATGTTATAGGACGGGTCCCAGGTTTGGTATTAGAAGCATTGAGATATCACATCTCATGGTATAGGAAGGGTCTCAGGATTGGAATGGGAAGGAGTTGGATATCACATCTCATCCAATAGGAAGGGTCTCAGGTTTGGAATGGGAAGGAATTGGATATCACATCATGTTATAGGAAGGATCTCAGGATTGGAATGGGAAGGATTTGGATATCCCTTCTCATGCTATAGGAAGTGTCTCAGGTTGGAATGGGAAGGAGTTGGATATCACATCTCGTTATAGGAAGGGTCTCAGGATTGGAATGGGAAGGATTTGGATATCACATCTCTTGCTATAGGAAGGGTCTCAGGTTTTTTATTAGAAACATTGAAATATCACATCTCATGCTATAGGAAGGGTTTCAGGATTGGAATGGGAAGGATTTGGATATCACATCTCATGCTAAAGGAAGGCTCTCAGGTTTGGAAGGGGAAGGATTTGGATATGATATCTCATGTTATAGGACGGGTCCCAGGTTTGGTATTAGAAGCTTTGAGATATCACATCTCATGCTATAGGAAGGGTCTCAGGATTGGAATGGGAAGGAGTTGGATATCACATCTCATGCTAAAGGAAGGGACTCAGGTTTGATAGAAGCATTGAGATATCACATCTCATGCTATAGGAAGGGTCTCAGGATTGGAATGGGAAGGAGTTGGATATCACATCTCATGCCATAGGAAGGGTCTCAGGTTTGGTATAAGCATTGAGATATCACATCTCTGCTATCGGAAGGGTCTCAGGATAGGAATGGGAAGGACTTAGATATCACATCTCATGCTATAGGGAGGGTCTCAGTTTTGATATTAGAAGCATTGAGATATCACATTTCATGCTATCGGAAGGGTCTCAGGATTGGAATGGGAAGGAGTTGGATATCACATCTCAAGCTATCTCAGGATTGGAATGGGAAGGAGTTTGATATCACATCTCAAGCTATAGGAAGGGTCTCAGGTTTGGAAGAGGAAGGATTTGGATCTCACATCTCATGTTTTAGGACGGGTCTCAGGTTTGGTATTAGAAGCATTGAGATATCACATCTCATGGTATAGGAAGGGTCTCAGGATTGGAATGGGAAGGAGTTGGATATCACATCTCAAGCTATCACAGGATTGGAATGGGAAGGAGTTTGATAGCACATCTCAAGCTATAGGAAGGGTCTCAGGTTTGGAAAGAGAAGGATTTGGATTTCACATCTCATGTTATAGGATGGTTCTCATGTTTGGTTTTAGAATCATTGAGATATCACATCTCATGCTATCTGAAGGGTCTCAGGTTTGGAAAGGGAAGGATTTGGATTTCACATATGTTATTGGATGTTTCTCAGGTTTGGTTTTAGAAGCATTAAGATATCACATCTCATGCTATAGGAAGGGTCTCAGGTTTGGAATGGGAAGGAGTTGGATACACATCTCATGTTATAGGAAGGATCTCAGGTTCGGTATTAGAAGCATTGTGATATCACATATCATGCTATAGGAAGGGTCTCAGGATTAGAATGGGAAGGAGTTGGATATCACATCTCATGCTAAAGGAAAGATCTCAGGTTTGGAAGGGGAAGGATTTGGATCTCACATCTCATGTTTTAGGACGGGTGTCAGGTTTGGTATTAGAAGCATTGAGATATCACATCTCATGGTATAGGAAGGGTCTCAGGATTGGAATGGGAAGGAGTTGGCTATCACATCTCAAGCTATCTCAGGATTGGAATGGGAAGGAGTTTGATATCACATCTCAAGCTATAGGAAGGGTCTCAGGTTTGGAAAGGGAAGGATTTGGATTTCACATCTCATGTAATAGGATGGTTCTCATGTTTGGTTTTAGTAGCATTGCAATATCACATCTCATGCTATCGGAAGGGTCTCAGGTTTGGAAAGGGAAGGATTTGGAGTTCACATGTTATAGCATGGTTCTCAGGTTTGGTTTTAGAAGCATTAAGATATAACATCTCATGCTATCGGAAGGGTCTCAGGTTTGGAAAGGGAAGGATTTGGAGATCACATGTTATAGGATGGTTCTCAGGTTTGGTTTTAGAAGCATTAAGATATAACATCTCATGCTAAAGGAAAGGTCTCAGGTTTGGAAGGGGAAGGATTTGGATCTCACATCTCATGTTTTAGGACGGGTCTCAGGTTTGGTATTAGAAGCATTGAAATATCACATCTCATGGTATAGGAAGGGTCTCAGGATTGGAATGGGAAGGAGTTGGATATCACATTGAATGGGAAGGAGTTTGATATCACATCTCAAGCTATAGGAAGGGTCTCAGGTTTGGAAAGGGAATGATTTGGATTTCACATCTCATGTTATAGGATGGTTCTCATGTTTGGTTTTAGAAGCATTGAGATATCACATCTCATGCTATCGGAAGGGTCTCAGGTTTGGAATGGGAAGGAGTTTGATATCACATCTCATGTTATAGGAAGGATCTCAGGTTTGGTATTAGAAGCATTGAGATATCACATCTCATGCTATAGGAAGGGTCTCAGGATTGGAATCAGAAGGAGTTGTATATGACATCTCATGCCATAGGAAGGGTCTCAGGTTTGGTATAAGCATTGAGATATCACATCTCTGCTATCGGAAGGGTCTCAGGATTGGAATGGGAAGGAGTTGGATATCCCATCTCGTTATAGGAAGGGTCTCAGGTTTGGTATTAGAAGCATTGAGATATCACATCTCATGCTATAGGAAGGGTCTAAGGTTTGGAAAGGGGAAGGATTTGGGTATCACATCTCATGTTATAGGACCGGTCTCAGGTTTGGTATTAGAAGCATTGAGATATCAAGTCTCATGGTATAGGACGGGTCTCAGAATTGGAATGGGAATGAGTTGGATATCACATCTCAAGCAATAGGAAGGGTCTCAGGATTGGAATGGGAAGGAGTTTGATATCACATCTCATGCCATGGTATGGGTCTCAGGTTTTGTAGAAGCATTGGGATATCACATCACATGCTATCGGAAGGGTATCGGGATTGGATTTGGAAGGAGTTGGATATCCCATCTCATGCTATAGGCAGGGTCTAAGGTTGGAATGGGAAGGCGTTGGATATCACATCTCATGTTATAGGAAGGGTCTCAGGATTGGAATGGGAAGGACTTGGATATCACATCTCATTCTATAGGAAGGCTCTCAGGGTTGGAAGGGGGAGGAGTTGGATATCACATTTCATGTTAGAGGTAGGATCTCAGGTTTGGTATTAGAGGCATTGAGATATCACATCTCATGCCATCAGAAGGGTCTCAGGATTGGAATGGGAAGGAGTTGGATATCACATCTCATGCTAAAGGGAGGGTCTAAGGTTTGGAAGGGGAAGGATTTGGACATCACATCTCATGTTATAGGAAGGATCTCAAGTTTGGTATTAGAAGCATTGAGATATCACATCTCATGCTATCGGAAGGGTCTCAGGTTTGGTATAAGCATTGAGATATCACATCTCTGCTATCGGAAGGGTCTCAGGATTGGAATGGGAAGGACTTGGATATCACAATTCATGTTATAGGAAGGGCCTCAGGTTTGGTATTAGAAGCATTGAGATATCACATCTCATGCTATAGGAAGGGTCTCAGGATTGGAATGGGAAGGACTTGGATATCACATCTCATGTTATAGGAAGGGTCTCAGGTTTGGTATTAGAAGCATTGAGATTTCACATCTCATGCTATAGGAAGGGTCTCAGGAATGGAATGGGAAGGACTTGGATATCACATCTCATGATACAGGAAGGGTCTAAGGTTTGGAAGGGGAAGGATTTGGATATCACATCTCATGTTATTGGACCGGTCTCAGGTTTGGTATTAGAAGCATTGAGATATCAAGTCTCATGGTATAGGACGGGAGTTTGATATCACATCTCATGCCATGGTATGGGTCTCAGGTTTTGTAGAAGCATTGGGATATCACATCTCATGCTATCGGAAGGGTATCAGGATTGGATTTGGAAGGAGTTGGATATCCCATCTCATGCTATAGGAAGGGTCTCAGGATTGGAATGGGAAGGACTTGGATATCACATCTCATGCTGTAGGAAGGCTCTCAGGTTTGGAAAGGGAAGGAGTTGGATATCACATTTCATGTTAGAGGTAGGATCTCAGGTTTGGTATTAGAAGCTTTGAGATATCACGTCTCATGCTATAGGAAGGGTCTCAGGATTGGAATGGGAAGGAGTTGGATATCACATCTCATGCTAAAGGAAGGGACTCAGGTTTGATAGAAGCATTGAGATATCACATCTCATGCTATAGGAAGGGTCTCAGGATTGGAATGGGAAGGAGTTGGATATCACATCTCATGCCATAGGAAGGGTCTCAGGTTTGGTATAAGCATTGAGATATCACATCTCTGCTATCGGAAGGGTCTCAGGATAGGAATGGGAAGGACTTAGATATCACATCTCATGCTATAGGGAGGGTCTCAGTTTTGATATTAGAAGCATTGAGATATCACATTTCATGCTATCGGAAGGGTCTCAGGATTGGAATGGGAAGGAGTTGGATATCACATCTCAAGCTATCTCAGGATTGGAATGGGAAGGAGTTTGATATCACATCTCAAGCTATAGGAAGGGTCTCAGGTTTGGAAGGGTAAGGATTTGGATCTCACATCTCATGTTTTAGGACGGGTCTCAGGTTTGGTATTGGAAGCATTGAGATATCACATCTCATGGTATAGGAAGGGTCTCAGGATTGGAATGGGAAGGAGTTGGATATCACATCTCAAGCTATCACAGGATTGGAATGGGAAGGAGTTTGATAGCACATCTCAAGCTATAGGAAGGGTCTCAGGTTTGGAAAGAGAAGGATTTGGATTTCACATCTCATGTTATAGGATGGTTCTCATGTTTGGTTTTAGAAGCATTGAGATATCACATCTCATGCTATCTGAAGGGTCTCAGGTTTGGAAAGGGAAGGATTTGGATTTCACATATGTTATTGGATGGTTCTCAGGTTTGGTTTTAGAAGCATTAAGATATCACATCTCATGCTATAGGAAGGGTCTCAGGTTTGGAATGGGAAGGAGTTGGATACACATCTCATGTTATAGGAAGGATCTCAGGTTTGGTATTAGAAGCATTGTGATATCACATATCATGCTATAGGAAGGGTCTCAGGATTAGAATGGGAAGGAGTTGGATATCACATCTCATGCTAAAGTAAAGATCTCAGGTTTGGAAGGGGAAGGATTTGGATCTCACATCTCATGTTTTAGGACGGGTGTCAGGTTTGGTATTAGAAGCATTGAGATATCACATCTCATGGTATAGGAAGGGTCTCAGGATTGGAATGGGAAGGAGTTGGCTATCACATCTCAAGCTATCTCAGGATTGGAATGGGAAGGAGTTTGATATCACATCTCAAGCTATAGGAAGGGTCTCAGGTTTGGAAAGGGAAGGATTTGGATTTCACATCTCATGTAATAGGATGGTTCTCATGTTTGGTTTTAGTAGCATTGCGATATCACATCTCATGCTATCGGAAGGGTCTCAGGTTTGGAAAGGGAAGGATTTGGAGTTCACATGTTATAGCATGGTTCTCAGGTTTGGTTTTAGAAGCATTAAGAGATAACATCTCATGCTATCGGAAGGGTCTCAGGTTTGGAAAGGGAAGGATTTGGAGTTCACATGTTATAGGATGGTTCTCAGGTTTGGTTTTAGAAGCATTAAGATATAACATCTCATGCTAAAGGAAAGGTCTCAGGTTTGGAAGGGGAAGGATTTGGATCTCACATCTCATGTTTTAGGACGGGTCTCAGGTTTGGTATTAGAAGCATTGAAATATCACATCTCATGGTATAGGAAGGGTCTCAGGATTGGAATGGGAAGGAGTTGGATATCACATTGAATGGGAAGGAGTTTGATATCACATCTCAAGCTATAGGAAGGGTCTCAGGTTTGGAAAGGGAATGATTTGGATTTCACATCTCATGTTATAGGATGGTTCTCATGTTTGGTTTTAGAAGCATTGAGATATCACATCTCATGCTATCGGAAGGGTCTCAGGTTTGGAATGGGAAGGAGTTTGATATCACATCTCATGTTATAGGAAGGATCTCAGGTTTGGTATTAGAAGCATTGAGATATCACATCTCATGCTATAGGAAGGGTCTCAGGATTGGAATCAGAAGGAGTTGTATATGACATCTCATACCATAGGAAGGGTCTCAGGTTTGGTATAAGCATTGAGATATCACATCTCTGCTATCGGAAGGGTCTCAGGATTGGAATGGGAAGGAGTTGGATATCCCATCTCGTTATAGGAAGGGTCTCAGGTTTGGTATTAGAAGCATTGAGATATCACATCTCATGCTATAGGAAGGGTCTAAGGTTTGGAAAGGGGAAGGATTTGGGTATCACATCGCATGTTATAGGACCGGTCTCAGGTTTGGTATTAGAAGCATTGAGATATCAAGTCTCATGGTATAGGACGGGTCTCAGAATTGGAATGGGAATGAGTTGGATATCACATCTCAAGCAATAGGAAGGGTCTCAGGATTGGAATGGGAAGGAGTTTGATATCACATCTCATGCCATGGTATGGGTCTCAGGTTTTGTAGAAGCATTGGGATATCACATCACATGCTATCGGAAGGGTATCGGGATTGGATTTGGAAGGAGTTGGATATCCCATCTCATGCTATAGGCAGGGTCTAAGGTTGGAATGGGAAGGAGTTGGATATCACATCTCATGTTATAGGAAGGGTCTCAGGATTGGAATGGGAAGGACTTGGATATCACATCTCATTCTATAGGAAGGCTCTCAGGGTTGGAAGGGGGAGGAGTTGGATATCACATTTCATGTTAGAGGTAGGATCTCAGGTTTGGTATTAGAGGCATTGAGATATCACATCTCATGCCATCAGAAGGGTCTCAGGATTGGAATGGGAAGGAGTTGGATATCACATCTCATGCTAAAGGGAGGGTCTAAGGTTTGGAAGGGGAAGGATTTGGACATCACATCTCATGTTATAGGAAGGATCTCAGGTTTGGTATTAGAAGCATTGAGATATCACATCTCATGCTATCGGAAGGGTCTCAGGTTTGGTATAAGCATTGAGATATCACATCTCTGCTATCGGAAGGGTCTCTGGATTGGAATGGGAAGGACTTGGATATCACAATTCATGTTATAGGAAGGGCCTCAGGTTTGGTATTAGAAGCATTGAGATATCACATCTCATGCTATAGGAAGGGTCTCAGGATTGGAATGGGAAGGACTTGGATATCACATCTCATGTTATAGGAAGGGTCTCAGGTTTGGTATTAGAAGCATTGAGATATCACATCTCATGCTATAGGAAGGGTCTCAGGAATGGAATGGGAAGGACTTGGATATCACATCTCATGATACAGGAAGGGTCTAAGGTTTGGAAGGGGAAGGATTTGGATATCACATCTCATGTTATTGGACCGGTCTCAGGTTTGGTATTAGAAGCATTGAGATATCAAGTCTCATGGTATAGGACGGGAGTTTGATATCACATCTCATGCCATGGTATGGGTCTCAGGTTTTGTAGAAGCATTGGGCTATCACATCTCATGCTATCGGAAGGGTATCAGGATTGGATTTGGAAGGAGTTGGATATCCCATCTCATGCTATAGGAAGGGTCTCAGGATTGGAATGGGAAGGACTTGGATATCACATCTCATGCTGTAGGAAGGCTCTCAGGTTTGGAAAGGGAAGGAGTTGGATATCACATTTCATGTTAGAGGTAGGATCTCAGGTTTGGTATTAGAAGCTTTGAGATATCACATCTCATGCTATAGGAAGGGTCTCAGGATTGGAATGGGAAGGAGTTGGATATCACATCTCATGCTAAAGGAAGGGACTCAGGTTTGATAGAAGCATTGAGATATCACATCTCATGCTATAGGAAGGGTCTCAGGATTGGAATGGGAAGGAGTTGGATATCACATCTCATGCCATAGGAAGGGTCTCAGGTTTGGTATAAGCATTGAGATATCACATCTCTGCTATCGGAAGGGTCTCAGGATAGGAATGGGAAGGACTTAGATATCACATCTCATGCTATAGGGAGGGTCTCAGTTTTGATATTAGAAGCATTGAGATATCACATTTCATGCTATCGGAAGGGTCTCAGGATTGGAATGGGAAGGACTTGGATATCACATCTCATGCTGTAGGAAGGCTCTCAGGTTTGGAAAGGGAAGGAGTTGGATATCACATTTCATGTTAGAGGTAGGATCTCAGGTTTGGTATTAGAAGCTTTGAGATATCACATCTCATGCTATAGGAAGGGTCTCAGGATTGGAATGGGAAGGAGTTGGATATCACATCTCATGCTAAAGGAAGGGACTCAGGTTTGATAGAAGCATTGAGATATCACATCTCATGCTATAGGAAGGGTCTCAGGATTGGAATGGGAAGGAGTTGGATATCACATCTCATGCCATAGGAAGGGTCTCAGGTTTGGTATAAGCATTGAGATATCACATCTCTGCTATCGGAAGGGTCTCAGGATAGGAATGGGAAGGACTTAGATATCACATCTCATGCTATAGGGAGGGTCTCAGTTTTGATATTAGAAGCATTGAGATATCACATTTCATGCTATCGGAAGGGTCTCAGGATTGGAATGGGAAGGAGTTGGATATCACATCTCAAGCTATCTCAGGATTGGAATGGGAAGGAGTTTGATATCACATCTCAAGCTATAGGAAGGGTCTCAGGTTTGGAAGGGGAAGGATTTGGATCTCACATCTCATGTTTTAGGACGGGTCTCAGGTTTGGTATTGGAAGCATTGAGATATCACATCTCATGGTATAGGAAGGGTCTCAGGATTGGAATGGGAAGGAGTTGGATATCACATCTCAAGCTATCACAGGATTGGAATGGGAAGGAGTTTGATAGCACATCTCAAGCTATAGGAAGGGTCTCAGGTTTGGAAAGAGAAGGATTTGGATTTCACATCTCATGTTATAGGATGGTTCTCATGTTTGGTTTTAGAAGCATTGAGATATCACATCTCATGCTATCTGAAGGGTCTCAGGTTTGGAAAGGGAAGGATTTGGATTTCACATATGTTATTGGATGGTTCTCAGGTTTGGTTTTAGAAGCATTAAGATATCACATCTCATGCTATAGGAAGGGTCTCAGGTTTGGAATGGGAAGGAGTTGGATACACATCTCATGTTATAGGAAGGATCTCAGGTTTGGTATTAGAAGCATTGTGATATCACATATCATGCTATAGGAAGGGTCTCAGGATTAGAATGGGAAGGAGTTGGATATCACATCTCATGCTAAAGGAAAGATCTCAGGTTTGGAAGGGGAAGGATTTGGATCTCACATCTCATGTTTTAGGACGGGTGTCAGGTTTGGTATTAGAAGCATTGAGATATCACATCTCATGGTATAGGAAGGGTCTCAGGATTGGAATGGGAAGGAGTTGGCTATCACATCTCAAGCTATCTCAGGATTGGAATGGGAAGGAGTTTGATATCACATCTCAAGCTATAGGAAGGGTCTCAGGTTTGGAAAGGGAAGGATTTGGATTTCACATCTCATGTAATAGGATGGTTCTCATGTTTGGTTTTAGTAGCATTGCGATATCACATCTCATGCTATCGGAAGGGTCTCAGGTTTGGAAAGGGAAGGATTTGGAGTTCACATGTTATAGCATGGTTCTCAGGTTTGGTTTTAGAAGCATTAAGATATAACATCTCATGCTATCGGAAGGGTCTCAGGTTTGGAAAGGGAAGGATTTGGAGTTCACATGTTATAGGATGATTCTCAGGTTTGGTTTTAGAAGCATTAAGATATAACATCTCATGCTAAAGGAAAGGTCTCAGGTTTGGAAGGGGAAGGATTTGGATCTCACATCTCATGTTTTAGGACGGGTCTCAGGTTTGGTATTAGAAGCATTGAAATATCACATCTCATGGTATAGGAAGGGTCTCAGGATTGGAATGGGAAGGAGTTGGATATCACATTGAATGGGAAGGAGTTTGATATCACATCTCAAGCTATAGGAAGGGTCTCAGGTTTGGAAAGGGAATGATTTGGATTTCACATCTCATGTTATAGGATGGTTCTCATGTTTGGTTTTAGAAGCATTGAGATATCACATCTCATGCTATCGGAAGGGTCTCAGGTTTGGAATGGGAAGGAGTTTGATATCACATCTCATGTTATAGGAATGATCTCAGGTTTGGTATTAGAAGCATTGAGATATCACATCTCATGCTATAGGAAGGGTCTCAGGATTGGAATCGGAAGGAGTTTTATATGACATCTCATGCCATAGGAAGGGTCTCAGGTTTGGTATAAGCATTGAGATATCACATCTCTGCTATCGGAAGGGTCTCAGGATTGGAATGGGAAGGAGTTGGATATCCCATCTCGTTATAGGAAGGGTCTCAGGTTTGGTATTAGAAGCATTGAGATATCACATCTCATGCTATAGGAAGGGTCTAAGGTTTGGAAAGGGGAAGGATTTGGGTATCACATCTCATGTTATAGGACCGGTCTCAGGTTTGGTATTAGAAGCATTGAGATATCAAGTCTCATGGTATAGGACGGGTCTCAGAATTGGAATGGGAATGAGTTGGATATCACATCTCAAGCAATAGGAAGGGTCTCAGGATTGGAATGGGAAGGGGTTTGATATCACATCTCATGCCATGGTATGGGTCTCAGGTTTTGTAGAAGCATTGGGATATCACATCACATGCTATCGGAAGGGTATTGGGATTGGATTTGGAAGGAGTTGGATATCCCATCTCATGTTATAGGAAGGGTCTCAGGATTGGAATGGGAAGGACTTGGATATCACATCTCATTCTATAGGAAGGCTCTCAGGGTTGGAAGGGGGAGGAGTTGGATATCACATTTCATGTTAGAGGTAGGATCTCAGGTTTGGTATTAGAGGCATTGAGATATCACATCTCATGCCATCAGAAGGGTCTCAGGATTGGAATGGGAAGGAGTTGGATATCACATCTCATGCTAAAGGGAGGGTCTAAGGTTTGGAAGGGGAAGGATTTGGACATCACATCTCATGTTATAGGAAGGATCTCAGGTTTGGTATTAGAAGCATTGAGATATCACATCTCATGCTATCGGAAGGGTCTCAGGTTTGGTATAAGCATTGAGATATCACATCTCTGCTATCGGAAGGGTCTCAGGATTGGAATGGGAAGGACTTGGATATCACAATTCATGTTATAGGAAGGGCCTCAGGTTTGGTATTAGAAGCATTGAGATATCACATCTCATGCTATAGGAAGGGTCTCAGGATTGGAATGGGAAGGACTTGGATATCACATCTCATGTTATAGGAAGGGTCTCAGGTTTGGTATTAGAAGCATTGAGATATCACATCTCATGCTATAGGAAGGGTCTCAGGAATGGAATGGGAAGGACTTGGATATCACATCTCATGATACAGGAAGGGTCTAAGGTTTGGAAGGGGAAGGATTTGGATATCACATCTCATGTTATTGGACCGGTCTCAGGTTTGGTATTAGAAGCATTGAGATATCAAGTCTCATGGTATAGGACGGGAGTTTGATATCACATCTCATGCCATGGTATGGGTCTCAGGTTTTGTAGAAGCATTGGGATATCACATCTCATGCTATCGGAAGGGTATCAGGATTGGATTTGGAAGGAGTTGGATATCCCATCTCATGCTATAGGAAGGGTCTCAGGATTGGAATGGGAAGGACTTGGATATCACATCTCATGCTGTAGGAAGGCTCTCAGGTTTGGAAAGGGAAGGAGTTGGATATCACATTTCATGTTAGAGGTAGGATCTCAGGTTTGGTATTAGAGGCATTGAGATATCACATCTCATGGTATAGGAAGGGTCTCAGGATTGGAATGGGACGGAGTTGGATATCACATTGAATGGGAAGGAGTTTGATATCACATCTCATGCTATAGGAAGGGTTTCAGGTTTGGAATGGGAAGGAGTTGGATATCCCTTCTCATGCTATAGGAAGGGTCTCAGGTTGGAATGGGAAGGAGTTGGATATCACATCTCATGTTATAGGAAGGGTCTCAGTATTGGAATGGTAAGGATTTGGATATCACATCTCTTGCTATAGGAAGGGTCTCAGGTTTTTTATTAGAAACATTGAAATATCGCATCTCATGCTATAGGAAGGGTTTCAGGATTGGAATGGGAAGGATTTGGATATCACATCTCATGCTAAAGGAAGGGTCTCAGGTTTGGAAGGGGAAGGATTTGGATATGATATCTCATGACGGGTCCCAGGTTTGGTATTAGAAGCTTTGAGATATCACATCTCATGCTATAGGAAGGGTCTCAGGATTGGAATGGGAAGGATTTGGAGTTCACATGTTATAGGATGATTCTCAGGTTTGGTTTTAGAAGCATTAAGATATAACATCTCATGCTAAAGGAAAGGTCTCAGGTTTGGAAGGGGAAGGATTTGGATCTCACATCTCATGTTTTAGGACGGGTCTCAGGTTTGGTATTAGAAGCATTGAAATATCACATCTCATGGTATAGGAAGGGTCTCAGGATTGGAATGGGAAGGAGTTGGATATCACATTGAATGGGAAGGAGTTTGATATCACATCTCAAGCTATAGGAAGGGTCTCAGGTTTGGAAAGGGAATGATTTGGATTTCACATCTCATGTTATAGGATGGTTCTCATGTTTGGTTTTAGAAGCATTGAGATATCACATCTCATGCTATCGGAAGGGTCTCAGGTTTGGAATGGGAAGGAGTTTGATATCACATCTCATGTTATAGGAAGGATCTCAGGTTTGGTATTAGAAGCATTGAGATATCACATCTCATGCTATAGGAAGGGTCTCAGGATTGGAATCGGAAGGAGTTTTATATGACATCTCATGCCATAGGAAGGGTCTCAGGTTTGGTATAAGCATTGAGATATCACATCTCTGCTATCGGAAGGGTCTCAGGATTGGAATGGGAAGGAGTTGGATATCCCATCTCGTTATAGGAAGGGTCTCAGGTTTGGTATTAGAAGCATTGAGATATCACATCTCATGCTATAGGAAGGGTCTAAGGTTTGGAAAGGGGAAGGATTTGGGTATCACATCTCATGTTATAGGACCGGTCTCAGGTTTGGTATTAGAAGCATTGAGATATCAAGTCTCATGGTATAGGACGGGTCTCAGAATTGGAATGGGAATGAGTTGGATATCACATCTCAAGCAATAGGAAGGGTCTCAGGATTGGAATGGGAAGGAGTTTGATATCACATCTCATGCCATGGTATGGGTCTCAGGTTTTGTAGAAGCATTGGGATATCACATCACATGCTATCGGAAGGGTATTGGGATTGGATTTGGAAGGAGTTGGATATCCCATCTCATGTTATAGGAAGGGTCTCAGGATTGGAATGGGAAGGACTTGGATATCACATCTCATTCTATAGGAAGGCTCTCAGGGTTGGAAGGGGGAGGAGTTGGATATCACATTTCATGTTAGAGGTAGGATCTCAGGTTTGGTATTAGAGGCATTGAGATATCACATCTCATGCCATCAGAAGGGTCTCAGGATTGGAATGGGAAGGAGTTGGATATCACATCTCATGCTAAAGGGAGGGTCTAAGGTTTGGAAGGGGAAGGATTTGGACATCACATCTCATGTTATAGGAAGGATCTCAGGTTTGGTATTAGAAGCATTGAGATATCACATCTCATGCTATCGGAAGGGTCTCAGGTTTGGTATAAGCATTGAGATATCACATCTCTGCTATCGGAAGGGTCTCAGGATTGGAATGGGAAGGACTTGGATATCACAATTCATGTTATAGGAAGGGCCTCAGGTTTGGTATTAGAAGCATTGAGATATCACATCTCATGCTATAGGAAGGGTCTCAGGATTGGAATGGGAAGGACTTGGATATCACATCTCATGTTATAGGAAGGGTCTCAGGTTTGGTATTAGAAGCATTGAGATATCACATCTCATGCTATAGGAAGGGTCTCAGGAATGGAATGGGAAGGACTTGGATATCACATCTCATGATACAGGAAGGGTCTAAGGTTTGGAAGGGGAAGGATTTGGATATCACATCTCATGTTATTGGACCGGTCTCAGGTTTGGTATTAGAAGCATTGAGATATCAAGTCTCATGGTATAGGACGGGAGTTTGATATCACATCTCATGCCATGGTATGGGTCTCAGGTTTTGTAGAAGCATTGGGATATCACATCTCATGCTATCGGAAGGGTATCAGGATTGGATTTGGAAGGAGTTGGATATCCCATCTCATGCTATAGGAAGGGTCTCAGGATTGGAATGGGAAGGACTTGGATATCACATCTCATGCTGTAGGAAGGCTCTCAGGTTTGGAAAGGGAAGGAGTTGGATATCACATTTCATGTTAGAGGTAGGATCTCAGGTTTGGTATTAGAGGCATTGAGATATCACATCTCATGGTATAGGAAGGGTCTCAGGATTGGAATGGGACGGAGTTGGATATCACATTGAATGGGAAGGAGTTTGATATCACATCTCATGCTATAGGAAGGGTTTCAGGTTTGGAATGGGAAGGAGTTGGATATCCCTTCTCATGCTATAGGAAGGGTCTCAGGTTGGAATGGGAAGGAGTTGGATATCACATCTCATGTTATAGGAAGGGTCTCAGTATTGGAATGGTAAGGATTTGGATATCACATCTCTTGCTATAGGAAGGGTCTCAGGTTTTTTATTAGAAACATTGAAATATCGCATCTCATGCTATAGGAAGGGTTTCAGGATTGGAATGGGAAGGATTTGGATATCACATCTCATGCTAAAGGAAGGGTCTCAGGTTTGGAAGGGGAAGGATTTGGATATGATATCTCATGACGGGTCCCAGGTTTGGTATTAGAAGCTTTGAGATATCACATCTCATGCTATAGGAAGGGTCTCAGGATTGGAATGGGAAGGAGTTGGATATCACATCTCATGCTAAAGGAAGGGACTCAGGTTTGATAGAAGCATTGAGATATCACATCTCATGCTATAGGAAGGGTCTCAGGATTGGAATGGGAAGGAGTTGGATATCACATCTCATGCCATAGGAAAGGTCTCAGGTTTGGTATAAGCATTGAGATATCACATCTCTGCTATCGGAAGGGTCTCAGGATAGGAATGGGAAGGACTTAGATATCACATCTCATGCTATAGGGAGGGTCTCAGTTTTGATATTAGAAGCATTGAGATATCACATTTCATGCTATCGGAAGGGTCTCAGGATTGGAATGGGAAGGAGTTGGATATCACATCTCAAGCTATCTCAGGATTGGAATGGGAAGGAGTTTGATATCACATCTCAAGCTATAGGAAGGGTCTCAGGTTTGGAAGGGGAAGGATTTGGATCTCACATCTCATGTTTTAGGACGGGTCTCAGGTTTGGTATTGGAAGCATTGAGATATCACATCTCATGGTATAGGAAGGGTCTCAGGATTGGAATGGGAAGGAGTTGGATATCACATCTCAAGCTATCACAGGATTGGAATGGGAAGGAGTTTGATAGCACATCTCAAGCTATAGGAAGGGTCTCAGGTTTGGAAAGAGAAGGATTTGGATTTCACATCTCATGTTATAGGATGGTTCTCATGTTTGGTTTTAGAAGCATTGAGATATCACATCTCATGCTATCTGAAGGGTCTCAGGTTTGGAAAGGGAAGGATTTGGATTTCACATATGTTATTGGATGGTTCTCAGGTTTGGTTTTAGAAGCATTAAGATATCACATCTCATGCTATAGGAAGGGTCTCAGGTTTGGAATGGGAAGGAGTTGGATACACATCTCATGTTATAGGAAGGATCTCAGGTTTGGTATTAGAAGCATTGTGATATCACATATCATGCTATAGGAAGGGTCTCAGGATTAGAATGGGAAGGAGTTGGATATCACATCTCATGCTAAAGGAAAGATCTCAGGTTTGGAAGGGGAAGGATTTGGATCTCACATCTCATGTTTTAGGACGGGTGTCAGGTTTGGTATTAGAAGCATTGAGATATCACATCTCATGGTATAGGAAGGGTCTCAGGATTGGAATGGGAAGGAGTTGGCTATCACATCTCAAGCTATCTCAGGATTGGAATGGGAAGGAGTTTGATATCACATCTCAAGCTATAGGAAGGGTCTCAGGTTTGGAAAGGGAAGGATTTGGATTTCACATCTCATGTAATAGGATGGTTCTCATGTTTGGTTTTAGTAGCATTGCGATATCACATCTCATGCTATCGGAAGGGTCTCAGGTTTGGAAAGGGAAGGATTTGGAGTTCGCATGTTATAGCATGGTTCTCAGGTTTGGTTTTAGAAGCATTAAGATATAACATCTCATGCTATCGGAAGCGTCTCAGGTTTGGAAAGGGAAGGATTTGGAGTTCACATGTTATAGGATGATTCTCAGGTTTGGTTTTAGAAGCATTAAGATATAACATCTCATGCTAAAGGAAAGGTCTCAGGTTTGGAAGGGGAAGGATTTGGATCTCACATCTCATGTTTTAGGACGGGTCTCAGGTTTGGTATTAGAAGCATTGAAATATCACATCTCATGGTATAGGAAGGGTCTCAGGATTGGAATGGGAAGGAGTTGGATATCACATTGAATGGGAAGGAGTTTGATATCACATCTCAAGCTATAGGAAGGGTCTCAGGTTTGGAAAGGGAATGATTTGGATTTCACATCTCATGTTATAGGATGGTTCTCATGTTTGGTTTTAGAAGCATTGAGATATCACATCTCATGCTATCGGAAGGGTCTCAGGTTTGGAATGGGAAGGAGTTTGATATCACATCTCATGTTATAGGAAGGATCTCAGGTTTGGTATTAGAAGCATTGAGATATCACATCTCATGCTATAGGAAGGGTCTCAGGTTTTTTATTAGAAACATTGAGATATCACATCTCATGCTATAGGAAGGGTTTCAGGATTGGAATGGGAAGGATTTGGATATCACATCTCATGCTAAAGGAAGGGTCTCAGGTTTGGAAGGGGAAGGATTTGGATCTCACATCTCATGTTTTAGGACGGGTCTCAGGTTTGGTATTGGAAGCATTGAGATATCACATCTCATGGTATAGGAAGGGTCTCAGGATTGGAATGGGAAGGAGTTGGATATCACATCTCAAGCTATCACAGGATTGGAATGGGAAGGAGTTTGATAGCACATCTCAAGCTATAGGAAGGGTCTCAGGTTTGGAAAGAGAAGGATTTGGATTTCACATCTCATGTTATAGGATGGTTCTCATGTTTGGTTTTAGAAGCATTGAGATATCACATCTCATGCTATCTGAAGGGTCTCAGGTTTGGAAAGGGAAGGATTTGGATTTCACATATGTTATTGGATGGTTCTCAGGTTTGGTTTTAGAAGCATTAAGATATCACATCTCATGCTATAGGAAGGGTCTCAGGTTTGGAATGGGAAGGAGTTGGATACACATCTCATGTTATAGGAAGGATCTCAGGTTTGGTATTAGAAGCATTGTGATATCACATATCATGCTATAGGAAGGGTCTCAGGATTAGAATGGGAAGGAGTTGGATATCACATCTCATGCTAAAGGAAAGATCTCAGGTTTGGAAGGGGAAGGATTTGGATCTCACATCTCATGTTTTAGGACGGGTGTCAGGTTTGGTATTAGAAGCATTGAGATATCACATCTCATGGTATAGGAAGGGTCTCAGGATTGGAATGGGAAGGAGTTGGCTATCACATCTCAAGCTATCTCAGGATTGGAATGGGAAGGAGTTTGATATCACATCTCAAGCTATAGGAAGGGTCTCAGGTTTGGAAAGGGAAGGATTTGGAGTTCGCATGTTATAGCATGGTTCTCAGGTTTGGTTTTAGTAGCATTGCGATATCACATCTCATGCTATCGGAAGGGTCTCAGGTTTGGAAAGGGAAGGATTTGGAGTTCGCATGTTATAGCATGGTTCTCAGGTTTGGTTTTAGAAGCATTAAGATATAACATCTCATGCTATCGGAAGGGTCTCAGGTTTGGAAAGGGAAGGATTTGGAGTTCACATGTTATAGGATGATTCTCAGGTTTGGTTTTAGAAGCATTAAGATATAACATCTCATGCTAAAGGAAAGGTCTCAGGTTTGGAAGGGGAAGGATTTGGATCTCACATCTCATGTTTTAGGACGGGTCTCAGGTTTGGTATTAGAAGCATTGAAATATCACATCTCATGGTATAGGAAGGGTCTCAGGATTGGAATGGGAAGGAGTTGGATATCACATTGAATGGGAAGGAGTTTGATATCACATCTCAAGCTATAGGAAGGGTCTCAGGTTTGGAAAGGGAATGATTTGGATTTCACATCTCATGTTATAGGATGGTTCTCATGTTTGGTTTTAGAAGCATTGAGATATCACATCTCATGCTATCGGAAGGGTCTCAGGTTTGGAATGGGAAGGAGTTTGATATCACATCTCATGTTATAGGAAGGATCTCAGGTTTGGTATTAGAAGCATTGAGATATCACATCTCATGCTATAGGAAGGGTCTCAGGATTGGAATCGGAAGGAGTTTTATATGACATCTCATGCCATAGGAAGGGTCTCAGGATTGGTATAAGCATTGAGATATCACATCTCTGCTATCGGAAGGGTCTCAGGATTGGAATGGGAAGGAGTTGGATATCCCATCTCGTTATAGGAAGGGTCTCAGGTTTGGTATTAGAAGCATTGAGATATCACATCTCATGCTATAGGAAGGGTCTAAGGTTTGGAAAGGGGAAGGATTTGGGTATCACATCTCATGTTATAGGACCGGTCTCAGGTTTGGTATTAGAAGCATTGAGATATCAAGTCTCATGGTATAGGACGGGTCTCAGAATTGGAATGGGAATGAGTTGGATATCACATCTCAAGCAATAGGAAGGGTCTCAGGATTGGAATGGGAAGGAGTTTGATATCACATCTCATGCCATGGTATGGGTCTCAGGTTTTGTAGAAGCATTGGGATATCACATCACATGCTATCGGAAGGGTATTGGGATTGGATTTGGAAGGAGTTGGATATCCCATCTCATGTTATAGGAAGGGTCTCAGGATTGGAATGGGAAGGACTTGGATATCACATCTCATTCTATAGGAAGGCTCTCAGGGTTGGAAGGGGGAGGAGTTGGATATCACATTTCATGTTAGAGGTAGGATCTCAGGTTTGGTATTAGAGGCATTGAGATATCACATCTCATGCCATCAGAAGGGTCTCAGGATTGGAATGGGAAGGAGTTGGATATCACATCTCATGCTAAAGGGAGGGTCTAAGGTTTGGAAGGGGAAGGATTTGGACATCACATCTCATGTTATAGGAAGGATCTCAGGTTTGGTATTAGAAGCATTGAGATATCACATCTCATGCTATCGGAAGGGTCTCAGGTTTGGTATAAGCATTGAGATATCACATCTCTGCTATCGGAAGGGTCTCAGGATTGGAATGGGAAGGACTTGGATATCACAATTCATGTTATAGGAAGGGCCTCAGGTTTGGTATTAGAAGCATTGAGATATCACATCTCATGCTATAGGAAGGGTCTCAGGATTGGAATGGGAAGGACTTGGATATCACATCTCATGTTATAGGAAGGGTCTCAGGTTTGGTATTAGAAGCATTGAGATATCACATCTCATGCTATAGGAAGGGTCTCAGGAATGGAATGGGAAGGACTTGGATATCACATCTCATGATACAGGAAGGGTCTAAGGTTTGGAAGGGGAAGGATTTGGATATCACATCTCATGTTATTGGACCGGTCTCAGGTTTGGTATTAGAAGCATTGAGA
This sequence comes from Ambystoma mexicanum, assembly GCF_040938575.1. Classification (NCBI taxonomy): domain Eukaryota; kingdom Metazoa; phylum Chordata; class Amphibia; order Caudata; family Ambystomatidae; genus Ambystoma; species Ambystoma mexicanum. The sequence continues at coordinate 1,143,263,820 of NC_090934.1, forward strand.
TATCAAGTCTCATGGTATAGGACGGGAGTTTGATATCACATCTCATGCCATGGTATGGGTCTCAGGTTTTGTAGAAGCATTGGGATATCACATCTCATGCTATCGGAAGGGTATCAGGATTGGATTTGGAAGGAGTTGGATATCCCATCTCATGCTATAGGAAGGGTCTCAGGATTGGAATGGGAAGGACTTGGATATCACATCTCATGCTGTAGGAAGGCTCTCAGGTTTGGAAAGGGAAGGAGTTGGATATCACATTTCATGTTAGAGGTAGGATCTCAGGTTTGGTATTAGAGGCATTGAGATATCACATCTCATGGTATAGGAAGGGTCTCAGGATTGGAATGGGACGGAGTTGGATATCACATTGAATGGGAAGGAGTTTGATATCACATCTCATGCTATAGGAAGGGTTTCAGGTTTGGAATGGGAAGGAGTTGGATATCCCTTCTCATGCTATAGGAAGGGTCTCAGGTTGGAATGGGAAGGAGTTGGATATCACATCTCATGTTATAGGAAGGGTCTCAGTATTGGAATGGTAAGGATTTGGATATCACATCTCTTGCTATAGGAAGGGTCTCAGGTTTTTTATTAGAAACATTGAAATATCGCATCTCATGCTATAGGAAGGGTTTCAGGATTGGAATGGGAAGGATTTGGATATCACATCTCATGCTAAAGGAAGGGTCTCAGGTTTGGAAGGGGAAGGATTTGGATATGATATCTCATGACGGGTCCCAGGTTTGGTATTAGAAGCTTTGAGATATCACATCTCATGCTATAGGAAGGGTCTCAGGATTGGAATGGGAAGGAGTTGGATATCACATCTCATGCTAAAGGAAGGGACTCAGGTTTGATAGAAGCATTGAGATATCACATCTCATGCTATAGGAAGGGTCTCAGGATTGGAATGGGAAGGAGTTGGATATCACATCTCATGCCATAGGAAAGGTCTCAGGTTTGGTATAAGCATTGAGATATCACATCTCTGCTATCGGAAGGGTCTCAGGATAGGAATGGGAAGGACTTAGATATCACATCTCATGCTATAGGGAGGGTCTCAGATTTGATATTAGAAGCATTGAGATATCACATTTCATGCTATCGGAAGGGTCTCAGGATTGGAATGGGAAGGAGTTGGATATCACATCTCAAGCTATCTCAGGATTGGAATGGGAAGGAGTTTGATATCACATCTCAAGCTATAGGAAGGGTCTCAGGTTTGGAAGGGGAAGGATTTGGATCTTACATCTCATGTTTTAGGACGGGTCTCAGGTTTGGTATTGGAAGCATTGAGATATCACATCTCATGGTATAGGAAGGGTCTCAGGATTGGAATGGGAAGGAGTTGGATATCACATCTCAAGCTATCACAGGATTGGAATGGGAAGGAGTTTGATAGCACATCTCAAGCTATAGGAAGGGTCTCAGGTTTGGAAAGAGAAGGATTTGGATTTCACATCTCATGTTATAGGATGGTTCTCATGTTTGGTTTTAGAAGCATTGAGATATCACATCTCATGCTATCTGAAGGGTCTCAGGTTTGGAAAGGGAAGGATTTGGATTTCACATATGTTATTGGATAGTTCTCAGGTTTGGTTTTAGAAGCATTAAGATATCACATCTCATGCTATAGGAAGGGTCTCAGGTTTGGAATGGGAAGGAGTTGGATACACATCTCATGTTATAGGAAGGATCTCAGGTTTGGTATTAGAAGCATTGTGATATCACATATCATGCTATAGGAAGGGTCTCAGGATTAGAATGGGAAGGAGTTGGATATCACATCTCATGCTAAAGGAAAGATCTCAAGTTTGGAAGGGGAAGGATTTGGATCTCACATCTCATGTTTTAGGACGGGTGTCAGGTTTGGTATTAGAAGCATTGAGATATCACATCTCATGGTATAGGAAGGGTCTCAGGATTGGAATGGGAAGGAGTTGGCTATCACATCTCAAGCTATCTCAGGATTGGAATGGGAAGGAGTTTGATATCACATCTCAAGCTATAGGAAGGGTCTCAGGTTTGGAAAGGGAAGGATTTGGATTTCACATCTCATGTAATAGGATGGTTCTCATGTTTGGTTTTAGTAGCATTGCGATATCACATCTCATGCTATCGGAAGGGTCTCAGGTTTGGAAAGGGAAGGATTTGGAGTTCGCATGTTATAGCATGGTTCTCAGGTTTGGTTTTAGAAGCATTAAGATATAACATCTCATGCTATCGGAAGGGTCTCAGGTTTGGAAAGGGAAGGATTTGGAGTTCACATGTTATAGGATGATTCTCAGGTTTGGTTTTAGAAGCATTAAGATATAACATCTCATGCTAAAGGAAAGGTCTCAGGTTTGGAAGGGGAAGGATTTGGATCTCACATCTCATGTTTTAGGACGGGTCTCAGGTTTGGTATTAGAAGCATTGAAATATCACATCTCATGGTATAGGAAGGGTCTCAGGATTGGAATGGGAAGGAGTTGGATATCACATTGAATGGGAAGGAGTTTGATATCACATCTCAAGCTATAGGAAGGGTCTCAGGTTTGGAAAGGGAATGATTTGGATTTCACATCTCATGTTATGGGATGGTTCTCATGTTTGGTTTTAGAAGCATTGAGATATCACATCTCATGCTATCGGAAGGGTCTCAGGTTTGGAATGGGAAGGAGTTTGATATCACATCTCATGTTATAGGAAGGATCTCAGGTTTGGTATTAGAAGCATTGAGATATCACATCTCATGCTATAGGAAGGGTCTCAGGTTTTTTATTAGAAACATTGAGATATCACATCTCATGCTATAGGAAGGGTTTCAGGATTGGAATGGGAAGGAATTATATATCACATCTCATGCTAAAGGAAGGGTCTCAGGTTTGGAAGGGGAAGGATTTGGATATCATATCTCATGTTATAGGGCGGGTCCCAGGTTTGGTATTAGAAGCATTGAGATATCACATCTCATGGCATAGGAAGTGTCTCAGGATTGGAATGGGAAGGAGTTGGATATCACATCTCATCCAATAGAAAGGGTCTCAGGTTTGGAATGGGAAGGAATTGGATATCACATCATGTTATAGGAAGGATCTCAGGATTGGAATGGGAAGGATTTGGATATCCCTTCTCATGCTATAGGAAGTGTCTCAGGTTGGAATGGGAAGGAGTTGGATATCATATCTCGTTATAGGAAGGGTCTCAGGATTGGAATGGGAAGGATTTGGATATCACATCTCTTGCTATAGGAAGGGTCTCAGGTTTTTTATTAGAAACATTGAGCTATCACATCTCATGCTATAGGAAGGGTTTCAGGATTGGAATGGGAAGGATTTGGATATCACATCTCATGCTAAAGGAAGGGTCTCAGGTTTGGAAGGGGAAGGATTTGGATATCATATCTCATGTTATAGGACGGGTCACAGGTTTGGTATTAGAAGCATTGAGATATCACATCTCATGCTATAGGAGGAGTCTCAGGATTGGAATGGGAAGGAGTTGGATATCACGTCTCATGTTATAGGAAGGGCCTCAGGATTGGAATGGCAAGGAGTTGGATATCACATCTCATGCTAAAGGAAGGGTCTCAGGTTTGATAGAAGCATTGAGATATCACATCTCATGCTATAGGAAGGAACTCAGGATTGCAATGGGAAGGAGTTGGATATCAAATCTCATGCCATAGGATGGGTCATCAGGTTTGGTATAAGCATTGAGATATCACATCTCTGCTATCAGAAGGGTCTCAGGATAGGAATGGGAAGGACTTAGATATCACATCTCATACTATAGGGAGGGTCTCAGTTTTGATATTAGAAGCATTGAGCTATCACATCTCATGCTATCGGAAGGGTCTCAGGATTGGAATGGGATGGAGTTGGATATCACATCGCAAGCTATCTCGGGATTGGAATGGGAAGGAGTTTGATATCACATCTCAAGCTATAGGAAGGGTCTCAGGTTTGGAAGGGGAAGGATTTGGATCTCACATCTCATGTTATAGGATGGTTCTCATGTTTGGTTTTAGTAGCATTGAGATATCACATCTCATGCTATCGGAAGGGTCTCAGGTTTGGAAAGGGAAGGATTTGGAGTTCACATGTTATAGGATGGTTCTCAGGTTTGGTTTTAGAAGCATTAAGATATAACATCTCATGCTATAGGAAGGGTCTCAGGTTTGGAATGGGAAGGAGTTGATATCAGATCTCATGCTAAAGGAAAGGTCTCAGGTTTGGAAGGGGAAGGATTTGGATCTCACATCTCATGTTTTAGGACGGGTCTCAGGTTTGGTATTAGAAGCATTGAAATATCACATCTCATGGTATAGGAAGGGTCTCAGGTTTGGAAAGGGAATGATTTGGATTTCACATCTCATGTTATAGGATGGTTCTCATGTTTGGTTTTAGAAGCATTGAGATATCACATCTCATGCTATCGGAAGGGTCTCAGGTTTGGAATGGGAAGGAGTTTGATATCACATCTCATGTTATAGGAAGGATCTCAGGTTTGGTATTAGAAGCATTGAGATATCACATCTCATGCTATAGGAAGGGTTTTAGGATTGGAATCGGAAGGGGTTGTATATGACATCTCATGTTATAGGAAGGATCTCAGGTTTGGTATTAGAAGCATTGAGATATCACATCTCATGCTATAGAAAGGGTCTCAGGATTGGAATCGGAAGGAGTTGTATTGGAATCTCATGCCATAGGAAGGGTCTCAGGTTTGGTATAAGCATTGAGATATCACATCTCTGCTATCGGAAGGGTCTCAGGATTGGAATGGGAAGGAGTAGGATATCCCATCTCGTTATAGGAAGGGTCTCACGTTTGGTATTAGAAGCATTGAGATATCACATCTCATGCTATAGGAAGGGTCTAAGGTTTGGAAAGGGGAAGGATTTGGGTACCACATCTCATGTTATAGGATCGGTCTGAGGTTTGGTATTAGAAGCATTGAGATATCAAGTCTCATGGTATAGGACGGGTCTCAGAATTGGAATGGGAAGGAGTTGGATATCACATCTCAAGCTATAGGAAGGGTCTCAGGATTGGAATGGGAAGGAGTTTGATATCACATCTCATGCCATGGTATGGGTCTCAGGTTTTGTAGAAGCATTGGGATATCACATCACATGCTATCGGAAGGGTATCGGGATTGGATTTGGAAGGAGTTGGATATCCCATCTCATGCTATAGGCAGGGTCTAAGGTTGGAATGGGAAGGAGTTGGATATCACATCTCATGTTATAGGAAGGGTCTCAGGATTGGAATGGGAAGGACTTGGATATCACATCTCATTCTATAGGAAGGCTCTCAGGGTTGGAAGGGGAAGGAGTTGGATATCACATTTCATGTTAGAGGTAGGATCTCAGGTTTGGTATTAGAGGCATTGAGATATCACATCTCATGCCATCGGAAGGGTGTCTGGATTGGAATGGGAAGGAGTTGGATATCACATCTCATGATAAAGGAAGGGTCTCAGGTTTGGTATAAGCATTGAGATATCACATCTCATGCTATCGGAAGGGTATCAGGATTGGATTTGGAAGGAGTTGGATATCCCATCTCATGCTATAGGAAGGGTCTCAGGTTGGAATGGGAAGGAGTTGGATATCACATCTCATGTTATAGGAAGGGTCTCAGGATTGGAATGGGAAGGACTTGGATATCATATCTCATGCTATAGGAAGGCTCTCAGGTTTGGAAGGGGAAGGAGTTGGATATCACATTTCATGTTTGAGGAAGGATCTCAGGTTTGGTATTAGAGGCATTGAGATATCACATCTCATGCTATAGGAAGGTTCTCAGGATTGGAATGGGAAGGAGTTGGATATCACATCTCAAGCTACAGGAAGGGTCTCAGGTTTGGTATAAGCATTGAGATATCACATCTCATGCTATAGGAAGGGTCTCAGGATTGGAATGGGAAGGAGTTGGATATCACATCTCATGTTATAGGAAAGATATCAGGTTTGGTATTAGAAGCATTGAGACATCACATCTCATGTTATAGGAAGGGTCTCATGTTTGGAATGGGAAGGAGTTGGATATCACATATGCTATAGGAAGGGTCTCAGGTTTGGAACGGGAAAGAATTGGATATCACATCTCATGCTATAGGAAGGGTCTCAGGTTTGGTATAAGCATTGAGATATCACATCTCTGCTATCGGAAGTGTCTCAGGATTGGAATGGGAAGGAGTTGGATATCCCATCTCATGTTATAGGACGGGTCTCAGGTTTGTTATTAGAATCATTGAGATATCATATTGCATGCTGTAGGAAGGGTCTAAGGATTGGAATGGGAAGGACTTGGATATCACATCTCATGCTATAGGTAGGCTCTCAGGTTTGGAAAGGGAAGGAGTCGGATATCACATTTCATGTTAGAGGAAGGATCTCAGGTTTGGTATTAGAGGCATTGAGATATCACATCTCATGCTATAGGAAGTGTCTCAGGATTGGAATGGGAAGGAGTTGGATATCACATCTCATGCTATAGGAAGGGATTTAGGTTTGGTATAAGCATTGAGATATCACATCTCATGCTATAGGAAGGGTCTCAGGATTGGAATGGGAAGGAGTTGGATATCACATCTCATGCTATAGGAAGGGTCTCAGGTTTGGTATAAGCATTGAGATATCACATCTCATGCTATAGGAAGGGTCTCAGGATTGGAATGGGAAGGAGTTGTATATGACATCTCATGCCATAGGAAGGGTCTCGGGTTTGGTATAAGCATTGAGATATCACATCTCTGCTAACGGAAGGGTCTCAGGATTGGAATGGGAAGGAGTTTGATATCACATCTCATGCCATGTATGGGTCTCAGGTTTTGTAGAAGCATTGGGATATCACATCTCATGCTATCGGAAGGGTATCAGGATTGGATTTGGAAGGAGTTGGATATCCCATCTCATGCTATAGGAAGGGTCTCAGGTTGGAATGGGAAGGAGTTGGATATCACATCTGATGTTATAGGAAGGGTCTCAGGATTGGAATGGGAAGGACTTGGATATCACATCTCATGCTATAGGAAGGCTCCCAGGTTTGGAAGGGGAAGGAGTTGGATATCACATTTCATGCTATCGGAAGTATCTCAGGTTTGGTATTAGAGGCATTGAGATATCACATCTCATGCTATCATAAGGGTCTCAGGATTGGAATGGGAAGGAGCTGGATATCACATCTCATGCTATAGGAAGGGTCTCAGGTTTGGAACGGGAAGGAGTTGGATATCACATCTCATGCTATAGGAAGTGTCTCAGGATTGGAATGGGAAGGAGTTTGATATCACATCTCATGCCATGAATGGGTCTCAGGTTTTGTAGAAGCATTGGGATATCACATCTCATGCTATCGGAAGGGTATCAGGATTGGATTTGGAAGGAGTTGGATATCCCATCTCATGCTATAGGAAGGGTCTCAGGTTGGAATTGGAAGGAGTTGGATATCACATCTGATGTTATAGGAAGGGTCTCAGGATTGGAATGGGAAGGACTTGGATATCACATCTCATGCTATAGGAAGGCTCTCAGGTTTTGAAGGGGAAGGAGTTGGATATCACATCTCATGTTATAGGACGGGTCTCAGGTTTGGTATTAGAAGCATTGAGATATCAAGTCTCATGGTATAGGAAGGGTCTCAGAATTGGAATGGGAAGGAGTTGGATATCATATCTCAAGCTATAGGAAGGGTCTCAGGATTGGAATGGGAAGGAGTTTGATATCACATCTCATGCCATAGTATGGGTCTCAGGTTTGGTAGAAGCATTGGGATATCACATCTCATGCTATCGGAAGGGTATCAGGATTGGATTTGGAAGGAGTTGGATATCCCATCTCATGCTATAGGAAGGGTCTCAGGTTGGAATGGGAAGGAGTTGGATATCACATCTCATGTTATAGGAAGGGTCTCAGGATTGGAATGGGAAGGAGTTGGATATCCCCTCTCATGTTATAGGACGGGTCTCTGGTTTGGTATAAGCATTGAGATATCACGTCTCATGCTATAGGAAGGGTCTCAGGATTGGAATGGGAAGGATTTGGATATCACATCTCATGCTATAGGAAGGGTCTCAGGTTTGGTATACGCATGGAGATATCACTTCTCATGCTATAGGAATGGTCTCAGGATTGGAATGGGAAGGAGTTGGATATCACATCTCATGCTATAGGAAGGGTCTCGGGTTTGGTATAAGCATGGAGATATCACTTCTCATGCTATAGGAAGGGTCTCAGGATTGGAATGGGAAGGAGTTGGATATCACATCTCATGTTATAGGAAGGATCTCAGGTTTGGTATTAGAAGCATTGAGACATCGCATCTCATGCTATGGGAAGGGTCTCAGGATTAGAATGGGAAGGACTTGGATATCCCATCTCATGTTATAGGAAGGGTCTCAGGTTTGGTATTAGAAGCATTGAGATATCACATCTCATGCTATAGGAAGGGTCTCAGGATTGGAATGGGAAGGACTTGGATGTCAGATCTCATGCTATAGGGAGGGTCTCAAGTTTGATATTAGAAGCATTGAGATAACAAATCTCATGATATCGGAAGGGTGTCAGGATTGGAATGGGAAGGAGTTGGATATCACATCTCATGATAAAGGAAGGGTCTAAGGTTTGGAAGGGGAAGGATTTGGATATCACATCTCATGTTATAGGACGGGTCTCAGGTTTGGTATTAGAAGCATTGAGATATCAAGTCTCATGGTATAGGAAGGGTCTCAGAATTGGAATGGGAAGGAGTTGGATATCACATCTCAAGCTATAGGAAGGGTCTCAGGATTGGAATGGGAAGGAGTTTGATATCACATCTCATGCCATAGTATGGGTCTCAGGTTTGGTAGAAGCATTGGGATATCACATCTCATGCTATCGGAAGGGTATCAGGATTGGATATGGAAGGAGTTGGATATCCCATCTCATGCTATAGGAAGGGTCTCAGGTTGGAATGGGAAGGAGTTGGATATCACATCTCATGTTATAGGAAGGGTCTCAGGATTGGAATGGGAAGGACTTGGATATCATATCTCATGCTATAGGAAGGCTCTCAGGTTTGGAAGGGGAAGGAGTTGGATATCACATTTCATGTTAGAGGAAGGATCTCAGGTTTGGTATTAGAGGCATTGAGATATCACATCTCATGCTATAGGAAGGTTCTCAGGATTGGAATGGGAAGGAGTTGGATATCACATCTCAAGCTATAGGAAGGGTCTCAGGTTTGGTATAAGAATTGAGATATCACATCTCATGCTATAGGAAGGGTCTCAGGATTGGAATGGGAAGGAGTTGGATATCACATCTCATGTTATAGGAAAGATATCAGGTTTGGTATTAGAAGCATTGAGACATCACATCTCATGTTATAGGAAGGGTCTCAGGATTGGAATGGGAAGAAGTTGGATATCACATCTCATGCTATAGGAAGGGTCTCAGGTTTGGTATAAGCATTGAGATATCACATCTCATGCTATAGGAAGGGTCTCAGGATTGGAATGGGAAGGAGTTGTATATGACATCTCATGCCATAGGAAGGGCCTCAGGTTTGGTATAAGCATTGAGATATCACATCTCATGCTATAGGAAGTGTCTCAGGATTGGAATTGAAAGGAGTTGGATATCCCATCTCATGTTATAGGACGGGTCTCAGGTTTGTTATTAGAATCATTGAGATATCATATTGCATGCTGTAGGAATGGTCTAAGGATTGGAATGGGAAGGACTTGGATATCACATCTCATGCTATAGGTAGGCTCTCAGGTTTGGAAAGGGAAGGAGTTGGATATCACATTTCATGTTAGAGGAAGGATCTCAGGTTTGGTATTAGAGGCATTGAGATATCACATCTCATGCTATAGGAAGGGTCTCAGGATTGGAATGGCAAGGAGTTGGATATCACATCTCATGCTATAGGAAGGATCTCAGGTTTGGTATTAGAAGCATTGAGACATCACATCTCATGCTATGGGAAGGGTCTCAGGATTGGAATGGGAAGGAGTTGGATATCACATCTCATGCTATAGGAAGGGTCTCAGGTTTGGTATAAGCATTAAGATATCACATCTCATACTATAGGAAGGGTCTCAGGATTGGAATGGGAAGGAGTTGTATGTGACATCTTATGCCATAGGAAGGGTCTCAGGTTTGGTATAAGCATTGAGATATCACATCTCTGCTATCGGAAGGGTCTCAGGATTGGAATGGGAAGGAGTTGGATATCCCATCTCATGTTATAGGAAGAGTCACAGGTTTGGTATTAGAAGCATTGAGATATCACATCTCATGCTATAGGAAGTGTCTCAGGATTGGAATGGGAAGGAGTTTGATATCACATCTCATGCCATGTATGGGTCTCAGGTTTTGTAGAAGCATTGGGATATCACATCTCATGCTATCGGAAGGGTATCAGGATTGGATTTGGAAGGAGTTGAATATCCCATCTCATGCTATAGGAAGGGTCTCAGGTTGGAATGGGAAGGAGTTGGATATCACATCTGATGTTATAGGAAGGGTCTCAGGATTGGAATGGGAAGGACTTGGATATCACATCTCATGCTATAGGAAGGCTCTCAGGTTTGGAAGGGGAAGGAGTTGGATATCACATTTCATGTTAGAGGTAGGATCTCAGGTTTGGTAAAGAGGCATTGAGATATCACATCTCATGCTATAGGAAGGGTCTCAGGATTGGAATGGGAAGGAGTTGGATATCACATCTCATGTTATAGGAAAGATCGCAGGTTTGGTATTAGAAGCATTGAGACATCACATCTCATGTTATAGGAAGGGTCTCAGGATTGGAATGGGAAGGACTTGGATATCACATCTCATGCTATAGGAAGGCTCTCAGGTTTGGAAGGGGAAGGAGTTGGATATCACATTTCATGTTAGAGGTAGGATCTCAGGTTTGGTAAAAAGGCATTGAGATAACACATCTCATGCTATCGGAAGGGTCTCAGGATTGGAATGGGAAGGAGTTTGATATCACATCTCATGCTATAGGAAAGGTCTCAGGTTTGGAACTGGAAGGAGTTGGATATCCCATCTCATGTTATAGGACGGGTCTCAGGTTTGGTATTAGAATCATTGAGATATCACATCGCATGCTGTAGGAAGGGTCTCAGGATTGGAATGGGAAGGAGTTGGATATTACATTCTTGCTATAGGAAGGGTCTCATGTTTGGAATGGGAAGGAGTTGGATATCACATATGCTATAGGAAGGGTCTCAGGTTTGGAACGGGAAAGAATTGGATATCACATCTCATGCTATAGGAAGGGTCTCAGGTTTGGTATAAGCATTGAGATATCACATCTCTGCTATCGGAAGTGTCTCAGGATTGGAATGGGAAGGAGTTGGATATCCCATCTCATGTTATAGGACGGGTCTCAGGTTTGTTATTAGAATCATTGAGATATCATATTGCATGCTGTAGGAAGGGTCTAAGGATTGGAATGGGAAGGACTTGGATATCACATCTCATGCTATAGGTAGGCTCTCAGGTTTGGAAAGGGAAGGAGTCGGATATCACATTTCATGTTAGAGGAAGGATCTCAGGTTTGGTATTAGAGGCATTGAGATATCACATCTCATGCTATAGGAAGTGTCTCAGGATTGGAATGGGAAGGAGTTGGATATCACATCTCATGCTATAGGAAGGGATTCAGGTTTGGTATAAGCATTGAGATATCACATCTCATGCTATAGGAAGGGTCTCAGGATTGGAATGGGAAGGAGTTGGATATCACATCTCATGCTATAGGAAGGGTCTCAGGTTTGGTATAAGCATTGAGATATCACATCTCATGCTATAGGAAGGGTCTCAGGATTGGAATGGGAAAGAGTTGTATATGACATCTCATGCCATAGGAAGGGTCTCGGGTTTGGTATAAGCATTGAGATATCACATCTCTGCTATCGGAAGGGTCTCAGGATTGGAATGGGAAGGAGTTTGATATCACATCTCATGCCATGTATGGGTCTCAGGTTTTGTAGAAGCATTGGGATATCACATCTCATGCTATCGGAAGGGTATCAGGATTGGATTTGGAAGGAGTTGGATATCCCATCTCATGCTATAGGAAGGGTCTCAGGTTGGAATGGGAAGGAGTTGGATATCACATCTGATGTTATAGGAAGGGTCTCAGGATTGGAATGGGAAGGACTTGGATATCACATCTCATGCTATAGGAAGGCTCCCAGGTTTGGAAGGGGAAGGAGTTGGATATCACATTTCATGTTAGAGGTAGGATATCAGGTTTGGTAAAGAGGCATTGAGATATCACATCTCGTGCTATAGGAAGGGTCTCACAATTGGAATGGGAAGGAGTTGGATATCACATCTCATGTTATAGGAAAGATCTCAGGTTTGGTATTAGAAGCATTGAGACATCACATCTCATGTTATAGGAAGGGTCTCAGGATTGGAATGGGAAGAAGTTGGATATCACATCTCATGCAATAGGAAGGTTCTCAGGTTTGGTATAAGCATTGAGATATCACATCTCATGCTATAAGAAGGGTCTCAGGATTGGAATGGGAAGGAGTTGTATATGACATCTCATGCCATAGGAAGGGTCTCAGGTTTGGTATAAGCATTGAGATATCACATCTCATGCTATAGGAAGGGTCTCAGGATTGGAATGGGAAGGACTTGGATATCACATCTCATGCTATAGGCAGGGTCTCAGGTTTGGAAAGGGAAGGAGTTGGATATCACATTTCATGTTAGAGGTAGGATCTCAGGTTTGGTATTAGAGGCATTGAGATATCACATCTCATGCTATCAGAAGGGTCTCAGGATTGGAATGGGAAGGAGTTGGATATCACATCTCATGCTAAAGGGAGGGTCTCAGGTTTGGAAGGGGAAGGATTAGGATATCACATCTCATGTTATAGGAAGGATCTCAGGTTTGGTATTAGAAGCATTGAGATATCACATCTCATGCTATCGGAAGTATCTCAGGTTTGGTATTAGAGGCATTGAGATATCACATCTCATGCTATCATAAGGGTCTCAGGATTGGAATGGGAAGGAGCTGGATATCACATCTCATGCTATAGGAAGGGTCTCAGGTTTGGAACGGGAAGGAGTTGGATATCACATCTCATGTTATAGGAAGAGTCTCAGGTTTGGAATAAACATTGAGATATCACATCTCTGCAATCGGAAGTGTCTCAGGATTGGGATGGGAAGGAGTTGGATATCACATCTCATGCTATAGGAAGGGTCTCAGGTTTGGAACGGGAAGGAGTTGGATATCCCATCTCATGTTATAGGACGGGTCTCAGGTTTGGTATTAGAAGCATTGAGATATCACATCGCATGCTGTAGGAAGGGTCTCAGGATTGGAATGGGAAGGAGTTGGATATTACATTCTTGCTATAGGAAGGGTCTCATGTTTGGAATGGGAAGGAGTTGGATATCACATATGCTATAGGAAGGGTCTCAGGTTTGGAACGGGAAGGAGTTGGATATCACATCTCATGCTATAGGAAGGGTCTCAGGTTTAGTATAAGCATTGAGATATCACATCTCTGCTATTGGAAGTGTCTCAGGATTGGAATGGGAAGGAGTTGGATATCCCATCTCATGTTATAGGACGGGTCTCTGGTTTGGTATAAGCATTGAGATATCACATCTCATGCTATAGGAAGGGTCTCAGGTTTGGTATACGCATGGAGATATCACTTCTCATGCTATAGGAAGGGTCTCAGGATTGGAATGGGAAGGAGTTGGATATCACATCTCATGCTATAGGAAGGGTCTCGGGTTTGGTATAAGCATGGAGATATCACTTCTCATGCTATAGGAAGGGTCTCAGGATTGGAATGGGAAGGAGTTGGATATCACATCTCATGTTATAGGAAGGATCTCAGGTTTGGTATTAGAAGCATTGAGACATCACATCTCATGCTATGGGAAGGGTCTCAGGATTAGAATGGGAAGGACTTGGATATCCCATCTCATGTTATAGGAAGGGTCTCAGGTTTGGTATTAGAAGCATTGAGATATCACATCTCATGCTATAGGAAGGGTCTCAGGATTGGAATGGGAAGGACTTGGATGTCAGATCTCATGCTATAGGGAGGGTCTCAAGTTTGATATTAGAAGCATTGAGATAACAAATCTCATGATATCGGAAGGGTGTCAGGATTGGAATGGGAAGGAGTTGGATATCACATCTCATGATAAAGGAAGGGTCTAAGGTTTGGAAGGGGAAGGATTTGGATATCACATCTCATGTTATAGGACGGGTCTCAGGTTTGGTATTAGAAGCATTGAGATATCAAGTCTCATGGTATAGGAAGGGTCTCAGAATTGGAATGGGAAGGAGTTGGATATCACATCTCAAGCTATAGGAAGGGTCTCAGGATTGGAATGGGAAGGAGTTTGATATCACATCTCATGCCATAGTATGGGTCTCAGGTTTGGTAGAAGCATTGGGATATCACATCTCATGCTATCGGAAGGGTATCAGGATTGGATTTGGAAGGAGTTGGATATCCCATCTCATGCTATAGGAAGGGTCTCAGGTTGGAATGGGAAGGAGTTGGATATCACATCTCATGTTATAGGAAGGGTCTCAGGATTGGAATGGGAAGGACTTGGATATCATATCTCATGCTATAGGAAGGCTCTCAGGTTTGGAAGGGGAAGGAGTTGGATATCACATTTCATGTTAGAGGAAGGATCTCAGGTTTGGTATTAGAGGCATTGAGATATCACATCTCATGCTATAGGAAGGTTCTCAGGATTGGAATGGGAAGGAGTTGGATATCACATCTCAAGCTATAGGAAGGGTCTCAGGTTTGGTATAAGCATTGAGATATCACATCTCATGCTATAGGAAGGGTCTCAGGATTGGAATGGGAAGGAGTTGGATATCACATCTCATGTTATAGGAAAGATATCAGGTTTGGTATTAGAAGCATTGAGACATCACATCTCATGTTATAGGAAGGGTCTCAGGATTGGAATGGGAAGAAGTTGGATATCACATCTCATGCTATAGGAAGGGTCTCAGGTTTGGTATAAGCATTGAGATATCACATCTCATGCTATAGGAAGGGTCTCAGGATTGGAATGGGAAGGAGTTGTATATGACATCTCATGCCATAGGAAGGGTCTCAGGTTTGGTATAAGCATTGAGATATCACATCTCATGCTATAGGAAGTGTCTCAGGATTGGAATTGAAAGGAGTTGGATATCCCATCTCATGTTATAGGACGGGTCTCAGGTTTGTTATTAGAATCATTGAGATATCATATTGCATGCTGTAGGAAGGGTCTAAGGATTGGAATGGGAAGGACTTGGATATCACATCTCATGCTATAGGTAGGCTCTCAGGTTTGGAAAGGGAAGGAGTTGGATATCACATTTCATGTTAGAGGAAGGATCTCAGGTTTGGTATTAGAGGCATTGAGATATCACATCTCATGCTATAGGAAGGGTCTCAGGATTGGAATGGGAAGGAGTTGGATATCACATCTCATGCTATAGGAAGAATCTCAGGTTTGGTATTAGAAGCATTGAGACATCACATCTCATGCTATGGGAAGGGTCTCAGGATTGGAATGGGAAGGAGTTGGATATCACATCTCATGCTATAGGAAGGGTCTCAGGTTTGGTATAAGCATTAAGATATCACATCTCATACTATAGGAAGGGTCTCAGGATTGGAATGGGAAGGAGTTGTATGTGACATCTTATGCCATAGGAAGGGTCTCAGGTTTGGTATAAGCATTGAGATATCACATCTCTGCTATCGGAAGGGTCTCAGGATTGGAATGGGAAGGAGTTGGATATCCCATCTCATGTTATATGAAGAGTCACAGGTTTGGTATTAGAAGCATTGAGATATCACATCTCATGCTATAGGAAGTGTCTCAGGATTGGAATGGGAAGGAGTTTGATATCACATCTCATGCCATGTATGGGTCTCAGGTTTTGTAGAAGCATTGGGATATCACATCTCATGCTATCGGAAGGGTATCAGGATTGGATTTGGAAGGAGTTGAATATCCCATCTCATGCTATACGAAGGGTCTCAGGTTGGAATGGGAAGGAGTTGGATATCACATCTGATGTTATAGGAAGGGTCTCAGGATTGGAATGGGAAGGACTTGGATATCACATCTCATGCTATAGGAAGGCTCTCAGGTTTGGAAGGGGAAGGAGTTGGATATCACATTTCATGTTAGAGGTAGGATCACAGGTTTGGTAAAGAGGCATTGAGATATCACATCTCATGCTATAGGAAGGGTCTCAGGATTGGAATGGGAAGGAGTTGGATATCACATCTCATGTTATAGGAAAGATCGCAGGTTTGGTATTAGAAGCATTGAGACATCACATCTCATGTTATAGGAAGGGTCTCAGGATTGGAATGGGAAGGACTTGGATATCACATCTCATGCTATAGGAAGGCTCTCAGGTTTGGAAGGGGAAGGAGTTGGATATCACATTTCATATTAGAGGTAGGATCTCAGGTTTGGTAAAAAGGCATTGAGATAACACATCTCATGCTATCGGAAGGGTCTCAGGATTGGAATGGGAAGGAGTTTGATATCACATCTCATGCTATAGGAAAGGTCTCAGGTTTGGAACTGGAAGGAGTTGGATATCCCATCTCATGTTATAGGACGGGTCTCAGGTTTGGTATTAGAAGCATTGAGATATCACATCGCATGCTGTAGGAAGGGTCTCAGGATTGGAATGGGAAGGAGTTGGATATTACATTCTTGCTATAGGAAGGGTCTCATGTTTGGAATGGGAAGGAGTTGGATATCACATATGCTATAGGAAGGTTCTCAGGTTTGGAACGGGAAAGAATTGGATATCACATCTCATGCTATAGGAAGGGTCTCAGGTTTGGTATAAGCATTGAGATATCACATCTCTGCTATCGGAAGTGTCTCAGGATTGGAATGGGAAGGAGTTGGATATCCCATCTCATGTTATAGGACGGGTCTCAGGTTTGTTATTAGAATCATTGAGATATCATATTGCATGCTGTAGGAAGGGTCTAAGGATTGGAATGGGAAGGACTTGGATATCACATCTCATGCTATAGGTAGGCTCTCAGGTTTGGAAAGGGAAGGAGTCGGATATCACATTTCATGTTAGAGGAAGGATCTCAGGTTTGGTATTAGAGGCATTGAGATATCACATCTCATGCTATAGGAAGTGTCTCAGGATTGGAATGGGAAGGAGTTGGATATCACATCTCATGCTATAGGAAGGGATTCAGGTTTGGTATAAGCATTGAGATATCACATCTCATGCTATAGGAAGGGTCTCAGGATTGGAATGGGAAGGAGTTGGATATCACATCTCATGCTATAGGAAGGGTCTCAGGTTTGGTATAAGCATTGAGATATCACATCTCATGCTATAGGAAGGGTCTCAGGATTGGAATGGGAAGGAGTTGTATATGACATCTCATGCCATAGGAAGGGTCTCGGGTTTGGTATAAGCATTGAGATATCACATCTCTGCTATCGGAAGGGTCTCAGGATTGGAATGGGAAGGAGTTTGATATCACATCTCATGCCATGTATGGGTCTCAGGTTTTGTAGAAGCATTGGGATATCACATCTCATGCTATCGGAAGGGTATCAGGATTGGATTTTGGAAGGAGTTGGATATCCCATCTCATGCTATAGGAAGGGTCTCAGGTTGGAATGGGAAGGAGTTGGATATCACATCTGATGTTATAGGAAGGGTCTCAGGATTGGAATGGGAAGGACTTGGATATCACATCTCATGCTATAGGAAGGCTCCCAGGTTTGGAAGGGGAAGGAGTTGGATATCACATTTCATGTTAGAGGTAGGATATCAGGTTTGGTAAAGAGGCATTGAGATATCACATCTCGTGCTATAGGAAGGGTCTCACAATTGGAATGGGAAGGAGTTGGATATCACATCTCATGTTATAGGAAAGATCTCAGGTTTGGTATTAGAAGCATTGAGACATCACATCTCATGTTATAGGAAGGGTCTCAGGATTGGAATGGGAAGAAGTTGGATATCACATCTCATGCAATAGGAAGGTTCTCAGGTTTGGTATAAGCATTGAGATATCACATCTCATGCTATAGGAAGGGTCTCAGGATTGGAATGGGAAGGAGTTGTATATGACATATCATGCCATAGGAAGGGTCTCAGGTTTGGTATAAGCATTGAGATATCACATCTCATGCTATAGGAAGGTTCTCAGGATTGGAATGGGAAGGACTTGGATATCACATCTCATGCTATAGGCAGGGTCTCAGGTTTGGAAAGGGAAGGAGTTGGATATCACATTTCATGTTAGAGGTAGGATCTCAGGTTTGGTATTAGAGGCATTGAGATATCACATCTCATGCTATCAGAAGGGTCTCAGGATTGGAATGGGAAGGAGTTGGATATCACATCTCATGCTAAAGGGAGGGTCTCAGGTTTGGAAGGGGAAGGATTAGGATATCACATCTCATGTTATAGGAAGGATCTCAGGTTTGGTATTAGAAGCATTGAGATATCACATCTCATGCTATCGGAAGTATCTCAGGTTTGGTATTAGAGGCATTGAGATATCACATCTCATGCTATCATAAGGGTCTCAGGATTGGAATGGGAAGGAGCTGGATATCACATCTCATGCTATAGGAAGGGTCTCAGGTTTGGAACGGGAAGGAGTTGGATATCACATCTCATGTTATAGGAAGAGTCTCAGGTTTGGAATAAACATTGAGATATCACATCTCTGCAATCGGAAGTGTCTCAGGATTGGGATGGGAAGGAGTTGGATATCACATCTCATGCTATAGGAAGGGTCTCAGGTTTGGAACGGAAAGGAGTTGGATATCCCATCTCATGTTATAGGACGGGTCTCAGGTTTGGTATTAGAAGCATTGAGATATCACATCGCATGCTGTAGGAAGGGTCTCAGGATTGGAATGGGAAGGAGTTGGATATTACATTCTTGCTATAGGAAGGGTCTCATGTTTGGAATGGGAAGGAGTTGGATATCACATATGCTATAGGAAGGGTCTCAGGTTTGGAACGGGAAGGAGTTGGATATCACATCTCATGCTATAGGAAGGGTCTCAGGTTTAGTATAAGCATTGAGATATCACATCTCTGCTATTGGAAGTGTCTCAGGATTGGAATGGGAAGGAGTTGGATATCCCATCTCATGTTATAGGATGGGTCTCAGGTTTGTTATTAGAATCATTGAGATATCATATTGCATGCTATGGGAAGGGTCTCAGGATTGGAATGGGAAGGAGTTGGATATCACATTTCATGTTAGAGGAAGGATCTCAGGTTTGGTGTTAGAGGCATTGAGATATCACATCTCATGCTATAGGAAGGGTCTCAGGATTGGAATGGGAAGGAGTTGGATATCACATCTCATGCTATAGGAAGGGTCTCAGGTTTAGTATAAGCATTGAGATATCACATCTCTGCTATTGGAAGTGTCTCAGGATTGGAATGGGAAGGAGTTGGATATCCCATCTCATGTTATAGGACGGGTCTCTGGTTTGGTATAAGCATTGAGATATCACATCTCATGCTATAGGAAGGGTCTCAGGATTGGAATGGGAAGGATTTGGATATCACATCTCATGCTATAGGAAGGGTCTCAGGTTTGGTATACGTATGGAGATATCACTTCTCATGCTATAGGAAGGGTCTCAGGATTGGAATGGGAAGGAGTTGGATATCACATCTCATGCTATAGGAAGGGTCTCGGGTTTGGTATAAGCATGGAGATATCACTTCTCATGCTATAGGAAGGGTCTCAGGATTGGAATGGGAAGGAGTTGGATATCACATCTCATGTTATAGGAAGGATCTCAGGTTTGGTATTAGAAGCATTGAGACATCACATCTCATGCTATGGGAAGGGTCTCAGGATTAGAATGGGAAGGACTTGGATATCCCATCTCATGTTATAGGAAGGGTCTCAGGTTTGGTATTAGAAGCATTGAGATATCACATCTCATGCTATAGGAAGGGTCTCAGGATTGGAATGGGAAGGACTTTGATGTCAGATCTCATGCTATAGGGAGGGTCTCAAGTTTGATATTAGAAGCATTGAGATAACAAATCTCATGATATCGGAAGGGTGTCAGGATTGGAATGGGAAGGAGTTGGATATCACATCTCATGATAAAGGAAGGGTCTAAGGTTTGGAAGGGGAAGGATTTGGATATCACATCTCATGTTATAGGACGGGTCTCAGGTTTGGTATTAGAAGCATTGAGATATCAAGTCTCATGGTATAGGAAGGGTCTCAGAATTGGAATGGGAAGGAGTTGGATATCACATCTCAAGCTATAGGAAGGGTCTCAGGATTGGAATGGGAAGGAGTTTGATATCACATCTCATGCCATAGTATGGGTCTCAGGTTTGGTAGAAGCATTGGGATATCACATCTCATGCTATCGGAAGGGTATCAGGATTGGATTTGGAAGGAGTTGGATATCCCATCTCATGCTATAGGAAGGGTCTCAGGTTGGAATGGGAAGGAGTTGGATATCACATCTCATGTTATAGGAAGGGTCTCAGGATTGGAATGGGAAGGACTTGGATATCATATCTCATGCTATAGGAAGGCTCTCGGGTTTGGAAGGGGAAGGAGTTGGATATCACATTTCATGTTAGAGGAAGGATCTCAGGTTTGGTATTAGAGGCATTGAGATATCACATCTCATGCTATAGGAAGGTTCTCAGGATTGGAATGGGAAGGAGTTGGATATCACATCTCAAGCTATAGGAAGGGTCTCAGGTTTGGTATAAGCATTGAGATATCACATCTCATGCTATAGGAAGGGTCTCAGGATTGGAATGGGAAGGAGTTGGATATCACATCTCATGTTATAGGAAAGATATCAGGTTTGGTATTAGAAGCATTGAGACATCACATCTCATGTTATAGGAAGGGTCTCAGGATTGGAATGGGAAGAAGTTGGATATCACATCTCATGCTATAGGAAGGGTCTCAGGTTTGGTATAAGCATTGAGATATCACATCTCATGCTATAGGAAGGGTCTCAGGATTGGAATGGGAAGGAGTTGTATATGACATCTCATGCCATAGGAAGGGTCTCAGGTTTGGTATAAGCATTGAGATATCACATCTCATGCTATAGGAAGTGTCTCAGGATTGGAATTGAAAGGAGTTGGATATCCCATCTCATGTTATAGGACGGGTCTCAGGTTTGTTATTAGAATCATTGAGATATCATATTGCATGCTGTAGGAAGGGTCTAAGGATTGGAATGGGAAGGACTTGGATATCACATCTCATGCTATAGGTAGGCTCTCAGGTTTGGAAAGGGAAGGAGTTGGATATCACATTTCATGTTAGAGGAAGGATCTCAGGTTTGGTATTAGAGGCATTGAGATATCACATCTCATGCTATAGGAAGGGTCTCAGGATTGGAATGGGAAGGAGTTGGATATCACATCTCATGCTATAGGAAGGATCTCAGGTTTGGTATTAGAAGCATTGAGACATCACATCTCATGCTATGGGAAGGGTCTCAGGATTGGAATGGGAAGGAGTTGGATATCACATCTCATGCTATAGGAAGGGTCTCAGGATTGGAATGGGAAGGAGTTGTATGTGACATCTTATGCCATAGGAAGGGTCTCAGGTTTGGTATAAGCATTGAGATATCACATCTCTGCTATCGGAAGGGTCTCAGGATTGGAATGGGAAGGAGTTGGATATCCCATCTCATGTTATATGAAGAGTCACAGGTTTGGTATTAGAAGCATTGAGATATCACATCTCATGCTATAGGAAGTGTCTCAGGATTGGAATGGGAAGGAGTTTGATATCACATCTCATGCCATGTATGGGTCTCAGGTTTTGTAGAAGCATTGGGATATCACATCTCATGCTATCGGAAGGGTATCAGGATTGGATTTGGAAGGAGTTGAATATCCCATCTCATGCTATAGGAAGGGTCTCAGGTTGGAATGGGAAGGAGTTGGATATCACATCTGATGTTATAGGAAGGGTCTCAGGATTGGAATGGGAAGGACTTGGATATCACATCTCATGCTATAGGAAGGCTCTCAGGTTTGGAAGGTGAAGGAGTTGGATATCACATTTCATGTTAGAGGTAGGATCACAGGTTTGGTAATATCACATCTCATGCTATAGGAAGGGTCTCAGGATTGGAATGGGAAGGAGTTGGATATCACATCTCATGTTATAGGAAAGATCGCAGGTTTGGTATTAGAAGCATTGAGACATCACATCTCATGTTATAGGAAGGGTCTCAGGATTGGAATGGGAAGGACTTGGATATCACATCTCATGCTATAGGAAGGCTCTCAGGTTTGGAAGGGGAAGGAGTTGGATATCACATTTCATATTAGAGGTAGGATCTCAGGTTTGGTAAAAAGGCATTGAGATAACACATCTCATGCTATCGGAAGGGTCTCAGGATTGGAATGGGAAGGAGTTTGATATCACATCTCATGCTATAGGAAAGGTCTCAGGTTTGGAACTGGAAGGAGTTGGATATCCCATCTCATGTTATAGGACGGGTCTCAGGTTTGGTATTAGAAGCATTGAGATATCACATCGCATGCTGTAGGAAGGGTCTCAGGATTGGAATGGGAAGGAGTTGGATATTACATTCTTGCTATAGGAAGGGTCTCATGTTTGGAATGGGAAGGAGTTGGATATCACATATGCTATAGGAAGGTTCTCAGGTTTGGAACGGGAAAGAATTGGATATCACATATCATGCTATAGGAAGGGTCTCAGGTTTGGTATAAGCATTGAGATATCACATCTCTGCTATCGGAAGTGTCTCAGGATTGGAATGGGAAGGAGTTGGATATCCCATCTCATGTTATAGGACGGGTCTCAGGTTTGTTATTAGAATCATTGAGATATCATATTGCATGCTGTAGGAAGGGTCTAAGGATTGGAATGGGAAGGACTTGGATATCACATCTCATGCTATAGGTAGGCTCTCAGGTTTGGAAAGGGAAGGAGTCGGATATCACATTTCATGTTAGAGGAAGGATCTCAGGTTTGGTATTAGAGGCATTGAGATATCACATCTCATGCTATAGGAAGTGTCTCAGGATTGGAATGGGAAGGAGTTGGATATCACATCTCATGCTATAGGAAGGGATTCAGGTTTGGTATAAGCATTGAGATATCACATCTCATGCTATAGGAAGGGTCTCAGGATTGGAATGGGAAGGAGTTGGATATCACATCTCATGCTATAGGAAGGGTCTCAGGTTTGGTATAAGCATTGAGATATCACATCTCATGCTATAGGAAGGGTCTCAGGATTGGAATGGGAAGGAGTTGTATATGACATCTCATGCCATAGGAAGGGTCTCGGGTTTGGTATAAGCATTGAGATATCACATCTCTGCTATCGGAAGGGTCTCAGGATTGGAATGGGAAGGAGTTTGATATCACATCTCATGCCATGTATGGGTCTCAGGTTTTGTAGAAGCATTGGGATATCACATCTCATGCTATCGGAAGGGTATCAGGATTGGATTTTGGAAGGAGTTGGATATCCCATCTCATGCTATAGGAAGGGTCTCAGGTTGGAATGGGAAGGAGTTGGATATCACATCTGATGTTATAGGAAGGGTCTCAGGATTGGAATGGGAAGGACTTGGATATCACATCTCATGCTATAGGAAGGCTCCCAGGTTTGGAAGGGGAAGGAGTTGGATATCACATTTCATGTTAGAGGTAGGATATCAGGTTTGGTAAAGAGGCATTGAGATATCACATCTCGTGCTATAGGAAGGGTCTCACAATTGGAATGGGAAGGAGTTGGATATCACATCTCATGTTATAGGAAAGATCTCAGGTTTGGTATTAGAAGCATTGAGACATCACATCTCATGTTATAGGAAGGGTCTCAGGATTGGAATGGGAAGAAGTTGGATATCACATCTCATGCAATAGGAAGGTTCTCAGGTTTGGTATAAGCATTGAGATATCACATCTCATGCTATAGGAAGGGTCTCAGGATTTGAATGGGAAGGAGTTGTATATGACATATCATGCCATAGGAAGGGTCTCAGGTTTGGTATAAGCATTGAGATATCACATCTCATGCTATAGGAAGGTTCTCAGGATTGGAATGGGAAGGACTTGGATATCACATCTCATGCTATAGGCAGGGTCTCAGGTTTGGAAAGGGAAGGAGTTGGATATCACATTTCATGTTAGAGGTAGGATCTCAGGTTTGGTATTAGAGGCATTGAGATATCACATCTCATGCTATCAGAAGGGTCTCAGGATTGGAATGGGAAGGAGTTGGATATCACATCTCATGCTAAAGGGAGGGTCTCAGGTTTGGAAGGGGAAGGATTAGGATATCACATCTCATGTTATAGGAAGGATCTCAGGTTTGGTATTAGAAGCATTGAGATATCACATCTCATGCTATCGGAAGTATCTCAGGTTTGGTATTAGAGGCATTGAGATATCACATCTCATGCTATCATAAGGGTCTCAGGATTGGAATGGGAAGGAGCTGGATATCACATCTCATGCTATAGGAAGGGTCTCAGGTTTGGAACGGGAAGGAGTTGGATATCACATCTCATGTTATAGGAAGAGTCTCAGGTTTGGAATAAACATTGAGATATCACATCTCTGCAATCGGAAGTGTCTCAGGATTGGGATGGGAAGGAGTTGGATATCACATCTCATGCTATAGGAAGGGTCTCAGGTTTGGAACGGAAAGGAGTTGGATATCCCATCTCATGTTATAGGACGGGTCTCAGGTTTGGTATTAGAAGCATTGAGATATCACATCGCATGCTGTAGGAAGGGTCTCAGGATTGGAATGGGAAGAAGTTGGATATTACATTCTTGCTATAGGAAGGGTCTCATGTTTGGAATGGGAAGGAGTTGGATATCACATATGCTATAGGAAGGGTCTCAGGTTTGGAACGGGAAGGAGTTGGATATCACATCTCATGCTATAGGAAGGGTCTCAGGTTTAGTATAAGCATTGAGATATCACATCTCTGCTATTGGAAGTGTCTCAGGATTGGAATGGGAAGGAGTTGGATATCCCATCTCATGTTATAGGATGGGTCTCAGGTTTGTTATTAGAATCATTGAGATATCATATTGCATGCTATGGGAAGGGTCTCAGGATTGGAATGGGAAGGAGTTGGATATCACATTTCATGTTAGAGGAAGGATCTCAGGTTTGGTGTTAGAGGCATTGAGATATCACATCTCATGCTATAGGAAGGGTCTCAGGATTGGAATGGGAAGGAGTTGGATATCACATCTCATGCTATAGGAAGGGTCTCAGGTTTGGTATAAGCATTGAGATATCACATCTCATGCTATAGGAAGGGTCTCAGGATGGGAATGGGAAGGAGTTGGATATCACATCTGATATTATAGGAAGGATCTCAGGTTTGGTATTAGAAGCATTGAGACATCACATCTCATGCTATGGGAAGGGCCTCAGGATTGGAATGGGAAGGAGTTGGATATCACATCTCATGCTATAGGAAGGGTCTCAGGTTTGGTATAAGCATTGAGATATCACATCTCATGCTATAGGAAGGGTCTCGGGATTGGAATGGGAAGGAGTTGTATATGACATCTCATGCCATAGGAAGGGTCTCAGGTTTGGTATAAGCATTGAGATATCACATCTCTGCTATCGGAAGGGTCTCAGGATTGGAATGGGAAGGAGTTGGATATCCCATCTCATGTTATAGGAAGAGTCTCAGGTTTGGTATTAAAAGCATTGAGATATCACATCTCATGCTATAGGAAGTGTCTCAGGATTGGAATGGGAAGGAGTTTGATATCACATCTCATGCTATAGGAAAGGTCTCAGGTTTGGAACTGGAAGGAGTTGGATATCCCATCTCATGTTATAGGACGGGTCTCAGGTTTGGTATTAGAAGCATTGAGATATCACATCGCATGCTGTAGGAAGGGTCTCAGGATTGGAATGGGAAGGAGTTGGATATTACATTCTTGCTATAGGAAGGGTCTCATGTTTGGAATGGGAAGGAGTTGGATATCACATATGCTATAGGAAGGGTCTCAGGTTTGGAACGGGAAAGAATTGGATATTACATCTCATGCTATAGGAAGGGTCTCAGGTTTGGTATAAGCATTGAGATATCAAATCTCTGCTATCGGAAGTGTCTCAGGATTGGAATGGGAAGGAGTTGGATATCCCATCTCATGTTATAGGACGGGTCTCAGGTTTGTTATTAGAATCATTGAGATATCATATTGCATGCTGTAGGAAGGGTCTAAGGATTGGAATGGGAAGGACTTGGATATCACATCTCATGCTATAGGTAGGCTCTCAGGTTTGGAAAGGGAAGGAGTCGGATATCACATTTCATGTTAGAGGAAGGATCTCAGGTTTGGTATTAGAGGCATTGAGATATCACATCTCATGCTATAGGAAGTGTCTCAGGAGTGGAATGGGAAGGAGTTGGATATCACATCTCATGCTATAGGAAGGGATTCAGGTTTGGTATAAGCATTGAGATATCACATCTCATGCTATAGGAAGGGTCTCAGGATTGGAATGGGAAGGAGTTGGATATCACATCTCATGCTATAGGAAGGGTCTCAGGTTTGGTATAAGCATTGAGATATCACATCTCATGCTATAGGAAGGGTCTCAGGATTGGAATGGGAAGGAGTTGCATATGACATCTCATGCCATAGGAAGGGTCTCGGGTTTGGTATAAGCATTGAGATATCACATCTCTGCTATCGGAAGGGTCTCAGGATTGGAATGGGAAGGAGTTTGATATCACATCTCATGCCATGTATGGGTCTCAGGTTTTGTAGAAGCATTGGGATATCACATCTCATGCTATCGGAAGGGTATCAGGATTGGATTTGGAAGGAGTTGGATATCCCATCTCATGCTATAGGAAGGGTCTCAGGTTGGAATGGGAAGGAGTTGGATATCACATCTGATGTTATACGAAGGGTCTCAGGATTGGAATGGGAAGGACTTGGATATCACATCTCATGCTATAGGAAGGCTCCCAGGTTTGGAAGGGGAAGGAGTTGGATATCACATATCATGTTAGAGGTAGGATATCAGGTTTGGTAAAGAGGCATTGAGATATCACATCTCGTGCTATAGGAAGGGTCTCACAATTGGAATGGGAAGGAGTTGGATATCACATCTCATGTTATAGGAAAGATCTCAGGTTTGGTATTAGAAGCATTGAGACATCACATCTCATGTTATAGGAAGGGTCTCAGGATTGGAATGGGAAGAAGTTGGATATCACATCTCATGCAATAGGAAGGTTCTCAGGTTTGGTATAAGCTTTGAGATATCACATCTCATGCTATAGGAAGGGTCTCAGGATTGGAATGGGAAGGAGTTGTATATGACATCTCATGCCATAGGAAGGGTCTCAGGTTTGGTATAAGCATTGAGATATCACATCTCATGCTATAGGAAGGGTCTCAGGATTGGAATGGGAAGGACTTGGATATCACATCTCATGCTATAGGCAGGGTCTCAGGTTTGGAAAGGGAAGGAGTTGGATATCACATTTCATGTTAGAGGTAGGATCTCAGGTTTGGTATTAGAGGCATTGAGATATCACATCTCATGCTATCAGAAGGGTCTCAGGATTGGAATGGGAAGGAGTTGGATATCACATCTCATGCTAAAGGGAGGGTCTCAGGTTTGGAAGGGGAAGGATTAGGATATCACATCTCATGTTATAGGAAGGATCTCAGGTTTGGTATTAGAAGCATTGAGATATCACATCTCATGCTATCGGAAGTATCTCAGGTTTGGTATTAGAGGCATTGAGATATCACATCTCATGCTATCATAAGGGTCTCAGGATTGGAATGGGAAGGAGCTGGATATCACATCTCATGCTATAGGAAGGGTTTCAGGTTTGGAACGGGAAGGAGTTGGATATCACATCTCATGTTATAGGAAGAGTCTCAGGTTTGGTATAAACATTGAGATATCACATCTCTGCAATCGGAAGTGTCTCAGGATTGGGATGGGAAGGAGTTGGATATCACATCTCATGCTATAGGAAGGGTCTCAGGTTTGGAACGGGAAGGAGTTGGATATCCCATCTCATGTTATAGGACGGGTCTCAGGTTTGGTATTAGAAGCATTGAGATATCACATCGCATGCTGTAGGAAGGGTCTCAGGATTGGAATGGGAAGGAGTTGGATATTACATTCTTGCTATAGGAAGGGTCTCATGTTTGGAATGGGAAGGAGTTGGATATCACATATGCTATAGGAAGGGTCTCAGGTTTGGAACGGGAAGGAGTTGGATATCACATCTCATGCTATAGGAAGGATCTCAGGTTTAGTTTAAGCATTGAGATATCACATCTCTGCTATTGGAAGTGTCTCAGGATTGGAATGGGAAGGAGTTGGATATCCCATCTCATGTTATAGGACGGGTCTCAGGTTTGTTATTAGAATCATTGAGATATCATATTGCATGCTATGGGAAGGGTCTCAGGATTGGAATGGGAAGGAGTTGGATATCACATTTCATGTTAGAGGAAGGATCTCAGGTTTGGTGTTAGAGGCATTGAGATATCACATCTCATGCTATAGGAAGGGTCTCAGGATTGGAATGGGAAGGAGTTGGATATCACATCTCATGCTATAGGAAGGGTCTCAGGTTTGGTATAAGCATTGAGATATCACATCTCATGCTATAGGAAGGGTCTCAGGATTGGAATGGGAAGGAGTTGGATATCACATCTGATGTTATAGGAAGGATCTCAGGTTTGGTATTAGAAGCATTGAGACATCACATCTCATGCTATGGGAAGGGCCTCAGGATTGGAATGGGAAGGAGTTGGATATCACATCTCATGCTATAGGAAGGGTCTCAGGTTTGGTATAAGCATTGAGATATCACATCTCATGCTATAGGAAGGGTCTCAGGATTGGAATGGGAAGGAGTTGTATATGACATCTCATGCCATAGGAAGGGTCTCAGGTTTGGTATAAGCATTGAGATATCACATCTCTGCTATCGGAAGGGTCTCAGGATTGGAATGGGAAGGCTTTGGATATCCCATCTCATGTTATAGGAAGAGTCTCAGGTTTGGTATTAGAAGCATTGAGATATCACATCTCATGCTATAGGAAGTGTCTCAGGATTGGAATGGGAAGGAGTTTGATATCACATCTCATGCCATGAATGGGTCTCAGGTTTTGTAGAAGCATTGGGATATCACATCTCATGCTATCGGAAGGGTATCAGGATTGGATTTGGAAGGAGTTGGATATCCCATCTCATGCTATAGGAAGGGTCTCAGGTTGGAATGGGAAGGAGTTGGATATCATATCTGATGTTATAGGAAGGGTCTCAGGATTGGAATGGGAAGGACTTGGATATCACATCTCATGCTATAGGAAGGCTCTCAGGTTTGGAAGGGGAAGGAGTTGGATATCACATTTCATGTTAGAGGTAGGATCTCAGGTTTGGTATTAGAGGCATTGAGATATCACATCTCATGCTAAAGGGAGGGTCTCAGGTTTGGAAGGGGAAGGATTTGGATATCACATCTCATGTTATAGGAAGGATCTCAGGTTTGGTATTAGAAGCATTGAGATATCACATCTCATGCTATCGGAAGGATCTCAGGTTTGGTATTAGAGGCATTGAGATATCACATCTCATGCTATTAGAAGGGTCTCAGGATTGGAATGGGAAGGAGTCGGATATCACATCTCATGCTAAAGGGAGGGTCTCAGGTTTGGAAGTGGAAGGATTTGGATATCACATCTCATGTTATAGGAAGGATCTCAGGTTTGGTATTAGAAGCATTGAGATATCACATCTCATGCTATAGGAAGGGTCTCAGGATTGGAATGGGAAGGAGTTGGATATCACATCTGATATTATAGGAAGGATCTCAGGTTTGGTATTAGAAGCATTGAGACATCACATCTCATGCTATGGGAAGGGTCTCAGGATTGGAATGGGAAGGAGTTGGATATCACATTTCATGTTAGAGGAAGGATCTCAGGTTTGGTGTTAGAGGCATTGAGATATCACATCTCATGCTATAGGAAGGGTCTCAGGATTGGAATGGGAAGGAGTTGGATATCACATCTCATGCTATAGGAAGGGTCTCAGGTTTGGTATAAGCATTGAGATATCACATCTCATGCTATAGGAAGGGTCTCAGGATTGGAATGGGAAGGAGTTGGATATCACATCTGATATTATAGGAAGGATCTCAGGTTTGGTATTAGAAGCATTGAGACATCACATCTCATGCTATGGGAAGGGCCTCAGGATTGGAATGGGAAGGAGTTGGATATCACATCTCATGCTATAGGAAGGGTCTCAGGTTTGGTATAAGCATTGAGATATCACATCTCATGCTATAGGAAGGGTCTCAGGATTGGAATGGGAAGGAGTTGTATATGACATCTCATGCCATAGGAAGGGTCTCAGGTTTGGTATAAGCATTGAGATATCACATCTCTGCTATCGGAAGGGTCTCAGGATTGGAATGGGAAGGAGTTGGATATCCCATCTCATGTTATAGGAAGAGTCTCAGGTTTGGTATTAAAAGCATTGAGATATCACATCTCATGCTATAGGAAGTGTCTCAGGATTGGAATGGGAAGGAGTTTGATATCACATCTCATGCTATAGGAAAGGTCTCAGGTTTGGAACTGGAAGGAGTTGGATATCCCATCTCATGTTATAGGACGGGTCTCAGGTTTGGTATTAGAAGCATTGAGATATCACATCGCATGCTGTAGGAAGGGTCTCAGGATTGGAATGGGAAGGAGTTGGATATTACATTCTTGCTATAGGAAGGGTCTCATGTTTGGAATGGGAAGGAGTTGGATATCACATATGCTATAGGAAGGGTCTCAGGTTTGGAACGGGAAAGAATTGGATATCACATCTCATGCTATAGGAAGGGTCTCAGGTTTGGTATAAGCATTGAGATATCAAATCTCTGCTATCGGAAGTGTCTCAGGATTGGAATGGGAAGGAGTTGGATATCCCATCTCATGTTATAGGACGGGTCTCAGGTTTGTTATTAGAATCATTGAGATATCATATTGCATGCTGTAGGAAGGGTCTAAGGATTGGAATGGGAAGGACTTGGATATCACATCTCATGCTATAGGTAGGCTCTCAGGTTTGGAAAGGGAAGGAGTCGGATATCACATTTCATGTTAGAGGAAGGATCTCAGGTTTGGTATTAGAGGCATTGAGATATCACATCTCATGCTATAGGAAGTGTCTCAGGAGTGGAATGGGAAGGAGTTGGATATCACATCTCATGCTATAGGAAGGGATTCAGGTTTGGTATAAGCATTGAGATATCACATCTCATGCTATAGGAAGGGTCTCAGGATTGGAATGGGAAGGAGTTGGATATCACATCTCATGCTATAGGAAGGGTCTCAGGTTTGGTATAAGCATTGAGATATCACATCTCATGCTATAGGAAGGGTCTCAGGATTGGAATGGGAAGGAGTTGTATATGACATCTCATGCCATAGGAAGGGTCTCGGGTTTGGTATAAGCATTGAGATATCACATCTCTGCTATCGGAAGGGTCTCAGGATTGGAATGGGAAGGAGTTTGATATCACATCTCATGCCATGTATGGGTCTCAGGTTTTGTAGAAGCATTGGGATATCACATCTCATGCTATCGGAAGGGTATCAGGATTGGATTTGGAAGGAGTTGGATATCCCATCTCATGCTATAGGAAGGGTCTCAGGTTGGAATGGGAAGGAGTTGGATATCACATCTGATGTTATAGGAAGGGTCTCAGGATTGGAATGGGAAGGACTTGGATATCACATCTCATGCTATAGGAAGGCTCCCAGGTTTGGAAGGGGAAGGAGTTGGATATCACATATCATGTTAGAGGTAGGATATCAGGTTTGGTAAAGAGGCCTGGAGATATCACATCTCGTGCTATAGGAAGGGTCTCACAATTGGAATGGGAAGGAGTTGAATATCACATCTCATGTTATAGGAAAGATCTCAGGTTTGGTATTAGAAGCATTGAGACATCACATCTCATGTTATAGGAAGGGTCTCAGGATTGGAATGGGAAGAAGTTGGATATCACATCTCATGCAATAGGAAGGTTCTCAGGTTTGGTATAAGCTTTGAGATATCACATCTCATGCTATAGGAAGGGTCTCAGGATTGGAATGGGAAGGAGTTGTATATGACATCTCATGCCATAGGAAGGGTCTCAGGTTTGGTATAAGCATTGAGATATCACATCTCATGCTATAGGAAGGGTCTCAGGATTGGAATGGGAAGGACTTGGATATCACATCTCATGCTATAGGCAGGGTCTCAGGTTTGGAAAGGGAAGGAGTTGGATATCACATTTCATGTTAGAGGTAGGATCTCAGGTTTGGTATTAGAGGCATTGAGATATCACATCTCATGCTATCAGAAGGGTCTCAGGATTGGAATGGGAAGGAGTTGGATATCACATCTCATGCTAAAGGGAGGGTCTCAGGTTTGGAAGGGGAAGGATTAGGATATCACATCTCATGTTATAGGAAGGATCTCAGGTTTGGTATTAGAAGCATTGAGATATCACATCTCATGCTATCGGAAGTATCTCAGGTTTGGTATTAGAGGCATTGAGATATCACATCTCATGCTATCATAAGGGTCTCAGGATTGGAATGGGAAGGAGCTGGATATCACATCTCATGCTATAGGAAGGGTTTCAGGTTTGGAACGGGAAGGAGTTGGATATCACATCTCATGTTATAGGAAGAGTCTCAGGTTTGGTATAAACATTGAGATATCACATCTCTGCAATCGGAAGTGTCTCAGGATTGGGATGGGAAGGAGTTGGATATCACATCTCATGCTATAGGAAGGGTCTCAGGTTTGGAACGGGAAGGAGTTGGATATCCCATCTCATGTTATAGGACGGGTCTCAGGTTTGGTATTAGAAGCATTGAGATATCACATCGCATGCTGTAGGAAGGGTCTCAGGATTGGAATGGGAAGGAGTTGGATATTACATTCTTGCTATAGGAAGGGTCTCATGTTTGGAATGGGAAGGAGTTGGATATCACATATGCTATAGGAAGGGTCTCAGGTTTGGAACGGGAAGGAGTTGGATATCACATCTCATGCTATAGGAAGGATCTCAGGTTTAGTTTAAGCATTGAGATATCACATCTCTGCTATTGGAAGTGTCTCAGGATTGGAATGGGAAGGAGTTGGATATCCCATCTCATGTTATAGGACGGGTCTCAGGTTTGTTATTAGAATCATTGAGATATCATATTGCATGCTATGGGAAGGGTCTCAGGATTGGAATGGGAAGGAGTTGGATATCACATTTCATGTTAGAGGAAGGATCTCAGGTTTGGTGTTAGAGGCATTGAGATATCACATCTCATGCTATAGGAAGGGTCTCAGGATTGGAATGGGAAGGAGTTGGATATCACATCTCATGCTATAGGAAGGGTCTCAGGTTTGGTATAAGCATTGAGATATCACATCTCATGCTATAGGAAGGGTCTCAGGATTGGAATGGGAAGGAGTTGGATATCACATCTGATGTTATAGGAAGGATCTCAGGTTTGGTATTAGAAGCATTGAGACATCACATCTCATGCTATGGGAAGGGCCTCAGGATTGGAATGGGAAGGAGTTGGATATCACATCTCATGCTATAGGAAGGGTCTCAGGTTTGGTATAAGCATTGAGATATCACATCTCATGCTATAGGAAGGGTCTCAGGATTGGAATGGGAAGGAGTTGTATATGACATCTCATGCCATAGGAAGGGTCTCAGGTTTGGTATAAGCATTGAGATATCACATCTCTGCTATCGGAAGGGTCTCAGGATTGGAATGGGAAGGCTTTGGATATCCCATCTCATGTTATAGGAAGAGTCTCAGGTTTGGTATTAGAAGCATTGAGATATCACATCTCATGCTATAGGAAGTGTCTCAGGATTGGAATGGGAAGGAGTTTGATATCACATCTCATGCCATGAATGGGTCTCAGGTTTTGTAGAAGCATTGGGATATCACATCTCATGCTATCGGAAGGGTATCAGGATTGGATTTGGAAGGAGTTGGATATCCCATCTCATGCTATAGGAAGGGTCTCAGGTTGGAATGGGAAGGAGTTGGATATCATATCTGATGTTATAGGAAGGGTCTCAGGATTGGAATGGGAAGGACTTGGATATCACATCTCATGCTATAGGAAGGCTCTCAGGTTTTGAAGGGGAAGGAGTTGGATATCACATTTCATGTTAGAGGTAGGATCTCAGGTTTGGTATTAGAGGCATTGAGATATCACATCTCATGCTAAAGGGAGGGTCTCAGGTTTGGAAGGGGAAGGATTTGGATATCACATCTCATGTTATAGGAAGGATCTCAGGTTTGGTATTAGAAGCATTGAGATATCACATCTCATGCTATCGGAAGGATCTCAGGTTTGGTATTAGAGGCATTGAGATATCACATCTCATGCTATTAGAAGGGTCTCAGGATTGGAATGGGAAGGAGTCGGATATCACATCTCATGCTAAAGGGAGGGTCTCAGGTTTGGAAGTGGAAGGATTTGGATATCACATCTCATGTTATAGGAAGGATCTCAGGTTTGGTATTAGAAGCATTGAGATATCACATCTCATGCTATAGGAAGGGTCTCAAGATTGGAATGGGAAGGAGTTGGATATCACATCTCAAGCTATAGGAAGGGTCTCAGGATTGGAATGGGAAGGAGTTTGATATCACATCTCATGCCATAGTATGGGTCTCAGGTTTGGTAGAAGCATTGGGATATCACATCTCATGCTATCGGAAGGGTATCAGGATTGGATTTGGAAGGAGTTGGATATCCCATCTCATGCTATAGTAAGGGTCTCAGGTTAGAATGGGAAGGAGTTGGATATCACATCTCATGTTATAGGAAGGGTCTCAGGATTGGAATGGGAAGGACTTGGATATCATATCTCATGCTATGGGAAGGCTCTCAGGTTTGATAGGGGAAGGAGTTGGATATCACATTTCATGTTAGAGGAAGGATCTCAGGTTTGGTATTAGAGGCATTGAGATATCACATCTCATGCTATAGGAAGGGTCTCAGGATTGCAATGGGAAGGAGTTGGATATCACATCTCAAGCTATAGGAAGGGTCTCAGGTTTGGTATAAGCATTGCGATATCACATCTCAAGCTATAGGAAGGGTCTCAGGATTGGAATGGGAAGGAGTTGGATATCACATCTCATGTTATAGGAAAGATCTCAGGTTTGGTATTAGAAGCATTGAGACATTACATCTCATGTTATAGGAAGGGTCTCAGGATTGGAATGGGAAGAAGTTGGATGTCACATCTCATGCTATAGGAAGGGTCTCAGGTTTGGTATAAGCATTGAGATATCACATCTCATGCTATAGGAAGGGTTTTAGGATTGGAATGGGAAGGAGTCGGATATCACATCTCATGCTAAAGGGAGGGTCTCAGGTTTGGAAGTGGAAGTATTTGGATATCACATCTCATGTCATAGGAAGGATCTCAGGCTTGGTATTAGAAGCATTGAGATATCACATCTCATGCTATAGGAAGGGTCTCAGGATTGGAATGGGAAGGAGTTGGATATCACATCTCAAGCTATAGGAAGGGTCTCAGGATTGGAATGGGAAGGAGTTGGATATCACATCTCATGCTATAGGAAGGGTCTCAGGTTTGGTATTAGCATTGAGATATCCCATATCATGCTATAGGAAGGGTATCAGGTTTGGAATCGGAAGGAGTTGTATATGACATCTCATGCCATAGGAAGGGTCTCAGGTTTGGTATAAGCATTGAGATATCACATCTCTGCTATCGGAAGGGTCTCAGGATTGGAATGGGAAGGAGTCGGATATCCCATCTCGTTATAGGAAGGGTCTCAGGTTTGGTATTAGAAGCATTGAGATATCACATCTCATGGTATAGGACGGGTCTCAGAATTGGAATGGGAAGGAGTTGGATATCACATCTCAAGCTATAGGAAGGGTCTCAGGATTGGAATGGGAAGGAGTTTGTTATCACATCTCATGCCATGTATGGGCCTCAGGTTTTGTAGAAGCATTGGGATATCACATCTCATGCTATCGGAAGGGTATCATGATTGGATTTGGAAGGAGTTGGATATCCCATCTCATGCTATAGGAAGGGTCTCAGTTTGGAATGGGAAGGAGTTGGATATCACATCTCATGTTATAGGAAGGGTCTCAGGATTGGAATGGGAAGGACTTGGATATCACATCTCATGCTATAGGAAGGCTCTCAGGTTTGGAAGGGGAAGGAGTTGGATATCACATTTCATGTTAGAGGTAGGATCTCAGGTTTGGTATTAGAGGCATTGAGATATCACATCTCATGCTATCAGAAGGATCTCAGGATCGGAATGGGAAGGAGTTGGATATCACATCTCATGCTAAAGGGAGGGTCTCAGGTTTGGAAGGGGAAGGATTTGGATATCACATCTCATGTTATAGGAAGGATCTCAGGTTTGGTATTAGAAGCATTGAGATATCACATCTCATGCTATCGGAAGGATCTCAGGTTTGGTATTAGAGGCATTGAGATATCACATCTCATGCTATAAGAAGGGTCTCAGGATTGGAATGGGAAGGAGTCGGATATCACATCTCATGCTAAAGAGAGGGTCTCAGGTTTGGAAGTGGAAGGATTTGGATATCACATCTCATGTTATAGGAAGGATCTCAGGTTTGGTATTAGAAATATTGAGATATCACATCTCATGCTATAGGAAGGGTCTCAGGATTGGAATGGGAAGGAGTTGGATATCACATCTCAAGCTATAGGAAGGGTCTCAGGATTGGAATGGGAAGGAGTTGGATATCACATCTCAAGCTATAGGAAGGGTCTCAGGATTGGAATGGGAAGGAGTTGGATATCACATCTCATGCTATAGGAAGGGTCTCAGGTTTGGTATAAGCATTGAGATATCCCATCTCATGCTATAGGAAGGGTCTCAGGTTTGGAAGGGGAAGGATTTCGGTATCACATCTCATGTTATAGGACCGGTCTCAGGTTTGGTATTAGAAGCATTGAGATATCAAGTTTCATGGTATAGGAAGGGTCTCAGGATTGGAATGGGAAGGAGTTGGATATCACATCTCATGCTATAGGAAGGGTCTCAGGTTTGGTATAAGCATTGAGATATCACATCTCATGCTATAGGAAGGGTCTCAGGATTGGAATGGGAAGGAGTTGGATATCACATCTCAAGCTATAGGAAGGGTCTCAGGATTGGAATGGGAAGGAGTTGGATATCACATCTCATGCTATAGGAAGGGTCTCAGGATTGGAATGGTAAGAAGTTGGATATCACATCTCATGCTAAAGGAAGGGACTCAGGTTTGATAGAAGCATTGAGATATCATGCTATAGGAAGGGTCTCAGGATTGGAATGGGAAGGAGTTGGATATCACATCTCATGCCATAGGAAGGGTCTCAGGTTTGGTATAAGCATTGAGATATCACATCTCTGCTATCGGAAGAGTCTCAGGATAGGAATGGGAAGGACTTAGATATCACATCTCATGCTATAGGGAGGGTCTCAGTTTTGATATTAGAAGCATTGAGATATCACATTTCATGCTATCGGAAGGGTCTCAGGATTGGAATGGGAAGGAGTTGGATATCACATCTCAAGCTATCTCAGGATTGGAATGGGAAGGAGTTTGATATCACATCTCAAGCTATAGGAAGGGTCTCAGGTTTGGAAGGGGAAGGATTTGGATCTCACATCTCATGTTTTAGGACGGGTCTCAGGTTTGGTATTAGAAGCATTGAGATATCACATCTCATGGTATAGGAAGGGTCTCAGGATTGGAATGGGAAGGAGTTGGATATCACATCTCAAGCTATCACAGGATTGGAATGGGAAGGAGTTTGATAGCACATCTCAAGCTATAGGAAGGGTCTCAGGTTTGGAAAGGGAAGGATTTGGATTTCACATCTCATGTTATAGGATGGTTCTCATGTTTGGTTTTAGAAGCACTGAGATATCACATCTCATGCTATCTGAAGGGTCTCAGGTTTGGAAAGGGAAGGATTTGGATTTCACATATTTTATTGGATGGTTCTCAGGTTTGGTTTTAGAAGCATTAAGATATCACATCTCATGCTATAGGAAGGGTCTCAGGTTTGGAATGGGAAGGAGTTGGATACACATCTCATGTTATAGGAAGGATCTCAGGTTTGGTATTAGAAGCATTGTGATATCACATATCATGCTATAGGAAGGGTCTCAGGATTGGAATGGGAAGGAGTTGGATATCACATCTCATGCTAAAGGAAAGATCTCAGGTTTGGAAGGGGAAGGATTTGGATCTCACATCTCATGTTTTAGGACGGGTGTCAGGTTTGGTATTAAAAGTATTGAGATATCACATCTCATGGTGTAGGAAGGGTCTGAGGATTGGAATGGGAAGGAGTTGGGTATCACATCTCAAGCTATCTCAGGATTGGAATGGGAAGGAGTTTGATATCACATCTCATGCTATCGGAAGGGTCTCAGGTTTGGAATGGGAAGGAGTTGGATATCACATCTCATGTTATAGGAAGGATCTCAGGTTTGGTATTAGAAGCATTGAGATATCACATCTCATGCTATAGGAAGGGTCTCAAGATTGGAATCGGAAGGAGTTGTATATGACATCTCATGTTATAGGAAGGATCTCAGGTTTGGTATTAGAAGCATTGAGATATCACATCTCATGCTATAGGAAGGGTCTCAGGATTGGCATCCGAAGGAGTTGTATATGACATCTCATGCCATAGGAAGGGTCTCAGGTTTGGTATAAGCATTGAGATATCACATCTCTGCTATCGGAAGGGTCTCAGGATTGGAATGGGAAGGAGTTGGATATCCCATCTCGTTATAGGAAGGGTCTCAGGTTTGGTATTAGAAGCATTGAGATATCACATCTCATGCTATAGGAAGGGTCTAAGGTTTGGAAAGGGGAAGGATTTGGGTATCACATCTCATGTTATAGGACCGGTCTCAGGTTTGGTATTAGAAGCATTGAGATATCAAGTCTCATGGTATAGGACGGGTCTCAGAATTGGAATGGGAATGAGTTGGATATCACATCTCAAGCAATAGGAAGAGTCTCAGGATTGGAATGGGAAGGAGTTTGATATCACATCTCATGCCATGGTATGGGTCTCAGGTTTTGTAGAAGCATTGGGATATCACATCACATGCTATCGGAAGGGTATCGGGATTGGATTTGGAAGGAGTTGGATATCCCATCTCATGCTATAGGCAGGGTCTAAGGTTGGAATGGGAAGGAGTTGGATATCACATCTCATGTTATAGGAAGGGTCTCAGGATTGGAATGGGAAGGACTTGGATATCACATCTCATTCTATAGGAAGTCTCTCAGGGTTGGAAGGGGAAGGAGTTGGATATCACATTGCATGTTAGAGGTAGGATCTCAGGTTTGGTATTAGAGGCATTGAGATATCACATCTCATGCCATCAGAAGGGTCTCAGGATTGGAATGGGAAGGAGTTGGATATCACATCTCATGCTAAAGGGAGGGTCTAAGGTTTGGAAGGGGAAGGATTTGGACATCACATCTCATGTTATAGGAAGGATCTCAGGTTTGGTATTAGAAGCATTGAGATATCACATCTCATGCTATCGGAAGGGTCTCAGGTTTGGTATAAGCATTGAGATATCACATCTCTGCTATCGGAGGGGTCTCAGGATTGGAATGGGAAGGACTTGGATATCACAATTCATGTTATAGGAAGGGCCTCAGGTTTGGTATTAGAAGCATTGAGATATCACATCTCATGCTATAGGAAGGGTCTCAGGATTGGAATGGGAAGGACTTGGATATCACATCTCATGTTATAGGAAGGGTCTCAGGTTTGGTATTAGAAGCATTGAGATATCACATCTCATGCTATAGGAAGGGTCTCAGGAATGGAATGGGAAGGACTTGGATATCACATCTCATTATACAGGAAGGGTCTAAGGTTTGGAAGGGGAAGGATTTGGATATCACATCTCATGTTATTGGACCGGTCTCAGGTTTGGTATTAGAAGCATTGAGATATCAAGTCTCATGGTATAGGACGGGAGTTTGATATCACATCTCATGCCATGGTATGGGTCTCAGGTTTTGTAGAAGCATTGGGATATCACATCTCATGCTATCGGAAGGGTATCAGGATTGGATTTGGAAGGAGTTGGATATCCCATCTCATGCTATAGGAAGGGTCTCAGGATTGGAATGGGAAGGACTTGGATATCACATCTCATGCTGTAGGAAGGCTCTCAGGTTCGGAAAGGGAAGGAGTTGGATATCACATTTCATTTTAGAGGTAGGATCTCAGGTTTGGTATTAGAGGCATTGAGATATCACATCTCATGCTATCAGAAGGGTATCAGGATTGGAATGGGAAGGAGTTGGATATGACATCTCATGCTAAAGGGAGGGTCTCAGGCTTAGAAGGGAAAGGATTTGGATATCACATCTCATGTTATAGGAAGGATCTCAGGTTTGGTATTAGAAGCATTGAGATATCACATCTCATGCTATCGGAAGGATCTCAGGTTTGGTATTAGAAGCATTGAGATATCACATCTCATGCTATAGGAAGTGTCTCAGGATTGGAATGGGAAGGAGTTGGATATCACATCTCATGTTATAGGAAGGATCTCATGTTTGGTATTAGAAGCATTGAGATATCACATCTCATGCTATAGGAAGGGTCTCAGGATTGGAATGGGAAGGAGTTGGATATCACATCTCATGCTAAATGAAGGGTCTCAGTTTTGGTAGAAGCATTGCGATATCACATCTCATGCTATAGGAAGGGTCTCAGGATTGGAATCGGAAGGAGTTGGATATCACATCTCATGCTATAGGAAGGGTCTCAGGTTTGGTATAAGCATTGAAATATCACATCTCTGCTATCGGAAGGGTCTCAGGATTGGAATTGGAAGGACTTAGATATCACATCTCATGCTATAGGGAGGGTCTCAGTTTTGATATCAGAAGCATTGAGATATCACATCTCATGCTATCGGAAGGGTCTCAGGATTGGAATGGGAGGAGCTGGATATCACATCTCATGCTAAAGGAAGGGTCTCAGGTTTGGAAGGGGAAGGATTTGGATATCACATCTCATGTTATAGGAGGGGTCTCAGGTTTGGTATTAGA
This sequence comes from Ambystoma mexicanum, assembly GCF_040938575.1. Taxonomy (NCBI): domain Eukaryota; kingdom Metazoa; phylum Chordata; class Amphibia; order Caudata; family Ambystomatidae; genus Ambystoma; species Ambystoma mexicanum. Next base: position 1,143,305,063 of record NC_090934.1, read on the forward strand.
AGCATTGTGATATCACATCTGGTGTCTCAGGATTGGAATGGGAAGGAGTTGGATATCACATCTCATGCTATAGGAAGGGTTTCAGGTTTGGTAGAAGCATTGAGATATCACATCTCATGCTATAGGAAGAGTCTCAGGTTTGGGAAGGGAAGGATTTGGATTTCACATCTCATGTTATAGGATGGTTCTCATGTTTGGTTTTTGAAGCATTGAGATATCACATCTCATGCTATCGGAAGGGTCTCAGGTTTGGAATGGGAAGGAGTTGGATATCACATCTCATGTTATAGGAAAGATCTCAGGTTTGGTATTAGAAGCATTGAGATATCACATCTCATGCTATAGGAAGGGTCTCCGGATTGGAATGTGAAGGATTTGGATATCACATCTCATGTTATAGGAAGGGTCTCAGGATTGGAATGGCAAGGAGTTGGATATCACATCTCATGCTAAAGGAAGGGTCTCAGTTTTGATAGAAGCATTGAGATATCACACCTCATGCTATAGGAAGGAACTCAGGATTGGAATGGGAAGGAGTTGGATATCACGTCTCATGTTATAGGAAGGGTCTCAGGATTGGAATGGCAAGGAGTTGGATATCACATCTCATGCTAAAGGAAGGGTCTCAGGTTTGATAGAAGCATTGGGATATCACATCTCATGCTATAGGAAGGAACTCAGGATTGGAATGGGAAGGAGTTGGATATCACATCTCATGCCATAGGAAGGGTTATCAGGTTTGGTATAAGCATTGAGATATCACATCTCTGCTATCGGAAGGGTCTCAGGATAGGAATGGGAAGGACTTAGATATCACATCTCATACTATAGGGAGGGTCTCAGTTTTGATATTAGAAGCATTGAGCTATCACATCTCATGCTATCGCAAGGGTCTCAGGATTGGAATGGGAGGAGCTGGATATCACATCTCATGCTAAAGGAAGGGTCTCAGGTTTGGAAGGGGAAGGATTTGGATATCACATCTCATGTTATAGGAGGGGTCTCAGGTTTGGTATTAGAAGCATTGTGATATCACATCTCATGCTATAGGAAGTATCTCAGGATTGGAATGGGAAGGAGTTGGATATCACATCTCATGCTATAGGAAGGGTTTCAGGTTTGGTAGAAGCATTGAGATATCACATCTCATGCTATAGGAAGAGTCTCAGGTTTGGGAAGGGAAGGATTTGGATTTCACATCTCATGTTATAGGATGGTTCTCATGTTTGGTTTTTGAAGCATTGAGATATCACATCTCATGCTATCGGAAGGGTCTCAGGTTTGGAATGGGAAGGAGTTGGATATCACATCTCATGTTATAGGAAGGATCTCAGGTTTGGTATTAGAAGCATTGAGATATCACATCTCATGCTATAGGAAGGGTCTCCGGATTGGAATGTGAAGGATTTGGATATCACATCTCATGTTATAGGAAGGGTCTCAGGATTGGAATGGCAAGGAGTTGGATATCACATCTCATGCTAAAGGAAGGGTCTCAGTTTTGATAGAAGCATTGAGATATCACACCTCATGCTATAGGAAGGAACTCAGGATTGGAATGGGAAGGAGTTGGATATCACGTCTCATGTTATAGGAAGGGTCTCAGGATCGGAATGGCAAGGAGTTGGATATCACATCTCATGCTAAAGGAAGGGTCTCAGGTTTGGTATAAGCATTGAGATATCACATCTCTGCTATCGGAAGGGTCTCAGGATAGGAATGGGAAGGACTTAGATATCACATCTCATACTATAGGGAGGGTCTCAGTTTTGATATTAGAAGCATTGAGCTATCACATCTCATGCTATCGCAAGGGTCTCAGGATTGGAATGGGATGGAGTTGGATATCACATCTCAAGCTATCTCAGGATTGGAATGCGAAGGAGTTTGATATCACATCTCAAGCTATAGGAAGGGTCTCAGGTTTGGAAGGGGAAGGATTTGGATCTCACATCTCATGTTATAGGATGGTTCTCATGTTTGGTTTTAGTAGCATTGAGATATCACATCTCATGCTATCGGAAGCATATATATTGTGTTGATATGGTATGCGTTGGTTTAATATTGTGATATTGTGATTTTCTCGCTACGGTCATTGTTTTAAAGGCCTTAAAATAAATGTGTATACATTTTTATATAACAACTGTTTGGAGTAGTTTGTAAGTGTTCTTGCTTTGGGTGCTCATTGCGGGCTTTCAGTCACCCTCACCCCTCTTGAGACCTAGTCTTGACCGCCGTGATCGCTACCTTGATTGGTCTGGCTCGTCCAGAGGTTACCCTGTTCCAAGTAATTAGGTTGGCCTTCTGAACTTCTGCGCCACCAGGACAGAGTTCAGCAATCTGTCTTAACAAATTGGTGTACAGCGGTGGGATACGACTGAAGGTATCCAGTGTTGCGCTCGAACTAAGGCATTTCAGGTTATTCCAACCAGGACACGTAGTGAATTGTTGTAGTATAACTTTAAAAAGGCCATAGTCCTATCTAACAGTACGGAAACAAATACTTTGTTAACTTTAAATGCTTCCAAATCAGAAACACTGAAAAAGATGTGTGCGGAGAGAGGTGTTTCCTCTCAAGGCACGGAATTGGATATGATCCAAAGAATCATGGCATGGCAAGAAGCGCAGCTTGACGCTATAACTTCTGAGGACAGTGCGGAAGGAGGTGGGGCTGCTCTCACTGGTAGAACCGACGGTTCTGCCGCTGCACTGATCCACCGCGACCACGAGGACAGGGAGGATGAGATGTCTAATGTTTCCTCTGCCAGTGCTGATGGGGAGGCTATGCTTGAATTCAAGAAGCAAGAGCTGCGGTTTAGGCAGAAGGAGCTTGAATTCAGCATAGCCAAACTAAAAATCGAACAGGCAGAAAAACAAAAAGACAGGGATCACCAGTTGGAACTGGCCAAGCTTCAGGTTGCAAATGGGTCCAAGGGTCCTGGACATGGGTCTGGGGCTTCCTCTCATCCACGGTTTCCGAAAGATCTGCTCAGTGTGTATGAGGAAAGGAATGACATTATGGACTGGCTGAATGCGTTTGAGTATGCATACGAAGTTCAACAAGTTGACAATGCTGATAAGATTGCATGGTTACTCAGCAGACTGCCCCATTCTGGCTGTAGTGCCATTATGGAAATGTCGAAGGCTGAGCAAGCTGATTTCGCAATGTTAAAGCAAACTCTCATTTTAAAGTTTGGGAAGACTCCGGCCCAATATTTGAAACGTTTCAGAGAGTATAAGAAAAAGGAAGGTGGTACTTGGGTATCTTATGTCACTGAATCCTTGAAAAACTTAACTGGCTGGGTCGAAGGTTATAAGGTTTCTACCGTCGAAGGCATGATAAATCTTGTCATGCTGGAACACATTTTTGCATCTTCTTCCCCAGAGCTTAAGCAGCATTTGGCCAATTCGAAGGAGATAGATCCTAAGAAGCTGGCCATTGCAGCCGACTTATGGGTGTCACATCGAGTGTCCCATAAGGACAAAACTCATCCTGGTAAGCAGGAGGAAGGGAAAAAGTCCAAAGATATGGAGGGTGGAGAATCAGCTAAATCTTCTTCTCATAAGGGCCACAAAAAGAAAAACAAGGGTAAGACACAAGAGAACTCACAGGGTAGTGGAGGTCAGCCTCCGAAACAGAACTCTGGTTACAATAAGCCTCCCTATGTAAACAGACCCAATGGATCTTGTTTTGCTTGTGGAGCAACTGACCACATGAAGGGGGATCCCCGGTGTAAGGTTAGACCTTTGGGGGTCCACTCCGCTAATCTGGCCTTCTCCTCCTACGAGGAAGAAGAGATTACAGGAGCATCCTTCTCCTCAGACTCATTTCCCAGCGGGATAGAGGCTGAGGTAGTTTTAGTGTCCCTGGGTTCCTGGGAGCCTAAAGTCGCAGAGGCTTATGCTAGGATTCCGGATAATACCAAGCACTACTTTAAAGACAGTGTGCTGATCAATGGAGTAGATACTCCAGCTCTTAGGGATAGTGGGTGCAGTCGCACTGTAGTGGATTCTACCTTGGTAGACTCAGAGGAAGTTGCCAGAGCTACTCTGATGCCCACTAAGTTGGCTGACGGCCCCCTCCGTATGTTCCCAGTAATACCTGTAAATCTTACTTTAAATGGTACAGCAGTCAGGATTCCAGTGAGCATTCAGAGAAACGTCCCGGGAAAGGTCTTGTTAGGTAATGATCTCAGAGCTTTAGGGCTCGTAGGAGACACTGCCGAAAGACCCTACACACGGTCTCAAGCACGGGCAGCATTGGCCAAGTCCAATACGCCGCCCCAGCTGAAGGGGAAACCCAAGGCGAAAGGAGTCGACAAGTCAAGACGAGGGAAAGAGAATATTCCCCCGAGCTCGCCTACCACTGCGGTGGAGGAAGTTGGTCAATCGCCCGGGCCTGACGAGGAGGTGGCGATGCCTGAAGTATTTGACCCCAACGATCATCCTGAACTAAAATACTTGTTAGTTGAAGGAGGTCCTGATAGGGACGAATTCAGTAAAGGCCAACGTGAGTGCCCATCTCTGGAAGGCCTAAGGAGACAGGCCTGCTCCCAGCTTGATGGTGAACCTCCTGGGACGCATAGGATTTATTGGGAAGGTGGACTCCTGTATAGTGAGCCCACAGAGTCTATAGAAGGAGACCATAGGAGGTTGGTGGTTCCCCTTGCTGTTAGGCCCTTCCTCCTGCAGTTGGCGCATGAAGTTCCCCTTGCTGGTCACCTTGGTATGAAGAGGACCAAGCAAAGGTTATCCATGCACTTCTACTGGCCCAAGATGGGGGTGCAAGTAGAAAGTCACTGCAGGAGTTGTGCCTCCTGCCAGTTGTCTGGTAAGGTTGGCGCGACAATCCAAGCTCCGTTGGTACCGCTCCCAGTTGTGGGGGTACCATTTGAAATGGTAGGGATCGACATCGTTGGTCGCCGTGACCCGCAAACATCCTCGGGCAATAGGTTTATCCTGGTGCTGGTCGACCATGCAACCAGATACCCTGAGGCCATCCCATTGAAAACTGTAACTGCCAAGTCAGTTGCAAAAGCTTTACTCGGCATATTTACCAGGGTTGGCTTCCCTAAAGAAGTTGTGTCGGATCGTGGCAGCAACTTTATGTCGAAGTATATGCAGGCTATGTGGAAAGAATGTGGGGTCACCTACAAGTTCTCTTCTGCATACCACCCCCAGACCAATGGTCTGGTGGAACGTTTCAACAGAACGTTAAAGAGCATGATTGGGGCTCTGGAGGAAACTCAGAGAAGAAAATGGGATCTTCTTTTACCCTGCTAGTTTGCCTACCGAGAGGTACCACAGGAGGGTGTTGGCTTCAGCCCCTTCGAACTTCTGTTCGGTCATCCCGTACGGGGACCCTTAGCCATCGTCAAGGAGGGATGGGAGATGCCCACTCCCCCTGTTACTACCAACGTAGTTGATTATGTGCTAGGGCTCAGAAAACGGATGGTACTTCTGATGGGCTTGGCTAGTGATAAATTGAAGGCAGGACAAGCGCTGGTGAAACATTGGTACGACCAGAAAGCTTCCCTCATCAACTTTACACCTGGTCAGCAAGTCCTGATCATGAATCCCATAAGGCCTCGAGCTTTACAGGACAAATGGTCAGGCCCTTACACAGTGGTGGAGCCCCTGGGTGAGGTTAACTATTTAGTGGACCTTGGAAGGCCTGGACAGGCTCCAAAAGTGTTTCACGTGAATAGGCTGAAGGCTTTCGTCCCAAGAGTCGAAATCGTAGCACTGCTACTGGCTTCAGACGTTGAGGAAGAGGAGTCTGAACCTCTCCCCGACCTGTTCCAAAGCGGTCCTTCAGATAGCTCCTTTGAGGGTGTCCAAGTGGCCCCTCACCTGACTTCCGATCAGCAGGCTGAGGTGAAAAGTTTGCTTAGGCAGTTTTCCCCCCTGTTTTCACAGCCGCCTGGTTTGACACCTTGGTGCAAACATAACATTGACACAGGAGACAGTGTACCTACCAAAAGTAGGGGATACAGGATGTCAGACAAAGTACGGTCTTATATTAAGACCGAGGTCAACAAGATGTTAGACCTTGGGGTGATTGAACCCTCTAGTAGTCCTTGGTCCAGCCCTGTGGTTTTGGTTCCAAAGGCAGGCACTTCTGTTTGGTTCTACCAGTGAGAGCAGCCCCATCACCTTCCGCACTGTCCTCAGAAGTTATAGCGTCAAGCTGCGCTTCTTGCCACGCCACGATTCTTTGGATCATTTCCAATTTCGTGCCTTGAGAGGAAACACCTCTCTCCGCACACATCTTTTTCAGTGTTTCTGATTTGGAAGCATTTAAAGTTAACAAGGTATTTGTTTCCATACTGTTAGATAGGACTATGGTCTTTTTAAAGTTATACTACAACAATTCACTACGTGTCCTGGTTGGAATAACCTGAAATGCCTTAGTTTGTGCGCAACACTGGATACCTTCAGTCGTATCCCACCGCTGTACACCAATTTGTTAAGACGGATTTCTGAACTCTGTCCTGGTGGCGCAGAAGTTCAGAAGGCCAACCTAATTACTTGGAACAGGGTAACCTCTGGACGAGCCAGACCAATCAAGGTAGCGATCGCGGCGGTCAAGACTAGGTCTCAAGAGGGGTGGGGGTGACTGAAAGCCCGCAATGAGCACACAAAGCAAGATCACTTACAAACTACTCCAAACAGTTGTTATTTAAAAAATATATACACATTTATTTTAAGGCCTTTAAAACAATGACCGTAGCGAGAAAATCACAATATCACAATATTAAACCAACACATACCATATCAACACAATATATATACAAATACGACAGTCGCAAGCATTATATGCACGAAATGTGTAGTCCACCTAAAAGGGAAGGAATACAGGCAGTGCGAAGTAATGCTTAGACCCAGTTCGCCTTCAGAGGCACCTAACTAGATGGAAGTCCGGGCCCTGCGAAGAGTGGAGCCTTGTGCTCAAAGTACCTGCACGCGCTGGTGCCAACGGGCAAAAGGAGAAGCTCTTCAAAGGAAGTCAGGCAGTTTAGTTTAGTGCACAAAGAAGAAGAACAAGTTCTGCGACTCAAGCGCAGCCTCCACAGTGGGCAGAAGCAGAGCGCGAGTACGGACACGGGTGCTGTTTTACACAGTGGGGAAAAGCAATGGGCTCCTGCAGGAGGGCGACCAGATCCTAGCTATGCTACTCACCATTCCCCGATGCAAGCAGACCCAGGCTTCTCCGCGTCAGTTTCAGCAGCTGGCAGGTTCAGAAGAGCAGGGAACGCCTCGTCGTCGTGTTGAGTAAAAAGACGTCCCAATCGAAGAAACCCGCACAGTTTGTTACCACAGCAGGGCAACGGGGCGGCCGTGTGTATTTGAGCCAAATGTACACTACTCACTTCAGACCTGGGAACGCCAAGTGTACGAAGCGTGTGAGAGTGACAAGGACCCGAAATACTACACAACCTGGCGGCAGTTACAGAGCAAGACTCCCGGGTAAGCTGGTCAGTCAACTGGATGGCCCAGAGACGCTTCCGAAGGCTTACTGGCAGGAGATGGTGAAGATGCCGAGAATAGCTGTTCCCGCTATTCCAAGGGTCGAAGTACCAGTACAGGCCTTCTGGTTTGATCAAAGGTGAAAAGGGTTTCACAAGGCGACAGCAGTGCAGAGGAGAAGTCCTTCAGCGGGTCACCAGCGATTCCTCGGTTTAGCCTCTTGGTTGCAGGATACTTGGCTCCTGTATTCCTTCGTTCGTGAGAACTCAGGAGATCGACCTGGTAGTGGTGTTTCCAGCCCCCTCTTATCCACGGTTCCCTTCGCGCCAAAACGGAGGGGACCCAATGGGACATCCGCTTATCAACACTCACACCATTCGTGGACCAATCACGGACCACGGTGGTCCCAGGCATTCACACCACCCTAGACTCTCTGGCACCTAGGATATGTATTGGGACCAGACATCCCAGCCCACACCCTGGAGGCACATACAAGACATGTAGAAGCCCGCGAAAGCATCTGTGTTTCGCAGGAAAGTACATGCCCAAATAAGGAAGGCCCCGGGTCGGCTCGACCTGGGGAAGGTGAAGGGAGCAAGACGGTCAGCGGACAGGACAAAGGAGCCTCGTGGTCCGGCCATTTTGGGAGCCAGGCCACCATTTTGGGTTAAGCGCGGAAAACGCGCTTAGAACGCCAAAAGGAGCTCAAAATACAAAGAAACGATCGCTGCCACCATTCCCGTCCCTGAATTACTTGCACCGATCAGATACAATCCTAAACGAGTATCTAGGGCCTGTAGAAGGCTAGAGACCCAAGAGAGCTGTAACTTAGCTTACAGTGCCCTCTTGTGTCATGTTGCACGAAAGCCGCAACATGATAAAAGAAACTACGGGAAACAGCGTTCCCCGGTACTGACTGTCTTAAGGGCATGTCAGTTTCCCCGTAAGAAAGGAGCGAAAGCCCAGAGGAGTGCGGCAGAAGGCTGCACTTCTCTGGCAAAGTCAAGAACAAGGTGAAAAACAACAGCAAAAAGTTTAGGGGTTGCCACATGGAAGGAAAATTACCTACAATTACGAAATCTTTCCTAACAATATCCAACTCCTTCCCATTCCAATCCTGAGACCCTTCCGATAGCATGAAATGTGATATCTCAATGCTTCTAATATCAAAACTGAGACCCTCCCTATAGCATGAGATGTGATATCTAAGTCCTTCTCATTCCTATCCTGAGACCCTTCCGATAGCAGAGATGTGATATCTCAATGCTTATACCAAACCTGAGTCCCTTCCTTTAGCATGAGATGTGATATCCAACTCCTTCCCATTCCAATCCTGAGACCCTTCCGATAGCATGAAATGTGATATCTCAATGCTTCTAATATCAAAACTGAGACCCTCCCTATAGCATGAGATGTGATATCTAAGCCCTTCCCATTCCTATCCTGAGACCCTTCCGATAGCAGAGATGTGATATCTCAATGCTTATACCAAACCTGAGACCCTTCCTATGGCATGAGATGTGATATCCAACTCCTTCCCATTCCAATCCTGAGACCCTTCCTATAGCATGAGATGTGATATCTCAATGCTTCTATCAAACCTGAGTCCCTTCCTATAGCATGAGATGTGATATCTCAAAGCTTCTAATACCAAACCTGGGACCCGTCCTATAACATGAGATATGATATCCAAACCATGCATCACCACCGAAACCATCAAAGGTGCACTCATCAATGCGAGATCTGTAGTCGCCCATGCCCTAGACATAGCCGACATTATCTCCATCAATGATCTCGACTTCATAGCTATTACAGAGACCTGGCTCCACCCAGCGTCTGGCCCCTCTCTATCACTTGCTATACCCAATGACTATACCATCTACCGTGCAGACAGACAAACAGCTAAAGGTGGTGGAGTAGCCATTATTGCAAAAGCTCCATCAACATAAGACACATACAAAACCAATCCCTGCCATCAGCGGAACTACTCACCCTCAAACTATCCACAACGCACACAAGCACAATCACCATCCACCTCATTTACAGACCGCCAGGCCCTATACTATCCTTTAATGACGACATAGCCCTTTTACTCTCTAACAATATCAAACCTAACTCTCGACTACTCATCCTAGGAGACTTTAATCTAGGTCTCAATGATGAGAAAGATGACAAAGCTAACACTGTCGCCAACACCATTTCAGAATTAGGACTCACCCACCATATCGCACAACCCACACACAAAAAAGGCCGAATCCTTGACTGGATAGCTGACCTTAACTGCAACACCACCATCCTTTCCAACACTCCATGCGCTTGGACCGATCACTACCTCATTACCTTCACCATCAACAAAGGCACTCAAACACCAGGGCCTTCCCCCTATGCCCCACCCACACTCACAAGAAACAACAAAAATATCACAGTAGAGAAACTCCTCCCGTTACTCCAACCCATCATCGACTTCTCACCCACCATGACCAACCCTACTGAATTAGTAGAGTTATACAACACAACCATCCTTAAGGCCATTAACACCATAGCACCACTCACGCTTCGGAAAGCCAAACCACGCGCACACCTCAATTCTTGGTTCACCCCCGAACTAAAAACACTCCGCAAATCCAAAAGACAAGCTGAATTAGCATGGAAACAGTCACCATCCACTATTAATAAGACATCTTACACACTGGCCTCGAACATCTATAAGTCAGCCATCATCCAGTCTAAAAAAAACATGTACAATGAAAGAATCTGCAACGCCAAATCCAATACCAAAGAGCTCTTCAATATCCTGAGAGAACTCGAATCACCTTCCCCCATTCCAGACACTTGCAACAAAGACATCCACTGGTGCACGAACATTCAGGAAGCACTCCTAGGCAAAATTGCCACGCTACAAGCCAAAATCCTGACAAAGAAAGAAAGCCTCACCCTCACTGATAACATCACCCCCTCTACACACACCTACACCACCCCCCAAAATGATGACATTAACCTCTTTGAGTTTTCCACCATAACCATCAAAGAGGTTGAAGAAATAATCTACTCTCTTAAACCATCCAAATGCCAAGGTGACACTTGCCCGGCCCCAGTCATTAAAGATGCAGCCAAACAACTTGCTCCTTTCATCACTTCCCTCATCAATTCATCTTTCACATCCAACGTAGTGCCCAACAACCTCAAGGACTCCTGGGTTCTTCCTTTACTTAAGAAGCCCACCCTTGACCCAAATGTCCCCACCAACTACAGACCCATTACAACTGTACCCTTCCTACTAAAAATCCTTGACAGAGCTGCCTATCTCCAGATACAGAACCACCTTGAGAAAAATAACTTACTAGGACTCAGACAATCAGGATTCCGCCCCAAACACGGCACTGAGACCGCCCTGATTGACCTTAAGACACAGATGGACAACATTAAAGACAATGGCAAACTGGTCCTCCTTCTCCTTCTTGACTTATCGGCCGCCTTCGACCTGGTCAACCACGACATCCTCTGCAAACATCTATCCTCAGCAGCCAAATTCTCAGATAATGCCAACGCATGGATCCAATCCTTCCTTAACAACAGATCCATGAGAGTCTTCGCACCCACAGCCTCTGCCAACCCAGCCCCAGTCACTTGCGGTGTCCCCCAGGGCTCCTGCGTCTCCCCCACTCTATACAATGTGTTCACGAAACCCCTCTTTGACATATTGGACCGCTTGGGTGTCATCTACACCAACTACGCAGATGACACCCAAATACTGATCCCTTTAACAGGCGACTACTCCACCGACCTCACTGCTCTCAACAACATTTACTCCATTATCCAAGAATGGATGGCCAAGCATGGCCTATGCCTCAATGACGACAAGACCGAGCTTCTTCTCCTAGGTTCCCAACCCAGACTTAATAAACTCGACAAACTCTATCAGGCATTCACTATAGACGGCAATAACATCATCGTCTCTAACAGCGTCAAAACCCTAGGAATCTACCTCGACTCCTCCCTCACACTGACAAGACAGATCAATTCCATCTCATCCGCCACTGCTTACACCTGTAAGCTCATCAATGCCAGCAGACCTTACCTCTCACCATCCAACTGCACCACCTTAGCCAGAGCGCTAGTCCTCTCCAAAGTCGACTACTGCAATGCCCTATACTTGGGCACCAGTCAGAAAAACATTAACAAACTACAAGTCGTACAAAACAACGCCTTGCGAGCAGCCCTGAACATAACTAAACATGAACACATTTCGGACGCCAGACGCTCCTGCCATTGGCTATCCATACCACAAAGAATTGAATATAAAACCATCTCACTCACACACAAATGCCTAGCTAACCAAGCACCCAGATACCTATCCGACAACCTCACTCACCACACCCCAGCGCGCCCTACCAGATCAGCTCAAACACACTGCTTAAATATCCCAAGATTTAAGCTCCAAAAAGCAGGTGGCTCTAGCTTCCCCGTGCTTGCCTCCAAACTCTGGAATTCACTTCCACTCGAGCTGAGATCAGAACCGTCCTTTCACAGATTTAGACACAACACCAAAACATGGCTTCTATCCAAAGAAACGTAAACTGCCTAGCCCTACCTTACTAGCATGCACCAAGACTGTAAATTTGTAAATATGTAAATCGGTCTGTACATTACCTCTAACTGCGTGATAATGTCCCAAATGTATTGCTCTCATCCACCTTGACCATGCTATACCATATATGTAACTATCTGTAATTGAAACTGATTGACAACTCCCTCAATCTCTGTTACTGGTCCCCTAAAACCATATTTTATCATATTGTACTGTTGTATTAATCTTGTTGTATTCATCTCAAGCGCCTGGATGCCCCAGGGCCAGGCGACGCTATACAAATAATAAACTAAACTAAACTAAACTAAATCCTTCCCCTTCCAAAACTGAGACCCTTGATTTAGCATGAGATGTGATATCCAAATCCTTCCCATTCCAATCCTGAAACCCTTCCTATAGCATGAGATGTGATATTTCAATGTTTCTAATAAAAAACCTGAGACCCTTCCTATAGCAAGAGATGTGATATCCAAATCCTTACCATTCCAATACTGAGACCCTTCCTATAACATGAGATGTGATATCCAACTCCTTCCCACTCCAACCTGAGACCCTTCCTATAGCATGAGAAGGGATATCCAACTCCTTCCCATTCCAAACCTGAAACCCTTCCTATAGCATGAGATGTGATATCAAACTCCTTCCCATTCAATGTGATATCCAACTCCGTCCCATTCCAATCCTGAGACCCTTCCTATACCATGAGATGTGATATCTCAATGCCTCTAATACCAAACCTGAGATCCTACCTCTAACATGAAATGTGATATCCAACTCCTTCCCTTTCCAAACCTGAGAGCCTTCCTACAGCATGAGATGTGATATCCAAGTCCTTCCCATTCCAATCCTGAGACCCTTCCTATAGCATGAGATGGGATATCCAACTCCTTCCAAATCCAATCCTGATACCCTTCCGATAGCATGAGATGTGATATCCCAATGCTTCTACAAAACCTGAGACCCATACCATGGCATGAGATGTGATATCAAACTCCCGTCCTATACCATGAGACTTGATATCTCAATGCTTCTAATACCAAACCTGAGACCGGTCCAATAACATGAGATGTGATATCCAAATCCTTCCCCTTCCAAACCTTAGACCCTTCCTGTATCATGAGATGTGATATCCAAGTCCTTCCCATTCCATTCCTGAGACCCTTCCTATAGCATGAGATGTGATATCTCAATGCTTCTAATACCAAACCTGAGACCCTTCCTATAACATGAGATGTGATATCCAAGTCCTTCCCATTCCAATCCTGAGACCCTTCCTATAGCATGAGATGTGATATCTCAATGCTTCTAATACCAAACCTGAGGCCCTTCCTATAACATGAATTGTGATATCCAAGTCCTTCCCATTCCAATCCTGAGACTCTTCCGATAGCAGAGATGTGATATCTCAATGCTTATACCAAACCTGAGACCCTTCCGATAGCATGAGATGTGATATCTCAATGCTTCTAATACCAAACCTGAGATCCTTCCTATAACATGAGATGTGATGTCCAAATCCTTCCCCTTCCAAACCTTAGACCCTCCCTTTAGCATGAGATGTGATATCCAACTCCTTCCCATTCCAATCCTGAGACCCTTCTGATGGCATGAGATGTGATATCTCAATGCCTCTAATACCAAACCTGAGATCCTACCTCTAACATGAAATGTGATATCCAACTCCTCCCCCTTCCAACCCTGAGAGCCTTCCTATAGAATGAGATGTGATATCCAAGTCCTTCCCATTCCAATCCTGAGACCCTTCCTATAACATGAGATGGGATATCCAACTCCTTCCAAATCCAATCCCGATACCCTTCCGATAGCATGTGATGTGATATCCCAATGCTTCTACAAAACCTGAGACCCATACCATGGCATGAGATGTGATATCAAACTCCTTCCCATTCCAATCCTGAGACCCTTCCTATTGCTTGAGATGTGATATCCAACTCATTCCCATTCCAATTCTGAGACCCGTCCTATACCATGAGACTTGATATCTCAATGCTTCTAATACCAAACCTGAGACCGGTCCTATAACATGAGATGTGATACCCAAATCCTTCCCCTTTCCAAACCTTAGACCCTTCCTATAGCATGAGATGTGATATCTCAATGCTTCTAATACCAAACCTGAGACCCTTCCTATAACGAGATGGGATATCCAACTCCTTCCCATTCCAATCCTGAGACCCTTCCGATAGCAGAGATGTGATATCTCAATGCTTATACCAAACCTGAGACCCTTCCTATGGCATGAGATGTCATATAAAACTCCTTCCGATTCCAATCCTGAGACCCTTCCTATAGCATGAGATGTGATATCTCAATGCTTCTAATACCAAACCTGAGATCCTTCCTATAACATGAGATTTGATATCAAACTCCTTCCCATTCCAAACCTGAGACCCTTCCGATAGCATGAGATGTGATATCTCAATGCTTCTAAAACCAAACATGAGAACCATCCTATAACATGAGATGTGAAATCCAAATCATTCCCTTTCCAAACCTGAGACCCTTCCTATAGCTTGAGATGTGATATCAAACTCCTTCCCATTCAATGTGATATCCAACTCCTTCCCATTCCAATCCTGAGACCCTTCCTATACCATGAGATGTGATATTTCAATGCTTCTAATACCAAACCTGAGACCCGTCCTAAAACATGAGATGTGAGATCCAAATCCTTCCCCTTCCAAACCTGAGACCTTTCCTTTAGCATGAGATGTTATATCTTAATGCTTCTAAAACCAAACCTGAGAATCATCCTATAACATGTGAACTCCAAATCCTTCCCTTTCCAAACCTGAGACCCTTCCGATAGCATGAGATGTTATATCTTAATGCTTCTAAAACCAAACCTGAGAACCATGCTATAACATGCGAACTCCAAATCCTTCCCTTTCCAAACCTGAGACCCTTCCGATAGCATGAGATGTGATATCGCAATGCTACTAAAACCAAACATGAGAACCATCCTATTACATGAGATGTGAAATCCAAATCCTTCCCTTTCCAAACCTGAGACCCTTCCTATAGCTTGAGATGTGATATCAAACTCCTTCCCATTCCAATCCTGAGATAGCTTGAGATGTGATAGCCAACTCCTTCCCATTCCAATCCTGAGACCCTTCCTATACCATGAGATGTGATATCTCAATGCTTCTAATACCAAACCTGACACCCGTCCTAAAACATGAGATGTGAGATCCAAATCCTTCCCCTTCCAAACCTGAGATCTTTCCTTTAGCATGAGATGTGATATCCAACTCCTTCCCATTCTAATCCTGAGACCCTTCCTATAGCATGATATGTGATATCACAATGCTTCTAATACCAAACCTGAGATCCTTCCTATAACATGAGATGTGTATCCAACTCCTTCCCATTCCAAACCTGAGATCCTTCCTATAGCATGAGATGTGATATCTTAATGCTTCTAAAACCAAACCTGAGAACCATCCAATAACATATGTGAAATCCAAATCCTTCCCTTTCCAAACCTGAGACCCTTCAGATAGCATGAGATGTGATATCTCAATGCTTCTAAAACCAAACATGAGAACCATCCTATAACATGAGATGTGAAATCCAAATCCTTCTCTTTCCAAACCTGAGACCCTTCCTATAGCTTGAGATGTGCTATCAAACTCCTTCCCATTCCAATCCTGTGATAGCTTGAGATGTGATATCCAACTCCTTCCCATTCCAATCCTGAGACCCTTCCTATACCATGAGATGTGATATCTCAATGCTTCCAATACCAAACCTGAGACCCGTCCTAAAACATGAGATGTGAGATCCAAATCCTTCCCCTTCCAAACCTGAGACCCTTCCTATAGCTTGAGATGTGATATCAAACTCCTTCCCATTCCAATCCTGAGATAGCTTGAGATGTGATATCCAACTCCTTCCCATTCCAATCCTGAGACCCTTCCGATAGCATGAAATGTGATATCTCAATGCTTCTAATATCAAAACTGAGACCCTCCCTATAGCATGAGATGTGATATCTAAGTCCTTCCCATTCCTATCCTGAGACCCTTCCGATAGCAGAGATGTGATATCTCAATGCTTATACCAAACCTGAGACCTTTCCTATGGCATGAGATGTGATATCCAACTCCTTCCCATTCCAATCCTGAGACCCTTCCTATAGCATGAGATGTGATATCTCAATGCTTCTATCAAACCTGAGTCCTTTCCTTTAGCATGAGATGTGATATCCAACTCCTTCCCATTCCAATCCTGAGACCCTTCCTATAGCATGAGATGTGATATCTCAAAGCTTCTAATACCAAACCTGGGACCCGTCATGAGATATCATATCCAAATCCTTCCCCTTCCAAACCTGAGACCCTTCCTTTAGCATGAGATGTGATATCCAAATCCTTCCCATTCCAATCCTGAAACCCTTCCTATAGCATGAGATGCGATATTTCAATGTTTCTAATAAAAAACCTGAGACCCTTCCTATAGCAAGAGATGTGATATCCAAATCCTTACCATTCCAATACTGAGACCCTTCCTATAACATGAGATGTGATATCCAACTCCTTCCCATTCCAACCTGAGACCCTTCCTATAGCATGAGAAGGGATATCCAACACCTTCCCATTCCAAACCTGAAACCCTTCCTATAGCATGAGATGTGATATCAAACTCCTTCCCATTCAATGTGATATCCAACTCCGTCCCATTCCAATCCTGAGACCCTTCCTATACCATGAGATGTGATATCTCAATGCCTCTAATACCAAACCTGAGATCCTACCTCTAACATGAAATGTGATATCCAACTCCTTCCCTTTCCAAACCTGAGAGCCTTCCTACAGCATGAGATGTGATATCCAAGTCCTTCCCATTCCAATCCTGAGACCCTTCCTATAGCATGAGATGGGATATCCAACTCCTTCCAAATCCAATCCTGATACCCTTCCGATAGCATGAGATGTGATATCCCAATGCTTCTACAAAACCTGAGACCCATACCATGGCATGAGATGTGATATCAAACTCCCGTCCTATACCATGAGACTTGATATCTCAATGCTTCTAATACCAAACCTGAGACCGGTCCAATAACATGAGATGTGATATCCAAATCCTTCCCCTTCCAAACCTTAGACCCTTCCTGTATCATGAGATGTGATATCCAAGTCCTTCCCATTCCATTCCTGAGACCCTTCCTATAGCATGAGATGTGATATCTCAATGCTTCTAATACCAAACCTGAGACCCTTCCTATAACATGAGATGTGATATCCAAGTCCTTCCCATTCCAATCCTGAGACCCTTCCTATAGCATGAGATGTGATATCTCAATGCTTCTAATACCAAACCTGAGGCCCTTCCTATAACATGAATTGTGATATCCAAGTCCTTCCCATTCCAATCCTGAGACCCTTCCGATAGCAGAGATGTGATATCTCAATGCTTATACCAAACCTGAGACCCTTCCGATAGCATGAGATGTGATATCTCAATGCTTCTAATACCAAACCTGAGATCCTTCCTATAACATGAGATGTGATGTCCAAATCCTTCCCCTTCCAAACCTTAGACCCTCCCTTTAGCATGAGATGTGATATCCAACTCCTTCCCATTCCAATCCTGAGACCCTTCTGATGGCATGAGATGTGATATCTCAATGCCTCTAATACCAAACCTGAGATCCTACCTCTAACATGAAATGTGATATCCAACTCCTCCCCCTTCCAACCCTGAGAGCCTTCCTATAGAATGAGATGTGATATCCAAGCCCTTCCCATTCCAAACCTGAGACCCTTCCTATAACATGAGATGTGATATCCAACTCCTTCCCATTCCAACCTTAGACCCTGCCTATAGCATGAGATGGGATATCCAACTCCTTCCAAATCCAATCCCGATACCCTTCCGATAGCATGTGATGTGATATCCCAATGCTTCTACAAAACCTGAGACCCATACCATGGCATGAGATGTGATATCAAACTCCTTCCCATTCCAATCCTGAGACCCTTCCTATTGCTTGAGATGTGATATCCAACTCATTCCCATTCCAATTCTGAGACCCGTCCTATACCATGAGACTTGATATCTCAATGCTTCTAATACCAAACCTGAGACCGGTCCTATAACATGAGATGTGATACCCAAATCCTTCCCCTTTCCAAACCTTAGACCCTTCCTATAGCATGAGATGTGATATCTCAATGCTTCTAATACCAAACCTGAGACCCTTCCTATAACGAGATGGGATATCCAACTCCTTCCCATTCCAATCCTGAGACCCTTCCGATAGCAGAGATGTGATATCTCAATGCTTATACCAAACCTGAGACCCTTCCTATGGCATGAGATGTCATATACAACTCCTTCTGATTCCAATCCTGAGACCCTTCCTATAGCATGAGATGTGATATCTCAATGCTTCTAATACCAAACCTGAGATCCTTCCTATAACATGAGATGTGATATCAAACTCCTTCCCATTCCAAACCTGAGACCCTTCCGATAGCATGAGATGTGATATCTCAATGCTTCTAAAACCAAACATGAGAACCATCCTATAACATGAGATGTGAAATCCAAATCATTCCCTTTCCAAACCTGAGACCCTTCCTATAGCTTGAGATGTGATATCAAACTCCTTCCCATTCAATGTGATATCCAACTCCTTCCCATTCCAATCCTGAGACCCTTCCTATACCATGAGATGTGATATTTCAATGCTTCTAATACCAAACCTGAGACCCGTCCTAAAACATGAGATGTGAGATCCAAATCCTTCCCCTTCCAAACCTGAGACCTTTCCTTTAGCATGAGATGTTATATCTTAATGCTTCTAAAACCAAACCTGAGAACCATCCTATAACATGTGAACTCCAAATCCTTCCCTTTCCAAACCTGAGACCCTTCCGATAGCATGAGATGTTATATCTTAATGCTTCTAAAACCAAACCTGAGAACCATGCTATAACATGTGAACTCCAAATCCTTCCCTTTCCAAACCTGAGACCCTTCCGATAGCATGAGATGTGATATCGCAATGCTACTAAAACCAAACATGAGAACCATCCTATTACATGAGATGTGAAATCCAAATCCTTCCCTTTCCAAACCTGAGACCCTTCCTATAGCTTGAGATGTGATATCAAACTCCTTCCCATTCCAATCCTGAGATAGCTTGAGATGTGATAGCCAACTCCTTCCCATTCCAATCCTGAGACCCTTCCTATACCATGAGATGTGATATCTCAATGCTTCTAATACCAAACCTGACACCCGTCCTAAAACATGAGATGTGAGATCCAAATCCTTCCCCTTCCAAACCTGAGATCTTTCCTTTAGCATGAGATGTGATATCCAACTCCTTCCCATTCTAATCCTGAGACCCTTCCTATAGCATGATATGTGATATCACAATGCTTCTAATACCAAACCTGAGATCCTTCCTATAACATGAGATGTGTATCCAACTCCTTCCCATTCCAAACCTGAGACCCTTCTTATAGCATGAGATGTGATATCTTAATGCTTCTAAAACCAAACCTGAGAACCATCCAATAACATATGTGAAATCCAAATCCTTCCCTTTCCAAACCTGAGACCCTTCAGATAGCATGAGATGTGATATCTCAATGCTTCTAAAACCAAACATGAGAACCATCCTATAACATGAGATGTGAAATCCAAATCCTTCTCTTTCCAAACCTGAGACCCTTCCTATAGCTTGAGATGTGCTATCAAACTCCTTCCCATTCCAATCCTGTGATAGCTTGAGATGTGATATCCAACTCCTTCCCATTCCAATCCTGAGACCCTTCCTATACCATGAGATGTGATATCTCAATGCTTCCAATACCAAACCTGAGACCCGTCCTAAAACATGAGATGTGAGATCCAAATCCTTCCCCTTCCAAACCTGAGACCCTTCCTATAGCTTGAGATGTGATATCAAACTCCTTCCCATTCCAATCCTGAGATAGCTTGAGATGTGATATCCAACTCCTTCCCATTCCAATCCTGAGACCCTTCCGATAGCATGAAATGTGATATCTCAATGCTTCTAATATCAAAACTGAGACCCTCCCTATAGCATGAGATGTGATATCTAAGTCCTTCCCATTCCTATCCTGAGACCCTTCCGATAGCAGAGATGTGATATCTCAATGCTTATACCAAACCTGAGACCCTTCCTATGGCATGAGATGTGATATCCAACTCCTTCCCATTCCAATCCTGAGACCCTTCCTATAGCATGAGATGTGATATCTCAATGCTTCTATCAAACCTGAGTCCCTTCCTTTAGCATGAGATGTGATATCCAACTCCTTCCCATTCCAATCCTGAGACCCTTCCTATAGCATGAGATGTGATATCTCAAAGCTTCTAATACCAAACCTGAGATCCTACCTCTAACATGAAATGTGATATCCAACTCCTTCCCTTTCCAAACCTGAGAGCCTTCCTACAGCATGAGATGTGATATCCAAGTCCTTCCCATTCCAATCCTGAGACCCTTCCTATAGCATGAGATGGGATATCCAACTCCTTCCAAATCCAATCCTACTACCCTTCCGATAGCATGAGATGTGATATCCCAATGCTTCTACAAAACCTGAGACCCATACCATGGCATGAGATGTGATATCAAACTCCCGTCCTATACCATGAGACTTGATATCTCAATGCTTCTAATACCAAACCTGAGACCGGTCCAATAACATGAGATGTGATATCCAAATCCTTCCCCTTCCAAACCTTAGACCCTTCCTGTATCATGAGATGTGATATCCAAGTCCTTCCCATTCCATTCCTGAGACCCTTCCTATAGCATGAGATGTGATATCTCAATGCTTCTAATACCAAACCTGAGACCCTTCCTATAACATGAGATGTGATATCCAAGTCCTTCCCATTCCAATCCTGAGACTCTTCCTATAGCATGAGATGTGATATCTCAATGCTTCTAATACCAAACCTGAGGCCCTTCCTATAACATGAATTGTGATATCCAAGTCCTTCCCATTCCAATCCTGAGACCCTTCCGATAGCAGAGATGTGATATCTCAATGCTTATACCAAACCTGAGACCCTTCCGATAGCATGAGATGTGATATCTCAATGCTTCTAATACCAAACTTGAGATCCTTCCTATAACATGAGATGTGATGTCCAAATCCTTCCCCTTCCAAACCTTAGACCCTCCCTTTAGCATGAGATGTGATATCCAACTCCTTCCCATTCCAATCCTGAGACCCTTCTGATGGCATGAGATGTGATATCTCAATGCCTCTAATACCAAACCTGAGATCCTACCTCTAACATGAAATGTGATATCCAACTCCTCCCCCTTCCAACCCTGAGAGCCTTCCTATAGAATGAGATGTGATATCCAAGTCCTTCCCATTCCAATCCTGAGACCCTTCCTATAACATGAGATGTGATATCCAACTCCTTCCCATTCCAACCTTAGACCCTGCCTATAGCATGAGATGGGATATCCAACTCCTTCCAAATCCAATCCCGATACCCTTCCGATAGCATGTGATGTGATATCCCAATGCTTCTACAAAACCTGAGACCCATACCATGGCATGAGATGTGATATCAAACTCCTTCCCATTCCAATCCTGAGAACCTTCCTATTGCTTGAGATGTGATATCCAACTCATTCCCATTCCAATTCTGAGACCCGTCCTATACCATGAGACTTGATATCTCAATGCTTCTAATACCAAACCTGAGACCGGTCCTATAACATGAGATGTGATACCCAAATCCTTCCCCTTTCCAAACCTTAGACCCTTCCTATAGCATGAGATGTGATATCTCAATGCTTCTAATACCAAACCTGAGACCCTTCCTATAACGAGATGGGATATCCAACTCCTTCCCATTCCAATCCTGAGACCCTTCCGATAGCAGAGATGTGATATCTCAATGCTTATACCAAACCTGAGACCCTTCCTATGGCATGAGATGTCATATACAACTCCTTCTGATTCCAATCCTGAGACCCTTCCTATAGCATGAGATGTGATATCTCAATGCTTCTAATACCAAACCTGAGATCCTTCCTATAACATGAGATGTGATATCAAACTCCTTCCCATTCCAAACCTGAGACCCTTCCGATAGCATGAGATGTGATATCTCAATGCTTCTAAAACCAAACATGAGAACCATCCTATAACATGAGATGTGAAATCCAAATCATTCCCTTTCCAAACCTGAGACCCTTCCTATAGCTTGAGATGTGATATCAAACTCCTTCCCATTCAATGTGATATCCAACTCCTTCCCATTCCAATCCTGAGACCCTTCCTATACCATGAGATGTGATATTTCAATGCTTCTAATACCAAACCTGAGACCCGTCCTAAAACATGAGATGTGAGATCCAAATCCTTCCCCTTCCAAACCTGAGACCTTTCCTTTAGCATGAGATGTTATATCTTAATGCTTCTAAAACCAAACCTGAGAACCATCCTATAACATGTGAACTCCAAATCCTTCCCTTTCCAAACCTGAGACCCTTCCGATAGCATGAGATGTTATATCTTAATGCTTCTAAAACCAAACCTGAGAACCATGCTATAACATGTGAACTCCAAATCCTTCCCTTTCCAAACCTGAGACCCTTCCGATAGCATGAGATGTGATATTGCAATGCTACTAAAACCAAACATGAGAACCATCCTATTACATGAGATGTGAAATCCAAATCCTTCCCTTTCCAAACCTGAGACCCTTCCTATAGCTTGAGATGTGATATCAAACTCCTTCCCATTCCAATCCTGAGATAGCTTGAGATGTGATAGCCAACTCCTTCCCATTCCAATCCCGAGACCCTTCCTATACCATGAGATGTGATATCTCAATGCTTCTAATACCAAACCTGACACCCGTCCTAAAACATGAGATGTGAGATCCAAATCCTTCCCCTTCCAAACCTGAGATCTTTCCTTTAGCATGAGATGTGATATCCAACTCCTTCCCATTCTAATCCTGAGACCCTTCCTATAGCATGATATGTGATATCACAATGCTTCTAATACCGAACCTGAGATCCTTCCTATAACATGAGATGTGTATCCAACTCCTTCCCATTCCAAACCTGAGACCCTTCCTATAGCATGAGATGTGATATCTTAATGCTTCTAAAACCAAACCTGAGAAACATCCAATAACATATGTGAAATCCAAATCCTTCCCTTTCCAAACCTGAGACCCTTCAGATAGCATGAGATGTGATATCTCAATGATTCTAAAACCAAACATGAGAACCATCCTATAACATGAGATGTGAAATCCAAATCCTTCTCTTTCCAAACCTGAGACCCTTCCTATAGCTTGAGATGTGCTATCAAACTCCTTCCCATTCCAATCCTGTGATAGCTTGAGATGTGATATCCAACTCCTTCCCATTCCAATCATGAGACCCTTCCTATACCATGAGATGTGATATCTCAATGCTTCTAATACCAAACCTGAGACCCGTCCTAAAACATGAGATGTGAGATCCAAATCCTTCCTCTTCCAAACCTGAGACCCTTCCTATAGCTTGAGATGTGATATCAAACTCCTTCCCATTCCAATCCTGAGATAGCTTGAGATGTGATATCCAACTCCTTCCCATTCCAATCCTGAGACCCTTCCGATAGCATGAAATGTGATATCTCAATGCTTCTAATATCAAAACTGAGACCCTCCCTATAGCATGAGATGTGATATCTAAGTCCTTCCCATTCCTATCCTGAGACCCTTCCGATAGCAGAGATGTGATATCTCAATGCTTATACCAAACCTGAGACCCTTCCTATGGCATGAGATGTGATATCCAACTCCTTCCCATTCCAATCCTGAGACCCTTCCTATAGCATGAGATGTGATATCTCAATGCTTCTATCAAACCTGAGTCCCTTCCTTTAGCATGAGATGTGATATCCAACTCCTTCCCATTCCAATCCTGAGACCCTTCCTATAGCATGAGATGTGATATCTCAAAGCTTCTAATACCAAACCTGGGACCCGTCCTATAACATGAGATATCATATCCAAATCCTTCCCCTTCCAAACCTGAGAGCCTTCCTTTAGCATGAGATGTGATATCCAAATCCTTCCCATTCCAATCCTGAAACCCTTCCTATAGCATGAGATGTGATATTTCAATGTTTCTAATAAAAAACCTGAGACCCTTCCTATAGCAAGAGATGTGATATCCAAATCCTTACCATTCCAATACTGAGACCCTTCCTATAACATGAGATGTGATATCCAACTCCTTCCCATTCCAACCTGAGACCCTTCCTATAGCATGAGAAGGGATATCCAACTCCTTCCCATTCCAATCCTGAAACCCTTCCTATAGCATGAGATGTGATATCTCAATGTTTCTAATAAAAAACCTGAGACCCTTCCTATAGCAAGAGATGTGACATCCAAATCCTTCCCATTCCAATCCTGAGATCCTTCCTATTGGATGAGATGTGATATCCAACTCCTTCCCATTCCAATCCTGAGACCCTTCCTATAGCATGAGATATAATATCTCAATGCCTCTAATACCAAACCTGAGATTCTTCCTATAACATGAGATGTGATATCTCAATGCTTCTAATACCAAACCTGAGACCCTCCCTTTAGCATGAGATGTGATATCCGACTCCTTCCCATTCCAATCCCGAGACCCTTCTGATAGCATGAGATGTGATATCTCAATGCCTCTAATACCAAACCTGAGATCCTTCCGATAGCATGAGATGTGATATCTCAATGCTTCTAATACCAAACCTGAGATCCTTCCGATAGCATGAGATGTGATATCTCAATGCTTCTAATACCAAACCTGAGATCCTTCCGATAGCATGAGATGTGATATCTCAATGCTTCTAATACCAAACCTGAGACCCTCCCTTTAGCATGAGATGTGATATCCAACTCCTTCCCATTCCAATCCTGATACCCTTCCGATATCATGAGATTTGTTATCTCAAAGCTTCTGATATCAAACTTGAGACCCTCCCTATAGCATGAGATGTGACATCCAAGTCCTTCCCATTCCAATCCTGAGACGCTTCCTATAGCATGAGATGTGATATCTCAATGCTTCTACCAAACCTGAAACCCTTCCTATAGCATGAGATGTGATATCAAACTCCTTCCCATTCAATGTGATATCCAACTCCTTCCCATTCCAATCCTGAGACCCTTCCTATACCATGAGATGTGATATCTCAATGCCTCTAATACCAAACCTGAGATCCCACCTCTAACATGAAATGTGATATCCAACTCCTTCCCTTTCCAAACCTGAGAGCCTTCCTACAGCATGAGATGTGATATCCAAGTCCTTCCCATTCCAATCCTGAGACCCTTCCTATAGCATGAGATGGGATATCCAACTCCTTCCAAATCCAATCCTGATACCCTTCCGATAGCATGAGATGTGATATCCCAATGCTTCTACAAAACCTGAGACCCATACCATGGCATGAGATGTGATATCAAACTCGTGTCCTATACCATGAGACTTGATATCTCAATGCTTCTAATACCAAACCTGAGACCGGTCCAATAACATGAGATGTGATATCCAAATCCTTCCCCTTCCAAACCTTAGACCCTTCCTGTATCATGGGATGTGATATCCAAGTCCTTCCCATTCCATTCCTTAGACCCTTCCTATAGCATGAGATGTGATATCTCAATGCTTCTAATACCAAACCTGAGACCCTTCCTATAACATGAGATGTGATATCCAAGTCCTTCCCATTCCAATCCTGAGACCCTTCCTATAGCATGAGATGTGATATCTCAATGCTTCTAATACCACACCTGAGGCCCTTCCTATAACATGAATTGTGATATCCAAGTCCTTCCCATTCCAATCCTGAGACCCTTCCGATAGCAGAGATGTGATATCTCAATGCTTATACCAAACCTGAGACCCTTCCGATAGCATGAGATGTGATATCTCAATGCTTCTAATACCAAACCTGAGATCCTTCCTATAACATGAGATGTGATGTCCAAATCCTTCCCCTTCCAAACCTTAGACCCTCCCTTTAGCATGAGATGTGATATCCAACTCCTTCCCATTCCAATCCTGAGACCCTTCTGATGGCATGAGATGTGATATCTCAATGCCTCTAATACCAAACCTGAGATCCTACCTCTAACATGAAATGTGATATCCAACTCCTCCCCCTTCCAACCCTGAGAGCCTTCCTATAGAATGAGATGTGATATCCAAGTCCTTCCCATTCCAATCCTGAGACCCTTCCTATAACATGAGATGTGATATCCAACTCCTTCCCATTCCAACCTTAGACCCTGCCTATAGCATGAGATGGGATATCCAACTCCTTCCAAATCCAATCCCGATACCCTTCCGATAGCATGTGATGTGATATCCCAATGCTTCTACAAAACCTGAGACCCATACCATGGCATGAGATGTGATATCAAACTCCTTCCCATTCCAATCCTGAGACCCTTCCTATTGCTTGAGATGTGATATCCAACTCATTCCCATTCCAATTCTGAGACCCGTCCTATACCATGAGACTTGATATCTCAATGCTTCTAATACCAAAAGTGAGACCGGTCCTATAACATGAGATGTGATACCCAAATCCTTCCCCTTTCCAAACCTTAGACCCTTCCTATAGCATGAGATGTGATATCTCAATGCTTCTAATACCAAACCTGAGACCCTTCCTATAACGAGATGGGATATCCAACTCCTTCCCATTCCAATCCTGAGACCCTTCCGATAGCAGAGATGTGATATCTCAATGCTTATACCAATCCTGAGACCCTTCCTATGGCATGAGATGTCATATACAACTCCTTCCGATTCCAATCCTGAGACCCTTCCTATAGCATGAGATGTGATATCTCAATGCTTCTAATACCAAACCTGAGATCCTTCCTATAACATGAGATGTGATATCAAACTCCTTCCCATTCCAAACCTGAGACCCTTTCGATAGCATGAGTTGTGATATCTCAATGCTTCTAAAACCAAACATGAGAACCATCCTATAACATGAGATGTGAAATCCAAATCATTCCCTTTCCAAACCTGAGACCCTTCCTATAGCTTGAGATGTGATATCAAACTCCTTCCCATTCAATGTGATATCCAACTACTTCCCATTCCAATCCTGAGACCCTTCCTATACCATGAGATGTGATATTTCAATGCTTCTAATACCAAACCTGAGACCCGTCCTAAAACATGAGATGTGAGATCCAAATCCTTCCCCTTCCAAACCTGAGACCTTTCCTTTAGCATGAGATGTTATATCTTAATGCTTCTAAAACCAAACCTGAGAACCATCCTATAACATGTGAACTCCAAATCCTTCCCTTTCCAAACCTGAGACCCTTCCGATAGCATGAGATGTTATATCTTAATGCTTCTAAAACCAAACCTGAGAACCATGCTATAACATGTGAACTCCAAATCCTTCCCTTTCCAAACCTGAGACCCTTCCGATAGCATGAGATGTGATATCGCAATGCTACTAAAACCAAACATGAGAACCATCCTATTACATGAGATGTGAAATCCAAATCCTTCCCTTTCCAAACCTGAGACCCTTCCTATAGCTTGAGATGTGATATCAAACTCCTTCCCATTCCAATCCTGAGATAGCTTGAGATGTGATAGCCAACACCTTCCCATTCCAATCCTGAGACCCTTCCTATACCATGAGATGTGATATCTCAATGCTTCTAATACCAAACCTGAGACCCGTCCTAAAACATGAGATGTGAGATCCAAATCCTTCCCCTTCCAAACCTGAGACCCTTCCTATAGCTTGAGATGTGATATCAAACTCCTTCCCATTCCAATCCCGAGATAGCTTGAGATGTGATATCCAACTCCATCCCATTCCAATCCTGAGACCCTTCCGATAGCATGAGATGTGACAGCTCAATGCTTCTAATATCAAAACTGAGACCCTCCCTATAGTATGGGATGTGATATCTAAGTCCTTCCCATTCCTATCCTGAGACCCTTCCGATAGCAGAGATGTGATATCTCAATGCTTATACCAAACCTGATGACCCATCCTATGGCATGAGATGTGATATCCAACTCCTTCCCATTGCAATCCTGAGTTCCTTCCTATAGCATGAGATGTGATATCTCAATGCTTCTATCAAACCTGAGACCCTTCCTTTAGCATGAGATGTGATATCCAACTCCTTGCCATTCCAATCCTGAGACCCTTCCTATAACATGAGATGTGATATCCAACTCCTTCCCATTCCAATCCTGAGACTCCTCCTATAGCATGAGATGTGATATCTCAATGCTTCTAATACCAAACCTGGGAACCCTCCTATAACATGAGATATGAGATCCCAATCCTTCCCCTTCCAAACCTGAGACCCTTCCTTTAGCATGAGATGTGATATCCAAATCCTTCCCATTCCAATCCTGAAACCTTTCCTATAGCATGAGATGTGATAGCTCAATGTTTCTAATAAAAAACCTGAGACCCTTCCTATAGCAAGAGATGTGATATCCAAATCCTTCCCATTCCAATCCTGAGACCCTTCCTATAACGAGATGTGATATCCAACTCCTTCCCATTCCAACCTGAGACACTTCCTATAGCATGAGAAGGGATATCCAAATCCTTCCCATTCCAATCCTGAGATCCTTCCTATAACATGATGTGATATCCAATTCCTTCCCATTCCAAACCTGAGACCCTTCCTATTGGATGAGATGTGATATCCAACTCCTTCCCATTCCAATCCTGAGACCCTTCCTATACCATGAGATGTGATATCTCAATGCTTCTAATACCAAACCTGGGACCCGCCCTATAACATGAGATATGATATCCAAATCCTTCCCCTTCCAAACCTGAGACCCTTCCTTTAGCATGAGATGTGATATCTTAATGCTCCTAAAACCAAACCTGAGAACCATCCTATAACATGTGAAATCCAAATCCTTCCCTTTCCAAACCTGAGACCCTTCCGATAGCATGAGATGTGATATCTCAATGCTACTAAAACCAAACATGAGAACCATCCTATAACATGAGATGTGAAATCCAAATCCTTCCCTTTCCAAACCTGAGACCCTTCCTATAGCTTGAGATGTGATATCAAACTCCTTCCCATTCCAATCCTGAGATAGCTTGAGATGTGATAGCCAACTCCTTCCCATTCCAATCCTGAGACCCTTCCTATACCATGAGATGTGATATCTCAATGCTTCTAATACCAAACCTGAGACCCGTCCTAAGACATGAGATGTGAGATCCAAATCCTTCCCCTTCCAAACCTGAGACCCTTCCTATAGCTTGAGATGTGATATCAAACTCCTTCCCATTCCAATCCTGAGATAGCTTGAGATGTGATATCCAACTCCATCCCATTCCAATCCTGAGACCCTTGCGATAGCATGAGATGTGATAGCTCAATGCTTCTAATATCAAAACTGAGACCCTCCCTATAGTCTGAGATGTGATATCTAAGTCCTTCCCATTCCTATCCTGAGACCCTTCCGATAGCAGAGATGTGATATCTCAATGCTTATACCAAACCTGATAACCCTTCCTATGGCATGAGATGTGATATCCAACTCCTTCCCATTCCAATCCTGAGTTCCTTCCTATAGCATGAGATGTGATATCTCAATGCTTCTATCAAACCTGAGACCCTTCCTTTAGCATGAGATGTGATATCCAACTCCTTCCCATTCCAATCCTGAGTTCCTTCCTATAGCATGAGGTGTGATATCTCAATGCTTCTATCAAAACAGAGACCCTTCCTTTAGCATGAGATGTGATATCCAACTCCTTGCCATTCCAATCCTGAGACCCTTCCTATAACATGAGATGTGATATCCAAATCCTTCACATTCCAATCCGGAGACCCTTCCTATAGCATGAGATGTGATATCTCAATGCTTCTAATACCAAACCTGAGATCCCTCCTATAACATGAGATGTGATATCCAACTCCTTCCCATTCCAAACCTGAGACCCTTCCGATAGCATGAGATGTGATATCTCAATGCTTCAAAAACCAAACATGAGAACCATCCTATAACATGAGATGTGAAATCCAAATCCTTCCCTTCCCAAACCTGAGACTCTTCCTATAGCATGAGATGTGATATCTCAATGCTTCTACCAAACCTGAAACCCTTCCTATAGCATGAGATGTGATATCCAACTCCTTCCCATTCCAATCCTGAGACACTTCCTATAGCATGAGATGTGATATCACAATGCTTCTAATACCAAACCTGAGACCCCTCCTATAACATGAGATGTGATATCCAAATCCTTCCCCTTCCAAACCTGAGACCCTTCCTTTAGCATGAGATGTGATATCCAGCTCCTCCCATTCCAATCCTGAGACCCTTCCGATAGCATGAAATGTGATATCCCAATGCTTCTACCAAACCTGAGACCCTTCCTATAGCTTGAGATGTGATATCCAACTCCTTCCCATTCCAATTCTGAGACCCTCCTATACCATGAGACTTGATATCGCAATGCTTCTAATACCAAACCTGAGACCCATCCTATAACATGAGATGTGATATCCAAATCCTTCCCCTTCCAAACCTTAGACCCTTCCTTTATCTTGAGATGTGATATCCAACTCCTTCACATTCCAATCCTGAGACCCTTCCGATATCATGAGATTTGTTATCTCAAAGCTTCTGATATCAAACTTGAGACCCTCCCTATAGCATGAGATGTGACATCCAAGTCCTTCCCATTCCAATCCTGAGACGCTTCCTATAGCATGAGATGTGATATCTCAATGCTTCTACCAAACCTGAAACCCTTCCTATAGCATGAGATGTGATATCAAACTCCTTCCCATTCAATGTGATATCCAACTCCGTCCCATTCCAATCCTGAGACCCTTCCTATACCATGAGATGTGATATTTCAATGCTTCTAATACCAAACCTAAGACCCGTCCTAAAACATGAGATATGAGATCCGAATCCTTCCCCTTCCAAACCTGAGACCCTTCCTATAGCATGAGATGTTATATCTTAATGCTTCTAAAACCAAACCTGAGAACCATCCTATAACATGTGAAATCCAAATCCTTCCCTTTCCAAACCTGTTAGGAAAGATTTCGTAATTGTAGGGAATTTTCCTTCCATGTGGCAACCCCTAAACTTTTTGCTGTTGTTTTTCACCTTGTTCTTGACTTTGCCAGAGAAGTGCAGCCTTCTGCCGCACTCCTCTGGGCTTTCACTCCTTTTCTTATGGGGAAACTGACATGCCCTTAAGACAGTCAGTACCGGGGAACGCTGTTTCCCGTAGTTTCTTTTATCGTGTTGCGGCTTTAGTGCAACATGACACAAGAGGGCACTGTAAGCTAAGTTACAGCTCTCTTGGGTCTCTAGCCTTCTACAGGCCCTAGATACTCTTTTAGGATGGTATTTGATCGGTGCAAGTCATTCAGGGACTGGAATGGTGGCAGCGATCGTTTTGTTTATTTTGAGCTCCTTTTGGCGTTCTGAGCACGTTTTTCGCACTGAACCCAAAATGGTGGCCTGGCTCCCAAAATGGCCAGACCACGAGGCTCCTTTGTCCTGTCCACTGACCGTCTTGCTCCCTTCACCTTCCCCAGGTCGGGCGACCCGGGGCCTTCCTTATTTGGGCATGTACTTTCCCGCGAAACGTGGTTGCTTTCGCGGGCTTCTACATGTCGTTTGTGTGCCTCCAGGGTGTGGGCTGGGATGTCTGGTCCCAATACACATCCTGGGTGCCAGAGAGTCTAGGGTGGTGTGAATGCCTGGGACCACCGTGGTCCGTGATTGGTCCACGTATGGTATGTGTGTTGATGTGCGGATCTCCCATTGGCTCCCCTCCGTTTTGGCGCGAAGGGAACCGTGGATAAGAGGGGGCTGGAAACACCACTACCATGTCGATCTCCTGAGTTCTCACGAACGAAGGAATACAGGAGCCAAGTATCCTGCAACCAAGAGGCTGGACCGAGGAATCGCTGGTGACCCGCTGAAGGAATCCTCCTTTGCACTGCTGTCGTCCTGTGAAACCCTTTCCTCCTTGGATCGAACCAGAAGGCCTGTACTGGTGCTTCGACCTTTGGAATAGCAGGAACAGCTATTCCCGGCGACTTCATCATCTCCTGCCAAGTAAGCCTTCGGAAGTGTCTCTGGGCCATCCAGTTGACTGACCAGCTTACAAGGGAGTCCTGCTCTGTAACTGCTGCCAGGTTGTGTTGTATTTCGAGTCCTTGTCACTCTCCCACGCTTCGTACGCTTGGCGTTCCCAAGGCTGAAGGGAGGAGTGTACATTTGGCTTGAATACACACGGCCGCTCCGTTGTCCTGCTGCGGCAACAAAACTGTGCTGGTTTCGTCGATTGGGACGTCTTTTTGCTCTACACGACTACGAGGCGTTCCCTGCTCTTCTGAACCTGCCAGCTGCTGAAACTAACGTGGAGAAGCCTGGGTCTGCTTGCTTCGGGGACCGGTGAGTAGTTTAGCTAGGATCTGGTCGCCCTCCTGCAGTATCCCATTGCCTTTCCCTGCTGTGTAAAAACAGCACCCTTTTGCCGTACTCGCGCTCTGCTTCTGCTCGCTGTGGAGGCTGCGCTTGAGTTGCGGAACCTGTTCTCCTTCTGCTGTGCACTAACCCGAACTGCCTGACTTCCTCCGAAGAGCTTCCCCTTTTGCCCGTTGGCACCGGCGTGGCAGGTACTTTGAGCACAAGGCTCCACTCTTCGCAGGGCTCAGACTTCCATCTAGTTAGGTGCCTCTGAAGGTGAACTGAGTCTAAAGCGTTATCGCACTGCCTGTTTTCCTTTCCTTTCAGGTGGACTACATATTTCGTGCTTTAAACGCTTGCGACTGTGTATTTGTATATATATTGTGTTGATATGGTATGTGTTGGTTTAATATTGTGATATTGTGATTTTCTCGCTACGGTCGTTGTTTTAAAGGCCTTAAAATAAATGTGTTTATATTTTTGATATGACAACTGTTTGGAGTAGTTTGTAAGCGCTCTTGCTTTGTGTGCTCATTGCGGGCTTTCAGTCACCCTCACCCCTCTTGAGACCTAGTCTTGACCGCCGCGATCGCTACCTTGATTGGTCTGGCTTGTCCAGAGGTTACCCTGTTCCAAGTAATTAGGTTGGCCTTCTGAACTTCTGCGCCACCAGGACAGAGTTCAGAAATCCGTCTTAACAAAACCTGAGACCCTTCCGATAGCATGAGATGTGATATCTCAATGCTACTAAAAACCAAACATGAGAACCATCCTATAACATGAGATGTGAAATCCAAATCCTTCCCTTTCCAAACCTGAGACCCTTCCTATAGCTTGAGATGTGATATCAAACTCCTTCCCATTCCAATCCTGAGATAGCTTGAGATGTGATATCCAACTCCATCCCATTCCAATCCTGAGACCCTTGCGATAGCATGAGATGTGATAGCTCAATGCTTCTAATATCAAAACTGAGACCCTCCCTATAGTATGAGATGTGATATCGAAGTCCTTCCCATTCCTATCCTGAGACCCTTCCGATAGCAGAGATGTGATATCTCAATGCTTATACCAAACCTGATAACCCTTCCTATGGCATGAGATGTGATATCCAACTCCTTCCCATTCCAATCCTGAGTTCCTTCCTATAGCATGAGATGTGATATCTCAATGCTTCTATCAAACCTGAGACCCTTCCTTTAGCATGAGATGTGATATCCAACTCCTTGCCATTCCAATCCTGAGACCCTTCCTATAACATGAGACGTGATATCCAACTCCTTCCCATTCCAATCCTGAGTTCCTTCCTATAGCATGAGGTGTGATATCTCAATGCTTCTATCAAAACTGAGACCCTTCCTTTAGCATGAGATGTGATATCCAACTCCTTGCCATTCCAATCCTGAGACCCTTCCTATAACATGAGATGTGATATCCAAATCCTTCACATTCCAATCCGGAGACCCTTCCTATAGCATGAGATGTGATATCTCAATGCTTCTAATACCAAACCTGAGATCCTTCCCATAACATGAGATGTGATATCCAACTCCTTCCCATTCCAAACCTGAGACCCTTCCGATAGCATGAGATGTGATATCTCAATGCTTCAAAAACCAAACATGAGAACCATCCTATAACATGAGATGTGAAATCCAAATCCTTCCCTTCCCAAACCTGAGACTCTTCCTATAGCATGAGATGTGATATCTCAATGCTTCTACCAAACCTGAAACCCTTCCTATAGCATGAGATGTGATATCCAACTCCTTCCCATTCCAATCCTGAGACACTTCCTATAGCATGAGATGTGATATCACAATGCTTCTAATACCAAACCTGAGACCCCTCCTATAACATGAGATGTGATATCCAAATCCTTCCCCTTCCAAACCTGAGACCCTTACTTTAGCATGAGATGTGATATCCAGCTCCTCCCATTCCAATCCTGAGACCCTTCCGATAGCATGAGATGTGATATCTCAATGCTTCTGATATCAAAACTGAGACCCTCCCTATAGCATGAGATGTGATATCTAAGTCCTTCCCATTCCAATCCTGAGACCCTTCCGATAGCAG
This sequence comes from Ambystoma mexicanum, assembly GCF_040938575.1. Classification (NCBI taxonomy): domain Eukaryota; kingdom Metazoa; phylum Chordata; class Amphibia; order Caudata; family Ambystomatidae; genus Ambystoma; species Ambystoma mexicanum. The sequence goes on from NC_090934.1 coordinate 1,143,339,718, forward strand.
AGATGTGATATTTCAATGCTTATACCAAACCTGAGACCCTTCCTATAGCATGAGATGTGATATCCAACTCCTTCCGATTCCAATCCTGAGACCCTTCCTATAGCATGAGATGTGATATCGCAATGCTTCTACCAAAACTGAGACCCTTCATTTAGCATGAGATGTGATATCCAACTCCTTCCCATTCCAATCCTGAGACCCTTCCTATAGCATGAGATGTGATATCTCAATGCTTCTAATACCAAACATGAGATCCTTCCTATAACATGAGATGTGATATCCAACTCCTTCCCATTCCAATCCTGAGACCCTTCCTATAGCATGAGATGTGATATCTCAATGCTTCTAATACCAAACCTGAGATCCTTCCGATAGCATGAGATGTGATATTTCAATGCTTCTAATACCAAACCTGAGAACCTTCCTATAACATGAGATGTGATATCCAAATCCTTCCCCTTCTAAACCTGAGACCCTCCCTTTAGCATGAGATGTGATATCCAACTCCTTCCCATTCCAATCCTGATACCCTTCTGATAGCATGAGATGTGATATCTCAATGCCTCTAATACCAAACCTGAGATCCTACCTCTAACATGAAATGTGATATCCAACTCCTTCCCTTTCCAAACCTGAGAGCCTTCCTACAGCATGAGATGTGATATCCAAGTCCTTCCCATTCCAATCCTGAGACCCTTCCTATAGCATGAGATGGGATATCCAACTCCTTCCAAATCCAATCCTGATACCCTTCCGATAGCATGAGATGTGATATCCCAATGCTTCTACAAAACCTGAGACCCATACCATGGCATGAGATGTGATATCAAACTCCCATCCTATACCATGAGACTTGATATCTCAATGCTTCTAATACCAAACCTGAGACCGGTCCAATAACATGAGATGTGATATCCAAATCCTTCCCCTTCCAAACCTTAGACCCTTCCTGTATCATGAGATGTGATATCCAAGTCCTTCCCATTCCATTCCTGAGACCCTTCCTATAGCATGAGATGTGATATCTCAATGCTTCTAATACCAAACCTGAGACCCTTCCTATAACATGAGATGTGATATCCAAGTCCTTCCCATTCCAATCCTGAGACCCTTCCTATAGCATGAGATGTGATATCTCAATGCTTCTAATACCAAACCTGAGGCCCTTCCTATAACATGAATTGTGATATCCAAGTCCTTCCCATTCCAATCCTGAGACCCTTCCGATAGCAGAGATGTGATATCTCAATGCTTTTACCAAACCTGAGACCCTTCCGATAGCATGAGATGTGATATCTCAATGCTTCTAATATCAAACCTGAGATCCTTCCTATAACATGAGATGTGATGTCCAAATCCTTCCCCTTCCAAACCTTAGACCCTCCCTTTAGCATGAGATGTGATATCCAACTCCTTCCCATTCCAATCCTGAGACCCTTCTGATGGCATGAGATGTGATATCTCAATGCCTCTAATACCAAACCTGAGATCCTACCTCTAACATGAAATGTGATATCCAACTCCTCCCCCTTCCAACCCTGAGAGCCTTCCTATAGAATGAGATGTGATATCCAAGTCCTTCCCATTCCAATCCTGAGACCCTTCCTATAACATGAGATGTGATATCCAACTCCTTCCCATTCCAACCTTAGACCCTGCCTATAGCATGAGATGGGATATCCAACTCCTTCCAAATCCAATCCCGATACCCTTCCGATAGCATGTGATGTGATATCCCAATGCTTCTACAAAACCTGAGACCCATACCATGGCATGAGATGTGATATCAAACTCCTTCCCATTCCAATCCTGAGACACTTCCTATTGCTTGAGATGTGATATCCAACTCATTCCCATTCCAATTCTGAGACCCGTCCTATACCATGAGACTTGATATCTCAATGCTTCTAATACCAAACCTGAGACCGGTCCTATAACATGAGATGTGATACCCAAATCCTTCCCCTTTCCAAACCTTAGACCCTTCCTATAGCATGAGATGTGATATCTCAATGCTTCTAATACCAAACCTGAGACCCTTCCTATAACGAGATGGGATATCCAACTCCTTCCCATTCCAATCCTGAGACCCTTCCGATAGCAGAGATGTGATATCTCAATGCTTATACCAAACCTGAGACCCTTCCTATGGCATGAGATGTCATATAAAACTCCTTCCGATTCCAATCCTGAGACCCTTCCTATAGCATGAGATGTGATAACTCAATGCTTCTAATACCAAACCTGAGATCCTTCCTATAACATGAGATGTCATATACAACTCCTTCCGATTCCAATCCTGAGACCCTTCCTATAGCATGAGATGTGATATCTCAATGCTTCTAATACCAAACCTGAGATCCTTCCTATAACATGAGATGTGATATCAAACTCCTTCCCATTCCAAACCTGAGACCCTTCCGATAGCATGAGATGTGATATCTCAATGCTTCTAAAACCAAACATGAGAACCATCCTATAACATGAGATGTGAAATCCAAATCATTCCCTTTCCAAACCTGAGACCCTTCCTATAGCTTGAGATGTGGTATCAAACTCCTTCCCATTCAATGTGATATCCAACTCCTTCCCATTCCAATCCTGAGAACCTTCCTATACCATGAGATGTGATATTTCAATGCTTCTAATACCAAACCTGAGACCCGTCCTAAAACATGAGATGTGAGATCCAAATCCTTCCCCTTCCAAACTGAGACCTTTCCTTTAGCATGAGATGTTATATCTTAATGCTTCTAAAACCAAACCTGAGAACCATCATATAACATGTGAACTCCAAATCCTTCCCTTTCCAAACCTGAGACCCTTCCGATAGCATGAGATGTTATATCTTAATGCTTCTAAAACCAAACCTGAGAACCATGCTATAACATGTGAACTCCAAATCCTTCCCTTTCCAAACCTGAGACCCTTCCGATAGCATGAGATGTGATATCGCAATGCTACTAAAACCAAACATGAGAACCATCCTATTACATGAGATGTGAAATCCAAATCCTTCCCTTTCCAAACCTGAGACCCTTCCTATAGCTTGAGATGTGATATCAAACTCCTTCCCATTCCAATCCTGAGATAGCTTGAGATGTGATAGCCAACTCCTTCCCATTCCAATCCTGAGACCCTTCCTATACCATGAGATGTGATATCTCAATGCTTCTAATACCAAACCTGAGACCCGTCCTAAAACATGAGATGTGAGATCCAAATCCTTCCCCTTCCAAACCTGAGACCCTTCCTATAGCTTGAGATGTGATATCAAACTCCTTCCCATTCCAATCCCGAGATAGCTTGAGATGTGATATCCAACTCCATCCCATTCCAATCCTGAGACCCTTCCGATAGCATGAGATGTGACAGCTCAATGCTTCTAATATCAAAACTGAGACCCTCCCTATAGTATGAGATGTGATATCTAAGTCCTTCCCATTCCTATCCTGAGACCCTTCCGATAGCAGAGATGTGATATCTCAATGCTATACCAAACCTGATAACCCTTTCTATGGCATGAGATGTGATATCCAACTCCTTCCCATTCCAATCCTGAGTTCCTTCCTATAGCATGAGATGTGATATCTCAATGCTTCTATCAAACCTGAGACCCTTCCTTTAGCATGAGATGTGATATCCAACTCCTTGCCATTCCAATCCTGAGACCCTTCCTATAACATGAGACGTGATATCCAACTCCTTCCCATTCCAATCCTGAGTTCCTTCCTATAGCATGAGGTGTGATATCTCAATGCTTCTATCAAAACTGAGACCCTTCCTTTAGCATGAGATGTGATATCCAACTCCTTGCCATTCCAATCCTGAGACCCTTCCTATAACATGAGATGTGATATCCAAATCCTTCACATTCCAATCCGGAGACCCTTCCTATAGCATGAGATGTGATATCTCAATGCTTCTAATACCAAACCTGAGATCCTTCCTATAACATGAGATGTGATATCCAACTCCTTCCCATTCCAAACCTGAGACCCTTCCGATAGCATGAGATGTGATATCTCAATGCTTCAAAAACCAAACATGAGAACCATCCTATAACATGAGATGTGAAATCCAAATCCTTCCCTTCCCAAACCTGAGACTCTTCCTATAGCATGAGATGTGATATCTCAATGCTTCTACCAAACCTGAAACCCTTCCTATAGCATGAGATGTGATATCCAACTCCTTCCCATTCCAATCCTGAGACACTTCCTATAGCATGAGATGTGATATCACAATGCTTCTAATACCAAACCTGAGACCCCTCCTATAACATGAGATGTGATATACAAATCCTTCCCCTTCCAAACCTGAGACCCTTCCTTTAGCATGAGATGTGATATCCAGCTCCTCCCATTCCAATCCTGAGACCCTTCCGATAGCATGAGATGTGATATCTCAATGCTTCTGATATCAAAACTGAGACCCTCCCTATAGCATGAGATGTGATATCTAAGTCCTTCCCATTCCAATCCTGAGACCCTTCCGATAGCAGAGATGTGATATTTCAATGCTTATACCAAACCTGAGAGCCTTCCTACAGCATGAGATGTGATATCCAAGTCCTTCCCATTCCAATCCTGAGACCCTTCCAATAGCATGAGATGGGATATCCAACTCCTTCCAAATCCAATCCTGATACCGTTCCGATAGCATGAGATGTGATATCCCAATGCTTCTACAAAACCTGAGACCCATACCATGGCATGAGATGTGATATCAAACTCCCGTCCTATACCATGAGACTTGATATCTCAATGCTTCTAATACCAAACCTGAGACCGGTCCAATAACATGAGATGTGATATCCAAATCCTTCCCCTTCCAAACCTTAGACCCTTCCTGTATCATGAGATGTGATATCCAAGTCCTTCCCATTCCATTCCTGAGACCCTTCCTATAGCATGAGATGTGATATCTCAATGCTTCTAATACCAAACCTGAGACCCTTCCTATAACATGAGATGTGATATCCAAATCCTTCCCATTTCAATCCTGAGACCCTTCCTATAACATGAGATGTGATATCCAACTCCTTCCCATTCCAACCTGAGATCCTTCCTATAGCATGAGAAGGGATATCCAACTCCTTCCCATTCCAATCCTGAAACCCTTCCTATAGCATGAGATGTGATATCTCAATGTTTCTAATAAAAAACCTGAGACCCTTCCTATAGCAAGAGATGTGACATCCAAATCTTTCCCATTCCAATCCTGAGATCCTTCCTATTGGATGAGATGTGATATCCAACTCCTTCCCATTCCAATCCTGAGACCCTTCCTATACCATGAGATGTGGTATCTCAATGCTTCTACCAAAACTGAGACCCTTCCTTTAGCATGAGATGTGATATCCAACTCCTTCCCATTCCAATCCTGAGACCCTTCCTATAGCATGAGATCTGATATCTCAATGCCTCTAATACCAAACCTGAGATTCTTCCTATAACATGAGATGTGATATCTCAATGCTTCTAATACCAAACCTGAGACCCTCCCTTTAGCATGAGATGTGATATCCGACTCCTTCCCATTCCAATCCTGAGACCTTTCTGATAGCATGAGATGTGATATCTCAATGCCTCTAATACCAAACCTGAGATTCTTCCTATAACATGAGATGTGATATCTCAATGCTTCTAATACCAAACCTGAGACCCTCCCTTTAGCATGAGATGTGATATCCGACTCCTTCCCATTCCAATCCTGAGACCCTTCTGATAGCATGAGATGTGATATCTCAATGCCTATAATACCAAACCTGAGATCCTTCCGATAGCATGAGATGTGATATCTCAATGCTTCTAATACCAAACCTGAGATCCTTCCTATAACATGAGATGTGATATCCAAATCCTTCCCCTTCCAAACCTGAGACCCTCCCTTTAGCATGAGATGTGATATCCAACTCCTTCCCATTCCAATCCTGAGACCCTTCCGATAGCAGAGATGTGATATCTCAATGCTTATACCAAACCTGAGACCCTTCCTATGGCATGAGATGTCAAATACAACTCCTTCCGATTCCAATGCTGAGACCCTTCCTATAGCATGAGATGGGATATCTCAATGCTTATACCAAACCTGAGACCCTTCGTATACCATGAGATGTGATATTTCAATGCTTCTAATACCAAACCTGAGACCCGTCCTAAAACATGAGATGTGAGATCCAAATCCTTCCCCTTCCAAACTGAGACCTTTCCTTTAGCATGAGATGTTATATCTTAATGCTTCTAAAACCAAACCTGAGAACCATCCTATAACATGTGAACTCCAAATCCTTCCCTTTCCAAACCTGAGACCCTTCCGATAGCATGAGATGTTATATCTTAATGCTTCTAAAACCAAACCTGAGAACCATGCTATAACATGAGATGTGATATTTCAATGCTTCTAATACCAAACCTGAGACCCGTCCTAAAACATGAGATGTGAGATCCAAATCCTTCCCCTTCCAAACTGAGACCTTTCCTTTAGCATGAGATGTTATATCTTAATGCTTCTAAAACCAAACCTGAGAACCATCCTATAACATGTGAACTCCAAATCCTTCCCTTTCCAAACCTGAGACCCTTCCGATAGCATGAGATGTTATATCTTAATGCTTCTAAAACCAAACCTGAGAACCATGCTATAACATGTGAACTCCAAATCCTTCCCTTTCCAAACCTGAGACCCTTCCGATAGCATGAGATGTGATATCGCAATGCTACTAAAACCAAACATGAGAACCATCCTATTACATGAGATGTGAAATCCAAATCCTTCCCTTTCCAAACCTGAGACCCTTCCTATAGGTTGAGATGTGATATCAAACTCCTTCCCATTCCAATCCTGAGATAGCTTGAGATGTGATAGCCAACTCCTTCCCATTCCAATCCTGAGACCCTTCCTATACCATGAGATGTGATATCTCAATGCTTCTAATACCAAACCTGAGACCCGTCCTAAAACATGAGATGTGAGATCCAAATCCTTCCCCTTCCAAACCTGAGACCCTTCCTATAGCTTGAGATGTGATATCAAACTCCTTCCCATTCCAATCCCGAGATAGCTTGAGATGTGATATCCAACTCCATCCCATTCCAATCCTGAGACCCTTCCGATAGCATGAGATGTGACAGCTCAATGCTTCTAATATCAAAACTGAGACCCTCCCTATAGTATGAGATGTGATATCTAAGTCCTTCCCATTCCTATCCTGAGACCCTTCCGATAGCAGAGATGTGATATCTCAATGCTATACCAAACCTGATAACCCTTCCTATGGCATGAGATGTGATATCCAACTCCTTCCCATTCCAATCCTGAGTTCCTTCCTATAGCATGAGATGTGATATCTCAATGCTTCTATCAAACCTGAGACCCTTCCTTTAGCATGAGATGTGATATCCAACTCCTTGCCATTCCAATCCTGAGACCCTTCCTATAACATGAGACGTGATATCCAACTCCTTCCCATTCCAATCCTGAGTTCCTTCCTATAGCATGAGGTGTGATATCTCAATGCTTCTATCAAAACTGAGACCCTTCCTTTAGCATGAGATGTGATATCCAACTCCTTGCCATTCCAATCCTGAGACCCTTCCGATAGCAGAGATGTGATATCTCAATGCTTATACCAAACCTGAGACCCTTCCTATGGCATGAGATGTCAAATACAACTCCTTCCGATTCCAATGCTGAGACCCTTCCTATAGCATGAGATGGGATATCTCAATGCTTATAACAAACCTGAGACCCTTCGTATAGCATGAGATGTGGTATCCAACTCCTTCCGATTCCAATCCTGAGACCCTTCCTATAGCATGAGATGTGATATCTCAATGCTTCTAATACCAAACCTGAGATCCTTATAACATGAGATGTGATATCCAACTCCTTCCCATTCCAAACCTGAGACCCTTACGATAGCATGAGATGTGATATCAAACTCCTTCCCATTCCAATCCTGAGATAGCTTGAGATGTGATATCCAACTCCTTCCCATTCCAATCCTGAGACCCTTCCTATACCATGAGATGTGATATCTCAATGCTTCTAATACCAAACCTGACACCCGTCCTAAAACATGAGATGTGAGATCCAAATCCTTCCCCTTCCAAACCTGAGATCTTTCCTTTAGCATGAGATGTGATATCCAACTCCGTCCCATTCCAATCCTGAGACCCTTCCTATAGCATGATATGTGATATCACAATGCTTCTAATACCAAACCTGAGATCCTTCCTATAACATGAGATGTGTATCCAACTCCTTCCCATTCCAAACCTGAGACCCTTCCTATAGCATGAGATGTGATATCTTAATGCTTCTAAAACCAAACCTGAGAACCATCCAATAACATATGTGAAATCCAAATCCTTCCCTTTCCAAACCTGAGACCCTTCAGATAGCATGTGGTGTGATATCTCAATGCTTCTAAAACCAAACATGAGAACCATCCTATAACATGAGATGTGGAATCCAAATCCTTCCCTTTCCAAACCTGAGACCCTTCCTATAGCTTGAGATGTGCTATCAAACTCCTTCCCATTCCAATCCTGTGATAACTTGAGATGTGATATCCAACTCCTTCCCATTCCAATCCTGAGACCCTTCCTATACCATGAGATGTGATATCTCAATGCTTCTAATACCAAACCTGAGACCCGTCCTAAAACATGAGATGTGAGATCCAAATCCTTCCCCTTCCAAACCTGAGACCCTTCCTATAGCTTGAGATGTGATATCAAACTCCTTCCCATTCCAATCCTGAGATAGCTTGAGATGTGATATCTGTTAAGACGGATTTCTGAACTCTGTCCTGGTGGCGCACAAGTTCAGAAGGCCAACCTAATTACTTGGAACAGGGTAACCTCTGGACGAGCCAGACCAATCAAGGTAGCGATCGCGGCGGTCAAGACTAGGTCTCAAGAGGGGTGAGGGTGACTGAAACCCCGCAATGAGCACACAAAGCAAGATCACTTATAAACTACTCCAAACAGTTGTTATATAAAAAATATATACACATTTATTTTAAGGCCTTTAAAACAATGACCGTAGCGAGAAATTCACAATATCACAATATTAAACCAACACATACCATATCAACACAATATATATACAAATACGACAGTCGCAAGCGTTATATGCACGAAATGTGTAGTCCACCTAAAAGGGAAGGAAAACAGGCAGTGCGAAGTAATGCTTAGACCCAGTTCGCCTTCAGAGGCACCTAACTAGATGGAAGTCCGGGCCCTGCGAAGAGTGGAGCCTTGTGCTCAGAGTACCTGCACGCGCTGGTGCCAATGGGCAAAAGGAGAAGCTCTTCAAATTAAGTCAGGCAGTTTAGTTTAGTGCACAAAGAAGAAGAACAAGTTCCGCGACTCAAGCGCAGCCTCCACAGTGGGCAGAAGCAGAGCGCGAGTACGGACACGGGTGCTGTTTTACACAGCGGGGAAAAGCAATGGGCTCCTGCAGGAGGGCGACCAGATCCTAGCTATGCTACTCACCGGTCCCCGATGCAAGCAGACCCAGGCTTCTCCGCGTCAGTTTCAGCAGCTGGCAGGTTCAGAAGAGCAGGGAACGCCTTGTCGTCGTGTTGAGTAAAAAGACGTCCCAATCGAAGAAACCTGCACAGTTTGTTACCACAGCAGGGCAACGGGGCGGCCGTGTGTATTTGAGCCAAATGTACACTACTCACTTCAGACCTGGGAACGCCAAGTGTACGAAGCGTGTGAGAGTGACAAGGACCCGAAATACTACACAACCTGGCGGCGGTTACAGAGCAAGACTCCCGTGTAAGCTGGTCAGTCAACTGGATGGCCCAGAGACGCTTCCGAAGGCTTACTGGCAGGAGATGGTGAAGATGCCGAGAATAGCTGTTCCCGCTATTCCAAGGGTCGAAGTACCAGTACAGGCCTTCTGGTTCCATCAAAGGTGAAAAGGGTTTCACAAGGCGACAGCAGTGCAGAGGAGAAGTCCTTCAGCGGGTCACCAGCGATTCCTTGGTCTAGCCTCTTGGTTGCAGGATACTTGGCTCCTGTATTCCTTCGTTCGTGAGAACTCAGGAGATCGACCTGGTAGTGGTGTTTCCAGCCCCCTCTTATCCACGGTTCCCTTCGCGCCAAAACGGAGGGGACCCAATGGGAGATCCGCTCATCAACACTCACACCATTCGTGGACCAATCACGGACCACGGTGGTCCCAGGCATTCACACCACCCTAGACTCTCTGGCACCCAGGATGTGTATTGGGACCAGACATCCCAGCCCACACCCTGGAGGCACACACAAGACATGTAGAAGCCCGCGAAAGCATCTGTGTTTCGCGGGAAAGTACATGCCCAAATAAGGAAGGCCCCGGGTCGGCTCGACCTGGGGAAGGTGAAGGGAGCAAGACGGTCAGCGGACAGGACAAAGGAGCCTCGTGGTCTGGCCATTTTGGGAGCCAGGCCACCATTTTGGGTTAAGCGTGGAAAACACGCTTAGAACGCCAAAAGGAGCTCAAAATACAAAGAAACGATCGCTGCCACCATTCCCGTCCCTGAATTACTTGCACCGATCAGATACAATCCTAAACGAGTATCTAGGGCCTGTAGAAGGCTAGAGACCCAAGAGAGCTGTAACTTAGCTTACAGTGCCCTCTTGTGTCATGTTGCACGAAAGCCGCAACATGATAAAAGAAACTACGGGAAACAGCGTTCCCCGGTACTGACTGTCTTAAGGGCATGTCAGTTTCCCCGTAAGAAAGGAGCGAAAGCCCAGAGGAGTGCGGCAGAAGGCTGCACTTCTCTGGCAAAGTCAAGAACAAGGTGAAAAACAACAGCAAAAAGTTTAGGGGTTGCCACATGGAAGGAAAATTACCTACAATTACGAAATCTTTCCTAACACTCGCCCCTCCCAGACTATGGACAGGGGGAACTAATCCACCCCTGGATGAGTCTCTTGTTCAGGTCGGTTAAACATTCTGGACAACCCATCAGCATTGCTATGTTGGACACCTGGCCTATGCTCAATAGTGAAGTCGAAGCCTTGTAGACTTATGGACCACCTAAGCAACTTTGGATTCTCCCCCTTCATGTTCATTAGCCACTTTAACGGCTTATGGTCAGTTTGCACAGTGAAGTGGGTCCCATAGAGGTAGGGCCTCAGCTTCCTTAGGGCCCACACAACAGAGAAACATTCTTTCTCTACCGTGGACCATCTGAGCTCTCTGTCCTTAAGCTGGCGACTAATAAAACCGATAGGGTGTTCCTTACCCTTCTCATCTACTTGTGATAGTACAGCTCCTATCCCAGTGTCAGAGGTGTCCGTCTGCACGATAAAAGGTCTTTGATAATCAGGGGCCCTGAGGACAGGGGCCTGGCACAAGGAGTCTTTTAAGCCATTGAAGGCCTTCTCACACTCGTCGGTCCAAGTTACCTTCTTGGGTTTCTTCGGAGTTGTGAGGGCAGTCAGAGGAGCAGCTATGGTGCCATAGTCTGCCACAAAATTGCGGTAATACCCCGTGAGTCCTAAGAAGGCTCTCACTTGGGTTTGGGTAGTGGGGGTAGGCCAGTCTTGTACTGCTTGTACTTTACTGGGAAGAGGCTGTATCCTCCCTCCACCTACTTCATGTCCAAGGTAAACCACTGAGCCTTGTCCAATCTGGCATTTACTAGCCTTTATGGTCAGGTGTGCTTTCTGAAGAGCCTGGAGCACAATCCCGAGGTGTTTCACATGGTCTTCCCAGGTGGCACTGAAAACTGCTATATCGTCCAGATATGCAAGACAGAATTCGTCCAACCCATTCAACACATGATTCACAAGCCTCTGGAAAGTGGCAGGTGCATTCTTCAACCCGAACGGCATTACCCGGAATTGGTAAAGGCCGTCTGGAGTAGAAAATGCTGTCTTTTCCTTGGCATGTTCTGCTAAAGCTATTTGCCAATAGCCAGCAGTGAAGTCAAACGTGCTGAGGTACTTGGAGGCACCCAAAGTATCCACCAGCTCATCTGTTCGAGGCAAGGGGTGTGCATCTGTCTTGGTGACAGCATTCAGAGCCCTGTAATCCACGCAGAACCTCAATTCAGAAGTGCCTGCCTTTGGAACCAAAACCACAGGGCTGGACCAAGGACTACTAGAGGGTTCAATCACCCCAAGGTCTAACATCTTGTTGACCTCGGTCTTAATATAAGACCGTACTTTGTCTGACATCCTGTATCCCCTACTTTTGGTAGGTACACTGTCTCCTGTGTCAATGTTATGTTTGCACCAAGGTGTCAAACCAGGCGACTGTGAAAACAGGGGGGAAAACTGCCTAAGCAAACTTTTCACCTCAGCCTGCTGATCAGAAGTCAGGTGAGGGGCCACTCGGACACCCTCAAAGGAGCTATCTGAAGGACCGCTGTGGAACAGGTCGGGGAGAGGTTCAGACTCCTCTTCCTCAACATCTGAAGCTAGTAGCAGTGCTGCGATTTCGACTCTTGGTACGAAAGCCTTCAGCCTATTCACGTGAAACACTTTTGGAGCCTGTCCAGGCCTTCCAAGGTCCACTAAATAGTTAACCTCACCCAGGGGCTCCACCACTGTGTAAGGGCCTGACCATTTGTCCTGTAAGGCTCGCGGCCTTATGGGATTCATGATCAGGACTTGCTGACCAGGTGTAAAGTTGATGAGGGAAGCTTTCTGTTCGTACCAATGTTTCACCAGCGCTTGTCCTGCCTTCAATTTATCACTAGCCAAGCCCATCAGAAGTACCATCCGTTTTCTGAGCCCTAGCACATAATCAACTACGTTGGTAGTAACAGGGGGCGTGGGCATCTCCCATCCCTCTTTGACGATGGCTAAGGGTCCCCGTACGGGATGACCGAACAGAAGTTCGAAGGGGCTGAAGCCAACACCCTCCTGTGGTACCTCTCGGTAGGCAAACAGTAAGCATGGTAAAAGAAGATCCCATTTTCTTCTCTGAGGTTCCTCCAGAGCCCCAATCATGCTCTTTAACGTTCTGTTGAAACGTTCCACCAGACCATTGGTCTGGGGGTGGTATGCAGAAGAGAACTTGTAGGTGACCCCACATTCTTTCCACATAGCCTGCATATACTTCGACATAAAGTTGCTGCCACGATCCGACACAACTTCTTTAGGGAAGCCAACCCTAGTAAATATGCCGAGTAAAGCTTTTGCAACTGACTTGGCAGTTACAGTTTTCAATCGGATGGCCTCAGGATATCTGGTTGCATGGTCGACCAGCACCAGGATAAACCTATTGCCCGAGGATGTTTGCGGGTCAAGGGGACCAACGATGTCGATCCCTACCCTTTCAAATGGTACCCCCACAACTGGGAGCGGTACCAACGGAGCTTGGATTGTCGCGCCAACCTTACCAGACAACTGGCAGGAGGCACAACTCCTGCAGTGACTTTCTACTTGCACCCCCATCTTGGGCCAGTAGAAGTGCATGGATAACCTTTGCTTGGTCCTCTTCATACCAAGGTGACCAGCAAGGGGAACTTCATGCGCCAACTGCAGGAGGAAGGGCCTAACAGCAAGGGGAACCACCAACCTCCTATGGTCTCCTTCTGTAGACTCTGTGGGCTCACTATACAGGAGTCCACCTTCCCAATAAATCCTATGCGTCCCAGGAGGTTCACCCTCAAGCTGGGAGCAGGCCTGTCTCCTTAGGCCTTCCAGAGATGGGCACTCACGTTGGCCTTTACTGAATTCGTCCCTATCAGGACCTCCTTCAACTAACAAGTCTTTTAGTTCAGGATGATCGTTGGGGTCAAATAATTCAGGCATCGCCACCTCCTCGTCAGGCCCGGGCGATTGACCAACTTCCTCCACCACAGTGGTAGGCGAGCTCGGGGGAATATTCTCTTTCCCTCGTCGTGACTTGTCGACTCCTTCTGCCTTGGGTTTCCCCTTCGGCTGGGGCAGCGTATTGGTCTTGGCCAATGCTGCCCGTGCTTGAGACCGTGTGTAGGGTCTTTCGGCAGTGTCTCCTACGAGCCCTAAAGCTCTGAGATCATTACCTAACAAGACCTTTCCCGGGACGTTTCTCTGAATGCTCACTGGAATCCTGACTGCTGTACCATTTAAAGTAAGATTTACAGGTATTACTGGGAACATACGGAGTGGGCCGTCAGCCAACTTAGTGGGCATCAGAGTAGCTCTGGCAACTTCCTCTGAGTCTACCAAGGTAGAATCCACTACAGTGCAACTGCACCCACTATCCCTAAGAGCTGGAGTATCTACTCCATTGATCAGCACACTGTCTTTAAAGTAGTGCTTGGTATTATCCGGAATCCTAGCATAAGCCTCTGCGACTTTAGGCTCCCAGGAACCCAGGGACACTAAAACTACCTCAGCCTCTATCCCGCTGGGAAATGAGTCTGAGGAGAAGGATGCTCCTGTAATCTCTTCTTCCTCGTAGGAGGAGAAGGCCAGATTAGCGGAGTGGACCCCCAAAGGTCTAACCTTACACCGGGGATCCCCCTTCGGTGGTCAGTTGCTCCAAAAGCAAAACAAGATCCATTGGGTCTGTTTACATAGGGAGGCTTATTGTAACCAGAGTTTTGTCTCGGAGGCTGACCTCCACTACCCTGTGAGTTCTCTTGTGTCTTACCCTTACTTTTCTTTTTGTGGCCCTTATGAGAAGAAGATTTAGCAGATTCTCCACCCTCCATATCTTTGGACTTTTTCCCTTCCTCCTGCTTACCAGGATGAGTTTTGTCCTCATGGGACACTCGATGTGACACCCATAAGTCTGCTGCAATGGCCAGCTTCTTAGGATCTATCTCCTTCGAATCGGCCAAATGCTGCTTAAGCTCCGGGGAAGAAGATGCAAAAATGTGTTCCAGCATGACAAAATTTATCATGCCTTCGAAGGTAGAAACCTTATAACCTTCGACCCAGCCAGTTAAGTTTTTCAAGGATTCAGTGACATAAGATACCCAAGTACCACCTTCCTTTTTCTTATACTCTCTGAAACGTTTCAAATATTGGGCCGGAGTCTTCCCAAACTTTAAATTGAGAGTTTGCTTTAACATTGCGAAATCAGCTCGCTCAGCTTTCGACATTTCCATAATGGCACTACAGCCAGAATGGGGCAGTCTGCTGAGTAACCAAGCAATCTTATCAGCATTGTCAACTTGTTGAACTTCGCATGCATACTCAAACGCATTCAGCCAGTCCATAATGTCATTCCTTTCTTCATACACACTGAGCAGATCTTTCGGAAACCGTGGATGAGAGGAGGCCCCAGACCCATGTCCAGGACCCTTGGACCCATTTGCAAACTGAAGCTTGGCTAGTTCCAACTGGTGATCCCTGTCTTTTTGTTTTTCTGCCTGTTCGATTTTTAGTTTGGCTATGCTGAATTCAAGCTCCTGCTGCCTAAACCGCAGCTCTTGCTTCTTGAATTCAAGCATAGCCTCCCCATCAGCACTGGCAGAGGAAACATTAGACATCTCGTCGTCCCTGTCCTCGTGGTCGCGATGGATCAGTGCAGCGGCAGAACCGTCGGTTCTACCAGTGAGAGCAGCCCCACCACCTTCCGCACTGTCCTCAGAAGTTATAGCGTCAAGCTGCGCTTCTTGCCACACCACGATTCTTTGGATCATTTCCAATTTCGTGCCTTGAGAGGAAACACCTCTCTCCGCACACATCTTTTTCAGTGTTTCTGATTTGGAAGCATTTAAAGTTAACAAGGTATTTGTTTCCATACTGTTAGATAGGACTATGGCCTTTTTAAAGTTATACTACAACAATTCACTACGTGTCCTGGTTGGAATAACCTGAAATGCCTTAGTTCGTGCGCAGCACTGGATACCTTCAGTCGTATCCCACCGCTGTACACCAATTTGTTAAGACGGATTTCTGAACTCTGTCCTGGTGGCGCAGAAGTTCAGAAGGCCAACCTAATTACTTGGAACAGGGTAACCTCTGGACGAGCCAGACCAATCAAGGTAGCGATCGCGGCGGTCAAGACTAGGTCTCAAGAGGGGTGGGGGTGACTGAAAGCCCGCAATGAGCACACAAAGCAAGATCACTTACAAACTACTCCAAACAGTTGTTATATAAAAAATATATACACATTTATTTTAAGGCCTTTAAAACAATGACCGTAGCGAGAAAATCACAATATCACAATATTAAACCAACACATACCATATCAACACAATATATATACAAATATGACAGTCGCAAGTGTTATATGCACGAAATGTGTAGTCCACCTAAAAGGGAAGGAAAACAGGCAGTGCGAAGTAATGCTTAGACCCAGTTCGCCTTCAGAGGCACCTAACTAGATGGAAGTCCGGGCCCTGCGAAGAGTGGAGCCTTGTGCTCAAAGTATCTGCACGCGCTGGTGCCAATGGGCAAAAGGAGAAGCTCTTCAAAGGAAGTCAGGCAGTTTAGTTTAGTGCACAAAGAAGAAGAACAAGTTCCGCGACTCAAGCGCAGCCTCCACAGTGGGCAGAAGCAGAGCGCGAGTACGGACACGGGTGCTGTTTTACACAGCGGGGAAAAGCAATGGGCTCCTGCAGGAGGGCGACCAGATCCTAGCTATGCTACTCACCATTCCCCGATGCAAGCAGACCCAGGCTTCTCCGCGTCAGTTTCAGCAGCTGGCAGGTTCAGAAGAGCAGGGAACGCCTCGTCGTCGTGTTGAGTAAAAAGACGTCCCAATCGAAGAAACCCGCACAGTTTGTTACCACAGCAGGGCAACGGGGCAGCCGTGTGTATTTGAGCCAAATGTACACTACTCACTTCAGACCTGGGAACGCCAATTGTACGAAGCGTGTGAGAGTGACAAGGACCCGAAATATTACACAACCTGGCGGCGGTTACAGAGCAAGACTCCCGGGTAAGCTGGTCAGTCAACTGGATGGCCCAGAGACGCTTCCGAAGGCTTACTGGCAGGAGATGGTGAAGATGCCGAGAATAGCTGTTCCCGCTATTCCAAGGGTCGAAGTACCAGTACAGGCCTTCTGGTTCGATCAAAGGTGAAAAGGGTTTCACAAGGCGACAGCAGTGCAGAGGAGAAGTCCTTCAGCGGGTCACCAGCGATTCCTCGGTTTAGCCTCTTGGTTGCAGGATACTTGGCTCCTGTATTCCTTCGTTCGTGAGAACTCAGGAGATCGACCTGGTAGTGGTGTTTCCAGCCCCCTCTTATCCACGGTTCCCTTCGCGCCAAAACGGAGGGGACCCAATGGGAGATCCGCTCATCAACACTCACACCATTCGTGGACCAATCACGGACCACGGTGGTCCCAGGCATTCACACCACCCTAGACTCTCTGGCACCCAGGATGTGTATTGGGACCAGACATCTCAGCCCACACCCTGGAGGCACACACAAGACATGTAGAAGCCCGCGAAAGCATCTGTGTTTCGCAGGAAAGTACATGCCCAAATAAGGAAGGCCCCGGGTCGGCTCGACCTGGGGAAGGTGAAGGGAGCAAGACGGTCAGCGGACAGGACAAAGGAGCCTCGTGGTCTGGCCATTTTGGGAGCCAGGCCACCATTTTGGGTTAAGCGCTTAAAACGCGCTTAGAACGCCAAAAGGAGCTCAAAATACAAAGAAACGATCGCTGCCACCATTCCCGTCCCTGAATTACTTGCACCGATCAGATACAATCCTAAACGAGTATCTAGGGCCTGTAGAAGGCTAGAGACCCAAGAGAGCTGTAACTTAGCTTACAGTGCCCTCTTGTGTCATGTTGCACGAAAGCCGCAACATGATAAAAGAAACTACGGGAAACAGCGTTCCCCGGTACTGACTGTCTTAAGGGCATGTCAGTTTCCCCGTAAGAAAGGAGCGAAAGCCCAGAGGAGTGCGGCAGAAGGCTGCACTTCTCTGGCAAAGTCAAGAACAAGGTGAAAAACAACAGCAAAAAGTTTAGGGGTTGCCACATGGAAGGAAAATTACCTACAATTACGAAATCTTTCCTAACAATATCCAACTCCTTCCCATTCCAATCCTGAGACCCTTCCGATAGCATGAAATGTGATATCTCAATGCTTCTAATATCAAAACTGAGACCCTCCCTATAGCATGAGATGTGATATCTAAGTCCTTCCCATTCCTATCCTGAGACCCTTCCGATAGCAGAGATGTGATATCTCAATGCTTATACCAAACCTGAGACCCTTCCTATGGCATGAGATGTGATATCCAACTCCTTCCCATTCCAATCCTGAGACCCTTCCTATAGCATGAGATGTGATATCTCAATGCTTCTATCAAACCTGAGTCCCTTCCTTTAGCATGAGATGTGATATCCAACTCCTTCCCATTCCAATCCTGAGAGCCTTCCGATAGCATGAAATGTGATATCTCAATGCTTCTAATATCAAAACTGAGACCCTCCCTATAGCATGAGATGTGATATCTAAGTCCTTCCCATTCCTA
The DNA here is from genome assembly GCF_040938575.1 of Ambystoma mexicanum. NCBI lineage: Eukaryota > Metazoa > Chordata > Amphibia > Caudata > Ambystomatidae > Ambystoma > Ambystoma mexicanum. Next base: position 1,143,358,108 of record NC_090934.1, read on the forward strand.
TCCTGAGACCCTTCCGATAGCAGAGATGTGATATCTCAATGCTTATACCAAACCTGAGACCCTTCCTATGGCATGAGATGTGATATCCAACTCCTTCCCATTCCAATCCTGAGACCCTTCCTATAGCATGAGATGTGATATCTCAATGCTTCTATCAAACCTGAGTCCCTTCCTTTAGCATGAGATGTGATATCCAACTCCTTCCCATTCCAATCCTGAGAGCCTTCCGATAGCATGAAATGTGATATCTCAATGCTTCTAATATCAAAACTGAGACCCTCCCTATAGCATGAGATGTGATATCTAAGTCCTTCCCATTCCTATCCTGAGACCCTTCCGATAGCAGAGATGTGATATCTCAATGCTTATACCAAACCTGAGACCCTTCCTATGGCATGAGATGTGATATCCAACTCCTTCCCATTCCAATCCTGAGACCCTTCCTATAGCATGAGATGTGATATCTCAATGCTTCTATCAAACCTGAGTCCCTTCCTATAGCATGAGATGTGATATCTCAAAGCTTCTAATACCAAACCTGGGACCCGTCCTATAACATGAGATATGATATCCAAACCATGCATCACCACCGAAACCATCAAAGGTGCACTCATCAATGCGAGATCTGTAGTCGCCCATGCCCTAGACATAGCCGACATTATCTCCATCAATGATCTCGACTTCATAGCTATTACAGAGACCTGGCTCCACCCAGCGTCTGGCCCCTCTCTATCACTTGCTATACCCAATGACTATACCATCTACCGTGCAGACAGACAAACAGCTAAAGGTGGTGGAGTAGCCATTATTGCAAAAAGCTCCATCAACATAAGACACATACAAAACCAATCCCTGCCATCAGCGGAACTACTCACCCTCAAACTATCCACAACGCACACAAGCACAATCACCATCCACCTCATTTACAGACCGCCAGGCCCTATACTATCCTTTAATGACGACATAGCCCTTTTACTCTCTAACAATATCAAACCTAACTCTCGACTACTCATCCTAGGAGACTTTAATCTAGGTCTCAATGATGAGAAAGAGGACAAAGCTAACACTGTCGCCAACACCATTTCAGAATTAGGACTCACCCACCATATCGCACAACCCACACACAACAAAGGCCGAATCCTTGACTGGATAGCTGACCTTAACTGCAACACCACCATCCTTTCCAACACTCCATGCGCTTGGACCGATCACCACCTCATTACCTTCACCATCAACAAAGGCACTCAAACACCAGGGCCTTCCCCCTATGCCCCACCCACACTCACAAGAAACAACAAAAATATCACAGTAGAGAAACTCCTCCCGTTACTCCAACCCATCATCGACTTCTCACCCACCATGACCAACCCTACTGAACTAGTAGAGTTATACAACACAACCATCCTTAAGGCCATTAACACCATAGCACCACTCAAGCTTCGGAAAGCCAAACCACGCGCACACCTCAATTCTTGGTTCACCCCCGAACTAAAAACACTCCGCAAATCCAAAAGACAAGCTGAATTAGCATGGAAACAGTCACCATCCACTATTAATAAGACATCTTACACACTGGCCTCGAACATCTATAAGTCAGCCATCATCCAGTCTAAAAAAAACATGTACAATGAAAGAATCTGCAACGCCAAATCCAATACCAAAGAGCTCTTCAATATCCTGAGAGAACTCGAATCACCTTCCCCCATTCCAGACACTTGCAACAAAGACATCCACTGGTGCACGAACATTCAGGAAGCACTCCTAGGCAAAATTGCCACGCTACAAGCCAAAATCCTGACAAAGAAAGAAAGCCTCACCCTCACTGATAACATCACCCCCTCTACACACACCTACACCACCCCCAAAATGATGACATTAACCTCTTTGAGTTTTCCACCATAACCATCAAAGAGGTTGAAGAAATAATCTACTCTCTTAAACCATCCAAATGCCAAGGTGACACTTGCCCGGCCCCAGTCATTAAAGATGCAGCCAAACAACTTGCTCCTTTCATCACTTCCCTCATCAATTCATCTTTCACATCCAACGTAGTGCCCAACAACCTCAAGGACTCCTGGGTTCTTCCTTTACTTAAGAAGCCCACCCTTGACCCAAATGTCCCCACCAACTACAGACCCTTTCGACTGTACCCTTCCTACTAAAAATCCTTGACAGAGCTGCCTATCTCCAGATACAGAACCACCTTGAGAAAAATAACTTACTCGGACTCAGACAATCAGGATTCCGCCCCAAACACGGCACTGAGACCGCCCTGATTGACCTTAAGACACAGATGGACAACATTAAAGACAATGGCAAACTGGTCCTCCTTCTCCTTCTTGACTTATCGGCCGCCTTCGACCTGGTCAACCACGACATCCTCTGCAAACATCTATCCTCAGCAGCCAAATTCTCAGATAATGCCAATGCATGGATCCAATCCTTCCTTAACAACAGATCCATGAGAGTCTTCGCACCCACAGCCTCTGCCAACCCAGCCCCAGTCACTTGCGGTGTCCCCCAGGGCTCCTGCGTCTCCCCCACTCTATACAATGTGTTCACAAAAACCCCTCTTTGACATATTGGACCGCTTGGGTGTCATCTACACCAACTACGCAGATGACACCCAAATACTGATCCCTTTAACAGGCGACTACTCCACCGACCTCACTGCTCTCAACAACATTTACTCCATTATCCAAGAATGGATGGCCAAGCATGACCTATGCCTCAATGACGACAAGACCGAGCTTCTTCTCCTAGGTTCCCAACCCAGACTTAATAAACTCGACAAACTCTATCAGGCATTCACTATAGACGGCAATAACATCATTGTCTCTAACAGCGCCAAAACCCTAGGAATCTACCTCGACTCCTCCCTCACACTGACAAGACAGATCAATTCCATCTCATCCGCCACTGCTTACACCTGTAAGCTCATCAATGCCAGCAGACCTTACCTCTCACCATCCAACTGCACCACCTTAGCCAGAGCGCTAGTCCTCTCCAAAGTCGACTACTGCAATGCCCTATACTTGGGCACCAGTCAGAAAAACATTAACAAACTACAAGTCGTACAAAACAACGCCTTGCGAGCAGCCCTGAACATACCTAAACATGAACACATTTCGGACGCCAGACGCTCCTGCCATTGGCTATCCATACCACAAAGAATTGAATATAAAACCATCTCACTCACACACAAATGCCTAGCTAACCAAGCACCCAGATACCTATCCGACAACCTCACTCACCACACCCCAGCGCGCCCTACCAGATCAGCTCAAACACACTGCTTAAATATCCCAAGATTTGAGCTCCAAAAAGCAGGTGGCTCTAGCTTCCCCGTGCTTGCCTCCAAACTCTGGAATTCACTTCCACTCGAGCTGAGATCAGAACCGTCCTTTCACAGATTTAGACACAACACCAAAACATGGCTTCTATCCAAAGAAACGTAAACTGCCTAGCCCTACCTTACTAGCATGCACCAAGACTGTAAATTTGTAAATATGTAAATCGGTCTGTACATTACCTCTAACTGCGTGATAATGTCCCAAATGTATTGCTCTCATCCACCTTGACCATGCTATACCATATATGTAACTATCTGTAATTGAAACTGATTGACAACTCCCTCAATCTCTGTTACTGGTCCCCTAAAACCATATTTTATCATATTGTACTGTTGTATTAATCTTGTTGTATTCATCTCAAGCGCCTGGATGCCCCAGGGCCAGGCGGCGCTATACAAATAATAAACTAAACTAAACTAAACTAAATCCTTCCCCTTCCAAAACTGAGACCCTTCCTTTAGCATGAGATGTGATATCCAAATCCTTCCCATTCCAATCCTGAAACCCTTCCTATAGCATGAGATGTGATATCTCAATGTTTCTAATAAAAAACCTGAGACCCTTCCTATAGCAAGAGATGTGATATCCAAATCCTTCCCATTCCAATACTGAGACCCTTCCTATAACATGAGATGTGATATCCAACTCCTTCCCATTCCAACCTGAGACCCTTCCTATAGCATGAGAAGGGATATCCAACTCCTTCCCATTCCAATCCTGAAACCCTTCCTATAGCATGAGATGTGATATCTCAATGTTTCTAATAAAAAACCTGAGACCCTTCCTATAGCAAGAGATGTGACATCCAAATCCTTCCCATTCCAATCCTGAGATCCTTCCTATTGGATGAGATGTGATATCCAACTCCTTCCCATTCCAATCCTGAGACCCTTCCTATACCATGAGATGTGATATCTCAATGCTTCTACCAAAACTGAGACCCTTCCTTTAGCATGAGATGTGATATCCAACTCCTTCCCATTCCAATCCTGAGACCCTTCCTATAGCATGAGATGTGATATCTCAATGCCTCTAATACCAAACCTGAGATTCTTCCTATAACATGAGATGTGATACCTCAATGCTTCTAATACCAAACCTGAGACCCTCTCTTTAGCATGAGATGTGATATCCGACTCCTTCCCATTCCAATCCTGAGACCCTTCTGATAGCATGAGATGTGATATCTCAATGCCTCTAATACCAAACCTGAGATTCTTCCTATAACATGAGATGTGATATCTCAATGCTTCTAATACCAAACCTGAGACCCTCCCTTTAGCATGAGATGTGATATCCGACTCCTTCCCATTCCAATCCTGAGACCCTTCTGATAGCATGAGATGTGATATCTCAATGCCTATAATACCAAACCTGAGATCCTTCCGATAGCATGAGATGTGATATCTCAATGCTTCTAATACCAAACCTGAGCTCCTTCCTATAACATGAGATGTGATATCCAAATCCTTCCCCTTCCAAACCTGAGACCCTCCCTTTAGCATGAGATGTGATATCCAACTCCTTCCCATTCCAATCCTGAGACCCTTCCGATAGCAGAGATGTGATATCTCAATGCTTATACCAAACCTGAGACCCTTCCTATGGCATGAGATGTGGTATCCAACTCCTTCCGATTACAATCCTGAGACCCTTCCTATAGCATGAGATGTGATATCTCAATGCTTCTAATACCAAACCTGAGATCCTTCCTATAACATGAGATGTGATATCCAACTCCTTCCCATTCCAAACCTGAGACCCTTCCGATAGCATGAGATGTGATATCAAACTCCTTCCCATTCCAATCCTGAGATAGCTTGAGATGTGATATCCAACTCCTTCCCATTCCAATCCTGAGACCCTTCCTATACCATGAGATGTGATATCTCAATGCTTCTAATACCAAACCTGACACCCGTCCTAAAACATGACATGTGAGATCCAAATCCTTCCCCTTCCAAACCTGAGATCTTTCCTTTAGCATGAAATGTGATATCCAACTCCTTCCCATTCCAATCCTGAGACCCTTCCTATAGCATGATATGTGATATCACAATGCTTCTAATACCAAACCTGAGATCCTTCCTATAACATGAGATGTGTATCCAACTCCTTCCCATTCCAAACCTGAGACCCTTCCTATAGCATGAGATGTGATATCTTAATGCTTCTAAAACCAAACCTGAGAACCATCCAATAACATAGATGAAATCCAAATCCTTCCCATTCCAATCCTGAGACCCTTCCTATACCATGAGATGTGATATCTCAATGCTTCTAATACCAAACCTAAGACCCGTCCTAAAACATGAGATGTGAGATCCAAATCCTTCCCCTTCCAAACCTGAGACCCTTCCTATAGCTTGAGATGTGATATCAAACTCCTTCCCATTCCAATCCTGAGATAGCTTGAGATGTGATATCCAACTCCTTCCCATTCCAATCCTGAGACCCTTCCGATAGCATGAAATGTGATATCTCAATGCTTCTAATATCAAAACTGAGACCCTCCCTATAGCATGAGATGTGATATCTAAATCCTTCCCATTCCTATCCTGAGACCCTTCCGATAGCAGAGATGTGATATCTCAATGCTTATACCAAACCTGAGACCCTTCCTATGGCATGAGATGTGATATCCAACTCCTTCCCATTCCAATCCTGAGACCCTTCCTATAGCATGAGATGTGATATCTCAATGCTTCTATCAAACCTGAGTCCCTTCCTTTAGCATGAGATGTGATATCCAACTCCTTCCCATTCCAATCCTGAGACCCTTCCTATAGCATGAGATGTGATATCTCAAAGCTTCTAATACCAAACCTGGGACCCGTCCTATAACATGAGATATCATATCCAAATCCTTCCCCTTCCAAACCTGAGACCCTTCCTTTAGCATGAGATGTGATATCCAAATCCTTCCCATTCCAATCCTGAAACCCTTCCTATAGCATGAGATGTGATATCTCAAAGCTTCTAATACCAAACCTGGGACCCGTCCTATAACATGAGATATCATATCCAAATCCTTCCCCTTCCAAACCTGAGACCCTTCCTTTAGCATGAGATGTGATATCCAAATCCTTCCCATTCCAATCCTGAAACCCTTCCTATAGCATGAGATGTGATATTTCAATGTTTCTAATAAAAAACCTGAGACCCTTCAAATAGCAAGAGATGTGATATCCAAATCCTTACCATTTCAATACTGAGACCCTTCCTATAACATGAGATGTGATATCCAACTCCTTCCCATTCCAATCCTGAAACCCTTCCTATAGCATGAGATGTGATATCTCAATGTTTCTAATAAAAAACCTGAGACCCTTCCTATAGCAAGAGATGTGACATCCAAATCCTTCCCATTCCAATCCTGAGATCCTTCCTATTGGATGAGATGTGATATCCAACTCCTTCCCATTCCAATCCTGAGACCCTTCCTATACCATGAGATGTGATATCTCAATGCTTCTACCAAAACTGAGACCCTTCCTTTAGCATGAGATGTGATATCCAACTCCTTCCCATTCCAATCCTGAGACCCTTCCTATAGCATGAGATGTGATATCTCAATGCCTCTAATACCAAACCTGAGATTCTTCCTATAACATGAGATGTGATACCTCAATGCTTCTAATACCAAACCTGAGACCCTCCCTTTAGCATGAGATGTGATATCCGACTCCTTCCCATTCCAATCCTGAGACCCTTCTGATAGCATGAGATGTGATATCTCAATGCCTCTAATACCAAACCTGAGATTCTTCCTATAACATGAGATGTGATATCTCAATGCTTCTAATACCAAACCTGAGACCCTCCCTTTAGCATGAGATGTGATATCCGACTCCTTCCCATTCCAATCCTGAGACCCTTCTGATAGCATGAGATGTGATATCTCAATGCCTATAATACCAAACCTGAGATCCTTCCGATAGCATGAGATGTGATATCTCAATGCTTCTAATACCAAACCTGAGCTCCTTCCTATAACATGAGATGTGATATCCAAATCCTTCCCCTTCCAAACCTGAGACCCTCCCTTTAGCATGAGATGTGATATCCAACTCCTTCCCATTCCAATCCTGAGACCCTTCCGATAGCAGAGATGTGATATCTCAATGCTTATACCAAACCTGAGACCCTTCCTATGGCATGAGATGTCAAATACAACTCCTTCCGATTCCAATGCTGAGACCCTTCCTATAGCATGAGATGGGATATCTCAATGCTTATACCAAACCTGAGACCCTTCCTATAGCATGAGATGTGGTATCCAACTCCTTCCGATTCCAATCCTGAGACCCTTCCTATAGCATGAGATGTGATATCTCAATGCTTCTAATACCAAACCTGAGATCCTTCCTATAACATGAGATGTGATATCCAACTCCTTCCCATTCCAAACCTGAGACCCTTCCGATAGCATGAGATGTGATATCAAACTCCTTCCCATTCCAATCCTGAGATAGCTTGAGATGTGATATCCAACTCCTTCCCATTCCAATCCTGAGACCCTTCCTATACCATGAGATGTGATATCTCAATGCTTCTAATACCAAACCTGACACCCGTCCTAAAACATGACATGTGAGATCCAAATCCTTCCCCTTCCAAACCTGAGATCTTTCCTTTAGCATGAAATGTGATATCCAACTCCTTCCATTTCCAATCCTGAGACCCTTCCTATAGCATGATATGTGATATCACAATGCTTCTAATATCAAAACTGAGACCCTCCCTATAGCATGAGATGTGATATCTAAGTCCTTCCCATTTCTATCCTGAGACCCTTACGATAGCAGCGATGTGATATCTCAATGCTTATACCAAACCTGAGACCCTTCCTATGGCATGAGATGTGATATCCAACTCCTTCCCATTCCAATCCTGAGACCCTTCCTATAGCATGAGATGTGATATCTCAATGCTTCTATCAAACCTGAGTCCCTTCCTTTAGCATGAGATGTGATATCCAACTCCTTCCCATTCCAATCCTGAGACCCTTCCTATAGCATGAGATGTGATATCTCAAAGCTTCTAATACCAAACCTGGGACCCGTCCTATAACATGAGATATCATATCCAAATCCTTCCCCTTCCAAACCTGAGACCCTTCCTTTAGCATGAGATGTGATATCCAAATCCTTCCCATTCCAATCCTGAAACCCTTCCTATAGCATGAGATGTGATATTTCAATGTTTCTAATAAAAAACCTGAGACCCTTCCAATAGCAAGAGATGTGATATCATAATCCTTACCATTTCAATACTGAGACCCTTCCTATAACATGAGATGTGATATCCAAATCCTTCCCCTTCCAAACCTGAGACCCTTCCTTTAGCATGAGATGTGATATCCAAATCCTTCCCATTCCAATCCTGAAACCCTTCCTATAGCATGAGATGTGATATTTCAATGTTTCTAATAAAAAACCTGAGACCCTTCCAATAGCAAGAGATGTGATATCATAATCCTTACCATTTCAATACTGAGACCCTTCCTATAACATGAGATGTGATATCCAACTCCTTCCCATTCCAACCTGAGACCCTTCCTATAGCATGAGAAGGGATATCCAACTCCTTCCCATTCCAATCCTGAAACCCTTCCTATAGCAAGAGATGTGACATCCAAATCCTTCCCATTCCAATCCTGAGATCCTTCCTATTGGATGAGATGTGATATCCAACTCCTTTGCATTCCAATCCTGAGACCCTTCCGATAGCATGAGATATGATATCTCAATGCCTCTAATACCAAACCTGAGATTCTTCCTATAACATGAGATGTGATATCTCAATGCTTCTAATACCAAACCTGAGACCCTCCCTTTAGCATGAGATGTGATATCCGACTCCTTCCCATTCCAATCCTGAGACCCTTCTGATAGCATGAGATATGATATCTCAATGCCTCTAATACCAAACCTGAGATTCTTCCTATAACATGAGATGTGATATCTCAATGCTTCTAATACCAAACCTGAGACCCTCCCTTTAGCATGAGATGTGATATCCGACTCCTTCCCATTCCAATCCCGAGACCCTTCTGATAGCATGAGATGTGATATCTCAATGCCTCTAATACCAAACCTGAGATCCTTCCGATAGCATGAGATGTGATATCTCAATGCTTCTAATACCAAACCTGAGATCCTTCCTATAACATGAGATGTGATATCCAAATCCTTCCCCTTCCAAACCTGAGACCCTCCCTTTAGCATGAGATGTGATATCCAACTCCTTCCCATTCCAATCCTGAGATCCTTCTGATAGCATGAGATGTGATATCTCAATGCCTCTAATACCAAACCTGATATCCTACCTCTAACATGAAATGTGATATCCAACTCCTTCCCCTTCCAAACCTGAGAGCCTTCCTATAGCATGAGATGGGATATCCAACTCCTTCCAAATCCAATCCTGATACCCTTCCGATAGCATGAGATGTGATATCCCAATGCTTCTACAAAACCTGAGACCCGTACATGGCATGAGATGTGATATCAAACTCCTTCCCATTCCAATCCTGAGACCCTTCCTATAGCTTGAGATGTGATATCCAACTCCTTCCCATTCCAATTCTGAGACCCTTCCTATAGCATGAGATGTGATATCTCAATGCTTCTAATACCAAACCTGAGACCCTTCCTATAACATGAGATGTGATATCCAAGTCCTTCCCATTCCAATCCTGAGACCCTTCCTATAGCATGAGATGTGATATCTCAATGCTTCTAATACCAAACCTGAGACCCTTCCTATAACATGAGATGTGATATCCAAGTCCTTCCCATTCCAATCCTGAGACCCTTCCTATAGCTTGAGATGTGATATCCAACTCCTTCCCATTCCAATTCTGAGACCCGTCCTATACCATGAGATGTGATATCTCAATGCTTCTAATACCAAACCTGAGACCCTTCCTATAACGAGATGGGATATCCAACTCCTTCCCATTCCAATCCTGAGACCCTTCCGATAGCAGAGATGAGATATCTCAATGCTTATACCAAACCTGAGACCCTTCCTATGGCATGAGATGTCATATACAACTCCTTCCGATTCCAAACCTGAGACCCTTCCTATAGCATGAGATGGGATATCTCAATGCTTATACCAAACCTGAGACCCTAGCTATAGCATGAGATGTGATATCCAACTCCTTCCCATTCCAATCCTGAGACCCTTCCTATAGCTTGAGATATGATATCCAACTCCTTCCCATTCCAATCCTGAGACCCTTCCTATAGCTTGAGATGTGATATCCAACTCCTTCCCATTCCAATCCTGAGACCCTTCCTATAGCATGAGATGTGATATCTCAATGCTTCTAATACCAAACCTGAGATCCTTCCTATAACATGACATGTGATATCCAAATCCTTCCACTTCCAAACCTGAGACCCTCCCTTTAGCATGAGATGTGATATCCGACTCCTTCCCATTCCAATCCTGAGACCCTTCTGATTACTTTATCATGAGATGTGATATCCAACTCCTTCCCATTCCAATCCTGAGACCCTTCCTATAGCATGAGATGTGATATCTCAATGCTTCTAATACCAAACCTGAGACCCTTCCTATAACATGAGATGTGATATCCAAGTCCTTCCCATTCCAATCCTGAGACCCTTCAGATAGCTTGAGATGTGATATCCAACTCCTTCCCATTCCAATTCTGAGACCCGTCCTATACCATGAGATGTGATATCTCAATGCTTCTAATACCAAACCTGAGACCCTTCCTATAACATGAGATGTGATATCCAAGTCCTTCCCATTCCAATCCTGAGACCCTTCCTATAGCTTGAGATGTGATATCCAACTCCTTCCCATTCCAATTCTGAGACCCGTCCTATACCATGAGATGTGATATCTCAATGCTTCTAATACCAAACCTGAGACCCTTCCTATAACGAGATGGGATATCCAACTCCTTCCCATTCCAATCCTGAGACCCTTCCGATAGCAGAGATGTGATATCTCAATGCTTATACCAAACCTGAGACCCTTCCTATGGCATGAGATGTCATATACAACTCCTTCCCATTCCAATCCTGAGACCCTTCCTATAGCATGAGATGTGATATCTCAATGCTTCTAATACCAAACCTGAGATCCTTCCTATAACATGACATGTGATATCCAAATCCTTCCACTTCCAAACCTGAGACCCTCCCTTTAGCATGAGATGTGATATCCGACTCCTTCCCATTCCAATCCTGAGACCCTTCTGATTACTTTATCATGAGATGTGATATCCAACTCCTTCCCATTCCAATCCTGAGACCCTTCCTATAGCATGAGATGTGATATCTCAATGCTTCTAATACCAAACCTGAGACCCTTCCTATAACATGAGATGTGATATCCAAGTCCTTCCCATTCCAATCCTGAGACCCTTCCTATAGCTTGAGATGTGATATCCAACTCCTTCCCATTCCAATTCTGAGACCCGTCCTATACCATGAGATGTGATATCTCAATGCTTCTAATACCAAACCTGAGACCCTTCCTATAACGAGATGGGATATCCAACTCCTTCCCATTCCAATCCTGAGACCCTTCCGATAGCAGAGATGTGATATCTCAATGCTTATACCAAACCTGAGACCCTTCCTATGGCATGAGATGTCATATACAACTCCTTCCGATTCCAAACCTGAGACCCTTCCTATAGAATGAGATGGGATATCTCAATGCTTATACCAAACCTGAGACCCTAGCTATAGCATGAGATGTGATATCCAACTCCTTCCCATTCCAATCCTGAGACCCTTCCTATAGCTTGAGATGTGATATCCAACTCCTTCCCATTCCAATCCTGAGACCCTTCCTATAGCTTGAGATGTGATATCCAACTCCTTCCCATTCCAATCCTGAGACCCTTCCTATAGCATGAGATGTGATATCTCAATGCTTCTAATACCAAACCTGAGATCCTTCCTATAACATGACATGTGATATCCAAATCCTTCCACTTCCAAACCTGAGACCCTCCCTTTAGCATGAGATGTGATATCCGACTCCTTCCCATTCCAATCCTGAGATCCTTCTGATTACTTTATCATGAGATGTGATATCCAACTCCTTCCCATTCCAATCCTGAGACCCTTCCGATATCATGAGATTTGTTATCTCAATGCTTCTAATATCAAACTTGACACCCTCCCTATAGCATGAGATGTGATATCCAAGTCCTTCCCATTCCAATCCTGAGACCCTTCCTATAGCATGATATGTGATATCTCAATGCTTCTAATACCAAACCTGAGACCCTTCCTATAACATGAGATGGGATATCCAACTCCTTCCCATTCCAATCCTGAGACCCTTCCGATAGCAGAGATGTGATATCTCAATGCTTATACCAAACCTGAGACCCTTCCAATAGCATGAGATGTGATGTCTCAATGCTTCTAATACAAAACCTGAGGCCCTTCCTATAGCAAGTGATGTGATATCCAACTCCTTCCCATTCCAATCCTGAGACCCTTCCGATAGCAGAGATGTGATATCTCAATGCTTATACCAAACCTGAGACCCTTCCTTTAGCATGAGATGTGATATCCAAATATCACTTCTCATGCTATAGGAAGTGTCTCAGGATTGGAATGGGAAGGAGTTGGATATCACATCTCATGTTATAGGAAGGATCTCAGGTTTGGTATTAGAAGCATTGAGACATCACATCTCATGCTATAGGAAGGGTATCAGGATTGGTATAAGCATTGAGATATCACATCTCTGCTATCGGAAGGGTCTCAGGATTGGAATGGGAAGGAGTTGGATATCCCATCTCGTTATAGGAGGGGTCTCAGGTTCGGTATTAGAAGCATTGAGATATCACATCTCATGGTATAGGAGGGGTCTCAGGTTTGGTATTAGAAGCATTGAGATATCACATCTCATGCTATAGGAAGGGTCTCAGGATTGGAATGGGAAGGACTTGGATATCACATCTCATGTTATACGAAGGGTCTCAGGTTTGGTATTAGAAGCATTGAGATATCACATCTCATGCTATAGGAAGGGTCTCAGAATTGGAATGGGAAGGAGCTGGATATCACATCTCATGCTAAAGGAAGGGTCTCAGGTTTGGAACGGGAAGGAGTTGGATATCACATCTCATGTTATAGGAAGGGTCTCAGGTGTGGTATAAGCATTCAGATATCACATCTCTGCTATCGGAAGTGTCTCAGGATTGGAATGGGAAGGAGTTGGATATCCCATCTCATGCTATAGGAAGGGTCTCAGGATTGGAATGGGAAGGAGTTTGATATCACATCTCATGCCATGTATGGGTCTCAGGTTTTGTAGAAGCATTGGGATATCACATCTCATGCTATCGGAAGGGTATCAGGATTGGATTTGGAAGGAGTTGGATATCACATCTCATGCTATCGGAAGGGTATCAGGATTGGATTTGGAAGGAGTTGGATATCCCATCTCATGCTATAGGAAGGGTCTCAGTTGGAATGGGAAGGAGTTGGATATCACATCTCATGCTATAGGAAGGCTCTCAGGTTTGGAAGGGGAAGGAGTTGGATATCACATTTCATGTTAGAGGTAGGATCTCAGGTTTGGTATTAGAGGCATTGAGATATCACATCTCATGCTATCAGAAGGATCTCAGGATTGGAATGGGAAGGAGTTGGATATCACATCTCATGCTAAAGGGACGGTCTCAGGTTTGGAAGGGGAAGGATTGGGATATCACATCTCATGTTATGGGAAGGATCTCAGGTTTGATGCTAGAAGCATTGATATATCACATCTCATGCTATCAGAAGGGTCTCAGGATTGGAATGGGAAGGAGTCGGATATCACATCTCATGCTAAAGGGAGGGTCTCAGGTTTGGTATTAGAAGCATTGAGATATCACATCTCATGTTATAGGAAGAATCTCAGGATTGGTATTAGAGGCATTGAGATATCACATCTCATGCTATCAGAAGGGTCTCAGGATTGGAATGGGAAGGAGTCAGATATCACATCTCATGCTAAAGGGAGGGTCTCAGGTTTGGTATTAGAAGCATTGAGATATCACATCTCATGTTATAGGAAGAATCTCAGGTTTGGTATTAGAGGCATTGAGATATCACATCTCATGCTATAGGACGGGTCTCAGAATTGGAATGGGAAGGAGTTGGATATCACATCTCAAGCTATAAGAAGGGTCTCAGGATTGGAATGGGAAGGACTTGGATATCACATCTCATGTTATAGGAAGGGTCTCAGGTTTGGTATTAGAAGCATTGAGATATCACATCTCATGCTATAGGAAGGGTCTCAGGATTGGAATGCGAAGGACTTGGATATCACATCTCATGTTATAGGAAGGGTCTCAGGTTTGGTATTAGAAGCATTGAGATATCACATCTCATGCTATAGGAAGGGTCTCAGGATTGGAATGGGAAGGACTTGGATATCACATCTCATGATAAAGGAAGGGTCTAAGGTTTGGAAGGGGAAGGATTTGGATATCACATCTCATGTTATGGGACCGGTCTCAGGTTTGGTATTAGAAGCATTGAGATATCAAGTCTCATTGTATAGGACGGGTCTCAGAATTGGAATGGGAAGGAGTTGGATATCACATCTCATGCCATGTATGGGTCTCAGGTTTTGTAGAAGCATTGAGATATCACATCTCATGCTATCGGAAGGGTATCAGGATTGGATTTGGAAGAAGTTGGATATCCCATCTCATGCTATAGGAAGGGTCTCAGGTTGGAATGGGAAGGAGTTGGATATCACTTCTCATGTTATAGGAAGGGTCTCAGGATTGGAATGGGAAGGACTTGGATATCACATCACATGCTATAGGAAGGCTCTCAGGTTTGGAAGGGGAAGGAGTTGGATATCACATTTAATGTTAGAGGTAGGATCTCAGGTTTGGTATTAGAGGCATTGAGATATCACATCTCATGCTATCAGAAGGGTCTCAGGATTGGAATGGGAAGGAGTTGGATATCACATCTCATGCTAAAGGGAGGGTCTCAGCTTTGGAAGGGGAAGGATTTGGAGATCACATCTCATGTTATAGGAAGGATCTCAGGTTTGGTATTAGAAGCATTGAGATATCACATCTCATGCTATCGGAAGGATCTCAGGTTTGGTATTAGAGGCATTGAGATATCACATCTCATGCTATCAGAAGGGTCTCAGGATTGGAATGGGAAGGAGTCGGATATCACATCTCATGCTAAAGGGAGGGTCTCAGGTTTGGAAGTGGAAGGATTTGGATATCACATCTCATGTTATAGGAAGGATCTCAGGTTTGGTATTAGAAGCATTGAGATATCACAACTCATGCTATAGGAAGGGTCTCAGGATTGGAATGGGAAGGAGTTGGATATCACATATCAAGCTATAGGAAGGGTCTCAGGATTGGAATGGGAAGTAGTTGGATATCACATCTCAAGCTATAGGAAGGGTCTCAGGATTGGAATGGGAAGGAGTTGGATATCACATCTCATGCTATAGGAAGGGTCTCAGGTTTGGTATAATCATTGAGATATCCCATCTCATGCTATAGGAAGGGTCTCAGGTTTGGAATCGGATGGAGTTGTATATGACATCTCATGCCATAGGAAGGGTCTCAGGTTTGGTATAAGCATTGAGATATCACATCTCTGCTATCAGAAGGGTCTCAGGATTGGAATGGGAAGGAGTTGGATATCCCATCTTGTTATAGGAAGGGTCTCAGGTTTGGTGTTAGAAGCATTGAGATATCATATCTCATGGTATAGGACGGGTCTCAGAATTGGAATGGGAAGGAGTTGGATATCACATCTCAAGCTATAGGAAGGGTCTCAGGATTGGAATGGGAAGGACTTGGATATCACATTTCATGATATAGGAAGGGTCTCAGGTTTGGTATTAGAAGCATTGAGATATCACATCTCATGCTATAGGAAGGGTCTCAGGATTGGAATGGGAAGGACTTGGATATCACATCTCATGTTATATGAAGGGTCTCAGGTTTGGTATTAGAAGCATTGAGATATCACATCTCATGCTATAGGAAGGGTCTCAGGATTGGAATGGAAAGGACTTGGATATCACATCTCATGCTATAGGAAGGGTCTCAGAATTGGAATGGGAAGGAGTTGGATATCACATCTCAAGCTATAGGAAGGGTCTCAGGTTTGTTATTA
Organism: Ambystoma mexicanum; assembly: GCF_040938575.1. NCBI lineage: Eukaryota > Metazoa > Chordata > Amphibia > Caudata > Ambystomatidae > Ambystoma > Ambystoma mexicanum. The sequence goes on from NC_090934.1 coordinate 1,143,374,633, forward strand.
GAAACATTGAGATATCACATCTCATGCTATAGGAAGGGTTTCAGGATTGGAATGGGAAGGATTTGTATATCACATCTCATGCTAAAGGAAGGGTCTCAGGTTTGGAAGGGGAAGGATTTGGATATCATATCTCATGTTATAGGACGAGTCCCAGGTTTGGTATTAGAAGCATTGAGATATCACATCTCATGGTATAGGAAGGGTCTCAGGATTGGAATGGGAAGGAGTTGGATATCCCTTCTCATGCTATAGGAAGGGTCTCAGGTTGGAATGGGAAGGAGTTGGATATCACATCTCATGTTATAGGAAGGGTCTCAGGATTGGAATGGGAAGGATTTGGATATCACATCTCTTGCTATAGGAAGGGTCTCAGGTTTTTTATTAGAAACATTGAGATATCACATCTCATGCTATAGGAAGGGTTTCAGGATTGGAATGGGAAGGATTTGGATATCACATCTCATGCTAAAGGAAGGGTCTCAGGTTTGGAAGGGGAAGGATTTGGATATCATATCTCATGTTATAGGACGGGTCCCAGGTTTGGTATTAGAAGCTTTGAGATATCACATCTCATGCTATAGGAAGGGTCTCAGAATTGGAATGGGAAGGACTTGGATATCACATCTCATGTTATAGGAAGGGTCTCAGGTTTGGTATTAGAAGCATTGAGATATCACATCTCATGATATAGGAAGGGTCTCAGAATTGGAATGGGAAGGAGTTGGAAATCACATCTCAAGCTATAGGAAGGGTCTCAGGATTGGAATGGGAAGGACTTGGATATCACATCTCATGTTATAGGAAGGGTCTCAGGTTTGGTATTAGAAGCATTGAGATATCACATCTCATGCTATAGGAAGGGTCTCAGGATTGGAATGGGAAGGACTTGGATATAACAAATCTCATGTTATAGGAAGGGTCTCAGGTTTGGTATTAGAAGCATTGAGATATCACATCTCATGCTATAGGAAGGGTCTCAGAATTGGAATGGGAAGGAGTTGGATATCACATCTCAAGCTATAGGAAGGGTCTCAGGATTGGAATGGGAAGGAGTTTGATATCACATCTCATGCCATGTATGGGTCTCAGGTTTTGTAGAAGCATTGGGATATCACATCTCATGCTATCGGCAGGGTATCAGGATTGGATTTGGAAGGAGTTGGATATCCCATCTCATGCTATAGGAAGGGTCTCAGGTTGGAATAGGAAGGAGTTGGATATCACATCTCATGTTATAGGAAGGGTCTCAGGATTGGAATGGGAAGGACTTGGATGTCACATCTCATGCTATAGGAAGGCTCTCAGGTTTGGAAGGGGAAGGAGTTGGATATCACATTTCATGTTAGAGGTAGGATCTCAGGTTTGGTATTAGAGGCATTGAGATATCACATCTCATGCTATCAGAAGGATCTCAGGATTGGAATGGGAAGGAGTTGGATATCACATCTCATGCTAAAGGGAGGGTCTCAGGTTTGGAAGGGGAAGGATTTGGATATCACATCTCATGTTATAGGAAGGATCTCAGGTTTGGTATTAGAAGCATTGAGATATCACATCTCATGCTATCGGAAGGATCTCAGGTTTGGTATTAGAGGCATTGAGATATCACATCTCATGCTATCAGAAGGGTCTCAAGATTGGAATGGGAAGGAGTCGGATATCACATCTCATGCTAAAGGGAGGGTCTCAGGTTTGGTATTAGAAGCATTGAGATATCACATCTCATGTTATAGGAAGAATCTCAGGTTTGGTATTAGAGGCATTGAGATATCACATCTCATGCTATAGGAAGGGTCTCAGGATTGGAATGGGAAGGAGTTGGATATCACATCTCATGCTAAAGGAAGGGTCTCAGTTTTGGTAGAAGCATTGAGATATCACATCTCATGGTATAGGAAGGGTCTCAGGATTGGAATGGGAAGGAGTTGGATATCACATCTCATCCAATAGGAAGGATCTCAGGATTGGAATGGGAAGGATTTGGATGTCACATCTCTTGCTATAGTAAGGGTCTCAGGTTTGTTATTAGAAACATTGAGATATCACATCTCATGCTATAGGAAGGGTTTCAGGATTGGAATGGGAAGGATTTGTATATCACATCTCATGCTAAAGGAAGGGTCTCAGGTTTGGAAGGGGAAGGATTTGGATATCATATCTCATGTTATAGGACGGGTCCCAGGTTTCGTATTAGAAGCATTGAGAAATCACATCTCATGGTATAGGAAGGGTCTCAGGATTGGAATGGGAAGGACTTGGATATCACATCTCATGCTATAGGAAGGCTCTCAGGTTTGGAAGGGGAAGGAGTTGGATATCACATTTAATGTTAGAGGTAGGATCTCAGGTTTGGTATTAGAGGCATTGAGATATCACATCTCATGCTATCAGAAGGGTCTCAGGATTGGAATGGGAAGGAGTTGGATATCACATCTCATGCTAAAGGGAGGGTCTCAGCTTTGGAAGGGGAAGGATTTGGAGATCACATCTCATGTTATAGGAAGGATCTCAGGTTTGGTATTAGAAGCATTGAGATATCACATCTCATGCTATCGGAAGGGTCTCAGAATTGGAATGGGAAGGAGTTGGATATCACATCTCAAGCTATAGGAAGGGTCTCAGGATTGGAATGGGAAGGAGTTTGATATCACATCTCATGCCATGTATGGGTCTCAGGTTTTGTTGAAGCATTGGGATATCACATCTCATGCTATCGGAAGGGTATCAGGATTGGATTTGGAATGAGTTGGATATCCCATCTCATGCTATAGGAAGGGTCTCAGGTTGGAATGGGAAGGAGTTGGATATCACATCTCATGCTATCAGAAGGGTCTCAGGATTGGAATGGGAAGGAGTCGGATATCACATCTCATGCTAAAGGGAGGGTCTCAGGTTTGGTATTAGAAGCATTGAGATATCACATCTCATGTTATAGGAAGAATCTCAGGTTTGGTATTAGAGGCATTGAGATATCACATCTCATGCTATAGGACGGGTCTCAGAATTGGAATGGGAAGGAGTTGGATATCACATCTCAAGCTATAAGAAGGGTCTCAGGATTGGAATGGGAAGGACTTGGATATCACATCTCATGTTATAGGAAGGGTCTCAGGTTTGGTATTAGAAGCATTGAGATATCACATCTCATGCTATAGGAAGGGTCTCAGGATTGGAATGGGAAGGACTTGGATATCACATCTCATGTTATAGGAAGGGTCTCAGGTTTGGTATTAGAAGCATTGAGATATCACATCTCATGCTATAGGAAGGGTCTCAGGATTGGAATGGGAAGGACTTGGATATCACATCTCATGCTATAGGAAGGATCTCAGTATTGGAATGGGAAGGAGTTGGATATCACATCAAAAGCTATAAGAAGGGTCTCAGGATTGGAATGGGAAGGACTTGGATATCACATCTCATGTTATAGGAAGGGTCTCAGGTTTGGTATTAGAAGCATTGAGATATCACATCTCATGCTATAGGAAGGGTCTCAGGATTGGAATGGGAAGGACTTGGATATCACATCTCATGCTATAGGACGGGTCTCAGAATTGGAATGGGAAGGAGTTGGATATCACATCTCAAGCTATAAGAAGGGTCTCAGGATTGGAATGGGAAGGACTTGGATATCACATCTCATGTTATAGGAAGGGTCTCAGGTTTGGTATTAGAAGCATTGAGATATCACATCTCATGCTATAGGAAGGGTCTCAGGATTGGAATGGGAAGGACTTGGATATCACATCTCATGCTATAGGAAGGGTCTCAGGATTGGAATGGGAAGGACTTGGATATCACATCTCATGATAAAGGAAGGGTCTAAGGTTTGGAAGGGGAAGGATTTGGATATCACATCTCATGATATAGGACCGGTCTCAGGTTTGGTATTAGAAGCATTGAGATATCAAGTCTCATTGTATAGGACGGGTCTCAGAATTGGAATGGGAAGGAGTTGGATATCACATCTCAAGCTATAGGAAGGGTCTCAGGATTGGAATGGGAAGGAGTTTGATATGACATCTAATGCCATGTATGGGTCTCAGGTTTTGTAGAAGCATTGAGATATCACATCTCATGCTATCGGAAGGGTATCAGGATTGGATTTGGAAGGAGTTGGATATCCCATCTCATGCTATAGGAAGGGTCTCAGGTTGGAATGGGAAGGAGTTGTATATCACATCTCATGTTATAGGAAGGGTCTCAGGATTGGAATGGGAAGGACTTGGATATCACATCTCATGCTATAGGAAGGCTCTCAGGTTTGGAAGGGGAAGGAGTTGGATATCACATTTCATGTTAGAGGTAGGATCTCAGGTTTGGTATTAGAGGCATTGAGATATCACATCTCATGCTATCAGAAGGGTCTCAGGATTGGAATGGGAAGGAGTTGGATATCACATCTCATGCTAAAGGGAGGGTCTCAGCTTTGGAAGGGGAAGGATTTGGAGATCACATCTCATGTTATAGGAAGGATCTCAGGTTTGGTATTAGAAGCATTGAGATATCACATCTCAAGCTATCGGAAGGATCTCAGGTTTGGTATTAGAGGCATTGAGATATCACATCTCCTGCTATCAGAAGGGTCTCAGGATTGGAATGGGAAGGAGTCGGATATCACATCTCATGCTAAAGGGAGGGTCTCAGGTTTGGAAGTGGAAGGATTTGGATATCACATCTCATGTTATAGGAAGGATCTCAGGTTTGGTATTAGAAGCATTGAGATATCACATCTCATGCTATAGGAAGGGTCTCAGGATTGGAATGGGAAGGAGTTGGATATCACATCTCAAGCTATAGGAAGGGTCTCAGGATTGGAATGGGAAGTAGTTGGATATCACATCTCAAGCTATAGGAAGGGTCTCAGGATTGGAATGGGAAGGAGTTGGATATCACATCTCATGCTATAGGAAGGGTCTCAGGTTTGGTATAAGCATTGAGATATCCCATCTCATGCTATAGGAAGGGTCTCAGGTTTGGAATCGGACGGAGTTGTATATCACATCTCATGCCATAGGAAGGGTCTCAGGTTTGGTATAAGCATTGAGATATCACATCTCTGGTATCGGAAGGGTCTCAGGATTGGAATGGGAAGGAGTTGGATATCCCATCTCGTTATAGGAAGGGTCTCAGGTTTGGTATTAGAAGCATTGAGATATCACATCTCATGGTATAGGACGGGTCTCAAAATTGGAATGGGAAGGAGTTGGATATCACATCTCAAGCTATAGGAAGGGTCTCAGGATTGGAATGGGAAGGACTTGGATATCACATCTCATGTTATAGGAAGGGTCTCAGGTTTGGTATTAGAAGCATTGAGATGTGATATCTCAATGCTTATACCAAACCTGAGACCCTTCCTATATCATGAGATGTGATATCCAACTACTTCCCATTCCAATCCTGAGTCCCTTCCTATAGCATGAGATGTGATATCTCAATGCTTCTAATACCAAACCTGAGACCCTTCCTATAGCTTGAGATGTGCTATCAAACTGCTTCCCATTCCAATCATGTGATAGCTTGAGATGTGATATCCAACTCCTTCCCATTCCAATCCTGAGACCCTTCCTATACCATGAGATGTGATATCTCAATGCTTCTAATACCAAACCTGAGACCCGTCCTAAAACATGAGATGTGAGATCCAAATCCTTCCCCTTCCAAACCTGAGACACTTCCTATAGCTTGAGATGTGATATCAAACTCCTTTCCATTCCAATCCTGAGATAGCTTGAGATGTGATATCCAACTCCTTCCCATTCCAATCCTGAGACCCTTCCGATAGCATGAAATGTGATATCTCAATGCTTCTAATATCAAAACTGAGACCCTCCCTATAGCATGAGATGTGATATCTAAGTCCTTCCCATTCCTATCCTGAGACCCTTCCGATAGCAGAGATGTGATATCTCAATGCTTATACCAAACCTGAGACCCTTCCTATGGCATGAGATGTGATATCCAACTCCTTCCCATTCCAATCCTGAGACCCTTCCTATAGCATGAGATGTGATATCTCAATGCTTCTATCAAACCCGAGTCCCTTCCTTTAGCATGAGATGTGATATCCAACTTCTTACCATTCCAATCCTGAGACCCTTCCTATAGCATGAGATGTGATATCTCAAAGCTTCTAATACCAAACCTGGGACCCGTCCTATAACATGAGATATGATATCCAAATCCTTCCCCTTCCAAACCTGAGACCCTTCCTATAGCATGAGATGTGATATCTCAATGCTTATACCAAACCTGAGACCCTTCCTATAGCATGAGATGTGATACCCAACTCCTTCCCATTCCAATCCTGAGACCCTTTCTATACCATGAGACTTGATATCTCAATGCTTCTAATACCAAACCTGAGACCAGTCCTATAACATGAGATGTGATACCGAAATCCTTCCCCTTCCAAACCTGAGACCCTTCCTATAGCATGAGATGGGATATCTCAATGCTTATACCAAACCTGAGACCCTTCCTATAGCATGAGATGTGATATACAGCTCCTTCCCATTCCAATCCTGAGACCCTTCCTATAGCTTGAGATGTGATATCCAACTCCTTCCCATTCCAATCCTGAGACCCTTCCTATAGCTTGAGATGTGATATCCAACTCCTTCCCTTTCCAAACCTGAGAGCCTATCTATAGCATGAGATGTGACATTCAAGTCCTTCCCATTCCAATCCGGAGCCCCTTCCTATAGCATGAGATGTGATATCTAAATGCTTCTAATACCAAACCTGAGACCCTTCCTATAGCATGAGATGTGATATCCAACTACTTCCCATTCCAATCCTGAGACCCTTCCTATAGCATGAGATGTGATATCCAACTCCTTCCATTCCAATCCTGAGACCCGTCCTATAGCATGAGATGTGATATCTCAATGCTTATACCAAACCTGAGACCCTTCCTATAGCATGAGATGTGATATCCAACTACTTCCCATTCCAATCCTGAGACCCTTCCTATAGCATGAAATGTGATATCCAACTCCTTCCCTTTCCAAACCTGAGAGCCTATCTATAGCATGAGATGGGATATCCAACTCCTTCCCATTCCAATCCTGAGACACTTCCGACAGCAGAGATGTGATATCTCAATGCTTATACCACACCTGAGACCCTTCCTATAACATGAGATGTGATGTCCAACTCCTTCCCGTTCCAAACCTGAGACCCTTCCTTTAGCATGAGATGTGATATCCAGCTCCTTCCCATTCCAATCCTAAGACCCTTCCTATAGCATGAGAAGTGATATCTCCATGCTTATACCAAACCTGAGACCCTTACTATAGCATGAGATGTGATATTCAACTCCTTCCCATTCCAATCCTGAGACTCTTCCTATAGCATGAGAAGTGATATCTCCATGCGTATACCAAACCTGAGACCCTTTCTATAGCATGAGATGTGATATCCAAATCCTTCCCATTCCAATCCTGAGACCCTTCCTATAGCATGAGATGTGATATCTCAATGCTTATACCAAACCAGAGACCCGTCCTATAACATGAGATGGGATATCCAACTCCTTCCCATTCCAATCCTGAGCCACTTCCGATAGCAGAGATGTGATATCTCAATGCTTATGCCAAACCTGAGACCCTTCCTATAACATGAGATGTGATATCCAACTCATTCCCGTTCCAAACCTGAGACACTTCTTATAGCATATGTGATATCCAACTCCTTCCCATTCCAAACATGAGACCCTTCCTATAGCAAGAATGTAATATCCAACTCCTACCCAATCCAATCCTGAGACCATTCCTATAGCATGAGATGTGATATATCAATGCTTCTAATACCAAACCTGATGTCCTTCCTATGACATGAAATGTGATATCCAAATCCTTCCCATTCCAAACCTGAGACCCTTCCTACAGCATGCGATGTGATATCTCAATGCTTCTAATATCAAACCTGAGACCCGTCCTATAACATGAGATGGGATATCCAACTCCTTCCCGTTCCAAACCTGATACCCTTCCTATAGCATGAGATGTGATATCCAATTCCTTCCCATCCCAATCCTTAGACACCTCCGATAGCAGAGATGTGATATCTCAATGCTTCTAATACCAAACTTGTGATCCTTCCTATAATAAGAGATGTGATATCCAAATCCTTCGCCTTCCAAACCTGAGACCCTCCCTTTAGCATGAGATGTGATATCTCAATGCCTCTAATACCAAACCTGAGATCCTTCCTCTAACATGAGATGTGATATCCAAATCCTTCCCTTTCCAAACCTGAGACCCTCCCTTTAGCATGAGATGTGATATCCAACTCCTTCCCATTCCAATCCTGAGACCCTTCTGATAGCATGAGATGTGATATCTCAATGCCTCTAATACCAAACCTGAAATCCTACCTCTAACATGAAATGTGATATCCAACTCCTTCCCTTTCCAAACGTGAGACCCTCCCTATAGCATGAGATGTGATATCCAAGTCCTTCCCATTCCAATCCTGAGACCCTTCCTATAGCATGAGATGTGATATCTCAATGCTTCTAATACCAAACCTGAGACCCTTCCTATAACATAAGATGGGATATCGAACTCCTTCCCATTCCAATCCTGAGACCCTTCCGATAGCAGAGATGTGATATCTTAATGCTTATACCAAACCTGAGACCCTTCCTGTGACATGAGATGTCATATACAACTCCTTCCCATTCCAATCCTGAGGCCCTTCCTATAGCATGAGATGTGATATCCAACTCCTTCCCATTCCAATCCTGAGACCCTTCCTATAGCATGAGATTTGATATCTCAATGCTTCTAACACCAAACCTGAGATCCTTCCGATAGCATGAGATGTGATATCTCAATGCTTCTAATACCAAACCTGAGATCATTCCTATAACACGAGATGTAATATCCAAATCCTTCCCCTTCCAAACCTGAGACCCTCCCTTTAGCATGAGATGTGATATCCAACTCCTTCCCATTCCAATCCTGAGACCCTTCCTATAGCATGAGATGTGATGTTTCAATGCTTCTAATACCAAACCTGAGATCCTTCCTATAACATGAGATGTGATATCCAACTCCTTCCCATTACAATCCTGAGACACTTCCTATAGCATGAGAAGTGATATCTCAATGCTTATACCAAACCTGAGACCCTTCCTACGGCATGAGATGTCATATACAACTCCTTCCCATTCCAATCCTGAGACCGTTCCTATAGCATGAGATTTGATATCTCAATGCTTCTAACACCAAACCTGAGATCCTTCCGATAGCATGAGATGTGATATCTCAATGTTTCTAATACCAAACCTGAGATCATTCCTATAACACGAGATGTAATATCCAAATCCTTCCACTTCCAAACCTGAGACCCTCCCTTTAGCATGAGATGTGATATCCAACTCCTTCCCATTCCAATCCTGAGACCCTTCCTATAGCATGAGATGTGATGTTTCAATGCTTCTAATACCAAACCTGAGATCCTTCCTATAACATGAGATGTGATATCCAACTCCTTCCCATTACAATCCTGAGACACTTCCTATAGCATGAGAAGTGATATCTCAATGCTTATACCAAACCTGAGACCCTTCCTGCGGCATGAGATGTCATATACAACTCCTTCCCATTCCAATCCTGAGACCCTTCCTATAGCATGAGATGTGATATCTCAATGCTTATACCAAACCTGAGACCCTTCCTATAGCATGAGATGTGATATCCAACTCCTTCCCATTCCAATCCTGAGACCCTTCCTATAGCATGAGATGTGATGTCTCAATGCTTCTAATACCAAACCTGAGATCCTTCCTATAACATGAGATGTGATATCCAACTCCTTCCATTCCAATCCTGAGACCCGTCCTATAGCATGAGATGTGATATCTCAATGCTTATACCAAACCTGAGACCCTTCCTATATCATGAGATGTGATATCCAACTACTTCCCATTCCAATCCTGAGACCCTTCCTATAGCATGAGATGTGATATCCAACTCCTTCCCTTTCCAAACCTGAGAGCCTATCTATAGCATGAGATGTGATATCCAAGTCCTTCCATTCCAATCCTGAGACCCGTCCTATACCATGAGATGTGATATCTCAATGCTTACACCAAACCTGAGACCCTTCCTATAGCATGAGATGTGATATCCAACTACTTCCCATTCCAATCCTGAGACCCTTCCTATAGCATGAGATGTGATATCCAACTCCTTCCATTCCAATCCTGAGACCCGTCCTATAGCATGAGATGTGATATCTCAATGCTTACACCAAACCTGAGACCCTTCCTATAGCATGAGATGTGATATCCAACTACTTCCCATTCCAATCCTGAGACCCTTCCTATAGCATGAGATGTGATATCCAACTCCTTCCCTTTCCAAACCTGAGAGCCTATCTATAGCATGAGATGGGATATCCAACTCCTTCCCATTCCAATCCTGAGACACTTCCGATAGCAGAGATGTGATATCTCAATGCTTATACCACACCTGAGACCCTTCCTATAACATGAGATGTGATATCCAACTCCTTCCCGTTCCAAACCTGAGACCCTTCCTTTAGCATGAGATGTGATATCCAGCTCCTTCCCATTCCAATCCTGAGACACTTCCGATAGCATGAGATGTGATATCTCAATGCTTCTAATATCAAAACTGAGACCCTCCCTATAGCATGATATGTGATATCTAAGTCCTTCCCATTCCAATCCGGAGACCCTTCCTATAGCATGAGATGTGATATCTCATTGCTTCTACCAAACCTGAGACCCTTCCTTTAGCATGAGATGTGATATCCAACTCCTTCCCATTCCAGTCCTGAGACCCTTCCTATAGCATGAGATATGATATCTCAATATTTCTAATACCAAACCTGAGATCCTTCCGATAACATGAGATGTGATATCCAAATCCTTCCCCTTCCAAGCCTGAGACCCTCCCTTTAGCATGAGATGTGATATCCAACTCCTTCCCATTCCAATCCTGAGACCCTTCTGATAGCATGAGATGTGATATCTCAATGCTTCTAATACCAAACCTGAGATCCTTCCTATAACATGAGATGTGATATCCAACTCCTTCCCATTCCAATCCTGAGACCCTTCCTATAGCATGAGAAGTGATATCTCCATGCGTATACCAAACCTGAGACCCTTCCTATAGCATGAGATGTGATATCCAACTGCTTCCCATTCCAATCCTGAGACCCTTCCTATAGCATGCGATGTGATATCTCAATGCTTCTAATGTCAGACCTGAGACCCGTCCTATAACATGAGATGGGATATCCAACTTCTTCCCGTTCCAAACCTGATACCCTTCCTATAGCATGAGATGTGATATCCAATTCCTTCCCATCCCAATCCTGAGACACCTCCGATAGCAGAGATGTGATATCTCAATGCTTCTAATACCAAACCTGAGACTCTTCCTATAACATGAGATGTGATATCCAACTCCTTCCCATTCCAATCCTGAGACCCTTCCTATAGCATGAGATGTGATATCCAACTCCTTCCCATTCCAAACCTGAGACCCTTCCTATAGCATGAGATGTGATATCCAACTCCTTCCCATTCCAATCCTGAGACCATTCCTATAGCATGAGAAGTGATATCTCCATGCGTATACCAAACCTGAGACCCTTCCTATAACATGAGATGTGATATCCAACTCATTCCCGTTCCAAACCTGAGACACTTCCTCTAGCATATGTGATATCCAACTCCTTCCCATTCCAAACATGAGACCCTTCCTATAGCAAGAATGTAATATCCAACTCCTACCCATTCCAATCCTGAGACCATTCCTATAGCATGAGATGTGATATATCAATGATTCTAATACCAAACCTGAGATACTTCCATTGACATGAAATGTGATATCCAAATCCTTCCCATTCCAAACCTGATACCCTTCCTATAGCATGAGATGTGATATCCAATTCCTTCCCATCCCAATCCTGAGACACCTCCGATAGCAAAGATGTGATATCTCAATGCTTCTAATACCAAACCTGAGACTCTTCCTATAAAATGAGATGTGATATCCAACTCCTTCCCGTTCCAAACCTGAGACCCTTCCTATAGCATGAGATGTGATATCCAACTCCTTCCCATTCCAATCCTGAGACCCTTCCTATAACATGAGATGGGAATATCCAACTCCTTCCCATTCCAATCCTGAGGCCCTTCCGATAGCAGAGATGTGATATCTCAATGCTTATACCAAACCTGAGATCCTTCCTATAACATGAGATGTGATATCCAACTCCTTCCCATTCCAATCCTGAGACCCTTCCTATAGCATGAGATGTGATATCTCACTGCTTATACCAAACCTGAGACCCTTCCTATAGCATGAGATGTGATATCCAACTCCTTCCCATTCCAATCCTGAGACCCTTCCTATAGCATGAGATGTGATATCTCAATGCTTCTAATATCAAACTTGAGACCCTCCCTATAGCATGAGATGTGATATCCAAGTCCTTCCCATTCCAATCCTGAGACACTTCCTATAGCATGAGATGTGATATCTCAATGCTTCTTATACCAAACCTGAGACTCTTCCTATAACATGAGATGGGATATCCAACTCCTTCCCATTCCAAGCCTGAGACCCTTCCGATAGCAGAGATGTGATATCTCAATGCTTATACCAAACCTGAGACCCTTCCTACGGCATGAGATGTCATATGCAACTCCTTCCCATTCCAATCCTGAGACCCTTCCTATAGCATGAAATGTGATATCTCAATGCTTATACCAAACCTGAGACCCATCCTATAGCATGAGATGTGAAATCCAACTCCTTCCCATTCCAATCCTGAGACCCTTCCTATAGCATGAGATGTGATGTCTCAATGCTTCTAATACCAAACCTGAGATCCTTCCTATAACATGAGATGTGACATCCAACTCCTTCCATTCCAATCCTGAGACCCGTCCTATAGCATGAGATGTGATATCTCAATGCTTATACCAAACCTGAGACCCTTCCTATAGCATGAGATGTGATATCCAACTACTTCCCATTCCAATCCTGAGACCCTTCCTATAGCATGAGATGTGATATCCAACTCCTTCCCTTTCCAAACCTGAGAGCCTATCTATAGCATGAGATGTGATATCCAAATCCTTCCCCTTCCAAACCTGAGACCCTCCCTTTAGCATGAGATGTGAAATCCAACTCCTTCCCATTCCATTCCCGAAACCCTTCTGATAGCATGAGATGTGATATCTCAATGTCTCTAATACCAAACCTGAGATCCTACCTCTAACATGAAATGTGATATCCAACTCTTTCCCCTTCCAAACCTGAGAGACTTCCTATAGCATGAGATGTGATATCCAAGTCCTTCCCATTCCAATCCTGAGACCCTTCCTATAGCTTGAGATGTGATATCCAACTACTTCCCATTCCAATCCTGAGACCCTTCCTATAGCATGAGATGTGATATCTCAATGCTTCTAATACCAAACCTGAGATCCTTCCTCTAACATGAAATGTGATATCCAACTCCTTCCCATTCCAAACCTGAGAGCCTATCTGTAGCATGAGATGTGATATCCAAGTCATTCCCATTCCAATCCTTAGACCCTTCCTACAGCATGCAATATGATATCTCAATGATTCTAATAACAAACCTGAGACCCGTCCTATAACATGAGATGGGATATCCAACTCCTTCCCATTCCAATCCTGAGACACTTCCGATAGCAGAGATGTGATATCTCAATGCTTATACCAAACCTGAGACCCTTCCTATAACATGAGATGTGATATCCAACTCCTTCCCGTTCCAAACCTGAGACTCTTCCTTTAGCATGAGATGTGATATCCAGCTCCTTCCCATTCCAATCCTGAGACACTTCCGATAGCATGAGATGTGATATCTCAATGCTTCTAATATCAAAACTGAGACCCTCCCTATGGCATGATATGTGATATCTAAATCCTTCCCATTCCAATCCTGAGACCCTTCCTATAGCATGAGATGTGATATCTCAATGCTTCTACCAAACCTGAGACCCTCCCGTTAGCATGAGATGTGATATCCAACTCCTTCCCATTCCATTCCTGAGACCCTTCTGATAGCATGAGATGTGATATCTCAAGGCTTCTAATACCAAACCTGACATCCTTCCGATAGCATGAGATGTGATATCTCAATGCTTCTAATACCAAACCTGAGATCCTTCCTATAACATGAGATGTGATATCCAAATCCTTCCCCTTCCAAACCTGAGACCGTCCCTTTAGCATGAGATGTGATATCCAACTCCTTCCCATTCCATTCCTGAGACCCTTCTGATAGCATGATATGTGATATCTCAATGCCTCTAATACCAAACCTGAGATCCTACCTCTAACATGAAATGTGATATTCAACTCTTTCCCCTTCCAAACCTGAGAGACTTCCTATAGCATGAGATGTGATATCCAAGTCCTTCCCATTCCAATCCTGAGACCCTTCCTATAGCTTGAGATGTGATATCCAACTCCTTCCCATTCCAATTCTGAGACCCTTCCTATACCATGAGACTTGATATCTCAATGCTTCTAATACCAAACCTGAGACCCGTCCTATAACATGAGATGTGATAACCAAATCCTTCCCCTTTCCAAACCTTAGACCCTTCCTTTATCATGAGATGTGATATCCAACTCCTTCCCATTCCAATCCTGAGACCCTTCCGATATCATGAGATGTGATATCTCAATGCTTCTAATATCAAACTTGAGACCCTCCCTATTAATGAGATATGATATCCAAGTCCTTCCCATTCCAATCCTGAGACCCTTCCTATAGCATGAGATGTGATATCTCAATGCTTCTAATACCAAACTTGTGATCCTTCCTATAATAAGAGATGTGATATCCAAATCCTTCGCCTTCCAAACCTGAGACCCTCCCTTTAGCATAAGATGTGATATCTCAATGCCTCTAATACCAAACCTGAGATCCTTCCTCTAACATGAGATGTGATATCCAAATCCTTCCCCTTCCAAACCTGAGACCCTCCCTTTAGCATGAGATGTGATATCCAAATCCTTCCCATTCCAATCCTGAGACCCTTCT
The DNA here is from genome assembly GCF_040938575.1 of Ambystoma mexicanum. Taxonomy (NCBI): domain Eukaryota; kingdom Metazoa; phylum Chordata; class Amphibia; order Caudata; family Ambystomatidae; genus Ambystoma; species Ambystoma mexicanum. The sequence continues at coordinate 1,143,389,714 of NC_090934.1, forward strand.
GATAGCATGAGATGTGATATCTCAATGCCTCTAATACCAAACCTGAGATCCTACCTCTAACATGAAATGTGATATCCAACTCCTTCCCTTTCCAAACGTGAGACCCTCCCTATAGCATGAGATATGATATCCAAGTCCTTCCCATTCCAATCCTGAGACCCTTCCTATAGCATGAGATGTGATATCTCAATGCTTCTAATACCAAACCTGAGACCCTTCCTATAACATAAGATGGGATATCCAACTCCTTCCCATTCCAATCCTGAGACCCTTCCGATAGCAGAGATTTGATATCTCAATGCTTATACCAAACCTGAGACCCTTCCTGTGGCATGAGATGTCATATACAACTCCTTCCCATTCCAATCCTAGACCCTTCCTATAGCATGAGATGTGATATCCAACTCCTTCCCATTCCAATCCTGAGACCCTTCCTATAGCATGAGATTTGATATCTCAATGCTTCTAACACCAAACCTGAGATCCTTCCGATAGCATGAGATGTGATATCTCAATGCTTCTAATAACAAACCTGAGATCATTCCTATAACACGAGATGTAATATCAAAATCCTTCCCCTTCCAAACCTGAGACCCTCCCTTTAGCATGAGATGTGATATCCAACTCCTTCCCATTCCAATCCTGAGACCCTTCCTATAGCATGAAATGTGATATCTCAATGCTTATACCAAACCTGAGACCCATCCATTAGCATGAGATGTGATATCCAACTCCTTCCCATTCCAATCCTGAGACCCTTCCTATAGCATGAGATTTGATGTCTCAATGCTTCTAATACCAAACCTTAGATCCTTCCTATAACATGAGATGTGATATCCAACTCCTTCCATTCCAATCCTGAGACCCGTCCTATAGCATGAGATGTGATATCTCAATGCTTATACCAAACCTGAGACCCTTCCTATAGCATGAGATGTGATATCCAACTACTTCCCATTCCAATCCTGAGACCCTTCCTATAGCATGAGATGTGATATCCAACTCCTTCCCTTTCCAAACCTGAGAGCCTATCTATAGCATGAGATTTGATATCTAAGTCCTTCCCATTCCAATCCTGAGACCCTTCCTATAGCATGAGATGTGATATCTCAATGCTTCTAATACCAAACCTGAGATCCTTCCTCTAACATGAAATGTGATATCCAACTCCTTCCCATTCCAAACCTGAGAGCCTATCTGTAGCATGAGATGTGATATCCAACTCCTTCCCATTCCAATCCTGAGACACTTCCGATAGCAGAGATGTGATATCTCAATGCTTCTAATATCAAAACTGAGACCCTCCCTTTAGCATGAGATGTGATATCCAACTCCTTCCCATTCCAGTCCTGAGACCCTTCCTATAGCATGAGATATGATATCTCAATACTTCTAATACCAAACCTGAGATCCTTCTGATAACATGAGATGTGATATCCAAATCCTTCACCTTCCAAACCTGAGACCCTCCCTTTAGCATGAGATGTGATATCCAACTCCTTCCCATTCCAATCCTGAGACCCTTCTGATAGCATGAGATGTGATATCTCAAGGCTTCTAATACCAAACCTGAGATCCTTCCGATAGCATGAGATGTGATATCTCAATGCTTCTAATACCAAACCTGAGACCCTTCCTTTAGCATGAGATGTGATATCCAACTCCTTCCCATTCCATTCCTGAGACCCTTCTGATAGCATGATATGTGATATCTCAATGCCTCTAATACCAAACCTGAGATCCTACCTCTAACATGAAATGTGATATCCAACTCTTTCCCTTTCCAAACCTGAGAGACTTCCTATAGCATGAGATGTGATATCCAAGTCCTTCCCATTCCAATCCTGAGACCCTTCCTAAAGCTTGAGATGTGATATCCAACTCCTTCCCATTCCAATTCTGAGACCCTTCCTATACCATGAGACTTGATATCTCAATGGTTCTAATACCAAACCTGAGACCCGTCCTATAACATAAGATGTGATATCCAAATCCTTCCCCTTCCAAACCTTAGACCCTTCCTTTATCATGAGATGTAATATCCAACTCCTTCCCATTCCAATCCTGAGACCCTTCCGATATCATGAGATGTGATATCTCAATGCTTCTAATATCAAACTTGAGACCCTCCCTATTAATGAGATGTGATATCCAAGTCCTTCCCATTCCAATCCTGAGACCCTTCCTATAGCATGAGATGTGATATCTCAATGCTTCTAATACCAAACATGAGACCCTTCCTATAACATGAGATGGGAATATCCAACTCCTTCCCATTCCAATCCTGAGACCTCTCCGATAGCAGAGATGTGATATCTCAATGCTTATACCAAACCTGAGATCCTTCCTATAACATGAGATGTGATATCCAATTCCTTCCCATTCCAATCCTGAGACACTTCCTATAGCATGAGATGTGATATCTCACTGCTTATACCAAACCTGAGACCCTTCCTATAGCATGAGATGTGATATCCAACTCCTTCCCATTCCAATCCTGAGACCCTTCCTATAGCATGAGATCTGATATCTCAATGCTTCTTATATCAAACTTGAGACCCTCCCTATAGCATGAGATGTGATATCCAAGTCCTTCCCATTCCAATCCTGAGACACTTCCTATAGCATGAGATGTGATATCTCAATGCTTCTAATACCAAACCTGAGACTCTTCCTATAACATTAGATGGGATATCCAACTCCTTCCCATTCCAATCCTGAGACCCTTCCGATAGCAGAGATGTGATATCTCAATGCTTATACCAAACCTGAGACCCTTCCTATGGCATGAGATGTCATATACAACTCCTTCCCATTCCAATCCTGAGACCCTACCTATAGCATGAGATGTGATATCTCAATGCTTATACCAAACCTGAGACCCTTCATATAGCATGAGATGTGATATCCAACTCCTTTCCATTCCAATCCTGAGACCCTTCCTATAGCATGAGATGTGATGTCTCAGTGCTTCTAATACCAAACTTGAGATCCTTCCTATAACATGAGATGTGATATCCAACTCCTTCGCAATCCAATCCTGAGACCCTTCCTATAGCATGAGATGTGATATCTCAATGCTTATACCAAACCTGAGACCCTTCCTATAGCATGAGATGTGATATCCAACTCCTTCCCATTCCAATCCTGAGACCCTTCCTATAGCATGAGATGTTATATCCAACTACTTCCCATTCCAATCCTGAGACCCTTCCTATAGCATGAGATGTGATATCCAACTCCTTCCCTTTCCAAACCTGAGAGCCTATCTATAGCATGAGATGTGATATCCAAGTCCTTCCCATTCCAATCCTGAGACACTTCCTATAGCATGAGATGTGATATCTCAATGCTTCTAATACCAAACCTGAGATCCTTCCTCTAACATGAAATGTGATATCCAACTCCTTCCCGTTCCAAACCTGAGAGCCTATCTATAGCATGAGATGTGATATCCAAGTCCTTCCCATTCCAATCCTTAGACCCTTCCTACAGCATGCAATATGATATTTCAATGATTCTAATAACAAACCTGAGACCCGTCCTATAACATGAGATGGGATATCCAACTCCTTCCCATTCCAATCCTGAGACACTTCCGATAGCAGAGATGTGATATCTCAATGCTTATACCAAACCTGAGACCCTTCCTATAACATGAGATGTGATATCCAACTCCTTCCCGTACCAAACCTGAGCCCCTTCCTTTAGCATGAGATGTGATATCCAGCTCCTTCCCATTCCAATCCTGAGACACTTCCGATAGCATGAGATGTGATATCTCAATGCTTCTAATATCAAAACTGAGACCCTCCCTATAGCATGATATGTGATATCTAAGTCCTTGCCATTCCAATCCTGAGACCCTTCCTATAGCATGAGATGTGATATCTCAATGCTTCTACCAAACCTGAGGCCCTTCCTTTAGCATGAGATGTGATATCCAACACTTTCCCATTCCAGTCCTGAGACCCTTCCTATAGCATGAGATATGATATCCCAATACTTCTAATACCAAACCTGAGATCCTTCCGATAACATGAGATGTGATATCCAACTCCTTCCCATTCCAATCCTGAGACCCTTCCTATAGCATGAGAAGTGATATCTCCATGCTTATACCAAACCTGAGACCCTTCCTATAGCATGAGATGTGATATTCAACTCCTTCCCATTCCAATCCTGAGACCCTTCCTATAGCATGAGAAGTGATATCTCCATGCGTATACCAAACCTGAGACCCTTCCTATAGCATGAGATGTGATATCCAAATCCTTCCCAATCCAATCCTGAGACCCTTCCTATAGCATGAGATGTGATATCTCAATGCTTATACCAAACCAGGGACCCGTCCTATAACATGAGATGGGATATCCAACTCCTTCCCATTTCAATCCTGAGCCACTTCCGATAGCAGAGATGTGATATCTCAATGCTTATACCAAACCTGAGACCCTTCCTATAACATGAGATGTGATATCCAACTCATTCCCGTTCCAAACCTGAGACACTTCCTATAGCATATGTGATATCCAACTCCTTCCCATTCCAAACATGAGACCCTTCCTATAGCAAGAATGTAATATCCAACTCCTACCCATTCCAATCCTGAGACCATTCCTATAGCATGAGATGTGATATATTAATGCTTCTAATACCAAACCTGAGATCCTTCCTATGACATGAAATGTGATATCCAAATCCTTCCCATTCCAAACCTGAGACCCTTCCTACAGCATGCGATGTGATATCTCAATGCTTCTAATATCAAACCTGAGACCCGTCCTATAACATGAGATGGGATATCCAACTCCTTCCCGTTCCAAACCTGATACCCTTCCTATAGCATGAGATGTGATATCCAATTCCTTCCCATCCCAATACTAAGACACCTCCGATAGCAGAGATGTGATATCTCAATGCTTATACCAAACCTGAGACTCTTCCTATAACATGCGATGTGATATCCAACTCCTTCCCATTCTAAACCTGAGACCCTTCCTATAGCATGAGATGTGATATCCAATTCCTTCCCATTCCAATCCTGAGACCCTTCCGATAGCATGAGATGTGATATCTCAATGCTTCTAATACCAAACTTGTGATCCTTCCTATAATAAGAGATGTGATATCCAAATCCTTCGCCTTCCAAACCTGAGACCCTCCCTTTAGCATGAGATGTGATATCTCAATGCCTCTAATACCAAACCTGAGATCCTTCCTCTAACATGAGATGTGATATCCAAATCCTTCCCCTTCCAAACCTGAGACCCTCCCTTTAGCATGAGATGTGATATTCAACTCCTTCCCATTCCAATCCTGAGACCCTTCTGATAGCATGAGATGTGATATCTCAATGCCTCTAATACCAAACCTGAGATCCTACCTCTAACATGAAATGTGATATCCAACTCCTTCCCTTTCCAAACGTGGGACCCTCCCTATAGCATGAGATGTGATATCTCAATGCTTCTACCAAACCTGAGACCCTTCCTTTAGCATGAGATGTGATATCCAACTCATTCCCATTCCAGTCCTGAGACCCTTCCTATAGCATGAGATATGATATCTCAATACTTCTAATACCAAACCTGAGATCCTTCCGATAACATGAGATGTGATATCCAAATCCTTCCCATTCCAATCCTGGGACCCTTCTGATAGCATGAGAAGTGATATCTCAATGCTTCTAATACCAAACCTGAGATCCTTCCTATAACATGAGATGTGATATCCAACTCCTTCCCATTCCAATCCTGAGACCCTTCCTATAGCATGAGAAGTGATATCTCCATGCTTATACCAAACCTGAGACCCTTCCTATAGCATGAGATGTGATATTCAACTCCTTCCCATTCCAATCCTGAGACCCTTCCTATAGCATGAGAAGTGATATCTCCATGCGTATACCAAACCTGAGACCCTTCCTATAGCATGAGATGTGATATCCAAATCCTTCCCATTCCAATCCTGAGACCCTTCCTATAGCATGAGATGTGATATCTCAATGCTTATACCAAACCAGAGACCCGTCCTATAACATGAGATGGGATATCCAACTCCTTCCCATTCCAAACCTGAGACACTTCCTATAGCATATGTGATATCCAACTCCTTCCCATTCCAAACATGAGACCCTTCCTATAGCAAGAATGTAATATCCAACTCCTACCCATTCCAATCCTGAGACCATTCCTATAGCATGAGATGTGATATATCAATGCTTCTAATACCAAACCTGAGATCCTTCCTATGACATGAAATGTGATATCCAAATCCTTACCATTCCAAACCTGAGACCCTTCCTACAGCATGCGATGTGATATCTCAATGCTTCTAATATCAAACCTGAGACCCGTCCTATAACATGAGATGGGATATCCAACTCCTTCCCGTTCCAAACCTGATACCCTTCCTATAGCATGAGATGTGATATCCAATTCCTTCCCATCCCAATCCTGAGACACCTCCGATAGCAGAGATGTGATATCTCAATGCTTATACCAAACCTGAGACTCTTCCTATAACATGAGATGTGATATCCAACTCCTTCCCGTTCCAAACCTGAGACCCTTCCTATAGCATGAGATGTGATATCCAATTCCTTCCCATTCCAATCCTGAGACCCTTCCGATAGCATGAGATGTGATATCTCAATGCTTCTAATACCAAACTTGTGATCCTTCCTATAATAAGAGATGTGATATCCAAATCCTTCGCCTTCCAAACCTGAGACCCTCCCTTTAGCATGAGATGTGATATCTCAATGCCTCTAATACCAAACCTGAGATCCTTCCTCTAACATGAGATGTGATATCCAAATCCTTCCCCTTCCAAACCTGAGACCCTCCCTTTAGCATGAGATGTGATATCCAAATCCTTCCCATTCCAATCCTGAGACCCTTCTGATAGCATGAGATGTGATATCTCAATGCCTCTAATACCAAACCTGAGATCCTACCTCTAACATGAAATGTGATATCTAACTCCTTCCCTTTCCAAACGTGAGACCCTCCCTATAGCATGAGATCTGATATCCAAGTCCTTCCCATGCCAATCCTGACACCCTTCCTATAGCATGAGATGTGATATCTCAATGCTTCTAATACCAAACCTGAGACCCTTCCTATAACATAAGATGGGATATCCAACTCCTTCCCATTCCAATCCTGAGACCCTTCCGATAGCAGAGATGTGATATCTCAATGCTTATACCAAACCTGAGACTCTTCCTATAACATGAGATGTGATATCCAACTCCTTCCCGTTCCAAACCTGAGACCCTTCCTATAGCATGAGATGTGATGTCCAATTCCTTCCCATTCCAATCCTGAGACCCTTCCGATAGCATGAGATGTGATATCTCAATGCTTCTAATACCAAACTTGTGATCCTTCCTATAATAAGAGATGTGATATCCAAATCCTTCGCCTTCCAAACCTGAGACCCTCCCTTTAGCATGAGATGTGATATCCAGCTCCTTCCCATTCCAATCCTGAGACACTTCCGATAGCATGAGATGTGATATCTCAATGCTTCTAATATCAAAACTGAGACCCTCCCTATAGCATGATATGTGATATCTAACCTATAATAAGAGATGTGATATCCAAATCCTTCCCCTTCCAAACCTGAGACCCTCCCTTTAGCATGAGATGTGATATCTCAATGCCTCTAATACCAAACCTGAGATCCTTCCAATAGCATGAGATGTCATATCTCAATGCTTCTAATACCAAACCTGAGATCCTTCCTATAACATGAGATGTGATATCCAAATCCTTCCCCTTCCAAACCTGAGACCCTCCCTTTAGCATGAGATGTGATATCCAACTCCTTCCCATTCCAATCCTGAGACCCTTCTGATAGCATGAGATGTGATATCTCAATGCCTCTAATACCAAAACTGAGATCCTACCTCTAACATGAAATGTGATATCCAACTCCTTCCCTTTCCAAACGTGAGACCCTCCCTATAGCATGAGATGTGATATCCAAGTCCTTCCCATTCCAATCCTGAGACCCTTCCTATAGCATGAGATGTGATATCTCAATGCTTCTAATACCAAACCTGAGACCCTTCCTATAACATAAGATGGGATATCCAACTCCTTTCCATTCCAATCCTGAGACCCTTCCGATTGCAGAGATGTGATATCTCAATGCTTATACCAAACCTGAGACCCTTCCTGTGGCATGAGATGTCATATACAACTCCTTCCCATTCCAATCCTGAGACCCTTCCTATAGCATGAGATGTGATATCCAACTCCTTCCCATTCCAATCCTGAGACCCTTCCTATAGCATGAGATATGATATCTCAATGCTTCTAACACCAAACCTGAGATCCTTCAGATAGCATGAGATGTGATATCTCAATGCTTCTAATACCAAACCTGAGATCATTCCTATAACACGAGATGTAATATCCAAATCCTTCCCCTTCCAAACCTGAGACCCTCCATTTAGCATGAGATGTGATATCCAACTCCTTCCCATTCCAATCCTGAGACCCTTCCTATAGCATGAGATGTGATGTCTCAATGCTTCTAATACAAAACTTGAGATCCTTCCTATAACTTGAGATGTGATATCCAACTCCTTCCCATTCCAATCCTGAGACACTTCCTATAGCATGAGAAGTGATATCTCAATGCTTATACCAAACCTGAGACCCTTCCTACGGCATGAAATGTCATATACAACTCCTTCCCATTCCAATCCTGAGACCCGTCCTATAGCATGAGATGTGATATCTCAATGCTTATACCAAACCTGACACCCTTCCTATAGCATGAGATGTGATATCCAAGTCCTTCCCATTCCAATCCTGAGACCCTTCCTATAGCATGAGATGTGATATCTCAATGCTTCTAGTACCAAACCTGAGACCCGTCCTATAGCATGAGATGTGATATCCAACTACTTCCCATTCCAATCCTGAGACCCTTCCTATAGCATGAGATGTGATATCCAACTCCTTCCATTCCACTCCTGAGACCTGTCCTATAGCATGAGATGTGATATCTCAATGCTTATACCAAACCTGAGACCCTTCCTATAGCATGAGATGTGATATCCAACTACTTCCCATTCCAATCCTGAGACCCTTCCTATAGCATGAGATGTGATATCCAACTCGTTCCCTTTCCAAACCTGAGAGCCTATCTATAGCATGAGATGGGATATCCAACTCCTTCCCATTCCAATCCTGAGACACTTCCGATAGCAGAGATGTGATATCTGAATGCTTATACCACACCTGAGACCCTTCCTATAACATGAGATGTGATATCCAACTCCTTCCCGTTCCAAACCTGAGACCCTTCCTTTAGCATGAGATGTAATATCCAGCTCCTTCCCATTCCAATCCTGAGACCCTTCCGATAGCATGAGATGTGATATCTCAATGCTTCTAATACCAAACCTGTGATCCTTCCTATAACATGAGATGTGATATCCAAATCCTACCCCTTCCAAACCTGAGACCCTCCCTTTAGCATGAGATGTGATATCCAACTTCTTCCCATTCCAATCCTGAGACCCTTACTATAGCATGAGATGTGATATCTCAATGCTTATACCAAACCTGAGACCCTTCCTTTAGCATGAGATGTGATATCCAACTCCTTCCCATTCCAATCCTGAGACCCTTCCTATAGCATGAGATGTGATGTCTCAATGCTTCTAATACCAAACCTGAGATCCTTCCTATAACATGAGTTGTGATATCCAACTCCTTCCATTCCAATCCTGAGAAACGTCCTATAGCATGAGATGTGATATCTCAATGCTTATACCAAACCTGAGACCCTTCCTATAGCATGAGATGTGATATCCAACCACTTCCCATTCCAATCCTGAGACCCTTCCTATACCATGAGATGTGATATCCAACTCCTTCCCTTTCCAAACCTGAGAGCCTATCTATAGCATGAGATGTGATATCCAAGTCCTTCCCATTCCAATCCTGAGACCCTTCCTATAGCATGAGATGTGATATCTCAATGCTTCTAATACCAAACCTGAGATCCTTCCTCTAACATGAAATGTGATATCCAACTCCTTCCCGTTCCAAACCTGAGAGCCTATCTATAGCATGATATGTGATATCCAAGTCCTTCCCATTCAAATCCTTAGACCCTTCCTACAGCATGCAATATGATATCTCAATGATTCTAATAACAAACCTGAGACCCGTCCTATAACATGAGATGTGATATCCAACTCCTTCCCGTTCCAAACCTGAGACCCTTCCTTTAGATTGAGATGTGATATCCAGCTCCTTCCCATTCCAATCCTGAGACACTTCCGATAGCATGAGATGCGATATCTCAATGCTTCTAATATCAAAACTGAGACCCTCCCTATAGCATGATATGGGATATCTAAGTCCTTCCCATTCCAATCCTGAGACCCTTCCTATAGCATGAGATGTGATATCTCAATGCTTCTACCAAACCTGAGACCCTTCCTTTAGCATGAGATGTGATATCCAACTCCTTCCCATTCCAGTCCTGAGACCCTTCCTATAGCATGAGATATGATATCTCAATACATCTAATACCAAACCTGAGATCCTTCCGATAACATGAGATGTGATATCCAAATGCTTCCCCTTCCAAACCTGAGACTCTCCCTTTAGCATGAGATGTGATATCCAACTCCTCCCCATTCCAATCCTGAGACCCTTCTAATAGCATGAGATGTGATATCTCAATGTTTCTAATACCAAACCTGAGATCCTTCCTATAACATGAGATGTGATATCCAACTCCTTCCCATTCCAATCCTGAGACCCTTCCTATAGCATGAGAAGTGATATCTCCATGCTTATACCAAACCTGAGACCCTTCCTATAGCATGAGATGTGATATCCAACTCCTTCCATTCCAATCCTGAGAAACGTCCTATAGCATGAGATGTGATATCTCAATGCTTATACCAAACCTGAGACCCTTCCTATAGCATGAGATGTGATATCCAACTACTTCCCATTCCAATCCTGAGACCCTTCCTATACCATGAGATGTGATATCCAACTCCTTCCCTTTCCAAACCTGAGAGCCTATCTATAGCATGAGATGTGATATCCAAGTCCTTCCCATTCCAATCCTGAGACCCTTCCTATAGCATGAGATGTGATATCTCAATGCTTCTAATACCAAACCTGAGATCCTTCCTCTAACATGAAATGTGATATCCAACTCCTTCCCGTTCCAAACCTGAGAGCCTATCTATAGCATGATATGTGATATCCAAGTCCTTCCCATTCAAATCCTTAGACCCTTCCTACAGCATGCAATATGATATCTCAATGATTCTAATAACAAACCTGAGACCCGTCCTATAACATGAGATGTGATATCCAACTCCTTCCCGTTCCAAACCTGAGACCCTTCCTTTAGATTGAGATGTGATATCCAGCTCCTTCCCATTCCAATCCTGAGACACTTCCGATAGCATGAGATGCGATATCTCAATGCTTCTAATATCAAAACTGAGACCCTCCCTATAGCATGATATGGGATATCTAAGTCCTTCCCATTCCAATCCTGAGACCCTTCCTATAGCATGAGATGTGATATCTCAATGCTTCTACCAAACCTGAGACCCTTCCTTTAGCATGAGATGTGATATCCAACTCCTTCCCATTCCAGTCCTGAGACCCTTCCTATAGCATGAGATATGATATCTCAATACATCTAATACCAAACCTGAGATCCTTCCGATAACATGAGATGTGATATCCAAATGCTTCCCCTTCCAAACCTGAGACTCTCCCTTTAGCATGAGATGTGATATCCAACTCCTTCCCATTCCAATCCTGAGACCCTTCTAATGGCATGAGATGTGATATCTCAATGTTTCTAATACCAAACCTGAGATCCTTCCTATAACATGAGATGTGATATCCAACTCCTTCCCATTCCAATCCTGAGACCCTTCCTATAGCATGAGAAGTGATATCTCCATGCTTATACCAAACCTGAGACCCTTCCTATAGCATGAGATGTGATATTCAACTCCTTCCCATTCCAATCCTGAGACCCTTCCTATAGCATGAGAAGTGATAACTCCATGCATATACCAAACCTGAGACCCTTCCTATAGCATGAGATGTGATATCCAAATCCTTCCCATTCCAATCCTGAGCCACTTCCGATAGCAGAGATGTGCTATCTCAATGCTTATACCAAACCTGAGACCCTTCCTATAACATGAGATGTGATATCCAACTCATTCCCGTTCCAAACCTGAGACACTTCCTATAGCATATGTGATATCCAACTCCTTCCCATTCCAAACATGAGACCCTTCCTATAGCAAGAATGTAATATCCAACTCCTACCCATTCCAATCCTGAGACCATTCCTATAGCATGAGATGTGATATCTCAATGCTTATACCAAACCTGAGACTCTTCCTATAACATGAGATGTGATATCCAACTCCTTCCCGTTCCAAACCTGAGACCCTTCCTATAGCATGAGATGTGATATCCAACTCCTTCCCATTCCAATCCTGAGACCCTTCCGATAGCATGAGATGTGATATCTCAATGCTTCTAATACCAAACTTGTGATCCTTCCTATAATAAGAGATGTGATATCCAAATCCTTCCCCTTCCAAACCTGAGACCCTCCCTTTAGCATGAGATGTGATATCTCAATGCCTCTAATACCAGACCTGAGATCCTTCCAATAGCATGAGATGTCATATCTCAATGCTTCTAATACCAAACCTGAGATCCTTCCTATAACATGAGATGTGATATCCAAATCCTTCCCCTTCCAAACCTGATACCCTCCCTTTAGCATGAGATGTGATATCCAACTCCTTCCCATTCCAATCCTGAGACCCTTCTGATAGCATGAGATGTGATATCTCAATGCCTCTAATACCAAAACTGAGATCCTACCTCTAACATGAAATGTGATATCCAACTCCTTCCCTTTCCAAACGTGAGACCCTCCCTATAGCATGAGATGTGATATCCAAGTCCTTCCCATTCCAATCCTGAGACCCTTCCTATAGCATGAGATGTGATATCTCAATGCTTCTAATACCAAACCTGAGACCCTTCCTATAACATAGGATGGGATATCCAACTCCTTTCCATTCCAATCCTGAGACCCTTCCGATTGCAGAGATGTGATATCTCAATGCTTATACCAAACCTGGGACCCTTCCTGTGGCATGAGATGTCATACACAACTCCTTCCCATTCCAATCCTGAGACCCTTCCTATAGCATGAGATGTGATATCCAACTCCTTCCCATTCCAATCCTGAGACCCTTCCTATAGCATGAGATGTGATATCTCAATGCTTCTAATACCAAACCTGAGATCATTCCTATAACACGAGATGTAATATCCAAATCCTTCCCCTTCCAAACCTGAGACCCTCCCTTTAGCATGAGATGTGATATCCAACTCCTTCCCATTCCAATCCTGAGACCCTTCCTATATCATGAGATGTGATGTCTCAATGCTTCTAATACAAAACCTGAGATCCTTCCTATAACTTGAGATGTGATATCCAACTCCTTCCCATTCCAATCCTGAGACACTTCCTATAGCATGAGAAGTGATATCTCAATGCTTATACCAAACCTGAGACCCTTCCTACGGCATGAGATGTCATATACAACTCCTTCCCATTCCAATCCTGAGACCCGTCCTATAGCATGAGATGTGATATCTCAATGCTTATACCAAACCTGACACCCATCCTATAGCATGATATGTGATATCCAACTACTTCCCATTCCAATCCTGAGACCCTTCCTATAGTATGAGATGTGATATCCAACTCCTTCCCTTTCCAAACCTGAGAGCCTATCTATAGCATGAGATGTGATATCCAAGTCCTTCCCATTCCAATCCTGAGACCCTTCCTATAGCATGAGATGTGATATCTCAATGCTTCTAATACCAAACCTGAGACCCTTCCTATAGCATGAGATGTGATATCCAACTACTTCCCATTCCAATCCTGAGACCCTTCCTATAGCATGAGATGTGATATCCACCTCCTTCCATTCCACTCCTGAGACCTGTCCTATAGCATGAGATGTGATATCTCAATGCTTATACCAAACCTGAGACCCTTCCTATAGCATGAGATGTGATATCCAACTACTTCCCATTCCAATCCTGAGACCCTTCCTATAGCATGAGATGTGATATCCAACTCCTTCCCTTTCCAAACCTGAAAGCCTATCTATAGCATGAGATGGGATATCCAACTCCTTCCCATTCCAATCCTGAGACACTTCCGATAGCATGAGATGTGATATCTCAAAGCTTCTAATATCGAAACTGAGACCCTCCCTATAGCATGATATGTGATACCTAAGTCCTTCCCATTCCAATCCTGAGACCCTTCCTGTAGCATGAGATGTGATATCTCAATGCTTCTACCAAACCTGAGACCCTTCCTGTAGCATGAGATGTGATATCTCAATGCTTCTACCAAACCTGAGACCCTCCCTATAGCATGATATGTGATACCTAAGTCCTTCCCATTCCAGTCCTGAGACCCTTCCTATAGCATGAGATATGATATCTCAATACTTCTAATACCAAACCTGAGATCCTTCCGATAACATGAGATGTGATATCCAAATCCTTCCCCTTCCAAACCTGAGACCCTCCCTTTAGCATGAGATGTGATATCCAACTCCTTCCCATTCCAATCCTGAGACCCTTCTGATAGCATGAGATGTGATATCTCAATGCTTCTAATACCAAACCTGAGATCCTTCCTATAACATGAGATGTGATATCCAACTCCTTCCCATTCCAATCCTGAGACCCTTCCTATAGCATGAGAAGTGATATCTCCATGCGTATACCAAACCTGAGACCCTTCCTATAGCATGAGATGTGATATCCAATTCCTTCCCATCCCAATCCTGAGACACCTCCGATAGCAGAGATGTGATATCTCAATGCTTATACCAAACCTGAGACTCTTCCTATAACATGAGATGTGATATCCAACTTCTTCCCGTTCCAAACCTGAGACCCTTCCTATAGCATGAGATGAGATATCCAACTCCTTCCCATTCCAATCCTGAGACCCTTCCGATAGCATGAGATGTGATATCTCAATGCTTCTAATACCAAACCTGAGATCCTTCCTATAACATGAGATGTGATATCCAACTCCTTCCATTTCCAATCCTGAGACTCTTCCTATAGCATGAGAAGTGATATCTCCATGCTTATACCAAACCTGAGACCCTTCCTATAGCATGAGATGTGATATCCAATTTCTTCCCATTCCAATCCTGAGACCCTTCCTATAGCATGAGAAGTGATATCTCCATGTGTATACCAAACCTGAGACCCTTCCTATAGCATGAGATGTGATATCCAAATCCTTACCATTCCAATCCTGAGACCCTTCCTATAGCATGAGATGTGATATCTCAATGCTTATACCAAACCAGAGACCCGTCCTATAACATGAGATGGGATATCCAACTCCTTCCGATTCCAATCCTGAGCCACTTCCAATAGCAGAGATGTGATATCTCAATGCTTATACCAAACCTGAGACCCTTCCTATAACATGAGATGTGATATCCAACTCATTCCCGTTCCAAACCTAAGACACTTCCTATAGCATATGTGATATCCAACTCCTTCCCATTCCAAACATGAGACCCTTCTTATAGAAAGAATGTAATATCCAACTCCTACCCATTCCAATCCTGAGACCATTCCTATAGCATGAGATGTGATATATCAATGCTTCTAATACCAAACCTGAGATCCTTCCTATGACATGAAATGTGATATCCAAATCCTTCCCATTCCAAACCTGAGACCCTTCCTACAGCATGCGATGTGATATCTCAATGCTTCTAATATCAAACCTGAGACCCGTCCTATAACATGAGATGGGATATCCAACTCCTTCCCGTTCCAAACCTGACACCCTTCCTATAGCATGAGATGTGATATCCAATTCCTTCCCATCCCAATCCTGAGACACCTCCGATAGCAGAGATGTGATATCTCAATTCTTATACCAAACCTGAGACTCTTCCTATAACATGAGATGTGATATCCAAATCCTTCCCGTTCCAAACCTGAGACCCTTCCTATAGCATGAGATCTGATATCCAACTCCTTCCCATTCCAATCCTGAGACCCTTCCTATAACATGAGATGGGAATATCCAACTCCTTCCCATTCCAATCCTGAGACCCTTCCGATAGCAGAAATGTGATATCTCAATGCTTATACCAAACCTGAGATCCTTCCTATAACATGAGATGTGATATCCAACTCCTTCCCATTCCAATCCTGAGACCCTTCCTATAGCATGAGATGTGATATCTCACTGCTTATACCAAACCTGAGACCCTTCCTATAGCATGAGATGTGATATCCAACTCCTTCCCATTCCAATCCTGAGACCCTTCCTATAGCATGAGATGTGATATCTCAATGCTTCTAATATCAAACTTGAGACCCTCCCTATAGCATGAGATGTGATATCCAAGTCCTTCCCATTCCAATCCTGAGACACTTCCTATAGCATGAGATGTGATATCTCAATGCTTCTAACAAAACTGAGACTCTTCCTGTAACATGAGATGGGATATCCAAGTCCTTCCCATTCCAAGCATGAGACCCTTCCGATAGCAGAGATGTGATATCTCAAAGCTTATACCAAACCTGAGACCCTTCCTACGGCATGAAATGTCATATACAACTCCTTCCCATTCCAATCCTGAGACCCTTCCTATAGCATGAGATGTGATATCTCAATGCTTATACCAAACCTGAGACCCTTCCTATAGCATGAGATGTGATATCTGAATGCTTATACCACACCTGAGACCCTTCCTATAACATGAGATGTGATATCCAACTCCTTCCCGTTCCAAACCTGAGACCCTTCCTTTAGCATGAGATGTAATATCCAGCTCCTTCCCATTCCAATCCTGAGACACTTCCGATAGCATGAGATGTGATATCTCAAAGCTTCTAATATCAAAACTGAGACCCTCCCTATAGCATGATATGTGATATCTAAGTCCTTCCCATTCCAATCCTGAGACCCTTCCTGTAGCATGAGATGTGATATCTCAATGCTTCTACCAAACCTGAGACCCTTCCTTTAGCATGAGATGTGATATCCAACTCCTTCCCATTCCAGTCCTGAGACCCTTCCTATAGCATGAGATATGATATCTCAATACTTCTAATACCAAACCTGAGATCCTTCCGATAACATGAGATGTGATATCCAAATCCTTCCCCTTCCAAACCTGAGACCCTCCCTTTAGCATGAGATGTGATATCCAACTCCTTCCCATTCCAATCCTGAGACCCTTCTGATAGCATGAGATGTGATATCTCAATGCTTCTAATACCAAACCTGAGATCCTTCCTATAACATGAGATGTGATATCCAACTCCTTCCCATTCCAATCCTGAGACCCTTCCTATAGCATGAGAAGTGATATCTCCATGCGTATACCAAACCTGAGACCCTTCCTATAGCATGAGATGTGATATCCAATTCCTTCCCATCCCAATCCTGAGACACCTCCGATAGCAGAGATGTGATATCTCAATGCTTATACCAAACCTGAGACTCTTCCTATAACATGAGATGTGATATCCAACTTCTTCCTGTTCCAAACCTGAGACCCTTCCTATAGCATGAGATGAGATATCCAACTCCTTCCCATTCCAATCCTGAGACCCTTCCGATAGCATGAGATGTGATATCTCAATGCTTCTAATACCAAACCTGAGATCCTTCCTATAACATGAGATGTGATTTCCAACTCCTTCCAATTCCAATCCTGAGACCCTTCCTGTAGCATGAGAAGTGATATCTCCATGCTTATACCAAACCTGAGACCCTTCCTATAGCATGAGATGTGATATCCAATTTCTTCCCATTCCAATCCTGAGACCCTTCCTATAGCATGAGAAGTGATATCTCCATGTGTATACCAAACCTGAGACCCTTCCTATAGCATGAGATGTGATATCCAAATCCTTACCATTCCAATCCTGAGACCCTTCCTATAGCATGAGATGTGATATCTCAATGCTTATACCAAACCAGAGACCCGTCCTATAACATGAGATGGGATATCCAACTCCTTCCCATTCCAATCCTGAGCCACTTCCAATAGCAGAGATGTGATATCTCAATGCTTATACCAAACCTGAGACCCTTCCTATAACATGAGATGTGATATCCAACTCATTCCCGTTCCAAACCTAAGACACTTCCTATAGCATATGTGATATCCAACTCCTTCCCATTCCAAACATGAGACCCTTCTTATAGAAAGAATGTAATATCCAACTCCTACCCATTCCAATCCTGAGACCATTCCTATAGCATGAGATGTGATATATCAATGCTTCTAATACCAAACCTGAGATCCTTCCTATGACATGAAATGTGATATCCAAATCCTTCCCATTCCAAACCTGAGACCCTTCCTACAGCATGCGATTTGATATCTCAATGCTTCTAATATCAAACCTGAGACCCGTCCTATAACATGAGATGGGATATCCAACTCCTTCCCATTCCAAACCTGATACCCTTCCTATAGCATGAGATGTGATATCCAATTAATTCCCATCCCAATCCTGAGACACCTCCGATAGCAGAGATGTGATATCTCAATTCTTATACCAAACCTGAGACTCTTCCTATAACATGAGATGTGATATCCAAATCCTTCCCGTTCCAAACCTGAGACCCTTCCTATAGCATGAGATCTGATATCCAACTCCTTCCCATTCCAATCCTGAGACCCTTCCTATAACATGAGATGGGAATATCCAACTCCTTCCCATTCCAATCCTGAGACCCTTCCGATTGCAGAAATGTGATATCTCAATGCTTATACCAAACCTGAGATCCTTCCTATAACATGAGATGTGATATCCAACTCCTTCCCATTCCAATCCTGAGACCCTTCCTATAGCATGAGATGTGATATCTCACTGCTTATACCAAACCTGAGACCCTTCCTATAGCATGAGATGTGATATCCAACTCCTTCCCATTCCAATCCTGAGACCCTTTCTATAGCATGAGATGTGATATCTCAATGCTTCTAATATCAAACTTGAGACCCTCCCTATAGCATGAGATGTGATATCCAAGTCCTTCCCATTCCAATCCTGAGACACTTCCTATAGCATGAGATGTGATATCTCAATGCTTCTAACAAAACTGAGACTCTTCCTGTAACATGAGATGGGATATCCAACTCCTTCCCATTCCAAGCATGAGACCCTTCCGATAGCAGAGATGTGATATCTCAAAGCTTATACCAAACCTGAGACCCTTCCTACGGCATGAAATGTCATATACTACTCCTTCCCATTCCAATCCTGAGACCCTTCCTATAGCATGAGATGTGATATCTCAATGCTTATACCAAACCTGAGACCCTTCCTATAGCATGAGATGTGATATTCAACTCCTTCCCATCCCAATCCTGAGACACTTGCGATTGCAGAGATGTGATATCTCAATGCTTATACCAAACCTGAGACTCTTCCTATAACATGAGATGGGATATCCTACTCCTTCCCGTTCCAAACCTGAGACCCTTCCTATAGCATGAGATGTGATATCCAAGTCCTTCCCATTCCAATCCTGAGACACTTCCTATAACATGAGATGTGATGTCTCAATGCTTCTAATACCAAACCTGAGATCTATCCTATAACATGAGATGTGATATCCAACTCCTTCCCATTCCAATCCTGAGACCCTTCCTATAGCATGAGATGTGATATCTCAATGCCTCTTTACCAAACCTGAGATCCTACCTCTAACATGAAATGTGATATCCAACTCCTTCCCCTTCCAAACCTGAGAGCCTTCCTATAGCATGAGATGTGATATCCAAGTCCTTCCCATTCCAATCCTGAGACCCTTCCTATAACATCAGATGTGATATCCAACTCCTTCCCATTCCAACCTGAGACCCTTCCTATAGCATGAGATGGGATATCCAACTCCTTCCAAATCCATTCCTGATACCCTTCCGATAGCATGAGATGTGATATCCCAATGCTTCTACAAAACCTGAGACCCATACATGGCATGAGATGTGATATCAAACTCCTTCCCATTCCAATCCTGAGACACTTCCTATAGCATGAGATGTGATATCTCAATGCTTCTAATACCAAACCTGAGACTCTTCCTATAACATGAGATGGGAAATCCAACTCCTTCCCATTCCAATCCTGAGACCCTTCCGATAGCAGGGATGTGATATCTCAATGCTTCTGATACCAAACCTGAGATCCTTCCTATAACATCAGATGTGATCTCCAACTCCTTCCCATTCCAATCCTGAGACTCTTCCTATAGCATGAGATGTGATATCTCAATGCTTATACCAAACCTGAGACCCTTCCTATAGCATGAGATGTGATATCCAACTCCTTCCCATTCCAATCCTGAGACCCTTCCTATAGCATGAGATGTGATATCTCAATGCCTCTAATACCAAACCTGAGATCCTTCCTCTAACATGAAATGTGATATCCAACTCCTTCCCTTTCCAAACCTGAGAGCCTACCTATAGCATGAGATGTGATATCCAAGTCCTTCCCATTCCAATCCTTAGACCCTTCCTACAGCATGCAATATGATATCTCAATGATTCTAATAACAAACCTGAGACCCGTCCTATAACATGAGATGGGATATCCAACTCCTTCCCATTCCAATCCTGAGACACTTCCGATAGCAGGGATGTGATATCTCAATGCTTATACCAAACCTGAGACCCTTCCTATAGCATGAGATGTGATATCCAACTCCTTCCCGTTCCAAACCTGAGACCCTTCCTATAGCATATGGATATCCAACTGCTTCCCATTCCAAACATGAGACCCTTCCTATAGCATGAGATGTGATATCCAACTCCTTCCCATCCCAATCCTGAGACCCTTCCTACAGCATGCAATGTGATATCTCAATGCTTATACCAAACCTGAGACTCTTCCTATAAAATGAGATGGGATATCCAACTCCTTCCCGTTCCAAACCTGAGACCCTTCCTATAGCATGAGATGTGATATCCAACTCCTTCCCATTCCAATCCTGAGACCCTTCCTATAGCATGAGATGTGATATCTCAATGCTTATACCAAACCTGATACCCTTCCTATAGCATGAGATGTGATATCCAACTCCTTCCCATTCCAATCCTGAGACCCTTCCTATAGCATGAGATGTGATATCTCAATGCTTATACCAAACCTGAGACCCTTCCTATAACATGAGATGTGATATCCAACTCCTTCCCGTTTCAAACCTGAGACCCTTCCTTTAGCATGAGATGTGATATCCAGCTCCTTCGAATTCCAATCCTGAGACACTTCCGATAGCATGAGATGTGATATCTCAATGCTTCTAATATCAAAACTGTGACCCTGTCTATAGCATGATATGTGATATCTAAGTCCTTCCCATTCCAATCCTGAGACCCTTCCTATAGCATGAGATGTGATATCTCAATGCTTCTACCAAACCTGAGACCCTTCCTTTAGCATGAGATGTGATATCCAACTCCTTCCCATTCCAGTCCTGAGACCCTTCCTATAGCATGAGATATGATATCTCAATACTTCTAATACCAAACCTGAGATCCTTCCGATAACATGAGATGTGATATCCAAATCCTTCCCCTTCCAAACCTGAGACTCTCCCTTTAGCATGAGATGTGATATCCAACTCTTTCCCATTCCAATCCTGAGACCCTTCTGATAGCATGAGATGTGATATCTCAATGTTTCTAATACCAAACCTGAGATCCTTCCTATAACATGAGATGTGATATCTCAATGCTTCTAATACCAAACCTGAGACCCTCCCTTTAGCATGAGATGTGATATCCGACTCCTTCCCATTCCAATCCTGAGACCCTTCTGATAGCATGAGATGTGATATCTCAATGCCTCTAATACCAAACCTGAGATCCTCCCAATAGCATGAGATGTGATATCTCAATGCTTCTAATACCAAACCTGAGATCCTTCCCATAACATGAGATGTAATACCCAAATCCTTCCCCTTCCAAACCTGAGACCCTCCCTTTAGTATGAGATGTGATATCCAACTCCTTCCCATTCCAATCCTGAGATCCTTCTGATAGCATGAGGTGTGATATCTCAATGCCTCTAATACCAAACCTGAGATCCTACCTCTAACATGAAATGTGATATCCAACTCCTTCCCCTTCCAAACCTGAGAGCCTTCCTAGAGCATGAGATGTGATATCCAAGTCCTTCCCATTCCAATCCTGAGACCCTTCCTAAAACATGAGAAGTGATATCCAACTCCTTCCCATTCCAACCTGAGACCCTTCCTATAGCATGAGATGGGATATCCAAGTCCTTCCAAATCCAATCCTGATACCCTTCCGATAGCATGAGATGTGATATCCCAATGCTTCTACAAAACCTGAGACCCATACATGGCATGAGATGTGATATCAAACTCCTTCCCATTCCAATTCTGAGACCCTTCCTATAGCTTGAGATGTGATATCCAACTCCTTCCCATTCCAATTCTGAGACCCTTCCTATAGCATGAGATGTGATATCTCAATGCTTCTAATACCAAACCTGAGACCCTTCCTATAACATGAGATGTGATATCCAAGTCCTTCCCATTCCAATCCTGAGACCCTTCCTATAGCATGAGATGTGATATCTCAATGCTTCTAATACCAAACCTGAGACCCTTCCTATAACATGAGATGTGATATCCAAGTCCTTCCCATTTCAATCCTGAGACCCTTCCTATAGCTTGAGATGTGATATCCAACTCCTTCCCATTCCAATTCTGAGACCCGTTCTATACCATGAGATGTGATATCTCAATGCTTCTAATGCCAAACCTGAGACCCCTCCTATAACGAGAATGGGTATCCAACTCCTTCCCATTCCAATCCTGAGACCCTTCCGATAGCGGAGATGTGATATCTCAATGCTTATACCAATCCTGAGACCCTTCCTATAGCATGAGATGTGATGTCTCAATGCTTCTAATACCAAACCTGAGTTCCTTCCTATAACATGAGATGTGATATCCAACTCCTTCCCATTCCAAATCCTGAGACACTTCCTATAGCATGAGAAGTGATATCTCCATGCTTATACCAAACCTGAGACCCTTCCTATAGCATGAGATGTGATATCCAAATCCTTCCCATTCCAATCCTGAGACCCTTCCTATAGCATGAGATGTGATATCTCAATGCTTATACCAAACCTGAGAGCCTACCTATAGCATGAGATGTGATATCCAAGTCCATCCCATTCCAATCCTTAGACGCTTCCTACAGCATGCGATGTGATATCTCAATGATTCTAATACCATACCAGAGACCCGTCCTATAACATGAGATGGGATATCCAACTCCTTCCCGTTCCAAACCTGAGACCCTTCCTATAGCATATCTGATATCCAACTCCTTCCCATTCCAAACATGAGACCCTTCCTATAGCAAGAATGTAATATCCAACTCCTACCCATTCCAATCCTGAGACCATTCCTATAGCATGAGATGTGATATCTCAATGCTTCTAATACCAAACCTGAGATACTTCCTATGACATGAGTTGTGATATCCAATTCCTTCCCATTCCAAACCTGAGATCCTTCCTACAGCATGCGATGTGATATCTCAATGCTTCTAATACCAAACCTGAGACCTGTCCTATAACATGAGATGGGATATCCAACTCCTTCCCGTTCCAAACCTGAGACCCTTCCTATAGCATGAGATGTGATATCCAACTCCTTCCCATTCCAATCCTGAGACCCTTCCGATAGCATGAGATGTGATATCTCAATGCTTCTAATACCAAACCTGTGATCCTTCCTATAACATGAGATGTGATATCCAAATCATACCCCTTCCAAACCTGAGACCCTCCCTTTAGCATGAGATGTGATATCCAACTCCTTCCCATTCCAATCCTGAGACCCTTCCTATAGCATGAGATGTGATATCTCAATGCTTATACCAAACCTGAGACCCTTCCTATAGCATGAGATGTGATATCCAACTCCTTCCCATTCCAATCCTGAGACCCTTCCTATAGCATGAGATGTGATGTCTCAATGCTTCTAATACCAAACCTGAGATCCTTCCTATAACATGAGATGTGATATCCAACTCCTTCCATTCCAATCCTGAGAAACGTCCTATAGCATGAGATGTGATATCTCAATGCTTATACCAAACCTGAGACCCTTCCTATAGCATGAGATGTGATATCCAACTACTTCCCTTTCCAATCCTGAGACCCTTCCTATACCATGAGATGTGATATCCAACTCCTTCCCTTTCCAAACCTGAGAGCCTATCTATAGCATGAGATGTGATATCCAAGTCCTTCCCATTCCAACCCTGAGACCCTTCCTATAGCATGAGATGTGATATCTCAATGCTTCTAAAACCAAACCTGAGATCCTTCCTCTAACATGAAATGTGATATCCAACTCCTTCCCGTTCCAAACCTGAGAGCCTATCTATAGCATGAGATGTGATATCCAAGTCCTTCCCATTCCAATCCTTAGACCCTTCCTACAGCATGCAATATGATATCTCAATGATTCTAATAACAAACCTGAGACCCGTCCTATAACATGAGATGGGATATCCAACTCCTTCCCATTCCACTCCTGAGACACTTCCGATAGCAGAGATGTCATATCTCAATGCTTATACCAAACCTGAGACCCTTCCTATAACATGAGATGTGATATCCAACTCCTTCCCGTTCCAAACCTGAGACCCTTCCTTTAGCATGAGATGTGATATCCAGCTCCTTCCCATTCCAATCCTGAGACACTTCCGATAGCATGGGATGTGATATCTCAATGCTTCTAATATCAAAACTGAGACCCTCCCTATAGCATGATATGTGATATCTAAGTCCTTCCCATTCCAATCCTGAGACCCTTCCTATAGCATGAGATGTGATATCTCAATGCTTCTACCAAACCTGAGACCCTTCCTTTAGCATGAGATGTGATATCCAACTCCTTCCCATTCCAGTCCCGAGACCCTTCCTATAGCATGAGATATGATATCTCAATGCTTCTAATACCAAACCTGAGACCCTTCCTATAACATGAGATGTGATATCCAAGTCCTTCCCATTCCAATCCTGAGACCCTTCCTATAGCATGAGATGTGATATCTCAATGCTTCTAATACCAAACCTGAGACCCTTCCTATAACATGAGATGTGATATCCAAGTCCTTCCCATTTCAATCCTGAGACCCTTCCTATAGCTTGAGATGTGATATCCAACTCCTTCCCATTCCAATTCTGAGACCCGTCCTATACCATGAGATGTGATATCTCAATGCTTCTAATGCCAAACCTGAGACCCCTCCTATAACGAGATGGGGTATCCAACTCCTTCCCATTCCAATCCTGAGACCCTTCCGATAGCAGAGATGTGATATCTCAATGCTTATACCAATCCTGAGACCCTTCCTATAGCATTAGATGTGATGTCTCAATGCTTCTAATACCAAACCTGAGTTCCTTCCTATAACATGAGATGTGATATCCAACTCCTTCCCATTCCAAATCCTGAGACACTTCCTATAGCATGAGAAGTGATATCTCCATGCTTATACCAAACCTGAGACCCTTCCTATAGCATGAGATGTGATATCCAAATCCTTCCCATTCCAATCCTGAGACCCTTCCTATAGCATGAGATGTGATATCTCAATGCTTATACCAAACCTGAGAGCCTACCTATAGCATGAGATGTGATATCCAAGTCCATCCCATTCCAATCCTTAGACGCTTCCTACAGCATGCGATGTGATATCTCAATGATTCTAATACCAAACCAGAGACCCGTCCTATAACATGAGATGGGATATCCAACTCCTTCCCGTTCCAAACCTGAGACCCTTCCTATAGCATATGTGATATCCAACTCCTTCCCATTCCAAACATGAGACCCTTCCTATAGCAAGAATGTAATATCCAACTCCTACCCATTCCAATCCTGAGACCATTCCTATAGCATGAGATGTGATATCTCAATGCTTCTAATACCAAACCTGAGATACTTCCTATGACATGAGATGTGATATCCAATTCCTTCCCATTCCAAACCTGAGATCCTTCCTACAGCATGCGATGTGATATCTCAATGCTTCTAATACCAAACCTGAGACCTGTCCTATAACATGAGATGGGATATCCAACTCCTTCCCGTTCCAAACCTGAGACCCTTCCTATAGCATGAGATGTGATATCCAACTCCTTCCCATTCCAATCCTGAGACCCTTCCGATAGCATGAGATGTGATATCTCAATGCTTCTAATACCAAACCTGTGATCCTTCCTATAACATGAGATGTGATATCCAAATCCTACCCCTTCCAAACCTGAGACCCTCCCTTTAGCATGAGATGTGATATCCAACTCCTTCCCATTCCAATCCTGAGACCCTTCCTATAGCATGAGATGTGATATCTCAATGCTTATACCAAACCTGAGACCCTTCCTATAGCATGAGATGTGATATCCAACTCCTTCCCATTCCAATCCTGAGACCCTTCCTATAGCATGAGATGTGATGTCTCAATGCTTCTAATACCAAACCTGAGATCCTTCCTATAACATGAGATGTGATATCCAACTCCTTCCATTCCAATCCTGAGAAACGTCCTATAGCATGAGATGTGATATCTCAATGCTTATACCAAACCTGAGACCCTTCCTATAGCATGAGATGTGATATCCAACTACTTCCCTTTCCAATCCTGAGACCCTTCCTATACCATGAGATGTGATATCCAACTCCTTCCCTTTCCAAACCTGAGAGCCTATCTATAGCATGAGATGTGATATCCAAGTCCTTCCCATTCCAACCCTGAGACCCTTCCTATAGCATGAGATGTGATATCTCAATGCTTCTAATACCAAACCTGAGATCCTTCCTCTAACATGAAATGTGATATCCAACTCCTTCCCGTTCCAAACCTGAGAGCCTATCTATAGCATGAGATGTGATATCCAAGTCCTTCCCATTCCAATCCTTAGACCCTTCCTACAGCATGCAATATGATATCTCAATGATTCTAATAACAAACCTGAGACCCGTCCTATAACATGAGATGGGATATCCAACTCCTTCCCATTCCACTCCTGAGACACTTCCGATAGCAGAGATGTCATATCTCAATGCTTATACCAAACCTGAGACCCTTCCTATAACATGAGATGTGATATCCAACTCCTTCCCGTTCCAAACCTGAGACCCTTCCTTTAGCATGAGATGTGATATCCAGCTCCTTACCATTCCAATCCTGAGACACTTCCGATAGCATGAGATGTGATATCTCAATGCTTCTAATATCAAAACTGAGACCCTCCCTATAGCATGATATGTGATATCTAAGTCCTTCCCATTCCAATCCTGAGACCCTTCCTATAGCATGAGATGTGATATCTCAATGCTTCTACCAAACCTGAGATCCTTCCGATAACATGAGATGTGATATCCAAATGCTTCCCCTTCCAAACCTGAGACTCTCCCTTTAGCATGAGATGTGATATCCAACTCCTTCCCATTCCAATCCTGAGACCCTTCTGATAGCATGAGATGTGATATCTCAATGTTTCTAATACCAAACCTGAGATCCTTCCTATAACATGAGATGTGATATCCAACTCCTTCCCATTCCAATCCTGAGACCCTTCCTATAGCATGAGAAGTGATATCTCCATGCTTATACCAAACCTGAGACCCTTCCTATAGCATGAGATGTGATATTCAACTCCTTCCCATTCCAATCCTGAGACCCTTCCTATAGCATGAGAAGTGATAACTCCATGCGTATACCAAACCTGAGACCCTTCCTATAGCATGAGATGTGATATCCAAATCCTTCCCATTCCAATCCTGAGCCACTTCCGATAGCAGAGATGTGCTATCTCAATGCTTATACCAAACCTGAGACCCTTCCTATAACATGAGATGTGATATCCAACTCATTCCCGTTCCAAACCTGAGACACTTCCTATAGCATATGTGATATCCAACTCCTTCCCATTCCAAACATGAGACCCTTCCTATAGCAAGAATGTAATATCCAACTCCTACCCATTCCAATCCTGAGACCATTCCTATAGCATGAGATGTGATATCTCAATGCTTATACCAATCCTGAGACCCTTCCTATAGTATGAGATGTGATATCCAACTCCTTCCCTTTCCAAACCTGAGAGCCTATCTATAGCATGAGATGTGATATCCAAGTCCTTCCCATTCCAATCCTGAGACCCTTCCTATAGCATGAGATGTGATATCTCAATGCTTCTAATTCCAATCCTGAGACCCTTCCTATAGCATGAGATGTGATATCCAACTCCTTCCATTCCAATCCTGAGACCTGTCCTATAGCATGAGATGTGATATCTCAATGCTTATACCAAACCTGAGACCCTTCCTATAGCATGAGATGTGATATCCAACTACTTCCCATTCCAATCCTGAGACCCTTCCTATAGCATGAGATGTGATATCCAACTCCTTCCCTTTCCAAACCTGAGAGCCTATCTATAGCATGAGATGGGATATCCAACTCCTTCCCATTCCAATCCTGAGACACTTCCGATAGCAGAGATGTGATATCTGAATGCTTATACCACACCTGAGACCCTTCCTATAACATGAGATGTGATATCCAACTCCTTCCCGTTCCAAACCTGAGAGCCTTCCTATAGCATGAGATGTGATATCTCAATGCCTCTAATACCAAACCTGAGATCCTTCCTCTAACATGAAATGTGATATCCAACTCCTTCCCTTTCCAAACCTGAGAGCCTACCTATAGCATGAGATGTGATATCAAAGTCCTTCCCATTCCAATCCTTAGACCCTTCCTACAGCATGCAATATGATATCTCAATGATTCTAATAACAAACCTGAGACCCGTCCTATAACATGAGATGGGATATCCAACTCCTTCCCATTCCAATCCTGAGACACTTCCGATAGCAGAGATGTGATATCTCAATGCTTATACCAAACCTGAGACCCTTCCTATAGCATGAGATGTGATATCCAACTCCTTCCCGTTCCAAACCTGAGACCCTTCCTATAGCATATGTGATATCCAACTCCTTCCCATTCCAAACATGAGACCCTTCCTATAGCAAGAATGTAATATCCAACTCCTTCCCATTCCAATCCTGAGACCCTTCCTACAGCATGCAATGTGATATCTCAATGCTTCTAATACCAAACCTGAGACCCGTCCTATAACATGAGATGGGATATCCAACTCCTTCCCGTTCCAAACCTGAGACCCTTCCTATAGCATGAAATGTGATATCCAACTCCTTCCCATCCCAATCCTGAGACCCTTCCTACAGCATGCAATGTGATATCTCAATGCTTATACCAAACCTGAGACTCTTCCTATAAAATGAGATGGGATATCCAACTCCTTCCCGTTCCAAACCGGAGACCCTTCCTATAGCATGAGATGTGATATCTAAGTCCTTCCCATTCCAATCCTGAGACCCTTCCTATAGCATGAGATGTGATATCTCAATGCTTCTACCAAACCTGAGACCCTTCCTTTAGCATGAGATGTGATATCCAACTCCTTCCCATTCCAGTCCTGAGACCCTTCCTATAGCATGAGATATGATATCTCAATACTTCTAATACCAAACCTGAGATCCTTCCGATAACATGAGATGTGATATCCAAATCCTTCCCCTTCCAAACCTGAGACTCTCCCTTTAGCATGAGATGTGATATCCAACTCCTTCCCATTCCAATCCTGAGACCCTTCTGATAGCATGAGATGTGATATCTCAATGTTTCTAATACCAAACCTGAGATCCTTCCTATAACATGAGATGTGATATCTCAATGCTTCTAATACCAAACCTGAGACCCTCCCTTTAGCATGAGATGTGATATCCGACTCCTTCCCATTCCAATCCTGAGACCCTTCTGATAGCATGAGATGTGATATCTCAATGCCTCTAATACCAAACCTGAGATCCTCCCAATAGCATGAGATGTGATATCTCAATGCTTCTAATACCAAACCTGAGATCCTTCCCATAACATGAGATGTAATATCCAAATCCTTCCCCTTCCAAACCTGAGACCCTCCCTTTAGTATGAGATGTGATATCCAACTCCTTCCCATTCCAATCCTGAGATCCTTCTGATAGCATGAGATGTGATATCTCAATGCCTCTAATACCAAACCTGAGATCCTACCTCTAACATGAAATGTGATATCCAACTCCTTCCCCTTCCAAACCTGAGAGCCTTCCTATAGCATGAGATGTGATATCCAAGTCCTTCCCATTCCAATCCTGAGACCCTTCCTAAAACATGAGAAGTGATATCCAACTCCTTCCCATTCCAACCTGAGACCCTTCCTATAGCATGAGATGGGATATCCAACTCCTTGCAAATCCAATCCTGATACCCTTCCGATAGCATGAGATGTGATATCCCAATGCTTCTACAAAACCTGAGACCCATACATGGCATGAGATCTGATATCAAACTCCTTCCCATTCCAATCCTGAGACCCTTCCTATAGCTTGAGATGTGATATCCAACTCCTTCCCATTCCAATTCTGACACCCTTCCTATAGCATGAGATGTGATATCTCAATGCTTCTAATACCAAACCTGAGACCCTTCCTATAACATGAGATGTGATATCCAAGTCCTTCCCATTCCAATCCTGAGACCCTTCCTATAGCATGAGATGTGATATCTCAATGCTTCTAATACCAAACCTGAGACCCTTCCTATAACATGAGATGTGATATCCAAGTCCTTCCCATTTCAATCCTGAGACCCTTCCTATAGCTTGAGATGTGATATCCAACTCCTTCCCATTCCAATTCTGAGACCCGTCCTATACCATGAGATGTGATATCTCAATGCTTCTAATGCCAAACCTGAGACCCCTCATATAACGAGATGGGATATCCAACTCCTTCCCATTCCAATCCTGAGACCCTTCCGATAGCAGAGATGTGATATCTCAATGCTTATACCAATCCTGAGACCCTTCCTATAGCATGAGATGTGATGTCTCAATGCTTCTAATACCAAACCTGAGATCCTTCCTATAACATGAGATGTGATATCCAACTCCTTCCCATTCCAATCCTGAGACACTTCCTATAGCATGAGAAGTGATATCTCCATGCTTATACCAAACCTGAGACCCTTCCTGTAGCATGAGATGTGATATCCAAATCCTTCCCATTCCAATCCTGAGACCCTTCCTATAGCATGAGATGTGATATCTCAATGCTTATACCAAACCTGAGAGCCTACCTATAGCATGAGATGTGATATCCAAGTCCATCCCATTCCAATCCTTAGACGCTTCCTAAAGCATGCGATGTGATATCTCAATGATTCTAATACCAAACCAGAGACCCGTCCTATAACATGAGATGGGATATCCAACTCCTTCCCGTTCCAAACCTGAGACCCTTCCTATAGCATATGTGATATCCAACTCCTTCCCATTCCAAACATGAGACCCTTCCTATAGCAAGAATGTAATATCCAACTCCTACCCATTCCAATCCTGAGACCATTCCTATAGCATGAGATGTGATATCTCAATGCTTCTAATACCAAACCTGAGATACTTCCTATGACATGAGATGTGATATCCAATTCCTTCCCATTCCAAACCTGAGATCCTTCCTACAGCATGCGATGTGATATCTCAATGCTTCTAATACCAAACCTGAGACCCGTCCTATAACATGAGATGGGATATCCAACTCCTTCCCGTTCCAAACCTGAGACCCTTCCTATAGCATGAGATGTGATATCCAACTCCTTCCCATTCCAGTCCTGAGACCCTTCCGATAGCATGAGATGTGATATCTCAATGCTTCTAATACCAAACCTGTGATCCTTCCTATAACATGAGATGTGATATCCAAATCCTACCCCTTCCAAACCTGAGACCCTCCCTTTAGCATGAGATGTGATATCCAACTCCTTCCCATTCCAATCCTGAGACCCTTCCTATAGCATGAGATGTGATGTCTCAATGCTTCTATTACCAAACCTGAGATCCTTCCTATAACATGAGATGTGATATCCAACACCTTCCATTCCAATCCTGAGAAACGTCCTATAGCATGAGATGTGATATCTCAATGCTTATACCAAACCTGAGACCCTTCCTATAGCATGAGATGTGATATCCAACTACTTCCCATTCCAATCCTGAGACCCTTCCTATACCATGAGATGTGATATCCAACTCCTTCCCTTTCCAAACCTGAGAGCCTATCTATGGCA
Source organism: Ambystoma mexicanum (assembly GCF_040938575.1). Classification (NCBI taxonomy): domain Eukaryota; kingdom Metazoa; phylum Chordata; class Amphibia; order Caudata; family Ambystomatidae; genus Ambystoma; species Ambystoma mexicanum. Next base: position 1,143,422,115 of record NC_090934.1, read on the forward strand.
TGAGATGTGATATCCAAGTCCTTCCCATTCCAATCCTGAGACCCTTCCTATAGCATGAGATGTGATATCTCAATGCTTCTAATACCAAACCTGAGATCCTTCCTCTAACATGAAATGTGATATCCAACTCCTTCCCGTTCCAAACCTGAGAGCCTATCTCTAGCATGAGATGTGATATCCAAGTCCTTCCCATTCCAATCCTTAGACCCTTCCTACAGCATGCAATATGATATCTCAATGATTCTAATAACAAACCTGAGACCCGTCCTATAACATGAGATGGGATATCCAACTCCTTCCCATTCCACTCCTGAGACACTTCCGATAGCAGAGATGTCATATCTCAATGCTTATACCAAACCTGAGACCCTTCCTATAACATGAGATGTGATATCCAACTCCTTCCCGTTCCAAACCTGAGACCCTTCCTTTAGCATGAGATGTGATATCCAGCTCCTTCCCATTCCAATCCTGAGACACTTCCGATAGCATGAGATGTGATATCTCAATGCTTCTAATATCAAAACTGAGACCCTCCCTATAGCATGATATGTGATATCTAAGTCCTTCCCATTCCAATCCTGAGACCCTTCCTATAGCATGAGATGTGATATCTCAATGCTTCTACCAAACCTGAGACCCTTCCTTTAGCATGAGATGTGATATCCAACTCCTTCCCATTCCAGTCCTGAGACCCTTCCTATAGCATGAGATATGATATCTCAATACATCTAATACCAAACCTGAGATCCTTCCGATAACATGAGATGTGATATCCAAATGCTACCCCTTCCAAACCTTAGACCCTTCCTACAGCATGCAATATGATATCTCAATGATTCTAATAACAAACCTGAGACCCGTCCTATAACATGAGATGGGATATCCAACTCCTTCCCATTCCACTCCTGAGACACTTCCGATAGCAGAGATGTCATATCTCAATGCTTATACCAAACCTGAGACCCTTCCTATAACATGAGATGTGATATCCAACTCCTTCCCGTTCCAAACCTGAGACCCTTCCTTTAGCATGAGATGTGATATCCAGCTCCTTCCCATTCCAATCCTGAGACACTTCTGATAGCATGAGATGTGATATCTCAATGTTTCTAATACCAAACCTGAGATCCTTCCTATAACATGAGATGTGATATCTCAATGCTTCTAATACCAAACCTGAGACCCTCCCTTTAGCATGAGATGTGATATCCGACTCCTTCCCATTCCAATCCTGAGACCCTTCTGATAGCATGAGATGTGATATCTCAATGCCTCTAATACCAAACCTGAGATCCTCCCAATAGCATGAGATGTGATATCTCAATGCTTCTAATACCAAACCTGAGATCCTTCCCATAACATGAGATGTAATATCCAAATCCTTCCCCTTCCAAACCTGAGACCCTCCCTTTAGTATGAGATGTGATATCCAACTCCTTGCCATTCCAATCCTGAGATCCTTCTGATAGCATGAGATGTGATATCTCAATGCCTCTAATACCAAACCTGAGATCCTACCTCTAACATGAAATGTGATATCCAACTCCTTCCCCTTCCAAACCTGAGAGCCTTCCTATAGCATGAGATATGATATCCAAGTCCTTCCCATTCCAATCCTGAGACCCTTCCTAAAACATGAGAAGTGATATCCAACTCCTTCCCATTCCAACCTGAGACCCTTCCTATAGCATGAGATGGGATATCCAACTCCTTCCCATTCCAATTCTGAGACCCTTCCTATAGCATGAGATGTGATATCTCAATGCTTCTAATACCAAACCTGAGACCCTTCCTATAACATGAGATGTGATATCCAAGTCCTTTCCATTCCAATCCTGAGACCCTTCCTATAGCATGAGATGTGATATCTCAATGCTTCTAATACCAAACCTGAGACCCTTCCTATAACATGAGATGTGATATCCAACTCCTTCCAATTCCAATTCAGAGACCCGTCCTATACCATGAGATGTGATATCTCAATGCTTCTAATGCCAAACCTGAGACCCCTCCTATAACGAGCTGGGATATCCAACTCCTTCCCATTCCAATCCTGAGACCCTTCCGATAGCAGAGATGTGATATCTCAATGCTTATACCAATCCTGAGACCCTTCCTATAGCATGAGATGTGATGTCTCAATGCTTCTAATACCAAACCTGAGATCCTTCCTATAACATGAGATGTGATATCCAACTCCTTCCCATTCCAATCCTGAGACACTTCCTATAGCATGAGAAGTGATATCTCCATGCTTATACCAAACCTGAGACCCTTCCTATAGCATGAGATGTGATATTCAAATCCTTCCCATTCCAATCCTGAGACCCTTCCTATAGCATGAGATGTGATATCTCAATGCTTATACCAAACCTGAGAGCCTACCTATAGCATGAGATGTGATATCCAAGTCCATCCCATTCCAATCCTTAGACGCTTCCTACAGCATGCGATGTGATATCTCAATGATTCTAATACCAAACCAGAGACCCGTCCTATAACATGAGATGGGATATCCAACTCCTTCCCGTTCCAAACCTGAGACCCTTCCTATAGCATATGTGATATCCAACTCCTTCCCATTCCAAACATGTGACCATTCCTATAGCAAGAATGTAATATCCAACTCCTACCCATTCCAATCCTGAGACCATTCCTATAGCATGAGATGTGATATCTCAATGCTTCTAATACCAAACCTGAGATACTTCCTATGACATGAGATGTGATATCCAATTCCTTCCCATTGCAAACCTGAGATCCTTCCTACAGCATGCGATGTGATATCTCAATGCTTCTAATACCAAACCTGAGACCCGTCCTATAACATGAGATGGGATATCCAACTCCTTCCCGTTCCAAACCTGAGACCCTTCCTATAGCATGAGATGTGATATCCAACTCCTTCCCATTCCAATCCTGAGACCCTTCCAATAGCATGAGATGTGATATCTCAATGCTTCTAATACCAAACCTGTGATCCTTCCTATAACATGAGATGTGATATCCAAATCCTACCCCTTCCAAACCTGAGACCCTCCCTTTAGCATGAGATGTGATATCCAACTCCTTCCCATTCCAAACATGAGACCCTTCCTATAGCAAGAATGTAATATCCAACTCCTACCCATTCCAATCCTGAGACCATTCCTATAGCATGAGATGTGATATCTCAATGCTTCTAATACCAAACCTGAGATACTTCCTATGACATGAGATGTGATATCCAATTCCTTCCCATTGCAAACCTGAGATCCTTCCTACAGCATGCGATGTGATATCTCAATGCTTCTAATACCAAACCTGAGACCCGTCCTATAACATGAGATGGGATATCCAACTCCTTCCCGTTCCAAACCTGAGACCCTTCCTATAGCATGAGATGTGATATCCAACTCCTTCCCATTCCAATCCTGAGACCCTTCCGATAGCATGAGATGTGATATCTCAATGCTTCTAATACCAAACCTGTGATCCTTCCTATAACATGAGATGTGATATCCAAATCCTACCCCTTCCAAACCTGAGACCCTCCCTTTAGCATGAGATGTGATATCCAACTCCTTCCCATTCCAATCCTGAGACCCTTCCTATAGCATGAGATGTGATATCTCAATGCTTATACCAAACCTGAGACCCTTCCTATAGCATGATATGTGATATCCAACTCCTCCCCATTCCAATCCTGAGACCCTTCCTATAGCATGAGATGTGATGTCTCAATGCTTCTAATACCAAACCTGAGATCCTTCCTATAACATGAGATGTGATATCCAACTCCTTCCATTCCAATCCTGAGAAACGTCCTATAGCATGAGATATGAAATCTCAATGCTTATACCAAACCTGAGACCCTTCCTATAGCATGAGATGTGATATCCAACTACTTCCCATTCCAATCCTGAGACCCTTCCTATACCATGAGATGTGATATCCAACTCCTTCCCTTTCCAAACCTGAGAGCCTATCTATAGCATGAGATGTGATATCCAAGTCCTTCCCATTCCAATCCTGAGACCCTTCCTATAGCATGAGATGTGATATCTCAATGCTTCTAATACCAAACCTGAGATCCTTCCTCTAACATGAAATGTGATATCCAACTCCTTCCCGTTCCAAACCTGAGAGCCTATCTATAGCATGAGATGTGATATCCAAGTCCTTCCCATTCCAATCCTTAGACCCTTCCTACAGCATGCAATATGATATCTCAATGATTCTAATAACAAACCTGAGACCCGTCCTATAACATGAGATGGGATATCCAACTCCTTCCCATTCCACTCCTGAGACACTTCCGATAGCAGAGATGTCATATCTCAATGCTTATACCAAACCTGAGACCCTTCCTACAACATGAGATGTGATATCCAAATCCTTCCCGTTCCAAACCTGAGACCCTTCCTTTAGCATGAGATGTGATATCCAGCTCCTTCCCATTCCAATTCTGAGACACTTCCGATAGCATGAGATGTGATATCTCAATGCTTCTAATATCAAAACTGAGACCCTCCCTATAGCATGATATGTGATATCTAAGTCCTTCCCATTCCAATCCTGAGACCCTTCCTATAGCATGAGATGTGATATCTCAATGCTTCTACCAGACCTGAGACCCTTCCTTTAGCATGAGATGTGATATCCAACTCCTTCCCATTCCAGTCCTGAGACCCTTCCTATAGCATGAGATATGATATCTCAATACATCTAATACCAAACCTGAGATCCTTCCGATAACATGAGATGTGATATCCAAATGCTTCCCCTTCCAAACCTTAGACCCTTCCTACAGCATGCAATATGATATCTCAATGATTCTAATAACAAACCTGAGACCCGTCCTATAACATGAGATGGGATATCCAACTCCTTCCCATTCCACTCCTGAGACACTTCCGATAGCAGAGATGTCATATCTCAATGCTTATACCAAACCTGAGACCCTTCCTATAACATGAGATGTGATATCCAACTCCTTCCCGTTCCAAACCTGAGACCCTTCCTTTAGCATGAGATGTGATATCCAGCTCCTTCCCATTCCAATCCTGAGACACTTCCGATAGCATGAGATGTGATATCTCAATGCTTCTAATATCAAAACTGAGACCCTCCCTATAGCATGATATGTGATATCTAAGTCCTTCCCATTCCAATCCTGAGACCCTTCCTATAACATCAGATGTGATATCCAACTCCTTCCCATTCCAACCTGAGACCCTTCCTATAGCATGAGATGGGATATCCAACTCCTTCCAAATCCAATCCTGATACCCTTCCGATAGCATGAGATGTGATATCCCAATGCTTCTACAAAACCTGAGACCCATACATGGCATGAGATGTGTGTTAAGACGGATTTCTGAACTCTGTCCTGGTGGCGCAGAGGTTCAGAAGGCCAACCTAATTACTTGGAACAGGGTAACCTCTGGACAAGCCAGACCAATCAAGGTAGCGATCGCGGCGGTCAAGACTAGGTCTCAAGAGGGGTGAGGGTGACTGAAAGCCCGCAATGAGCACACAAAGCAAGAGCGCTTACAAACTACTCCAAACAGTTGTTTATATCAAAAATAGATACACATTTATTATAAGGCCTTGAAACTAATAACCACAGTAAAAGCAGCAATATACAACGATATTAAACCAACACATACACTATCCACCCAATATATATACAGAATACACAGTTTCACAGCATTAGCAGCACGAAATATGTTATCCACCTGCAGGGGAAGGAAAACAGGCAGTGCGAACCAATGCGAGTGATATGTCCGCCTTCTGAGGCCCCTAACTGGATGGTAGTCCAATCCCTACGAAGAGTGGAGCCTAGCGCTCAAAAGTACCTGCACACGCCGGTGCCAATGGGCAGAAGGTGAAGCTCTTCGGAGGACGTTGAACAGCTCTGTAGGGAGCTCTAATGAAGGAGAACACGGTCCGCGACTCTAGCGCAGCCTCCACTGTGAGGCAGAAGCAGGGCGCGAGTACGGACAAGGGGTGCTGTATTTACAGCGGGGAAAAGCAAGAGGCACTGCAGGAGGGCGACCAGATCCTAGCTAATCTACTCACCGGTCCCCGAAGCAAGCAGGCCCGAGCTCCTCCTCGATAGATACAGCTTCTGGCAGGTTCTGAAGAGCAGGGAACGTCTCGTCGTCGTGCAGAGTAAAAAGACGTCCCGATCGAAGAAACAAGCACAGTTTTGTCGCCACAGCAGGGCAACGGAACGGCCGGGTGTATTCAAGCCAAACGAGCACTGCTCACCTCTAGCTTAGGACTGCTAAGCAAACGAAGCGTGTGAGCATGCCCCGGACTCAGAATACCACCCAACCTGTCGGCGATTACAGAGCAGGCCTCCTTAGTAAGCTGGTCAGTCAACTGGATGGCCCAGAGACACTTCCGAAGGCTTACAGCAGGAGTTGATGAAGGTGCCGGGAATAGCTGGTCCTGCTATTCCAATAGGTCGAAGCGCCAGTACAGGCCTTCTTGTTCGATCTTAGGTGGAAAGGGCTTCACCGGACGACAGCAATGAGGAGCAGAAGTTCTTCAGGGGGTCACCAGCGATTCCTCGGTCCAGCCTCGTGTTCGCAGGATACTTGGCTCCTGTATCCCTGGGTTCGTAAGAACTCAGGAGATCGACATGGTAGTGGTGTTTCCAGCTCCCTCTTATCCACGGTTCCCTTCGCGCCAAAACGGAGGGGAGCCAATGGGAGATCCGCTCATCAACACACATACCATACGTGGACCAATCACGGACCACAGTGGTCCCAGGCATTCACACCACCCTAGACTCTCTGGCACCCAGGATGTGTATTGGGACCAGACAGCCCAGCCCACATCCTGGGGGCACTCAAACGACCTGTAGAAGCCCGCGAACGCAACCGTGTTTCGCGGGAAACTACATGCCCAAATAAGGAAGGCCCCGGGTCGCCTGACCCGGGGGAAGGTAAAGGGAGCAAGACGGACAGTGGACGAGACAAAGGAGCCTCGTGGTCCGGCCATTTTGGGTAGCCGGGCCACCCTTTTGTGTTCGCGGCAAAAAGGTGCTCAGAACGGCAAAAGGAGCTCAAAATAAACCAAATGATCGCTGCCACCAGCCCAGTCCCTGAATGACTTGCACCGATCCAAAAACCATCCTATAAGAGTGTCTAGGGTCTGTAGAAGGCTAGAGACCCAAGAGAGCTGTAACTTAGCTTACAGTGCCCTCTTGTGTCGTGTTGCACTAAAATGGCGACACGATAAAAGAAACTACGGGAAACAGCGTTCCCCGGTACTGACTGTCTTAAGGGCATGTCAGTTTCCCCGTAAGAAAGGAGCGAAAGCCCAGAGGAGTACAGCAGAAGGCTGCACTTCTCTGGCAAAGTCAAGAAAACAGGTTGAAAACAATAGCAAAAAGTTTAGGGGTTGCCACATGGAAGGAAAGTTCCCTACAATAACGAAATCTTTCCTAACACTCGCCCCTCCCAGACTATGGACAGGGGGAACTAATCCACCCCTGGATGAGTCTCTTGTTCAGGTCGGTAAAACATTCTGGACAACCCATCAGCATTGCTATGTTGGACACCTGGCCTATGCTCAATAGTGAAGTCGAAGCCTTGTAGACTTATGGACCACCTAAGCAACTTTGGATTCTCCCCCTTCATGTTCATTAGCCACTTTAACGGCTTATGGTCAGTCTGCACAGTGAAGTGGGTCCCATAGAGGTAGGGCCGCAGCTTCCTTAGGGCCCACACAACAGAGAAACATTCTTTCTCTACCGTGGACCATCTGAGCTCTCTGTCCTTAAGCTGGCGACTAATAAAACCGATAGGGTGTTCCTTACCCTTCTCATCTACTTGTGATAGTACAGCTCCTATCCCAGTGTCAGAGGCATCCGTCTGCACGATAAAAGGTCTTTGATAATCAGGGGCCCTGAGCACAGGGGCCTGGCACAAGGAGTCTTTCAAGCCATTGAAGGCCTTCTCACACTCGTCAGTCCAAGTTACCTTCTTGGGTTTCTTCGGAGTTGTGAGGGCAGTCAGAGGAGCAGCTATGGTGCCATAGTCTGCCATAAAATTGCGGTAATAACCCGTGAGTCCTAAGAAGGCTCTCACTTGGGTTTGTGTAGTGGGGGTAGGCCAGTCTTGTACTGCTTGTACTTTACTGGGGAGAGGCTGTATCCTTCCTCCACCTACTTCATGCCCAAGGTAAACCACTGAGCCTTGTCCAATCTGGCATTTACTCGCCTTTATGGTCAAGTGGGCTTTCTGAAGAGCCTGGAGCACAATCCCGAGGTGTTTCACATGGTCTTCCCAGGTGGCACTGAAAACTGCTATATCGTCCAGATATGCAAGACAGAATTCGTCCAACCCATTCAACACATGATTCACAAGCCTCTGGAAAGTGGCAGGTGCATTCTTCAATCCGAACGGCATTACCCGGAATTGGTAAAGCCCGTCGGGAGTTGAAAATGCTGTCTTCTCCTTGGCATGTTCTGCTAAAGCTATTTGCCAATAGCCCGCAGTCAGGTCAAACGTGCTGAGGTACTTGGAGGCACCCAAGGTATCCACCAGCTCGTCAGTTCGAGGCAAGGGGTGAGCGTCTGTCTTGGTGACAGCATTCAGAGCCCTGTAATCCACGCAGAACCTCAATTCAGAAGTGCCTGCTTTTGGAACCAGAACCACAGGACTGGACCAAGGACTACTAGAGGGTTCAATCACCCCAAGGTCTAACATCTTGTTGACCTCGGTCTTAATATAAGACCGTACTTTATCCGACATCCTGTATCCCCTACTTTTGGTAGGTACACTGTCTCCTGTGTCAATGTTATGTTTGCACCAAGGTGTCAAACCAGGCGACTGTGAAAACAGGGGGGAAAACTGCCTAAGCAAACTTTTCACCTCAGCCTGCTGATCAGAAGTCAGGTGAGGGGCCACTCGGACACCCTCAACGGAGCTATCTGAAGGACCGCTTTGGAACAGGTCGGGAAGAGGTTCTGACTCCTCTTCCTCAACGTCTGACGCCAGTAGCAGTGCTGCGATTTCGACTCTTGGGACGAAAGCCTTCAGCCTATTTACGTGGAACACTTTTGGAGCCTGTCCAGGCCTTCCAAGGTCCACTAAATAGTTCACCTCACCCAGGGGCTCCACCACTGTGTAAGGGCCTGACCATTTGTCCTGTAAAGCGCGAGGCCTTATAGGGTTCATGATCAGGACTTGCTGACCAGGGGTAAAGTGAATTAAGGAAGCTTTCTGGTCGTACCAATGTTTCACCAGCGCTTGTCCGGCCTTCAACTTTTCACTAGCCAAGCCCATCAGGAGTACCATCCGTTTTCTGAGCCCTAGCACATAGTCAACTACATTGGTAGTAACAGGGGGAGTGGGCATCTCCCATCCCTCTTTGACGATGGCTAAGGGTCCCCGTACGGGATGACCGAACAGAAGTTCGAAGGGGCTGAAGCCAACACCCTCCTGTGGTACCTCTCTGTAGGCAAACAACAAGCATGGTAACAGAAGGTCCCATTTCCTCCTCTGGGGCTCCTCCAGAGCCCCAATCATGCTCTTTAGCGTTCTGTTGAAACGCTCCACCAGACCATTGGTCTGGGGGTGGTATGCAGAAGAGAACTTGTAGGTGACCCCACATTCTTTCCACATAGCCTGCATATACTTCGACATAAAGTTGCTGCCACGATCTGACACAACTTCTTTAGGGAAGCCAACCCTAGTAAATATGCCGAGTAACGCTTTTGCAACTGACTTGGCAGTTACAGTCTTTAATGGGATGGCCTCAGGATACCTGGTTGCATGGTCGACCAGCACCAGGATAAACCTATTGCCTGAGGATGTTTGCGGGTCAAGGGGACCAACGATGTCGATCCCTACCCTTTCAAATGGTACCCCCACAACTGGGAGCGGTACCAATGGAGCTTGGATTGTCGCGCCAACCTTACCAGACAACTGGCAGGAGGCACAACTCCTGCAGTGACTTTCTACTTGCACCCCCATCTTGGGCCAGTAGAAGTGCATAGATAACCTTTGCTTGGTCCTCTTCATTCCAAGGTGACCAGCAAGGGGAACTTCATGCGCCAACTGCAGGAGGAAGGGTCTAACAGAAAGGGGAACCACCAACCTCCTATGGTCTCCTTCTGTAGACTCTGTGGGCTCACTGTACAGGAGTCCACCTTCCCAATAAATCCGATGCTTCCCAGGAGGTTCACCCTCAAGCTGGGAGCAGGCCTGTCTCCTTAGGCCTTCCAGAGATGGGCACTCACGTTGGCCCTTACTGAAGTCGTCCCTATCAGGACCTCCTTCAACTAACAAGTCTTTTAGTTCAGGATGGTCGTTGGGGTCGAACACTTCAGGCATCGCCACCTCCTCGTCAGGCTCGGGCGATTGACCAACTCCCTCCACCGCAGTGGTAGGCGAGCTCGGGGGAATATTCTCTTTCCCCCGTCGGGACTTGTTGACTCCTTTCGCCTTGGGTTTCCCCTTCGGCTGGGGCGGCGTATTGGACTTGGCCAATGCTGCCCGTGCTTGAGACCGTGTGTAGGGTCTTTCGGCAGTGTCTCCTACGAGCCCTAGAGCTCTGAGATCATTGCCCAACAAGACCTTTCCCGGGACGTTTCTCTGAATGCTCACTGGAATCCTAACTGCTGTACCATTTAAAGTTAGATTAACAGGGATCACGGGAAACATACGGAGAGGGCCGTCAGCCAACTTAGTGGGCATCAGAGTAGCTCTGGCAACTTCCTCTGAGTCTACCAAGGTAGAATCCACTACAGTTCGACTGCACCCACTATCCCTAAGAGCTGGAGTATCCACTCCATTGATCAGCACACTGTCTTTAAAGTAGTGCTTGGTATTATCCGGAATCCTAGCATACGCCTCTGCGACTTTAGGCTCCCAGGAACCCAGGGACACTAAAACTACCTCAGCCTCTATTCCGCTGGGAAATGAGTCTGAGGAGAAGGATGCTCCTGTAATCTCTTCTTCCTCGTAGGAGGAGAAGGCCAGATTAGCGGAGTGGACCCCCAAAGGTCTAACCTTACAACGGGGATCCCCCTTCACATGGTCAGTTGCTCCACAAGAAAAACAAGCCCCATTGGGTCTGTTTACGTAGGGAGGCTTATTATAACCAGAGTTCTGTTTCGGAGGCGAACCTCCACTACCCTGTGAGTTCTCGGATGGCTTACCCTTATTTTTCTTTTTGTGGCCCTTATGGGAAGAAGATTTAGCAGATTCCCCACCCTCCATATCTTTGGACTTTTTCCCTTCCTCCTGCTTACCAGGATGAGTTTTGTCCTTATGGGACACTCGATGTGACACCCATAAGTCTGCTGCAATGGCCAGCTTCTTAGGATCTATCTCCTTCGAATCGGCCAAATGCTGCTTAAGCTCCGGGGAAGAAGAAGCAAAAATGTGTTCCAGCATGACCAGATTGATCATGCCTTCGAAGGTAGAAACCTTATAACCTTCAACCCAGCCAGTCAAGTTTTTCAGGGACTCAGCTACATACGACACCCAAGTACCACCTTCCTTTTTCTTATACTCTCTAAACCTTTTCAAATATTGGGTCGGAGTCTTCCCAAACTTTAAAATGAGAGTCTGCTTCAACATTGCAAAATCAGCGCGCTCAGCCTTCGACATTTCCATAATGGCACTGCAACCAGAATGGGGCAGTCTGCTGAGTAACCATGCAATCTTATCCGCATTATCAACCTCTTGAACCTCGCATGCATACTCAAACGCATTTAACCAGTCCATAATGTCATTTCGTTCCTCATACACACTGAGCAGATCTTTTGGAAACCGTGGATGAGAGGAAGCCCCAGAACCATGTCCAGGACCCTTGGACCCATTTGCGAACTGAAGCTTGGCCAGTTCCAACTGGTGATCCCTGTCTTTTTGTTTTTCTGCCTGGTCGATTTTCAGTTTGGCTATGCTGAATTCAAGCTCCTGCTGCCTAAACCGCAGCTCTTGCTTCTTGAATTCAAGCATAGCCTCCCCATCAATACTGGCAGAGGAAACGTTAGACATTACATCCTCCCTGTCCTCGTGGTCGTGATGGATCAGTGCAGCGGCAGAACCGTCGGTTCTGCCAGTGAGAGCAGCCCCACCACCTTCTGCACTGTCCTCGGAAGTTATAGCGTCAAGCTGCGCTTCTTGCCACGCCACGATTCTCTGGATCATTTCCAATTTAGTGCCTTGAGAGGAAACCCCTCTCTCTGCACACATCTTCTTCAATGTTTCAGATTTCGAAGCATTTAAGGTTAATAAAGTATTCGTTTCCATACTGTTGATAGGACTATGGCCTTTTTAACGTTATATTCAATACTTTACTGCGTGTCCTGGTTGGAATAACCTGAAAACGCCTTAGCTCGTGCGCAACACTGGATACCTTCAGTCGTATCCCACCGCTGTACACCAATTTGTTAAGACGGATTTCTGAACTCTGTCCTGGTGGCGCAGAGGTTCAGAAGGCCAACCTAATTACTTGGAACAGGGTAACCTCTGGACAAGCCAGACCAATCAAGGTAGCGATCGCGGCGGTCAAGACTAGGTCTCAAGAGGGGTGAGGGTGACTGAAAGCCCGCAATGAGCACACAAAGCAAGAGCGCTTACAAACTACTCCAAACAGTTGTTTATATCAAAAATAGATACACATTTATTATAAGGCCTTGAAACTAATAACCACAGTAAAAGCAGCAATATACAACGATATTAAACCAACACATACACTATCCACCCAATATATATACAGAATACACAGTTTCACAGCATTAGCAGCACGAAATATGTTATCCACCTGCAGGGGAAGGAAAACAGGCAGTGCGAACCAATGCGAGTGATATGTCCGCCTTCTGAGGCCCCTAACTGGATGGTAGTCCAATCCCTACGAAGAGTGGAGCCTAGCGCTCAAAAGTACCTGCACACGCCGGTGCCAATGGGCAGAAGGTGAAGCTCTTCGGAGGACGTTGAACAGCTCTGTAGGGAGCTCTAATGAAGGAGAACACGGTCCGCGACTCTAGCGCAGCCTCCACTGTGAGGCAGAAGCAGGGCGCGAGTACGGACAAGGGGTGCTGTATTTACAGCGGGGAAAAGCAAGAGGCACTGCAGGAGGGCGACCAGATCCTAGCTAATCTACTCACCGGTCCCCGAAGCAAGCAGGCCCGAGCTCCTCCTCGATAGATACAGCTTCTGGCAGGTTCTGAAGAGCAGGGAACGTCTCGTCGTCGTGCAGAGTAAAAAGACGTCCCGATCGAAGAAACAAGCACAGTTTTGTCGCCACAGCAGGGCAACGGAACGGCCGGGTGTATTCAAGCCAAACGAGCACTGCTCACCTCTAGCTTAGGACTGCTAAGCAAACGAAGCGTGTGAGCATGCCCCGGACTCAGAATACCACCCAACCTGTCGGCGATTACAGAGCAGGCCTCCTTAGTAAGCTGGTCAGTCAACTGGATGGCCCAGAGACACTTCCGAAGGCTTACAGCAGGAGTTGATGAAGGTGCCGGGAATAGCTGGTCCTGCTATTCCAATAGGTCGAAGCGCCAGTACAGGCCTTCTTGTTCGATCTTAGGTGGAAAGGGCTTCACCGGACGACAGCAATGAGGAGCAGAAGTTCTTCAGGGGGTCACCAGCGATTCCTCGGTCCAGCCTCGTGTTCGCAGGATACTTGGCTCCTGTATCCCTGGGTTCGTAAGAACTCAGGAGATCGACATGGTAGTGGTGTTTCCAGCTCCCTCTTATCCACGGTTCCCTTCGCGCCAAAACGGAGGGGAGCCAATGGGAGATCCGCTCATCAACACACATACCATACGTGGACCAATCACGGACCACAGTGGTCCCAGGCATTCACACCACCCTAGACTCTCTGGCACCCAGGATGTGTATTGGGACCAGACAGCCCAGCCCACATCCTGGGGGCACTCAAACGACCTGTAGAAGCCCGCGAACGCAACCGTGTTTCGCGGGAAACTACATGCCCAAATAAGGAAGGCCCCGGGTCGCCTGACCCGGGGGAAGGTAAAGGGAGCAAGACGGACAGTGGACGAGACAAAGGAGCCTCGTGGTCCGGCCATTTTGGGTAGCCGGGCCACCCTTTTGTGTTCGCGGCAAAAAGGTGCTCAGAACGGCAAAAGGAGCTCAAAATAAACCAAATGATCGCTGCCACCAGCCCAGTCCCTGAATGACTTGCACCGATCCAAAAACCATCCTATAAGAGTGTCTAGGGTCTGTAGAAGGCTAGAGACCCAAGAGAGCTGTAACTTAGCTTACAGTGCCCTCTTGTGTCGTGTTGCACTAAAATGGCGACACGATAAAAGAAACTACGGGAAACAGCGTTCCCCGGTACTGACTGTCTTAAGGGCATGTCAGTTTCCCCGTAAGAAAGGAGCGAAAGCCCAGAGGAGTACAGCAGAAGGCTGCACTTCTCTGGCAAAGTCAAGAAAACAGGTTGAAAACAATAGCAAAAAGTTTAGGGGTTGCCACATGGAAGGAAAGTTCCCTACAATAACGAAATCTTTCCTAACAATGTGATATCAAACTCCTTCCCATTCCAATCCTGAGACACTTCCTATAGCATGAGATGTGATATCTCAATGCTTCTAATACCAAACCTGAGACTCTTCCTATAACATGAGATGGGATATCCAACTCCTTCCCATTCCAATCCTGAGACCCTTCCGATAGCAGGGATGTGATATCTCAATGCTTCTAATACCAAACCTGAGATCCTTCCTATAACATCAGATGTGATCTCCAACTCCTTCCCATTCCAATCCTGAGACTCTTCCTATAGCATGAGATGTGATATCTCAATGCTTATACCAAACCTGAGACCCTTCCTATAGCATGAGATGTGATATCCAACTCCTTCCCATTCCAATCCTGAGACCCTTCCTATAGCATGAGATGTGATATCTCAATGCCTCTAATACCAAACCTGAGATCCTTCCTCTAACATGAAATGTGATATCCAATTCCTTCCCTTTCCAAACCTGAGAGCCTACCTATAGCATGAGATGTGATATCCAAGTCCTTCCCATTCCAATCCTTAGACCCTTCCTACAGCATGCAATATGATATCTCAATGATTCTAATAACAAACCTGAGACCCGTCCTATAACATGAGATGGGATATCCAACTCCTTCCCATTCCAATCCTGAGACACTTCCGATAGCAGAGATGTGATATCTCAATGCTTATACCAAACCTGAGACCCTTCCTATAGCATGAGATGTGATATCCAACTCCTTCCCGTTCCAAACCTGAGACCCTTCCTATAGCATATGTGATATCCAACTCCTTCCCATTCCAAACATGAGACCCTTCCTATAGCAAGAATGTAATATCCAACTCCTTCCCATTCCAATCCTGAGACCCTTCCTACAGCATGCAATGTGATATCTCAATGCTTCTAATACCAAACCTGAGACCCATCCTATAACATGAGATGGGATATCCAACTCCTTCCCGTTCCAAACCTGAGACCCTTCCTATAGCATGAGATGTGATATCCAACTCCTTCCCATCCCAATCCTGAGACCCTTCCTACAGCATGCAATGTGATATCTCAATGCTTATACCAAACCTGAGACTCTTCCTATAAAATGAGATGGGATATCCAACTCCTTCCCGTTCCAAACCTGAGACCCTTCCTATAGCATGAGATGTGATATCCAAATCCTTCCCATTCCAATCCTGAGACCCTTCCTATAGCATGAGATGTGATATCTCAATGCTTATACCAAACCTGATACCCTTCCTATAGCATGAGATGTGATATCCAACTCCTTCCCATTCCAATCCTGAGACCCTTCCTATAGCATGGGATGTGATATCTCAATGCTTATACCAAACCTGAGATCCTTCCGATAACATGAGATGTGATATCCAAATCCTTCCCCTTCCAAACCTGAGACTCTCCCTTTAGCATGAGATGTGATATCCAACTCCTTCCCATTCCAATCCTGAGACCCTTCTGATAGCATGAGATGTGATATCTCAATGTTTCTAATACCAAACCTGAGATCCTTCCTATAACATGAGATGTGATATCTCAATGCTTCTAATACCAAACCTGAGACCCTCCCTTTAGCATGAGATGTGATATCCGACTCCTTCCCATTCCAATCCTGAGACCCTTCTGATAGCATGAGATGTGATATCTCAATGCCTCTAATACCAAACCTGAGATCCTCCCAATAGCATGAGATGTGATATCTCAATGCTTCTAATACCAAACCTGAGATCCTTCCCATAACATGAGATGTAATACCCAAATCCTTCCCCTTCCAAACCTGAGACCCTCCCTTTAGTATGAGATGTGATATCCAACTCCTTCCCATTCCAATCCTGAGATCCTTCTGATAGCATGAGATGTGATATCTCAATGCCTCTAATACCAAACCTGAGATCCTACCTCTAACATGAAATGTGATATCCAACTCCTTCCCCTTCCAAACCTGAGAGCCTTCCTATAGCATGAGATGTGATATCCAAGTCCTTCCCATTCCAAACCTGAGACCCTTCCTAAAACATGAGAAGTGATATCCAACTCCTTCCCATTCCAACCTGAGACCCTTCCTATAGCATGAGATGGGATATCCAACTCCTTCCAAATCCAATCCTGATACCCTTCCGATAGCATGAGATGTGATATCCCAATGCTTCTACAAAACCTGAGACCCATACATGGCATGAGATGTGATATCAAACTCCTTCCCATTCCAATCCTGAGACCCTTCCTATAGCTTGAGATGTGATATCCAACTCCTTCCCATTCCAATTCTGAGACCCTTCCTATAGCATGAGATGTGATATCTCAATGCTTCTAATGCCAAACCTGAGACCCTTCCTATAACATGAGATGTGATATCCAAGTCCTTCCCATTTCAATCCTGAGACCCTTCCTATAGCATGAGATGTGATATCTCAATGCTTCTAATACCAAACCTGAGACCCTTCCTATAACATGAGATGTGATATCCAAGTCCTTCCCATTTCAATCCTGAGACCCTTCCTATAGCTTGAGATGTGATATCCAACTCCTTCCCATTCCAATTCTGAGACCCGTCCTATACCATGAGATGTGATATCTCAATGCTTCTAATGCCAAACCTGAGACCCCTCCTATAACGAGATGGGATATCCAACTCCTTCCCATTCCAATCCTGAGACCCTTCCGATAGCAGAGATGTGATATCTCAATGCTTATACCAATCCTGAGACCCTTCCTATAGCATGAGATGTGATGTCACAATGCTTCTAATACCAAACCTGAGATCCTTCCTATAACATGAGATGTGATATCCAACTCCTTCCCATTCCAATCCTGAGACACTTCCTATAGCATGAGAAGTGATATCTCCATGCTTATACCAAACCTGAGACCCTTCCTATAGCATGAGATGTGATATCCAAATCCTTCCCATTCCAATCCTGAGACCCTTCCTATAGCATGAGATGTGATATCTCAATGCTTATACCAAACCTGAGAGCCTACCTATAGCATGAGATGTGATATCCAAGTCCATCCCATTCCAATCCTTAGACGCTTCCTACAGCATGCGATGTGATATCTCAATGATTCTAATACCAAACCAGAGACCCGTCCTATAACATGAGATGGGATATCCAACTCCTTCCCGTTCCAAACCTGAGACCCTTCCTATAGCATATGTGATATCCAACTCCTTCCCATTCCAAACATGAGACCCTTCCTATAGCAAGAATGTAATATCCAACTCCTACCCATTCCAATCCTGAGACCATTCCTATAGCATGAGATGTGATATCTCAATGCTTCTAATACCAAACCTGAGATACTTCCTATGACATGAGATGTGATATCCAATTCCTTCCCATTCCAAACCTGAGATCCTTCCTACAGCATGCGATGTGATATCTCAATGCTTCTAATACCAAACCTGAGACCCGTCCTATAACATGAGATGGGATATCCAACTCCTTCCCGTTCCAAACCTGAGACCCTTCCTATAGCATGAGATGTGATATCCAACTCCTTCCCATTCCAATCCTGAGACCCTTCCGATAGCATGAGATGTGATATCTCAATGCTTCTAATACCAAACCTGTGATCCTTCCTATAACATGAGATGTGATATCCAAATCCTACCCCTTCCAAACCTGAGACCCTCCCTTTAGCATGAGATGTTATATCCAACTCCTTCCCATTCCAATCCTGAGACCCTTCCTATAGCATGAGATGTGATATCTCAATGCTTATACCAAACCTGAGACCCTTCCTATAGCATGAGATGTGATATCCAACTCCTTCCCATTCCAATCCTGAGACCCTTCCTATAGCATGAGATGTGATGTCTCAATGCTTCTAATACCAAACCTGAGATCCTTCCTATAACATGAGATGTGATATCCAACTCCTTCCAATCTAATCCTGAGAAACGTCCTATAGCATGAGATGTGATATCTCAATGCTTATACCAAACCTGAGACCCTTCCTATAGCATGAGATGTGATATCCAACTACTTCCCATTCCAATCCTGAGATCCTTCCTATACCATGAGATGTGATATCCAACTCCTTCCCTTTCCAAACCTGAGAGCCTATCTATAGCATGAGATGTGATATCCAAGTCCTTCCCATTCCAATCCTGAGACCCTTCCTATAGCATGAGATGTGATATCTCAATGCTTCTAATACCAAACCTGAGATCCTTCCTCTAACATGAAATGTGATATCCAACTCCTTCCCGTTCCAAACCTGAGAGCCTATCTATAGCATGAGATGTGATATCCAAGTCCTTCCCATTCCAATCCTTAGACCCTTCCTACAGCATGCAATATGATATCTCAATGATTCTAATAACAAACCTGAGACCCGTCCTATAACATGAGATGGGATATCCAACTCCTTCCCATTCCACTCCTGAGACACTTCCGATAGCAGAGATGTCATATCTCAATGCTTATACCAAACCTGAGACCCTTCCTATAACATGAGATGTGATATCCAACTCCTTCCCGTTCCAAACCTGAGACCCTTCCTTTAGCATGAGATGGGATATCCAGCTCCTTCCCATTCCAATCCTGAGACACTTCCGATAGCCTGAGATGTGATATCTCAATGCTTCTAATATCAAAACTGAGACCCTCCCTATAGCATGATATGTGATATCTAAGTCCTTCCCATTCCAATCCTGAGACCCTTCCTATAGCATGAGATGTGATATCTCAATGCTTCTACCAAACCTGAGACCCTTCCTTTAGCATGAGATGTGATATCCAACTCCTTCCCATTCCAGTCCTGAGACCCTTCCTATAGCATGAGATATGATATCTCAATACATCTAATACCAAACCTGAGATCCTTCCGATAACATGAGATGTGATATCCAACTCCTTCCCATTCCAATCCTGAGACCCTTCTGATAGCATGAGATGTGATATCTCAATGTTTCTAATACCAAACCTGAGATCCTTCCTATAACATGAGATGTGATATCCAACTCCTTCCCATTCCAATCCTGAGACCCTTCCTATAGCATGAGAAGTGATATCTCCATGCTTATACCAAACCTGAGACCCTTCCTATAGCATGAGATGTGATATTCAACTCCTTCCCATTCCAATCCTGAGACGCTTCCTATAGCATGAGAAGTGATAACTCCATGCGTATACCAAACCTGAGACCCTTCCTATAGCATGAGATGTGATATCCAAATCCTTCCCATTCCAATCCTGAGCCACTTCCGATAGCAGAGATGTGCTATCTCAATGCTTATACCAAACCTGAGACCCTTCCTATAACATGAGATGTGATATCCAACTCATTCCCGTTCCAAACCTGAGACACTTCCTATAGCATATGTGATATCCAACTCCTTCCCATTCCAAACATGAGACCCTTCCTATAGCAAGAATGTAATATCCAACTCCTACCCATTCCAATCCTGAGACCATTCCTATAGCATGAGATGTGATATCTCAATGCTTATACCAAACCTGAGACCCTTCCTGTGGCATGAGATGTCATATACAACTCCTTCCCATTCCAATCCTGAGACCCTTCCTATAGCATGAGATGTGATATCCAACTCCTTCCCATTCCAATCCTGAGACCCTTCCTATAGCATGAGATATGATATCTCAATGCTTCTAACACCAAACCTGAGATCCTTCCGACAGCATGAGATGTGATATCTCAATGCTTCTAATACCAAACCTGAGATCATTCCTATAACACGAGATGTAATATCCAAATCCTTCCCCTTCCAAACCTGAGACCCTCCCTTTAGCATGAGATGTGATATCCAACTCCTTCCCATTCCAATCCTGAGACCCTTCCTATAGCATGAGATGTGATGTCTCAATGCTTCTAATACCAAACCTGAGATCCTTCCTATAACATGAGATGTGATATCCAACTCCTTCCCATTCCAATCCTGAGACACTTCCTATAGCATGAGAAGTGATATCTCAATGCTTATACCAAACCTGAGACCCTTCCTACGGCATGAGATGTCATATACAACTCCTTCCCATTCCAATCCTGAGACCCGTCCTATAGCATGAGATGTGATATCTCAATGTTATACCAATCCTGACACCCTTCCTATAGCATGAGATGTGATATCCAACTACTTCCCATTCCAATCCTGAGACCCTTCCTATAGTATGAGATGTGATATCCAACTCCTTCCCTTTCCAAACCTGAGAGCCTATCTATAGCATGAGATGTGATATCCAAGTCCTTCCCATTCCAATCCTGAGACCCTTCCTATAGCATGAGATGTGATATCTCAATGCTTCTAATTCCAATCCTGAGACCCTTCCTATAGCATGAGATGTGATATCCAACTCCTTCCATTCCAATCCTGAGACCTGTCCTATAGCATGAGATGTGATATCTCAATGCTTATACCAAACCTGAGACCCTTCCTATAGCATGAGATGTGATATCCAACTACTTCCCATTCCAATCCTGAGACCCTTCCTATAGCATGAGATGTGATATCCAACTCCTTCCCTTTCCAAACCTGAGAGCCTATCTATAGCATGAGATGGGATATACAACTCCTTCCCATTCCAATCCTGAGACACTTCCGATAGCAGAGATGTGATATCTGAATGCTTATACCACACCTGAGACCCTTCCTATAACATGAGATGTGATATCCAACTCCTTCCCATTCCAAACCTGAGAGCCTTCCTATAGCATGAGATGTGATATCTCAATGCCTCTAATACCAAACCTGAGATCCTTCCTCTAACATGAAATGTGATATCCAACTCCTTCCCTTTCCAAACCTGAGAGCCTACCTATAGCATGAGATGTGATATCCAAGTCCTTCCCATTCCAATCCTTAGACCCTTCCTACAGCATGCAATATGATATCTCAATGATTCTAATAACAAATCTGAGACCCGTCCTATAACATGAGATGGGATATCCAACTCCTTCCCATTCCAATCCTGAGACACTTCCGATAGCAGAGATGTGATATCTCAATGCTTATACCAAACCTGAGACCCTTCCTATAGCATGAGATGTGATATCCAACTCCTTCCCGTTCCAAACCTGAGACCCTTCCTATAGCATATGTGATATCCAACTCCTTCCCATTCCAAACATGAGACCCTTCCTATAGCAAGAATGTAATATCCAACTCCTTCCCATTCCAATCCTGAGACCCTTCCTACAGCATGCAATGTGATATCTCAATGCTTCTAATAATAAACCTGAGACCCGTCCTATAACATGAGATGGGATATCCAACTCCTTCCCGTTCCAAACCTGAGACCCTTCCTATAGCATGAGATGTGATATCCAACTCCCTCCCATCCCAATCCTGAGACCCTTCCTACAGCATGCAATGTGATATCTCAATGCTTATACCAAACCTGAGACTCTTCCTATAAAATGAGATGGGATATCCAACTCCTTCCCGTTCCAAACCTGAGACCCTTCCTATAGCATGAGATGTGATATCCAACTCCTTCCCATTCCAATCCTGAGACCCTTCCTATAGCATGAGATGTGATATCTCAATGCTTATACCAAACCTGAGACCCTTCCTATAACATGAGATGTGATATCCAACTCCTTCCCGTTTCAAACCTGAGACCCTTCCTTTAGCATGAGATGTGATATCCAGCTCCTTCCCATTCCAATCCTGAGACACTTCCGATAGCATGAGATGTGATATCTCAATGCTTCTACCAAACCTGAGACCCTTCCTTTAGCATGAGATGTGATATCCAACTCCTTCCCATTCCAGTCCTGAGACCCTTCCTATAGCATGAGATATCTCAATACTTCTAATACCAAACCTGAGATCCTTCCGATAACATGAGATGTGATATCCAAATCCTTCCCCTTCCAAACCTGAGACTCTCCCTTTAGCATGAGATGTGATATCCAACTCCTTCCCATTCCAATCCTGAGACCCTTCTGATAGCATGAGATGTGATATCTCAATGTTTCGAATACCAAACCTGAGATCCTTCCTATAACATGAGATGTGATATCTCAATGCTTCTAATACCAAACCTGAGACCCTCCCTTTAGCATGAGATGTGATATCCGACTCCTTCCCATTCCAATCCTGAGACCCTTCTGATAGCATGAGATGTGATATCTCAATGCCTCTAATACCAAACCTGAGATCCTCCCAATAGCATGAGATGTGATATCTCAATGCTTCTAATACCAAACCTGAGATCCTTCCCATAACATGAGATGTAATATCCAAATCCTTCCCCTTCCAAACCTGAGACCCTCCCTTTAGTATGAGATGTGATATCCAACTCCTTCCCATTCCAATCCTGAGATCCTTCTGATAGCATGAGATGTGATATCTCAATGCCTCTAATACCAAACCTGAGATCCTACCTCTAACATGAAATGTGATATCCAACTCCTTCCCCTTCCAAACCTGAGAGCCTTCCTATAGCATGAGATGTGATATCCAAGTCCTTCCCATTCCAATCCTGAGACCCTTCCTAAAACATGAGAAGTGATATCCAACTCCTTCCCA
The DNA here is from genome assembly GCF_040938575.1 of Ambystoma mexicanum. Lineage (NCBI taxonomy): Eukaryota > Metazoa > Chordata > Amphibia > Caudata > Ambystomatidae > Ambystoma > Ambystoma mexicanum. The sequence continues at coordinate 1,143,445,109 of NC_090934.1, forward strand.
TTCCAACCTGAGACCCTTCCTATAGCATGAGATGGGATATCCAACTCCTTCCAAATCCAATCCTGATACCCTTCCGATAGCATGAGATGTGATATCCCAATGCTTCTACAAAACCTGAGACCCATACATGGCATGAGATGTGATTTCAAACTCCTTCCCATTCCAATCCTGAGACCCTTCCTATAGCTTGAGATGTGATATCCAACTCCTTCCCATTCCAATTCTGAGACCCTTCCTATAGCATGAGATGTGATATCTCAATGCTTCTAATACCAAACCTGAGACCCTTCCTATAACATGAGATGTGATATCCAAGTCCTTCCCATTCCAATCCTGAGACCCTTCCTATAGCATGAGATGTGATATCTCAATGCTTCTAATACCAAACCTGAGACCCTTCCTATAACATGAGATGTGATATCCAAGTCCTTCCCATTTCAATCCTGAGACCCTTCCTATAGCTTGAGATGTGATATCCAACTCCTTCCCATTCCAATTCTGAGACCCGTCCTATACCATGAGATGTGATATCTCAATGCTTCTAATGCCAAACCTGAGACCCCTCCTATAACGAGATGGGATATCCAACTCCTTCCCATTCCAATCCTGAGACCCTTCCGATAGCAGAGATGTGATATCTCAATGCTTATACCAATCCTGAGACCCTTCCTATAGCATGAGATGTGATGTCTCAATGCTTATACCAAACCAGAGACCCGTCCTATAACATGAGATGGGATATCCAACTCCTTCCCATTCCAATCCTGAGACACTTCCGATAGCCTGAGATGTGATATCTCAATGCTTCTAATATCAAAACTGAGACCCTCCCTATAGCATGATATGTGATATCTAAGTCCTTCCCATTCCAATCCTGAGACCCTTCCTATAGCATGAGATGTGATATCTCAATGCTTCTACCAAACCTGAGACCCTTCCTTTAGCATGAGATGTGATATCCAACTCCTTCCCATTCCAGTCCTGAGACCCTTCCTATAGCATGAGATATGATATCTCAATACATCTAATACCAAACCTGAGATCCTTCCGATAACATGAGATGTGATATCCAACTCCTTCCCATTCCAATCCTGAGACCCTTCTGATAGCATGAGATGTGATATCTCAATGTTTCTAATACCAAACCTGAGATCCTTCCTATAACATGAGATGTGATATCCAACTCCTTCCCATTCCAATCCTGAGACCCTTCCTATAGCATGAGAAGTGATATCTCCATGCTTATACCAAACCTGAGACCCTTCCTATAGCATGAGATGTGATATTCAACTCCTTCCCATTCCAATCCTGAGACGCTTCCTATAGCATGAGAAGTGATAACTCCATGCGTATACCAAACCTGAGACCCTTCCTATAGCATGAGATGTGATATCCAAATCCTTCCCATTCCAATCCTGAGCCACTTCCGATAGCAGAGATGTGCTATCTCAATGCTTATACCAAACCTGAGACCCTTCCTATAACATGAGATGTGATATCCAACTCATTCCCGTTCCAAACCTGAGACACTTCCTATAGCATATGTGATATCCAACTCCTTCCCATTCCAAACATGAGACCCTTCCTATAGCAAGAATGTAATATCCAACTCCTACCCATTCCAATCCTGAGACCATTCCTATAGCATGAGATGTGATATCTCAATGCTTATACCAAACCTGAGACCCTTCCTGTGGCATGAGATGTCATATACAACTCCTTCCCATTCCAATCCTGAGACCCTTCCTATAGCATGAGATGTGATATCCAACTCCTTCCCATTCCAATCCTGAGACCCTTCCTATAGCATGAGATATGATATCTCAATGCTTCTAACACCAAACCTGAGATCCTTCCGACAGCATGAGATGTGATATCTCAATGCTTCTAATACCAAACCTGAGATCATTCCTATAACACGAGATGTAATATCCAAATCCTTCCCCTTCCAAACCTGAGACCCTCCCTTTAGCATGAGATGTGATATCCAACTCCTTCCCATTCCAATCCTGAGACCCTTCCTATAGCATGAGATGTGATGTCTCAATGCTTCTAATACCAAACCTGAGATCCTTCCTATAACATGAGATGTGATATCCAACTCCTTCCCATTCCAATCCTGAGACACTTCCTATAGCATGAGAAGTGATATCTCAATGCTTATACCAAACCTGAGACCCTTCCTACGGCATGAGATGTCATATACAACTCCTTCCCATTCCAATCCTGAGACCCGTCCTATAGCATGAGATGTGATATCTCAATGTTATACCAATCCTGACACCCTTCCTATAGCATGAGATGTGATATCCAACTACTTCCCATTCCAATCCTGAGACCCTTCCTATAGTATGAGATGTGATATCCAACTCCTTCCCTTTCCAAACCTGAGAGCCTATCTATAGCATGAGATGTGATATCCAAGTCCTTCCCATTCCAATCCTGAGACCCTTCCTATAGCATGAGATGTGATATCTCAATGCTTCTAATTCCAATCCTGAGACCCTTCCTATAGCATGAGATGTGATATCCAACTCCTTCCATTCCAATCCTGAGACCTGTCCTATAGCATGAGATGTGATATCTCAATGCTTATACCAAACCTGAGACCCTTCCTATAGCATGAGATGTGATATCCAACTACTTCCCATTCCAATCCTGAGACCCTTCCTATAGCATGAGATGTGATATCCAACTCCTTCCCTTTCCAAACCTGAGAGCCTATCTATAGCATGAGATGGGATATACAACTCCTTCCCATTCCAATCCTGAGACACTTCCGATAGCAGAGATGTGATATCTGAATGCTTATACCACACCTGAGACCCTTCCTATAACATGAGATGTGATATCCAACTCCTTCCCATTCCAAACCTGAGAGCCTTCCTATAGCATGAGATGTGATATCTCAATGCCTCTAATACCAAACCTGAGATCCTTCCTCTAACATGAAATGTGATATCCAACTCCTTCCCTTTCCAAACCTGAGAGCCTACCTATAGCATGAGATGTGATATCCAAGTCCTTCCCATTCCAATCCTTAGACCCTTCCTACAGCATGCAATATGATATCTCAATGATTCTAATAACAAATCTGAGACCCGTCCTATAACATGAGATGGGATATCCAACTCCTTCCCATTCCAATCCTGAGACACTTCCGATAGCAGAGATGTGATATCTCAATGCTTATACCAAACCTGAGACCCTTCCTATAGCATGAGATGTGATATCCAACTCCTTCCCGTTCCAAACCTGAGACCCTTCCTATAGCATATGTGATATCCAACTCCTTCCCATTCCAAACATGAGACCCTTCCTATAGCAAGAATGTAATATCCAACTCCTTCCCATTCCAATCCTGAGACCCTTCCTACAGCATGCAATGTGATATCTCAATGCTTCTAATAATAAACCTGAGACCCGTCCTATAACATGAGATGGGATATCCAACTCCTTCCCGTTCCAAACCTGAGACCCTTCCTATAGCATGAGATGTGATATCCAACTCCCTCCCATCCCAATCCTGAGACCCTTCCTACAGCATGCAATGTGATATCTCAATGCTTATACCAAACCTGAGACTCTTCCTATAAAATGAGATGGGATATCCAACTCCTTCCCGTTCCAAACCTGAGACCCTTCCTATAGCATGAGATGTGATATCCAACTCCTTCCCATTCCAATCCTGAGACCCTTCCTATAGCATGAGATGTGATATCTCAATGCTTATACCAAACCTGAGACCCTTCCTATAACATGAGATGTGATATCCAACTCCTTCCCGTTTCAAACCTGAGACCCTTCCTTTAGCATGAGATGTGATATCCAGCTCCTTCCCATTCCAATCCTGAGACACTTCCGATAGCATGAGATGTGATATCTCAATGCTTCTACCAAACCTGAGACCCTTCCTTTAGCATGAGATGTGATATCCAACTCCTTCCCATTCCAGTCCTGAGACCCTTCCTATAGCATGAGATATCTCAATACTTCTAATACCAAACCTGAGATCCTTCCGATAACATGAGATGTGATATCCAAATCCTTCCCCTTCCAAACCTGAGACTCTCCCTTTAGCATGAGATGTGATATCCAACTCCTTCCCATTCCAATCCTGAGACCCTTCTGATAGCATGAGATGTGATATCTCAATGTTTCGAATACCAAACCTGAGATCCTTCCTATAACATGAGATGTGATATCTCAATGCTTCTAATACCAAACCTGAGACCCTCCCTTTAGCATGAGATGTGATATCCGACTCCTTCCCATTCCAATCCTGAGACCCTTCTGATAGCATGAGATGTGATATCTCAATGCCTCTAATACCAAACCTGAGATCCTCCCAATAGCATGAGATGTGATATCTCAATGCTTCTAATACCAAACCTGAGATCCTTCCCATAACATGAGATGTAATATCCAAATCCTTCCCCTTCCAAACCTGAGACCCTCCCTTTAGTATGAGATGTGATATCCAACTCCTTCCCATTCCAATCCTGAGATCCTTCTGATAGCATGAGATGTGATATCTCAATGCCTCTAATACCAAACCTGAGATCCTACCTCTAACATGAAATGTGATATCCAACTCCTTCCCCTTCCAAACCTGAGAGCCTTCCTATAGCATGAGATGTGATATCCAAGTCCTTCCCATTCCAATCCTGAGACCCTTCCTAAAACATGAGAAGTGATATCCAACTCCTTCCCATTCCAACCTGAGACCCTTCCTATAGCATGAGATGGGATATCCAACTCCTTCCAAATCCAATCCTGATACCCTTCCGATAGCATGAGATGTGATATCCCAATGCTTCTACAAAACCTGAGACCCATACATGGCATGAGATGTGATTTCAAACTCCTTCCCATTCCAATCCTGAGACCCTTCCTATAGCTTGAGATGTGATATCCAACTCCTTCCCATTCCAATTCTGAGACCCTTCCTATAGCATGAGATGTGATATCTCAATGCTTCTAATACCAAACCTGAGACCCTTCCTATAACATGAGATGTGATATCCAAGTCCTTCCCATTCCAATCCTGAGACCCTTCCTATAGCATGAGATGTGATATCTCAATGCTTCTAATACCAAACCTGAGACCCTTCCTATAACATGAGATGTGATATCCAAGTCCTTCCCATTTCAATCCTGAGACCCTTCCTATAGCTTGAGATGTGATATCCAACTCCTTCCCATTCCAATTCTGAGACCCGTCCTATACCATGAGATGTGATATCTCAATGCTTCTAATGCCAAACCTGAGACCCCTCCTATAACGAGATGGGATATCCAACTCCTTCCCATTCCAATCCTGAGACCCTTCCGATAGCAGAGATGTGATATCTCAATGCTTATACCAATCCTGAGACCCTTCCTATAGCATGAGATGTGATGTCTCAATGCTTATACCAAACCAGAGACCCGTCCTATAACATGAGATGGGATATCCAACTCCTTCCCATTCCAATCCTGAGACCCTTCCTATAACATGAGATGTGATATCCAACTCCTTCCAATTCCAACCTGAGACCCTTCCTATAGCATGAGATGGGATATCCAACTCCTTCCAAATCCAATCCTGATACCCTGCCGATAGCATGAGATGTGATATCCCAATGCTTCTACCAAACCTGAGACCCATACTATGGCATGAGATGTGATATCAAACTCCTTCCCATTCCAATCCTGAGACCCTTCCTATAGCTTGAGATGTGATATCCAACTCCTTCCCATTCCAATTCTGAGACCCTTCCTATACCATGAGACTTGATATCTCAATGCTTCTAATACCAAACCTGAGACCCGTCCTATAACATGAGATGTGATATCCAAATCCTTCCCCTTCCAAACCTTAGACCCTTCCTTTATCATGAGATGTGATTTCCAACTCCTTCCCATTCCAATCCTGACACCCTTCCGATATCATGAGATTTGTTATCTCAATGCTTCTAATATCAAACTTGAGACCCTCCCTATAGCATGAGATCTGACATCCAAGTCCTTCCCATTCCAATCCTGAGACCCTTCCTATAGCATGAGATGTGATATCTCAATGCTTCTAATACCAAACCTGAGACCCTTCCTATAACATGAGATGGGATATCCAACTCCTTCCAAATCCAATCCTGATACCCTTCCGATAGCATGAGATGTGATATCCCAATGCTTCTACCAAACCTGAGACCCATACTATGGCATGAGATGTGATATCAAACTCCTTCCCATTCCAATCCTGAGACCCTTCCTATAGCTTGAGATGTGATATCTAACTCCTTCCCATTCCAATTCTGAGACCCTTCCTATACCATGAGACTTGATATCTCAATGCTTCTAATACCAAACCTGAGACCCGTCCTATAACATGAGATGTGATATCCAAATCCTTCCCCTTCCAAACCTTAGACCCTTCCTTTATCATGAGATGTGATTTCCAACTCCTTCCCATTCCAATCCTGACACCCTTCCGATAGCAGAGATGTGATATCTCAATGCTTATACCAAACCTGAGACTCTTCCTATAACATGAGATGTGATATCCAACTCCTTCCCTTTCCAAACCTGAGACCCTGCCTATAGCATGAGATGTGATATCCAAGTCCTTCCCATTCCAATCCTGAGACCCTTCCTATAGCATGAGATGTGATATCTCAATGCTTATACCAAACCTGAGACCCTTCCTATGGCATGAGATGTCATATACAACTCCTTCCCATTCCAATCCCGAGACCCTTCCTATAGCATGAGATGTGATATCTCAATGCTTATACCAAACCTGAAACCCTTCCTATAGCATGAGATGTGATATCCAACTTCTTCCCATTCCAATCCTGAGACCCTTCCTATAACATGAGATGTGATGTCTCAATGCTTCTAATACCAAACCTGAGATCTTTCCTATAACATGAGATGTGATATCCAACTCCTTCCCATTCCAATTCTGAGACCCTTCCTATAGCAAGAGATGTGATATCTCAATGCCTCTTTACCAAACCTGATATCCTACCTCTAACATGAAATGTGATATCCAACTCCTTCCCCTTCCAAACCTGAGAGCCTTCCTATAGCATGAGATGTGATATCCAAGTCCTTCCCATTCCAATCCTGAGACCCTTCCTATAACATCAGATGTGATATCCAACTCCTTCCCATTCCAACCTGAGACCCTTCCTATAGCATGAGATGGGATATCCAACTCCTTCCAAATCCAATCCTGATACCCTTCCGATAGCATGAGATGTGATATCCCAATGCTTCTACAAAACCTGAGACCCATTCATGGCATGAGATGTGATATCAAACTCCTTCCCATTCCAATCCTGAGACCCTTCCTATAGCATGAGATGTGATATCTCAATGCTTATACCAAACCTGAGACCCTTCCTATAGCATGAGATGTGATATCCAACTCCTTCCCATTCCAATCCTGAGACCCTTCCTATAGCATGAGATGTGATATCTCAATGCTTATACCAAACCTGAATCCCTTCCTATAGCATGAAATGTGATATCCAACTCCTTCCCTTTCCAAACCTGAGAGCCTACCTATAGCATGAGATGTGATATCCAAGTCCTTCCCATTCCAATCCTTAGACCCTTCCTACAGCATGCAATATGATATCTCAATGATTCTAATAACAAACCTGAGACCCGTCCTATAACATGAGATGGTATATCCAACTCCTTCCCATTCCAATCCTGAGACACTTCCGATAGCAGAGATGTGATATCTCAATGCTTATACCAAACCTGAGACCCTTCCTATAGCATGAGATGTGATATCCAATTCTTTCCCGTTCCAAACCTGAGACCCTTCCTATAGCATATGTGATATCCAACTCCTTCCCATTCCAAACATGAGACCCTTCCTATAGCAAGAATGTAATATCCAACTCCTTCCCATTCCAATCCTGAGACCCTTCCTTCAGCATGCGATGTGATATCTCAATGCTTCTAATACCAAACCTGAGACCCGTCCTATAACATGAGATGGGATATCCAACTCCTTCCAGTTCCAAACCTGAGAGCCTTCCTATAGCATGAGATGTGATATCCAAGTCCTTCCCATTCCAATCCTGAGACCCTTCCTATAACATGAGATGTGATATCTCAATGCTTATACCAAACCTGAATCCCTTCCTATAGCATGAGATGTGATATCCAACTCCTTCCCATTCCAATCCTGAGACCCTTCCTATAGCATTAGATGTGATATCTCAATGCCTCTAATACCAAACCTGAGATCCTTCCTCTAACATGAAATGTGATATCCAACTCCTTCCCTTTCCAAACCTGAGAGCCTACCTATAGCATGAGATGTGATATCCAAGTCCTTCACATTCCAATCCTTAGACCCTTCCTACAGCATGCAATATGATATCTCAATGATTCTAATACCAAACCTGAGATCTTTCCTATAACATGAGATGTGATATCCAACTCCTTCCCATTCCAATCCTGAGACCCTTCCTATAGCATGAGATGTGATATCTCAATGCCTCTTTACCAAACCTGAGATCCTACCTCTAACATGAAATGTGATATCCAACTCCTTCCCCTTCCAAACCTGAGAGCCTTCCTATAGTATGAGATGTGATATCCAAGTCCTTCCCATTCCAATCCTGAGACCCTTCCTATAACATCAGATGTGATATCCAACTCCTTCCCATTCCAACCTGAGACCCTTCCTATAGCATGAGATGGGATATTCAACTCCTTCCAAATCCAATCCTGATACCCTTCCGATAGCATGATATGTGATATCTCAATGCTTCTAATACCAAATCTGTGACTCTTCCTATAACATGAGATGGGATATCCAACTCCTTCCCATTCCAATCCTGAGACCCTTCCGATAGCAGAGATGTGATATCTCAATGCTTATACCAAACCTGAGACCCTTCCTATGGCATGAGATGTCACATATAACTCCTTCCCATTCCAATCCTGAGACCCTTCCTATAGTATGAGATGTGATATCTCAATGCTTATACCAAACCTGAGACCCTTCCTATAGCATGAGATGTGATATCCAACTCCTTCCCATTCCAATCCTGAGACCCTTCCCATAGCATGAGATGTGATGTCTCAATGCTTCTAATACCAAACCTGAGATCCTTCCTATAACATCAAATGTGATATCCAACTCCTTCCCATTCCAATCCTGAGACCCTTCCTATAGCATGAGATGTGATATCTCAATGCTTATACCAAACCTGAGACCCTTCCTATAGCATGAGATGTGATATCCAACTCCTTCCCATTCCAATCCTGAGACCCTTCCTATAGCATGAGATGTGATATCCAACTCCTTCCCATTCCAATCCTGAGACCCTTCCCATAGCATGAGATGTGATGTCTCAATGCTTCTAATACCAAACCTGAGATCCTTCCTCTAACATGAAATGTGATATCCAACTCCGTCCCTTTCCAAACCTGAGAGCCTACCTATAGCATGAGATGTGATATCCAAGTCCTTCCCATTCCAATCCTTAGACCCTTCCTACAGCATGCAATATGATATCTCAATGATTCTAATAACAAACCTGAGACCCGTCCTATAACATGAGATTGGATATCCAACTCCTTTCAATTCCAATCCTGGTACACTTCCTATAGCATGAGATGTGATATCTCAATGCTTATACCAAACCTGAGACCCTTCCTATGGCATGAGATGTCATATACAACTCCTTCCCATTCCAATCCTGAGACCCTTCCTATAGCATGAGATGTGATATCTCAATGCTTATACCAAACCTGAGACCCTTCCTATAGCATGAGATGTGATATCCAACTTCTTCCCATTCCAATCCTGAGACCCTTCCTATAACATGAGATGTGATGTCTCAATGCTTCTAATACCAAACCTGATATCTTTCCTATAACATGAGATGTGATATCCAACTCCTTCCCATTCCAATCCTGAGACCCTTCCTATAGCATGAGATGTGATATCTCAATGCTTATACCAAACCTGAGACCCTTCCTATAGCTTGAGATGTGATATCCAACTCCTTCCCATTCCAATCCTGAGAACCTTCCTATAGCATGAGATGTGATATCTCAATGCCTCTAATACCAAACCTGAGATCCTTCCTCTAACATGAAATGTGATATCCAACTCCTTCCCCTTCCAAACCTGAGAGCCTTCCTATAGCATGAGATATGATATCCAAGTCCTTCCCATTCCAATCCTGAGACCCTTCCTATAACATGAGATGTGATATTCAACTCCTTCCCATTCCAACCTGAGACCCTTCCTATAGCATGAGATGGGATATCCAACTCCTTCCAAATCCAATCCTGATACCCTTCCGATAGCATGAGATGTGATATCCCAATGCTTCTACCAAACCTGAGACCCATACTATGGCATGAGATGTGATATCAAACTCCTTCCCATTCCAATCCTGAGACCCTTCCTATAGCTTGAGATGTGATATCCAACTCCTTCCCATTCCAATTCTGAGACCCTTCCTATACCATGAGACTTGATATCTCAATGCTTCTAATACCAAACCTGAGACCCGTCCTATAACATGAGATGTGATATCCAAATCCTTCCCCTTCCAAACCTTAGACCCTTCCTTTATCATGAGATGTGATATCCAACTCCTTCCCATTCCAATCCTGACACCCTTCCGATATCATGAGATTTGTTATCTCAATGCTTCTAATATCAAACTTGAGACCCTCCCTATAGCATGAGATCTGACATCCAAGTCCTTCCCATTCCAATCCTGAGACCCTTCCTATAGCATGAGATGTGATATCTCAATGCTTCTAATACCAAACCTGAGACCCTTCCTATAACATGAGATGGGATATCCAAGTCCTTCCCATTCTAATCCTGAGACCCTTCCCATAGCATGAGATGTGATGTCTCAATGCTTCTAATACCAAACCTGAGATCCTTCCTATAACATCAAATGTGATATCCAACTCCTTCCCATTCCAATCCTGAGACCCTTCCTATAGCATGAGATGTGATGTCTCAATGCTTATACCAAACCTGAGACCCTTCCTATAGCATGAGATGTGATATCCAACTCCTTCCCATTCCAATCCTGAGACCCTTCCCATAGCATGAGATGTGATGTCTCAATGCTTCTAATACCAAACCTGAGATCCTTCCTATAACATCAAATGTGATATCCAACTCCTTCCCATTCCAATCCCGAGACCCTTCCTATAGCATGAGATGTGATATCTCAATGCTTATACCAAACCTGAGACCCTTCCTATAGCATGAGATGTGATATCCAACTCCTTCCCATTCCAATCCTGAGACCCTTCCTATAGCATGAGATGTGATATCTCAATGCCTCTAATACCAAACCTGAGATCCTTCCTCTAACATGAAATGTGATATCCAACTCCTTCCCATTCCAATCCTGAGACCCTTCCTATAGCATGAGATGTGATATCTCAATGCTTCTAATACCAAACCTGAGACCCTTCCTATAACATGAGATGGGATATCCAACTCCTTCCCATTCCAATCCTGAGACCCTTCCGATAGCAGAGATGTGATATCTCAATGCTTATACCAAACCTGAGACCCTTGCTATGGCCTGAGATGTCATATACAACTCCTTCCCATTCCAATCCTGAGACCCTTCCTATAGCATGAGATGTGATATCTCAATGCTTATACCAAACCTGAGACCCTTCCTATAGCATGAGATGTGATATCCAACTCCTTCCCATTCCAATCCTGAGACCCTTCCCATAGCATGAGATGTGATGTCTCAATGCTTCTAATACCAAACCTGAGACCCTTCCTATAACATGAGATGTAATATCCAACTCCTTCCCATTCCAATCCTGAGACCCTTCCTATAGCATGAGAAGTATCTCCATGCGTATACCAAACCTGAGACCCTTCCTATAGCATGAGATGTGATATCCAAATCCTTCCCATTCCAATCCTGAGCCACTTCCGATAGCAGAGATGTGATATCTCCATGCTTATACCAAACCTGAGACCCTTCCTATAGCATGAGATGTAATATCCAACTCCTTCCCATTCCAATCCTGAGACCCTTCCTATAGCATGAGAAGTATCTCCATGCGTATACCAAACCTGAGACCCTTCCTATAGCATGAGATGTGATATCCAAATCCTTCCCATTCCAATCCTGAGCCACTTCCGATAGCAGAGATGTGATATCTCAATGCTTATACCAAACTCGAGACCCTTCCTATAACATGAGATGTGATATCCAACTCATTCCCGTTCCAAACCTGAGACACTTCCTATAGCATATGTGATATCCAAGTCCTTCCCATTCCAAACATGAGACCCTTCCTATAGCAAGAATGTAATATCCAACTCCTACCCATTCCAATCCTGAGACCATTCCTATAGCATGAGATGTGATATCTCAATGCTTCTAATATCAAACCTGAGACCCGTCCTATAACATGAGATGGGATATCCAACTCCTTCCCGTTCCAAACCTGAGACCCTTCCTATAGCATGAGATGTGATATCCAATTCCTTCCCATCCCAATCCTGAGACACCTCCGATAGCAGAGATGTGATATCTCAATGCTTATACCAAACCTGAGACCCTTCCTATGGCATTCTGCTATCGGAAGTGTTTCAGGAATGGAATGGGAAGGAGTTGGATATCCCATCTCATGTTATAGGAAGGGTCTCAGGTTTGGTATAAGCATTGAGATATCACATCTCTGCTATCGGAAGTGTTTCAGGAATGGAATGGGAAGGAGTTGGATATCCCATCTCAGGCTATAGATATGCTCTCAGGTTTGGAAAGGGAAGGAGTTGGATATCACATGTCATGCTATAGGAAATTTCTCAGGATTGGAATGGGAAGTAGTTGGATATCACATCTCATGCTATAGGAAGGGTCTCAGGTTTGGTATAAGCATTGAGATATCACATCTCATGCTATAGGATGGGTCTCAGGATTGGAATGGAAGGAGTTGGATATCACATCTCATGCTATAAGAAGGGTCTCAGGATTGGAATGGGAAGTAGTTGGATATCACATCTCATGCTATAGGAAGGGTCTCAGGTTTGGTATTAGAAGCATTGAGATATCACATCTCATGCTATAGGAAGGGTCTCAGGATTGGAATGGGAAGGAATTGGATATCACATCTCATGCTATAGATAGGCTCTCAGGTTTGGAAAGGGAAGGAGTTGGATATCACATCTCATGCTATAGGAAGGGTCTCAGGATTGGAATGGGAAGTAGTTGGATATCACATCTCATGCTATAGGAAGGATCTCAGGTTTGGTATAAGCATTGAGATATCACATCTCATGCTATAGGAAGGGTCTCAGGATTGGAATGGGAAGGAATTGGATATCACATCTCATGCTATAGATAGGCTCTCAGGTTTGGAAAGGGAAGGAGTTGGATATCACATCTCATGTTATAGGAAGGATCTCAGGTTTGGTATTAGAAGCATTGAGATATCACATCTCATGCTATCAGAAGGGTCTCAGGATTGGAATGGGAAGGGGTTGGATATCACATCTCATGCTAAAGGGAGGGTCTCAGGTTTGGAAGGGGAAGGATTTGGATATCACATCTCATGTTATCAGAAGGATCTCAGGTTTGGTATTAGAAGTATTGAGATATCATATCTCATGCTATAGGAAGGGTCTCAGGACTGGAATGGGAAGGAGTTGGATATCACATCTCATGCTAAAGGAAGGGTCTCAGGTTTGGTAGAAGCATTGAGATATCACATCTCCTGCTATAGGAAGGGTCTTAGGATTGGAATGGGAAGGAGTTGGATATCCCATCTCATGCTATAGATATGCTCTCAGGTTTGGAAAGGGAAGGAGTTGGATATCACATCTCATGCGATAGGAAATTTCTCAGGATTGGAATGGGAAGTAGTTGGATATCACATCTCATGCTATAGGAAGGGTCTCAGGTTTGGTATAAGCATTGAGATATCACATCTCATGCTATAGGATGGGTCTCAGGATTGGAATGGAAGGAGTTGGATATCACATCTCATGCTATAAGAAGGGTCTCAGGATTGGAATGGGAAGGGGTTGGATATCACATCTCATGCAATAGGAAGGGTCTCAGGTTTGGTATTAGAAGCATTGAGATATCACATCTCATGCTATAGGAAGGGTCTCAGGATTGGAATGGGAAGGAATTGGATATCACATCTCATGCTATAGATAGGCTCTCAGGTTTGGAAAGGGAAGGAGTTGGATATCACATCTCATGCTATAGGAAGGGTCTCAGGATTGGAATGGGAAGTAGTTGGATATCACATTTCATGCTATAGGAAGGGCCTCAGGTTTGGTATAAGCATTGAGATATCACATCTCATGCTATAGGAAGGGTCTCAGGATTGGAATGGGAAGGAATTGGATATCAGATCTCATGCTATAGATAGGCTCTCAGGTTTGGAAAGGGAAGGAGTTGGATATCACATCTCATGCTATAGGAAGGGTCTCAGGATTGGAATGGGAAGTAGTTGGAAATCACATCTCATGCTATAGGAAGGGCCTCAGGTTTGGTATAAGCATTGAGATATCACATCTCATGCTATAGGAAGGATGTCAGGTTTGGTATTAGAAGCATTGAGAAATCACATCTCATGATATAGGAAGGGTCTCAGGTTTGGTATAAGCATTGAGATATCACATCTCATGCTATAGGAAGGATGTCAGGTTTGGTATTAGAAGCATTGAGAAATCACATCTCATGTTATAGGAAGGATCTCAGGTTTGGTATTAGAAGCATTGAGAAATCACATCTCATGCTATAGGAAGGGTCTCAGGATTGGAATGGGAAGGAGTTGGATATCACATATGCTAAAGGGAGGGTCTCAGGTTTGGAAGGGGAAGGATTTGGATATAACATCTTGTGTTATAGGAATGATCTCAGGTTTGGTATTAGAAGCATTGAGATATCACATCTCATGCTATCGGAAGGATCTCAGGTTTGGTGTTAGAAACATTGAGATATCAAATCTCATGCTATAGGAAGGGTCTCAGGATTGGAATGGGAAGGAGTTGGATATCACATCTCATGCTATAGGAAGGGTCTCAGGATTGGAATGGGAAGGAGTTGCATATGACATCTCATGCCACAGGAAGGGTCTCAGGTTTGGTATAAGCATTGAGATATCACATCTCTGCTATCGGAAGGGTCTCAGGATTGGAATGGGAAGGAGTTGGATATCCCATCTTATGTTATAGGAAGGGTCTCAGGTTTGGTATTAGAAGCATTGAGATATCACATCTCATGCTAAAGGAAGGGTCTCAGGATTGGAATGGGAAGGACTTGGATATCACATCTGAATCTATAGGGAGGGTCTTACGTTTGGAAAGGGAAGGGGTTGGATATCACATTTCATGTTAGAGGTAGGAATCAGGTTTGGTATTAGAGGCATTGATATATCACATCTCATGCTATCAGAAGGGTCTCAAGATTGGAATGGGAAGGAGTTGGATATCACATCTCATGCTAAAGGGAGGGTCTCAGGTTTGGAAGGGGAAGGATTTGGATATCACATCTCATGTTATAGGAAGGATCTCAGGTTTGGTATCAGAAGCATTGAGATATGACATCTCATGCTATTGGAAGGATCTCAGGTTTGGTATTAGAGGCATTGAGATATCACATCTCATGCTAAAGGGAGGGTCTCAGGTTTGGAAGGGGAAGGATTTGGATATCACATCTCTTATTATAGGAAGGATCACAGGTTTGGTATTAGAAGCATTGAGATATCACATCTCATGCTATCGGAAGGGTCTCAGGATTGGAATGGGAAAGAGTTGGATATCACATCTCATGCTATAGGAAGTGTCTCAGGTTTGGAACGGGAAGGAGTTGGATATCACATCTCATGTTATAGGAAGAGTCTCAGGTTTGGTATAAGCATTGAGATATCACATCTCTGCTATCGGAGGTGTCTCAGGATTGGGATGGGAAGGAATTGGATATCACATCTCATGCTATAGGAAGGGTCTCAGGTTTGGAACGGGAAGGAGTTGGATATCCCATCTCATGTTATAGGACGGGTCTCAGGTTTGATATTAGAAGCATTGAGATATCACATCGCATGCTGTAGGAAGGGTGTCAGGTTTGGAATGGGAAGGATTTGGATATCACATTTCATGTCATAGGAAGGATCTCAGGTTTGGTATTAGAAGCATTGATATATCACATCTCATGCTATAGGAATGGTCTCAGGATTGGAATGGGTAGGAGTTGGATATTACATTCTTGCTATAGGAAGGGTCTCATGTTTGAAATGGGAAGGACTTGGATATCACATATGCTATAGGAAGTGTCTCAGGTTTGGAACGGGAATGAGTTGGATATCACATCTCATGTTATAGGAAGGGTCTCAGGTTTGGTATAAGCATTGAGATATCACATCTCATGCTATAGGAAGGGTCTCAGGATTGGAATGGGAAGTAGTTGGATATCACATTTCATGCTATAGGAAGGGCCTCAGGTTTGGTATAAGCATTGAGATATCACATCTCATGCTATAGGAAGGGTCTCAGGATTGGAATGGGAAGGAATTGGATATCAGATCTCATGCTATAGATAGGCTCTCAGGTTTGGAAAGGGAAGGAGTTGGATATCACATCTCATGCTATAGGAAGGGTCTCAGGATTGGAATGGGAAGTAGTTGGAAATCACATCTCATGCTATAGGAAGGGCCTCAGGTTTGGTATAAGCATTGAGATATCACATCTCATGCTATAGGAAGGATGTCAGGTTTGGTATTAGAAGCATTGAGAAATCACATCTCATGCTATAGGAAGGGTCTCAGGTTTGGTATAAGCATTGAGATATCACATCTCATGCTATAGGAAGGATGTCAGGTTTGGTATTAGAAGCATTGAGAAATCACATCTCATGTTATAGGAAGGATCTCAGGTTTGGTATTAGAAGCATTGAGAAATCACATCTCATGCTATAGGAAGGGTCTCAGGATTGGAATGGGAAGGAGTTGGATATCACATATGCTAAAGGGAGGGTCTCAGGTTTGGAAGGGGAAGGATTTGGATATAACATCTTGTGTTATAGGAATGATCTCAGGTTTGGTATTAGAAGCATTGAGATATCACATCTCATGCTATCGGAAGGATCTCAGGTTTGGTGTTAGAAACATTGAGATATCAAATCTCATGCTATAGGAAGGGTCTCAGGATTGGAATGGGAAGGAGTTGGATATCACATCTCATGCTATAGGAAGGGTCTCAGGATTGGAATGGGAAGGAGTTGCATATGACATCTCATGCCACAGGAAGGGTCTCAGGTTTGGTATAAGCATTGAGATATCACATCTCTGCTATCGGAAGGGTCTCAGGATTGGAATGGGAAGGAGTTGGATATCCCATCTTATGTTATAGGAAGGGTCTCAGGTTTGGTATTAGAAGCATTGAGATATCACATCTCATGCTAAAGGAAGGGTCTCAGGATTGGAATGGGAAGGACTTGGATATCACATCTGAATCTATAGGGAGGGTCTTACGTTTGGAAAGGGAAGGGGTTGGATATCACATTTCATGTTAGAGGTAGGAATCAGGTTTGGTATTAGAGGCATTGATATATCACATCTCATGCTATCAGAAGGGTCTCAAGATTGGAATGGGAAGGAGTTGGATATCACATCTCATGCTAAAGGGAGGGTCTCAGGTTTGGAAGGGGAAGGATTTGGATATCACATCTCATGTTATAGGAAGGATCTCAGGTTTGGTATCAGAAGCATTGAGATATGACATCTCATGCTATTGGAAGGATCTCAGGTTTGGTATTAGAGGCATTGAGATATCACATCTCATGCTAAAGGGAGGGTCTCAGGTTTGGAAGGGGAAGGATTTGGATATCACATCTCTTATTATAGGAAGGATCACAGGTTTGGTATTAGAAGCATTGAGATATCACATCTCATGCTATCGGAAGGGTCTCAGGATTGGAATGGGAAAGAGTTGGATATCACATCTCATGCTATAGGAAGTGTCTCAGGTTTGGAACGGGAAGGAGTTGGATATCACATCTCATGTTATAGGAAGAGTCTCAGGTTTGGTATAAGCATTGAGATATCACATCTCTGCTATCGGAGGTGTCTCAGGATTGGGATGGGAAGGAATTGGATATCACATCTCATGCTATAGGAAGGGTCTCAGGTTTGGAACGGGAAGGAGTTGGATATCCCATCTCATGTTATAGGACGGGTCTCAGGTTTGATATTAGAAGCATTGAGATATCACATCGCATGCTGTAGGAAGGGTGTCAGGTTTGGAATGGGAAGGATTTGGATATCACATTTCATGTCATAGGAAGGATCTCAGGTTTGGTATTAGAAGCATTGATATATCACATCTCATGCTATAGGAATGGTCTCAGGATTGGAATGGGTAGGAGTTGGATATTACATTCTTGCTATAGGAAGGGTCTCATGTTTGAAATGGGAAGGACTTGGATATCACATATGCTATAGGAAGTGTCTCAGGTTTGGAACGGGAATGAGTTGGATATCACATCTCATGTTATAGGAAGGGTCTCAGGTTTGGTATAAGCATTGAGATATCACATCTCATGCTATAGGATGGGTCTCAGGATTGGAATGGAAGGAGTTGGATATCACATCTCATGCTATAAGAAGGGTCTCAGGATTGGAATGGGAAGTAGTTGGATATCACATCTCATGCAATAGGAAGGGTCTCAGGTTTGGTATTAGAAGCATTGAGATATCACATCTCATGCTATAGGAAGGGTCTCAGGATTGGAATGGGAAGGAATTGGATATCACATCTCATGCTATAGATAGGCTCTCAGGTTTGGAAAGGGAAGGAGTTGGATATCACATCTCATGCTATAGGAAGGGTCTCAGGTTTGGTATAAGCATTGAGATATCACATCTCATGCTATAGGAAGGATGTCAGGTTTGGTATTAGAAGCATTGAGAAATCACATCTCATGTTATAGGAAGGATCTCAGGTTTGGTATTAGAAGCATTGAGAAATCACATCTCATGCTATAGGAAGGGTCTCAGGATTGAAATGGGAAGGAGTTGGATATCACATATGCTAAAGGGAGGGTCTCAGGTTTGGAAGGGGAAGGATTTGGATATAACATCTCGTGTTATAGGAATGATCTCAGGTTTGGTATTAGAAGCATTGAGATATCACATCTCATGCTATCGGAAGGATCTCAGGTTTGGTGTTAGAAACATTGAGATATCAAATCTCATGCTATAGGAAGGGTCTCAGGATTGGAATGGGAAGGAGTTGGATATCACATCTCATGCTATAGGAAGGGTCTCAGGATTGGAATGGGAAGGAGTTGCATATGACATCTCATGCCACAGGAAGGGTCTCAGGTTTGGTATAAGCATTGAGATATCACATCTCTGCTATCGGAAGGGTCTCAGGATTGGAATGGGAAGGAGTTGGATATCCCATCTTATGTTATAGGAAGGGTCTCAGGTTTGGTATTAGAAGCATTGAGATATCACATCTCATGCTAAAGGAAGGGTCTCAGGATTGGAATGGGAAGGACTTGGATATCACATCTGAATCTATAGGGAGGGTCTCACGTTTGGAAAGGGAAGGGGTTGGATATCACATTTCATGTTAGAGGTAGGAATCAGGTTTGGTATTAGAGGCATTGAGATATCACATCTCATGCTATCAGAAGGGTCTCAAGATTGGAATGGGAAGGAGTTGGATATCACATCTCATGCTAAAGGGAGGGTCTCAGGTTTGGAAGGGGAAGGATTTGGATATCACATCTCATGTTATAGGAAGGATCTCAGGTTTGGTATCAGAAGCATTGAGATATGACATCTCATGCTATTGGAAGGATCTCAGGTTTGGTATTAGAGGCATTGAGATATCACATCTCATGCTAAAGGGAGGGTCTCAGGTTTGGAAGGGGAAGGATTTGGATATCACATCTCTTATTATAGGAAGGATCACAGGTTTGGTATTAGAAGCATTGAGATATCACATCTCATGCTATCGGAAGGGTCTCAGGATTGGAATGGGAAAGAGTTGGATATCACATCTCATGCTATAGGAAGTGTCTCAGGTTTGGAACGGGAAGGAGTTGGATATCACATCTCATGTTATAGGAAGAGTCTCAGGTTTGGTATAAGCATTGAGATATCACATCTCTGCTATCGGAGGTGTCTCAGGATTGGGATGGGAAGGAATTGGATATCACATCTCATGCTATAGGAAGGGTCTCAGGTTTGGAACGGGAAGGAGTTGGATATCCCATCTCATGTTATAGGACGGGTCTCAGGTTTGATATTAGAAGCATTGAGATATCACATCGCATGCTGTAGGAAGGGTGTCAGGTTTGGAATGGGAAGGATTTGGATATCACATTTCATGTCATAGGAAGGATCTCAGGTTTGGTATTAGAAGCATTGATATATCACATCTCATGCTATAGGAATGGTCTCAGGATTGGAATGGGTAGGAGTTGGATATTACATTCTTGCTATAGGAAGGGTCTCATGTTTGAAATGGGAAGGACTTGGATATCACATATGCTATAGGAAGTGTCTCAGGTTTGGAACGGGAATGAGTTGGATATCACATCTCATGTTATAGGAAGGGTCTCAGGTTTGGTATAAGCATTGAGATATCACATCTCATGCTATAGGATGGGTCTCAGGATTGGAATGGAAGGAGTTGGATATCACATCTCATGCTATAAGAAGGGTCTCAGGATTGGAATGGGAAGTAGTTGGATATCACATCTCATGCAATAGGAAGGGTCTCAGGTTTGGTATTAGAAGCATTGAGATATCACATCTCATGCTATAGGAAGGGTCTCAGGATTGGAATGGGAAGGAATTGGATATCACATCTCATGCTATAGATAGGCTCTCAGGTTTGGAAAGGGAAGGAGTTGGATATCACATTTCATGCTATAGGAAGGGTCTCAGGATTGGAATGGGAAGTAGTTGGATATCACATCTCATGCTATAGGAAGGGTCTCAGGTTTGGTATAAGCATTGAGATATCACATCTCATGCTATAGGAAGGGTCTCAGGATTGGAATGGGAAGGAATTGGATATCAAATCTCATGTTATAGATAGGCTCTCAGGTTTGGAAAGGGAAGGAGTTGGATATCACATCTCATGCTATAGGAAGGGTCTCAGGATTGGAATGGGAAGTAGTTGGAAATCACATCTCATGCTATAGGAAGGATCTCAGGTTTGGTATAAGCATTGAGATATCACATCTCATGCTATAGGAAGGATCTCAGGTTTGGTATTAGAAGCATTGAGAAATCACATCTCATGCTATAGGAAGGGTCTCAGGATTGGAATGGGAAGGAGTTGGATATCACATCTCATGTTATAGGAAGGATCTCAGGTTTGGTATTAGAAGCATTGAGAAATCACATCTCATGCTATAGGAAGGGTCTCAGGATTGGAATGGGAAGGAGTTGGATATCACATATGCTAAAGGGAGGGTCTCAGGTTTGGAAGGGGAAGGATTTGGATATAACATCTCGTGTTATAGGAATGATCTCAGGTTTGGTATAAGCATTGAGATATCACATCTCTGCTATCGGAGGTGTCTCAGGATTGGGATGGGAAGGAATTGGATATCACATCTCATGCTATAGGAAGGGTCTCAGGTTTGGAACGGGAAGGAGTTGGATATCCCATCTCATGTTATAGGACGGGTCTCAGGTTTGATATTAGAAGCATTGAGATATCACATCGCATGCTGTAGGAAGGGTGTCAGGTTTGGAATGGGAAGGATTTGGATATCACATTTCATGTCATAGGAAGGATCTCAGGTTTGGTATTAGAAGCATTGATATATCACATCTCATGCTATAGGAATGGTCTCAGGATTGGAATGGGTAGGAGTTGGATATTACATTCTTGCTATAGGAAGGGTCTCATGTTTGAAATGGGAAGGACTTGGATATCACATATGCTATAGGAAGTGTCTCAGGTTTGGAACGGGAATGAGTTGGATATCACATCTCATGTTATAGGAAGGGTCTCAGGTTTGGTATAAGCATTGAGATATCACATCTCATGCTATAGGATGGGTCTCAGGATTGGAATGGAAGGAGTTGGATATCACATCTCATGCTATAAGAAGGGTCTCAGGATTGGAATGGGAAGTAGTTGGATATCACATCTCATGCAATAGGAAGGGTCTCAGGTTTGGTATTAGAAGCATTGAGATATCACATCTCATGCTATAGGAAGGGTCTCAGGATTGGAATGGGAAGGAATTGGATATCACATCTCATGCTATAGATAGGCTCTCAGGTTTGGAAAGGGAAGGAGTTGGATATCACATTTCATGCTATAGGAAGGGTCTCAGGATTGGAATGGGAAGTAGTTGGATATCACATCTCATGCTATAGGAAGGGTCTCAGGTTTGGTATAAGCATTGAGATATCACATCTCATGCTATAGGAAGGGTCTCAGGATTGGAATGGGAAGGAATTGGATATCAAATCTCATGTTATAGATAGGCTCTCAGGTTTGGAAAGGGAAGGAGTTGGATATCACATCTCATGCTATAGGAAGGGTCTCAGGATTGGAATGGGAAGTAGTTGGAAATCACATCTCATGCTATAGGAAGGATCTCAGGTTTGGTATAAGCATTGAGATATCACATCTCATGCTATAGGAAGGATCTCAGGTTTGGTATTAGAAGCATTGAGAAATCACATCTCATGCTATAGGAAGGGTCTCAGGATTGGAATGGGAAGGAGTTGGATATCACATCTCATGTTATAGGAAGGATCTCAGGTTTGGTATTAGAAGCATTGAGAAATCACATCTCATGCTATAGGAAGGGTCTCAGGATTGGAATGGGAAGGAGTTGGATATCACATATGCTAAAGGGAGGGTCTCAGGTTTGGAAGGGGAAGGATTTGGATATAACATCTCGTGTTATAGGAATGATCTCAGGTTTGGTATTAGAAGCATTGAGATATCACATCTCATGCTATCGGAAGGATCTCAGGTTTGGTGTTAGAAACATTGAGATATCAAATCTCATGCTATAGGAAGGGTCTCAGGATTGGAATGGAAAGGAGTTGGATATCACATCTCATGCTATAGGAAGGGTCTCAGGATTGGAATGGGAAGGAGTTGTATATGACATCTCATGCCACAGGAAGGGTCTCGGGTTTGGTATAAGCATTGAGATATCACATCTCTGCTATCGGAAGGGTCTCAGGATTGGAATGGGAAGGAGTTGGATATCCCATCTTATGTTATAGGAAGGGTCTCAGGATTGGAATGGGAAGGAGTTGTATATGACATCTCATGCCACAGGAAGGGTCTCAGGTTTGGTATAAGCATTGAGATATCACATCTCTGCTATCGGAAGGGTCTCAGGATTGGAATGGGAAGGAGTTGGATATCCCATCTTATGTTATAGGAAGGGTCTCAGGTTTGGTATTAGAAGCATTGAGATATCACATCTCATGCTAAAGGAAGGGTCTCAGGATTGGAATGGGAAGGACTTGGATATCACATCTGAATCTATAGGGAGGGTCTCACGTTTGGAAAGGGAAGGGGTTGGATATCACATTTCATGTTAGAGGTAGGAATCAGGTTTGGTATTAGAGGCATTGAGATATCACATCTCATGCTATCAGAAGGGTCTCAAGATTGGAATGGGAAGGAGTTGGATATCACATCTCATGCTAAAGGGAGGGTCTCAGGTTTGGAAGGGGAAGGATTTGGATATCACATCTCATGTTATAGGAAGGATCTCAGGTTTGGTATCAGAAGCATTGAGATATGACATCTCATGCTATTGGAAGGATCTCAGGTTTGGTATTAGAGGCATTGAGATATCACATCTCATGCTAAAGGGAGGGTCTCAGGTTTGGAAGGGGAAGGATTTGGATATCACATCTCTTATTATAGGAAGGATCACAGGTTTGGTATTAGAAGCATTGAGATATCACATCTCATGCTATCGGAAGGGTCTCAGGATTGGAATGGGAAGGAGTTGGATATCACATCTCATGCTATAGGAAGTGTCTCAGGTTTGGAACGGGAAGGAGTTGGATATCACATCTCATGTTATAGGAAGAGTCTCAGGTTTGGTATAAGCATTGAGATATCACATCTCTGCTATCGGAGGTGTCTCAGGATTGGGATGGGAAGGAATTGGATATCACATCTCATGCTATAGGAAGGGTCTCAGGTTTGGAACGGGAAGGAGTTGGATATCCCATCTCATGTTATAGGACGGGTCTCAGGTTTGATATTAGAAGCATTGAGATATCACATCGCATGCTGTAGGAAGGGTCTCAGGTTTGGAATGGGAAGGATTTGGATATCACATTTCATGTCATAGGAAGGATCTCAGGTTTGGTATTAGAAGCATTGATACATCACATCTCATGCTATAGGAATGGTCTCAGGATTGGAATGGGTAGGAGTTGGATATTACATTCTTGCTATAGGAAGGGTCTCATGTTTGGAATGGGAAGGACTTGGATATCACATATGCTATAGGAAGTGTCTCAGGTTTGGAACGGGAATGAGTTGGATATCACATCTCATGTTATAGGAAGGGTCTCGAGTTTGGTATAAGCATTGAGATATCACATCTCTGCTATCGGAAGTGGCTCAGGATTGGAATGGGAAGGATTTGGATATCACATCTCATGCTATAGGAAGGGTCTCAGGTTTGGTATACGCATGGAGATACTTCTCATGCTATAGGAAGGGTCTCAGGATTGGAATGGGAAGGAGTTGGATATTACATCTCATGCTATAGGAAGGGTCGCAGGTTTGGTATAAGCATGGAGATATCACATCTCTGCTATCGGAAGTGGCTCAGGATTGGAATGGGAAGGATTTGGATATCACATCTCATGCTATAGGAAGGGTCTCAGGTTTGGTATACGCATGGAGATACTTCTCATGCTATAGGAAGGGTCTCAGGATTGGAATGGGAAGGAGTTGGATATTACATCTCATGTTATAGGAAGGGTCTCAGGTTTGGTATTAGAAGCATTGAGACATCACATCTCATGCTATGGGAAGGGTCTCAGGATTGGAATGGGAAGGAGTTGGATATCACATCTCATGCTATAGGAAGGGTCTCAGGTTTGGTATAAGCATTGAGATATCACATCTCATGCTATAGGAAGGGTCTCAGGATTGGAATGGGAAGGAGTTGTATATGACATCTCAGGCCATAGCAAGGGTCTCAGGTTTGGTATAAGCATTGAGATATCACATCTCTGCTATCGGAAGAGTCTCAGGATTGGAATGGGAAGGAGTTGGATATCCCATCTCATGTTATAGGAAGGGTCTCAGGTTTGGTATTAGAAGCATTGAGATATCACATCTCATGCTATAGGAAGGGTCTCAGGATTGGAATGGGAAGGAGTTGGATATCACATTTCATGTTAGAGGAAGGATCTCAGGTTTGGTATTAGAGGCATTGAGATATCACATCTCATTCTATAGGAAGGGTCTCAGGATTGGAATGGGAAGGAGTTGGATATCACATCTCATGCTATAGGAAGGGTCTCAGGTTTGGTATAAGCATTGAGATATCACATCTCATGCTATAGGAAGGGTCTCGGGATTGGAATGGGAAGGAGTTGGATATCACATTTGATGTTATAGGAAGGATCTCAGGTTTGGTATTAGAAGCATTGAGACATCACATCTCATGCTATGGGAAGGGTCTCAGGATTGGAATGGGAAGGAGTTGGATATCACATCTCATGCTATAGGAAGGGTCTCAGGTTTGGTATAAGCATTGAGATATCACATCTCATGCTATAGGAAGGGTCTCAGGATTGGAATGGGAAGGAATTGGATATCACATTTGATGTTATAGGAAGGATCTCAGGTTTGGTATTAGAAGCATTGAGACATCACATCTCATGCTATGGGAAGGGTCTCAGGATTAGAATGGGAAGGACTTGGATATCCCATCTCATGTTATAGGAAGGGTCTCAGGTTTGGTATTAGAAGCATTGAGATATCACATCTCATGCTATAGGAAGGGTCTCAGGATTGGAATGGGAAGGACTTGGATGTCAGATCTCATGCTATAGGGAGGGTCTCAAGTTTGATATTAGAAGCATTGAGATAACAAATCTCATGATATCGGAAGGGTGTCAGGATTGGAATGGGAAGGAGTTGGATATCACATCTCATGATAAAGGAAGGGTCTAAGGTTTGGAAGGGGAAGGATTTGGATATCACATCTCATGTTATAGGACGGGTCTCAGGTTTGGTATTAGAAGCATTGAGATATCAAGTCTCATGGTATAGGAAGGGTCTCAGAATTGGAATGGGAAGGAGTTGGATATCACATCTCAAGCTATAGGAAGGGTCTCAGGATTGGAATGGGAAGGAGTTTGATATCACATCTCATGCCATAGTATGGGTCTCAGGTTTGGTAGAAGCATTGGGATATCACATCTCATGCTATCGGAAGGGTATCAGGATTGGATTTGGAAGGAGTTGGATATCCCATCTCATGCTATAGGAAGGGTCTCAGGTTGGAATGGGAAGGAGTTGAATATCACATCTCATGTTATAGGAAGGGTCTCAGGATTGGAATGGGAAGGACTTGGATATCATATCTCATGCTATAGGAAGGCTCTCAGGTTTGGAAGGGGAAGGAGTTGGATATCACATTTCATGTTAGAGGAAGGATCTCAGGTTTGGTATTAGAGGCATTGAGATATCACATCTCATGCTATAGGAAGGTTCTCAGGATTGGAATGGGAAGGAGTTGGATATCACATCTCAAGCTATAGGAAGGGTCTCAGGTTTGGTATAAGCATTGAGATATCACATCTCATGCTATAGGAAGGGTCTCAGGATTGGAATGGGAAGGAGTTGGATATCACATCTCATGTTATAGGAAAGATATCAGGTTTGGTATTAGAAGCATTGAGACATCACATCTCATGTTATAGGAAGGGTCTCAGGATTGGAATGGGAAGAAGTTGGATATCACATCTCATGCTATAGGAAGGGTCTCAGGTTTGGTATAAGCATTGAGATATCACATCTCATGCTATAGGAAGGGTCTCAGGATTGGAATGGGAAGGAGTTGTATATGACATCTCATGCCATAGGAAGGGTCTCAGGTTTGGTATAAGCATTGAGATATCACATCTCATGCTATAGGAAGTGTACCAGGATTGGAATTGAAAGGAGTTGGATATCCAATCTCATGTTATAGGACGGGTCTCAGGTTTGTTATTAGAATCATTGAGATATCATATTGCATGCTGTAGGAAGGGTCTAAGGATTGGAATGGGAAGGACTTGGATATCACATCTCATGCTATAGGTAGGCTCTCAGGTTTGGAAAGGGACGGAGTTGGATATCACATTTCATGTTAGAGGAAGGATCTCAGGTTTGGTATTAGAAGCATTGAGACATCACATCTCATGCTATGGGAAGGGTCTCAGGATTGGAATGGGAAGGAGTTGGATATCACATCTCATGCTATAGGAAGGGTCTCAGGATTGGAATGGGAAGGAGTTGGATATCACATCTCATGCTATAGGAAGGGTCTCAGGTTTGGTATAAGCATTGAGATATCACATCTCATGCTATAGGAAGGGTCTCAGGATTGGTATTAGAAGCATTGAGAAATCACATCTCATGCTATAGGAAGGGTCTCAGGATTGAAATGGGAAGGAGTTGGATATCACATATGCTAAAGGGAGGGTCTCAGGTTTGGAAGGGGAAGGATTTGGATATAACATCTCGTGTTATAGGAATGATCTCAGGTTTGGTATTAGAAGCATTGAGATATCACATCTCATGCTATCGGAAGGATCTCAGGTTTGGTGTTAGAAACATTGAGATATCAAATCTCATGCTATAGGAAGGGTCTCAGGATTGGAATGGGAAGGAGTTGGATATCACATCTCATGCTATAGGAAGGGTCTCAGGATTGGAATGGGAAGGAGTTGCATATGACATCTCATGCCACAGGAAGGGTCTCAGGTTTGGTATAAGCATTGAGATATCACATCTCTGCTATCGGAAGGGTCTCAGGATTGGAATGGGAAGGATTTGGATATCACATTTGATGTTATAGGAAGGATCTCAGGTTTGGTATTAGAAGCATTGAGACATCACATCTCATGCTATGGGAAGGGTCTCAGGATTGGAATGGGAAGGAGTTGGATATCACATCTCATGCTATAGGAAGGGTCTCAGGTTTGGTATAAGCATTGAGATATCACATCTCATACTATAGGAAGGGTCTCAGGATTGGAATGGGAAGGAGTTATATGTGACATCTCATGCCATAGGAAGGGTCTCAGGTTTGGTATAAGCATTGAGATATCACATCTCTGCTATCGGAAGGGTCTCAGGATTGGAATGGGAAGGAGTTGGATATCCCATCTCATGTTATAGGAAGAGTCACAGATTTGGTATTAGAAGCATTGAGATATCACATATCATGCTATCGGAAGGGTATCAGGATTGGATTTGGAAGGAGTTGAATATCCCATCTCATGCTATAGGAAGGGTCTCAGGTTGGAATGGGAAGGAGTTGGATATCACATCTGATGTTATAGGAAGGGTCTCAGGATTGGAATGGGAAGGACTTGGATATCACATCTCATACTATAGGAAGGCTCTCAGGTTTGGAAGGGGAAGGAGTTGGATATCACATTTCATGTTAGAGGTAGGATCTCAGGTTTGGTAAAGAGGCATTGAGATATCACATCTCATGCTATAGGAAGGGTCTCAGGATTGGAATGGGAAGGAGTTGGATATCACATCTCATGTTATAGGAAAGATCTCAGGTTTGGTATTAGAATCATTGAGATATCATATTGCATGCTGTAGGAAGGGTCTAAGGATTGGAATGTGAAGGACTTGGATATCACATCTCATGCTATAGGTAGGCTCTCAGGTTTGGAAAGGGAAGGAGTTGGATATCACATTTCATGTTAGAGGAAGGATCTCAGGTTTGGTATTAGAGGCATTGAGATATCACATCTAATGCTATAGGAAGGGTCTCAGGATTGGAATGGGAAGGAGTTGGATATCACATCTCATGCTATAGGAAGGGATTCAGGTTTGGTATAAGCATTGAGATATCACATCTCATGTTATAGGAAGGGTCTCAGGATTGGAATGGGAAGGACTTGGATATCACATCTCATGCTATAGGAAGGCTCTCAGGTTTGGAACTGGAAGGAGTTGGATATCCCATCTCATGTTATAGGACGGGTCTCAGGTTTGGTATTAGAAGCATTGAGATATCACATCGCATGCTGAAGGAAGGGTCTCAGGATTGGAATGGGAAGGAGTTGGATATTACATTCTTGCTATAGGAAGGGTCTCATGTTTGGAATGGGAAGGAGTTGGATATCACATATGCTATAGGAAGGGTCTCAGGTTTGGAACGGGAAAGAATTGGATATCACATCTCATGCTATAGGAAGGGTCTCAGGTTTGGTATAAGCATTGAGATATCACATCTCTGCTATCGGAAGTGTCTCAGGATTGGAATGGGAAGGAGTTGGATATACCATCTCATGTTATAGGACGGGTCTCAGGTTTGTTATTAGAATCATTGAGATATCATATTGCATGCTGTAGGAAGGGTCTAAGGATTGGAATGGGAAGGACTTGGATATCACATCTCATGCTATAGGTAGGCTCTCAGGTTTGGAAAGGGAAGGAGTTGGATATCACATTTCATGCTATAGGAAGGGATTCAGGTTTGGCATAAGCATTGAGATATCACATCTCATGCTATAGGAAGGGTCTCAGGATTGGAATGGGAAGGAGTTGGATATCACATCTCATGCTATAGGAAGGGTCTCAGGTTTGGTATAAGCATTGAGATATCACATCTCATGCTATAGGAAGGGTCTCAGGATTGGAATGGGAAGGAGTTTGATATCACATCTCATGCCATGAATGGGTCTCAGGTTTTGTAGAAGCATTGGGATATCACATCTCATGCTATCGGAAGGGTATCAGGATTGGATTTGGAAGGAGTTGGATATCCCATCTCATGCTATAGGAAGGGTCTCAGGTTGGAATGGGAAGGAGTTGGATATCACATCTGATGTTATAGGAAGGGTCTCAGGATTGGAATGGGAAGGACTTGGATATCACATCTCATGCTATAGGAAGGCTCTCAGGTTTGGAAGGGGAAGGAGTTGGATATCACATTTCATGTTAGAGGTAGGATATCAGGTTTGGTAAAGAGGCATTGAGATATCACATCTCTTGCTATAGGAAGGGTCTCAGAATTGGAATGGGAAGGAGTTGGATATCACATCTCATGTTATAGGAAAGATCTCAGGTTTGGTATTAGAAGCATTGAGACATCACATCTCATGTTATAGGAAGGGTCTCAGGATTGGAATGGGAAGAAGTTGGATATCACATCTCATGCTATAGGAAGGGTTTCAGGTTTGGTATAAGCATTGAGATATCACATCTCATGCTATAGGAAGGGTCTCGGGATTGGAATGGGAAGGAGTTGTATATGACATCTCATGCCATAGGAAGGGTCTCAGGTTTGGTATAAGCATTGAGATATCACATCTCATGCTATAGGAAGGGTCTCAGGATTGGAATGGGAAGGACTTGGATATCACATCTCATGCTATAGGCAGGGTCTCAGGTTTGGAAAGGGAAGGAGTTGGATATCACATCTCATGTTATAGGAAGAGTCTCAGGTTTGGTATAAGCATTGAGATATCACATCTCTGCTATCGGAAGGGTGTCAGGATTGGAATGGGAAGGAGTTGGAAATCACATCTCATGATAAAGGAAGGGTCTAAGGTTTGGAAGGGGAAGGATTTGGATATCACATCTCATGTTATAGGACGGGTCTCAGGTTTGGTATTAGAAGCATTGAGATATCAAGTCTCATGGTATAGGAAGGGTCTCAGAATTGGAATGGGAAGGAGTTGGATATCACATCTCAAGCTATAGGAAGGGTCTCAGGATTGGAATGGGAAGGAGTTTGATATCACATCTCATGCCATAGTATGGGTCTCAGGTTTGGTAGAAGCATTGGGATATCACATCTCATGCTATCGGAAGGGTATCAGGATTGGATTTGGAAGGAGTTGGATATCCCATCTCATGTTATAGGAAGGGTCTCAGGTTTGGTATTAGAAGCATTGAGATATCACATCTCATGCTATAGGAAGGGTCTCAGGATTGGAATGGGAAGGACTTGGATGTCAGATCTCATGCTATAGGGAGGGTCTCAAGTTTGATATTAGAAGCATTGAGATAACAAATCTCATGATATCGGAAGGGTGTCAGGATTGGAATGGGAAGGAGTTGGAAATCACATCTCATGATAAAGGAAGGGTCTAAGGTTTGGAAGGGGAAGGATTTGGATATCACATCTCATGTTATAGGACGGGTCTCAGGTTTGGTATTAGAAGCATTGAGATATCAAGTCTCATGGTATAGGAAGGGTCTCAGAATTGGAATGGGAAGGAGTTGGATATCACATCTCAAGCTATAGGAAGGGTCTCAGGATTGGAATGGGAAGGAGTTTGATATCACATCTCATGCCATAGTATGGGTCTCAGGTTTGGTAGAAGCATTGGGATATCACATCTCATGCTATCGGAAGGGTATCAGGATTGGATTTGGAAGGAGTTGGATATCCCATCTCATGCTATAGGAAGGGTCTCAGGTTGGAATTGGAAGGAGTTGGATATCACATCTCATGTTATAGGAAGGGTCTCAGGATTGGAATGGGAAGGAGTTGGATATCCCATCTCATGTTATAGGACGGGTCTCTGGTTTGGTATAAGCATTGAGACATCACATCTCATGCTATAGGAAGGGTCTCAGGATTGGTATAAGCATTGAGATATCACATCTCTGCTATCGGAAGGGTCTCAGGATTGGAATGGGAAGGAGTTGGATATCCCATCTCGTTATAGGAGGGGTCTCAGGTTTGGCATTAGAAGCATTGAGATATCACATCTCATGGTATAGGACGGGTCTCAGAATTGGAATGGGAAGGAGTTGGATATCACATCTCAAGCTATAGGAAGGGTCTCAGGATTGAAATGGGAAGGACTTGGATATCACATCTCATGTTATAGGAAGGGTCTCAGGTTTGGTATTAGAAGCATTGAGATATCACATCTCATGCTATAGGAAGGGTCTCAGGATTGGAATGGGAAGGACTTGGATATCACATCTCATGTTATAGGAAGGGTCTCAGGTTTGGTATTAGAAGCATTGAGATATCACATCTCATGCTATAGGAAGGGTCTCAGAATTGGAATGGGAAGGAGTTGGATATCACATCTCAAGCTATAGGAAGGGTCTCAGGATTGGAATGGGAAGGAGTTTGAAATCACATCTCATGCCATGTATGGGTCTCAGGTTTTGTAGAAGCATTGGGATATCACATCTCATGCTATCGGAAGGGTATCAGGATTGGATTTGGAAGGAGTTGGATATCCCATCTCATGCTATAGGAAGGGTCTCAGGTTGGAATGGGAAGGAGTTGGATATCACTTCTCATGTTTTAGGAAGGGTCTCAGGATTGGAATGGGAAGGACTTGGATATCACATCTCATGCTATAGGAAGGCTCTCAGGTTTGGAAGGGGAAGGAGTTGGATATCACATTTCATGTTAGAGGTAGGATCTCAGGTTTGGTATTAGAGGCATTGAGATATCACATCTCATGCTATCAGAAGGATCTCAGGATTGGAATGGGAAGGAGTTGGATATCACATCTCATACTAAAGGGAGGGTCTCAGGTTTGGAAGGGGAAGGATTTGGATATTACATCTCATGTTATGGGAAGGATCTCAGGTTTGGTATTAGAAGCATTGAGATATCACATCTCATGCTATTGGGAGGATCTCAGGTTTGGTATTAGAGGCATTGAGATATCACATCTCATGCTATCAGAAGGGTCTCAGGATTGGAATGGGAAGGAGTCGGATATCACATCTCATGCTAAAGGGAGGGTCTCAGGTTTGGTATTAGAAGCATTGAGATATCACATCTCATGTTATAGGAAGGATCTCAGGTTTGGTATTCGAAACATTGAGATATCACATCTCATGCTATCAGAAGGGTCTCAGGATTGGAATGGGAAGGAGTTGGATATCACATCTCATGCTAAAGGGAGAGTCTCAGGTTTGGAAGGGGATGGATTTGGATATCACATCTCATGTTATCGGAAGGATCTCAGGTTTGGTATTAGAAGTATTGAGATATCTCATGCTATAGGAAGGGTCTCAGGACTGGAATGGGAAGGAGTTGGATATCACATCTCATGCTAAAGGAAGGGTCTCAGGTTTGGTAGAAGCATTGAGATATCACATCTCATGCTATCGGAAGTGTCTCAGGATTGGAATGGGAAGGAGCTGGATATCACATCTCATGCTAAAGGAAGGGTCTCAGGTTTGAAACGGGAAGGAGTTGGATATCACATCTCATGTTATAGGAAGGGTCTCAGGTTTGGTATAAGCATTGAGATATCACATCTCATGCTATAGGAAGGGTCTCAGGATTGGAATGGGAAGGAGTTGGATATCACATCTCATGCTATAGGAAGGGTCTCAGGTTTGGAACGGGAAGGAGTTGGATATCCCATCTCATTTTATAGGAAGAGTCTCAGGTTTGGTATAAGCATTGAGATATCACATTGCATGCTGTAGGAAGGGTCTCAGGATTGGGATGGGAAGGAGTTGGATATCACATCTCATGCTATTGGAAGGGTCTCAGGTTTGGAACGGGAAGGAGTTGGATATCCCATCTCATGTTATAGGACGGGTCTCAGGTTTATTATTAGAAGCATTGAGATATCACATTGCATGCTGTAGGAAGGGTCTCAGGATTGGAATGGGAAGGAGTTGGATATTACATTCTTGCTATAGGAAGGGTCTCATGTTTGGAATGGGAAGGAGTTGGATATCACATATGCTATAGGAAGGGTCTCAGGTTTGGAACGGGAAGGAGTTGGATATCACATCTCATGCTATAGGAAGGGTCTCAGGTTTGGTATAAGCATTGAGATATCACATCTCTGCTATCGGAAGTGTCTCAGGATTGGAATGGGAAGGAGTTGGATATCCCATCTCATGTTATAGGACGGGTCTCAGATTTGTTATTAGAATCATTGAGATATAATATTGCATGCTGTAGGAAGGGTCTAAGGATTGGAATGGGAAGGACTTGGATATCACATCTCATGCTATAGGTAGGCTCTCAGGTTTGGAAAGGGAAGGAGTTGGATATCACATTTCATGTTAGAGGAAGGATCTCAGGTTTGGTATTAGAGGCATTGAGATATCACATCTCATGCTATAGGAAGGCTCTCAGGTTTGGAATGGGAAGGAGTTGGATATCACATCTCATGTTATAGGAAGGGTCTCAGGTGTGGTATAAGCATTCAGATATCACATCTCTGCTATCGGAAGTGTCTCAGGATTGGAATGGGAAGGAGTTGTATATCCCATCTCATGCTATAGATAGGCTCTCAGGTTTGGAAAGGGAAGGAGTTGGATATCACATCTCATGCTATAGGAAGGGTCTCAGGATTGGAATGGGAAGTAGTTGGATATCACATCTCATGCTATAGGAAGGGTCTCAGGTTTGGTATAAGCATTGAGATATCACATCTCATGCTATAGGACAGGTCTCAGGATTGGAATGGAAGGAGTTGGATATCACATCTCATGCTATAGGAAGGGTCTCAGGATTGGAATTAGAAGCATTGAGATATCACATCTCATGCTATAGGAAGGGTCTCAGGATTGGAATGGGAAGGACTTGGATATCACATCTCATGCTATAGATAGGCTCTCAGGTTTGGAAAGGGAAGGAGTTGGATATCACATCTCATACTATAGGAAGGGTCTCAGGATTGGAATGGGAAGTAGTTGGATATCACATCTCATGCTATAGGAAGGGTGTCAGGATTGGTATAACATTGAGATATCACATCTCATGCTATAGGACGGGTCTCAGGATTGGAATGGGAAGGAGTTGTATATGACATCTCATGCCGTAGGAAGGGTCTCAGGTTTGGTATAAGCATTGAGATATCACTTCTCATGCTATAGGAAGTGTCTCAGGATTGGAATGGGAAGGAGTTGGATATCACATCTCATGTTATAGGAAGGATCTCAGGTTTGGTATTAGAAGCATTGAGACATCACATCTCATGCTATAGGAAGGGTCTCAGGATTGGAATGGGAAGGAGTTGGATATCACATCTCATGCTAAAGGGAGGGTCTCAGGTTTGGAAGGGGAAGGATTTGGATATTACATCTCGTGTTATAGGAATGATCTCAGGTTTGGTATTAGAAGCATTGAGATATCACATCTCATGCTGTCGGAAGGATCTCAGGTTTGGTGTTAGAAGCATTGAGATATCATATCTCATGCTATAGGAAGGGTCTCAGGATTGGAATGGGAAGGAGTTGGATATCACATCTCATGCTATAGGAAGGGTCTCAGGATTGGAATGGGAAGGAGTTGTATATGACATCTCATGCCACAGGAAGGGTCTCAGGTTTGGTATAAGCATTGAGATATCACATCTCATGCTATAGGAATGGTCTCAGGATTGGAATGGGTAGGAGTTGGATATTACATTCTTGCTATAGGAAGGGTCTCATGTTTGGAATGGGAAGGAGTTGGATATCACATATGCTATAGGAAGTGTCTCAGGTTTGGAACGGGAATGAGTTGGATATCACATCTCATGTTATAGGAAGGGTCTCAGGTTTGGTATAAGCATTGAGATAGCACATCTCTGCTATCGGAAGTGGCTCAGGATTGGAATGGGAAGGATTTGGATATCACATCTCATGCTATAGGAAGGGTCTCAGGTTTGGTATACGCATGGAGTTATCACTTCTCATGCTATAGGAAGCGTCTCAGGATTGGAATGGGAAGGAGTTGAATATCACATCTCATGCTATAGGAAGGGTCTCAGGTTTGGTATAAGCATGGAGATATCACTTCTCATGCTATAGGAAGGGTCTCAGGATTGGAATGGGAAGGAGTTGGATATCACATCTCATGTTATAGGAAGGATCTCAGGTTTGGTATTAGAAACATTGAGATATCACATCTCATGCTATCAGAAGGGTCTCAGGATTGGAATGGGAAGGAGTTGGATATCACATCTCATGTTATCGGAAGGATCTCAGGTTTGGTATTAGATGTATTGAGATATCATATCTCATGCTATAGGAAGGGTCTCAGGACTGGAATGGGAAGGAGTTGGATATCACATCTCATGCTAAAGGAAGGGTCTCAGGTTTGGTAGAAGCATTGAGATATCACATCTCATGCTATAGGAAGGGTCTCAGGATTGGAATGGGAAGGACTTAGATATCACATATCATGCTATAGGGAGGGTCTCAGTTTTGATATTAGAAGCATTGAGATATCACATCTCAGGCTATCGGAAGTGTCTCAGGATTGGAATGGGAAGGAGCTGGATATCCCATCTCATGCTAAAGGAAGGGTCTCAGGTTTGGAACGGGAAGGAGTTGGATATCACATCTCATGTTATAGGAAGGGTCTCAGGTTTGGTATAAGCATTGAGATATGACATCTCTGCTATCGGAAGTGTCTCAGGAGTGGAATGGGAAGGAGTTGGATATCCCATCTCATGTTATAGGACGGGTCTCAGGTTTGTTATTAGAATCATTGAGATATCATATTGCATGCTGTAGGAAGGGTCTAAGGATTGGAATGGGAAGGACTTGGATATCACATCTCATGCTATAGATAGGCTCTCAGGTTTGGAACGGGAAGGAGTTGGATATCACATTTCATGTTAGAGGAAGGATCTCAGGTTTGGTATTAGAAGCATTGAGATATCACATCTCATGCTATAGGAAGGGTCTCAGGATTGGAATGGGAAGGACTTGGATATCACATCTCATGCTATAGATAGGCTCTCAGGTTTGGAAAGGGAAGGAGTTGGATATCACATCTCATGGTATAGGAAGGGTCTCAGGATTGGAATGGGAAGTAGTTGGATATCACATCTCATGCTATAGGAAGGGTCTCAGGTTTGGTATAAGCATTGAGATATCACATCTCATGCTATAGGACGTTTCTCAGGATTAGATTGGAAGGAGTTGGATATCACATCTCATGTTATAGGAAGGATCTCAGGTTTGGTATTAGAAGCATTGAGACATCACATCTCATGCTATAGGAAGGGTCTCAGGATTGGAATGGGAAGGAGTTGGATATCACATCTCATGCTATAGGAAGGGTCTCAGGTTTGGTATAAGCATTGAGATATCACATCTCATGCTATAGGAAGGGTCTCAGGATTGGAATGGGAAGGAGTTGGATATAACATCTCATGCTAAAGGGAGGGTCTCAGGTTTGGAAGGGGTAGGATTTGGATATCACATCTCATGTTATAGGAAGGATCACAGGTTTGGTATTAGAAGCATTGAGATATCACATCTCATGCTATCGGAAGGGTCTCAGGATTGGAATGGGAAGGAGTTGGATATCACATCTCATGCTATAGGAAGGGTCTCAGGTTTGGAACGGGAAGGAGTTGGATATCCCATCTCATGTTATAGGACGGGTCTCAGGTTTGGTATTAGAAGCATTGAGATATCACATCGCATGCTGTAGGAAGGATCTCAGGTTTGGAATGGGAAGGAATTGGATATCACATCTCATGTCATAGGAAGTATCTCAGGTTTGGTATTAGAAGCATTGAGATATCACATCTCATGCTATAGGAATGGTCTCAGGATTGGAATGGGTAGGAGTTGGATATTACATTCTTGCTATAGGAAGGGTCTCATGTTTGGAATGGGAAGGAGTTGGATATCACATATGCTATAGGAAGGGTCTCAGGTTTGGAACGGGAAGGAGTTGGATATCCCATCTCATGTTATAGGACGGGTCTCTGGTTTGGTATTAGAATCATTGAGATATCACATCGCATGCTGTAGGAAGCGTCTAAGGATTGGAATGGGATGGACTTGGATATCACATCTCATGCTATAGGTAGGCTCTCAGGTTTGGTATAAGCATTGAGATATCACATCTCATGCTATAGGAAGGGTCTCAGGATTGGAATGGGAAGGATTTGGATATCACATCTCATGCTATAGGAAGGGTCTCAGGTTTGGTATAAGCATGGAGATATCACTTCTCATGCTATAGGAAGTGTCTCAGGATTGGAATGGGAAGGAGTTGGATATCACATCTCATGTTATAGGAAGGATCTCAGGTTTGGTATTAGAAGCATTGTGACATCACATCTCATGCTATAGGAAGGGTCTCAGGATTGGTATAAGCATTGAGATATCACATCTCTGCTATCGGAAGGGTCTCAGGATTGGAATGGGAAGGAGTTGGATATCCCATCTCGTTATAGGAGGGGTCTCAGGTTTGGCATTAGAAGCATTGAGATATCACATCTCATGGTATAGGACGGGTCTCAGAATTGGAATGGGAAGGAGTTGGATATCACATCTCAAGCTATAGGAAGGGTCTCAGGATTGAAATGGGAAGGACTTGGATATCACATCTCATGTTATAGGAAGGGTCTCAGGTTTGGTATTAGAAGCATTGAGATATCACATCTCATGCTATAGGAAGGGTCTCAGGATTGAAATGGGAAGGACTTGGATATCACATCTCATGTTATAGGAAGGGTCTCAGGTTTGGCATTAGAAGCATTGAGATATCACATCTCATGCTATAGGAAGGGTCTCAGAATTGGAATGGGAAGGAGTTGGATATCACATCTCAAGCTATAGGAAGGGTCTCAGGATTGGAATGGGAAGGAGTTTGATATCACATCTCATGCCATGTATGGGTCTCAGGTTTTGTAGAAGCATTGGGATATCACATCTCATGCTATCGGAAGGGTATCAGGATTGGATTTGGAAGGAGTTGGATATCCCATCTCATGCTATAGGAAGGGTCTCAGGTTGGAATGGGAAGGAGTTGGATATCACTTCTCATGTTTTAGGAAGGGTCTCAGGTTTGGAATGGGAAGGACTTGGATATCACATCTCATGCTATAGGAAGGCTCTCAGGTTTGGAAGGGGAAGGAGTTGGATATCACATTTCATGTTAGAGGTAGGATCTCAGGTTTGGTATTAGAGGCATTGAGATATCACATCTCATGCTATCAGAAGGATCTCAGGATTGGAATGGGAAGGAGTTGGATATCACATCTCATACTAAAGGGAGGGTCTCAGGTTTGGAAGGGGAAGGATTTGGGTATTACATCTCATGTTATGGGAAGGATCTCAGGTTTGGTATTAGAAGCATTGAGATATCACATCTCATGCTATTGGGAGGATCTCAGGTTTGGTATTAGAGGCATTGAGATATCACATCTCATGCTATCAGAAGGGTCTCAGGATTGGAATGGGAAGGAGTCGGATATCACATCTCATGCTAAAGGGAGGGTCTCAGGTTTGGTATTAGAAGCATTGAGATATCACATCTCATGTTATAGGAAGGATCTCAGGTTTGGTATTAGAAACATTGAGATATCACATCTCATGCTATCAGAAGGGTCTCAGGATTGGAATGGGAAGGAGTTGGATATCACATCTCATGCTAAAGGGAGAGTCTCAGGTTTGGAAGGGGAAGGATTTGGATATCACATCTCATGTTATCGGAAGGATCTCAGGTTTGGTATTAGAAGTATTGAGATATCATATCTCATGCTATAGGAAGGGTCTCAGGACTGGAATGGGAAGGAGTTGGATATCACATCTCATGCTAAAGGAAGGGTCTCAGGTTTGGTAGAAGCATTGAGATATCACATCTCATGCTATAGGAAGGGTCTCAGGATTGGAATGGGAAGGACTTAGATATCACATATCATGCTATAGAGAGGGTCTCAGTTTTGATATTAGAAGCATTGAGATATCACATCTCATGCTATCGGAAGTGTCTCAGGATTGGAATGGGAAGGAGCTGGATATCACATCTCATGCTAAAGGAAGGGTCTCAGGTTTGAAACGGGAAGGAGTTGGATATCACATCTCATGTTATAGGAAGGGTCTCAGGTTTGGTATAAGCATTGAGATATCACATCCCATGCTATAGGAAGGGTCTCAGGATTGGAATGGGAAGGAGTTGGATATCACATCTCATGCTATAGGAAGGGTATCAGGTTTGGTATAAGCATTGAGATATCACATCTCATGCTATAGGAAGGGTCTCAGGATTGGAATGGGAAGGATTTGGATATCACATCTCATGCTATAGGAAGGGTCTCAGGTTTGGAACGGGAAGGAGTTGGATATCCCATCTCATTTTATAGGAAGAGTCTCAGGTTTGGTATAAGCATTGAGATATCACATTGCATGCTGTAGGAAGGGTCTCAGGATTGGGATGGGAAGGAGTTGGATATCACATCTCATGCTATAGGAAGGGTCTCAGGTTTGGAACGGGAAGGAGTTGGATATCCCATCTCATGTTATAGGATGGGTCTCAGGTTTGGTATTAGAAGCATTGAGATATCACATTGCATGCTGTAGGAAGGGTCTCAGGATTGGAATGGGAAGGAGTTGGATATTACATTCTTGCTATAGGAAGGGTCTCATGTTTGGAATGGGAAGGAGTTGGATATCACATATGCTATAGGAAGGGTCTCAGGTTTGGAACGGGAAGGAGTTGGATATCACATCTCATGCTATAGGAAGGGTCTCAGGTTTGGTATAAGCATTGAGATATCACATCTCTGCTATCGGAAGTGTCTCAGGATTGGAATGGGAAGGAGTTGGATATCCCATCTCATGTTATAGGACGGGTCTCAGGTTTGTTATTAGAATCATTGAGATATCATATTGCATGCTGTAGGAAGGGTCTAAGGATTGGAATGGGAAGGACTTGGATATCACATCTCATGCTATAGGTAGGCTCTCAGGTTTGGAAAGGGAAGGAATTGGATATCACATTTCATGTTAGAGGAAGGATCTCAGGTTTGGTATTAGAGGCATTGAGATATCACATCTCATGCTATAGGAAGGGTCTCAGGATTGGAATGGGAAGGAGTTGGATATCACATCTCATGCTATAGGAAGGGTCTCAGGTTTGGTATAAGCATTGAGATATCACATCTCATGCTATAGGAAGAGTCTCAGGATTGGAATGGGAAGGAGTTGGAGATCACATCTGATGTTATAGGAAGGATCTCAGGTTTGGTATTAGAAGCATTGAGATATCACATCCCTGCTATCGGAAGGGTCTCAGGATTGGAATGGGAAGGAGTTGGATATCCCATCTCATGTTATAGGAAGAGTCTCAGGTTTGGTATTAGAAGCATTGAGATATCACATCTCATGCTATAGGAAGTGTCTCAGGATTGGAATGGGAAGGAGTTTGATATCACATCTCATGCCATGTATGGGTCTCAGGTTTTGTAGAAGCATTGGGATATCACATCTCATGCTATCGGAAGGGTATCAGGATTGGATTTGGAAGGAGTTGGATATCCCATCTCATGCTATAGGAAGGGTCTCAGGTTGGAATGGGAAGGAGTTGGATATCACATCTGATGTTATAGGAAGGGTCTCGGGATTGGAATGGGAAGGACTTAGATATCACATATCATGCTATAGGGAGGGTCTCAGTTTTGATATTAGAAGCATTGAGATATCACATCTCATGCTATCGGAAGTGTCTCAGGATTGGAATGGGAAGGAGCTGGATATCACATCTCATGCTAAAGGAAGGGTCTCAGGTTTGGAACGGGAAGGAGTTGGATATCACATCTCATGTTATAGGAAGGGTCTCAGGTTTGGTATAAGCATTGAGATATGACATCTCTGCTATCGGAAGTGTCTCAGGAGTGGAATGGGAAGGAGTTGGATATCCCATCTCATGTTATAGGACGGGTCTCAGGTTTGTTATTAGAATCATTGAGATATCATATTGCATGCTGTAGGAAGGGTCTAAGGTTTGGAAGGGGAAGCATTTGGATATCACATCTCATGTTATCGGAAGGATCTCAGGTTTGGTATTAGATGTATTGAGATATCATATCTCATGCTATAGGAAGGGTCTCAGGACTGGAATGGGAAGGAGTTGGATATCACATCTCATGCTAAAGGAAGGGTCTCAGGTCTGGTAGAAGCATTGAGATATCACATCTCATGCTATAGGAAGGGTCTCAGGATTGGAATGGGAAGGACTTAGATATCACATATCATGCTATAGGGAGGGTCTCAGTTTTGATATTAGAAGCATTGAGATATCACATCTCATGCTATCGGAAGTGTCTCAGAATTGGAATGGGAAGGAGCTGGATATCACATCTCATGCTAAAGGAAGGGTCTCAGGTTTGGAACGGGAAGGATTTGGATATCACATCTCATGTTGTAGGAAGGGTCTCAGGTTTGGTATAAGCATTGAGATATGACATCTCTGCTATCGGAAGTGTCTCAGGAGTGGAATGGGAAGGAGTTGGATATCCCATCTCATGTTATAGGACGGGTCTCAGGTTTGTTATTAGAATCATTGAGATATCATATTGCATGCTGTAGGAAGGGTCTAAGGATTGGAATGGGAAGGACTTGGATATCACATCTCATGCTATAGATAGGCTCTCAGGTTTGGAACGGGAAGGAGTTGGATATCACATTTCATGTTAGAGGAAGGATCTCAGGTTTGGTATTAGAAGCATTGAGATATCACATCTCATGCTATAGGAAGGGTCTCAGGATTGGAATGGGAAGGACTTGGATATCACATCTCATGCTATAGATAGGCTCTCAGGTTTGGAAAGGGAAGGAGTTGGATATCACATCTCATGGTATAGGAAGGGTCTCAGGATTGGAATGGGAAGTAGTTGGATATCACATCTCATGCTATAGGAAGGGTCTCAGGTTTGGTATAAGCATTGAGATTTCACATCTCATGCTATAGGACGTTTCTCAGGATTGGAATGGAAGGAGGTGGATATCACATCTCATGTTATAGGAAGGATCTCAGGTTTGGTATTAGAAGCATTGAGACATCACATCTCATGCTATAGGAAGGGTCTCAGGATTGGAATGGGGAGGAGTTGGATATCACATATCATGCTATAGGAAGGGTCTCAGGTTTGGTATAAGCATTGAGATATCACATCTCATGCTATAGGAAGGGTCTCAGGATTGGAATGGGAAGGAGTTGGATATCACATCTCATGCTAAAGGGAGGGTCTCAGGTTTGGAAGGGGTAGGATTTGGATATCACATCTCATGTTATAGGAAGGATCACAGGTTTGGTATTAGAAGCATTGAGATATCACATCTCATGCTATCGGAAGGGTCTCAGGATTGGAATGGGAAGGAGTTGGATATCACATCTCATGCTATAGGAAGGGTCTCAGGTTTGGAACGGGAAGGAGTTGGATATCCCATCTCATGTTATAGGACGGGTCTCAGGTTTGGTATTAGAAGCATTGAGATATCACATCGCATGCTGTAGGAAGGATCTCAGGTTTGCAATGGGAAGGAATTGGATATCACATCTCATGTCATAGGAAGTATCTCAGGTTTGGTATTAGAAGCATTGAGATATCACATCTCATGCTATAGGAATGGTCTCAGGATTGGAATGGGTAGGAGTTGGATATTACATTCTTGCTATAGGAAGGGTCTCATGTTTGGAATGGGAAGGAGTTGGATATCACATCTCATGCTAAAGGGAGGGTCTCAGGTTTGGAAGGGGTAGGATTTGGATATCACATCTCATGTTATAGGAAGGATCACAGGTTTGGTATTAGAAGCATTGAGATATCACATCTCATGCTATTGGAAGGGTCTCAGGATTGGAATGGGAAGGAGTTGGATATCACATCGCATGCTATAGGAAGGGTCTCAGGTTTGGAACGGGAAGGAGTTGGATATCCCATCTCATGTTATAGGACGGGTCTCAGGTTTGGTATTAGAAGCATTGAGATATCACATCGCATGCTGTAGGAAGGATCTCAGGTTTGCAATGGGAAGGAATTGGATATCACATCTCATGTCATAGGAAGTATCTCAGGTTTGGTATTAGAAGCATTGAGATATCACATCTCATGCTATAGGAATGGTCTCAGGATTGGAATGGGTAGGAGTTGGATATTACATTCTTGCTATAGGAAGGGTCTCATGTTTGGAATGGGAAGGAGTTGGATATCACATATGCTATAGGAAGGGTCTCAGGTTTGGAACGGGAAGGAGTTGGATATCCCATCTCATGTTATAGGACGGGTCTCTGGTTTGGTATTAGAATCATTGAGATATCACATCGCATGCTGTAGGAAGCGTCTAAGGATTGGAATGGGATGGACTTGGATATCACATCTCATGCTATAGGTAGGCTCTCAGGTTTGGTATAAGCATTGAGATATCACATCTCATGCTATAGGAAGGGTCTCAGGATTGGAATGGGAAGGATTTGAATATCACATCTCATGCTATAGGAAGGGTCTCAGGTTTGGTATAAGCATGGAGATATCACTTCTCATGCTATAGGAAGTGTCTCAGGATTGGAATGGGAAGGAGTTGGATATCACATCTCATGTTATAGGAAGGATCTCAGGTTTGGTATTAGAAGCATTGAGACATCACATCTCATGCTATAGGAAGGGTCTCAGGATTGGTATAAGCATTGAGATATCACATCTCTGCTATCGGAAGGGTCTCAGGATTGGAATGGGAAGGAGTTGGATATCCCAGCTCGTTATAGGAGGGGTCTCAGGTTTGGCATTAGAAGCATTGAGATATCACATCTCATGGTATAGGACGGGTCTCTGAATTGGAATGGGAAGGAGTTGGATATCACATCTCATGTTATAGGAAGGGTCTCAGGTTTGGTATTAGAAGCATTGAGATATCACATCTCATGCTATAGGAAGGGTCTCAGGATTGGAATGGAAAGGACTTGGATATCACATCTCATGTTATAGGAAGGGTCTCAGGTTTGGT
Organism: Ambystoma mexicanum; assembly: GCF_040938575.1. Classification (NCBI taxonomy): domain Eukaryota; kingdom Metazoa; phylum Chordata; class Amphibia; order Caudata; family Ambystomatidae; genus Ambystoma; species Ambystoma mexicanum. The sequence goes on from NC_090934.1 coordinate 1,143,490,044, forward strand.
ATTAGAAGCATTGAGATATCACATCTCATGCTATAGGAAGGGTCTCAGAATTGGAATGGGAAGGAGTTGGATATCACATCTCAAGCTATAGGAAGGGTCTCAGGATTGGAATGGGAAGGAGTTTGATATCACATCTCATGCCATGTATGGGTCTCAGGTTTTGTAGAAGCATTGGGATATCACATCTCATGCTATCGGAAGGGTATCAGGATTGGATTTGGAAGGAGTTGGATATCCCATCTCATGCTATAGGAAGGGTCTCAGGTTGGAATGGGAAGGAGTTGGATATCACTTCTCATGTTTTAGGAAGGGTCTCAGGATTGGAATGGGAAGGACTTGGATATCATATCTCATGCTATAGGAAGGCTCTCAGGTTTGGAAGGGGAAGGAGTTGGATATCACATTTCATGTTAGAGGTAGGATCTCAGGTTTGGTATTAGAGGCATTGAGATATCACATCTCATGCTATCAGAAGGATCTCAGGATTGGAATGGCAAGGAGTTGGATATCACATCTCATACTAAAGGGAGGGTCTCAGGTTTGGAAGGGGAAGGATTTGGATATTACATCTCATGTTATGGGAAGGATCTCAGGTTTGGTATTAGAAGCATTGAGATATCACATCTCATGCTATTGGGAGGATCTCAGGTTTGGTATTAGAGGCATTGAGATATCACATCTCATGCTATCAGAAGGGTCTCAGGATTGGAATGGGAAGGAGTCGGATATCACATCTCATGCTAAAGGGAGGGTCTCAGGTTTGGTATTAGAAGCATTGAGATATCACATCTCATGTTATAGGAAGGATCTCAGGTTTGGTATTAGAAACATTGAGATATCACATCTCATGCTATCAGAAGTGTCTCAGGATTGGAATGGGAAGGAGCTGGATATCACATCTCATGCTAAAGGAAGGGTCTCAGGTTTGGAACGGGAAGGAGTTGGATATCACATCTCATGTTATAGGAAGGGTCTCAGGTTTGGTATAAGCATTGAGATATGACATCTCTGCTATCGGAAGTGTCTCAGGAGTGGAATGGGAAGGAGTTGGATATCCCATCTCATGTTATAGGACGGGTCTCAGGTTTGTTATTAGAATCATTGAGATATCATATTGCATGCTGTAGGAAGGGTCTAAGGTTTGGAAGGGGAAGCATTTGGATATCACATCTCATGTTATCGGAAGGATCTCAGGTTTGGTATTAGATGTATTGAGATATCATATCTCATGCTATAGGAAGGGTCTCAGGACTGGAATGGGAAGGAGTTGGATATCACATCTCATGCTAAAGGAAGGGTCTCAGGTTTGGTAGAAGCATTGAGATATCACATCTCATGCTATAGGAAGGGTCTCAGGATTGGAATGGGAAGGACTTAGATATCACATATCATGCTATAGGGAGGGTCTCAGTTTTGATATTAGAAGCATTGAGATATCACATCTCATGCTATCGGAAGTGTCTCAGGATTGGAATGGGAAGGAGCTGGATATCACATCTCATGCTAAAGGAAGGGTCTCAGGTTTGGAACGGGAAGGAGTTGGATATCACATCTCATGTTATAGGAAGGGTCTCAGGTTTGGTATAAGCATTGAGATATGACATCTCTGCTATCGGAAGTGTCTCAGGAGTGGAATGGGAAGGAGTTGGATATCCCATCTCATGTTATAGGACGGGTCTCAGGTTTGTTATTAGAATCATTGAGATATCATATTGCATGCTGTAGGAAGGGTCTAAGGATTGGAATGGGAAGGACTTGGATATCACATCTCATGCTAGAGATAGGCTCTCAGGTTTGGAACGGGAAGGAGTTGGATATCACATTTCATGTTAGAGGAAGGATCTCAGGTTTGGTATTAGAAGCATTGAGATATCACATCTCATGCTATAGGAAGGGTCTCAGGATTGGAATGGGAAGGACTTGGATATCACATCTCATGCCATAGATAGGCTCCCAGGTTTGGAAAGGGAAGGAGTTGGATATCACATCTCATGGTATAGGAAGGGTCTCAGGATTGGAATGGGAAGTAGTTGGATTTCACATCTCATGCTATAGGAAGGGTCTCAGGTTTGGTATAAGCATTGAGATATCACATCTCATGCTATAGGACGTTTCTCAGGATTGGAATGGAAGGAGTTGGATATCACATCGCATGCTATAGGAAGGGTCTCAGGTTTGGAACGGGAAGGAGTTGGATATCCCATCTCATGTTATAGGACGGGTCTCAGGTTTGGTATTAGAAGCATTGAGATATCACATCGCATGCTGTAGGAAGGATCTCAGGTTTGCAATGGGAAGGAATTGGATATCACATCTCATGTCATAGGAAGTATCTCAGGTTTGGTATTAGAAGCATTGAGATATCACATCTCATGCTATAGGAATGGTCTCAGGATTGGAATGGGTAGGAGTTGGATATTACATTCTTGCTATAGGAAGGGTCTCATGTTTGGAATGGGAAGGAGTTGGATATCACATATGCTATAGGAAGGGTCTCAGGTTTGGAACGGGAAGGAGTTGGATATCCCATCTCATGTTATAGGACGGGTCTCTGGTTTGGTATTAGAATCATTGAGATATCACATCGCATGCTGTAGGAAGCGTCTAAGGATTGGAATGGGATGGACTTGGATATCACATCTCATGCTATAGGTAGGCTCTCAGGTTTGGTATAAGCATTGAGATATCACATCTCATGCTATAGGAAGGGTCTCAGGATTGGAATGGGAAGGATTTGAATATCACATCTCATGCTATAGGAAGGGTCTCAGGTTTGGTATAAGCATGGAGATATCACTTCTCATGCTATAGGAAGTGTCTCAGGATTGGAATGGGAAGGAGTTGGATATCACATCTCATGTTATAGGAAGGATCTCAGGTTTGGTATTAGAAGCATTGAGACATCACATCTCATGCTATAGGAAGGGTCTCAGGATTGGTATAAGCATTGAGATATCACATCTCTGCTATCGGAAGGGTCTCAGGATTGGAATGGGAAGGAGTTGGATATCCCAGCTCGTTATAGGAGGGGTCTCAGGTTTGGCATTAGAAGCATTGAGATATCACATCTCATGGTATAGGACGGGTCTCTGAATTGGAATGGGAAGGAGTTGGATATCACATCTCATGTTATAGGAAGGGTCTCAGGTTTGGTATTAGAAGCATTGAGATATCACATCTCATGCTATAGGAAGGGTCTCAGGATTGGAATGGAAAGGACTTGGATATCACATCTCATGTTATAGGAAGGGTCTCAGGTTTGGTATTAGAAGCATTGAGATATCACATCTCATGCTATAGGAAGGGTCTCAGAATTGGAATGGGAAGGAGTTGGATATCACATCTCAAGCTATAGGAAGGGTCTCAGGATTGGAATGGGAAGGAGTTTGATATCACATCTCATGCCATGTATGGGTCTCAGGTTTTGTAGAAGCATTGGGATATCACATCTCATGCTATCGGAAGGGTATCAGGATTGGATTTGGAAGGAGTTGGATATCCCATCTCATGCTATAGGAAGGGTCTCAGGTTGGAATGGGAAGGAGTTGGATATCACTTCTCATGTTTTAGGAAGGGTCTCAGGATTGGAATGGGAAGGACTTGGATATCATATCTCATGCTATAGGAAGGCTCTCAGGTTTGGAAGGGGAAGGAGTTGGATATCACATTTCATGTTAGAGGTAGGATCTCAGGTTTGGTATTAGAGGCATTGAGATATCACATCTCATGCTATCAGAAGGATCTCAGGATTGGAATGGCAAGGAGTTGGATATCACATCTCATACTAAAGGGAGGGTCTCAGGTTTGGAAGGGGAAGGATTTGGATATTACATCTCATGTTATGGGAAGGATCTCAGGTTTGGTATTAGAAGCATTGAGATATCACATCTCATGCTATTGGGAGGATCTCAGGTTTGGTATTAGAGGCATTGAGATATCACATCTCATGCTATCAGAAGGGTCTCAGGATTGGAATGGGAAGGAGTCGGATATCACATCTCATGCTAAAGGGAGGGTCTCAGGTTTGGTATTAGAAGCATTGAGATATCACATCTCATGTTATAGGAAGGATCTCAGGTTTGGTATTAGAAACATTGAGATATCACATCTCATGCTATCAGAAGTGTCTCAGGATTGGAATGGGAAGGAGCTGGATATCACATCTCATGCTAAAGGAAGGGTCTCAGGTTTGGAACGGGAAGGAGTTGGATATCACATCTCATGTTATAGGAAGGGTCTCAGGTTTGGTATAAGCATTGAGATATGACATCTCTGCTATCGGAAGTGTCTCAGGAGTGGAATGGGAAGGAGTTGGATATCCCATCTCATGTTATAGGACGGGTCTCAGGTTTGTTATTAGAATCATTGAGATATCATATTGCATGCTGTAGGAAGGGTCTAAGGTTTGGAAGGGGAAGCATTTGGATATCACATCTCATGTTATCGGAAGGATCTCAGGTTTGGTATTAGATGTATTGAGATATCATATCTCATGCTATAGGAAGGGTCTCAGGACTGGAATGGGAAGGAGTTGGATATCACATCTCATGCTAAAGGAAGGGTCTCAGGTTTGGTAGAAGCATTGAGATATCACATCTCATGCTATAGGAAGGGTCTCAGGATTGGAATGGGAAGGACTTAGATATCACATATCATGCTATAGGGAGGGTCTCAGTTTTGATATTAGAAGCATTGAGATATCACATCTCATGCTATCGGAAGTGTCTCAGGATTGGAATGGGAAGGAGCTGGATATCACATCTCATGCTAAAGGAAGGGTCTCAGGTTTGGAACGGGAAGGAGTTGGATATCACATCTCATGTTATAGGAAGGGTCTCAGGTTTGGTATAAGCATTGAGATATGACATCTCTGCTATCGGAAGTGTCTCAGGAGTGGAATGGGAAGGAGTTGGATATCCCATCTCATGTTATAGGACGGGTCTCAGGTTTGTTATTAGAATCATTGAGATATCATATTGCATGCTGTAGGAAGGGTCTAAGGATTGGAATGGGAAGGACTTGGATATCACATCTCATGCTAGAGATAGGCTCTCAGGTTTGGAACGGGAAGGAGTTGGATATCACATTTCATGTTAGAGGAAGGATCTCAGGTTTGGTATTAGAAGCATTGAGATATCACATCTCATGCTATAGGAAGGGTCTCAGGATTGGAATGGGAAGGACTTGGATATCACATCTCATGCCATAGATAGGCTCCCAGGTTTGGAAAGGGAAGGAGTTGGATATCACATCTCATGGTATAGGAAGGGTCTCAGGATTGGAATGGGAAGTAGTTGGATTTCACATCTCATGCTATAGGAAGGGTCTCAGGTTTGGTATAAGCATTGAGATATCACATCTCATGCTATAGGACGTTTCTCAGGATTGGAATGGAAGGAGTTGGATATCACATCTCATGTTATAGGAAGGATCTCAGGTTTGGTAATAGAAGCATTGAGACATCACATCTCATGCTATAGGAAGGGTCTCAGGATTGGAATGGGAAGGAGTTGGATATCACATCTCATGCTAAAGGGAGGGTCTCAGGTTTGGAAGGGGTAGGATTTGGATATCACATCTCATGTTATAGGAAGGATCACAGGTTTGGTATTAGAAGCATTGAGATATCACATCTCATGCTATCGGAAGGGTCTCAGGACTGGAATGGGAAGGAGTTGGATATCACATCGCATGCTGTAGGAAGGATCTCAGGTTTGCAATGGGAAGGAATTGGATATCACATCTCATGTCATAGGAAGTATCTCAGGTTTGGTATTAGAAGCATTGAGATATCACATCTCATGCTATAGGAATGGTCTCAGGATTGGAATGGGTAGGAGTTGGATATTACATTCTTGCTATAGGAAGGGTCTCATGTTTGGAATGGGAAGGAGTTGGATATCACATATGCTATAGGAAGGGTCTCAGGTTTGGAACGGGAAGGAGTTGGATATCCCATCTCATGTTATAGGACGGGTCTCTGGTTTGGTATTAGAATCATTGAGATATCACATCGCATGCTGTAGGAAGCGTCTAAGGATTGGAATGGGATGGACTTGGATATCACATCTCATGCTATAGGTAGGCTCTCAGGTTTGGTATAAGCATTGAGATATCACATCTCATGCTATAGGAAGGGTCTCAGGATTGGAATGGGAAGGATTTGAATATCACATCTCATGCTATAGGAAGGGTCTCAGGTTTGGTATAAGCATGGAGATATCACTTCTCATGCTATAGGAAGTGTCTCAGGATTGGAATGGGAAGGAGTTGGATATCACATCTCATGTTATAGGAAGGATCTCAGGTTTGGTATTAGAAGCATTGAGACATCACATCTCATGCTATAGGAAGGGTCTCAGGATTGGTATAAGCATTGAGATATCACATCTCTGCTATCGGAAGGGTCTCAGGATTGGAATGGGAAGGAGTTGGATATCCCAGCTCGTTATAGGAGGGGTCTCAGGTTTGGCATTAGAAGCATTGAGATATCACATCTCATGGTATAGGACGGGTCTCTGAATTGGAATGGGAAGGAGTTGGATATCACATCTCATGTTATAGGAAGGGTCTCAGGTTTGGTATTAGAAGCATTGAGATATCACATCTCATGCTATAGGAAGGGTCTCAGGATTGGAATGGAAAGGACTTGGATATCACATCTCATGTTATAGGAAGGGTCTCAGGTTTGGTATTAGAAGCATTGAGATATCACATCTCATGCTATAGGAAGGGTCTCAGAATTGGAATGGGAAGGAGTTGGATATCACATCTCAAGCTATAGGAAGGGTCTCAGGATTGGAATGGGAAGGAGTTTGATATCACATCTCATGCCATGTATGGGTCTCAGGTTTTGTAGAAGCATTGGGATATCACATCTCATGCTATCGGAAGGGTATCAGGATTGGATTTGGAAGGAGTTGGATATCCCATCTCATGCTATAGGAAGGGTCTCAGGTTGGAATGGGAAGGAGTTGGATATCACTTCTCATGTTTTAGGAAGGGTCTCAGGATTGGAATGGGAAGGACTTGGATATCATATCTCATGCTATAGGAAGGCTCTCAGGTTTGGAAGGGGAAGGAGTTGGATATCACATTTCATGTTAGAGGTAGGATCTCAGGTTTGGTATTAGAGGCATTGAGATATCACATCTCATGCTATCAGAAGGATCTCAGGATTGGAATGGCAAGGAGTTGGATATCACATCTCATACTAAAGGGAGGGTCTCAGGTTTGGAAGGGGAAGGATTTGGATATTACATCTCATGTTATGGGAAGGATCTCAGGTTTGGTATTAGAAGCATTGAGATATCACATCTCATGCTATTGGGAGGATCTCAGGTTTGGTATTAGAGGCATTGAGATATCACATCTCATGCTATCAGAAGGGTCTCAGGATTGGAATGGGAAGGAGTCGGATATCACATCTCATGCTAAAGGGAGGGTCTCAGGTTTGGTATTAGAAGCATTGAGATATCACATCTCATGTTATAGGAAGGATCTCAGGTTTGGTATTAGAAACATTGAGATATCACATCTCATGCTATCAGAAGTGTCTCAGGATTGGAATGGGAAGGAGCTGGATATCACATCTCATGCTAAAGGAAGGGTCTCAGGTTTGGAACGGGAAGGAGTTGGATATCACATCTCATGTTATAGGAAGGGTCTCAGGTTTGGTATAAGCATTGAGATATGACATCTCTGCTATCGGAAGTGTCTCAGGAGTGGAATGGGAAGGAGTTGGATATCCCATCTCATGTTATAGGACGGGTCTCAGGTTTGTTATTAGAATCATTGAGATATCATATTGCATGCTGTAGGAAGGGTCTAAGGTTTGGAAGGGGAAGCATTTGGATATCACATCTCATGTTATCGGAAGGATCTCAGGTTTGGTATTAGATGTATTGAGATATCATATCTCATGCTATAGGAAGGGTCTCAGGACTGGAATGGGAAGGAGTTGGATATCACATCTCATGCTAAAGGAAGGGTCTCAGGTTTGGTAGAAGCATTGAGATATCACATCTCATGCTATAGGAAGGGTCTCAGGATTGGAATGGGAAGGACTTAGATATCACATATCATGCTATAGGGAGGGTCTCAGTTTTGATATTAGAAGCATTGAGATATCACATCTCATGCTATCGGAAGTGTCTTAGGATTGGAATGGGAAGGAGCTGGATATCACATCTCATGCTAAAGGAAGGGTCTCAGGTTTGGAACGGGAAGGAGTTGGATATCACATCTCATGTTATAGGAAGGGTCTCAGGTTTGGTATAAGCATTGAGATATGACATCTCTGCTATCGGAAGTGTCTCAGGAGTGGAATGGGAAGGAGTTGGATATCCCATCTCATGTTATAGGACGGGTCTCAGGTTTGTTATTAGAATCATTGAGATATCATATTGCATGCTGTAGGAAGGGTCTAAGGATTGGAATGGGAAGGACTTGGATATCACATCTCATGCTAGAGATAGGCTCTCAGGTTTGGAACGGGAAGGAGTTGGATATCACATTTCATGTTAGAGGAAGGATCTCAGGTTTGGTATTAGAAGCATTGAGATATCACATCTCATGCTATAGGAAGGGTCTCAGGATTGGAATGGGAAGGACTTGGATATCACATCTCATGCCATAGATAGGCTCCCAGGTTTGGAAAGGGAAGGAGTTGGATATCACATCTCATGGTATAGGAAGGGTCTCAGGATTGGAATGGGAAGTAGTTGGATTTCACATCTCATGCTATAGGAAGGGTCTCAGGTTTGGTATAAGCATTGAGATATCACATCTCATGCTATAGGACGTTTCTCAGGATTGGAATGGAAGGAGTTGGATATCACATCTCATGTTATAGGAAGGATCTCAGGTTTGGTAATAGAAGCATTGAGACATCACATCTCATGCTATAGGAAGGGTCTCAGGATTGGAATGGGAAGGAGTTGGATATCACATCTCATGCTAAAGGGAGGGTCTCAGGTTTGGAAGGGGTAGGATTTGGATATCACATCTCATGTTATAGGAAGGATCACAGGTTTGGTATTAGAAGCATTGAGATATCACATCTCATGCTATCGGAAGGGTCTCAGGACTGGAATGGGAAGGAGTTGGATATCACATCTCATGCTATAGGAAGGGTCTCAGGTTTGGAACGGGAAGGAGTTGGATATCCCATCTCATGTTATAGGACGGGTCTCAGGTTTGGTATTAGAAGCATTGAGATATCACATCGCATGCTGTAGGAAGGATCTCAGGTTTGGAATGGGAAGGAATTGGATATCACATCTCATGTCATAGGAAGTATCTCAGGTTTGGTATTAGAAGCATTGAGATATCACATCTCATGCTATAGGAATGGTCTCAGGATTGGAATGGGTAGGAGTTGGATATTACATTCTTGCTATAGGAAGGGTCTCATGTTTGGAATGGGAAGGAGTTGGATATCACATATGCTATAGGAAGGGTCTCAGGTTTGGAACGGGAAGGAGTTGGATATCCCATCTCATGTTATAGGACGGGTCTCTGGTTTGGTATTAGAATCATTGAGATATCACATCGCATGCTTTAGGAAGCGTCTAAGGATTGGAATGGGATGGACTTGGATATCACATCTCATGCTATAGGTAGGCTCTCAGGTTTGGTATAAGCATTGAGATATCACATCTCATGCTATAGGAAGGGTCTCAGGATTGGAATGGGAAGGATTTGGATATCACATCTCATGCTACAGGAAGGGTCTCAGGTTTGGTATAAGCATGGAGATATCACTTCTCATGCTATAGGAAGTGTCTCAGGATTGGAATGGGAAGGAGTTGGATATCACATCTCATGTTATAGGAAGGATCTCAGGTGTGGTATTAGAAGCATTGAGACATCACATCTCATGCTATAGGAAGGGTCTCAGGATTGGTATAAGCATTGAGATATCACATCTCTGCTATCGGAAGGGTCTCAGGATTGGAATGGGAAGGAGTTGGATATCCCATCTCGTTATATGAGGGGTCTCAGGTTTGGCATTAGAAGCATTGAGATATCACATCTCATGGTATAGGACGGGTCTCAGAATTGGAATGGGAAGGAGTTGGATATCACATCTCAAGCTATAGGAAGGGTCTCAGGATTGAAATGGGAAGGACTTGGATATCACATCTCATGTTATAGGAAGGGTCTCAGGTTTGGTATTAGAAGCATTGAGATATCACATCTCATGCTATAGGAAGGGTCTCAGGATTGGAATGGGAAGGACTTGGATATCACATCTCATGTTATAGGAAGGGTCTCAGGTTTGGTATTAGAAGCATTGAGATATCACATCTCATGCTATAGGAAGGGTGTCAGAATTGGAATGGGAAGGAGTTGGATATCACATCTCAAGCTATAGGAAGGGTCTCAGGATTGGAATGGGAAGGAGTTTGATATCACATCTCATGCCATGTATGGGTCTCAGGTTTTGTAGAAGCATTGGGATATCACATCTCATGCTATCGGAAGGGTATCAGGATTGGATTTGCAAGGAGTTGGATATCCCATCTCATGCTATAGGAAGGGTCTCAGGTTGGAATGGGAAGGAGTTGGATATCACTTCTCATGTTTTAGGAAGGGTCTCAGGATTGGAATGGGAAGGACTTGGATATCACATCTCATGCTATAGGAAGGCTCTCAGGTTTGGAAGGGGAAGGAGTTGGATATCACATTTCATGTTAGAGGTAGGATCTCAGGTTTGGTATTAGAGGCATTGAGATATCACATCTCATGCTATCAGAAGGATCTCAGGATTGGAATGGCAAGGAGTTGGATATCACATCTCATACTAAAGGGAGGGTCTCAGGTTTGGAAGGGGAAGGATTTGGATATTACATCTCATGTTATGGGAAGGATCTCAGGTTTGGTATTAGAAGCATTGAGATATCACATCTCATGCTATTGGGAGGATCTCAGGTTTGGTATTAGAGGCATTGAGATATCACATCTCATGCTATCAGAAGGGTCTCAGGATTGGAATGGGAAGGAGTCGGATATCACATCTCATGCTAAAGGGAGGGTCTCAGGTTTGGTATTAGAAGCATTGAGATATCACATCTCATGTTATAGGAAGGATCTCAGGTTTGGTATTAGAAACATTGAGATATCACATCTCATGCTATCAGAAGGGTCTCAGGATTGGAATGGGAAGGAGTTGGATATCACATCTCATGCTAAAGGGAGAGTCTCAGGTTTGGAAGGGGAAGGATTTGGATATCACATCTCATGTTATCGGAAGGATCTCAGGTTTGGTATTAGAAGTATTGAGATATCATATCTCATGCTATAGGAAGGGTCTCAGGACTGGAATGGGAAGGAGTTGGATATCACATCTCATGCTAAAGGAAGGGTCTCAGGTTTGGTAGAAGCATTGAGATATCACATCTCATGCTATAGGAAGGGTCTCAGGATTGGAATGGGAAGGACTTAGATATCACATCTCATGCTATAGGAAGGGTCTCCGGTTTGGAACGGGAAGGAGTTGGATATCCCATCTCATTTTATAGGAAGAGTCTCAGGTTTGGTATAAGCATTGAGATATCACATTGCATGCTGTAGGAAGGGTCTCAGGATTGGGATGGGAAGGAGTTGGATATCACATTTCATGCTATAGGAAGGGTCTCAGGTTTGGAACGGGAAGGAGTTGGATATCCCATCTCATGTTATAGGACGGGTCTCAGGTTTGGTATTAGAAGCATTGAGATATCACATTGCATGCTGTAGGAAGGGTCTCAGGATTGGAATGGGAAGGAGTTGGATATTACATTCTTGCTATAGGAAGGGTCTCATGTTTGGAATGGGAAGGAGTTGGATATCACATATGCTATAGGAAGGGTCTCAGGTTTGGAACGGGAAGGAGTTGGATATCACATCTCATGCTATAGGAAGGGTCTCAGGTTTGGTATAAGCATTGAGATATCACATCTCTGCTATCGGAAGTGTCTCAGGATTGGAATGGGAAGGAGTTGGATATCCCATCTCATGTTATAGGACGGGTCTCAGGTTTGTTATTAGAATCATTGAGATATCATATTGCATGCTGTAGGAAGGGTCTAAGGATTGGAATGGGAAGGACTTTGATATCACATCTCATGCTATAGGTAGGCTCTCAGGTTTGGAAAGGGAAGGAGTTGGATATCACATTTCATGTTAGAGGAAGGATCTCAGGTTTGGTATTAGAGGCATTGAGATATCACATCTCATGCTATAGGAAGGCTCTCAGGTTTGGAACGGGAAGGAGTTGGATATCACATCTCATGTTATAGGAAGGGTCTCAGGTGTGGTATAAGCATTCAGATATCACATCTCTGCTATCGGACGTGTCTCAGGATTGGAATGGGAAGGAGTTGGATATCCCATCTCATGCTATAGATAGGCTCTCAGGTTTGGAAAGGGAAGGAGTTGGATATCACATCTCATGCTATAGGAAGGGTCTCAGGATTGGAATGGGAAGTAGTTGGATATCACATCTCATGCTATAGGAAGGGTCTCAGGTTTGGTATAAGCATTGAGATATCACATCTCATGCTATAGGACAGGTCTCAGGATTGGAATGGAAGGAGTTGGATATCACATCTCATGCTATAGGAAGGGTCTCAGGATTGGAATTAGAAGCATTGAGATATCACATCTCATGCTATAGGAAGGGTCTCAGGATTGGAATGGGAAGGACTTGGATATCACATCTCATGCTATAGATAGGCTCTCAGGTTTGGAAAGGGAAGGAGTTGGATATCACATCTCATACTATAGGAAGGGTCTCAGGATTGGAATGGGAAGTAGTTGGATATCACATCTCATGCTATAGGAAGGGTGTCAGGTTTGGTATAAGCATTGAGATATCACATCTCATGCTATAGGAAGTGTCTCAGGATTGGAATGGGAAGGAGTTGGATATCACATCTCATGTTATAGGAAGGATCTCAGGTTTGGTATTAGAAGCATTGAGACATCACATCTCATGCTATAGGAAGGGTCACAGGATTGGAATGGGAAGGAGTTGGATATCACATCTCATGCTAAAGGGAGGGTCTCAGGTTTGGAAGGGGAAGGATTTGGATATTACATCTCGTGTTATAGGAATGATCTCAGGTTTGGTATTAGAAGCATTGAGATATCACATCTCATGCTATCGGAAGGATCTCAGGTTTGGTGTTAGAAGCATTGAGATATCATATCTCATGCTATAGGAAGGGTCTCAGGATTGGAATGGGAAGGAGTTGGATATCACATCTCATGCTATAGGAAGGGTCTCAGGATTGGAATGGGAAGGAGTTGTATATGACATCTCATGCCACAGGAAGGGTCTCAGGTTTGGTATAAGCATTGAGATATCACATCTCATGCTATAGGAATGGTCTCAGGATTGGAATGGGTAGGAGTTGGATATTACATTCTTGCTATAGGAAGGGTCTCATGTTTGGAATGGGAAGGAGTTGGATATCACATATGCTATAGGAAGTGTCTCAGGTTTGGAACGGGAATGAGTTGGATATCACATCTCATGTTATAGGAAGGGTCTCAGGTTTGGTATAAGCATTGAGATAGCACATCTCTGCTATCGGAAGTGGCTCAGGATTGGAATGGGAAGGATTTGGATATCACATCTCATGCTATAGGAAGGGTCTCAGGTTTGGTATACGCATGGAGTTATCACTTCTCATGCTATAGGAAGGGTCTCAGGATTGGAATGGGAAGGAGTTGAATATCACATCTCATGCTATAGGAAGGGTCTCAGGTTTGGTATAAGCATGGAGATATCACTTCTCATGCTATAGGAAGGGTCTCAGGATTGGAATGGGAAGGAGTTGGATATCACATCTCATGTTATAGGAAGGATCTCAGGTTTGGTATTAGAAACATTGAGATATCACATCTCATGCTATCAGAAGGGTCTCAGGATTGGAATGGGAAGGAGTTGGATATCACATCTCATGCTAAAGGGAGAGTCTCAGGTTTGGAAGGGGAAGCATTTGGATATCACATCTCATGTTATCGGAAGGATCTCAGGTTTGGTAGAAGCATTGAGATATCACATCTCATGCTATAGGAAGGGTCTCAGGATTGGAATGGGAAGGACTTAGATATCACATATCATGCTATAGGGAGGGTCTCAGTTTTGATATTAGAAGCATTGAGATATCACATCTCATGCTATCGGAAGTGTCTCAGGATTGGAATGGGAAGGAGCTGGATATCACATCTCATGCTAAAGGAAGGGTCTCAGGTTTGGAACGGGAAGGAGTTGGATATCACATCTCATGTTATAGGAAGGGTCTCAGGTTTGGTATAAGCATTGAGATATGACATCTCTGCTATCGGAAGTGTCTCAGGAGTGGAATGGGAAGGAGTTGGATATCCCATCTCATGTTATAGGACGGGTCTCAGGTTTGTTATTAGAATCATTGAGATATCATATTGCATGCTGTAGGAAGGGTCTAAGGATTGGAATGGGAAGGACTTGGATATCACATCTCATGCTATAGATAGGCTCTCAGGTTTGGAACGGGAAGGAGTTGGATATCACATTTCATGTTAGAGGAAGGATCTCAGGTTTGGTATTAGAAGCATTGAGATATCACATCTCATGCTATAGGAAGGGTCTCAGGGTTGGAATGGGAAGGACTTGGATATCACATCTCATGCTATAGATAGGCTCTCAGGTTTGGAAAGGGAAGGAGTTGGATATCACATCTCATGGTATAGGAAGGGTCTCAGGATTGGAAAGGGAAGTAGTTGGATATCACATCTCATGCTATAGGAAGGGTCTCAGGTTTGGTATAAGCATTGAGATATCACATCTCATGCTATAGGACGTTTCTCAGGATTGGAATGGAAGGAGTTGGATATCACATCTCATGTTATAGGAAGGATCTCAGGTTTGCTATTAGAAGCATTGAGACATCACATCTCATGCTATAGGAAGGGTCTCAGGATTGGAATGGGAAGGAGTTGGATATCACATCTCATGCTATAGGAAGGGTCTCAGGTTTGGTATAAGCATTGAGATATCACATCTCATGCTATAGGAAGGGTCTCAGGATTGGAATGGGAAGGAGTTGGATATCACATCTCATGCTAAAGGGAGGGTCTCAGGTTTGGAAGGGGTAGGATTTGGATATCACATCTCATGTTATAGGAAGGATCACAGGTTTGGTATTAGAAGCATTGAGATATCACATCTCATGCTATCGGAAGGGTCTCAGGATTGGAATGGGAAGGAGTTGGATATCACATCTCATGCTATAGGAAGGGTCTCAGGTTTGGAACGGGAAGGAGTTGGATATCCCATCTCATGTTATAGGACAGGTCTCAGGTTTGGTATTAGAAGCATTGAGATATCACATCGCATGCTGTAGGAAGGATCTCAGGTTTGGAATGGGAAGGAATTGGATATCACATCTCATGTCATAGGAAGTATCTCAGGTTTGGTATTAGAAGCATTGAGATATCACATCTCATGCTATAGGAATGGTCTCAGGATTGGAATGGGTAGGAGTTGGATATTACATTCTTGCTATAGGAAGGGTCTCATGTTTGGAATGGGAAGGAGTTGGATATCACATATGCTATAGGAAGGGTCTCAGGTTTGGAACGGGAAGGAGTTGGATATCCCATCTCATGTTATAGGACGGGTCTCTGGTTTGGTATTAGAATCATTGAGATATCACATCGCATGCTGTAGGAAGCGTCTAAGGATTGGAATGGGATGGACTTGGATATCACATCTCATGCTATAGGTAGGCTCTCAGGTTTGGTATAAGCATTGAGATATCACATCTCATGCTATAGGAAGGGTCTCAGGATTGGAATGGGAAGGATTTGGATATCACATCTCATGCTATAGGAAGGGTCTCAGGTTTGGTATAAGCATGGAGATATCACTTCTCATGCTATAGGAAGTGTCTCAGGATTTGGAATGGGAAGGAGTTGGATATCACATCTCATGTTATAGGAAGGAACTCAGGTTTGGTATTAGAAGCATTGAGACATCACATCTAATGCTATAGGAAGGGTCTCAGGATTGGTATAAGCATTGAGATATCACATCTCTGCTATCGGAAGGGTCTCAGGATTGGAATGGGAAGGAGTTGGATACCCCATCTCGTTATAGGAGGGGTCTCAGGTTTGGCATTAGAAGCATTGAGATATCACATCTCATGGTATAGGACAGGTCTCAGAATTGGAATGGGAAGGAGTTGGATATCACATCTCAAGCTATAGGAAGGGTCTCAGGATTGAAATGGGAAGGACTTGGATATCACATCTCATGTTATAGGAAGGGTCTCAGGTTTGGTATTAGAAGCATTGAGATATCACATCTCATGCTATAGGAAGGGTCTCAGGATTGGAATGGGAAGGACTTGGATATCACATCTCATGTTATAGGAAGGGTCTCAGGTTTGGTATTAGAAGCATTGAGATATCATATCTCATGCTATAGGAAGGGTCTCGGGACTGGAATGGGAAGGAGTTGGATATCACATCTCATGCTAAAGGAAGGGTCTCAGGTTTGGTAGAAGCATTGAGATATCACATCTCATGCTATAGGAAGGGTCTCAGGATTGGAATGGGAAGGACTTAGATATCACATATCATGCTATAGGGAGGGTCTCAGTTTTGATATTAGAAGCATTGAGATATCACATCCCATGCTATCGGAAGTGTCTCAGGATTGGAATGGGAAGGAGCTGGATATCACATCTCATGCTAAAGGAAGGGTCTCAGGTTTGGAACGGGAAGGAGTTGGATATCACATCTCATGTTATAGGAAGGGTCTCAGGTTTGGTATAAGCATTGAGATATGACATCTCTGCTATCGGAAGTGTCTCAGGAGTGGAATGGGAAGGAGTTGGATATCCCATCTCATGTTATAGGACGGGTCTCAGGTTTGTTATTAGAATCATTGAGATATCATATTGCATGCTGTAGGAAGGGTCTAAGGATTGGAATGGGAAGGACTTGGATATCACATCTCATGCTATAGATAGGCTCTCAGGTTTGAAACGGGAAGGAGTTGGATATCACATTTCATGTTAGAGGAAGGATCTCAGGTTTGGTATTAGAAGCATTGAGATATCACATCTCATGCTATAGGAAGGGTCTCAGGGTTGGAATGGGAAGGACTTGGATATCACATCTCATGCTATAGATAGGCTCTCAGGTTTGGAAAGGGAAGGAGTTGGATATCACATCTCATGGTATAGGAAGGGTCTCAGGATTGGAAAGGGAAGTAGTTGGATATCACATCTCATGCTATAGGAAGGGTCTCAGGTTTGGTATAAGCATTGAGATATCACATCTCATGCTATAGGACGTTTCTCAGGATTGGAATGGAAGGAGTTGGATATCACATCTCATGTTATAGGAAGGATCTCAGGTTTGGTATTAGAAGCATTGAGACATCACATCTCATGCTATAGGAAGGGTCTCAGGATTGGAATGGGAAGGAGTTGGATATCACATCTCATGCTATAGGAAGGGTCTCAGGTTTGGTATAAGCATTGAGATATCACATCTCATGCTATAGGAAGGGTCTCAGGATTGGAATGGGAAGGAGTTGGATATCACATCTCATGCTAAAGGGAGGGTCTCAGGTTTGGAAGGGGTATGATTTGGATATCACATCTCATGTTATAGGAAGGATCACAGGTTTGGTATTAGAAGCATTGAGATATCACATCTCATGCTATCGGAAGGGTCTCAGGATTGGAATGGGAAGGAGTTGGATATCACATCTCATGCTATAGGAAGGGTCTCAGGTTTGGAACGGGAAGGAGTTGGATATCCCATCTCATGTTATAGGACAGGTCTCAGGTTTGGTATTAGAAGCATTGAGATATCACATCGCATGCTGTAGGAAGGATCTCAGGTTTGGAATGGGAAGGAATTGGATATCACAACTCATGTCATAGGAAGTATCTCAGGTTTGGTATTAGAAGCATTGAGATATCACATCTCATGCTATAGGAATGGTCTCAGGATTGGAATGGGTAGGAGTTGGATATTACATTCTTGCTATAGGAAGGGTCTCATGTTTGGAATGGGAAGGAGTTGGATATCAGATATGCTATAGGAAGGGTCTCAGGTTTGGAACGGGAAGGAGTTGGATATCCCATCTCATGTTATAGGACGGGTCTCTGGTTTGGTATTAGAATCATTGAGATATCACATCGCATGCTGTAGGAAGCGTCTAAGGATTGGAATGGGATGGACTTGGATATCACATCTCATGCTATAGGTAGGCTCTCAGGTTTGGTATAAGCATTGAGATATCACATCTCATGCTATAGGAAGGGTCTCAGGATTGGAATGGGAAGGATTTGGATATCACATCTCATGCTATAGGAAGGGTCTCAGGTTTGGTATAAGCATGGAGATATCACTTCTCATGCTATAGGAAGTGTCTCAGGATTTGGAATGGGAAGGAGTTGGATATCACATCTCATGTTATAGGAAGGAACTCAGGTTTGGTATTAGAAGCATTGAGACATCACATCTCATGCTATAGGAAGGGTCTCAGGATTGGTATAAGTATTGAGATATCACATCTCCGCTATCGGAAGGGTCTCAGGATTGGAATGGGAAGGAGTTGGATACCCATTCTCGTTATAGGAGGGGTCTCAGGTTTGGCATTAGAAGCATTGAGATATCACATCTCATGGTATAGAACGGGTCTCAGAATTGGAATGGGAAGGAGTTGGATATCACATCTCAAGCTATAGGAAGGGTCTCAGGATTGAAATGGGAAGGACTTGGATATCACATCTCATGTTATAGGAAGGGTCTCAGGTTTGGTATTAGAAGCATTGAGATATCACATCTCATGCTATAGGAAGGGTCTCAGGATTGGAATGGGAAGGACTTGGATATCACATCTCATGTTATAGGAAGGGTCTCAGGTTTGGTATTAGAAGCATTGAGATATCACATCTCATGCTATAGGAAGGGTCTCAGAATTGGAATGGGAAGGAGTTGGATATCACATCTCAAGCTATAGGAAGGGTCTCAGAATTGGAATGGGAAGGAGTTTGATATCACATCTCATGCCATGTATGGGTCTCAGGTTTTGTAGAAGCATTGGGATATCACATCTCATGCTATCGGAAGGGTATCAGGATTGGATTTGGAAGGAGTTGGATATCCCATCTCATGCTATAGGAAGGGTCTCAGGTTGGAATGGGAAGGAGTTGGATATCACTTCTCATGTTTTAGGAAGGGTCTCAGGATTGGAATGGGAAGGACTTGGATATCACATCTCATGCTCTAGGAAGGCTCTCAGGTTTGGAAGGGGAAGGAGTTGGATATCACAATTCATGTTAGAGGTAGGATCTCAGGTTTGGTATTAGAGGCATTGAGATATCACACCTCATGCTATCAGAAGGATCTCAGGATTGGAATGGGAAGGAGTTGGATATCACATCTCATACTAAAGGGAGGGTCTCAGGTTTGGAAGGGGAAGGATTTGGGTATTACATCTCATGTTATGGGAAGGATCTCAGGTTTGGTATTAGAAGCATTGAGATATCACATCTCATGCTATTGGGAGGATCTCAGGTTTGGTATTAGAGGCATTGAGATATCACATCTCATGCTATCAGAAGGGTCTCAGGATTGGAATGGGAAGGAGTCGGATATCACATCTCATGCTAAAGGGAGGGTCTCAGGTTTGGTATTAGAAGCATTGAGATATCACATCTCATGTTATAGGAAGGATCTCAGGTTTGGTATTAGAAACATTGAGATATCACATCTCATGCTATCAGAAGGGTCTCAGGATTGGAATGGGAAAGAGTTGGATATCACATCTCATGCTAAAGGGAGAGTCTCAGGTTTGGAAGGGGAAGGATTTGGATATCACATCTCATGTTATCGGAAGGATCTCAGGTTTGGTATTAGAAGTATTGAGATATCATATCTCATGCTATAGGAAGGGACTCAGGACTGGAATGGGAAGGAGTTGGATATCACATCTCATGCTAAAGGAAGGGTCTCAGGTTTGGTAGAAGCATTGAGATATCACATCTCATGCTATAGGAAGGGTCTCAGGATTGGAATGGGAAGGACTTAGATATCACATATCATGCTATAGACAGGGTCACAGTTTTGATATTAGAAGCATTGAGATATCACATCTCATGCTATCGGAAGTGTCTCAGGATTGGAATTCGAAGGAGCTGGATATCACATCTCATGCTAAAGGAAGGGTCTCAGGTTTGAAACGGGAAGGAGTTGGATATCACATCTCATGTTATAGGAAGGGTCTCAGGTTTGGTATAAGCATTGAGATATCACATCTCATGCTATAGGAAGGGTCTCAGGATTGGAATGGGAAGGAGTTGGATATCACATCTCATGCTATAGGAAGGGTATCAGGTTTGGTATAAGCATTGAGATATCACATCTCATGCTATAGGAAGGGTCTCAGGATTGGAATGGGAAGGAGTTGGATATCACATCTCATGCTATAGGAAGGGTCTCAGGTTTGGAACGGGAAGGAGTTGGATATCCCATCTCATTTTATAGGAAGAGTCTCAGGTTTGGTATAAGCATTGAGATATCACATTGCATGCTGTAGGAAGGGTCTCAGGATTGGGATGGGAAGGAGTTGGATATCACATCTCATGCTATAGGAAGGGTCTCAGGTTTGGAACGGGAAGGAGTTGGATATCCCATCTCATGTTATAGGACGGGTCTCAGGTTTGGTATTAGAAGCATTGAGATATCACATTGCATGCTGTAGGAAGGGTCTCAGGATTGGAATGGGAAGGAGTTGGATATTACATTCTTGCTATAGGAAGGGTCTCATGTTTGGAATGGGAAGCAGTTGGATATCACATATGCTATAGGAAGGGTCTCAGGTTTGGAACGGGAAGGAGTTGGATATCACATCTCATGCTATAGGAAGGGTCTCAGGTTTGGTATAAGCATTGAGATATCACATCCCTGCTATCGGAAGTGTCTCAGGATTGGAATGGGAAGGAGTTGGATATCCCATCTCATGTTATAGGACGGGTCTCAGGTTTGTTATTAGAATCATTGAGATATCATATTGCATGCTGTAGGAAGGGTCTAAGGATTGGAATGGGAAGGACTTGGATATCACATCTCATGCTATAGGTAGGCTCTCAGGTTTGGAAAGGGAAGGAGTTGGATATCAC
This sequence comes from Ambystoma mexicanum, assembly GCF_040938575.1. Lineage (NCBI taxonomy): Eukaryota > Metazoa > Chordata > Amphibia > Caudata > Ambystomatidae > Ambystoma > Ambystoma mexicanum. The sequence continues at coordinate 1,143,511,223 of NC_090934.1, forward strand.
ATTTCATGTTAGAGGAAGGATCTCAGGTTTGGTATTAGAGGCATTGAGATATCACATCTCATGCTATAGGAAGGGTCTCAGGATTGGAATGGGAAGGAGTTGGATATCACATCTCATGCTATAGGAAGGGTCTCAGGTTTGGTATAAGCATTGAGATATCACATCTCATGCTATAGGAAGAGTCTCAGGATTGGAATGGGAAGGAGTTGGAGATCACATCTGATGTTATAGGAAGGATCTCAGGTTTGGTATCAGAAGCATTGAGATATCACATCCCTGCTATCGGAAGGGTCTCAGGATTGGAATGGGAAGGAGTTGGATATCCCATCTCATGTTATAGGAAGAGTCTCAGGTTTGGTATTAGAAGCATTGAGATATCACATCTCATGCTATAGGAAGTGTCTCAGGATTGGAATGGGAAGGAGTTTGATATCACATCTCATGCCATGTATGGGTCTCAGGTTTTGTAGAAGCATTGGGATATCACATCTCATGCTATCGGAAGGGTATCAGGAATGGATTTGGAAGGAGTTGGATATCCCATCTCATGCTATAGGAAGGGTCTCAGGTTGGAATGGGAAGGAGTTGGATATCACATCTGATGTTATAGGAAGGGTCTCAGGATTGGAATGGGAAGGACTTGGATATCACATCTCATGCTATAGGAAGGCTCTCAGGTTTGGAAGGGGAAGGAGTTGGATATCACATTTCATGTTAGAGGTAGGATCTCAGGTTTGGTAAAGAGGCATTGAGATATCACATCTCATGCTATAGGAAGGGTCTCAGGATTGGAATGGGAAGGAGTTGGATATCACATCTCATGTTATAGGATAGATCTCAGGTTTGGTATTAGAAGCATTGAGACATCACATCTCATGTTATAGGAAGTGTCTCAGGATTGGAATGGGAAGGACTTGGATATCACATCTCATGCTATAGGAAGGGTCTCAGGTTTGGAACGGGAAGGAGTAGGATATCCCATCTCATGTTATAGGAAGAGTCTCAGGTTTGGTATAAGCATTGAGATATCACATCTCTGCAATCGCAAGTGTCTCAGGATTGGGATGGGAAGGAGTTGAATATCACATCTCATGCTATAGGAAGGGTCTCAGGTTTGGTATAAGCATTGAGATATCACATCTCATGCTATAGGAAGGGTCTCAGGATTGGAATGGGAAGGAGTTGTATATGACATTTCATGCCGTAGGAAGGGTCTCAGGTTTGGTATAAGCTTTGAGATATCACATCTCTGCTATCGGAAGGGTCTCATGCTTGGAATGGGAAGGAGTTGGATATCCCATCTCATGCTACAGGAAGAGTCTCAGTTTTGTTAGAAGCATTGAGATATCACATCTCATGCTATAGGAAGTGTCTCAGGATTGGAATGGGAAGGAGTTGGATATCACATCTCATGTTATAGGAAGGATCTCAGGTTTGGTATAAGCATTGAGATATCACATTTCTGCAATCGGAAGGGTCTCAGGATTGGAATGGGAAGGAGTTGGATATTCCCATCTCATGTTATAGGAAGGGTCTCAGGATTGGAATGGGAAGGAGTTGGATATCAGATCTCATGCTATAGGAAGGGTCTCAGGTTTGGAACGGGAAGGATTTGGATATCACATCTCATGTTATAGGAAGAGTCTCAGGTTTGGTATAAGAATTGAGATATTACATCTCTGCTATCGGAGGTGTCTCAGGATTGGGATGGGAATTAATTGGATATCACATCTCATGCTATAGGAAGGGTATCAGGTTTGGAATGGGAAGGAGTTGGATATCCCATCTCATGTTATAGGACGGGTCTCAGGTTTGATATTAGAAGCATTGAGATATCAAATCGCATGCTGTAGGAAGGGTCTCAGGTTTGGAATGGGAAGGATTTGGATATCACATTTCATGTCATAGGAAGGATCTCAGGTTTGGTATTAGAAGCATTGATATATCACATCTCATGCTATAGGAATGGTCTCAGGATTGGAATGGGTAGGAGTTGGATATTACATTCTTTCTATAAGAAGGGTCTCATGTTTGGAATGGGAAGGAGTTGGATATCACATATGCTATAGGAAGTGTCTTAGGTTTGGAACGGGAATGAGTTGGATATCACATCTCATGTTATAGGAAGGGTCTCAGGTTTGGTATAAGCATTGAGATATCACATCTCTGCTATTGGAAGTGGCTCAGGATTGGAATGGGAAGGAGTTGGATATCCCATCTCATGTTATAGGACGGGTCTCTGGTTTGGTATAAGCATTGAGATATCACATCTCATGCTATAGGAAGGGTCTCAGGATTGGAATGGTAAGGATTTGGATATCACATCTCATGCTATAGGAAGGGTCTCAGGTTTGGTATACACATGGAGATATCACTTCTCATGCTATAGGAAGGGTCTCAGGATTGGAATGGGAAGAAATTGGATATCACATCTCATGCTATAGGAAGGGTCTCAGGTTTGGTATAAGCATGGAGATATCACTTCTCATGCTATAGGAAGGGTCTCAGGATTGGAATTGGAAGGAGTTGGAAATCACATCTCATGTTATAGGAAGGATCTCAGGTTTGGTATTAGAAGCATTGAGATATCACATCTCATGCTATCGGAAGGGTCTCAGGATTGGAATGGGAAGGAGTTGGATATCTCATCTCATGCTATAGGAAGGGTCTCAGGTTTGGAACAGGAAGAAGTTGGATATCACATCTCATGTTATAGGAAGAGTCTCAGGTTTGGTATAAGCATTGAGATATCACATCTCTGCTATCGGAGGTGTCTCAGGATTGGGATGGGAAGGAATTGGATATCACATCTCATGCTATAGGAAGGGTCTCAGGTTTGGTATACGCATGGAGATATCACTTCTCATGCTATAGGAAGGGTCTCAGGATTGGAATGGGAAGGAGTTGGATATCACATCTCATGTTATAGGAAGGATCTCAGGTTTGGTATTAGAAGCATTGAGATATCACATCTCATGCTATCAGAAGGGTCTCAGGATTGGAATGGGAAGGAGTTGGATATCACATCTCATGCTAAAGGGAGGGTCTCAGGTTTGGAAGGGGAAGGATTTGGATATCACATCTCATGTTATCGGAAGGATCTCAGGTTTGGTATTAGAAGTATTGAGATATCATATCTCATGCTATAGGAAGGGTCTCAGGACTGGAATGGGAAGGAGTTGGATATCACATCTCATGCTAAAGGAAGGGTCTCAGGTTTGGTAGAAGCATTGAGATATCACATCTCATGCTACAGGAAGGGTCTCAGGATTGGAATGGGAAGGACTTAGATATCACATATCATGCTATAGGGAGGGTCTCAGTTTTGATATTAGAAGCTTTGAGATATCACATCTCATGCTATCGGAAGTGTCTCAGGATTGGAATGGGAAGGAGCTGGATATTACATCTCATGCTAAAGGAAGGGTCTCAGGTTTGGAACGGGAAGGAGTTGGATATCACATCTCATGTTATAGGAAGGGTCTCAGGTGTGGTATAAGCATTCAGATATCACATCTCATGCTATAGGAAGGGTCTCAGGTTTGGTATAAGCATTGAGATATCACATCTCATGCTATAGGAAGGGTCTCAGGATTGGAATGGGAAGGAGTTGTATATGACATTTCATGCCGTAGGAAGGGTCTCAGGTTTGGTATAAGCTTTGAGATATCACATCTCTGCTATCGGAAGGGTCTCATGCTTGGAATGGGAAGGAGTTGGATATCCCATCTCATGTTACAGGAAGAGTCTCAGTTTTGTTAGAAGCATTGAGATATCACATCTCATGCTATAGGAAGTGTCTCAGGATTGGAATGGGAAGGACTTGGATATCACATCTCATGCTATAGGGAGGGTCTCAAGTTTGATATTAGAAGCATTGAGATATCACATCTCATGCTATAGGAAGGGTCTCAGGATTGGAATGGGAAGGAGTTGGATATCACATCTCATGCTATAGGAAGGGTCTCAGGTTTGGTATAAGCAGTGAGATATCACATCTCATGCTATAGGAAGGGTCTCAGGATTGGAATGGGAAGGAGTTGGATATCACATCTCATGTTATAGGAAGGATCTCAAGTTTGGTATAAGCATTGAGATATCACATTTCTGCTATCGGAAGGGTCTCAGGATTGGAATGGGAAGGAGTTGGATATTCCCATCTCATGTTATAGGAAGGGTCTCAGGATTGGAATGGGAAGGAGTTGGATATCAGATCTCATGCTATAGGAAGGGTCTCAGGTTTGGAACGGGAAGGATTTGGATATCACATCTCATGTTATAGGAAGAGTCTCAGGTTTGGTATAAGAATTGAGATATCACATCTCTGCTATCGGAGGTGTCTCAGGATTGGGATGGGAAGGAATTGGATATCACATCTCATGCTATAGGAAGGGTGTCAGGTTTGGAACGGGAAGGAGTTGGATATCCCATCTCATGTTATAGGACGGGTCTCAGGTTTGATATTAGAAGCATTGAGATATCACATCGCATGCTGTAGGAAGGGTCTCAGGTTTGGAATGGGAAGGATTTGGATATCACATTTCATGTCATAGGAAGGATCTCAGGTTTGGTATTAGAAGCATTGATATATCACATCTCATGCTATAGGAATGGCCTCAGGATTGGAATGGGTAGGAGTTGGATATTACATTCTTTCTATAAGAAGGGTCTCATGTTTGGAATGGGAAGGAGTTGGATATCACATATGCTATAGGAAGTGTCTTAGGTTTGGAACGGGAATGAGTTGGATATCACATCTCATGTTATAGGAAGGGTCTCAGGTTTGGTATAAGCATTGAGATATCACATCTCTGCTATTGGAAGTGGCTCAGGATTGGAATGGGAAGGAGTTGAATATCACATCTCATGCTATAGGAAGGGTCTCAGGTTTGGTATAAGCATTGAGATATCACATCTCATGCTATAGGAAGGGTCTCAGGATTGGAATGGGAAGGAGTTGTATATGACATTTCATGCCGTAGGAAGGGTCTCAGGTTTGGTATAAGCTTTGAGATATCACATCTCTGCTATCGGAAGGGTCTCATGCTTGGAATGGGAAGGAGTTGGATATCCCATCTCATGTTACAGGAAGAGTCTCAGTTTTGTTAGAAGCATTGAGATATCACATCTCATGCTATAGGAAGTGTCTCAGGATTGGAATGGGAAGGACTTGGATATCACATCTCATGCTATAGGGAGGGTCTCAAGTTTGATATTAGAAGCATTGAGATATCACATCTCATGCTATAGAAAGGGTCTCAGGATTGGAATGGGAAGGAGTTGGATATCACATCTCATGCTATAGGAAGGGTCTCAGGTTTGGTATAAGCAGTGAGATATCACATCTCATGCTATAGGAAGGGTCTCAGGATTGGAATGGGAAGGAGTTGGATATCACATCTCATGTTATAGGAAGGATCTCAGGTTTGGTATAAGCATTGAGATATCACATTTCTGCAATCGGAAGGGTCTCAGGATTGGAATGGGAAGGAGTTGGATATTCCCATCTCATGTTATAGGAAGGGTCTCAGGATTGGAATGGGAAGGAGTTGGATATCAGATCTCATGCTATAGGAAGGGTCTCAGGTTTGGAACGGGAAGGATTTGGATATCACATCTCATGTTATAGGAAGAGTCTCAGGTTTGGTATAAGAATTGAGATATTACATCTCTGCTATCGGAGGTGTCTCAGGATTGGGATGGGAATTAATTGGATATCACATCTCATGCTATAGGAAGGGTATCAGGTTTGGAATGGGAAGGAGTTGGATATCCCATCTCATGTTATAGGACGGGTCTCAGGTTTGATATTAGAAGCATTGAGATATCAAATCGCATGCTGTAGGAAGGGTCTCAGGTTTGGAATGGGAAGGATTTGGATATCACATTTCATGTCATAGGAAGGATCTCAGGTTTGGCATTAGAAGCATTGATATATCACATCTCATGCTATAGGAATGGTCTCAGGATTGGAATGGGTAGGAGTTGGATATTACATTCTTTCTATAAGAAGGGTCTCATGTTTGGAATGGGAAGGAGTTGGATATCACATATGCTATAGGAAGTGTCTTAGGTTTGGAACGGGAATGAGTTGGATATCACATCTCATGTTATAGGAAGGGTCTCAGGTTTGGTATAAGCATTGAGATATCACATCTCTGCTATTGGAAGTGGCTCAGGATTGGAATGGGAAGGAGTTGGATATCCCATCTCATGTTATAGGACGGGTCTCTGGTTTGGTATAAGCATTGAGATATCACATCTCATGCTATAGGAAGGGTCTCAGGATTGGAATGGTAAGGATTTGGATATCACATCTCATGCTATAGGAAGGGTCTCAGGTTTGGTATACACATGGAGATATCACTTCTCATGCTATAGGAAGGGTCTCAGGATTGGAATGGGAAGAAATTGGATATCACATCTCATGCTATAGGAAGGGTCTCAGGTTTGGTATAAGCATGGAGATATCACTTCTCATGCTATAGGAAGGGTCTCAGGATTGGAATTGGAAGGAGTTGGAAATCACATCTCATGTTATAGGAAGGATCTCAGGTTTGGTATTAGAAGCATTGAGATATCACATCTCATGCTATCGGAAGGGTCTCAGGATTGGAATGGGAAGGAGTTGGATATCTCATCTCATGCTATAGGAAGGGTCTCAGGTTTGGAACAGGAAGAAGTTGGATATCACATCTCATGTTATAGGAAGAGTCTCAGGTTTGGTATAAGCATTGAGATATCACATCTCTGCTATCGGAGGTGTCTCAGGATTGGGATGGGAAGGAATTGGATATCACATCTCATGCTATAGGAAGGGTCTCAGGTTTGGTATACGCATGGAGATATCACTTCTCATGCTATAGGAAGGGTCTCAGGATTGGAATGGGAAGGAGTTGGATATCACATCTCATGTTATAGGAAGGATCTCAGGTTTGGTATTAGAAGCATTGAGATATCACATCTCATGCTATCAGAAGGGTCTCAGGATTGGAATGGGAAGGAGTTGGATATCACATCTCATGCTAAAGGGAGGGTCTCAGGTTTGGAAGGGGAAGGATTTGGATATCACATCTCATGTTATCGGAAGGATCTCAGGTTTGGTATTAGAAGTATTGAGATATCATATCTCATGCTATAGGAAGGGTCTCAGGACTGGAATGGGAAGGAGTTGGATATCACATCTCATGCTAAAGGAAGGGTCTCAGGTTTGGTAGAAGCATTGAGATATCACATCTCATGCTACAGGAAGGGTCTCAGGATTGGAATGGGAAGGACTTAGATATCACATATCATGCTATAGGGAGGGTCTCAGTTTTGATATTAGAAGCTTTGAGATATCACATCTCATGCTATCGGAAGTGTCTCAGGATTGGAATGGGAAGGAGCTGGATATTACATCTCATGCTAAAGGAAGGGTCTCAGGTTTGGAACGGGAAGGAGTTGGATATCACATCTCATGTTATAGGAAGGGTCTCAGGTGTGGTATAAGCATTCAGATATCACATCTCATGCTATAGGAAGGGTCTCAGGTTTGGTATAAGCATTGAGATATCACATCTCATGCTATAGTAAGGGTCTCAGGATTGGAATGGGAAGGAGTTGTATATGACATTTCATGCCGTAGGAAGGGTCTCAGGTTTGGTATAAGCTTTGAGATATCACATCTCTGCTATCGGAAGGGTCTCATGCTTGGAATGGGAAGGAGTTGGATATCCCATCTCATGTTACAGGAAGAGTCTCAGTTTTGTTAGAAGCATTGAGATATCACATCTCATGCTATAGGAAGTGTCTCAGGATTGGAATGGGAAGGACTTGGATATCACATCTCATGCTATAGGGAGGGTCTCAAGTTTGATATTAGAAGCATTGAGATATCACATCTCATGCTATAGGAAGGGTCTCAGGATTGGAATGGGAAGGAGTTGGATATCACATCTCATGCTATAGGAAGGGTCTCAGGTTTGGTATAAGCAGTGAGATATCACATCTCATGCTATAGGAAGGGTCTCAGGATTGGAATGGGAAGGAGTTGGATATCACATCTCATGTTATAGGAAGGATCTCAAGTTTGGTATAAGCATTGAGATATCACATTTCTGCTATCGGAAGGGTCTCAGGATTGGAATGGGAAGGAGTTGGATATTCCCATCTCATGTTATAGGAAGGGTCTCAGGATTGGAATGGGAAGGAGTTGGATATCAGATCTCATGCTATAGGAAGGGTCTCAGGTTTGGAACGGGAAGGATTTGGATATCACATCTCATGTTATAGGAAGAGTCTCAGGTTTGGTATAAGAATTGAGATATCACATCTCTGCTATCGGAGGTGTCTCAGGATTGGGATGGGAAGGAATTGGATATCACATCTCATGCTATAGGAAGGGTGTCAGGTTTGGAACGGGAAGGAGTTGGATATCCCATCTCATGTTATAGGACGGGTCTCAGGTTTGATATTAGAAGCATTGAGATATCACATCGCATGCTGTAGGAAGGGTCTCAGGTTTGGAATGGGAAGGATTTGGATATCACATTTCATGTCATAGGAAGGATCTCAGGTTTGGTATTAGAAGCATTGATATATCACATCTCATGCTATAGGAATGGCCTCAGGATTGGAATGGGTAGGAGTTGGATATTACATTCTTTCTATAAGAAGGGTCTCATGTTTGGAATGGGAAGGAGTTGGATATCACATATGCTATAGGAAGTGTCTTAGGTTTGGAACGGGAATGAGTTGGATATCACATCTCATGTTATAGGAAGGGTCTCAGGTTTGGTATAAGCATTGAGATATCACATCTCTGCTATTGGAAGTGGCTCAGGATTGGAATGGGAAGGAGTTGGATATCCCATCTCATGTTATAGGACGGGTCTCTGGTTTGGTATAAGCATTGAGATATCACATCTCATGCTATAGGAAGGGTCTCAGGATTGGAATGGTAAGGATTTGGATATCACATCTCATGCTATAGGAAGGGTCTCAGGTTTGGTATACACATGGAGATATCACTTCTCATGCTATAGGAAGGGTCTCAGGATTGGAATGGGAAGAAATTGGATATCACATCTCATGCTATAGGAAGGGTCTCAGGTTTGGTATAAGCATGGAGATATCACTTCTCATGCTATAGGAAGAGTCTCAGGATTGGAAATGGAAGGAGTTGGATATCACATCTCATGTTATAGGAAGGATCTCAGGTTTGGTATTAGAAGCATTGAGATATCACATCTCATGCTATCGGAAGGGTCTCAGGATTGGAATGGGAAGGAGTTGGATATCTCATCTCATGCTATAGGAAGGGTCTCAGGTTTGGAACGGGAAGAAGTTGGATATCACATCTCATGTTATAGGAAGAGTCTCAGGTTTGGTATAAGCATTGAGATATCACATCTCTGCTATCGGAGGTGTCTCAGGATTGGGATGGGAAGGAATTGGATATCACATCTCATGCTATAGGAAGGGTCTCAGGTTTGGTATACGCATGGAGATATCACTTCTCATGCTATAGGAAGGGTCTCAGGATTGGAATGGGAAGGAGTTGGATATCACATCTCATGTTATAGGAAGGATCTCAGGTTTGGTATTAGAAGCATTGAGATATCACATCTCATGCTATCAGAAGGGTCTCAGGATTGGAATGGGAAGGAGTTGGATATCACATCTCATGCTAAAGGGAGGGTCTCAGGTTTGGAAGGGGAAGGATTTGGATATCACATCTCATGTTATCGGAAGGATCTCAGGTTTGGTATTAGAAGTATTGAGATATCATATCTCATGCTATAGGAAGGGTCTCAGGACTGGAATGGGAAGGACTTAGGTATCACATATCATGCTATAGGGAGGGTCTCAGGTTTGGTAGAAGCATTGAGATATCACATCTCATGCTACAGGAAGGGTCTCAGGTTTGGTAGAAGCATTGAGATATCACATCTCATGCTACAGGAAGGGTCTCAGGATTGGAATGGGAAGGACTTAGGTATCACATATCATGCTATAGGGAGGGTCTCAGTTTCGATATTAGAAGCTTTGAGATATCACATCTCATGCTATCGGAAGTGTCTCAGGATTGGAATGGGAAGGAGCTGGATATTACATCTCATGCTAAAGGAAGGGTCTCAGGTTTGGAACGGGAAGGAGTTGGATATCACATCTCATGTTATAGGAAGGGTCTCAGGTGTGGTATAAGCATTCAGATATCACATCTCTGCTATCGGAAGTGTCTCAGGATTGGAATGGGAAGGAGTTGGATATCCCATCTCATGCTATAGATAGGCTTTCAGGTTTGGAAAGGGAAGGAGTTGGATATCACATCTCATGCTATAGGAAGGGTCTCAGGATTGGAATGGGAAGTAGTTGGATATCACATCTCATGCTATAGGAAGGGTCTCAGGTTTGGTATAAGCATTGAGATATCACATCTCATGCTATAGGACAGGTCTCAGGAGTGGAATGGAAGGAGTTGGATATCACATCTCATGCTATAGGAAGGGTCTCAGGATTGGAATGGGAAGTAGTTGGATATCACATCTCATGCTATAGGAAGGGTCTCAGGTTTGGTATTAGAAGCATTGAGATATCACATCTCATGCTATAGGAAGGGTCTCAGGATTGGAATGGGAAGGACTTGGATATCACATCTCATGCTATAGATAGGCTCTCAGGTTTGGAAAGGGAAGGAGTTGGATATCACATCTCATACTATAGGAAGGGTCTCAGGATTGGAATGGGAAGTAGTTGGATATCACATCTCATGCTATAGGATGGGTGTCAGGTTTGGTATAAGCATTGAGATATCACATCTCATGCTATAGGACGGGTCTCAGGATTGGAATGGGAAGGAGTTGTATATGACATCTCATGCCGTAGGAAGGGTCTCAGGTTTGGTATAAGCATTGAGATATCACTTCTCATGCTATAGGAAGTGTCTCAGGATTGGAATGGGAAGGAGTTGGATATCACATCTCAAGTTATAGGAAGGATCTCAGGTTTTGTATTAGAAGCATTGAGACATCACATCTCATGCTATAGGAAGGGTCTCAGGATTGGAATGGGAAGGAGTTGGATATCACATCTCATGCTAAAGGGAGGGTCTCAGGTTTGGAAGGGGAAGGATTTGGATATTACATCTCGTGTTATAGGAATGATCTCAGGTTTGGTATTAGAAGCATTGAGATATCACATCTCATGCTATAGGAAGGGTCTCAGGATTGGAATGGGAAGGAGTTGGATATCACATCTCATGCTATAGGAAGGGTCTCAGGATTGGAATGGGAAGGAGTTGTGTATGACATCTCATGCCACAGGAAGGGTCTCAGGTTTGGTATAAGCATTGAGATATCACATCTCTGCAATCGGAAGGGTCTCAGGATTGGAATGGAAAGGAGTTGGATATCCCATCCTATGTTATAGGAAGGGTCTCAGGTTTGGTATTAGAAGCATTGAGATATCACATCTCATGCTATAGGAAGGGTCTCAGGATTGGAATGGGAAGGACTTGGATATCACATCTCATGCTATAGGGAGGGTCTCACGTTTGGAAAGGGAAGGAGTTGGATATCACATTTCATGTTAGAGGTAGGATCTCAGTTTTGGTATTAGAGGCATTGAGATATCACATCTCATGCTATCAGAAGGGTCTCAGGATTGGAATGGGAAGGAGTTGGATATCACATCTCATGCTAAAGGGAGGGTATCAGGTTTGGAAGGGGAAGGATTTGGATATCACATCTCATGTTATAGGAAGGATCTCAGGTTTGGTATTAGAAGCATTGAGATATGACATCTCATGCTATTGGAAGGATCTCAGGTCTGGTATTAGAGGCATTGAGATATCACATCTCATGCTAAAGGGAGGGTCTCAGGTTTGGAAGGGGAAGGATTTGGATATCACATCTCTTATTATAGGAAGGATCACAAGTTTGGTATTAGAAGCATTGAGATATCACATCTCATGCTATCGGAAGGGTCTCAGGATTGGAATGGGAAGGAGTTGGATATCACATCTCATGCTATAGGAAGGGTCTCAGGTTTGGAACGGGAAGGAGTTGGATATCACATCTCATGTTATAGGAAGAGTCTCAGGTTTGGTATAAGCATTGAGATATCACATCTCATGCTATAGGAATGGTCTCAGGATTGGAATGGGTAGGAGTTGGATATTACATTCTTGCTATAGGAAGGGTCTCATGTTTGGAATGGGAAGGAGTTGGATATCACATATGCTATAGGAAGTGTCTCAGGTTTGGAACGGGAATGAGTTGGATATCACATCTCATGTTATAGGAAGGGTCTCAGGTTTGGTATAAGCATTGAGATAGCACATCTCTGCTATCAGAAGTGGCTCAGGATTGGAATGGGAAGGATTTGGATATCACATCTCATGCTATAGGAAGGGTCTCAGGTTTGGTATATGCATGGAGTTATCACTTCTCATGCTATAGGAAGGGTCTCAGGATTGGAATGGGAAGGAGTTGAATATCACATCTCATGCTATAGGAAGGGTCTCAGGTTTGGTATAAGCATGGAGATATCACTTCTCATGCTATAGGAAGGGTCTCAGGATTGGAATGGGAAGGAGTTGGATATCACATCTCATGTTATAGGAAGGATCTCAGGTTTGGTATTAGAAACATTGAGATATCACATCTCATGCTATTAGAAGGGTCTCAGGATTGGAATGGGAAGGAGTTGGATATCACATCTCATGCTAAAGGGAGAGTCTCAGGTTTGGAAGGGGAAGCATTTGGATATCACATCTCATGTTATCGGAAGGATCTCAGGTTTGGTATTAGATGTATTGAGATATCATATCTCATGCTATAGGAAGGGTCTCAGGACTGGAATGGGAAGGAGTTGGATATCACATCTCATGCTAAAGGAAGGGTCTCAGGTTTGGTAGAAGCATTGAGATATCACATCTCATGCTATAGGAAGGGTCTCAGGATTGGAATGGGAAGGACTTAGATATCCCATATCATGCTATAGGGAGGGTCTCAGTTTTGATATTAGAAGCATTGAGATATCGCATCTCATGCTATCGGAAGTGTCTCAGGATTGGAATGGGAAGGAGCTGGATATCACATCTCAATCTAAAGGAAGGGTCTCAGGTTTGGAACGGGAAGGAGTTGGATATCACATCTCATGTTATAGGACTGGTCTCAGGTTTGTTATTAGAATCATTGAGATATCATATTGCATGCTGTAGGAAGGGTCTAAGGATTTGAATGGGAAGGACTTGGATATCACATATCATGCTATAGATAGGCTCTCAGGTTTGGAACGGGAAGGAGTTGGATATCACATTTCATGTTAGAGGAAGGATCTCAGGTTTGGTATTAGAAGCATTGAGATATCACATCTCATGCTATAGGAAGGGTCTCAGGATTGGAATGGGAAGGACTTGGATATCACATCTCATGCTATAGATAGGCTCTCAGGTTTGGAAAGGGAAGGAGTTGGATATCACATCTCATGGTATAGGAAGGGTCTCAGGATTGGAATGGGAAGTAGTTGGATATCACATCTCATGCTATAGGAAGGGTCTCAGGTTTGGTATAAGCATTGAGATATCACATCTCATGCTATAGGACGTTTCTCAGGATTGGAATGGAAGGAGTTGGATATCACATCTCATGTTATAGGAAGGATCTCAGGTTTGGTATTAGAAGCATTGAGACATCACATCTCATGCTATAGGAAGGGTCTCAGGATTGGAATGGGAAGGAGTTGGATATCACATCTCATGCTAAAGGAAGGGTCTCAGGTTTGGTATAAGCATTGAGATATCACATCTCATGCTATAGTAAGGGTCTCAGGATTGGAATGGGAAGAAGTTGGATATCACATCTCATGCTAAAGGGAGGGTCTCAGGTTTGGAAGGGGTAGGATTTGGATATCACATCTCATGTTATAGGAAGGATCACAGGTTTGGTATTAGAAGCATTGAGATATCACATCTCATGCTATCGGAAGGGTCTCAGGATTGGAATGGGAAGGAGCTGGATATTACATCTCATGCTAAAGGAAGGGTCTCAGGTTTGGAACGGGAAGGAGTTGGATATCACATCTCATGCTAAAGGAAGGGTCTCAGGTTTGGTATAAGCATTGAGATATCACATCTCATGCTATAGTAAGGGTCTCAGGATTGGAATGGGAAGAAGTTGGATATCACATCTCATGCTAAAGGGAGGGTCTCAGGTTTGGAAGGGGTAGGATTTGGATATCACATCTCATGTTATAGGAAGGATCACAGGTTTGGTATTAGAAGCATTGAGATATCACATCTCATGCTATCGGAAGGGTCTCAGGATTGGAATGGGAAGGAGCTGGATATTACATCTCATGCTAAAGGAAGGGTCTCAGGTTTGGAAAGGGAACGAGTTGGATATCACATCTCATGCTATAGGAAGGGTCTCAGGATTGGAATGGGAAGTAGTTGGATATCACATCTCATGCTATAGGAAGGGTCTCAGGTTTGGTATAAGCATTGAGATATCACATCTCATGCTATAGGACAGGTCTCAGGAGTGGAATGGAAGGAGTTGGATATCACATCTCATGCTATAGGAAGGGTCTCAGGATTGGAATGGGAAGTAGTTGGATATCACATCTCATGCTATAGGACGGGTCTCAGGTTTGGTACTAGAAGCATTGAGATATCACATCTCATGCTATAGGAAGGGTCTCAGGATTGGAATGGGAAGGACTTGGATATCACATCTCATGCTATAGGAAGGGTGTCAGGTTTGGTATAAGCATTGAGATATCACATCTCATGCTATAGGACGGGTCTCAGGATTGGAATGGGAAGGAGTTGTATATGACATTTCATGCCGTAGGAAGGGTCTCAGGTTTGGTATAAGCATTGAGATATCACTTCTCATGCTATAGGAAGTGTCTCAGGATTGGAATGGGAAGGAGTTGGATATCACATCTCAAGTTATAGGAAGGATCTCAGGTTTTGTATTAGAAGCATTGAGACATCACATCTCATGCTATAGGAAGGGTCTCAGGATTGGAATGGGAAGGAGTTGGATATCACATCTCATGCTAAATGGAGGGTCTCAGGTTTGGAAGGGGAAGGATTTGGATATTACATCTCGTGTTATAGGAATGATCTCAGGTTTGGTATCAGAAGCATTGAGATATCACATCTCATGCTATCTGAAGGATCTCAGGTTTGGTGTTAGAAGCATTGAGATATCATATCTCATGCTATAGGAAGGGTCTCAGGATTGGAATGGGAAGGAGTTGGATATCACATCTCATGCTATAGGAAGGGTCTCAGGATTGGAATGGGAAGGAGTTGTATATGACATCTCATGCCACAGGAAGGGTCTCAGGTTTGGTATAAGCATTGAGATATCACATCTCTGCAATCGGAAGGGTCTCAGGATTGGAATGGAAAGGAGTTGGATATCCCATCTTATGTTATAGGAAGGGTCTCAGGTTTGGTATTAGAAGCATTGAGATATCACATCTCATGCTATAGGAAGGGTCTCAGGATTGGAATGGGAAGGACTTGGATATCACATCTCATGCTATAGGGAGGGTCTCACGTTTGGAAAGGGAAGGAGTTGGATATCACATTTCATGTTAGAGGTAGGATCTCAGTTTTGGTATTAGAGGCATTGAGATATCACATCTCATGCTATCAGAAGGGTCTCAGGATTGGAATGGGAAGGAGTTGGATATCACATCTCATGCTAAAGGGAGGGTCTCAGGTTTGGAAGGGGAAGGATTTGGATATCACATCTCATGTTATAGGAAGGATCTCAGGTTTGGTATTAGAAGCATTGAGATATGACATCTCATGCTATTGGAAGGATCTCAGGTTTGGTATTAGATGCATTGAGATATCACATCTCATGCTAAAGGGAGGGTCTCAGGTTTGGAAGGGGAAGGATTTGGATATCACATCTCTTATTATAGGTTAGATATCACATATCATGCTATAGGGAGGGTCTCAGTTTTGATATTAGAAGCATTGAGATATCACATCTCATGCTATCGGAAGTGTCTCAGGATTGGAATGGGAAGGAGCTGGATATCACATCTCATGCTAAAGGGAGGGTCTCAGGTTTGGAAGGCGAAGGATTTGGATATCACATCTCTTATTATAGGAAGGATCACAAGTTTGGTATTAGAAGCATTGAGATATCACATCTCATGCTATCGGAAGGGTCTCAGGATTGGAATGGGAAGGAATTGGACATCACATCTCATGCTATAGGAAGGGTCTCAGGTTTGGAACGGGAAGGAGTTGGATATCACATCTCATGTTATAGGAAGAGTCTCAGGTTTGGTATAAGCATTGAGATATCACATCTCTGCTATCGGAAGGGTCTCAGGATTGGAATGGGAAGGAGTTGGATATCCCATCTTATGTTATAGGAAGGGTCTCAGGTTTGGTATTAGAAGCATTGAGATATCACATCTCATGCTATAGGAAGGGTGTCAGGATTGGCATGGGAAGGACTTGGATATCAGATCTCATGCTATAGGGAGGGTCTCACGTTTGGAAAGGGAAGGAGTTAGATATCACATTTCATGTTAGAGGTAGGATCTCAGGTTTGGTATTAGAGGCATTGAGATATCACATCTCATGCTATCAGAAGGGTCTCAGGATTGGAATGGGAAGGATTTGGATATCACATCTCATGCTAAAGGGAGGGTCTCAGGTTTGGAAGGGGAAGGATTTGGATATCACATCTCATGTTAGAGGAAGGATCTCAGGTTTGGTATTAGAGGCATTGAGATATCACATCTCATGCTAAAGGGAGGGTCTCAGGTTTGGAAGGCGAAGGATTTGGATATCACATCTCTTATTATAGGAAGGATCACAAGTTTGGTATTAGAAGCATTGAGATATCACATCTCATGCTATCGGAAGGGTCTCAGGATTGGAATGGGAAGGAATTGGATATCACATCTCATGCTATAGGAAGGGTCTCAGGTTTGGAACGGGAAGGAGTTGGATATCACATCTCATGTTATAGGAAGAGTCTCAGGTTTGGTATAAGCATTGAGATATCACATCTCTGCTATCGGAGGTGTCTCAGGATTGGGATGGGAAGGAATTGGATATCACATCTCATGCTATAGGAAGGGTATCAGGTTTGGAACGGGAAGGAGTTGGATATCCCATCTCATGTTATAGGACGGGTCTCAGGTTTGATATTAGAAGCATTGAGATATCACATCGCATGCTGTAGGAAGGGTCTCAGGTTTGGAATGGTAAGGATTTGGATATCACATTTCATGTCATAGGAAGGATCTCAGGTTTGGTATTAGAAGCATTGATATATCACATCTCATGCTATAGGAATGGTCTCAGGATTGGAATGGGTAGGAGTTGGATATTACATTCTTGCTATAGGAAGGGTCTCATGTTTGGAATGGGAAGGAGTTGGATATCACATATGCTATAGGAAGTGTCTCAGGTTTGGAATGGGAAGGAGTTGGATATCCCATCTCATGTTATAGGACGGGTCTCTGGTTTGGTATAAGCATTGAGATATCACATCTCATGCTATAGGAAGGGTCTCAGGATTGGAATGGGAAGGATTTGGATATCACATCTCATGCTATAGGAAGGGTCTCAGGTTTGGTATACGCATGGAGATATCACTTCTCATGCTATAGGAAGGGTCTCAGGATTGGAATGGGAAGGAGTTGAATATCACATCTCATGCTATAGGAAGGGTCTCAGGTTTGGTATAAGCATGGAGATATCACTTCTCATGCTATAGGAAGGGTCTCAGGATTGGAATGGGAAGGAGTTGGATATCACATCTCATGTTATAGGAAGGATCTCAGGTTTGGTATTAGAAGCATTGAGATATCACTTCTCATGCTATCAGAAGGGTCCCAGGATTGGAATGGGAAGGAGTTGGATATCACATCTCATGCTAAAGGGAGGGTCTCAGGTTTGGAAGGGGAAGGATTTGGATATCACATCTCATGTTATCGGAAGGATCTCAGGTTTGGTATTAGAAGTATTGAGATATCATATCTCATGCTATAGGAAGGGTCTCAGGACTGGAATGGGAATGAGTTGGATATCACATCTCATGCTAAAGGAAGGGTCTCAGGTTTGGTAGAAGCATTGAGATATCACATCTCATGCTATAGGGAGGGTCCCACGTTTGGAAAGGGAAGGAGTTGGATATCACATTTCATGTTAGAGGTAGGATCTCAGGTTTGGTATTAGAGGCATTGAGATATCACATCTCATGCTATCAGAAGGGTCTCAGGATTGGAATGGGAAGGAGTTGAATATCACATCTCATGCTAAAGGGAGGGTCTCAGGTTTGGAAGGGGAAGGATTTGGATATCACATCTCATGTTAGAGGAAGGATCTCAGGTTTGGTATTAGAGGCATTGAGATATCACATCTCATGCTAAAGGGAGGGTCTCAGGTTTGGAAGGCGAAGGATTTGGATATCACATCTCTTATTATAGGAAGGATCACAAGTTTGGTATTAGAAGCATTGAGATATCACATCTCATGCTATCGGAAGGGTCTCAGGATTGGAATGGGAAGGAATTGGATATCACATCTCATGCTATAGGAAGGGTCTCAGGTTTAGAATGGGAAGGAGTTGGATATCACATCTCATGTTATAGGAAGAGTCTCAGGTTTGGTATAAGCATTGAGATATCACATCTCTGCTATCGGAGGTGTCTTAGTATTGGGATGGGAAGGAATTGGATATCACATCTCATGCTATAGGAAGGGTATCAGGTTTGGAACGGGAAGGAGTTGGATATCCCATCTCATGTTATAGGACGGGTCTCAGGTTTGATATTAGAAGCATTGAGATATCACATCGCATGCTGTAGGAAGGGTCTCAGGTTTGGAATGGGAAGGATTTGGATATCACATTTCATGTCATAGGAAGGATCTCAGGTTTGGTATTAGAAGCATTAATATATCACATCTCATGCTATAGGAATGGTCTCAGGATTGGAATGGGTAGGAGTTGGATATTACATTCTTGCTATAGGAAGGGTCTCATGTTTGGAATGGGAAGGAGTTGGATATCACATATGCTATAGGAAGTGTCTCAGGTTTGGAACGGGAATGAGTTGGATATCACATCTCATGTTATAGGAAGGGTCTCAGGTTTGGTATAAGCATTGAGATATCACATCTCTGCTATCGGAAGTGGCTCAGGATTGAAATGGGAAGGAGTTGGATATCCCATCTCATGTTATAGGACGGGTCCCTGGTTTGGTATAAGCATTGAGATATCACATCTCATGCTATAGGAAGGGTCTCAGGATTGGATTGGGAAGGATTTGGATATCACATCTCATGCTATAGGAAGGGTCTCAGGTTTGGTATACGCATGGAGATATCACTTCTCATGCTATAGGAAGGGTCTCAGGATTGGAATGGGAAGGAGTTGAATATCACATATCATGCTATAGGAAGGGTCTCAGGTTTGGTATAAGCATGGAGATATCACTTCTCATGCTATAGGAAGGGTCTCATGATTGGAATGGGAAGGAGTTGGATATCACATCTCATGTTATCGGAAGGATCTCAGGTTTGGTATTAGAAGTATTGGGATATCATATCTCATGCTATAGGAAGGGTCTCAGGACTGGAATGGGAAAGTGTTGGATATCACATCTCATGCTAAAGGAAGGGCCTCAGGTTTGGTAGAAGCATTGAGATATCACATCTCATGCTATAGGAAGGGTCTCAGGATTGGAATGGCAAGGACTTAGATATCACATATCATGCTATAGGGAGGGTCTCAGTTTTGATATTAGAAGCATTGAGATATCACATCTCATGCTATCGGAAGTGTCTCAGGATTGGAATGGGAAGGAGCTGGATATCACATCTCATGCTAAAGGAAGGGGCTCAGGTTTGGTACGGGAAGGAGTTGGATATCACATCTCATGTTATAGGAAGGGTCTCAGGTTTGGTATAAGCATTGAGATATCACATCTCTGCTATCGGAAGTGTCTCAGGATTGGAATGGGAAGGAGTTGGATATCCCATCTCATGTTATAGGACGGGTCTCAGGTTTGTTATTAGAATCATTGAAATATCATATTGCATGCTGTAGGAAGGGTCTAAGGATTGGAATGGGAAGGACTTGGATATCACATCTCATGCTATAGATAGGCTCTCAGGTTTGGAACGGGAAGGAGTTGGATATCACATTTCATGTTAGAGGAAGGATCTCAGGTTTGGTATTAGAAGCATTGAGATATCACATCTCATGCTATAGGAAGTGTCTCAGGATTGGAATGGGAAGGACTTGGATATCACATCTCATGCTATAGATAGGCTCTCAGGTTTGGAAAGGGAAGGAGTTGGATATCACATCTCATGCTATAGGAAGGGTCTCAGGATTGGAATGGGAAGTAGTTGGATATAACATCTCATGCTATAGGAAGGGTCTCAGGATTGGAATGGGAAGGAGTTGGATATCACATCTCATGCTATAGGAAGGGTCTCAGGTTTGGTATAAGCATTGAGATATCACATCTCATGCTATAGGAAGGGTCTCAGGATTGGATTGGGAAGGAGTTGGATATCACATCTCATGTTATAGGAAGGATCTCAAGTTTGGTATTAGAAGCACTGAGACATCACATCTCATGCTATAGGAAGGGTCTCAGGATTGGAATGGAAAGGAGTTGGATATCACATCTCATGCTATATGAAGGGTCTCAGGTTTGGTATAAGCATTGAGATATCACATCTCATGCTATAGGAAGGGTCTCAGGATTGGAATGGGAAGGAGTTGTATATGACATCTCATGCCATAGGAAGGGTCTCAGGTTTGGTATAAGCATTGAGATATCACATCTCTGCTATCGGAAGGGTCTCAGGATTGGAATGGGAAGGAGTTGGATATCCCATCTAATGTTATAGGAAGAGTCTCAGGTTTGGTATTAGAAGCATTGAGATATCACATCTCATGCTATAGGAAGTGTCTCAGGATTGGAATGGGAAGGACTTGGATATCACATCTCATGCTATAGGGAGGGTCTCAAGTTTGATATAAGAAGCATTGAGATATCAGATCTCATGCTATAGGAAGGGTCTCAGGATTGGAATGGGAAGGAGTTGGATATCACATCTCATGCTATAGGAAGGGTCTCAGGTTTGGTATAAGCAGTGAGATATCACATCTCATGCTATAGGAAGTGTCTCAGGATTGGAATGGGAAGGAATTGGATATCACATCTCATGTTATAGGAAGGATCTCAGGTTTGGTATAAGCATTGAGATATCACATCTCTGCTATCGGAGAGGTCTCAGGATTGGAATGGGAAGGAGTTGGATATTCCCATCTCATGTTATAGGAAGGGTCTCATGTTTGGTATTAGAAGCATTGAGATATCACATCTCATGCTATAGGAAGGGTCTCAGGATTGGAATGGGAAGGACTTGGATATCACATCTCATTAATAGGGAGGGTCTCAAGTTTGATATTAGAAGCATTGAGATATCACATCTCATGATATCGGAAGGGTCTCAGGATTGGAATGGGAAGGAGTTGGATATTACATCTCATGATAAAGGAAGGGTCTAAGGTTTGGAAGGGGAAGGATTTGGATATCACATCTCATGTTATAGGACGGGTCTCAGGTTTGGTATTAGAACCATTGAGATATCAAGTCTCATGGTATAGGAAGGGTCTCAGAATTGGAATGGGAAGGAGTTGGATATCACATCTCAAGCTTTAGGAAGGGTCTCAGGATTGGAATGGGAAGGACTTGGATATCACATCTCATGCTATAGGAAGTCTCTCAGGTTTGGAAAGGGAAAGAGTTGGATATCACATTTCATGTTAGAGGTAGGATCTCAGGTTTGGTATTAGAGGCATTGAGATATCACATATCATGCTATCAGAAGGGTCTCAGGAATGGAATGGGAAGGAGTTGGATATCACATCTCATGCTAAAGGAAGGGTCTCAGGTTTGGTATTAGAAGCATTGAGATATCACATCTCATGCTATCGGAAGGATCTCAGGTTTGGTATTAGAAGCCTTGAGATATCACATCTCATGCTATCAGAAGGGTCTCAGGATTGGAATGGGAAGGAGTTGGATATCACATCTCATGCTAAAGGGAGGGTCTCAGGTTTGGAAGGTGAAGGATTTGGATATCACATCTCATGTTATCAGAAGGATCTCAGGTTTGGTATTAGAAGTATTGAGATATCATATCTCATGCTATAGGAAGGGTCTCAGGACTGGAATGGGAAGGAGTTGGATATCACATCTCATGCTAAAGGGAGGGTCTCAGTTTTGATATTAGAAGCATTGAGATATCACATCTCATGCTATCGGAAGTGTCTCAGGATTGGAATGGGAAGGAGCTGGATATCGCATCTCATGCTAAAGGAAGAGTCTCAGGTTTGGAACGGGAAGGAGTTGGATATCACATCTCATGTTATAGGAAGGGTCTCAGGTTTGGTATAAGCATTGAGATATCACATCTCTGCTATCGGAAGTGTCTCAGGATTGGAATGGGAAGGAGTTGGATATCACATCTCATGCTACAGATAGGCTCTCAGGTTTGGAATGGGAAGGAGTTGGATATCACATTTCATGTTAGAGGAAGGATCTCAGGTTTGGTATTAGAAGCATTGAGATATCACATCTCATGCTATAGGAAGGGTCTCAGGATTGGAATGGGAAGTAGTTGGATATCACATCTCATGCTATAGGAAGGGTCTCAGGTTTGGTATAAGCATTGAGATATCACATCTCATGCTATAGGACGGGTCTCAGGATTGGAATGGAAGGAGTTGGATATCACATCTCATGTTATAGGAAGGATCTAAGGTTTGGTATTAGAAGCATTGAGACATCAAATCTCATGCTATAGGAAGGGTCTCAGGATTGGAATGGGAAGGAGTTGGATATCACATCTCATGCTAATGGATGGGTCTCAGGTTTGGTATAAGCATTGAGATATCACATTTCATGCTATAGGAAGGGTCTCAGGATTGGAATGGGAAGGAGTTGGATATCACATCTCATGCTAAAGGGAGGGTCTCAGGTTTGGAAGGGGAAGGATTTTGATATTACATCTCGTGTTATAGGAATGATCTCAGGTTTGGTATCAGAAGCATTGAGATATCACATCTCATGCTATCGGAAGGATCTCAGGTTTGGTGTTAGAAGCATTGAGATATCAAATCTCATGCTATAGGAAGGGTCTCAGGATTGGAATGGGAAGGAGTTGGATATCACATCTCATGCTATAGGAAGGGTCTAGGATTGGAATGGGAAGGAGTTGTATATGACATCTCATGCCACAGGAAGGGTCTCAGGTTTGGTATAAGCATTGAGATATCAAATCTCTGCTATCGGAAGGGTCTCAGGATTGGAATGGGAAGGAGTTGGATATCCCATCTTATGTTATAGGAAGGGTCTCAGGTTTGGTATTAGAAGCATTGAGATATCACATCTCATGCTATAGGAAGGGTCTCAGGATTGGAATGGGAAGGACTTGGATATCATATCTCATGCTATAGGGAGGGTCTCACGTTTGGAAAGGGAAGGAGTTGGATATCACATGTCATGTTAGAGGTAGGATCTCAGGTTTGGTATTAGAGGCATTGAGATATCACATCTCATGCTATCAGAAGGGTCTCAGGATTGGAATGGGAAGGATTTGGATATCACATCTCATGCTAAAGGGAGGGTCTCAGGTTTGGAAGGGGAAGGATTTGGATATCACATCTCATGTTAGAGGAAGGATCTCAGGTTTGGTATTAGAGGCATTGAGATATCACATCTTATGCTAAAGGGAGGGTCTCAGGTTTGGAAGGCGAAGGATTTGGATATCACATCTCTTATTATAGGAAGGATCACAAGTTTGGTATTAGAAGCATTGAGATATCACATCTCATGCTATCGGAAGGGTCTCAGGATTGGAATGGGAAGGAATTGGATATCACATCTCATGCTATAGGAAGGGTCTCAGGTTTGGAACGGGAAGGAGTTGGATATCACATCTCATGTTATAGGAAGAGTCTCAGGTTTGGTATAAGCATTGAAATATCACATCTCTGCTATCGGAGGTGTCTCAGGATTGGGATGGGAAGGAATTGGATATCACATCTCATGCTATAGGAAGGGTATCAGGTTTGGAAGGGGAAGGAGTTGGATATCCCATCTCATGTTATAGGACGGGTCTCAGGTTTGATATTAGAAGCATTGAGATATCACATCGCATGCTGTAGGAAGGGTCTCAGGTTTGGAATGGTAAGGATTTGGATATCACATTTCATGTCATAGGAAGGATCTCAGGTTTGGTATTAGAAGCATTGATATATCACATCTCATGCTTTAGGAATGGTCTCAGGATTGGAATGGGTAGGAGTTGGATATTACATTCTTGCTATAGGAAGGGTCTCATGTTTGGAATGGGAAGGAGTTGGATATCACATATGCTATAGGAAGTGTCTCAGGTTTGGAACGGGAATGAGTTGGATATCACATCTCATGTTATAGGAAGGGTCTCAGGTTTGGTATAAGCATTGAGATATCACATCTCTGCTATCGGAAGTGGCTCAGGATTGGAATGGGAAGGAGTTGGATATCCCATCTCATGTTATAGGACGGGTCTCTGGTTTGGTATAAGCATTGAGATATCACATCTCATGCTATAGGAAGGGTCTCAGGATTGGAATGGGAAGGATTTGGATATCACATCTCATGCTATAGGAAGGGTCTCAGGTTTGGTATACGCATGGAGATATCACTTCTCATGCTATAGGAAGGGTCTCAGGATTGAAATGGGAAGGAGTTGAATATCACATCTCATGCTATAGGAAGGGTCTCAGGTTTGGTATAAGCATGGAGATATCACTTCTCATGCCATAGGAAGGGTCTCAGGATTGGAATGGGAAGCAGTTGGATATCACATCTCATGTTATAGGAAGGATCTCAGGTTTGGTATTAGAAGCATTGAGATATCACATCTCATGTTATCAGAAGGGTCCCAGGATTGGAATGGGAAGGAGTTGGATATCACATCTCATGCTAAAGGGAGGGTCTCAGGTTTGGAAGGGGAAGGATTTGGATATCACATCTCATGTTATCGGAAGGATCTCAGGTTTGGTATTAGAAGTATTGAGATATCATATCTCATGCTATAGGAAGGGTCTCAGGACTGGAATGGGAAGGAGTTGGATATCACATCTCATGCTAAAGGAAGGGTCTCAGGTTTGGTAGAAGCATTGAGATATCACATCTCATGCTATAGGAAGGGTCTCAGGATTGGAATGGCAAGGACTTAGATATCACATATCATGCTATAGGGAGGGTCTCAGTTTTGATATTAGAAGCATTGAGATATCACATCTCATGCTATCGGAAGTGTCTCAGGATTGGAATGGGAAGGAGCTGGATATCACATCTCATGCTAAAGGAAGGGTCTCAGGTTTGGAACGGGAAGGAGTTGGATATCACATCTCATGTTATAGGACGGGTCTCAGGTTTGTTATTAGAATCATTGAGATATCATATTGCATGCTGTAGGAAGGGTCTAAGGATTGGAATGGGAAGGACTTGGATATCACATCTCATGCTATAGATAGGCTCTCAGGTTTGGAACGGGAAGGAGTTGGATATCACATTTCATGTTAGAGGAAGGATCTCAGGTTTGGTATTAGAAGCATTGAGATATCACATCTCATGCTATAGGAAGGGTCTCAGGATTGGAATGGGAAGGACTTGGATATCACATCTCATGCTATAGATAGGCTCTCAGGTTTGGAAAGGGAAGGAGTTGGATATCACATCTCATGCTATAGGAAGGGTCTCAGGATTGGAATGGGAAGTAGTTGGATATCACATCTCATGCTATAGGAAGGGTCTCAGGATTGGAATGGGAAGGAGTTGGATATCACATCTCAATCTATAGGAAGGGTCTCAGGTTTGGTATAAGCATTGAGATATCACATCTCATGCTATAGGAAGGGTCTCAGGATTGGATTGGGAAGGAGTTGGATATCACATCTCATGTTATAGGAAGCATCTCAGGTTTGGTATTAGAAGCACTGAGACATCACATCTCATGCTATAGGAAGGGTCTCAGGATTGGAATGGGAAGGAGTTGGATATCACATCTCATGCTATTGGAAGGGTCTCAGGTTTGGTATAAGCATTGAGATATCACATCTCATGCTATAGGAAGGGTCTCAGGATTGGAATGGGAAGGAGTTGTATATGACATCTCATGCCATAGGAAGGGTCTCAGGTTTGGTTTAAGCATTGAGATATCACATCTCTGCTATCGGAAGGGTCTCAGGATTGGAATGGGAAGGAGTTGGATATCCCATCTCATGTTATAGGAAGAGTCTCAGGTTTGGTATTAGAAGCATTGAGATATCACATCTCATGCTATAGGAAGTGTCTCAGGATTGGAATGGGAAGGACTTGGATATCACATCTCATGCTATAGGGAGGGTCTCAAGTTTGATATAAGAAGCATTGAGATATCACATCTCATGCTATAGGAAGGGTCTCAGGATTGGAATGGGAAGGAGTTGGATATCACATCTCATGCTATAGGAAGGGTCTCAGGTTTGGTATAAGCAGTGAGATATCACATCTCATGCTATAGGAAGTGTCTCAGGATTGGAATGGGAAGGAATTGGATATCACATCTCATGTTATAGGAAGGATCTCAGGTTTGGTATAAGCATTGAGATATCACATCTCTGCTATCGGAGAGGTCTCAGGATTGGAATGGGAAGGAGTTTGATATTCTCATGTTATAGGAAGGGTCTCATGTTTGGTATTAGAAGCATTGAGATATCACATCTCATGCTATAGGAAGGGTCTCAGGATTGGAATGGGAAGGACTTGGATATCATATCTCATTAATAGGGAGGGTCTCAAGTTTGATATTAGAAGCATTGAGATATCACATCTCATGATATCGGAAGGGTCTCAGGATTGGAATGGGAAGGAGTTGGATATCACATCTCATGATAAAGGAAGGGTCTAAGGTTTGGAAAGGGGAAGGATTTGGTTATCACATCTCATGTTATAGGACGGGTCTCAGGTTTGGTATTAGAAGCATTGAGATATCAAGTCTCATGGTATAGGAAGGGTCTCAGAATTGGAATGGGAAGGAGTTGGATATCACATCTCAAGCTATAGGAAGGGTCTCAGGATTGGAATGGGAAGGACTTGGATATCACATCTCATGCTATAGGAAGTCTCTCAGGTTTGGAAGGGGAAAGAGTTGAATATCACATTTCATGTTAGAGGTAGGATCTCAGGTTTGGTATTAGAGGCATTGAGATATCACATATCATGCTATCAGAAGGGTCTCAGGAATGGAATGGGAAGGAGTTGGATATCACATCTCATGCTAAAGGGACGGTCTCAGGTTTGGAAGGGGAAGGATTTGGATATCACATCTCATGTTATAGGAAGGATCTCAGGTTTGGTATTAGAAGCATTGAGATATCACATCTCATGCTATCGGAAGGATGTCAGGTTTGGTATTAGAAGCCTTGAGATATCACATCTCATGCTATCAGAAGGGTCTCAGGAATGGAATGTGAAGGAGTTGGATATCACATCTCATGCTAACGGGAGGGTCTCAGGTTTGGTAGAAGCATTGAGATATCACATCTCATGCTATAGGAAGGGTCTCAGGATTGGAATGGGAAGGATTTAGATATCACATATCATGCCATAGGGAGGGTCTCAGTTTTGATATTAGAAGCATTGAGATATCACATCTCATGCTATCGGAAGTGTCTCAGGATTGGAATGGGAAGGAGCTGGATATCACATCTCATGCTAAAGGAAGAGTCTCAGGTTTGGAACGGGAAGGAGTTGGATATCACATCTCATGTTATAGGAAGGGTCTCAGGTTTGGTATAAGCATTGAGATATCACATCTCTGCTATCGGAAGTGTCTCAGGATTGGAATGGGAAGGAGTTGGATATCCCATCTCATGTTATAGGACGGGTCTCAGGTTTGTTATTAGAATCATTGAGATATCATATTGCATGCTGTAGGAAGGGTCTAAGGATTGGAATGGGAATGACTTGGATATCACATCTCATGCTACAGATAGGCTCTCAGGTTTGGAATGGGAAGGAGTTGGATATCACATTTCATGTTAGAGGAAGGATCTCAGGTTTGGTATTAGAAGCATTGAGATATCACATCTCATGCTATAGGAAGGGTCTCAGGATTGGAATGGGAAGTAGTTGGATATCACATCTCAAGCTATAGGAAGGGTCTCAGGATTGGAATGGGAAGGACTTGGATATCACATCTCATGCTATAGGAAGTCTCTCAGGTTTGGAAGGGGAAAGAGTTGGATATCACATTTCATGTTAGAGGTAGGATCTCAGGTTTGGTATTAGAGACATTGAGATATCACATCTCATGCTATCAGAAGGGTTTCGGGAATGGAATGGGAAGGAGTTGGATATCACATCTCATGCTAAAGGGAGGGTCTCAGGTTTGGAAGGGGAAGGATTTGGATATCACATCTCATGCTATAGATAGGCTCTCAGGTTTGGAAAGGGAAGGAGTTGGATATCACATCTCATGCTATAGGAAGGGTCTCAGGATTGGAATGGGAAGTAGTTGGATATCACATCTCATGCTATAGGAAGGGTCTCAGGTTTGGTATAAGCATTGAGATATCACATCTCATGCTATAGGACGGGTCTCAGGATTGGAATGGAAGGAGTTGGATGTCACATCTCATGTTATAGGAAGGATCTCAGGTTTGGTATTAGAAGCATTGAGACATCACATCTCATGCTATAGGAAGGGTCTCAGGATTGGAATGGGAAGGAGTTGGATTTCACATCTCATGCTATAGGATGGGTCTCAGGTTTGGTATAAGCATTGAGATATCACATTTCATGCTATAGGAAGGGTCTCAGGATTGGAATGGGAAGGAGTTGCATATGACATCTCATGCCGTAGGAAGGGTCTCAGGTTTGGTATAAGCATTGAGATATCACATCTCTGCTATCGGAAGGGTCTCAGGCTTGGAATGGGAAGGAGTTGGATATCCCATCTCATGTTATAGGAAGAGTCTCAGGTTTGGTATTAGAAGCATTGAGATATCACATCTCATGCTATAGGAAGTGTCTCAGGATTGGAATGGGAAGGACTTGGATATCACATCTCATGCTATAGGGAGGGTCTCAAGTTTGATATTAGAAGCATTGAGATATCACATCTCATGCTATAGGAAGGGTCTCAGGATTGGAATGGGAAGGAGTTGGATATCACATCTCATGCTATAGGAAGGGTCTCAGGTTTGGTATAAGCAGTGAGATATCACATCTCATGCTATAGGAAGGGTCTCAGGATTGGAATGGGAAGGAGTTGGATATCACATCTCATGTTATAGGAAGGATCTCAGGTTTGGTATAAGCATTGAGATATCACATCTCTGCTATCGGAAGGGCCTCAGGATTGGAATGGGAAGGAGTTGGATATTCCCATCTCATGTTATAGGAAGGGTCTCAGGATTGGAATGGGAAGGAGTTGGATATCACATCTCATGCTATAGGAAGGGTCTCAGGTTTGGAACGGGAAGGAGTTGGATATCAAATCTCATTTTATAGGAAGAGTCTCAGGTTTGGTATTAGAAGCATTGAGATATCACATCTCTGCTATCGGAGGTGTCTCAGGATTGGGATGGGAAGGAATTGGATATCACATCTCATGCTATAGGAAGGGTATCAGGTTTGGAATGGGAAGGATTTGGATATCACATTTCATGTCAATGGAAGTATCTCAGGTTTGGTATTAGAATCATTGATATATCACATCTCATGCTATAGGAATGGTCTCAGGATTGGAATGGGTAGGAGTTGGATATTACATTCTTGCTATAGGAAGGGTCTCATGTTTGGAATGGGAAGGAGTTGGATATCACATATGCTAGAGGAAGTGTCTCAGGTTTGGAACGGGAATGAGTTGGATATCACATCTCATGTTATAGGAAGGGTCTCAGGTTTGGTATACGCATGGAGATATCACTTCTCATGCTATAGGAATGGTCTCAGGATTGGAATGGGAAGGAGTTGGATATCACATCTCATGCTATAGGAAGGGTCTCAGGTTTGGAAAGGGAAGGAGTTGGATATCACATCTCATGCTATAGGAAGGGTCTCAGGATTGGAATGGGAAGGAGTTGGATATCACATCTCATGTTATAGGAAGAGTCTCAGGTTTGGTATTAGAAGCATTGAGATATCACATCTCTGCTATCGGAGGTGTCTCAGGATTGGGATGGGAAGGAATTGGATATCACATCTCATGCTATAGGAAGGGTATCAGGTTTGGAACGGGAAGGAGTTGGATATCCCATCTCATGTTATAGGACGGGTCTCAGGTCTGACATTAGAAGCATTGAGATATCACATCGCATGCTATAGGAAGGGTCTCAGGATTGGAATGGGAAGCAGTTGGATATCACATCTCATGCTATAGGAAGGGTCTCAGGTTTGGTATACGCATGGAGATATCACTTCTCATGCTATAGGAAGGGTCTCAGGATTGGAATGGGAAGGAGTTGGATATCACATCTCATGTTATAGGAAGGATCTCAGGTTTGGTATTAGAAGCATTGAGATATCACATCTCATGCTATCAGAAGGGTCTCAGGATTGGAATGGGAAGGAGTTGGATATCACATCTCATGCTAAAGGGAGGGTCTCAGGTTTGGAAGGGGAAGGATTTGGATATCACATCTCATGTTATCGGAAGGATCTCAGGTTTGGTATTAGAAATATTGAGATATCATATCTCATGCTATAGGAAGGGTCTCAGGACTGGAATGGGAAGGAGTTGGATATCACATCTCATGCTAAAGGAAGGGTCTCAGGTTTGGTAGAAGCAATGAGATATCACATCTCATGCTATAGGAAGGGTCTCCGGATTGGAATGGGAAGGACTTAGATATCACATATCATGCTATAGGGAGGGTCTCAGTTTTGATATTAGAAGCATTGAGATATCACATCTCATGCTATCGGAAGTGTCTCAGGATTGGAATGGGAAGGAGCTGGATATCACATCTCATGCTAAAGGAAGGGTCTCAGGTTTGGAACGGGAAGGAGTTGGATATCACATCTCATGTTATAGGAAGGGTCTCAGGTGTGGTATAAGCATTGAGATATCACATTTCTGCTATCGGAAGTGTCTCAGGATTGGAATGGGAAGGAGTTGGATATCCCATCTCATGCTATAGATAGGCTCTCAGGTTTGGAAAGGGAAGGAGTTGGATATCACATCTCATGCTATAGGAAGGGTCTCAGGATTGGAATGGGAAGTAGTTGGATATCACATCTCATGCTATAGGAAGGGTCTCAGGTTTGGTGTAAGCATTGAGATATCACATCTCATGCTATAGGACGGGTCTCAGGATTGGAATGGAAGGAGTTGGATATCACATCTCATGCTATAGGAAGGGTCTCAGGATTGGAATGGGAAGTAGTTGGATATCACATCTCATGCTATAGGAAGGGTCTCAGGTTTGGTGTAAGCATTGAGATATCACATCTCATGGTATAGGACGGGTCTCAGGATTGGAATGGAAGGACTTGGATATCACATCTCATGCTATAGATAGGCTCTCAGGTTTGGAAAGGGAAGGAGTTGGATATCACATTTCATGCTATAGGAAGGGTCTCAGGATTGGAATGGGAAGTAGTTGGATATCACATCTCATGATATAGGAAGGGTCTCAGGTTTGGTATAAGCATTGAGATATCACATCTCATGCTATAGGACGGGTCTCAGGATTGGAATGGAAGGAGTTGGATATCACATCTCATGTTATAGGAAGGATCTCAGGTTTGGTATTAGAAGCATTGAGACATCACATCTCATGCTATAGGAAGGGTCTCAGGATTGGAATGGGAAGGAGTTGGATATCACATCTCATGCTATAGGAAGGGTCTCAGGTTTGGTATAAGCATTGAGATATCACATCTCATGCTATAGGAAGGGTCTCAGGATTGGAATGGGAAGGAGTTGTATATGACATCTCATGCCGCAGGAAGGGTCTCAGGTTTGGTATAAGCATTGAGATATCACTTCTCATGCTATAGGAAGTGTCTCAGGATTGTAATGGGAAGGAGTTGGATATCACATCTCATGTTATAGGAAGGATCTCAGGTTTGGTATTAGAAGCATTGAAACATCACATCTCATGCTATAGGAAGGGTCTCAGGATTGGAATGGGAAGGAGTTGGATATCACATCTCATGCTAAAGGGAGGGTCTCAGGTTTGGAAGGGGAAGGATTTGGATATTACATCTCGTGTTATAGGAATGATCTCAGGTTTGGTATTAGAAACATTGAGATATCACATCTCATGCTATCGGAAGGATCTCAGGTTTGGTGTTAGAAGCATTGAGATATCAAATCTCATGCTATAGGAAGGGTCTCAGGATTGGAATGGGAAGGAGTTGGATATCACATCTCATGCTATAGGAAGGGTCTCAGGTTTGGTATAAGCATTGAGATATCACATCTCATGCTATAGGAAGGGTCTCAGGATTGGAATGGGAAGGAGTTGTATATGACATCTCATGCCGTAGGAAGGGTCTCAGGTTTGGTATAAGCATTGAGATATCACTTCTCATGCTATAGGAAGTGTCTCAGGATTGTAATGGAAAGGAGTTGGATATCATATCTCATGTTATAGGAAGGATCTCAGGTTTGGTATTAGAAGCATTGAAACATCACATCTCATGCTATAGGAAGGGTCTCAGTTTTGGAATGGGAAGGAGTTGGATATCACATCTCATGCTATAGGAAGGGTCTCAGGTTTGGTATAAGCATTGAGATATCACATCTCATGCTATAGGAAGGGTCTCAGGATTGGAATGGGAAGGAGTTGTATATGACATCTCATGCCGTAGGAAGGGTCTCAGGTTTGGTATAAGCATTGAGATATCACTTCTCATGCTATAGGAAGTGTCTCAGGATTGTAATGGGAAGGAGTTGGATATCACATCTCATGTTATAGGAAGGATCTCAGGTTTGGTATTAGAAGCATTGAAACATCACATCTCATGCTATAGGAAGGGTCTCAGGATTGGAATGGGAAGGAGTTGGATATCACATCTCATGCTAAAGGGAGGGTCTCAGGTTTGGAAGGGGAAGGATTTGGATATTACATCTCGTGTTATAGGAATGATCTCAGGTTTGGTATTAGAAGCATTGAGATATCACATCTCATGCTATCGGAAGGATCTCAGGTTTGGTGTTAGAAGCATTGAGATATCAAATCTCATGCTATAGGAAGGGTCTCAGGATTGGAATGGGAAGGAGTTGGATATCACATCTCATGCTATAGGAAGGGCCTCAGGATTGGAATGGGAAGGAGTTGTATATGACATCTCATGTCACAGGAAGGGTCTCAGGTTTGGTATAAGCATTAAGATATCACATCTCTGCTATCGGAAGGGTCTCAGGATTGGAATGGGAAGGAGTTCGATATCCCATCTTATGTTATAGGAAGGGTCTCAGGTTTGGTATTAGAAGCATTGAGATATCACATCTCATGCTATAGGAAGGGTCTCAGGATTGGAATGGGAAGGACTTGGATATCACATCTCATGCTATAGGGAGGGTCTCACGTTTGGAAAGGGAAGGAGTTGGATATCACATTTCATGTTAGAGGTAGGATTTCAGGTTTGGTATTAGAGGCATTGAGATATCACATCTCATGCTATCAGAAGGGTCTCAGGATTGGAATGGGAAGGACTTGGATATCACATCTCATGCTAAAGGGAGGGTCTCAGGTTTGGAAAGGGAAGGATTTGGATATCACATCTCATGTTAGAGGCAGGATCTCAGGTTTGGTATTAGAGGCATTGAGATATCACATCTCATGCTAAAGGGAGGGTCTCAGGTTTGGAAGGCGAAGGATTTGGATATCACATCTCTTATTATAGGAAGGATCACAAGTTTGGTATTAGAAGCATTGAGATATCACATCTCTGCTATCGGAGGTGTCTCAGGATTGGGATGGGAAGGAATTGGATATCACATCTCATGCTATAGGAAGGGTATCAGGTTTGGAACGGGAAGGAGTTGGATATCCCATCTCATGTTATAGGACGGGTCTCAGGTTTGATATTAGAAGCATTGAGATATCACATCGCATGCTGTAGGAAGGGTCTCAGGTTTGGAATGGGAAGGATTTGGATATCACATTTCATGTCATAGGAAGGACATCAGGTTTGGTATTAGAAGCATTGATATATCACATCTCATGCTATAGGAATGGTCTCAGGATTGGATTGGGTAGGAGTTGGATATTACATTCTTGCTATAGGAAGGGTCTCATGTTTGGAATGGGAAGGAGTTGGATATCACATATGCTATAGGAAGTGTCTCAGGTTTGGAACGGGAATGAGTTGGATATCACATCTCATGTTATAGGAAGGGTCTCAGGTTTGGTATAAGCATTGAGATATCACATCTCTGCTATCGGAAGTGGCTCAGGATTGGAATGGGAAGGAGTTGGATATCCCATCTCATGTTATAGGACGGGTCTCTGGTTTGGTATAAGCATTGAGATATCACATCTCATGCTATAGGAAGGGTCTCAGGATTGGAATGGGAAGGATTTGGATATCACATCTCATGCTATAGAAAGGGTCTCAGGTTTGGTATACGCATGGAGATATCACTTCTCATGCTATAGGAAGAGTCTCAGGATTGGAATGGGAAGGAGTTGAATATCACATCTCATGCTATAGTAAGGGTCTCAGGTTTGGTATAAGCATGGAGATATCACTTCTCATGCTATAGGAAGGGTCTTAGGATTGGAATGGGAAGGAGCTGGATATCACATCTCATGCTAAAGGAAGGGTCTCAGGTTTGGAACGGGAAGGAGTTGGACATCACATCTCATGTTATAGGAAGGGTCTCAGGTGTGGTATAAGCATTGAGATATCACATCTCTGCTATCGGAAGTGTCTCAGGATTGTAATGGGAAGGAGTTGGATATCCCATCTCATGCTATAGATAGGCTCTCAGGTTTGGAAAGGGAAGGAGTTGGATATCACATTTCATGCTATAGGAAGGGTCTCAGGATTGGAATGGGAAGTAGTTGGATATCACATCTCATGCTATAGGAAGGGTCTCAGGTTTGGTATAAGCATTGAGATATCACATCTCATGCTATAGGACGGGTCTCAGGATTGGAATGGAAGGAGTTGGATATCACATCTCATGCTATAGGAAGGGTCTCAGGATTGGAATGGGAAGTAGTTGGATATCACATCTCATGCTATAGGAAGGGTCTCAGGTTTGGTATTAGAAGCATTTAGATATCACATCTCATGCTATAGGAAGGGGCTCAGGATTGGAATGGGAAGGACTTGGATGTCACATCTCATGCTATAGATAGGCTCTCAGGTTTGGAAAGGGAAGGAGTTGGATATCACATCTCAAGCTATAGGAAGGGTCTCAGGATTGGAATGGGAAGGAGTTGGATATCACATCTCAAGCTATAGGAAGGGTCTCAGGATTGGAATGGGAAGGAGTTGTATATCACATCTCATGCTATAGGAAGGGTCTCAGGTTTGGTATAAGCATTGAGATATCCCATCTCATGCTATAGGAAGGGTCTCAGGTTTGGAAGGGGAAGGATTTCGGTATCACATCTCATGTTATAGGACTGGTCTCAGGTTTGGTATTAGAAGCATTGAGATATCAAGTCTCATGGTATAGGAAGGGTCTCAGGATTGGAATGGGAAGGAGTTGGGTATCACATCTCATGCTATAGGAAGGGTCTCAGGTTTGGTATAAGCATTGAGATATCACATCTCATGCTATAGGAAGGGTCTCAGGTTTGGAAGGGGAAGGATTTGGATATCATATCTCATGTTATAGGACGGGTCCCAGGTTTGGTATTAGAAGCTTTGAGATATCACATCTCATGCTATAGGAAGGGTCTCAGGATTGGAATGGTAAGAAGTTGGATATCACATCTCATGCTAAAGGAAGGGACTCGGGTTTGATAGAAGCATTGAGATATCACATCTCATGCTATAGGAAGGGTCTCAGGATTGGAATGGGAAGGAGTTGGATATCACATCTCATGCCATAGGAAGGGTCTCAGGTTTGGTATAAGCATTGAGATATCACATCTCTGCTATCGGAAGGGTCTCAGGATAGGAATGGGAAGGACTTAGATATCACATCTCATGCTATAGGGAGGGTCTCAGTTTTGATATTAGAAGCATTGAGATATCACATTTCATGCTATCGGAAGGGTCTCAGGATTGGAATGGGAAGGAGTTGGATATCACATCTCAAGCTATCTCAGGATTGGAATGGAAAGGAGTTTGATATCACATCTCAAGCTATAGGAAGTGTCTCAGGTTTGGAAGGGGAAGGATTTGGATCTCACATCTCATGTTTTAGGACGGGTCTCAGGTTTGGTATTAGAAGCATTGAGATATCACATCTCATGGTATAGGAAGGGTCTCAGGATTGGAATGGGAAGGAGTTGGATATCACATCTCAAGCTATCGCATGATTGGAATGGGAAGCAGTTTGATAGCACATCTCAAGCTATAGGAAGGGTCTCAGGTTTGGTATTAGAAGCATTGAGATATCACATCTCATGCTATAGGAAGGGACTCAGGATTGGAATGGGAAGTAGTTGGATATCACATCTCATGATATAGGAAGGGTCTCAGGTTTGGTATAAGCATTGAGATATCACATCTCAATGCTTCTAATACCAAACCTGAGACCCTTCCTATAACATGAGATGTGATATCCAAGTCCTTCCCATTCCAATCCTGAGACCCTTCCTATAGCTTGAGATGTGATATCCAACTCCTTCCCATTCCAATTCTGAGACCCGTCCTATACCATGAGATGTGATATCTCAATGCTTCTAATACCAAACCTGAGACCCTTCCTATAACGAGATGGGATATCCAACTCCTTCCCATTCCAATCCTGAGACCCTTCCGATACCAGAGATGTGATATCTCAATGCTTATACCAAACCTGAGACCCTTCCTATGGCATGAGATGTCATATACAACTCCGTCCGATTCCAAACCTGAGACCCTTCCTATAGCATGAGATGGGATATCTCAATGCTTATACCAAACCTGAGACCCTTCCTATAGCATGAGATGTGATATCCAACTCCTTCCCATTCCAATCCTGAGACCCTTCCTATAGCTTGAGATGTGATATCCAACTACTTCCCATTCCAATCCTGAGACCCTTCCTATAGCTTGAGATGTGATATCCAACTCCTTCCCATTCCAATCCTGAGACCCTTCCTATAGCATGAGATGTGATATCTCAATGCTTCTAATACCAAACCTGAGATCCTTCCTATAACATGAGATGTGATATCCAAATCCTTCCACTTCCAAACCTGAGACCCTCCCTTTAGCATGAGATGTGATATCCGACTCCTTCCCATTCCAATCCTGAGACCCTTCTGATAGCAGGAGATGTGATATCTCAATGCCTCTAATACCAAACCTGAGATCCTTCCGATAGCTTGAGATGTGATATCTCAATGCTTCTAATACCAAACCTGAGATCCTTCCTATAACATGAGATGTGATCTCCAAATCCTTCCCCTTCCAAAGCTGAGACCCTCCCTTTAGCATGAGATGTGATATCCAACTCCTTCCCATTCCAATCCTGAGACCCTTCTGATAGCATGAGATGTGATATCTCAATGCCTCTAATACCAAACCTGAGATCCTACCTCTAACATGAAATGTGATATCCAACTCCTTCCCCTTCCAAACCTGAGAGCCTTCCTATAGCATGAGATGTGATATCCAAGTCCTTCCCATTCCAATCCTGAGACCCTTCCTATAACATGAGATGTGATATACAACTCCTTCCCATTCCAACCTGAGACCCTTCCTATAGCATGAGATGGGATATCCAACTCCTTCCAAATCCAATCCTGATACCCTTCCGATAGCATGAGATGTGATATCTCAATGCTTCTACAAAACCTGAGACACATACATGGCATTAGATGTCATATCAAACTCCTTCCCATTCCAATCCTGAGACCCTTCCTATAGCTTGAGATGTGATATCCAACTCCTTCCCATTCCAATTCTGAGACCCGTCCTATACAATGAGACTTGATATCTCAATGCTTCTAATACCAAACCTGAGACCGGTCCTATATCATGAGATGTGATATCCAAATCCTTCCCCTTCCAAACCTTAGACCCTTCCTTTATCATGAGATGTGATATCCAAGTCCTTCCCATTCCAATCCTGAGACCCTTCCTATAGCATGAGATGTGATATCCAAGTCCTTCCCATTCCAATCCTGAGACCCTTCCTATAGCATGAGATGTGATATCTCAATGCTTCTAATACCAAACCTGAGACCCTTCCTATAACATGAGATGTGATATCCAAGTCCTTCCCATTCCAATCCTGAGACCCTTCTTATAGCTTGAGATGTGATATCCAACTCCTTCCCATTCCAATTCTGAGACCCGTCCTATAGCATGAGATGTGATATCCAAGTCCTTCCCATTCCAATCCTGAGACCCTTCCTATAGCATGAGATGTGATATCTCAATGCTTCTAATACCAAACCTGAGACCCTTCCTATAACATGAGATGTGATATCCAAGTCCTTCCCATTCCAATCCTGAGACCCTTCTTATAGCTTGAGATGTGATATCCAACTCCTTCCCATTCCAATACTGAGATCCTTCCTATAGCATGAGATGTGATATCCAAGTCCTTCCCATTCCAATCCTGAGACCCTTCCTATAGCATGAGATGTGATATCTCAATGCTTCTAATACCAAACCTGAGACCCTTCCTATAACATGAGATGTGATATCCAAGTCCTTCCCATTCCAATCCTGAGACCCTTCCTATAGCATGAGATGTGATATCTCAATGCTTCTAATACCAAACCTGAGACCCTTCCTATAACATGAGATGTGATATCCAAGTCCTTCCCATTCCAATCC
Organism: Ambystoma mexicanum; assembly: GCF_040938575.1. Lineage (NCBI taxonomy): Eukaryota > Metazoa > Chordata > Amphibia > Caudata > Ambystomatidae > Ambystoma > Ambystoma mexicanum. The sequence goes on from NC_090934.1 coordinate 1,143,550,232, forward strand.
TGAGACCCTTCTTATAGCTTGAGATGTGATATCCAACTCCTTCCCATTCCAATTCTGAGACCCGTCCTATAGCATGAGATGTGATATCTCAATGCCTCTAATACCAAACCTGAGATTCTTCCTATAACATGAGATGTGATATCTCAATGCGTCTAATACCAAACCTGAGACCCTCCCTTTAGCATGAGATGTGATATCCGACTCCTTCCCATTCCAATCCTGAGACCCTTCTGATAGCATGAGATGTGATATCCAACTCCTTCCCATTCCAACCTGAGACCCTTCCTATAGCATGAGATGGGATATCCAACTCCTTCCAAATCCAATCCTGATACCCTTCCGATAGCATGAGATGTGATATCCCAATGCTTCAACAAAACCTGAGACCCATACATGGCATGAGATGTGATATCAAACTCCTTCCCATTCCAATCCTGAGACCCTTCCTATAGCTTGAGATGTGATATCCAACTCCTTCCCATTCCAATTCTGAGACCCTTCCGATAGCATGAGATGTGATATCTCAATGCTTCTAATACCAAACCTGAGATCCTTCCTATAACATGAGATGTGATCTCCAAATCCTTCCCCTTCCAAAGCTGAGACCCTCCCTTTAGCATGAGATGTGATATCCAACTCCTTCCCATTCCAATCCTGAGACCCTTCTGATAGCATGAGATGTGATATCTCAATGCCTCTAATACCAAACCTGAGATCCTACCTCTAACATTAAATGTGATATCCAACTCCTTCCCCTTCCAAACCTGAGAGCCTTCCTATAGCATGAGATGTGATATCCAAGTCCTTCCCATTCCAATCCTGAGACCCTTCCTATACCATGAGATGTGATTTCTCAATGCTTCTAATACGAAACCTGGGACCCGTCCTATAACATGAGATATGATATCCAAATCCTTCCCCTTCCAAACCTGAGACCCTTCCTTTAGCATGAGATGTGATATACAAATCCTTCCCATTCCAATCCTGAAACCCTTCCTATAGCATGAGATGTGATATCTCAATGTTTCTAATAACAAACCTGAGACCCTTACTATAGCAAGAGATGTGACATCCAAATCCTTCCCATTCCAATCCTGAGATCCTTCCTATTGGATGAGATGTGATATCCAACTCCTTCCCATTCCAATCCTGAGACCCTTCCTATACCATGAGATGTGATATCTCAATGCTTCTACCAAAACTGAGACCCTTCCTTTAGCATGAGATGTGATATCCAACTCCTTCCCATTCCAATCCTGAGACCCTTCCTATAGCATGAGATGTGATATCTCAATGCCTCTAATACCAAACCTGAGATTCTTCCTATAACATGAGATGTGATATCTCAATGCTTCTAATACCAAACCTGAGACCCTCCCTTTAGCATGAGATGTGATATCCGACTCCTTCCCATTCCAATCTTGAGACCCTTCTGATAGCATGAGATGTGATATCTCAATGCCTCTAATACCAAACCTGAGATCCTTCCGATAGCATGAGATGTGATATCTCAATGCTTCTAATACCAAACCTGAGATCCTTCCTATAACATGAGATGTGATATCCAAATCCTTCCCCTTCCAAACCTGAGACCCTCCCTTTAGCATGAGATGTGATATCCAACTCCTTCCCATTCCAATCCTGAGATCCTTCTGATAGCATGAGATGTGATATCTCAATGCCTCTAATACCAAACCTGAGATCCTACCTCTAACATGACATGTGATATCCAACTCCTTCCCCTTCCAAACCTGAGAGCCTTCCTATAGCATGAGATGTGACATCCAAGTCCTTCCCCTTCCAATCCTGAGACCCTTCCTATAACATGAGATGTGATATCCAACTCCTTCCTATTCCAACCTGAGACCCTTCCTATAGCATGAGATGGGATATCCAACTCCTTCCAAATCCAATCCTGATACCCTGCCGATAGCATGAGATGTGATATCCCAATGCTTCTACAAAACCTGAGACCCATACATGGCATGAGATGTGATATCAAACTCCTTCCCATTCCAATCCTGAGACCCTTCCTATAGCTTGAGATGTGATATCCAACTCCTTCCCATTCCAATTCTGAGACCCTTCCTATAGCATGAGATGTGATATCTCAATGCTTCTAATACCAAACCTGAGACCCTTCTTATAACATGAGATTTGTTATATCCAAGTCCTTCCCATTCCAATCCTGAGACCCTTCCTATAGCATGAGATGTGATATCTCAATGCCTCTAATACCAAACCTGAGATTCTTCCTATAACATGAGATGTGATATCTCAATGCTTCTAATACCAAACCTGAGACCCTCCCTTTAGCATGAGATGTGATATCCGACTCCTTCCCATTCCAATCTTGAGACCCTTCTGATAGCATGAGATGTGATATCTCAATGCCTCTAATACCAAACCTGAGATCCTTCCGATAGCATGAGATGTGATATCTCAATGCTTCTAATACCAAACCTGAGATCCTTCCTATAACATGAGATGTGATATCCAAATCCTTCCCCTTCCAAACCTGAGACCCTCCCTTTAGCATGAGATGTGATATCCAACTCCTTCCCATTCCAATTCTGAGACCCGTCCTATAGCATGAGATGTGATATCTCAATGCCTCTAATACCAAACCTGAGATTCTTCCTATAACATGAGATGTGATATCTCAATGCTTCTAATACCAAACCTGAGACCCTCCCTTTAGCATGAGATGTGATATCCGACTCCTTCCCATTCCAATCCTGAGACCCTTCTGATAGCATGAGATGTGATATCCAACTCCTTCCCATTCCAACCTGAGACCCTTCCTATAGCATGAGATGGGATATCCAACTCCTTCCAAATCCAATCCTGATACCCTTCCGATAGCATGAGATGTGATATCCCAATGCTTCAACAAAACCTGAGACCCATACATGGCATGAGATGTGATATCAAACTCCTTCCCATTCCAATCCTGAGACCCTTCCTATAGCTTGAGATGTGATATCCAACTCCTTCCCATTCCAATTCTGAGACCCTTCCGATAGCATGAGATGTGATATCTCAATGCTTCTAATACCAAACCTGAGATCCTTCCTATAACATGAGATGTGATCTCCAAATCCTTCCCCTTCCAAAGCTGAGACCCTCCCTTTAGCATGAGATGTGATATCCAACTCCTTCCCATTCCAATCCTGAGACCCTTCTGATAGCATGAGATGTGATATCTCAATGCTTCTAATACCAAACCTGAGACCCTTCCTATAACATGAGATGTGATATCCAAGTCCTTCCCATTCCAATCCTGAGACCCTTCCTATAGCATGAGATGTGATATCTCAATGCTTCTAATACCAAACCTGAGACCCTTCCTATAACATGAGATGTGATATCCAAGTCCTTCCCATTCCAATCCTGAGACCCTTCTTATAGCTTGAGATGTGATATCCAACTCCTTCCCATTCCAATTCTGAGACCCGTCCTATAGCATGAGATGTGATATCTCAATGCCTCTAATACCAAACCTGAGATTCTTCCTATAACATGAGATGTGATATCTCAATGCTTCTAATACCAAACCTGAGACCCTCCCTTTAGCATGAGATGTGATATCCGACTCCTTCCCATTCCAATCCTGAGACCCTTCTGATAGCATGAGATGTGATATCCAACTCCTTCCCATTCCAACCTGAGACCCTTCCTATAGCATGAGATGGGATATCCAACTCCTTCCAAATCCAATCCTGATACCCTTCCGATAGCATGAGATGTGATATCCCAATGCTTCAACAAAACCTGAGACCCATACATGGCATGAGATGTGATATCAAACTCCTTCCCATTCCAATCCTGAGACCCTTCCTATAGCTTGAGATGTGATATCCAACTCCTTCCCATTCCAATTCTGAGACCCTTCCGATAGCATGAGATGTGATATCTCAATGCTTCTAATACCAAACCTGAGATCCTTCCTATAACATGAGATGTGATCTCCAAATCCTTCCCCTTCCAAAGCTGAGACCCTCCCTTTAGCATGAGATGTGATATCCAACTCCTTCCCATTCCAATCCTGAGACCCTTCTGATAGCATGAGATGTGATATCTCAATGCCTCTAATACCAAACCTGAGATCCTACCTCTAACATTAAATGTGATATCCAACTCCTTCCCCTTCCAAACCTGAGAGCCTTCCTATAGCATGAGATGTGATATCCAAGTCCTTCCCATTCCAATCCTGAGACCCTTCCTATACCATGAGATGTGATTTCTCAATGCTTCTAATACGAAACCTGGGACCCGTCCTATAACATGAGATATGATATCCAAATCCTTCCCCTTCCAAACCTGAGACCCTTCCTTTAGCATGAGATGTGATATACAAATCCTTCCCATTCCAATCCTGAAACCCTTCCTATAGCATGAGATGTGATATCTCAATGTTTCTAATAACAAACCTGAGACCCTTACTATAGCAAGAGATGTGACATCCAAATCCTTCCCATTCCAATCCTGAGATCCTTCCTATTGGATGAGATGTGATATCCAACTCCTTCCCATTCCAATCCTGAGACCCTTCCTATACCATGAGATGTGATATCTCAATGCTTCTACCAAAACTGAGACCCTTCCTTTAGCATGAGATGTGATATCCAACTCCTTCCCATTCCAATCCTGAGACCCTTCCTATAGCATGAGATGTGATATCTCAATGCCTCTAATACCAAACCTGAGATTCTTCCTATAACATGAGATGTGATATCTCAATGCTTCTAATACCAAACCTGAGACCCTCCCTTTAGCATGAGATGTGATATCCGACTCCTTCCCATTCCAATCTTGAGACCCTTCTGATAGCATGAGATGTGATATCTCAATGCCTCTAATACCAAACCTGAGATCCTTCCGATAGCATGAGATGTGATATCTCAATGCTTCTAATACCAAACCTGAGATCCTTCCTATAACATGAGATGTGATATCCAAATCCTTCCCCTTCCAAACCTGAGACCCTCCCTTTAGCATGAGATGTGATATCCAACTCCTTCCCATTCCAATCCTGAGATCCTTCTGATAGCATGAGATGTGATATCTCAATGCCTCTAATACCAAACCTGAGATCCTACCTCTAACATGACATGTGATATCCAACTCCTTCCCCTTCCAAACCTGAGAGCCTTCCTATAGCATGAGATGTGACATCCAAGTCCTTCCCATTCCAATCCTGAGACCCTTCCTATAACATGAGATGTGATATCCAACTCCTTCCTATTCCAACCTGAGACCCTTCCTATAGCATGAGATGGGATATCCAACTCCTTCCAAATCCAATCCTGATACCCTGCCGATAGCATGAGATGTGATATCCCAATGCTTCTACAAAACCTGAGACCCATACATGGCATGAGATGTGATATCAAACTCCTTCCCATTCCAATCCTGAGACCCTTCCTATAGCTTGAGATGTGATATCCAACTCCTTCCCATTCCAATTCTGAGACCCTTCCTATAGCATGAGATGTGATATCTCAATGCTTCTAATACCAAACCTGAGACCCTTCCTATAACATGAGATTTGTTATATCCAAGTCCTTCCCATTCCAATCCTGAGACCCTTCCTATAGCATGAGATGTGATATCTCAATGCCTCTAATACCAAACCTGAGATTCTTCCTATAACATGAGATGTGATATCTCAATGCTTCTAATACCAAACCTGAGACCCTCCCTTTAGCATGAGATGTGATATCCGACTCCTTCCCATTCCAATCTTGAGACCCTTCTGATAGCATGAGATGTGATATCTCAATGCCTCTAATACCAAACCTGAGATCCTTCCGATAGCATGAGATGTGATATCTCAATGCTTCTAATACCAAACCTGAGATCCTTCCTATAACATGAGATGTGATATCCAAATCCTTCCCCTTCCAAACCTGAGACCCTCCCTTTAGCATGAGATGTGATATCCAACTCCTTCCCATTCCAATCCTGAGATCCTTCTGATAGCATGAGATGTGATATCTCAATGCCTCTAATACCAAACCTGAGATCCTACCTCTAACATGAAATGTGATATCCAACTCCTTCCCCTTCCAAACCTGAGAGCCTTCCTATAGCATGAGATGTGACATCCAAGTCCTTCCCATTCCAATCCTGAGACCCTTCCTATAACATGAGATGTGATATCCAACTCCTTCCTATTCCAACCTGAGACCCTTCCTATAGCTTGAGATGTGATATCCAACTCCTTCCCATTCCAATTCTGAGACCCTTCCTATAGCATGAGATGTGATATCTCAATGCTTCTAATACCAAACCTGAGACCCTTCCTATAACATGAGATGTCATATACAACTCCTTCCGATTCCAATCCTGAGACCCTTCCTATAGCATGAGATGTGATATCTCAATGCTTCTAATACCAAACCTGAGATCCTTCCTATAACATGAGATGTGATATCAAACTCCTTCCCATTCCAAACCTGAGACCCTTCCGATAGCATGAGATGTGATATCTCAATGCTTCTAAAACCAAACATGAGAACCATCCTATAACATGAGATGTGAAATCCAAATCATTCCCTTTCCAAACCTGAGACCCTTCCTATAGCTTGAGATGTGGTATCAAACTCCTTCCCATTCAATGTGATATCCAACTCCTTCCCATTCCAATCCTGAGAACCTTCCTATACCATGAGATGTGATATTTCAATGCTTCTAATACCAAACCTGAGACCCGTCCTAAAACATGAGATGTGAGATCCAAATCCTTCCCCTTCCAAACTGAGACCTTTCCTTTAGCATGAGATGTTATATCTTAATGCTTCTAAAACCAAACCTGAGAACCATTCTATAACATGTGAACTCCAAATCCTTCCCTTTCCAAACCTGAGACCCTTCCGATAGCATGAGATGTTAAATCTTAATGCTTCTAAAACCAAACCTGAGAACCATGCTATAACATGTGAACTCCAAATCCTTCCCTTTCCAAACCTGAGACCCTTCCGATAGCATGAGATGTGATATCGCAATGCTACTAAAACCAAACATGAGAACCATCCTATTACATGAGATGTGAAATCCAAATCCTTGCCTTTCCAAACCTGAGACCCTTCCTATAGCTTGAGATGTGATATCAAACTCCTTCCCATTCCAATCCTGAGATAGCTTGAGATGTGATAGCCAACTCCTTCCCATTCCAATCCTGAGACCCTTCCTATACCATGAGATGTGATATCTCAATGCTTCTAATACCAAACCTGAGACCCGTCCTAAAACATGAGATGTGAGATCCAAATCCTTCCCCTTCCAAACCTGAGACCCTTCCTATAGCTTGAGATGTGATATCAAACTCCTTCCCATTCCAATCCCGAGATAGCTTGAGATGTGATATCCAACTCCATCCCATTCCAATCCTGAGACCCTTCCGATAGCATGAGATGTGACAGCTCAATGCTTCTAATATCAAAACTGAGACCCTCCCTATAGTATGAGATGTGATATCTAAGTCCTTCCCATTCCTATCCTGAGACCCTTCCGATAGCAGAGATGTGATATCTCAATGCTATACCAAACCTGATAACCCTTCCTATGGCATGAGATGTGATATCCAACTCCTTCCCATTCCAATCCTGAGTTCCTTCCTATAGCATGAGATGTGATATCTCAATGCTTCTATCAAACCTGAGACCCTTCCTTTAGCATGAGATGTGATATCCAACTCCTTGCCATTCCAATCCTGAGACCCTTCCTATAACATGAGACGTGATATCCAACTCCTTCCCATTCCAATCCTGAGTTCCTTCCTATAGCATGAGGTGTGATATCTCAATGCTTCTATCAAAACTGAGACCCTTCCTTTAGCATGAGATGTGATATCCAACTCCTTGCCATTCCAATCCTGAGACCCTTCCTATAGCATGAGATGTGATATCTCAATGCTTCTAATACCAAACCTGAGATCCTTCCTATAACATGAGATGTGATATCCAACTCCTTCCCATTCCAAACCTGAGACCCTTCCGATAGCATGAGATGTGATATCTCAATGCTTCAAAAACCAAACATGAGAACCATCCTATAACATGAGATGTGAAATCCAAATCCTTCCCTTCCCAAACCTGAGACTCTTCCTATAGCATGAGATGTGATATCTCAATGCTTCTACCAAACCTGAAACCCTTCCTATAGCATGAGATGTGATATCCAACTCCTTCCCATTCCAATCCTGAGACACTTCCTATAGCATGAGATGTGATATCACAATGCTTCTAATACCAAACCTGAGACCCCTCCTATAACATGAGATGTGATATACAAATCCTTCCCCTTCCAAACCTGAGACCCTTCCTTTAGCATGAGATGTGATATCCAGCTCCTCCCATTCCAATCCTGAGACCCTTCCGATAGCATGAGATGTGATATCTCAATGCTTCTGATATCAAAACTGAGACCCTCCCTATAGCATGAGATGTGATATCTAAGTCCTTCCCATTCCAATCCTGAGACCCTTCCGATAGCAGAGATGTGATATTTCAATGCTTATACCAAACCTGAGAGCCTTCCTACAGCATGAGATGTGATATCCAAGTCCTTCCCATTCCAATCCTGAGACCCTTCCAATAGCATGAGATGGGATATCCAACTCCTTCCAAATCCAATCCTGATACCGTTCCGATAGCATGAGATGTGATATCCCAATGCTTCTACAAAACCTGAGACCCATACCATGGCATGAGATGTGATATCAAACTCCCGTCCTATACCATGAGACTTGATATCTCAATGCTTCTAATACCAAACCTGAGACCGGTCCAATAACATGAGATGTGATATCCAAATCCTTCCCCTTCCAAACCTTAGACCCTTCCTGTATCATGAGATGTGATATCCAAGTCCTTCCCATTCCATTCCTGAGACCCTTCCTATAGCATGAGATGTGATATCTCAATGCTTCTAATACCAAACCTGAGACCCTTCCTATAACATGAGATGTGATATCCAAATCCTTCCCATTTCAATCCTGAGACCCTTCCTATAACATGAGATGTGATATCCAACTCCTTCCCATTCCAACCTGAGATCCTTCCTATAGCATGAGAAGGGATATCCAACTCCTTCCTATTCCAATCCTGAAACCCTTCCTATAGCATGAGATGTGATATCTCAATGTTTCTAATAAAAAACCTGAGACCCTTCCTATAGCAAGAGATGTGACATCCAAATCTTTCCCATTCCAATCCTGAGATCCTTCCTATTGGATGAGATGTGATATCCAACTCCTTCCCATTCCAATCCTGAGACCCTTGCTATACCATGAGATGTGGTATCTCAATGCTTCTACCAAAACTGAGACCCTTCCTTTAGCATGAGATGTGATATCCAACTCCTTCCCATTCCAATCCTGAGACCCTTCCTATAGCATGAGATCTGATATCTCAATGCCTCTAATACCAAACCTGAGATTCTTCCTATAACATGAGATGTGATATCTCAATGCTTCTAATACCAAACCTGAGACCCTCCCTTTAGCATGAGATGTGATATCCGACTCCTTCCCATTCCAATCCTGAGACCTTTCTGATAGCATGAGATGTGATATCTCAATGCCTCTAATACCAAACCTGAGATTCTTCCTATAACATGAGATGTGATATCTCAATGCTTCTAATACCAAACCTGAGACCCTCCCTTTAGCATGAGATGTGATATCCGACTCCTTCCCATTCCAATCCTGAGACCCTTCTGATAGCATGAGATGTGATATCTCAATGCCTATAATACCAAACCTGAGATCCTTCCGATAGCATGAGATGTGATATCTCAATGCTTCTAATACCAAACCTGAGATCCTTCCTATAACATGAGATGTGATATCCAAATCCTTCCCCTTCCAAACCTGAGACCCTCCCTTTAGCATGAGATGTGATATCCAACTCCTTCCCATTCCAATCCTGAGACCCTTCCGATAGCAGAGATGTGATATCTCAATGCTTATACCAAACCTGAGACCCTTCCTATGGCATGAGATGTCAAATACAACTCCTTCCGATTCCAATGCTGAGACCCTTCCTATAGCATGAGATGGGATATCTCAATGCTTATACCAAACCTGAGACCCTTCGTATACCATGAGATGTGATATTTCAATGCTTCTAATACCAAACCTGAGACCCGTCCTAAAACATGAGATGTGAGATCCAAATCCTTCCCCTTCCAAACTGAGACCTTTCCTTTAGCATGAGATGTTATATCTTAATGCTTCTAAAACCAAACCTGAGAACCATCCTATAACATGTGAACTCCAAATCCTTCCCTTTCCAAACCTGAGACCCTTCCGATAGCATGAGATGTTATATCTTAATGCTTCTAAAACCAAACCTGAGAACCATGCTATAACATGAGATGTGATATTTCAATGCTTCTAATACCAAACCTGAGACCCGTCCTAAAACATGAGATGTGAGATCCAAATCCTTCCCCTTCCAAACTGAGACCTTTCCTTTAGCATGAGATGTTATATCTTAATGCTTCTAAAACCAAACCTGAGAACCATCCTATAACATGTGAACTCCAAATCCTTCCCTTTCCAAACCTGAGACCCTTCCGATAGCATGAGATGTTATATCTTAATGCTTCTAAAACCAAACCTGAGAACCATGCTATAACATGTGAACTCCAAATCCTTCCCTTTCCAAACCTGAGACCCTTCCGATAGCATGAGATGTGATATCGCAATGCTACTAAAACCAAACATGAGAACCATCTTATTACATGAGATGTGAAATCCAAATCCTTCCCTTTCCAAACCTGAGACCCTTCCTATAGCTTGAGATGTGATATCAAACTCCTTCCCATTCCAATCCTGAGATAGCTTGAGATGTGATAGCCAACTCCTTCCCATTCCAATCCTGAGACCCTTCCTATACCATGAGATGTGATATCTCAATGCTTCTAATACCAAACCTGAGACCCGTCCTAAAACATGAGATGTGAGATCCAAATCCTTCCCCTTCCAAACCTGAGACCCTTCCTATAGCTTGAGATGTGATATCAAACTCCTTCCCATTCCAATCCCGAGATAGCTTGAGATGTGATATCCAACTCCATCCCATTCCAATCCTGAGACCCTTCCGATAGCATGAGATGTGACAGCTCAATGCTTCTAATATCAAAACTGAGACCCTCCCTATAGTATGAGATGTGATATCTAAGTCCTTCCCATTCCTATCCTGAGACCCTTCCGATAGCAGAGATGTGATATCTCAATGCTATACCAAACCTGATAACCCTTCCTATGGCATGAGATGTGATATCCAACTCCTTCCCATTCCAATCCTGAGTTCCTTCCTATAGCATGAGATGTGATATCTCAATGCTTCTATCAAACCTGAGACCCTTCCTTTAGCATGAGATGTGATATCCAACTCCTTGCCATTCCAATCCTGAGACCCTTCCTATAACATGAGACATGATATCCAACTCCTTCCCATTCCAATCCTGAGTTCCTTCCTATAGCATGAGGTGTGATATCTCAATGCTTCTATCAAAACTGAGACCCTTCCTTTAGCATGAGATGTGATATCCAACTCCTTGCCATTCCAATCCTGAGACCCTTCCGATAGCAGAGATGTGATATCTCAATGCTTATACCAAACCTGAGACCCTTCCTATGGCATGAGATGTCAAATACAACTCCTTCCGATTCCAATGCTGAGACCCTTCCTATAGCATGAGATGGGATATCTCAATGCTTATACCAAACCTGAGACCCTTCGTATAGCATGAGATGTGGTATCCAACTCCTTCCGATTCCAATCCTGAGACCCTTCCTATAGCATGAGATGTGATATCTCAATGCTTCTAATACCAAACCTGAGATCCTTATAATATGAGATGTGATATCCAACTCCTTCCCATTCCAAACCTGAGACCCTTACGATAGCATGAGATGTGATATCAAACTCCTTCCCATTCCAATCCTGAGATTGCTTGAGATGTGATATCCAACTCCTTCCCATTCCAATCCTGAGACCCTTCCTATACCATGAGATGTGATATCTCAATGCTTCTAATACCAAACCTGACACCCGTCCTAAAACATGAGATGTGAGATCCAAATCCTTCCCCTTCCAAACCTGAGATCTTTCCTTTAGCATGAGATGTGATATCCAACTCCGTCCCATTCCAATCCTGAGACCCTTCCTATAGCATGATATGTGATATCACAATGCTTCTAATACCAAACCTGAGATCCTTCCTATAACATGAGATGTGTATCCAACTCCTTCCCATTCCAAACCTGAGACCCTTCCTATAGCATGAGATGTGATATCTTAATGCTTCTAAAACCAAACCTGAGAACCATCCAATAACATATGTGAAATCCAAATCCTTCCCTTTCCAAACCTGAGACCCTTCAGATAGCATGTGGTGTGATATCTCAATGCTTCTAAAACCAAACATGAGAACCATCCTATAACATGAGATGTGGAATCCAAATCCTTCCCTTTCCAAACCTGAGACCCTTCCTATAGCTTGAGATGTGCTATCAAACTCCTTCCCATTCCAATCCTGTGATAACTTGAGATGTGATATCCAACTCCTTCCCATTCCAATCCTGAGACCCTTCCTATACCATGAGATGTGATATCTCAATGCTTCTAATACCAAACCTGAGACCCGTCCTAAAACATGAGATGTGAGATCCAAATCCTTCCCCTTCCAAACCTGAGACCCTTCCAATAGCTTGAGATGTGATATCAAACTCCTTCCCATTCCAATCCTGAGATAGCTTGAGATGTGATATCTGTTAAGACGGATTTCTGAACTCTGTCCTGGTGGCGCACAAGTTCAGAAGGCCAACCTAATTACTTGGAACAGGGTAACCTCTGGACGAGCCAGACCAATCAAGGTAGCGATCGCGGCGGTCAAGACTAGGTCTCAAGAGGGGTGAGGGTGACTGAAACCCCGCAATGAGCACACAAAGCAAGATCACTTATAAACTACTCCAAACAGTTGTTATATAAAAAATATATACACATTTATTTTAAGGCCTTTAAAACAATGACCGTAGCGAGAAAATCACAATATCACAATATTAAACCAACACATACCATATCAACACAATATATATACAAATACGACAGTCGCAAGCGTTATATGCACGAAATGTGTAGTCCACCTAAAAGGGAAGGAAAACAGGCAGTGCGAAGTAATGCTTAGACCCAGTTCGCCTTCAGAGGCACCTAACTAGATGGAAGTCCGGGCCCTGCGAAGAGTGGAGCCTTGTGCTCAGAGTACCTGCACGCGCTGGTGCCAATGGGCAAAAGGAGAAGCTCTTCAAATTAAGTCAGGCAGTTTAGTTTAGTGCACAAAGAAGAAGAACAAGTTCCGCGACTCAAGCGCAGCCTCCACAGTGGGCAGAAGCAGAGCGCGAGTACGGACACGGGTGCTGTTTTACACAGCGGGGAAAAGCAATGGGCTCCTGCAGGAGGGCGACCAGATCCTAGCTATGCTACTCACCGGTCCCCGATGCAAGCAGACCCAGGCTTCTCCGCGTCAGTTTCAGCAGCTGGCAGGTTCAGAAGAGCAGGGAACGCCTTGTCGTCGTGTTGAGTAAAAAGACGTCCCAATCGAAGAAACCTGCACAGTTTGTTACCACAGCAGGGCAACGGGGCGGCCGTGTGTATTTGAGCCAAATGTACACTACTCACTTCAGACCTGGGAACGCCAAGTGTACGAAGCGTGTGAGAGTGACAAGGACCCGAAATACTACACAACCTGGCGGCGGTTACAGAGCAAGACTCCCGTGTAAGCTGGTCAGTCAACTGGATGGCCCAGAGACGCTTCCGAAGGCTTACTGGCAGGAGATGGTGAAGATGCCGAGAATAGCTGTTCCCGCTATTCCAAGGGTCGAAGTACCAGTACAGGCCTTCTGGTTCGATCAAAGGTGAAAAGGGTTTCACAAGGCGACAGCAGTGCAGAGGAGAAGTCCTTCAGCGGGTCACCAGCGATTCCTCGGTCTAGCCTCTTGGTTGCAGGATACTTGGCTCCTGTATTCCTTCGTTCGTGAGAACTCAGGAGATCGACCTGGTAGTGGTGTTTCCAGCCCCCTCTTATCCACGGTTCCCTTCGCGCCAAAACGGAGGGGACCCAATGGGAGATCCGCTCATCAACACTCACACCATTCGTGGACCAATCACGGACCACGGTGGTCCCAGGCATTCACACCACCCTAGACTCTCTGGCACCCAGGATGTGTATTGGGACCAGACATCCCAGCCCACACCCTGGAGGCACACACAAGACATGTAGAAGCCCGCGAAAGCATCTGTGTTTCGCGGGAAAGTACATGCCCAAATAAGGAAGGCCCCGGGTCGGCTCGACCTGGGGAAGGTGAAGGGAGCAAGACGGTCAGCGGACAGGACAAAGGAGCCTCGTGGTCTGGCCATTTTGGGAGCCAGGCCACCATTTTGGGTTAAGCGTGGAAAACACGCTTAGAACGCCAAAAGGAGTTCAAAATACAAAGAAACGATCGCTGCCACCATTCCCGTCCCTGAATTACTTGCACCGATCAGATACAATCCTAAACGAGTATCTAGGGCCTGTAGAAGGCTAGAGACCCAAGAGAGCTGTAACTTAGCTTACAGTGCCCTCTTGTGTCATGTTGCACGAAAGCCGCAACATGATAAAAGAAACTACGGGAAACAGCGTTCCCCGGTACTGACTGTCTTAAGGGCATGTCAGTTTCCCCGTAAGAAAGGAGCGAAAGCCCAGAGGAGTGCGGCAGAAGGCTGCACTTCTCTGGCAAAGTCAAGAACAAGGTGAAAAACAACAGCAAAAAGTTTAGGGGTTGCCACATGGAAGGAAAATTACCTACAATTACGAAATCTTTCCTAACACTCGCCCCTCCCAGACTATGGACAGGGGGAACTAATCCACCCCTGGATGAGTCTCTTGTTCAGGTCGGTTAAACATTCTGGACAACCCATCAGCATTGCTATGTTGGACACCTGGCCTATGCTCAATAGTGAAGTCGAAGCCTTCTAGACTTATGGACCACCTAAGCAACTTTGGATTCTCCCCCTTCATGTTCATTAGCCACTTTAACGGCTTATGGTCAGTTTGCACAGTGAAGTGGGTCCCATAGAGGTAGGGCCTCAGCTTCCTTAGGGCCCACACAACAGAGAAACATTCTTTCTCTACCGTGGACCATCTGAGCTCTCTGTCCTTAAGCTGGCGACTAATAAAACCGATAGGGTGTTCCTTACCCTTCTCATCTACTTGTGATAGTACAGCTCCTATCCCAGTGTCAGAGGTGTCCGTCTGCACGATAAAAGGTCTTTGATAATCAGGGGCCCTGAGGACAGGGGCCTGGCACAAGGAGTCTTTTAAGCCATTGAAGGCCTTCTCACACTCGTCGGTCCAAGTTACCTTCTTGGGTTTCTTCGGAGTTGTGAGGGCAGTCAGAGGAGCAGCTATGGTGCCATAGTCTGCCACAAAATTGCGGTAATACCCCGTGAGTCCTAAGAAGGCTCTCACTTGGGTTTGGGTAGTGGGGGTAGGCCAGTCTTGTACTGCTTGTACTTTACTGGGAAGAGGCTGTATCCTCCCTCCACCTACTTCATGTCCAAGGTAAACCACTGAGCCTTGTCCAATCTGGCATTTACTAGCCTTTATGGTCAGGTGTGCTTTCTGAAGAGCCTGGAGCACAATCCCAAGGTGTTTCACATGGTCTTCCCAGGTGGCACTGAAAACTGCTATATCGTCCAGATATGCAAGACAGAATTCGTCCAACCCATTCAACACATGATTCACAAGCCTCTGGAAAGTGGCAGGTGCATTCTTCAACCCGAACGGCATTACCCGGAATTGGTAAAGGCCGTCTGGAGTAGAAAATGCTGTCTTTTCCTTGGCATGTTCTGCTAAAGCTATTTGCCAATAGCCAGCAGTGAAGTCAAACGTGCTGAGGTACTTGGAGGCACCCAAAGTATCCACCAGCTCATCTGTTCGAGGCAAGGGGTGTGCATCTGTCTTGGTGACAGCATTCAGAGCCCTGTAATCCACGCAGAACCTCAATTCAGAAGTGCCTGCCTTTGGAACCAAAACCACAGGGCTGGACCAAGGACTACTAGAGGGTTCAATCACCCCAAGGTCTAACATCTTGTTGACCTCGGTCTTAATATAAGACCGTACTTTGTCTGACATCCTGTATCCCCTACTTTTGGTAGGTACACTGTCTCCTGTGTCAATGTTATGTTTGCACCAAGGTGTCAAACCAGGCGACTGTGAAAACAGGGGGGAAAACTGCCTAAGCAAACTTTTCACCTCAGCCTGCTGATCAGAAGTCAGGTGAGGGGCCACTCGGACACCCTCAAAGGAGCTATCTGAAGGACCGCTGTGGAACAGGTCGGGGAGAGGTTCAGACTCCTCTTCCTCAACATCTGAAGCCAGTAGCAGTGCTGCGATTTCGACTCTTGGTACGAAAGCCTTCAGCCTATTCACGTGAAACACTTTTGGAGCCTGTCCAGGCCTTCCAAGGTCCACTAAATAGTTAACCTCACCCAGGGGCTCCACCACTGTGTAAGGGCCTGACCATTTGTCCTGTAAGGCTCGCGGCCTTATGGGATTCATGATCAGGACTTGCTGACCAGGTGTAAAGTTGATGAGGGAAGCTTTCTGTTCGTACCAATGTTTCACCAGCGCTTGTCCTGCCTTCAATTTATCACTAGCCAAGCCCATCAGAAGTACCATCCGTTTTCTGAGCCCTAGCACATAATCAACTACGTTGGTAGTAACAGGGGGCGTGGGCATCTCCCATCCCTCTTTGACGATGGCTAAGGGTCCCCGTACGGGATGACCGAACAGAAGTTCGAAGGGGCTGAAGCCAACACCCTCCTGTGGTACCTCTCGGTAGGCAAACAGTAAGCATGGTAAAAGAAGATCCCATTTTCTTCTCTGAGGTTCCTCCAGAGCCCCAATCATGCTCTTTAACGTTCTGTTGAAACGTTCCACCAGACCATTGGTCTGGGGGTGGTATGCAGAAGAGAACTTGTAGGTGACCCCACATTCTTTCCACATAGCCTGCATATACTTCGACATAAAGTTGCTGCCACGATCCGACACAACTTCTTTAGGGAAGCCAACCCTAGTAAATATGCCGAGTAAAGCTTTTGCAACTGACTTGGCAGTTACAGTTTTCAATCGGATGGCCTCAGGATATCTGGTTGCATGGTCGACCAGCACCAGGATAAACCTATTGCCCGAGGATGTTTGCGGGTCAAGGGGACCAACGATGTCGATCCCTACCCTTTCAAATGGTACCCCCACAACTGGGAGCGGTACCAACGGAGCTTGGATTGTCGCGCCAACCTTACCAGACAACTGGCAGGAGGCACAACTCCTGCAGTGACTTTCTACTTGCACCCCCATCTTGGGCCAGTAGAAGTGCATGGATAACCTTTGCTTGGTCCTCTTCATACCAAGGTGACCAGCAAGGGGAACTTCATGCGCCAACTGCAGGAGGAAGGGCCTAACAGCAAGGGGAACCACCAACCTCCTATGGTCTCCTTCTGTAGACTCTGTGGGCTCACTATACAGGAGTCCACCTTCCCAATAAATCCTATGCGTCCCAGGAGGTTCACCCTCAAGCTGGGAGCAGGCCTGTCTCCTTAGGCCTTCCAGAGATGGGCACTCACGTTGGCCTTTACTGAATTCGTCCCTATCAGGACCTCCTTCAACTAACAAGTCTTTTAGTTCAGGATGATCGTTGGGGTCAAATACTTCAGGCATCGCCACCTCCTCGTCAGGCCCGGGCGATTGACCAACTTCCTCCACCACAGTGGTAGGCGAGCTCGGGGGAATATTCTCTTTCCCTCGTCGTGACTTGTCGACTCCTTCTGCCTTGGGTTTCCCCTTCGGCTGGGGCAGCGTATTGGTCTTGGCCAATGCTGCCCGTGCTTGAGACCGTGTGTAGGTTCTTTCGGCAGTGTCTCCTACGAGCCCTAAAGCTCTGAGATCATTACCTAACAAGACCTTTCCCGGGACGTTTCTCTGAATGCTCACTGGAATCCTGACTGCTGTACCATTTAAAGTAAGATTTACAGGTATTACTGGGAACATACGGAGTGGGCCGTCAGCCAACTTAGTGGGCATCAGAGTAGCTCTGGCAACTTCCTCTGAGTCTACCAAGGTAGAATCCACTACAGTGCAACTGCACCCACTATCCCTAAGAGCTGGAGTATCTACTCCATTGATCAGCACACTGTCTTTAAAGTAGTGCTTGGTATTATCCGGAATCCTAGCATAAGCCTCTGCGACTTTAGGCTCCCAGGAACCCAGGGACACTAAAACTACCTCAGCCTCTATCCCGCTGGGAAATGAGTCTGAGGAGAAGGATGCTCCTGTAATCTCTTCTTCCTCGTAGGAGGAGAAGGCCAGATTAGCGGAGTGGACCCCCAAAGGTCTAACCTTACACCGGGGATCCCCCTTCGGTGGCCAGTTGCTCCACAAGCAAAACAAGATCCATTGGGTCTGTTTACATAGGGAGGCTTATTGTAACCAGAGTTTTGTCTCGGAGGCTGACCTCCACTACCCTGTGAGTTCTCTTGTGTCTTACCCTTACTTTTCTTTTTGTGGCCCTTATGAGAAGAAGATTTAGCAGATTCTCCACCCTCCATATCTTTGGACTTTTTCCCTTCCTCCTGCTTACCAGGATGAGTTTTGTCCTCATGGGACACTCGATGTGACACCCATAAGTCTGCTGCAATGGCCAGCTTCTTAGGATCTATCTCCTTCGAATCGGCCAAATGCTGCTTAAGCTCCGGGGAAGAAGATGCAAAAATGTGTTCCAGCATGACAAAATTTATCATGCCTTCGAAGGTAGAAACCTTATAACCTTCGACCCAGCCAGTTAAGTTTTTCAAGGATTCAGTGACATAAGATACCCAAGTACCACCTTCCTTTTTCTTATACTCTCTGAAACGTTTCAAATATTGGGCCGGAGTCTTCCCAAACTTTAAATTGAGAGTTTGCTTTAACATTGCGAAATCAGCTCGCTCAGCTTTCGACATTTCCATAATGGCACTACAGCCAGAATGGGGCAGTCTGCTGAGTAACCAAGCAATCTTATCAGCATTGTCAACTTGTTGAACTTCGCATGCATACTCAAACGCATTCAGCCAGTCCATAATGTCATTCCTTTCTTCATACACACTGAGCAGATCTTTCGGAAACCGTGGATGAGAGGAGGCCCCAGACCCATGTCCAGGACCCTTGGACCCATTTGCAAACTGAAGCTTGGCTAGTTCCAACTGGTGATCCCTGTCTTTTTGTTTTTCTGCCTGTTCGATTTTTAGTTTGGCTATGCTGAATTCAAGCTCCTGCTGCCTAAACCGCAGCTCTTGCTTCTTGAATTCAAGCATAGCCTCCCCATCAGCACTGGCAGAGGAAACATTAGACATCTCGTCGTCCCTGTCCTCGTGGTCGCGATGGATCAGTGCAGCGGCAGAACCGTCGGTTCTACCAGTGAGAGCAGCCCCACCACCTTCCGCACTGTCCTCAGAAGTTATAGCGTCAAGCTGCGCTTCTTGCCACGCCACGATTCTTTGGATCATTTCCAATTTCGTGCCTTGAGAGGAAACACCTCTCTCCGCACACATCTTTTTCAGTGTTTCTGATTTGGAAGCATTTAAAGTTAACAAGGTATTTGTTTCCATACTGTTAGATAGGACTATGGCCTTTTTAAAGTTATACTACAACAATTCACTACGTGTCCTGGTTGGAATAACCTGAAATGCCTTAGTTCGTGCGCAGCACTGGATACCTTCAGTCGTATCCCACCGCTGTACACCAATTTGTTAAGACGGATTTCTGAACTCTGTCCTGGTGGCGCAGAAGTTCAGAAGGCCAACCTAATTACTTGGAACAGGGTAACCTCTGGACGAGCCAGACCAATCAAGGTAGCGATCGCGGCGGTCAAGACTAGGTCTCAAGAGGGGTGGGGGTGACTGAAAGCCCGCAATGAGCACACAAAGCAAGATCACTTACAAACTACTCCAAACAGTTGTTATATAAAAAATATATACACATTTATTTTAAGGCCTTTAAAACAATGACCGTAGCGAGAAAATCACAATATCACAATATTAAACCAACACATACCATATCAACACAATATATATACAAATATGACAGTCGCAAGTGTTATATGCACGAAATGTGTAGTCCACCTAAAAGGGAAGGAAAACAGGCAGTGCGAAGTAATGCTTAGACCCAGTTCGCCTTCAGAGGCACCTAACTAGATGGAAGTCCGGGCCCTGCGAAGAGTGGAGCCTTGTGCTCAAAGTATCTGCACGCGCTGGTGCCAATGGGCAAAAGGAGAAGCTCTTCAAAGGAAGTCAGGCAGTTTAGTTTAGTGCACAAAGAAGAAGAACAAGTTCCGCGACTCAAGCGCAGCCTCCACAGTGGGCAGAAGCAGAGCGCGAGTACGGACACGGGTGCTGTTTTACACAGCGGGGAAAAGCAATGGGCTCCTGCAGGAGGGCGACCAGATCCTAGCTATGCTACTCACCATTCCCCGATGCAAGCAGACCCAGGCTTCTCCGCGTCAGTTTCAGCAGCTGGCAGGTTCAGAAGAGCAGGGAACGCCTCGTCGTCGTGTTGAGTAAAAAGACGTCCCAATCGAAGAAACCCGCACAGTTTGTTACCACAGCAGGGCAACGGGGCAGCCGTGTGTATTTGAGCCAAATGTACACTACTCACTTCAGACCTGGGAACGCCAATTGTACGAAGCGTGTGAGAGTGACAAGGACCCGAAATATTACACAACCTGGCGACGGTTAGAGAGCAAGACTCCCGGGTAAGCTGGTCAGTCAACTGGATGGCCCAGAGACGCTTCCGAAGGCTTACTGGCAGGAGATGGTGAAGATGCCGAGAATAGCTGTTCCCGCTATTCCAAGGGTCGAAGTACCAGTACAGGCCTTCTGGTTCGATCAAAGGTGAAAAGGGTTTCACAAGGCGACAGCAGTGCAGAGGAGAAGTCCTTCAGCGGGTCACCAGTGATTCCTCGGTTTAGCCTCTTGGTTGCAGGATACTTGGCTCCTGTATTCCTTCGTTCGTGAGAACTCAGGAGATCGACCTGGTAGTGGTGTTTCCAGCCCCCTCTTATCCACGGTTCCCTTCGCGCCAAAACGGAGGGGACCCAATGGGAGATCCGCTTATCAACACTCACACCATTCGTGGACCAATCACGGACCACGGTGGTCCCAGGCATTCACACCACCCTAGACTCTCTGGCACCTAGGATATGTATTGGGACCAGACATCCCAGCCCACACCCTGGAGGCACATACAAGACATGTAGAAGCCCGCGAAAGCATCTGTGTTTCGCAGGAAAGTACATGCCCAAATAAGGAAGGCCCCGGGTCGGCTCGACCTGGGGAAGGTGAAGGGAGCAAGACGGTCAGCGGACAGGACAAAGGAGCCTCGTGGTCCGGCCATTTTGGGAGCCAGGCCACCATTTTGGGTTAAGCGCGGAAAACGCGCTTAGAACGCCAAAAGGAGCTCAAAATACAAAGAAACGATCGCTGCCACCATTCCCGTCCCTGAATTACTTGCACCGATCAGATACAATCCTAAACGAGTATCTAGGGCCTGTAGAAGGCTAGAGACCCAAGAGAGCTGTAACTTAGCTTACAGTGCCCTCTTGTGTCATGTTGCACGAAAGCCGCAACATGATAAAAGAAACTACGGGAAACAGCGTTCCCCGGTACTGACTGTCTTAAGGGCATGTCAGTTTCCCCGTAAGAAAGGAGCGAAAGCCCAGAGGAGTGCGGCAGAAGGCTGCACTTCTCTGGCAAAGTCAAGAACAAGGTGAAAAACAACAGCAAAAAGTTTAGGGGTTGCCACATGGAAGGAACATTACCTACAATTACGAAATCTTTCCTAACAATATCCAACTCCTTCCCATTCCAATCCTGAGACCCTTCCGATAGCATGAAATGTGATATCTCAATGCTTCTAATATCAAAACTGAGACCCTCCCTATAGCATGAGATGTGATATCTAAGTCCTTCCCATTCCTATCCTGAGACCCTTCCGATAGCAGAGATGTGATATCTCAATACTTATACCAAACCTGAGACCCTTCCTATGGCATGAGATGTGATATCCAACTCCTTCCCATTCCAATCCTGAGACCCTTCCTATAGCATGAGATGTGATATCTCAATGCTTCTATCAAACCTGAGTCCCTTCCTTTAGCATGAGATGTGATATCCAACTCCTTCCCATTCCAATCCTGAGAGCCTTCCGATAGCATGAAATGTGATATCTCAATGCTTCTAATATCAAAACTGAGACCCTCCCTATAGCATGAGATGTGATATCTAAGTCCTTCCCATTCCTATCCTGAGACCCTTCCGATAGCAGAGATGTGATATCTCAATGCTTATACCAAACCTGAGACCCTTCCTATGGCATGAGATGTGATATCCAACTCCTTCCCATTCCAATCCTGAGACCCTTCCTATAGCATGAGATGTGATATCTCAATGCTTCTATCAAACCTGAGTCCCTTCCTATAGCATGAGATGTGATATCTCAAAGCTTCTAATACCAAACCTGGGACCCGTCCTATAACATGAGATATGATATCCAAACCATGCATCACCACCAAAACCATCAAAGGTGCACTCATCAATGCGAGATCTGTAGTCGCCCATGCCCTAGACATAGCCGACATTATCTCCATCAATGATCTCGACTTCATAGCTATTACAGAGACCTGGCTCCACCCAGCGTCTGGCCCCTCTCTATCACTTGCTATACCCAATGACTATACCATCTACCGTGCAGACAGACAAACAGCTAAAGGTGGTGGAGTAGCCATTATTGCAAAAATCTCCATCAACATAAGACACATACAAAACCAATCCCTGCCATCAGCGGAACTACTCACCCTCAAACTATCCACAACGCACACAAGCACAATCACCATCCACCTCATTTACAGACCGCCAGGCCCTATACTATCCTTTAATGACGACATAGCCCTTTTACTCTCTAACAATATCAAACCTAACTCTCGACTACTCATCCTAGGAGACTTTAATCTAGGTCTCAATGATGAGAAAGATGACAAAGCTAACACTGTCGCCAACACCATTTCAGAATTAGGACTCACCCACCATATCGCACAACCCACACACAACAAAGGCCGAATCCTTGACTGGATAGCTGACCTTAACTGCAACACCACCATCCTTTCCAACACTCCATGCGCTTGGACCGATCACCACCTCATTACCTTCACCATCAACAAAGGCACTCAAACACCAGGGCCTTCCCCCTATGCCCCACCCACACTCACAAGAAACAACAAAAATATCACAGTAGAGAAACTCCTCCCGTTACTCCAACCCATCATCGACTTCTCACCCACCATGACCAACCCTACTGAACTAGTAGAGTTATACAACACAACCATCCTTAAGGCCATTAACACCATAGCACCACTCAAGCTTCGGAAAGCCAAACCACGCGCACACCTCAATTCTTGGTTCACCCCCGAACTAAAAACACTCCGCAAATCCAAAAGACAAGCTGAATTAGCATGGAAACAGTCACCATCCACTATTAATAAGACATCTTACACACTGGCCTCGAACATCTATAAGTCAGCCATCATCCAGTCTAAAAAAAACATGTACAATGAAAGAATCTGCAACGCCAAATCCAATACCAAAGAGCTCTTCAATATCCTGAGAGAACTCGAATCACCTTCCCCCATTCCAGACACTTGCAACAAAGACATCCACTGGTGCACGAACATTCAGGAAGCACTCCTAGGCAAAATTGCCACGCTACAAGCCAAAATCCTGACAAAGAAAGAAAGCCTCACCCTCACTGATAACATCACCCCCTCTACACACACCTACACCACCCCCAAAATGATGACATTAACCTCTTTGAGTTTTCCACCATAACCATCAAAGAGGTTGAAGAAACAATCTACTCTCTTAAACCATCCAAATGCCAAGGTGACACTTGCCCGGCCCCAGTCATTAAAGATGCAGCCAAACAACTTGCTCCTTTCATCACTTCCCTCATCAATTCATCTTTCACATCCAACGTAGTGCCCAACAACCTCAAGGACTCCTGGGTTCTTCCTTTACTTAAGAAGCCCACCCTTGACCCAAATGTCCCCACCAACTACAGACCCATTACGACTGTACCCTTCCTACTAAAAATCCTTGACAGAGCTGCCTATCTCCAGATACAGAACCACCTTGAGAAAAATAACTTACTCGGACTCAGACAATCAGGATTCCGCCCCAAACACGGCACTGAGACCGCCCTGATTGACCTTAAGACACAGATGGACAACATTAAAGACAATGGCAAACTGGTCCTCCTTCTCCTTCTTGACTTATCGGCCGCCTTCGACCTGGTCAACCACGACATCCTCTGCAAACATCTATCCTCAGCAGCCAAATTCTCAGATAATGCCAACGCATGGATCCAATCCTTCCTTAACAACAGATCCATGAGAGTCTTCGCACCCACAGCCTCTGCCAACCCAGCCCCAGTCACTTGCGGTGTCCCCCAGGGCTCCTGCGTCTCCCCCACTCTATACAATGTGTTCACAAAAACCCCTCTTTGACATATTGGACCGCTTGGGTGTCATCTACACCAACTACGCAGATGACACCCAAATACCGATCCCTTTAACAGGCGACTACTCCACCGACCTCACTGCTCTCAACAACATTTACTCCATTATCCAAGAATGGATGGCCAAGCATGGCCTATGCCTCAATGACGACAAGACCGAGCTTCTTCTCCTAGGTTCCCAACCCAGACTTAATAAACTCGACAAACTCTATCAGGCATTCACTATAGACGGCAATAACATCATTGTCTCTAACAGCGCCAAAACCCTAGGAATCTACCTCGACTCCTCCCTCACACTGACAAGACAGATCAATTCCATCTCATCCGCCACTGCTTACACCTGTAAGCTCATCAATGCCAGCAGACCTTACCTCTCACCATCCAACTGCACCACCTTAGCCAGAGCGCTAGTCCTCTCCAAAGTCGACTACTGCAATGCCCTATACTTGGGCACCAGTCAGAAAAACATTAACAAACTACAAGTCGTACAAAACAACGCCTTGCGAGCAGCCCTGAACATACCTAAACATGAACACATTTCGGACGCCAGACGCTCCTGCCATTGGCTATCCATACCACAAAGAATTGAATATAAAACCATCTCACTCACACACAAATGCCTAGCTAACCAAGCACCCAGATACCTATCCGACAACCTCACTCACCACACCCCAGCGCGCCCTACCAGATCAGCTCAAACACACGGCTTAAATATCCCAAGATTTGAGCTCCAAAAAGCAGGTGGCTCTAGCTTCCCCGTGCTTGCCTCCAAACTCTGGAATTCACTTCCACTCGAGCTGAGATCAGAACCGTCCTTTCACAGATTTAGACACAACACCAAAACATGGCTTCTATCCAAAGAAACGTAAACTGCCTAGCCCTACCTTACTAGCATGCACCAAGACTGTAAATTTGTAAATATGTAAATCGGTCTGTACATTACCTCTAACTGCGTGATAATGTCCCAAATGTATTGCTCTCATCCACCTTGACCATGCTATACCATATATGTAACTATCTGTAATTGAAACTGATTGACAACTCCCTCAATCTCTGTTACTGGTCCCCTAAAACCATATTTTATCATATTGTACTGTTGTATTAATCTTGTTGTATTCATCTCAAGCGCCTGGATGCCCCAGGGCCAGGCGGCGCTATACAAATAATAAACTAAACTAAACTAAACTAAATCCTTCCCCTTCCAAAACTGAGACCCTTCCTTTAGCATGAGATGTGATATCCAAATCCTTCCCATTCCAATCCTGAAACCCTTCCTATAGCATGAGATGTGATATCTCAATGTTTCTAATAAAAAACCTGAGACCCTTCCTATAGCAAGAGATGTGATATCCAAATCCTTCCCATTCCAATACTGAGACCCTTCCTATAACATGAGATGTGATATCCAACTCCTTCCCATTCCAACCTGAGACCCTTCCTATAGCATGAGAAGGGATATCCAACTCCTTCCCATTCCAATCCTGAAACCCTTCCTATAGCATGAAATGTGATATCTCAATGTTTCTAATAAAAAACCTGAGACCCTTCCTATAGCAAGAGATGTGACATCCAAATCCTTCCCATTCCAATCCTGAGATCCTTCATATTGGATGAGATGTGATATCCAACTCCTTCCCATTCCAATCCTGAGACCCTTCCTATACCATGAGATGTGATATCTCAATGCTTCTACCAAAACTGAGACCCTTCCTTTAGCATGAGATGTGATATCCAACTCCTTCCCATTCCAATCCTGAGACCCTTCCTATAGCATGAGATGTGATATCTCAATGCCTCTAATACCAAACCTGAGATTCTTCCTATAACATGAGATGTGATACCTCAATGCTTCTAATACCAAACCTGAGACCCTCTCTTTAGCATGAGATGTGATATCCGACTCCTTCCCATTCCAATCCTGAGACCCTTCTGATAGCATGAGATGTGATATCTCAATGCCTCTAATACCAAACCTGAGATTCTTCCTATAACATGAGATGTGATATCTCAATGCTTCTAATACCAAACCTGAGACCCTCCCTTTAGCATGAGATGTGATATCCGACTCCTTCCCATTCCAATCCTGAGACCCTTCTGATAGCATGAGATGTGATATCTCAATGCCTATAATACCAAACCTGAGATCCTTCCGATAGCATGAGATGTGATATCTCAATGCTTCTAATACCAAACCTGAGCTCCTTCCTATAACATGAGATGTGATATCCAAATCCTTCCCCTTCCAAACCTGAGACCCTCCCTTTAGCATGAGATGTGATATCCAACTCCTTCCCATTCCAATCCTGAGACCCTTCCGATAGCAGAGATGTGATATCTCAATGCTTATACCAAACCTGAGACCCTTCCTATGGCATGAGATGTGGTATCCAACTCCTTCCGATTACAATCCTGAGACCCTTCCTATAGCATGAGATGTGATATCTCAATGCTTCTAATACCAAACCTGAGATCCTTCCTATAACATGAGATGTGATATCCAACTCCTTCCCATTCCAAACCTGAGACCCTTCCGATAGCATGAGATGTGATATCAAACTCCTTCCCATTCCAATCCTGAGATAGCTTGAGATGTGATATCCAACTCCTTCCCATTCCAATCCTGAGACCCTTCCTATACCATGAGATGTGATATCTCAATGCTTCTAATACCAAACCTGACACCCGTCCTAAAACATGACATGTGAGATCCAAATCCTTCCCCTTCCAAACCTGAGATCTTTCCTTTAGCATGAAATGTGATATCCAACTCCTTCCCATTCCAATCCTGAGACCCTTCCTATAGCATGATATGTGATATCACAATGCTTCTAATACCAAACCTGAGATCCTTCCTATAACATGAGATGTGTATCCAACTCCTTCCCATTCCAAACCTGAGACCCTTCCTATAGCATGAGATGTGATATCTTAATGCTTCTAAAACCAAACCTGAGAACCATCCAATAACATAGATGAAATCCAAATCCTTCCCATTCCAATCCTGAGACCCTTCCTATACCATGAGATGTGATATCTCAATGCTTCTAATACCAAACCTAAGACCCGTCCTAAAACATGAGATGTGAGATCCAAATCCTTCCCCTTCCAAACCTGAGACCCTTCCTATAGCTTGAGATGTGATATCAAACTCCTTCCCATTCCAATCCTGAGATAGCTTGAGATGTGATATCCAACTCCTTCCCATTCCAATCCTGAGACCCTTCCGATAGCATGAAATGTGATATCTCAATGCTTCTAATATCAAAACTGAGACCCTCCCTATAGCATGAGATGTGATATCTAAATCCTTCCCATTCCTATCCTGAGACCCTTCCGATAGCAGAGATGTGATATCTCAATGCTTATACCAAACCTGAGACCCTTCCTATGGCATGAGGTGTGATATCCAACTCCTTCCCATTCCAATCCTGAGACCCTTCCTATAGCATGAGATGTGATATCTCAATGCTTCTATCAAACCTGAGTCCCTTCCTTTAGCATGAGATGTGATATCCAACTCCTTCCCATTCCAATCCTGAGACCCTTCCTATAGCATGAGATGTGATATCTCAAAGCTTCTAATACCAAACCTGGGACCCGTCCTATAACATGAGATATCATATCCAAATCCTTCCCCTTCCAAACCTGAGACCCTTCCTTTAGCATGAGATGTGATATCCAAATCCTTCCCATTCCAATCCTGAAACCCTTCCTATAGCATGAGATGTGATATTTCAATGTTTCTAATAAAAAACCTGAGACCCTTCCAATAGCAAGAGATGTGATATCCAAATCCTTACCATTTCAATACTGAGACCCTTCCTATAACATGAGATGTGATATCCAACTCCTTCCCATTCCAATCCTGAAACCCTTCCTATAGCATGAGATGTGATATCTCAATGTTTCTAATAAAAAACCTGAGACCCTTCCTATAGCAAGAGATGTGACATCCAAATCCTTCCCATTCCAATCCTGAGATCCTTCCTATTGGATGAGATGTGATATCCAACTCCTTCCCATTCCAATCCTGAGACCCTTCCTATACCATGAGATGTGATATCTCAATGCTTCTACCAAAACTGAGACCCTTCCTTTAGCATGAGATGTGATATCCAACTCCTTCCCATTCCAATCCTGAGACCCTTCCTATAGCATAAGATGTGATATCTCAATGCCTCTAATACCAAACCTGAGATTCTTCCTATAACATGAGATGTGATACCTCAATGCTTCTAATACCAAACCTGAGACCCTCCCTTTAGCATGAGATGTGATATCCGACTCCTTCCCATTCCAATCCTGAGACCCTTCTGATAGCATGAGATGTGATATCTCAATGCCTCTAATACCAAACCTGAGATTCTTCCTATAACATGAGATGTGATATCTCAATGCTTCTAATACCAAACCTGAGACCCTCCCTTTAGCATGAGATGTGATATCCGACTCCTTCCCATTCCAATCCTGAGACCCTTCTGATAGCATGAGATGTGATATCTCAATGCCTATAATACCAAACCTGAGATCCTTCCGATAGCATGAGATGTGATATCTCAATGCTTCTAATACCAAACCTGAGCTCCTTCCTATAACATGAGATGTGATATCCAAATCCTTCCCCTTCCAAACCTGAGACCCTCCCTTTAGCATGAGATGTGATATCCAACTCCTTCCCATTCCAATCCTGAGACCCTTCCGATAGCAGAGATGTGATATCTCAATGCTTATACCAAACCAGAGACCCTTCCTATGGCAGGAGATGTCAAATACAACTCCTTCCGATTCCAATGCTGAGACCCTTCCTATAGCATGAGATGGGATATCTCAATGCTTATACCAAACCTGAGACCCTTCCTATAGCATGAGATGTGGTATCCAACTCCTTCCGATTCCAATCCTGAGACCCTTCCTATAGCATGAGATGTGATATCTCAATGCTTCTAATACCAAACCTGAGATCCTTCCTATAACATGAGATGTGATATCCAACTCCTTCCCATTCCAAACCTGAGACCCTTCCGATAGCATGAGATGTGATATCAAACTCCTTCCCATTCCAATCCTGAGATAGCTTGAGATGTGATATCCAACTCCTTCCCATTCCAATCCTGAGACCCTTCCTATACCATGAGATGTGATATCTCAATGCTTCTAATACCAAACCTGACACCCGTCCTAAAACATGACATGTGAGATCCAAATCCTTCCCCTTCCAAACCTGAGATCTTTCCTTTAGCATGAAATGTGATATCCAACTCCTTCCATTTCCAATCCTGAGACCCTTCCTATAGCATGATATGTGATATCACAATGCTTCTAATACCAAACCTGAGATCCTTCCTATAACATGAGATGTGTATCCAACTCCTTCCCATTCCAAACCTGAGACCCTTCCTATAGCATGAGATGTGATATCTGAATGCTTCTAATATCAAAACTGAGACCCTCCCTATAGCATGAGATGTGATATCTAAGTCCTTCCCATTTCTATCCTGAGACCCTTACGATAGCAGCGATGTGATATCTCAATGCTTATACCAAACCTGAGACCCTTCCTATGGCATGAGATGTGATATCCAACTCCTTCCCATTCCAATCCTGAGACCCTTCCTATAGCATGAGATGTGATATCTCAATGCTTCTATCAAACCTGAGTCCCTTCCTTTAGCATGAGATGTGATATCCAACTCCTTCCCATTCCAATCCTGAGACCCTTCCTATAGCATGAGATGTGATATCTCAAAGCTTCTAATACCAAACCTGGGACCCGTCCTATAACATGAGATATCATATCCAAATCCTTCCCCTTCCAAACCTGAGACCCTTCCTTTAGCATGAGATGTGATATCCAAATCCTTCCCATTCCAATCCTGAAACCCTTCCTATAGCATGAGATGTGATATTTCAATGTTTCTAATAAAAAACCTGAGACCCTTCCAATAGCAAGAGATGTGATATCCAAATCCTTACCATTTCAATACTGAGACCCTTCCTATAACATGAGATGTGATATCCAACTCCTTCCCATTCCAACCTGAGACCCTTCCTATAGCATAAGAAGGGATATCCAACTCCTTCCCATTCCAATCCTGAAACCCTTCCTATAGCATGAGATGTGATATCTCAATGTTTCTAATAAAAAACCTGAGACCCTTCCTATAGCAAGAGATGTGACATCCAAATCCTTCCCATTCCAATCCTGAGATCCTTCCTATTGGATGAGATGTGATATCCAACTCCTTCGCATTCCAATCCTGAGACCCTTCCGATAGCATGAGATATGATATCTCAATGCCTCTAATACCAAACCTGAGATTCTTCCTACAACATGAGATGTGATATCTCAATGCTTCTAATACCAAACCTGAGACCCTCCCTTTAGCATGAGATGTGATATCCGACTCCTTCCCATTCCAATCCTGAGACCCTTCTGATAGCATGAGATATGATATCTCAATGCCTCTAATACCAAACCTGAGATTCTTCCTATAAAATGAGATGTGATATCTCAATGCTTCTAATACCAAACCTGAGACCCTCCCTTTAGCATGAGATGTGATATCCGACTCCTTCCCATTCCAATCCCGAGACCCTTCTGATAGCATGAGATGTGATATCTCAATGCCTCTAATACCAAACCTGAGATCCTTCCGATAGCATGAGATGTGATATCTCAATGCTTCTAATACCAAACCTGAGATCCTTCCTATAACATGAGATGTGATATCCAAATCCTTCCCCTTCCAAACCTGAGACCCTCCCTTTAGCATGAGATGTGATATCCAACTCCTTCCCATTCCAATCCTGAGATCCTTCTGATAGCATGAGATGTGATATCTCAATGCCTCTAATACCAAACCTGATATCCTACCTCTAACATGAAATGTGATATCCAACTCCTTCCCCTTCCAAACCTGAGAGCCTTCCTATAGCATGAGATGTGATATCCAAGTCCTTCCCATTCCAATCCTGAGACCCTTCATATAACATGAGATGTGATATCCAACTCCTTCCCATTCCAACCTGAGACCCTTCCTATAGCATGAGATGGGATATCCAACTCCTTCCAAATCCAATCCTGATACCCTTCCGATAGCATGAGATGTGATATCCCAATGCTTCTACAAAACCTGAGACCCGTACATGGCATGAGATGTGATATCAAACTCCTTCCCATTCCAATCCTGAGACCCTTCCTATAGCTTGAGATGTGATATCCAACTCCTTCCCATTCCAATTCTGAGACCCTTCCTATAGCATGAGATGTGATATCTCAATGCTTCTAATACCAAACCTGAGACCCTTCCTATAACATGAGATGTGATATCCAAGTCCTTCCCATTCCAATCCTGAGACCCTTCCTATAGCATGAGATGTGATATCTCAATGCTTCTAATACCAAACCTGAGACCCTTCCTATAACATGAGATGTGATATCCAAGTCCTTCCCATTCCAATCCTGAGACCCTTCCTATAGCTTGAGATGTGATATCCAACTCCTTCCCATTCCAATTCTGAGACCCGTCCTATACCATGAGATGTGATATCTCAATGCTTCTAATACCAAACCTGAGACCCTTCCTATAACGAGATGGGATATCCAACTCCTTCCCATTCCAATCCTGAGACCCTTCCGATAGCAGAGATGAGATATCTCAATGCTTATACCAAACCTGAGACCCTTCCTATGGCATGAGATGTCATATACAACTCCTTCCGATTCCAAACCTGAGACCCTTCCTATAGCATGAGATGGGATATCTCAATGCTTATACCAAACCTGAGACCCTAGCTATAGCATGAGATGTGATATCCAACTCCTTCCCATTCCAATCCTGAGACCCTTCCTATAGCTTGAGATATGATATCCAACTCCTTCCCATTCCAATCCTGAGACCCTTCCTATAGCTTGAGATGTGATATCCAACTCCATCCCATTCCAATCCTGAGACCCTTCCTATAGCATGAGATGTGATATCTCAATGCTTCTAATACCAAACCTGAGATCCTTCCTATAACATGACATGTGATATCCAAATCCTTCCACTTCCAAACCTGAGACCCTCCCTTTAGCATGAGATGTGATATCCGACTCCTTCCCATTCCAATCCTGAGACCCTTCTGATTACTTTATCATGAGATGTGATATCCAACTCCTTCCCATTCCAATCCTGAGACCCTTCCTATAGCATGAGATGTGATATCTCAATGCTTCTAATACCAAACCTGAGACCCTTCCTATAACATGAGATGTGATATCCAAGTCCTTCCCATTCCAATCCTGAGACCCTTCCTATAGCTTGAGATGTGATATCCAACTCCTTCCCATTCCAATTCTGAGACCCGTCCTATACCATGAGATGTGATATCTCAATGCTTCTAATACCAAACCTGAGACCCTTCCTATAACATGAGATGTGATATCCAAGTCCTTCCCATTCCAATCCTGAGACCCTTCCTATAGCTGAGATGTGATATCCAACTCCTTCCCATTCCAATTCTGAGACCCGTCCTATACCATGAGATGTGATATCTCAATGCTTCTAATACCAAACCTGAGACCCTTCCTATAACGAGATGGGATATCCAACTCCTTCCCATTCCAATCCTGAGACCCTTCCGATAGCAGAGATGTGATATCTCAATGCTTATACCAAACCTGAGACCCTTCCTATGGCATGAGATGTCAAATACAACTCCTTCCCATTCCAATCCTGAGACCCTTCCTATAGCATGAGATGTGATATCTCAATGCTTCTAATACCAAACCTGAGATCCTTCCTATAACATGACATGTGATATCCAAATCCTTCCACTTCCAAACCTGAGACCCTCCCTTTAGCATGAGATGTGATATCCGACTCCTTCCCATTCCAATCCTGAGACCCTTCTGATTACTTTATCATGAGATGTGATATCCAACTCCTTCCCATTCCAATCCTGAGACCCTTCCTATAGCATGAGATGTGATATCTCAATGCTTCTAATACCAAACCTGAGACCCTTCCTATAACATGAGATGTGATATCCAAGTCCTTCCCATTCCAATCCTGAGACCCTTCCTATAGCTTGAGATGTGATATCCAACTCCTTCCCATTCCAATTCTGAGACCCATCCTATACCATGAGATGTGATATCTCAATGCTTCTAATACCAAACCTGAGACCCTTCCTATAACGAGATGGGATATCCAACTCCTTCCCATTCCAATCCTGAGACCCTTCCGATAGCAGAGATGTGATATCTCAATGCTTATACCAAACCTGAGACCCTTCCTATGGCATGAGATGTCATATACAACTCCTTCCGATTCCAAACCTGAGACCCTTCCTATAGAATGAGATGGGATATCTCAATGCTTATACCAAACCTGAGACCCTAGCTATAGCATGAGATGTGATATCCAACTCCTTCCCATTCCAATCCTGAGACCCTTCCTATAGCTTGAGATGTGATATCCAACTCCTTCCCATTCCAATCCTGAGACCCTTCCTATAGCTTGAGATGTGATATCCAACTCCTTCCCATTCCAATCCTGAGACCCTTCCTATAGCATGAGATGTGATATCTCAATGCTTCTAATACCAAACCTGAGATCCTTCCTATAACATGACATGTGATATCCAAATCCTTCCACTTCCAAACCTGAGACCCTCCCTTTAGCATGAGATGTGATATCCGACTCCTTCCCATTCCAATCCTGAGATCCTTCTGATTACTTTATCATGAGATGTGATATCCAACTCCTTCCCATTCCAATCCTGAGACCCTTCCGATATCATGAGATTTGTTATCTCAATGCTTCTAATATCAAACTTGACACCCTCCCTATAGCATGAGATGTGATATCCAAGTCCTTCCCATTCCAATCCTGAGACCCTTCCTATAGCATGATATGTGATATCTCAATGCTTCTAATACCAAACCTGAGACCCTTCCTATAACATGAGATGGGATATCCAACTCCTTCCCATTCCAATCCTGAGACCCTTCCGATAGCAGAGATGTGATATCTCAATGCTTATACCAAACCTGAGACCCTTCCAATAGCATGAGATGTGATGTCTCAATGCTTCTAATACAAAACCTGAGGCCCTTCCTATAGCAAGTGATGTGATATCCAACTCCTTCCCATTCCAATCCTGAGACCCTTCCGATAGCAGAGATGTGATATCTCAATGCTTATACCAAACCTGAGACCCTTCCTTTAGCATGAGATGTGATATCCAAATATCACTTCTCATGCTATAGGAAGTGTCTCAGGATTGGAATGGGAAGGAGTTGGATATCACATCTCATGTTATAGGAAGGATCTCAGGTTTGGTATTAGAAGCATTGAGACATCACATCTCATGCTATAGGAAGGGTATCAGGATTGGTATAAGCATTGAGATATCACATCTCTGCTATCGGAAGGGTCTCAGGATTGGAATGGGAAGGAGTTGGATATCCCATCTCGTTATAGGAGGGGTCTCAGGTTCGGTATTAGAAGCATTGAGATATCACATCTCATGGTATAGGAGGGGTCTCAGGTTTGGTATTAGAAGCATTGAGATATCACATCTCATGCTATAGGAAGGGTCTAAGGATTGGAATGGGAAGGACTTGGATATCACATCTCATGTTATACGAAGGGTCTCAGGTTTGGTATTAGAAGCATTGAGATATCACATCTCATGCTATAGGAAGGGTCTCAGAATTGGAATGGGAAGGAGCTGGATATCACATCTCATGCTAAAGGAAGGGTCTCAGGTTTGGAACGGGAAGGAGTTGGATATCACATCTCATGTTATAGGAAGGGTCTCAGGTGTGGTATAAGCATTCAGATATCACATCTCTGCTATCGGAAGTGTCTCAGGATTGGAATGGGAAGGAGTTGGATATCCCATCTCATGCTATAGGAAGGGTCTCAGGATTGGAATGGGAAGGAGTTTGATATCACATCTCATGCCATGTATGGGTCTCAGGTTTTGTAGAAGCATTGGGATATCACATCTCATGCTATCGGAAGGGTATCAGGATTGGATTTGGAAGGAGTTGGATATCACATCTCATGCTATCGGAAGGGTATCAGGATTGGATTTGGAAGGAGTTGGATATCCCATCTCATGCTATAGGAAGGGTCTCAGTTGGAATGGGAAGGAGTTGGATATCACATCTCATGCTATAGGAAGGCTCTCAGGTTTGGAAGGGGAAGGAGTTGGATATCACATTTCATGTTAGAGGTAGGATCTCAGGTTTGGTATTAGAGGCATTGAGATATCACATCTCATGCTATCAGAAGGATCTCAGGATTGGAATGGGAAGGAGTTGGATATCACATCTCATGCTAAAGGGACGGTCTCAGGTTTGGAAGGGGAAGGATTGGGATATCACATCTCATGTTATGGGAAGGATCTCAGGTTTGATGCTAGAAGCATTGATATATCACATCTCATGCTATCAGAAGGGTCTCAGGATTGGAATGGGAAGGAGTCGGATATCACATCTCATGCTAAAGGGAGGGTCTCAGGTTTGGTATTAGAAGCATTGAGATATCACATCTCATGTTATAGGAAGAATCTCAGGATTGGTATTAGAGGCATTGAGATATCACATCTCATGCTATCAGAAGGGTCTCAGGATTGGAATGGGAAGGAGTCAGATATCACATCTCATGCTAAAGGGAGGGTCTCAGGTTTGGTATTAGAAGCATTGAGATATCACATCTCATGTTATAGGAAGAATCTCAGGTTTGGTATTAGAGGCATTGAGATATCACATCTCATGCTATAGGACGGGTCTCAGAATTGGAATGGGAAGGAGTTGGATATCACATCTCAAGCTATAAGAAGGGTCTCAGGATTGGAATGGGAAGGACTTGGATATCACATCTCATGTTATAGGAAGGGTCTCAGGTTTGGTATTAGAAGCATTGAGATATCACATCTCATGCTATAGGAAGGGTCTCAGGATTGGAATGCGAAGGACTTGGATATCACATCTCATGTTATAGGAAGGGTCTCAGGTTTGGTATTAGAAGCATTGAGATATCACATCTCATGCTATAGGAAGGGTCTCAGGATTGGAATGGGAAGGACTTGGATATCACATCTCATGATAAAGGAAGGGTCTAAGGTTTGGAAGGGGAAGGATTTGGATATCACATCTCATGTTATGGGACCGGTCTCAGGTTTGGTATTAGAAGCATTGAGATATCAAGTCTCATTGTATAGGACGGGTCTCAGAATTGGAATGGGAAGGAGTTGGATATCACATCTCATGCCATGTATGGGTCTCAGGTTTTGTAGAAGCATTGAGATATCACATCTCATGCTATCGGAAGGGTATCAGGATTGGATTTGGAAGAAGTTGGATATCCCATCTCATGCTATAGGAAGGGTCTCAGGTTGGAATGGGAAGGAGTTGGATATCACTTCTCATGTTATAGGAAGGGTCTCAGGATTGGAATGGGAAGGACTTGGATATCACATCTCATGCTATAGGAAGGCTCTCAGGTTTGGAAGGGGAAGGAGTTGGATATCACATTTAATGTTAGAGGTAGGATCTCAGGTTTGGTATTAGAGGCATTGAGATATCACATCTCATGCTATCAGAAGGGTCTCAGGATTGGAATGGGAAGGAGTTGGATATCACATCTCATGCTAAAGGGAGGGTCTCAGCTTTGGAAGGGGAAGGATTTGGAGATCACATCTCATGTTATAGGAAGGATCTCAGGTTTGGTATTAGAAGCATTGAGATATCACATCTCATGCTATCGGAAGGATCTCAGGTTTGGTATTAGAGGCATTGAGATATCACATCTCATGCTATCAGAAGGGTCTCAGGATTGGAATGGGAAGGAGTCGGATATCACATCTCATGCTAAAGGGAGGGTCTCAGGTTTGGAAGTGGAAGGATTTGGATATCACATCTCATGTTATAGGAAGGATCTCAGGTTTGGTATTAGAAGCATTGAGATATCACAACTCATGCTATAGGAAGGGTCTCAGGATTGGAATGGGAAGGAGTTGGATATCACATATCAAGCTATAGGAAGGGTCTCAGGATTGGAATGGGAAGTAGTTGGATATCACATCTCAAGCTATAGGAAGGGTCTCAGGATTGGAATGGGAAGGAGTTGGATATCACATCTCATGCTATAGGAAGGGTCTCAGGTTTGGTATAATCATTGAGATATCCCATCTCATGCTATAGGAAGGGTCTCAGCTTTGGAATCGGATGGAGTTGTATATGACATCTCATGCCATAGGAAGGGTCTCAGGTTTGGTATAAGCATTGAGATATCACATCTCTGCTATCAGAAGGGTCTCAGGATTGGAATGGGAAGGAGTTGGATATCCCATCTCGTTATAGGAAGGGTCTCAGGTTTGGTATTAGAAGCATTGAGATATCATATCTCATGGTATAGGACGGGTCTCAGAATTGGAATGGGAAGGAGTTGGATATCACATCTCAAGCTATAGGAAGGGTCTCAGGATTGGAATGGGAAGGACTTGGATATCACATCTCATGATATAGGAAGGGTCTCAGGTTTGGTATTAGAAGCATTGAGATATCACATCTCATGCTATAGGAAGGGTCTCAGGATTGGAATGGGAAGGACTTGGATATCACATCTCATGTTATAGGAAGGGTCTCAGGTTTGGTATTAGAAGCATTGAGATATCACATCTCATGCTATAGGAAGGGTCTCAGGATTGGAATGGGAAGGACTTGGATATCACATCTCATGCTATAGGAAGGGTCTCAGAATTGGAATGGGAAGGAGTTGGATATCACATCTCAAGCTATAGGAAGGGTCTCAGGTTTGTTATTAGAAACATTGAGATATCACATCTCATGCTATAGGAAGGGTTTCAGGATTGGAATGGGAAGGATTTGTATATCACATCTCATGCTAAAGGAAGGGTCTCAGGTTTGGAAGGGGAAGGATTTGGATATCATATCTCATGTTATAGGACGGGTCCCAGGTTTGGTATTAGAAGCATTGAGATATCACATCTCATGGTATAGGAAGGGTCTCAGGATTGGAATGGGAAGGAGTTGGATATCCCTTCTCATGCTATAGGAAGGGTCTCAGGTTGGAATGGGAAGGAGTTGGATATCACATCTCATGTTATAGGAAGGGTCTCAGGATTGGAATGGGAAGGATTTGGATATCACATCTCTTGCTATAGGAAGGGTCTCAGGTTTTTTATTAGAAACATTGAGATATCACATCTCATGCTATAGGAAGGGTTTCAGGATTGGAATGGGAAGGATTTGGATATCACATCTCATGCTAAAGGAAGGGTCTCAGGTTTGGAAGGGGAAGGATTTGGATATCATATCTCATGTTATAGGACGGGTCCCAGGTTTGGTATTAGAAGCTTTGAGATATCACATCTCATGCTATAGGAAGGGTCTCAGAATTGGAATGGGAAGGACTTGGATATCACATCTCATGTTATAGGAAGGGTCTCAGGTTTGGTATTAGAAGCATTGAGATATCACATCTCATGATATAGGAAGGGTCTCAGAATTGG
This sequence comes from Ambystoma mexicanum, assembly GCF_040938575.1. Taxonomy (NCBI): domain Eukaryota; kingdom Metazoa; phylum Chordata; class Amphibia; order Caudata; family Ambystomatidae; genus Ambystoma; species Ambystoma mexicanum. The sequence continues at coordinate 1,143,589,418 of NC_090934.1, forward strand.
TATTAGAAGCATTGAGATATCACATCTCATGTTATAGGAAGAATCTCAGGATTGGTATTAGAGGCATTGAGATATCACATCTCATGCTATCAGAAGGGTCTCAGGATTGGAATGGGAAGGAGTCAGATATCACATCTCATGCTAAAGGGAGGGTCTCAGGTTTGGTATTAGAAGCATTGAGATATCACATCTCATGTTATAGGAAGAATCTCAGGTTTGGTATTAGAGGCATTGAGATATCACATCTCATGCTATAGGACGGGTCTCAGAATTGGAATGGGAAGGAGTTGGATATCACATCTCAAGCTATAAGAAGGGTCTCAGGATTGGAATGGGAAGGACTTGGATATCACATCTCATGTTATAGGAAGGGTCTCAGGTTTGGTATTAGAAGCATTGAGATATCACATCTCATGCTATAGGAAGGGTCTCAGGATTGGAATGCGAAGGACTTGGATATCACATCTCATGTTATAGGAAGGGTCTCAGGTTTGGTATTAGAAGCATTGAGATATCACATCTCATGCTATAGGAAGGGTCTCAGGATTGGAATGGGAAGGACTTGGATATCACATCTCATGATAAAGGAAGGGTCTAAGGTTTGGAAGGGGAAGGATTTGGATATCACATCTCATGTTATGGGACCGGTCTCAGGTTTGGTATTAGAAGCATTGAGATATCAAGTCTCATTGTATAGGACGGGTCTCAGAATTGGAATGGGAAGGAGTTGGATATCACATCTCATGCCATGTATGGGTCTCAGGTTTTGTAGAAGCATTGAGATATCACATCTCATGCTATCGGAAGGGTATCAGGATTGGATTTGGAAGAAGTTGGATATCCCATCTCATGCTATAGGAAGGGTCTCAGGTTGGAATGGGAAGGAGTTGGATATCACTTCTCATGTTATAGGAAGGGTCTCAGGATTGGAATGGGAAGGACTTGGATATCACATCTCATGCTATAGGAAGGCTCTCAGGTTTGGAAGGGGAAGGAGTTGGATATCACATTTAATGTTAGAGGTAGGATCTCAGGTTTGGTATTAGAGGCATTGAGATATCACATCTCATGCTATCAGAAGGGTCTCAGGATTGGAATGGGAAGGAGTTGGATATCACATCTCATGCTAAAGGGAGGGTCTCAGCTTTGGAAGGGGAAGGATTTGGAGATCACATCTCATGTTATAGGAAGGATCTCAGGTTTGGTATTAGAAGCATTGAGATATCACATCTCATGCTATCGGAAGGATCTCAGGTTTGGTATTAGAGGCATTGAGATATCACATCTCATGCTATCAGAAGGGTCTCAGGATTGGAATGGGAAGGAGTCGGATATCACATCTCATGCTAAAGGGAGGGTCTCAGGTTTGGAAGTGGAAGGATTTGGATATCACATCTCATGTTATAGGAAGGATCTCAGGTTTGGTATTAGAAGCATTGAGATATCACAACTCATGCTATAGGAAGGGTCTCAGGATTGGAATGGGAAGGAGTTGGATATCACATATCAAGCTATAGGAAGGGTCTCAGGATTGGAATGGGAAGTAGTTGGATATCACATCTCAAGCTATAGGAAGGGTCTCAGGATTGGAATGGGAAGGAGTTGGATATCACATCTCATGCTATAGGAAGGGTCTCAGGTTTGGTATAATCATTGAGATATCCCATCTCATGCTATAGGAAGGGTCTCAGGTTTGGAATCGGATGGAGTTGTATATGACATCTCATGCCATAGGAAGGGTCTCAGGTTTGGTATAAGCATTGAGATATCACATCTCTGCTATCAGAAGGGTCTCAGGATTGGAATGGGAAGGAGTTGGATATCCCATCTCGTTATAGGAAGGGTCTCAGGTTTGGTATTAGAAGCATTGAGATATCATATCTCATGGTATAGGACGGGTCTCAGAATTGGAATGGGAAGGAGTTGGATATCACATCTCAAGCTATAGGAAGGGTCTCAGGATTGGAATGGGAAGGACTTGGATATCACATCTCATGATATAGGAAGGGTCTCAGGTTTGGTATTAGAAGCATTGAGATATCACATCTCATGCTATAGGAAGGGTCTCAGGATTGGAATGGGAAGGACTTGGATATCACATCTCATGTTATAGGAAGGGTCTCAGGTTTGGTATTAGAAGCATTGAGATATCACATCTCATGCTATAGGAAGGGTCTCAGGATTGGAATGGGAAGGACTTGGATATCACATCTCATGCTATAGGGAGGGTCTCAAGTTTGATATTAGAAGCATTGAGATAAAAAATCTCATGATATCGGAAGGGTGTCAGGATTGGAATGGGAAGGAGTTGGAAATTACATCTCATGATAAAGGAAGGGTCTAAGGTTTGGAAGGGGAAGGATTTGGATATCACATCTCATGTTATAGGACGGGTCTCAGGTTTGGTATTAGAAGCATTGAGATATCAAGTCTCATGGTATAGGAAGGGTCTCAGAATTGGAATGGGAAGGAGTTGGATATTGCATCTCAAGCTATAGGAAGGGTCTCAGGATTGGAATGGGAAGGAGTTTGATATCACATCTCATGCCATAGTATGGGTCTCAGGTTTGGTATAAGCATTGAGATATCACATCTCTGCTATCGGAAGGGTCTCAGGATTGGAATGGGAAGGAGTTGGATATCCCATCTCATGTTATAGGAAGGGTCTCAGGTTTGGAATTAGAAGCATTGAGATATCACATCTCATGCTATAGGAAGGGTCTCAGGATTGGAATGGGAAGGACTTGGATGTCAGATCTCATGCTATAGGGAGGGTCTCAAGTTTGATATTAGAAGCATTGAGATAACAAATCTCATGATATCGGAAGGGTGTCAGGATTGGAATGGGTAGGAGTTGGAAATTACATCTCATGATAAAGGAAGGGTCTAAGGTTTGGAAGGGGAAGGATTTGGATATCACATCTCATGTTATAGGACGGGTCTCAGGTTTGGTATTAGAAGCATTGAGATATCAAGTCTCATGGTATAGGAAGGGTCTCAGAATTGGAATGGGAAGGAGTTGGATATCGCATCTCAAGCTATAGGAAGGGTCTCAGGATTGGAATGGGAAGGAGTTTGATATCACATCTCATGCCATAGTATGGGTCTCAGGTTTGGTAGAAGCATTGGGATATCACATCTCATGCTATCGGAAGGGTATCAGGATTGGATTTGGAAGGAGTTGGATATCCCATCTCATGCTATAGGAAGGGTCTCAGGTTGGAATGGGAAGGAGTTGGATATCACATCTCATGTTATAGGAAGGGTCTCTGGATTGGAATGGGAAGGAGTTGAATATCCCATCTCATGTTATAGGACGGGTCTCTGGTTTGGTATAAGCATTGAGATATCACATCTCATGCTATAGGAAGGGTCTCAGGATTGGAATGGGAAGGATTTGGATATCACATCTCATTCCTATAGGAAGGGTCTCAGGTTTGGTATACGCATGGAGATATCACATCTCATGCTATAGGAAGGGTCTCGGGTTTGGTGTAAGCATGGAGATATCACTTCTCATGCTATAGGAAGGGTCTCAGGATTGGAATGGGAAGGAGTTGGATATCACATCTCATGTTATAGGAAGGATCTCAGGTTTGGTATTAGAAGCATTGAGACATCACATCTCATGCTATGGGAAGGGTCTCAGGATTAGAATGGGAAGGACTTGGATATCCCATCTCATGTTATAGGAAGGGTCTCAGGTTTGGTATTAGAAGCATTGAGATATCACATCTCATGCTATGGGAAGGGTCTCAGGATTGGAATGGGAAGGACTTGGATGTCAGATCTCATGCTATAGGGAGGGTCTCAAGTTTGATATTAGAAGCATTGAGATAACAAATCTCATGATATCGGAAGGGTGTCAGGATTGGAATGGGAAGGAGTTGGATATCACATCTCAAGCTATAGGAAGGGTCTCAGGATTGGAATGGGAAGGAGTTTGATATCACATCTCATGCCATAGTATGGGTCTCAGGTTTGGTAGAAGCATTGGGATATCACATCTCATGCTATTGGAAGGGTATTAGGATTGGATTTGGAAGGAGTTGGATATCCCATCTCATGCTATAGGAAGGGTCTCAGGTTGGAATGGGAAGGAGTTGAATATCACATCTCATGTTATAGGAAGGGTCTCAGGATTGGAATGGGAAGGACGTGGATATCATATCTCATGCTATAGGAAGGCTCTCAGGTTTGGAAGGGGAAGGAGTTGGATATCACATCTCAAGCTATAGGAAGGGTCTCAGGTTTGGTATAAGCATTGAGATATCACATCTCATGCTATAGGAAGGGTCTCAGGATTGGAATGGGAAGGAGTTGGATATCACATCTCATGTTATAGGAAAGATATCAGGTTTGGTATTAGAAGCATTGAGACATCACATCTCATGTTATAGGAAGGGTCTCAGGATTGGAATGGGAAGAAGTTGGATATCACATCTCATGCTATAGGAAGGGTCTCAGGTTTGGTATAAGCATTGAGATATCACATCTCATGCTATAGGAAGGGTCTCAGGATTGGAATGGGAAGGAGTTGTATATGACATCTCAAGCTATAGGAAGGGTCTCAGGTTTGGTATAAGCATTGAGATATCACATCTCATGCTATAGGAAGGGTCTCAGGATTGGAATGGGAAGGAGTTGGATAGCACATCTCATGTTAGAGGAAGGATCTCAGGTTTGGTATTAGAGGCATTGAGATATCACATCTCATGCTATAGGAAGGTTCTCAGGATTGGAATGGGAAGGAGTTGGATATCACATCTCAAGCTATAGGAAGGGTCTCAGGTTTGGTATAAGCTTTGAGATATCACATCTCATGCTATAGGAAGGGTCTCAGGATTGGAATGGGAAGGAGTTGGATATCACATCTCATGTTATAGGAAAGATATCAGGTTTGGTATTAGAAGCATTGAGACATCACATCTCATGTTATAGGAAGGGTCTCAGGATTGGAATGGGAAGAAGTTGGATATCACATCTCATGCTATAGGAAGGGTCTCAGGTTTGGTATAAGCATTGAGATATCACATCTCATGCTATAGGAAGGGTCTCAGGATTGGAATGGGAAGGAGTTGTATATGACATCTCATGCCATAGGAAGGGTCTCAGGTTTGGTATAAGCATTGAGATATCACATCTCATGCTATAGGAAGTGTCTCAGGATTGGAATTGAAAGGAGTTGGATATCCCATCTCATGTTATAGGACGGGTCTCAGGTTTGTTATTAGAATCATTGAGATATCATATTGCATGCTGTAGGAAGGGTCTAAGGATTGGAATGGGTAGGACTTGGATATCACATCTCATGCTATAGGTAGGCTCTCAGGTTTGGAAAGGGACGGAGTTGGATATCACATTTCATGTTAGAGGAAGGATCTCAGGTTTGGTATTAGAGGAATTGAGATATCACATCTCATGCTATAGGAAGGGTCTCAGGATTGGAATGGGAAGGAGTTGGATATCACATCTCATGCTATAGGAAGGGTCTCAGGTTTGGTATAAGCATTGAGATATCACATCCCATGCTATAGGAAGTGTCTCAGGATTGGAATGGGAAGGACTTGGATATCACATCTCATGTTATAGGAAGAGTCTCAGGTTTGGTATAAGCATTGAGATATCACATCTCTGCTATCGGAAGGGTCTCAGGATTGGAATGGGAAGGAGTTGGATATCACATCTCATGCTATAGGAAGGGTCTCAGGTTTGGAACGGGAAGGAGTTGGATATCACATCTCATGTTATAGGAAGAGTCTCAGGTTTGGTATAAGCATTGAGATATCACATCTCTGCTATCGGAGGTGTCTCAGGATTGGGATGGGAAGGAATTGGATATCACATCTCATGCTATAGGAAGGGTCACAGGTTTGGAGCGGGAAGGAGTTGGATATCCCATCTCATGTTATAGGACGGGTCTCAGGTTTGATATTAAAAGCATTGAGATATCACATCGCATGCTGTAGGAAGGGTCTCAGGTTTGGAATGGGAAGGATTTGGATATCATATCTCATGTTATAGGGCGGGTCCCATGTTTGGTATTAGAAGCATTGAGATATCACATCTCATGCTATAGGAGGAGTCTCAGGATTGGAATGGGAAGGAGTTGGATATCATGTCTCATGTTATAGGAAGGGTCTCAGAATTGGAATGGCAAGGAGTTGGATATCACATCTCATGCTAAAGGAAGGGTCTCAGGTTTGATAGAAGCATTGAGATATCACATCTCATGCTATAGGAAGGAACTCAGGATTGCAATGGGAAGGAGTTGGATATCACATCTCATGCCATAGGATGGGTCATCAGGTTTGGTATAAGCATTGAGATATCACATCTCTGCTATCGGAAGGGTCTCAGGATAGGAATGGGAAGGAGTTTGATATCACATCTCATGTTATAGGAAGGATCTCGGGTTTGGTATTAGAAGCATTGAGATATCACATCTCATGCTATAGGAAGGGTCTCAGGATTGGAATCGGAAGGAGTTGTATATGACATCTCATGCCATAGGAAGGGTATCAGGTTTGGTATAAGCATTGAGATATCACATCTCTGCTATCGGAAGGGTCTCAGGATTGGAATGGGAAGGAGTTGGATATCCCATCTCGTTATAGGAAGGGTCTCAGGTTTGGTATTAGAAGCATTGAGATATCACATCTCATGCTATAGGAAGGGTCTAAGGTTTGGAAAGGGGAAGGATTTGGGTATCACATCTCATGTTATAGGACCGGTCTCAGGTTTGGTATTAGAAGCATTTAGATATCAAATCTCATGGTATAGGTCGGGTCTCAGAATTGGAATGGGAAGGAGTTGGATATCACATCTCAAGCTATAGAAAGGGTCTCAGGATTGGAATGGGAAGGAGTTTGATATCACATCTCATGCCATGGTATGGGTCTCAGGTTTTGTAGAAGCATTGGGATATCACATCACATGCTATAGGCAGGGTCTCAGGGTTGGAAGGGGAAGGAGTTGGATATCACATTTCATGTTAGAGGTAGGATCTCAGGTTTGGTATTAGAGGCATTGAGATATCACATCTCATGCCATCAGAAGGGTCTCAGGATTGGAATGGGAAGGACTTGGATATCACATCTCATTCTATAGGAAGGCTCTCAGGGTTGGAAGGGGAAGGAGTTGGATATCACATTTCATGTTAGAGGTAGGATCTCAGGTTTGGTATTAGAGGCATTGAGATATCACATCTCATGCCATCAGAAGGGTCTCAGGATTGGAATGGGAAGGAGTTGGATATCACATCTCATGCTATAGGAAGGGTCTCAGGTTTGGTATACGCATGGAGATATCACTTCTCATGCTATAGGAAGGGTCTAGGATTGGAATGGGAAGGAGTTGGATATCACATCTCATGCTATAGGAAGGGTCTCGGGTTTGGTATAAGCATGGAGATATCACTTCTCATGCTATAGGAAGGGTCTCAGGATTGGAATGGGAAGGAGTTGGATATCACATCTCATGTTATAGGAAGGATCTCAGGTTTGGTATTAGAAGCATTGAGACATCACATCTCATGCTATGGGAAGGGTCTCAGGATTAGAATGGGAAGGACTTGGATATCCCATCTCATGTTATAGGAAGGGTCTCAGGTTTGGTATTAGAAGCATTGAGATATCACATCTCATGCTATGGGAAGGGTCTCAGGATTGGAATGGGAAGGACTTGGATGTCAGATCTCATGCTATAGGGAGGGTCTCAAGTTTGATATTAGAAGCATTGAGATAACAAATCTCATGATATCGGAAGGGTGTCAGGATTGGAATGGGAAGGAGTTGGATATCACATCTCATGATAAAGGAAGGGTCTAAGGTTTGGAAGGGGAAGGATTTGGATATCACATCTCATGTTATAGGACGGGTCTCAGGTTTGGTATTAGAAGCATTGAGATATCACGTCTCATGGTATAGGAAGGGTCTCAGAATTGGAATGGGAAGGAGTTGGATATCACATCTCAAGCTATAGGAAGGGTCTCAGGATTGGAATGGGAAGGAGTTTGATATCACATCTCATGCCATAGTATGGGTCTCAGGTTTGGTAGAAGCATTGGGATATCACATCTCATGCTATTGGAAGGGTATTAGGATTGGATTTGGAAGGAGTTGGATATCCCATCTCATGCTATAGGAAGGGTCTCAGGTTGGAATGGGAAGGAGTTGAATATCACATCTCATGTTATAGGAAGGGTCTCAGGATTGGAATGGGAAGTACGTGGATATCATATCTCATGCTATAGGAAGGCTCTCAGGTTTGGAAGGGGAAGGAGTTGGATATCACATCTCAAGCTATAGGAAGGGTCTCAGGTTTGGTATAAGCATTGAGATATCACATCTCATGCTATAGGAAGGGTCTCAGGATTGGAATGGGAAGGAGTTGGATATCACATCTCATGTTATAGGAAAGATATCAGGTTTGGTATTAGAAGCATTGAGACATCACATCTCATGTTATAGGAAGGGTCTCAGGATTGGAATGGGAAGAAGTTGGATATCACATCTCATGCTATAGGAAGGGTCTCAGGTTTGGTATAAGCATTGAGATATCACATCTCATGCTATAGGAAGGGTCTCAGGATTGGAATGGGAAGGAGTTGTATATGACATCTCAAGCTATAGGAAGGGTCTCAGGTTTGGTATAAGCATTGAGATATCACATCTCATGCTATAGGAAGGGTCTCAGGATTGGAATGGGAAGGAGTTGGATAGCACATCTCATGTTAGAGGAAGGATCTCAGGTTTGGTATTAGAGGCATTGAGATATCACATCTCATGCTATAGGAAGGTTCTCAGGATTGGAATGGGAAGGAGTTGGATATCACATCTCAAGCTATAGGAAGGGTCTCAGGTTTGGTATAAGCATTGAGATATCACATCTCATGCTATAGGAAGGGTCTCAGGATTGGAATGGGAAGGAGTTGGATATCACATCTCATGTTATAGGAAAGATATCAGGTTTGGTATTAGAAGCATTGAGACATCACATCTCATGTTATAGGAAGGGTCTCAGGATTGGAATGGGAAGAAGTTGGATATCACATCTCATGCTATAGGAAGGGTCTCAGGTTTGGTATAAGCATTGAGATATCACATCTCATGCTATAGGAAGGGTCTCAGGATTGGAATGGGAAGGAGTTGTATATGACATCTCATGCCATAGGAAGGGTCTCAGGTTTGGTATAAGCATTGAGATATCACATCTCATGCTATAGGAAGTGTCTCAGGATTGGAATTGAAAGGAGTTGGATATCCCATCTCATGTTATAGGACGGGTCTCAGGTTTGTTATTAGAATCATTGAGATATCATATTGCATGCTGTAGGAAGGGTCTAAGGATTGGAATGGGAAGGACTTGGATATCACATCTCATGCTATAGGTAGGCTCTCAGGTTTGGAAAGGGACGGAGTTGGATATCACATTTCATGTTAGAGGAAGGATCTCAGGTTTGGTATTAGAGGAATTGAGATATCACATCTCATGCTATAGGAAGGGTCTCAGGATTGGAATGGGAAGGAGTTGGATATCACATCTCATGCTATAGGAAGGGTCTCAGGTTTGGTATAAGCATTGAGATATCACATCCCATGCTATAGGAAGTGTCTCAGGATTGGAATGGGAAGGACTTGGATATCACATCTCATGCTATAGGCAGGGTCTCAGGTTTGGAAAGGGAAGGAGTTGGATATCACATCTCGTTATAGGAAGAGTCTCAGGTTTGGTATAAGCATTGAGATATCACATCTCTGCTATCGGAAGGGTCTCAGGATTGGAATGGGAAGGAGTTGGATATCACATCTCATGCTATAGGAAGGGTCTCAGGTTTGAACGGGAAGGAGTTGGATATCACATCTCATGTTATAGGAAGAGTCTCAGGTTTGGTATAAGCATTGAGATATCACATCTCTGCTATCAGAGGTGTCTCAGGATTGGGATGGGAAGGAATTGGATATCACATCTCATGCTATAGGAAGGGTCACAGGTTTGGAACGGGAAGGAGTTGGATATCCCATCTCATGTTATAGGACGGGTCTCAGGTTTGATATTAGAAGCATTGAGATATCACATCGCATGCTGTAGGAAGGGTCTCAGGTTTGGAATGGGAAGGATTTGGATATCACATTTCATGTCATAGGAAGGATCTCAGGTTTGGTATTAGAAGCATTGATACATCACATCTCATGCTATAGGAATGGTCTCAGGATTGGAATGGGTAGGAGTTGGATATTACATTCTTGCTATAGGAAGGGTCTCATGTTTGGAATGGGAAGGACTTGGATATCACATATGCTATAGGAAGTGTCTCAGGTTTGGAACGGGAATGAGTTGGATATCACATCTCATGTTATAGGAAGGGTCTCGGGTTTGGTATAAGCATTGAGATATCACATCTCTGCTATCGGAAGTGGCTCAGGATTGGAATGGGAAGGATTTGGATATCACATCTCATGCTATAGGAAGGGTCTCAGGTTTGGTATACGCATGGAGATACTTCTCATGCTATAGGAAGGGTCTCAGGATTGGAATGGGAAGGAGTTGGATATTACATCTCATGCTATAGGAAGGGTCTCAGGTTTGGTATAAGCATGGAGATATCACATCTCTGCTATCGGAAGTGGCTCAGGATTGGAATGGGAAGGATTTGGATATCACATCTCATGCTATAGGAAGGGTCTCAGGTTTGGTATACGCATGGAGATACTTCTCATGCTATAGGAAGGGTCTCAGGATTGGAATGGGAAGGAGTTGGATATTACATCTCATGTTATAGGAAGGGTCTCAGGTTTGGTATTAGAAGCATTGAGACATCACATCTCATGCTATGGGAAGGGTCTCAGGATTGGAATGGGAAGGAGTTGGATATCAAATCTCATGCTATAGGAAGGGTCTCAGGTTTGGTATAAGCATTGAGATATCACATCTCATGCTATAGGAAGGGTCTCAGGATTGGAATGGGAAGGAGTTGTATATGACATCTCAGGCCATAGCAAGGGTCTCAGGTTTGGTATAAGCATTGAGATATCACATCTCTGCTATCGGAAGGGTCTCAGGATTGGAATGGGAAGGAGTTGGATATGCCATCTCATGTTATAGGAAGGGTCTCAGGTTTGGTATTAGAAGCATTGAGATATCACATCTCATGCTATAGGAAGGGTCTCAGGATTGGAATGGGAAGGACTTGGATGTCAGATCTCATGCTATAGAGAGGGTCTCAAGTTTGATATTAGAAGCATTGAGATAACAAATCTCATGATATCGGAAGGGTGTCAGGATTGGAATGGGAAGGAGTTGGAAATCACATCTCATGATAAAGGAAGGGTCTAAGGTTTGGAAGGGGAAGGATTTGGATATCACATCTCATGTTATAGGACGGGTCTCAGGTTTGGTATTAGAAGCATTGAGATATCAAGTCTCATGGTATAGGAAGGGTCTCAGAATTGGAATGGGAAGGAGTTGGATATCACATCTCAAGCTATAGGAAGGGTCTCAGGATTGGAATGGGAAGGAGTTTGATATCACATCTCATGTTATAGGAAGGGTCTCAGGTTTGGAATGGGAAGGAGTTGGATATCCCATCTCATGTTATAGGACGGGTCTCTGGTTTGGTAGAAGCATTGGGATATCACATCTCATGCTATCGGAAGGGTATCAGGATTGGATTTGGAAGGAGTTGGATATCCCATCTCATGCTATAGGAAGGGTCTCAGGTTGGAATGGGAAGGAGTTGGATATCACATCTCATGTTATAGGAAGGGTCTCAGGTTTGGAATGGGAAGGAGTTGGATATCCCATCTCATGTTATAGGACGGGTCTCTGGTTTGGTATAAGCATTGAGATATCACATCTCATGCTATAGGAAGGGTCTCAGGATTGGAATGGGAAGGATTTGGATATCACATCTCATGCTATAGGAAGGGTCTCAGGTTTGGTATACGCATGGAGATATCACTTCTCATGCTATAGGAAGGGTCTCAGGATTGGAATGGGAAGGAGTTGGATATCACATCTCATGCTATAGGAAGGGTCTCGGGTTTGGTATAAGCATGGAGATATCACTTCTCATGCTATAGGAAGGGTCTCAGGATTGGAATGGGAAGGAGTTGGATATCACATCTCATGCTAAAGGGAGGGTCTCAGGTTTGGAAGGGGAAGGATTTGGATATCACATCTCGTTATCAGAAGGATCTCAGGTTTGGTATTAGAAGTATTGAGATATCATATCTCATGCTATAGGAAGGGTCTCAGGACTGGAATGGGAAGGAGTTGGATATCACATCTCATGCTAAAGGAAGGGTCTCAGGTTTGGTAGAAGCATTGAGATATCACATCTCCTGCTATAGGAAGGGTCTTAGGATTGGAATGGGAAGGACTTAGATATCACATATCATGCTATTGGGAGGGTCTCAGTTTTGATATTAGAAGCATTGAGATATCACATCTTATGCTATCGGAAGTGTCTCAGGATTGGAATGGGAAGGAGCTGGATATCACATCTCATGCTAAAGGAAGGGTCTCAGGTTTGGAACGGGAAGGAGTTGGATATCACATCTCATGTTATAGGAAGGGTCTCAGGTTTGGTATAAGCATTGAGATATCACATCTCTGCTATCGGAAGTGTCTCAGGATTGGAATGGGAAGGAGTTGGATATCCCATCTCATGCTATAGATATGCTCTCAGGTTTGGAAAGGGAAGGAGTTGGATATCACATCTCATGCGATAGGAAATTTCTCAGGATTGGAATGGGAAGGAGTTGGATATCCCATCTCATGCTATAGATATGCTCTCAGGTTTGGAAAGGGAAGGAGTTGGATATCACATCTCATGCGATAGGAAATTTCTCAGGATTGGAATGGGAAGTAGTTGGATATCACATCTCATGCTATAGGATGGGTCTCAGGATTGGAATGGAAGGAGTTGGATATCACATCTCATGCTATAAGAAGGGTCTCAGGATTGGAATGGGAAGTAGTTGGATATCACATCTCATGCAATAGGAAGGGTCTCAGGTTTGGTATTAGAAGCATTGAGATATCACATCTCATGCTATAGGAAGGGTCTCAGGATTGGAATGGGAAGGAATTGGATATCACATCATGCTATAGATAGGCTCTCAGGTTTGGAAAGGGAAGGAGTTGGATATCACATCTCATGCTATAGGAAGGGTCTCAGGATTGGAATGGGAAGTAGTTGGATATCACATCTCATGCTATAGGAAGGGTCTCAGGTTTGGTATAAGCATTGAGATATCACATCTCATGCTATAGGAAGGGTCTCAGGATTGGAATGGGAAGGAATTGGATATCACATCTCATGCTATAGATAGGCTCTCAGGTTTGGAAAGGGAAGGAGTTGGATATCACATCTCATGCTATAGGAAGGGTCTCAGGATTGGAATGGGAAGTAGTTGGAAATCACATCTCATGCTATAGGAAGGGTCTCAGGTTTGGTATAAGCATTGAGATATCACATCTCATGCTATAGGAAGGATCTCAGGTTTGGTATTAGAAGCATTGAGAAATCACATCTCATGCTATAGGAAGGGTCTCAGGATTGGAATGGGAAGGAGTTGGATATCACATCTCATGTTATAGGAAGGATCTCAGGTTTGGTATTAGAAGCATTGAGAAATCACATCTCATGCTATAGGAAGGGTCTCAGGATTGGAATGGGAAGGAGTTGGATATCACATATGCTAAAGGGAGGGTCTCAGGTTTGGAAGGGGAAGGATTTGGATATAACATCTCGTGTTATAGGAATGATCTCAGGTTTGGTATTAGAAGCATTGAGATATCACATCTCATGCTATCGGAAGGATCTCAGGTTTGGTGTTAGAAACATTGAGATATCAAATCTCATGCTATAGGAAGGGTCTCAGGATTGGAATGGGAAGGAGTTGGATATCACATCTCATGCTATAGGAAGGGTCTCAGGATTGGAATGGGAAGGAGTTGTATATGACATCTCATGCCACAGGAAGGGTCTCAGGTTTGGTATAAGCATTGAGATATCACATCTCTGCTATCGGAAGGGTCTCAGGATTGGAATGGGAAGGAGTTGGATATCCCATCTTATGTTATAGGAAGGGTCTCAGGTGTGGTATTAGAAGCATTGAGATATCACATCTCATGCTAAAGGAAGGGTCTCAGGATTGGAATGGGAAGGACTTGGATATCACATCTGAATCTATAGGGAGGGTCTCACGTTTGGAAAGGGAAGGGGTTGGATATCACATTTCATGTTAGAGGTAGGAATCAGGTTTGGTATTAGAGGCATTGAGATATCACATCTCATGCTATCAGAAGGGTCTCAAGATTGGAATGGGAAGGAGTTGGATATCACATCTCATGCTAAAGGGAGGGTCTCAGGTTTGGAAGGGGAAGGATTTGGATATCACATCTCATGTTATAGGAAGGGTCTCAGGTTTGGTATCAGAAGCATTGAGATATGACATCTCATGCTATTGGAAGGATCTCAGGTTTGGTATTAGAGGCATTGAGATATCACATCTCATGCTAAAGGGAGGGTCTCAGGTTTGGAAGGGGAAGGATTTGGATATCACATCTCTTATTATAGGAAGGATCACAGGTTTGGTATTAGAAGCATTGAGATATCACATCTCATGCTATCGGAAGGGTCTCAGGATTGGAATGGGAAGGAGTTGGATATCACATCTCATGCTATAGGAAGGGGCTCAGGTTTGGAACGGGAAGGAGTTGGATATCACATCTCATGTTATAGGAAGAGTCTCAGGTTTGGTATAAGCATTGAGATATCACATCTCTGCTATCGGAGGTGTCTCAGGATTGGGATGGGAAGGAATTGGATATCACATCTCATGCTATAGGAAGGGTCTCAGGTTTGGAACGGGAAGGAGTTGGATATCCCATCTCATGTTATAGGACGGGTCTCAGGTTTGATATTAGAAGCATTGAGATATCACATCGCATGCTGTAGGAAGGGTCTCAGGTTTGGAATGGGAAGGATTTGGATATCACATTTCATGTCATAGGAAGGATCTCAGGTTTGGTATTAGAAGCATTGATATATCACATCTCATGCTATAGGAATGGTCTCAGGATTGGAATGGGTAGGAGTTGGATATTACATTCTTGCTATAGGAAGGGTCTCATGTTTGAAATGGGAAGGACTTGGATATCACATATGCTATAGGAAGTGTCTCAGGTTTGGAACGGGAATGAGTTGGATATCACATCTCATGTTATAGGAAGGGTCTCAGGTTTGGTATAAGCATTGAGATATCACATCTCTGCTATCGGAAGTGGCTCAGGATTGGAATGGGAAGGATTTGGATATCACATCTCATGCTATAGGAAGGGTCTCAGGTTTGGGATACGCATGGAGATACTTCTCATGCTATAGGAAGGGTCTCAGGATTGGAATGGGAAGGAGTTGGATATTACATCTCATGCTATAGGAAGGGTCTCAGGTTTGGTATAAGCATGGAGATATCACTTCTCATGCTATAGGAAGGGTCTCAGGATTGGAATGGGAAGGAGTTGGATATCACATCTCATGTTATAGGAAGGGTCTCAGGTTTGGTATTAGAAGCATTGAGACATCACATCTCATGCTATGGGAAGGGTCTCAGGATTGGAATGGGAAGGAGTTGGATATCACATCTCATGCTATAGGAAGGGTCTCAGGTTTGGTATAAGCATTGAGATATCACATCTCATGCTATAGGAAGGGTCTCAGGATTGGAATGGGAAGGAGTTGTATATGACATCTCAGGCCATAGCAAGGGTCTCAGGTTTGGTATAAGCATTGAGATATCACATCTCTGCTATCGGAAGGGTCTCAGGATTGGAATGGGAAGGAGTTGGATATCCCATCTCATGTTATAGGAAGGGTCTCAGGTTTGGTATTAGAAGCATTGAGATATCACATCTCATGCTATAGGAAGGGTCTCAGGATTGGAATGGGAAGGACTTGGATGTCAGATCTCATGCTATAGGGAGGGTCTCAAGTTTGATATTAGAAGCATTGAGATAAAAAATCTCATGATATCGGAAGGGTGTCAGGATTGGAATGGGAAGGAGTTGGAAATTACATCTCATGATAAAGGAAGGGTCTAAGGTTTGGAAGGGGAAGGATTTGGATATCACATCTCATGTTATAGGACGGGTCTCAGGTTTGGTATTAGAAGCATTGAGATATCAAGTCTCATGGTATAGGAAGGGTCTCAGAATTGGAATGGGAAGGAGTTGGATATTGCATCTCAAGCTATAGGAAGGGTCTCAGGATTGGAATGGGAAGGAGTTTGATATCACATCTCATGCCATAGTATGGGTCTCAGGTTTGGTATAAGCATTGAGATATCACATCTCTGCTATCGGAAGGGTCTCAGGATTGGAATGGGAAGGAGTTGGATATCCCATCTCATGTTATAGGAAGGGTCTCAGGTTTGGTATTAGAAGCATTGAGATATCACATCTCATGCTATAGGAAGGGTCTCAGGATTGGAATGGGAAGGACTTGGATGTCAGATCTCATGCTATAGGGAGGGTCTCAAGTTTGATATTAGAAGCATTGAGATAACAAATCTCATGATATCGGAAGGGTGTCAGGATTGGAATGGGTAGGAGTTGGAAATTACATCTCATGATAAAGGAAGGGTCTAAGGTTTGGAAGGGGAAGGATTTGGATATCACATCTCATGTTATAGGACGGGTCTCAGGTTTGGTATTAGAAGCATTGAGATATCAAGTCTCATGGTATAGGAAGGGTCTCAGAATTGGAATGGGAAGGAGTTGGATATCGCATCTCAAGCTATAGGAAGGGTCTCAGGATTGGAATGGGAAGGAGTTTGATATCACATCTCATGCCATAGTATGGGTCTCAGGTTTGGTAGAAGCATTGGGATATCACATCTCATGCTATCGGAAGGGTATCAGGATTGGATTTGGAAGGAGTTGGATATCCCATCTCATGCTATAGGAAGGGTCTCAGGTTGGAATGGGAAGGAGTTGGATATCACATCTCATGTTATAGGAAGGGTCTCTGGATTGGAATGGGAAGGAGTTGAATATCCCATCTCATGTTATAGGACGGGTCTCTGGTTTGGTATAAGCATTGAGATATCACATCTCATGCTATAGGAAGGGTCTCAGGATTGGAATGGGAAGGATTTGGATATCACATCTCATTCCTATAGGAAGGGTCTCAGGTTTGGTATACGCATGGAGATATCACTTCTCATGCTATAGGAAGGGTCTAGGATTGGAATGGGAAGGAGTTGGATATCACATCTCATGCTATAGGAAGGGTCTCGGGTTTGGTGTAAGCATGGAGATATCACTTCTCATGCTATAGGAAGGGTCTCAGGATTGGAATGGGAAGGAGTTGGATATCACATCTCATGTTATAGGAAGGATCTCAGGTTTGGTATTAGAAGCATTGAGACATCACATCTCATGCTATGGGAAGGGTCTCAGGATTAGAATGGGAAGGACTTGGATATCCCATCTCATGTTATAGGAAGGGTCTCAGGTTTGGTATTAGAAGCATTGAGATATCACATCTCATGCTATGGGAAGGGTCTCAGGATTGGAATGGGAAGGACTTGGATGTCAGATCTCATGCTATAGGGAGGGTCTCAAGTTTGATATTAGAAGCATTGAGATAACAAATCTCATGATATCGGAAGGGTATTAGGATTGGATTTGGAAGGAGTTGGATATCCCATCTCATGCTATAGGAAGGGTCTCAGGTTGGAATGGGAAGGAGTTGAATATCACATCTCATGTTATAGGAAGGGTCTCAGGATTGGAATGGGAAGGACGTGGATATCATATCTCATGCTATAGGAAGGCTCTCAGGTTTGGAAGGGGAAGGAGTTGGATATCACATCTCAAGCTATAGGAAGGGTCTCAGGTTTGGTATAACCATTGAGATATCACATCTCATGCTATAGGAAGGGTCTCAGGATTGGAATGGGAAGGAGTTGGATATCACATCTCATGTTATAGGAAAGATATCAGGTTTGGTATTAGAAGCATTGAGACATCACATCTCATGTTATAGGAAGGGTCTCAGGATTGGAATGGGAAGAAGTTGGATATCACATCTCATGCTATAGGAAGGGTCTCAGGTTTGGTATAAGCATTGAGATATCACATCTCATGCTATAGGAAGGGTCTCAGGATTGGAATGGGAAGGAGTTGTATATGACATCTCAAGCTATAGGAAGGGTCTCAGGTTTGGTATAAGCATTGAGATATCACATCTCATGCTATAGGAAGGGTCTCAGGATTGGAATGGGAAGGAGTTGGATAGCACATCTCATGTTAGAGGAAGGATCTCAGGTTTGGTATTAGAGGCATTGAGATATCACATCTCATGCTATAGGAAGGTTCTCAGGATTGGAATGGGAAGGAGTTGGATATCACATCTCAAGCTATAGGAAGGGTCTCAGGTTTGGTATAAGCATTGAGATATCACATCTCATGCTATAGGAAGGGTCTCAGGATTGGAATGGGAAGGAGTTGGATATCACATCTCATGTTATAGGAAAGATATCAGGTTTGGTATTAGAAGCATTGAGACATCACATCTCATGTTATAGGAAGGGTCTCAGGATTGGAATGGGAAGAAGTTGGATATCACATCTCATGCTATAGGAAGGGTCTCAGGTTTGGTATAAGCATTGAGATATCACATCTCATGCTATAGGAAGGGTCTCAGGATTGGAATGGGAAGGAGTTGTATATGACATCTCATGCCATAGGAAGGGTCTCAGGTTTGGTATAAGCATTGAGATATCACATCTCATGCTATAGGAAGTGTCTCAGGATTGGAATTGAAAGGAGTTGGATATCCCATCTCATGTTATCGGACGGGTCTCAGGTTTGTTATTAGAATCATTGAGATATCATATTGCATGCTGTAGGAAGGGTCTAAGGATTGGAATGGGAAGGACTTGGATATCACATCTCATGCTATAGGTAGGCTCTCAGGTTTGGAAAGGGACGGAGTTGGATATCACATTTCATGTTAGAGGAAGGATCTCAGGTTTGGTATTAGAGGAATTGAGATATCACATCTCATGCTATAGGAAGGGTCTCAGGATTGGAATGGGAAGGAGTTGGATATCACATCTCATGCTATAGGAAGGGTCTCAGGTTTGGTATAAGCATTGAGATATCACATCCCATGCTATAGGAAGTGTCTCAGGATTGGAATGGGAAGGACTTGGATATCACATCTCATGCTATAGGCAGGGTCTCAGGTTTGGAAAGGGAAGGAGTTGGATATCACATCTCATGTTATAGGAAGAGTCTCAGGTTTGGTATAAGCATTGAGATATCACATCTCTGCTATCGGAAGGGTCTCAGGATTGGAATGGGAAGGAGTTGGATATCACATCTCATGCTATAGGAAGGGTCTCAGGTTTGGAACGGGAAGGAGTTGGATATCACATCTCATGTTATAGGAAGAGTCTCAGGTTTGGTATAAGCATTGAGATATCACATCTCTGCTATCGGAGGTGTCTCAGGATTGGGATGGGAAGGAATTGGATATCACATCTCATGCTATAGGAAGGGTCACAGGTTTGGAGCGGGAAGGAGTTGGATATCCCATCTCATGTTATAGGACGGGTCTCAGGTTTGATATTAGAAGCATTGAGATATCACATCGCATGCTGTAGGAAGGGTCTCAGGTTTGGAATGGGAAGGATTTGGATATCATATCTCATGTTATAGGGCGGGTCCCATGTTTGGTATTAGAAGCATTGAGATATCACATCTCATGCTATAGGAGGAGTCTCAGGATTGGAATGGGAAGGAGTTGGATATCATGTCTCATGTTATAGGAAGGGTCTCAGAATTGGAATGGCAAGGAGTTGGATATCACATCTCATGCTAAAGGAAGGGTCTCAGGTTTGATAGAAGCATTGAGATATCACATCTCATGCTATAGGAAGGAACTCAGGATTGCAATGGGAAGGAGTTGGATATCACATCTCATGCCATAGGATGGGTCATCAGGTTTGGTATAAGCATTGAGATATCACATCTCTGCTATCGGAAGGGTCTCAGGATAGGAATGGGAAGGAGTTTGATATCACATCTCATGTTATAGGAAGGATCTCGGGTTTGGTATTAGAAGCATTGAGATATCACATCTCATGCTATAGGAAGGGTCTCAGGATTGGAATCGGAAGGAGTTGTATATGACATCTCATGCCATAGGAAGGGTATCAGGTTTGGTATAAGCATTGAGATATCACATCTCTGCTATCGGAAGGGTCTCAGGATTGGAATGGGAAGGAGTTGGATATCCCATCTCGTTATAGGAAGGGTCTCAGGTTTGGTATTAGAAGCATTGAGATATCACATCTCATGCTATAGGAAGGGTCTAAGGTTTGGAAAGGGGAAGGATTTGGGTATCACATCTCATGTTATAGGACCGGTCTCAGGTTTGGTATTATAAGCATTTAGATATCAAATCTCATGGTATAGGTCGGGTCTCAGAATTGGAATGGGAAGGAGTTGGATATCACATCTCAAGCTATAGAAAGGGTCTCAGGATTGGAATGGGAAGGAGTTTGATATCACATCTCATGCCATGGTATGGGTCTCAGGTTTTGTAGAAGCATTGGGATATCACATCACATGCTATAGGCAGGGTCTCAGGGTTGGAAGGGGAAGGAGTTGGATATCACATTTCATGTTAGAGGTAGGATCTCAGGTTTGGTATTAGAGGCATTGAGATATCACATCTCATGCCATCAGAAGGGTCTCAGGATTGGAATGGGAAGGACTTGGATATCACATCTCATTCTATAGGAAGGAACTCAGGATTGCAATGGGAAGGAGTTGGATATCACATCTCATGCCATAGGATGGGTCATCAGGTTTGGTATAAGCATTGAGATATCACATCTCTGCTATCGGAAGGGTCTCAGGATAGGAATGGGAAGGAGTTTGATATCACATCTCATGTTATAGGAAGGATCTCGGGTTTGGTATTAGAAGCATTGAGATATCACATCTCATGCTATAGGAAGGGTCTCAGGATTGGAATCGGAAGGAGTTGTATATGACATCTCATGCCATAGGAAGGGTATCAGGTTTGGTATAAGCATTGAGATATCACATCTCTGCTATCGGAAGGGTCTCAGGATTGGAATGGGAAGGAGTTGGATATCCCATCTCGTTATAGGAAGGGTCTCAGGTTTGGTATTAGAAGCATTGAGATATCACATCTCATGCTATAGGAAGGGTCTAAGGTTTGGAAAGGGGAAGGATTTGGGTATCACATCTCATGTTATAGGACCGGTCTCAGGTTTGGTATTAGAAGCATTTAGATATCAAATCTCATGGTATAGGTCGGGTCTCAGAATTGGAATGGGAAGGAGTTGGATATCACATCTCAAGCTATAGAAAGGGTCTCAGGATTGGAATGGGAAGGAGTTTGATATCACATCTCATGCCATGGTATGGGTCTCAGGTTTTGTAGAAGCATTGGGATATCACATCACATGCTATAGGCAGGGTCTCAGGGTTGGAAGGGGAAGGAGTTGGATATCACATTTCATGTTAGAGGTAGGATCTCAGGTTTGGTATTAGAGGCATTGAGATATCACATCTCATGCCATCAGAAGGGTCTCAGGATTGGAATGGGAAGGACTTGGATATCACATCTCATTCTATAGGAAGGCTCTCAGGGTTGGAAGGGGAAGGAGTTGGATATCACTTTTCATGTTAGAGGTAGGATCTCAGGTTTGGTATTAGAGGCATTGAGATATCACATCTCATGCCATCAGAAGGGTCTCAGGATTGGAATGGGAAGGAGTTGGATATCACATCTCATGCTATAGGAAGGGTCTCAGGTTTGGTATACGCATGGAGATATCACTTCTCATGCTATAGGAAGGGTCTAGGATTGGAATGGGAAGGAGTTGGATATCACATCTCATGCTATAGGAAGGGTCTCGGGTTTGGTATAAGCATGGAGATATCACTTCTCATGCTATAGGAAGGGTCTCACGATTGGAATGGGAAGGAGTTGGATATCACATCTCATGTTATAGGAAGGATCTCAGGTTTGGTATTAGAAGCATTGAGACATCACATCTCATGCTATGGGAAGGGTCTCAGGATTAGAATGGGAAGGACTTGGATATCCCATCTCATGTTATAGGAAGGGTCTCAGGTTTGGTATTAGAAGCATTGAGATATCACATCTCATGCTATGGGAAGGGTCTCAGGATTGGAATGGGAAGGACTTGGATGTCAGATCTCATGCTATAGGGAGGGTCTCAAGTTTGATATTAGAAGCATTGAGATAACAAATCTCATGATATCGGAAGGGTGTCAGGATTGGAATGGGAAGGAGTTGGATATCACATCTCATGATAAAGGAAGGGTCTAAGGTTTGGAAGGGGAAGGATTTGGATATCACATCTCATGTTATAGGACGGGTCTCAGGTTTGGTATTAGAAGCATTGAGATATCACGTCTCATGGTATAGGAAGGGTCTCAGAATTGGAATGGGAAGGAGTTGGATATCACATCTCAAGCTATAGGAAGGGTCTCAGGATTGGAATGGGAAGGAGTTTGATATCACATCTCATGCCATAGTATGGGTCTCAGGTTTGGTAGAAGCATTGGGATATCACATCTCATGCTATTGGAAGGGTATTAGGATTGGATTTGGAAGGAGTTGGATATCCCATCTCATGCTATAGGAAGGGTCTCAGGTTGGAATGGGAAGGAGTTGAATATCACATCTCATGTTATAGGAAGGGTCTCAGGATTGGAATGGGAAGGACGTGGATATCATATCTCATGCTATAGGAAGGCTCTCAGGTTTGGAAGGGGAAGGAGTTGGATATCACATCTCAAGCTATAGGAAGGGTCTCAGGTTTGGTATAAGCATTGAGATATCACATCTCATGCTATAGGAAGGGTCTCAGGATTGGAATGGGAAGGAGTTGGATATCACATCTCATGTTATAGGAAAGATATCAGGTTTGGTATTAGAAGCATTGAGACATCACATCTCATGTTATAGGAAGGGTCTCAGGATTGGAATGGGAAGAAGTTGGATATCACATCTCATGCTATAGGTAGGGTCTCAGGTTTGGTATAAGCATTGAGATATCACATCTCATGCTATAGGAAGGGTCTCAGGATTGGAATGGGAAGGAGTTGTATATGACATCTCAAGCTATAGGAAGGGTCTCAGGTTTGGTATAAGCATTGAGATATCACATCTCATGCTATAGGAAGGGTCTCAGGATTGGAATGGGAAGGAGTTGGATAGCACATCTCATGTTAGAGGAAGGATCTCAGGTTTGGTATTAGAGGCATTGAGATATCACATCTCATGCTATAGGAAGGTTCTCAGGATTGGAATGGGAAGGAGTTGGATATCACATCTCAAGCTATAGGAAGGGTCTCAGGTTTGGTATAAGCATTGAGATATCACATCTCATGCTATAGGAAGGGTCTCAGGATTGGAATGGGAAGGAGTTGGATATCACATCTCATGTTATAGGAAAGATATCAGGTTTGGTATTAGAAGCATTGAGACATCACATCTCATGTTATAGGAAGGGTCTCAGGATTGGAATGGGAAGAAGTTGGATATCACATCTCATGCTATAGGAAGGGTCTCAGGTTTGGTATAAGCATTGAGATATCACATCTCATGCTATAGGAAGGGTCTCAGGATTGGAATGGGAAGGAGTTGTATATGACATCTCATGCCATAGGAAGGGTCTCAGGTTTGGTATAAGCATTGAGATATCACATCTCATGCTATAGGAAGTGTCTCAGGATTGGAATTGAAAGGAGTTGGATATCCCATCTCATGTTATAGGACGGGTCTCAGGTTTGTTATTAGAATCATTGAGATATCATATTGCATGCTGTAGGAAGGGTCTAAGGATTGGAATGGGAAGGACTTGGATATCACATCTCATGCTATAGGTAGGCTCTCAGGTTTGGAAAGGGACGGAGTTGGATATCACATTTCATGTTAGAGGAAGGATCTCAGGTTTGGTATTAGAGGAATTGAGATATCACATCTCATGCTATAGGAAGGGTCTCAGGATTGGAATGGGAAGGAGTTGGATATCACATCTCATGCTATAGGAAGGGTCTCAGGTTTGGTATAAGCATTGAGATATCACATCCCATGCTATAGGAAGTGTCTCAGGATTGGAATGGGAAGGACTTGGATATCACATCTCATGCTATAGGCAGGGTCTCAGGTTTGGAAAGGGAAGGAGTTGGATATCACATCTCGTTATAGGAAGAGTCTCAGGTTTGGTATAAGCATTGAGATATCACATCTCTGCTATCGGAAGGGTCTCAGGATTGGAATGGGAAGGAGTTGGATATCACATCTCATGCTATAGGAAGGGTCTCAGGTTTGGAACGGGAAGGAGTTGGATATCACATCTCATGTTATAGGAAGAGTCTCAGGTTTGGTATAAGCATTGAGATATCACATCTCTGCTATCGGAGGTGTCTCAGGATTGGGATGGGAAGGAATTGGATATCACATCTCATGCTATAGGAAGGGTCACAGGTTTGGAACGGGAAGGAGTTGGATATCCCATCTCATGTTATAGGACGGGTCTCAGGTTTGATATTAGAAGCATTGAGATATCACATCGCATGCTGTAGGAAGGGTCTCAGGTTTGGAATGGGAAGGATTTGGATATCACATTTCATGTCATAGGAAGGATCTCAGGTTTGGTATTAGAAGCATTGATACATCACATCTCATGCTATAGGAATGGTCTCAGGATTGGAATGGGTAGGAGTTGGATATTACATTCTTGCTATAGGAAGGGTCTCATGTTTGGAATGGGAAGGACTTGGATATCACATATGCTATAGGAAGTGTCTCAGGTTTGGAACGGGAATGAGTTGGATATCACATCTCATGTTATAGGAAGGGTCTCGGGTTTGGTATAAGCATTGAGATATCACATCTCTGCTATCGGAAGTGGCTCAGGATTGGAATGGGAAGGATTTGGATATCACATCTCATGCTATAGGAAGGGTCTCAGGTTTGGTATACGCATGGAGATACTTCTCATGCTATAGGAAGGGTCTCAGGATTGGAATGGGAAGGAGTTGGATATTACATCTCATGCTATAGGAAGGGTCTCAGGTTTGGTATAAGCATGGAGATATCACATCTCTGCTATCGGAAGTGGCTCAGGATTGGAATGGGAAGGATTTGGATATCACATCTCATGCTATAGGAAGGGTCTCAGGTTTGGTATACGCATGGAGATACTTCTCATGCTATAGGAAGGGTCTCAGGATTGGAATGGGAAGGAGTTGGATATTACATCTCATGTTATAGGAAGGGTCTCAGGTTTGGTATTAGAAGCATTGAGACATCACATCTCATGCTATGGGAAGGGTCTCAGGATTGGAATGGGAAGGAGTTGGATATCACATCTCATGCTATAGGAAGGGTCTCAGGTTTGGTATAAGCATTGAGATATCACATCTCATGCTATAGGAAGGGTCTCAGGATTGGAATGGGAAGGAGTTGTATATGACATCTCAGGCCATAGCAAGGGTCTCAGGTTTGGTATAAGCATTGAGATATCACATCTCTGCTATCGGAAGGGTCTCAGGATTGGAATGGGAAGGAGTTGGATATGCCATCTCATGTTATAGGAAGGGTCTCAGGTTTGGTATTAGAAGCATTGAGATATCACATCTCATGCTATAGGAAGGGTCTCAGGATTGGAATGGGAAGGACTTGGATGTCAGATCTCATGCTATAGGGAGGGTCTCAAGTTTGATATTAGAAGCATTGAGATAACAAATCTCATGATATCGGAAGGGTGTCAGGATTGGAATGGGAAGGAGTTGGAAATCACATCTCATGATAAAGGAAGGGTCTAAGGTTTGGAAGGGGAAGGATTTGGATATCACATCTCATGTTATAGGACGGGTCTCAGGTTTGGTATTAGAAGCATTGAGATATCAAGTCTCATGGTATAGGAAGGGTCTCAGAATTGGAATGGGAAGGAGTTGGATATCACATCTCAAGCTATAGGAAGGGTCTCAGGATTGGAATGGGAAGGAGTTTGATATCACATCTCATGTTATAGGAAGGGTCTCAGGTTTGGAATGGGAAGGAGTTGGATATCCCATCTCATGTTATAGGACGGGTCTCTGGTTTGGTAGAAGCATTGGGATATCACATCTCATGCTATCGGAAGGGTATCAGGATTGGATTTGGAAGGAGTTGGATATCCCATCTCATGCTATAGGAAGGGTCTCAGGTTGGAATGGGAAGGAGTTGGATATCACATCTCATGTTATAGGAAGGGTCTCAGGTTTGGAATGGGAAGGAGTTGGATATCCCATCTCATGTTATAGGACGGGTCTCTGGTTTGGTATAAGCATTGAGATATCACATCTCATGCTATAGGAAGGGTCTCAGGATTGGAATGGGAAGGATTTGGATATCACATCTCATGCTATAGGAAGGGTCTCAGGTTTGGTATACGCATGGAGATATCACTTCTCATGCTATAGGAAGGGTCTCAGGATTGGAATGGGAAGGAGTTGGATATCACATCTCATGCTATAGGAAGGGTCTCGGGTTTGGTATAAGCATGGAGATATCACTTCTCATGCTATAGGAAGGGTCTCAGGATTGGAATGGGAAGGAGTTGGATATCACATCTCATGTTATAGGAAGGATCTCAGGTTTGGTATTAGAAGCATTGAGACATCACATCTCATGCTATGGGAAGGGTCTCAGGATTAGAATGGGAAGGACTTGGATATCCCATCTCATGTTATAGGAAGGGTCTCAGGTTTGGTATTAGAAGCATTGAGATATCACATCTCATGCTATAGGAAGGGTCTCAGGATTGGAATGGGAAGGACTTGGATGTCAGATCTCATGCTATAGGGAGGGTCTCAAGTTTGATATTAGAAGCATTGAGATAACAAATCTCATGATATCGGAAGGGTGTCAGGATTGGAATGGGAAGGAGTTGGATATCACATCTCATGATAAAGGAAGGGTCTAAGGTTTGGAAGGGGAAGGATTTGGATATCACATCTCATGTTATAGGACGGGTCTCAGGTTTGGTATTAGAAGCATTGAGATATCAAGTCTCATGGTATAGGAAGGGTCTCAGAATTGGAATGGGAAGGAGTTGGATATCACATCTCAAGCTATAGGAAGGGTCTCAGGATTGGAATGGGAAGGAGTTTGATATCACATCTCATGTTATAGGAAGGGTCTCAGGTTTGGAATGGGAAGGAGTTGGATATCCCATCTCATGTTATAGGACGGGTCTCTGGTTTGGTAGAAGCATTGGGATATCACATCTCATGCTATCGGAAGGGTATCAGGATTGGATTTGGAAGGAGTTGGATATCCCATCTCATGCTATAGGAAGGGTCTCAGGTTGGAATGGGAAGGAGTTGGATATCACATCTCATGTTATAGGAAGGGTCTCAGGTTTGGAATGGGAAGGAGTTGGATATCCCATCTCATGTTATAGGACGGGTCTCTGGTTTGGTATAAGCATTGAGATATCACATCTCATGCTATAGGAAGGGTCTCAGGATTGGAATGGGAAGGATTTGGATATCACATCTCATGCTATAGGAAGGGTCTCAGGTTTGGTATACGCATGGAGATATCACTTCTCATGCTATAGGAAGGGTCTCAGGATTGGAATGGGAAGGAGTTGGATATCACATCTCATGCTATAGGAAGGGTCTCGGGTTTGGTATAAGCATGGAGATATCACTTCTCATGCTATAGGAAGGGTCTCAGGATTGGAATGGGAAGGAGTTGGATATCACATCTCATGTTATAGGAAGGATCTCAGGTTTGGTATTAGAAGCATTGAGACATCACATCTCATGCTATGGGAAGGGTCTCAGGATTAGAATGGGAAGGACTTGGATATCCCATCTCATGTTATAGTTGGATATCACATCTCATGTTATAGGAAGGATCTCAAGTTTGGTATAAGCATTGAGATATCACATTTCTGCTATCGGAAGGGTCTCAGGATTGGAATGGGAAGGAGTTGGATATTCCCATCTCATGTTATAGGAAGGGTCTCAGGATTGGAATGGGAAGGAGTTGGATATCAGATCTCATGCTATAGGAAGGGTCTCAGGTTTGGAACGGGAAGGATTTGGATATCACATCTCATGTTATAGGAAGAGTCTCAGGTTTGGTATAAGAATTGAGATATCACATCTCTGCTATCGGAGGTGTCTCAGGATTGGGATGGGAAGGAATTGGATATCACATCTCATGCTATAGGAAGGGTGTCAGGTTTGGAACGGGAAGGAGTTGGATATCCCATCTCATGTTATAGGACGGGTCTCAGGTTTGATATTAGAAGCATTGAGATATCACATCGCATGCTGTAGGAAGGGTCTCAGGTTTGGAATGGGAAGGATTTGGATATCACATTTCATGTCATAGGAAGGATCTCAGGTTTGGTATTAGAAGCATTGATATATCACATCTCATGCTATAGGAATGGCCTCAGGATTGGAATGGGTAGGAGTTGGATATTACATTCTTTCTATAAGAAGGGTCTCATGTTTGGAATGGGAAGGAGTTGGATATCACATATGCTATAGGAAGTGTCTTAGGTTTGGAACGGGAATGAGTTGGATATCACATCTCATGTTATAGGAAGGGTCTCAGGTTTGGTATAAGAATTGAGATATCACATCTCTGCTATTGGAAGTGGCTCAGGATTGGAATGGGAAGGAGTTGGATATCCCATCTCATGTTATAGGACGGGTCTCTGGTTTGGTATAAGCATTGAGATATCACATCTCATGCTATAGGAAGGGTCTCAGGATTGGAATGGTAAGGATTTGGATATCACATCTCATGCTATAGGAAGGGTCTCAGGTTTGGTATACACATGGAGATATCACTTCTCATGCTATAGGAAGGGTCTCAGGATTGGAATGGGAAGAAATTGGATATCACATCTCATGCTATAGGAAGGGTCTCAGGTTTGGTATAAGCATGGAGATATCACTTCTCATGCTATAGGAAGAGTCTCAGGATTGGAAATGGAAGGAGTTGGATATCACATCTCATGTTATAGGAAGGATCTCAGGTTTGGTATTAGAAGCATTGAGATATAACATCTCATGCTATCGGAAGGGTCTCAGGATTGGAATGGGAAGGAGTTGGATATCTCATCTCATGCTATAGGAAGGGTCTCAGGTTTGGAACGGGAAGAAGTTGGATATCACATCTCATGTTATAGGAAGAGTCTCAGGTTTGGTATAAGCATTGAGATATCACATCTCTGCTATCGGAGGTGTCTCAGGATTGGGATGGGAAGGAATTGGATATCACATCTCATGCTATAGGAAGGGTCTCAGGTTTGGTATACGCATGGAGATATCACTTCTCATGCTATAGGAAGGGTCTCAGGATTGGAATGGGAAGGAGTTGGATATCACATCTCATGTTATAGGAAGGATCTCAGGTTTGGTATTAGAAGCATTGAGATATCACATCTCATGCTATCAGAAGGGTCTCAGGATTGGAATGGGAAGGAGTTGGATATCACATCTCATGCTAAAGGGAGGGTCTCAGGTTTGGAAGGGGAAGGATTTGGATATCACATCTCATGTTATCGGAAGGATCTCAGGTTTGGTATTAGAAGTATTGAGATATCATATCTCATGCTATAGGAAGGGTCTCAGGACTGGAATGGGAAGGACTTAGGTATCACATATCATGCTATAGGGAGGGTCTCAGGTTTGGTAGAAGCATTGAGATATCACATCTCATGCTACAGGAAGGGTCTCAGGTTTGGTAGAAGCATTGAGATATCACATCTCATGCTACAGGAAGGGTCTCAGGATTGGAATGGGAAGGACTTAGGTATCACATATCATGCTATAGGGAGGGTCTCAGTTTCGATATTAGAAGCTTTGAGATATCACATCTCATGCTATCGGAAGTGTCTCAGGATTGGAATGGGAAGGAGCTGGATATTACATCTCATGCTAAAGGAAGGGTCTCAGGTTTGGAACGGGAAGGAGTTGGATATCACATCTCATGTTATAGGAAGGGTCTCAGGTGTGGTATAAGCATTCAGATATCACATCTCTGCTATCGGAAGTGTCTCAGGATTGGAATGGGAAGGAGTTGGATATCCCATCTCATGCTATAGATAGGCTTTCAGGTTTGGAAAGGGAAGGAGTTGGATATCACATCTCATGCTATAGGAAGGGTCTCAGGATTGGAATGGGAAGTAGTTGGATATCACATCTCATGCTATAGGAAGGGTCTCAGGTTTGGTATAAGCATTGAGATATCACATCTCATGCTATAGGACAGGTCTCAGGAGTGGAATGGAAGGAGTTGGATATCACATCTCATGCTATAGGAAGGGTCTCAGGATTGGAATGGGAAGTAGTTGGATATCACATCTCATGCTATAGGAAGGGTCTCAGGTTTGGTATTAGAAGCATTGAGATATCACATCTCATGCTATAGGAAGGGTCTCAGGATTGGAATGGGAAGGACTTGGATATCACATCTCATGCTATAGATAGGCTCTCAGGTTTGGAAAGGGAAGGAGTTGGATATCACATCTCATACTATCGGAAGGGTCTCAGGATTGGAATGGGAAGGAGTTGGATATCTCATCTCATGCTATAGGAAGGGTCTCAGGTTTGGAACGGGAAGAAGTTGGATATCACATCTCATGTTATAGGAAGAGTCTCAGGTTTGGTATAAGCATTGAGATATCACATCTCTGCTATCGGAGGTGTCTCAGGATTGGGATGGGAAGGAATTGGATATCACATCTCATGCTATAGGAAGGGTCTCAGGTTTGGTATACGCATGGAGATATCACTTCTCATGCTATAGGAAGGGTCTCAGGATTGGAATGGGAAGGAGTTGGATATCACATCTCATGTTATAGGAAGGATCTCAGGTTTGGTATTAGAAGCATTGAGATATCACATCTCATGCTATCAGAAGGGTCTCAGGATTGGAATGGGAAGGAGTTGGATATCACATCTCATGCTAAAGGGAGGGTCTCAGGTTTGGAAGGGGAAGGATTTGGATATCACATCTCATGTTATCGGAAGGATCTCAGGTTTGGTATTAGAAGTATTGAGATATCATATCTCATGCTATAGGAAGGGTCTCAGGACTGGAATGGGAAGGACTTAGGTATCACATATCATGCTATAGGGAGGGTCTCAGGTTTGGTAGAAGCATTGAGATATCACATCTCATGCTACAGGAAGGGTCTCAGGTTTGGTAGAAGCATTGAGATATCACATCTCATGCTACAGGAAGGGTCTCAGGATTGGAATGGGAAGGACTTAGGTATCACATATCATGCTATAGGGAGGGTCTCAGTTTCGATATTAGAAGCTTTGAGATATCACATCTCATGCTATCGGAAGTGTCTCAGGATTGGAATGGGAAGGAGCTGGATATTACATCTCATGCTAAAGGAAGGGTCTCAGGTTTGGAACGGGAAGGAGTTGGATATCACATCTCATGTTATAGGAAGGGTCTCAGGTGTGGTATAAGCATTCAGATATCACATCTCTGCTATCGGAAGTGTCTCAGGATTGGAATGGGAAGGAGTTGGATATCCCATCTCATGCTATAGATAGGCTTTCAGGTTTGGAAAGGGAAGGAGTTGGATATCACATCTCATGCTATAGGAAGGGTCTCAGGATTGGAATGGGAAGTAGTTGGATATCACATCTCATGCTATAGGAAGGGTCTCAGGTTTGGTATAAGCATTGAGATATCACATCTCATGCTATAGGACAGGTCTCAGGAGTGGAATGGAAGGAGTTGGATATCACATCTCATGCTATAGGAAGGGTCTCAGGATTGGAATGGGAAGTAGTTGGATATCACATCTCATGCTATAGGAAGGGTCTCAGGTTTGGTATTAGAAGCATTGAGATATCACATCTCATGCTATAGGAAGGGTCTCAGGATTGGAATGGGAAGGACTTGGATATCACATCTCATGCTATAGATAGGCTCTCAGGTTTGGAAAGGGAAGGAGTTGGATATCACATCTCATACTATAGGAAGGGTCTCAGGATTGGAATGGGAAGTAGTTGGATATCACATCTCATGCTATAGGATGGGTGTCAGGTTTGGTATAAGCATTGAGATATCACATCTCATGCTATAGGACGGGTCTCAGGATTGGAATGGGAAGGAGTTGTATATGACATCTCATGCCGTAGGAAGGGTCTCAGGTTTGGTATAAGCATTGAGATATCACTTCTCATGCTATAGGAAGTGTCTCAGGATTGGAATGGGAAGGAGTTGGATATCACATCTCAAGTTATAGGAAGGATCTCAGGTTTTGTATTAGAAGCATTGAGACATCACATCTCATGCTATAGGAAGGGTCTCAGGATTGGAATGGGAAGGAGTTGGATATCACATCTCATGCTAAAGGGAGGGTCTCAGGTTTGGAAGGGGAAGGATTTGGATATTACATCTCGTGTTATAGGAATGATCTCAGGTTTGGTATTAGAAGCATTGAGATATCACATCTCATGCTATAGGAAGGGTCTCAGGATTGGAATGGGAAGGAGTTGGATATCACATCTCATGCTATAGGAAGGGTCTCAGGATTGGAATGGGAAGGAGTTGTGTATGACATCTCATGCCACAGGAAGGGTCTCAGGTTTGGTATAAGCATTGAGATATCACATCTCTGCAATCGGAAGGGTCTCAGGATTGGAATGGAAAGGAGTTGGATATCCCATCCTATGTTATAGGAAGGGTCTCAGGTTTGGTATTAGAAGCATTGAGATATCACATCTCATGCTATAGGAAGGGTCTCAGGATTGGAATGGGAAGGACTTGGATATCACATCTCATGCTATAGGGAGGGTCTCACGTTTGGAAAGGGAAGGAGTTGGATATCACATTTCATGTTAGAGGTAGGATCTCAGTTTTGGTATTAGAGGCATTGAGATATCACATCTCATGCTATCAGAAGGGTCTCAGGATTGGAATGGGAAGGAGTTGGATATCACATCTCATGCTAAAGGGAGGGTATCAGGTTTGGAAGGGGAAGGATTTGGATATCACATCTCATGTTATAGGAAGGATCTCAGGTTTGGTATTAGAAGCATTGAGATATGACATCTCATGCTATTGGAAGGATCTCAGGTCTGGTATTAGAGGCATTGAGATATCACATCTCATGCTAAAGGGAGGGTCTCAGGTTTGGAAGGGGAAGGATTTGGATATCACATCTCTTATTATAGGAAGGATCACAAGTTTGGTATTAGAAGCATTGAGATATCACATCTCATGCTATCGGAAGGGTCTCAGGATTGGAATGGGAAGGAGTTGGATATCACATCTCATGCTATAGGAAGGGTCTCAGGTTTGGAACGGGAAGGAGTTGGATATCACATCTCATGTTATAGGAAGAGTCTCAGGTTTGGTATAAGCATTGAGATATCACATCTCATGCTATAGGAATGGTCTCAGGATTGGAATGGGTAGGAGTTGGATATTACATTCTTGCTATAGGAAGGGTCTCATGTTTGGAATGGGAAGGAGTTGGATATCACATATGCTATAGGAAGTGTCTCAGGTTTGGAACGGGAATGAGTTGGATATCACATCTCATGTTATAGGAAGGGTCTCAGGTTTGGTATAAGCATTGAGATAGCACATCTCTGCTATCGGAAGTGGCTCAGGATTGGAATGGGAAGGATTTGGATATCACATCTCATGCTATAGGAAGGGTCTCAGGTTTGGTATATGCATGGAGTTATCACTTCTCATGCTATAGGAAGGGTCTCAGGATTGGAATGGGAAGGAGTTGAATATCACATCTCATGCTATAGGAAGGGTCTCAGGTTTGGTATAAGCATGGAGATATCACTTCTCATGCTATAGGAAGGGTCTCAGGATTGGAATGGGAAGGAGTTGGATATCACATCTCATGTTATAGGAAGGATCTCAGGTTTGGTATTAGAAACATTGAGATATCACATCTCATGCTATTAGAAGGGTCTCAGGATTGGAATGGGAAGGAGTTGGATATCACATCTCATGCTAAAGGGAGAGTCTCAGGTTTGGAAGGGGAAGCATTTGGATATCACATCTCATGTTATCGGAAGGATCTCAGGTTTGGTATTAGATGTATTGAGATATCATATCTCATGCTATAGGAAGGGTCTCAGGACTGGAATGGGAAGGAGTTGGATATCACATCTCATGCTAAAGGAAGGGTCTCAGGTTTGGTAGAAGCATTGAGATATCACATCTCATGCTATAGGAAGGGTCTCAGGATTGGAATGGGAAGGACTTAGATATCCCATATCATGCTATAGGGAGGGTCTCAGTTTTGATATTAGAAGCATTGAGATATCGCATCTCATGCTATCGGAAGTGTCTCAGGATTGGAATGGGAAGGAGCTGGATATCACATCTCAATCTAAAGGAAGGGTCTCAGGTTTGGAACGGGAAGGAGTTGGATATCACATCTCATGTTATAGGACTGGTCTCAGGTTTGTTATTAGAATCATTGAGATATCATATTGCATGCTGTAGGAAGGGTCTAAGGATTTGAATGGGAAGGACTTGGATATCACATATCATGCTATAGATAGGCTCTCAGGTTTGGAACGGGAAGGAGTTGGATATCACATTTCATGTTAGAGGAAGGATCTCAGGTTTGGTATTAGAAGCATTGAGATATCACATCTCATGCTATAGGAAGGGTCTCAGGATTGGAATGGGAAGGACTTGGATATCACATCTCATGCTATAGATAGGCTCTCAGGTTTGGAAAGGGAAGGAGTTGGATATCACATCTCATGGTATAGGAAGGGTCTCAGGATTGGAATGGGAAGTAGTTGGATATCACATCTCATGCTATAGGAAGGGTCTCAGGTTTGGTATAAGCATTGAGATATCACATCTCATGCTATAGGACGTTTCTCAGGATTGGAATGGAAGGAGTTGGATATCACATCTCATGTTATAGGAAGGATCTCAGGTTTGGTATTAGAAGCATTGAGACATCACATCTCATGCTATAGGAAGGGTCTCAGGATTGGAATGGGAAGGAGTTGGATATCACATCTCATGCTAAAGGAAGGGTCTCAGGTTTGGTATAAGCATTGAGATATCACATCTCATGCTATAGTAAGGGTCTCAGGATTGGAATGGGAAGAAGTTGGATATCACATCTCATGCTAAAGGGAGGGTCTCAGGTTTGGAAGGGGAAGGATTTGGATATCACATCTCATGTTATCGGAAGGATCTCAGGTTTGGTATTAGAAGTATTGAGATATCATATCTCATGCTATAGGAAGGGTCTCAGGACTGGAATGGGAAGGACTTAGGTATCACATATCATGCTATAGGGAGGGTCTCAGGTTTGGTAGAAGCATTGAGATATCACATCTCATGCTACAGGAAGGGTCTCAGGTTTGGTAGAAGCATTGAGATATCACATCTCATGCTACAGGAAGGGTCTCAGGATTGGAATGGGAAGGACTTAGGTATCACATATCATGCTATAGGGAGGGTCTCAGTTTCGATATTAGAAGCTTTGAGATATCACATCTCATGCTATCGGAAGTGTCTCAGGATTGGAATGGGAAGGAGCTGGATATTACATCTCATGCTAAAGGAAGGGTCTCAGGTTTGGAACGGGAAGGAGTTGGATATCACATCTCATGTTATAGGAAGGGTCTCAGGTGTGGTATAAGCATTCAGATATCACATCTCTGCTATCGGAAGTGTCTCAGGATTGGAATGGGAAGGAGTTGGATATCCCATCTCATGCTATAGATAGGCTTTCAGGTTTGGAAAGGGAAGGAGTTGGATATCACATCTCATGCTATAGGAAGGGTCTCAGGATTGGAATGGGAAGTAGTTGGATATCACATCTCATGCTATAGGAAGGGTCTCAGGTTTGGTATAAGCATTGAGATATCACATCTCATGCTATAGGACAGGTCTCAGGAGTGGAATGGAAGGAGTTGGATATCACATCTCATGCTATAGGAAGGGTCTCAGGATTGGAATGGGAAGTAGTTGGATATCACATCTCATGCTATAGGAAGGGTCTCAGGTTTGGTATTAGAAGCATTGAGATATCACATCTCATGCTATAGGAAGGGTCTCAGGATTGGAATGGGAAGGACTTGGATATCACATCTCATGCTATAGATAGGCTCTCAGGTTTGGAAAGGGAAGGAGTTGGATATCACATCTCATACTATAGGAAGGGTCTCAGGATTGGAATGGGAAGTAGTTGGATATCACATCTCATGCTATAGGATGGGTGTCAGGTTTGGTATAAGCATTGAGATATCACATCTCATGCTATAGGACGGGTCTCAGGATTGGAATGGGAAGGAGTTGTATATGACATCTCATGCCGTAGGAAGGGTCTCAGGTTTGGTATAAGCATTGAGATATCACTTCTCATGCTATAGGAAGTGTCTCAGGATTGGAATGGGAAGGAGTTGGATATCACATCTCAAGTTATAGGAAGGATCTCAGGTTTTGTATTAGAAGCATTGAGACATCACATCTCATGCTATAGGAAGGGTCTCAGGATTGGAATGGGAAGGAGTTGGATATCACATCTCATGCTAAAGGGAGGGTCTCAGGTTTGGAAGGGGAAGGATTTGGATATTACATCTCGTGTTATAGGAATGATCTCAGGTTTGGTATTAGAAGCATTGAGATATCACATCTCATGCTATAGGAAGGGTCTCAGGATTGGAATGGGAAGGAGTTGGATATCACATCTCATGCTATAGGAAGGGTCTCAGGATTGGAATGGGAAGGAGTTGTGTATGACATCTCATGCCACAGGAAGGGTCTCAGGTTTGGTATAAGCATTGAGATATCACATCTCTGCAATCGGAAGGGTCTCAGGATTGGAATGGAAAGGAGTTGGATATCCCATCCTATGTTATAGGAAGGGTCTCAGGTTTGGTATTAGAAGCATTGAGATATCACATCTCATGCTATAGGAAGGGTCTCAGGATTGGAATGGGAAGGACTTGGATATCACATCTCATGCTATAGGGAGGGTCTCACGTTTGGAAAGGGAAGGAGTTGGATATCACATTTCATGTTAGAGGTAGGATCTCAGTTTTGGTATTAGAGGCATTGAGATATCACATCTCATGCTATCAGAAGGGTCTCAGGATTGGAATGGGAAGGAGTTGGATATCACATCTCATGCTAAAGGGAGGGTATCAGGTTTGGAAGGGGAAGGATTTGGATATCACATCTCATGTTATAGGAAGGATCTCAGGTTTGGTATTAGAAGCATTGAGATATGACATCTCATGCTATTGGAAGGATCTCAGGTCTGGTATTAGAGGCATTGAGATATCACATCTCATGCTAAAGGGAGGGTCTCAGGTTTGGAAGGGGAAGGATTTGGATATCACATCTCTTATTATAGGAAGGATCACAAGTTTGGTATTAGAAGCATTGAGATATCACATCTCATGCTATCGGAAGGGTCTCAGGATTGGAATGGGAAGGAGTTGGATATCACATCTCATGCTATAGGAAGGGTCTCAGGTTTGGAACGGGAAGGAGTTGGATATCACATCTCATGTTATAGGAAGAGTCTCAGGTTTGGTATAAGCATTGAGATATCACATCTCATGCTATAGGAATGGTCTCAGGATTGGAATGGGTAGGAGTTGGATATTACATTCTTGCTATAGGAAGGGTCTCATGTTTGGAATGGGAAGGAGTTGGATATCACATATGCTATAGGAAGTGTCTCAGGTTTGGAACGGGAATGAGTTGGATATCACATCTCATGTTATAGGAAGGGTCTCAGGTTTGGTATAAGCATTGAGATAGCACATCTCTGCTATCGGAAGTGGCTCAGGATTGGAATGGGAAGGATTTGGATATCACATCTCATGCTATAGGAAGGGTCTCAGGTTTGGTATATGCATGGAGTTATCACTTCTCATGCTATAGGAAGGGTCTCAGGATTGGAATGGGAAGGAGTTGAATATCACATCTCATGCTATAGGAAGGGTCTCAGGTTTGGTATAAGCATGGAGATATCACTTCTCATGCTATAGGAAGGGTCTCAGGATTGGAATGGGAAGGAGTTGGATATCACATCTCATGTTATAGGAAGGATCTCAGGTTTGGTATTAGAAACATTGAGATATCACATCTCATGCTATTAGAAGGGTCTCAGGATTGGAATGGGAAGGAGTTGGATATCACATCTCATGCTAAAGGGAGAGTCTCAGGTTTGGAAGGGGAAGCATTTGGATATCACATCTCATGTTATCGGAAGGATCTCAGGTTTGGTATTAGATGTATTGAGATATCATATCTCATGCTATAGGAAGGGTCTCAGGACTGGAATGGGAAGGAGTTGGATATCACATCTCATGCTAAAGGAAGGGTCTCAGGTTTGGTAGAAGCATTGAGATATCACATCTCATGCTATAGGAAGGGTCTCAGGATTGGAATGGGAAGGACTTAGATATCCCATATCATGCTATAGGGAGGGTCTCAGTTTTGATATTAGAAGCATTGAGATATCGCATCTCATGCTATCGGAAGTGTCTCAGGATTGGAATGGGAAGGAGCTGGATATCACATCTCAATCTAAAGGAAGGGTCTCAGGTTTGGAACGGGAAGGAGTTGGATATCACATCTCATGTTATAGGACTGGTCTCAGGTTTGTTATTAGAATCATTGAGATATCATATTGCATGCTGTAGGAAGGGTCTAAGGATTTGAATGGGAAGGACTTGGATATCACATATCATGCTATAGATAGGCTCTCAGGTTTGGAACGGGAAGGAGTTGGATATCACATTTCATGTTAGAGGAAGGATCTCAGGTTTGGTATTAGAAGCATTGAGATATCACATCTCATGCTATAGGAAGGGTCTCAGGATTGGAATGGGAAGGACTTGGATATCACATCTCATGCTATAGATAGGCTCTCAGGTTTGGAAAGGGAAGGAGTTGGATATCACATCTCATGGTATAGGAAGGGTCTCAGGATTGGAATGGGAAGTAGTTGGATATCACATCTCATGCTATAGGAAGGGTCTCAGGTTTGGTATAAGCATTGAGATATCACATCTCATGCTATAGGACGTTTCTCAGGATTGGAATGGAAGGAGTTGGATATCACATCTCATGTTATAGGAAGGATCTCAGGTTTGGTATTAGAAGCATTGAGACATCACATCTCATGCTATAGGAAGGGTCTCAGGATTGGAATGGGAAGGAGTTGGATATCACATCTCATGCTAAAGGAAGGGTCTCAGGTTTGGTATAAGCATTGAGATATCACATCTCATGCTATAGTAAGGGTCTCAGGATTGGAATGGGAAGAAGTTGGATATCACATCTCATGCTAAAGGGAGGGTCTCAGGTTTGGAAGGGGTAGGATTTGGATATCACATCTCATGTTATAGGAAGGATCACAGGTTTGGTATTAGAAGCATTGAGATATCACATCTCATGCTATCGGAAGGGTCTCAGGATTGGAATGGGAAGGAGCTGGATATTACATCTCATGCTAAAGGAAGGGTCTCAGGTTTGGAACGGGAAGGAGTTGGATATCACATCTCATGTTATAGGAAGGGTCTCAGGTGTGGTATAAGCATTCAGATATCACATCTCTGCTATCGGAAGTGTCTCAGGATTGGAATGGGAAGGAGTTGGATATCCCATCTCATGCTATAGATAGGCTCTCAGGTTTGGAAAGGGAACGAGTTGGATATCACATCTCATGCTATAGGAAGGGTCTCAGGATTGGAATGGGAAGTAGTTGGATATCACATCTCATGCTATAGGAAGGGTCTCAGGTTTGGTATAAGCATTGAGATATCACATCTCATGCTATAGGACAGGTCTCAGGAGTGGAATGGAAGGAGTTGGATATCACATCTCATGCTATAGGAAGGGTCTCAGGATTGGAATGGGAAGTAGTTGGATATCACATCTCATGCTATAGGACGGGTCTCAGGTTTGGTACTAGAAGCATTGAGATATCACATCTCATGCTATAGGAAGGGTCTCAGGATTGGAATGGGAAGGACTTGGATATCACATCTCATGCTATAGGAAGGGTGTCAGGTTTGGTATAAGCATTGAGATATCACATCTCATGCTATAGGACGGGTCTCAGGATTGGAATGGGAAGGAGTTGTATATGACATTTCATGCCGTAGGAAGGGTCTCAGGTTTGGTATAAGCATTGAGATATCACTTCTCATGCTATAGGAAGTGTCTCAGGATTGGAATGGGAAGGAGTTGGATATCACATCTCAAGTTATAGGAAGGATCTCAGGTTTTGTATTAGAAGCATTGAGACATCACATCTCATGCTATAGGAAGGGTCTCAGGATTGGAATGGGAAGGAGTTGGATATCACATCTCATGCTAAATGGAGGGTCTCAGGTTTGGAAGGGGAAGGATTTGGATATTACATCTCGTGTTATAGGAATGATCTCAGGTTTGGTATTAGAAGCATTGAGATATCACATCTCATGCTATCTGAAGGATCTCAGGTTTGGTGTTAGAAGCATTGAGATATCATATCTCATGCTATAGGAAGGGTCTCAGGATTGGAATGGGAAGGAGTTGGATATCACATCTCATGCTATAGGAAGGGTCTCAGGATTGGAATGGGAAGGAGTTGTATATGACATCTCATGCCACAGGAAGGGTCTCAGGTTTGGTATAAGCATTGAGATATCACATCTCTGCAATCGGAAGGGTCTCAGGATTGGAATGGAAAGGAGTTGGATATCCCATCTTATGTTATAGGAAGGGTCTCAGGTTTGGTATTAGAAGCATTGAGATATCACATCTCATGCTATAGGAAGGGTCTCAGGATTGGAATGGGAAGGACTTGGATATCACATCTCATGCTATAGGGAGGGTCTCACGTTTGGAAAGGGAAGGAGTTGGATATCACATTTCATGTTAGAGGTAGGATCTCAGTTTTGGTATTAGAGGCATTGAGATATCACATCTCATGCTATCAGAAGGGTCTCAGGATTGGAATGGGAAGGAGTTGGATATCACATCTCATGCTAAAGGGAGGGTCTCAGGTTTGGAAGGGGAAGGATTTGGATATCACATCTCATGTTATAGGAAGGATCTCAGGTTTGGTATTAGAAGCATTGAGATATGACATCTCATGCTATTGGAAGGATCTCAGGTTTGGTATTAGATGCATTGAGATATCACATCTCATGCTAAAGGGAGGGTCTCAGGTTTGGAAGGGGAAGGATTTGGATATCACATCTCTTATTATAGGTTAGATATCACATATCATGCTATAGGGAGGGTCTCAGTTTTGATATAAGAAGCATTGAGATATCACATCTCATGCTATCGGAAGTGTCTCAGGATTGGAATGGGAAGGAGCTGGATATCACATCTCATGCTAAAGGGAGGGTCTCAGGTTTGGAAGGCGAAGGATTTGGATATCACATCTCTTATTATAGGAAGGATCACAAGTTTGGTATTAGAAGCATTGAGATATCACATCTCATGCTATCGGAAGGGTCTCAGGATTGGAATGGGAAGGAATTGGACATCACATCTCATGCTATAGGAAGGGTCTCAGGTTTGGAACGGGAAGGAGTTGGATATCACATCTCATGTTATAGGAAGAGTCTCAGGTTTGGTATAAGCATTGAGATATCACATCTCTGCTATCGGAAGAGTCTCAGGATTGGAATGGGAAGGAGTTGGATATCCCATCTTATGTTATAGGAAGGGTCTCAGGTTTGGTATTAGAAGCATTGAGATATCACATCTCATGCTATAGGAAGGGTGTCAGGATTGGCATGGGAAGGACTTGGATATCAGATCTCATGCTATAGGGAGGGTCTCACGTTTGGAAAGGGAAGGAGTTAGATATCACATTTCATGTTAGAGGTAGGATCTCAGGTTTGGTATTAGAGGCATTGAGATATCACATCTCATGCTATCAGAAGGGTCTCAGGATTGGAATGGGAAGGATTTGGATATCACATCTCATGCTAAAGGGAGGGTCTCAGGTTTGGAAGGGGAAGGATTTGGATATCACATCTCATGTTAGAGGAAGGATCTCAGGTTTGGTATTAGAGGCATTGAGATATCACATCTCATGCTAAAGGGAGGGTCTCAGGTTTGGAAGGCGAAGGATTTGGATATCACATCTCTTATTATAGGAAGGATCACAAGTTTGGTATTAGAAGCATTGAGATATCACATCTCATGCTATCGGAAAGGTCTCAGGATTGGAATGGGAAGGAATTGGATATCACATCTCATGCTATAGGAAGGGTCTCAGGTTTGGAACGGGAAGGAGTTGGATATCACATCTCATGTTATAGGAAGAGTCTCAGGTTTGGTATAAGCATTGAGATATCACATCTCTGCTATCGGAGGTGTCTCAGGATTGGGATGGGAAGGAATTGGATATCACATCTCATGCTATAGGAAGGGTATCAGGTTTGGAACGGGAAGGAGTTGGATATCCCATCTCATGTTATAGGACGGGTCTCAGGTTTGATATTAGAAGCATTGAGATATCACATCGCATGCTGTAGGAAGGGTCTCAGGTTTGGAATGGTAAGGATTTGGATATCACATTTCATGTCATAGGAAGGATCTCAGGTTTGGTATTAGAAGCATTGATATATCACATCTCATGCTATAGGAATGGTCTCAGGATTGGAATGGGTAGGAGTTGGATATTACATTCTTGCTATAGGAAGGGTCTCATGTTTGGAATGGGAAGGAGTTGGATATCACATATGCTATAGGAAGTGTCTCAGGTTTGGAATGGGAAGGAGTTGGATATCCCATCTCATGTTATAGGACGGGTCTCTGGTTTGGTATAAGCATTGAGATATCACATCTCATGCTATAGGAAGGGTCTCAGGATTGGAATGGGAAGGATTTGGATATCACATCTCATGCTATAGGAAGGGTCTCAGGTTTGGTATACGCATGGAGATATCACTTCTCATGCTATAGGAAGGGTCTCAGGATTGGAATGGGAAGGAGTTGAATATCACATCTCATGCTATAGGAAGGGTCTCAGGTTTGGTATAAGCATGGAGATATCACTTCTCATGCTATAGGAAGGGTCTCAGGATTGGAATGGGAAGGAGTTGGATATCACATCTCATGTTATAGGAAGGATCTCAGGTTTGGTATTAGAAGCATTGAGATATCACTTCTCATGCTATCAGAAGGGTCCCAGGATTGGAATGGGAAGGAGTTGGATATCACATCTCATGCTAAAGGGAGGGTCTCAGGTTTGGAAGGGGAAGGATTTGGATATCACATCTCATGTTATCGGAAGGATCTCAGGTTTGGTATTAGAAGTATTGAGATATCATATCTCATGCTATAGGAAGGGTCTCAGGACTGGAATGGGAATGAGTTGGATATCACATCTCATGCTAAAGGAAGGGTCTCAGGTTTGGTAGAAGCATTGAGATATCACATCTCATGCTATAGGGAGGGTCCCACGTTTGGAAAGGGAAGGAGTTGGATATCACATTTCATGTTAGAGGTAGGATCTCAGGTTTGGTATTAGAGGCATTGAGATATCACATCTCATGCTATCAGAAGGGTCTCAGGATTGGAATGGGAAGGAGTTGAATATCACATCTCATGCTAAAGGGAGGGTCTCAGGTTTGGAAGGGGAAGGATTTGGATATCACATCTCATGTTAGAGGAAGGATCTCAGGTTTGGTATTAGAGGCATTGAGATATCACATCTCATGCTAAAGGGAGGGTCTCAGGTTTGGAAGGCGAAGGATTTGGATATCACATCTCTTATTATAGGAAGGATCACAAGTTTGGTATTAGAAGCATTGAGATATCACATCTCATGCTATCGGAAGGGTCTCAGGATTGGAATGGGAAGGAATTGGATATCACATCTCATGCTATAGGAAGGGTCTCAGGTTTAGAATGGGAAGGAGTTGGATATCACATCTCATGTTATAGGAAGAGTCTCAGGTTTGGTATAAGCATTGAGATATCACATCTCTGCTATCGGAGGTGTCTTAGTATTGGGATGGGAAGGAATTGGATATCACATCTCATGCTATAGGAAGGGTATCAGGTTTGGAACGGGAAGGAGTTGGATATCCCATCTCATGTTATAGGACGGGTCTCAGGTTTGATATTAGAAGCATTGAGATATCACATCGCATGCTGTAGGAAGGGTCTCAGGTTTGGAATGGGAAGGATTTGGATATCACATTTCATGTCATAGGAAGGATCTCAGGTTTGGTATTAGAAGCATTAATATATCACATCTCATGCTATAGGAATGGTCTCAGGATTGGAATGGGTAGGAGTTGGATATTACATTCTTGCTATAGGAAGGGTCTCATGTTTGGAATGGGAAGGAGTTGGATATCACATATGCTATAGGAAGTGTCTCAGGTTTGGAACGGGAATGAGTTGGATATCACATCTCATGTTATAGGAAGGGTCTCAGGTTTGGTATAAGCATTGAGATATCACATCTCTGCTATCGGAAGTGGCTCAGGATTGAAATGGGAAGGAGTTGGATATCCCATCTCATGTTATAGGACGGGTCCCTGGTTTGGTATAAGCATTGAGATATCACATCTCATGCTATAGGAAGGGTCTCAGGATTGGATTGGGAAGGATTTGGATATCACATCTCATGCTATAGGAAGGGTCTCAGGTTTGGTATACGCATGGAGATATCACTTCTCATGCTATAGGAAGGGTCTCAGGATTGGAATGGGAAGGAGTTGAATATCACATCTCATGCT
This sequence comes from Ambystoma mexicanum, assembly GCF_040938575.1. NCBI lineage: Eukaryota > Metazoa > Chordata > Amphibia > Caudata > Ambystomatidae > Ambystoma > Ambystoma mexicanum. Next base: position 1,143,634,274 of record NC_090934.1, read on the forward strand.
ATAGGAAGGGTCTCAGGTTTGGTATAAGCATGGAGATATCACTTCTCATGCTATAGGAAGGGTCTCATGATTGGAATGGGAAGGAGTTGGATATCACATCTCATGTTATCGGAAGGATCTCAGGTTTGGTATTAGAAGTATTGGGATATCATATCTCATGCTATAGGAAGGGTCTCAGGACTGGAATGGGAAAGTGTTGGATATCACATCTCATGCTAAAGGAAGGGCCTCAGGTTTGGTAGAAGCATTGAGATATCACATCTCATGCTATAGGAAGGGTCTCAGGATTGGAATGGCAAGGACTTAGATATCACATATCATGCTATAGGGAGGGTCTCAGTTTTGATATTAGAAGCATTGAGATATCACATCTCATGCTATCGGAAGTGTCTCAGGATTGGAATGGGAAGGAGCTGGATATCACATCTCATGCTAAAGGAAGGGGCTCAGGTTTGGTACGGGAAGGAGTTGGATATCACATCTCATGTTATAGGAAGGGTCTCAGGTTTGGTATAAGCATTGAGATATCACATCTCTGCTATCGGAAGTGTCTCAGGATTGGAATGGGAAGGAGTTGGATATCCCATCTCATGTTATAGGACGGGTCTCAGGTTTGTTATTAGAATCATTGAAATATCATATTGCATGCTGTAGGAAGGGTCTAAGGATTGGAATGGGAAGGACTTGGATATCACATCTCATGCTATAGATAGGCTCTCAGGTTTGGAACGGGAAGGAGTTGGATATCACATTTCATGTTAGAGGAAGGATCTCAGGTTTGGTATTAGAAGCATTGAGATATCACATCTCATGCTATAGGAAGTGTCTCAGGATTGGAATGGGAAGGACTTGGATATCACATCTCATGCTATAGATAGGCTCTCAGGTTTGGAAAGGGAAGGAGTTGGATATCACATCTCATGCTATAGGAAGGGTCTCAGGATTGGAATGGGAAGTAGTTGGATATAACATCTCATGCTATAGGAAGGGTCTCAGGATTGGAATGGGAAGGAGTTGGATATCACATCTCATGCTATAGGAAGGGTCTCAGGTTTGGTATAAGCATTGAGATATCACATCTCATGCTATAGGAAGGGTCTCAGGATTGGATTGGGAAGGAGTTGGATATCACATCTCATGTTATAGGAAGGATCTCAAGTTTGGTATTAGAAGCACTGAGACATCACATCTCATGCTATAGGAAGGGTCTCAGGATTGGAATGGAAAGGAGTTGGATATCACATCTCATGCTATATGAAGGGTCTCAGGTTTGGTATAAGCATTGAGATATCACATCTCATGCTATAGGAAGGGTCTCAGGATTGGAATGGGAAGGAGTTGTATATGACATCTCATGCCATAGGAAGGGTCTCAGGTTTGGTATAAGCATTGAGATATCACATCTCTGCTATCGGAAGGGTCTCAGGATTGGAATGGGAAGGAGTTGGATATCCCATCTAATGTTATAGGAAGAGTCTCAGGTTTGGTATTAGAAGCATTGAGATATCACATCTCATGCTATAGGAAGTGTCTCAGGATTGGAATGGGAAGGACTTGGATATCACATCTCATGCTATAGGGAGGGTCTCAAGTTTGATATAAGAAGCATTGAGATATCAGATCTCATGCTATAGGAAGGGTCTCAGGATTGGAATGGGAAGGAGTTGGATATCACATCTCATGCTATAGGAAGGGTCTCAGGTTTGGTATAAGCAGTGAGATATCACATCTCATGCTATAGGAAGTGTCTCAGGATTGGAATGGGAAGGAATTGGATATCACATCTCATGTTATAGGAAGGATCTCAGGTTTGGTATAAGCATTGAGATATCACATCTCTGCTATCGGAGAGGTCTCAGGATTGGAATGGGAAGGAGTTGGATATTTCCATCTCATGTTATAGGAAGGGTCTCATGTTTGGTATTAGAAGCATTGAGATATCACATCTCATGCTATAGGAAGGGTCTCAGGATTGGAATGGGAAGGACTTGGATATCACATCTCATTAATAGGGAGGGTCTCAAGTTTGATATTAGAAGCATTGAGATATCACATCTCATGATATCGGAAGGGTCTCAGGATTGGAATGGGAAGGAGTTGGATATTACATCTCATGATAAAGGAAGGGTCTAAGGTTTGGAAGGGGAAGGATTTGGATATCACATCTCATGTTATAGGACGGGTCTCAGGTTTGGTATTAGAACCATTGAGATATCAAGTCTCATGGTATAGGAAGGGTCTCAGAATTGGAATGGGAAGGAGTTGGATATCACATCTCAAGCTTTAGGAAGGGTCTCAGGATTGGAATGGGAAGGACTTGGATATCACATCTCATGCTATAGGAAGTCTCTCAGGTTTGGAAAGGGAAAGAGTTGGATATCACATTTCATGTTAGAGGTAGGATCTCAGGTTTGGTATTAGAGGCATTGAGATATCACATATCATGCTATCAGAAGGGTCTCAGGAATGGAATGGGAAGGAGTTGGATATCACATCTCATGCTAAAGGAAGGGTCTCAGGTTTGGTATTAGAAGCATTGAGATATCACATCTCATGCTATCGGAAGGATCTCAGGTTTGGTATTAGAAGCCTTGAGATATCACATCTCATGCTATCAGAAGGGTCTCAGGATTGGAATGGGAAGGAGTTGGATATCACATCTCATGCTAAAGGGAGGGTCTCAGGTTTGGAAGGTGAAGGATTTGGATATCACATCTCATGTTATCAGAAGGATCTCAGGTTTGGTATTAGAAGTATTGAGATATCATATCTCATGCTATAGGAAGGGTCTCAGGACTGGAATGGGAAGGAGTTGGATATCACATCTCATGCTAAAGGGAGGGTCTCAGTTTTGATATTAGAAGCATTGAGATATCACATCTCATGCTATCGGAAGTGTCTCAGGATTGGAATGGGAAGGAGCTGGATATCGCATCTCATGCTAAAGGAAGAGTCTCAGGTTTGGAACGGGAAGGAGTTGGATATCACATCTCATGTTATAGGAAGGGTCTCAGGTTTGGTATAAGCATTGAGATATCACATCTCTGCTATCGGAAGTGTCTCAGGATTGGAATGGGAAGGAGTTGGATATCACATCTCATGCTACAGATAGGCTCTCAGGTTTGGAATGGGAAGGAGTTGGATATCACATTTCATGTTAGAGGAAGGATCTCAGGTTTGGTATTAGAAGCATTGAGATATCACATCTCATGCTATAGGAAGGGTCTCAGGATTGGAATGGGAAGGACTTAGATATCAAATCTCATGCTATAGATAGGCTCTCAGGTTTGGAAAGGGAAGGAGTTGGATATCACATCTCATGCTATAGGAAGGGTCTCAGGATTGGAATGGGAAGTAGTTGGATATCACATCTCATGCTATAGGAAGGGTCTCAGGTTTGGTATAAGCATTGAGATATCACATCTCATGCTATAGGACGGGTCTCAGGATTGGAATGGAAGGAGTTGGATATCACATCTCATGTTATAGGAAGGATCTAAGGTTTGGTATTAGAAGCATTGAGACATCAAATCTCATGCTATAGGAAGGGTCTCAGGATTGGAATGGGAAGGAGTTGGATATCACATCTCATGCTAATGGATGGGTCTCAGGTTTGGTATAAGCATTGAGATATCACATTTCATGCTATAGGAAGGGTCTCAGGATTGGAATGGGAAGGAGTTGGATATCACATCTCATGCTAAAGGGAGGGTCTCAGGTTTGGAAGGGGAAGGATTTTGATATTACATCTCGTGTTATAGGAATGATCTCAGGTTTGGTATCAGAAGCATTGAGATATCACATCTCATGCTATCGGAAGGATCTCAGGTTTGGTGTTAGAAGCATTGAGATATCAAATCTCATGCTATAGGAAGGGTCTCAGGATTGGAATGGGAAGGAGTTGGATATCACATCTCATGCTATAGGAAGGGTCTAGGATTGGAATGGGAAGGAGTTGTATATGACATCTCATGCCACAGGAAGGGTCTCAGGTTTGGTATAAGCATTGAGATATCAAATCTCTGCTATCGGAAGGGTCTCAGGATTGGAATGGGAAGGAGTTGGATATCCCATCTTATGTTATAGGAAGGGTCTCAGGTTTGGTATTAGAAGCATTGAGATATCACATCTCATGCTATAGGAAGGGTCTCAGGATTGGAATGGGAAGGACTTGGATATCATATCTCATGCTATAGGGAGGGTCTCACGTTTGGAAAGGGAAGGAGTTGGATATCACATTTCATGTTAGAGGTAGGATCTCAGGTTTGGTATTAGAGGCATTGAGATATCACATCTCATGCTATCAGAAGGGTCTCAGGATTGGAATGGGAAGGATTTGGATATCACATCTCATGCTAAAGGGAGGGTCTCAGGTTTGGAAGGGGAAGGATTTGGATATCACATCTCATGTTAGAGGAAGGATCTCAGGTTTGGTATTAGAGGCATTGAGATATCACATCTTATGCTAAAGGGAGGGTCTCAGGTTTGGAAGGCGAAGGATTTGGATATCACATCTCTTATTATAGGAAGGATCACAAGTTTGGTATTAGAAGCATTGAGATATCACATCTCATGCTATCGGAAGGGTCTCAGGATTGGAATGGGAAGGAATTGGATATCACATCTCATGCTATAGGAAGGGTCTCAGGTTTGGAACGGGAAGGAGTTGGATATCACATCTCATGTTATAGGAAGAGTCTCAGGTTTGGTATAAGCATTGAAATATCACATCTCTGCTATCGGAGGTGTCTCAGGATTGGGATGGGAAGGAATTGGATATCACATCTCATGCTATAGGAAGGGTATCAGGTTTGGAAGGGGAAGGAGTTGGATATCCCATCTCATGTTATAGGACGGGTCTCAGGTTTGATATTAGAAGCATTGAGATATCACATCGCATGCTGTAGGAAGGGTCTCAGGTTTGGAATGGTAAGGATTTGGATATCACATTTCATGTCATAGGAAGGATCTCAGGTTTGGTATTAGAAGCATTGATATATCACATCTCATGCTTTAGGAATGGTCTCAGGATTGGAATGGGTAGGAGTTGGATATTACATTCTTGCTATAGGAAGGGTCTCATGTTTGGAATGGGAAGGAGTTGGATATCACATATGCTATAGGAAGTGTCTCAGGTTTGGAACGGGAATGAGTTGGATATCACATCTCATGTTATAGGAAGGGTCTCAGGTTTGGTATAAGCATTGAGATATCACATCTCTGCTATCGGAAGTGGCTCAGGATTGGAATGGGAAGGAGTTGGATATCCCATCTCATGTTATAGGACGGGTCTCTGGTTTGGTATAAGCATTGAGATATCACATCTCATGCTATAGGAAGGGTCTCAGGATTGGAATGGGAAGGATTTGGATATCACATCTCATGCTATAGGAAGGGTCTCAGGTTTGGTATACGCATGGAGATATCACTTCTCATGCTATAGGAAGGGTCTCAGGATTGAAATGGGAAGGAGTTGAATATCACATCTCATGCTATAGGAAGGGTCTCAGGTTTGGTATAAGCATGGAGATATCACTTCTCATGCCATAGGAAGGGTCTCAGGATTGGAATGGGAAGCAGTTGGATATCACATCTCATGTTATAGGAAGGATCTCAGGTTTGGTATTAGAAGCATTGAGATATCACATCTCATGTTATCAGAAGGGTCCCAGGATTGGAATGGGAAGGAGTTGGATATCACATCTCATGCTAAAGGGAGGGTCTCAGGTTTGGAAGGGGAAGGATTTGGATATCACATCTCATGTTATCGGAAGGATCTCAGGTTTGGTATTAGAAGTATTGAGATATCATATCTCATGCTATAGGAAGGGTCTCAGGACTGGAATGGGAAGGAGTTGGATATCACATCTCATGCTAAAGGAAGGGTCTCAGGTTTGGTAGAAGCATTGAGATATCACATCTCATGCTATAGGAAGGGTCTCAGGATTGGAATGGCAAGGACTTAGATATCACATATCATGCTATAGGGAGGGTCTCAGTTTTGATATTAGAAGCATTGAGATATCACATCTCATGCTATCGGAAGTGTCTCAGGATTGGAATGGGAAGGAGCTGGATATCACATCTCATGCTAAAGGAAGGGTCTCAGGTTTGGAACGGGAAGGAGTTGGATATCACATCTCATGTTATAGGACGGGTCTCAGGTTTGTTATTAGAATCATTGAGATATCATATTGCATGCTGTAGGAAGGGTCTAAGGATTGGAATGGGAAGGACTTGGATATCACATCTCATGCTATAGATAGGCTCTCAGGTTTGGAACGGGAAGGAGTTGGATATCACATTTCATGTTAGAGGAAGGATCTCAGGTTTGGTATTAGAAGCATTGAGATATCACATCTCATGCTATAGGAAGGGTCTCAGGATTGGAATGGGAAGGACTTGGATATCACATCTCATGCTATAGATAGGCTCTCAGGTTTGGAAAGGGAAGGAGTTGGATATCACATCTCATGCTATAGGAAGGGTCTCAGGATTGGAATGGGAAGTAGTTGGATATCACATCTCATGCTATAGGAAGGGTCTCAGGATTGGAATGGGAAGGAGTTGGATATCACATCTCAATCTATAGGAAGGGTCTCAGGTTTGGTATAAGCATTGAGATATCACATCTCATGCTATAGGAAGGGTCTCAGGATTGGATTGGGAAGGAGTTGGATATCACATCTCATGTTATAGGAAGCATCTCAGGTTTGGTATTAGAAGCACTGAGACATCACATCTCATGCTATAGGAAGGGTCTCAGGATTGGAATGGGAAGGAGTTGGATATCACATCTCATGCTATTGGAAGGGTCTCAGGTTTGGTATAAGCATTGAGATATCACATCTCATGCTATAGGAAGGGTCTCAGGATTGGAATGGGAAGGAGTTGTATATGACATCTCATGCCATAGGAAGGGTCTCAGGTTTGGTTTAAGCATTGAGATATCACATCTCTGCTATCGGAAGGGTCTCAGGATTGGAATGGGAAGGAGTTGGATATCCCATCTCATGTTATAGGAAGAGTCTCAGGTTTGGTATTAGAAGCATTGAGATATCACATCTCATGCTATAGGAAGTGTCTCAGGATTGGAATGGGAAGGACTTGGATATCACATCTCATGCTATAGGGAGGGTCTCAAGTTTGATATAAGAAGCATTGAGATATCACATCTCATGCTATAGGAAGGGTCTCAGGATTGGAATGGGAAGGAGTTGGATATCACATCTCATGCTATAGGAAGGGTCTCAGGTTTGGTATAAGCAGTGAGATATCACATCTCATGCTATAGGAAGTGTCTCAGGATTGGAATGGGAAGGAATTGGATATCACATCTCATGTTATAGGAAGGATCTCAGGTTTGGTATAAGCATTGAGATATCACATCTCTGCTATCGGAGAGGTCTCAGGATTGGAATGGGAAGGAGTTTGATATTCTCATGTTATAGGAAGGGTCTCATGTTTGGTATTAGAAGCATTGAGATATCACATCTCATGCTATAGGAAGGGTCTCAGGATTGGAATGGGAAGGACTTGGATATCATATCTCATTAATAGGGAGGGTCTCAAGTTTGATATTAGAAGCATTGAGATATCACATCTAATGATATCGGAAGGGTCTCAGGATTGGAATGGGAAGGAGTTGGATATCACATCTCATGATAAAGGAAGGGTCTAAGGTTTGGAAAGGGGAAGGATTTGGTTATCACATCTCATGTTATAGGACGGGTCTCAGGTTTGGTATTAGAAGCATTGAGATATCAAGTCTCATGGTATAGGAAGGGTCTCAGAATTGGAATGGGAAGGAGTTGGATATCACATCTCAAGCTATAGGAAGGGTCTCAGGATTGGAATGGGAAGGACTTGGATATCACATCTCATGCTATAGGAAGTCTCTCAGGTTTGGAAGGGGAAAGAGTTGAATATCACATTTCATGTTAGAGGTAGGATCTCAGGTTTGGTATTAGAGGCATTGAGATATCACATATCATGCTATCAGAAGGGTCTCAGGAATGGAATGGGAAGGAGTTGGATATCACATCTCATGCTAAAGGGACGGTCTCAGGTTTGGAAGGGGAAGGATTTGGATATCACATCTCATGTTATAGGAAGGATCTCAGGTTTGGTATTAGAAGCATTGAGATATCACATCTCATGCTATCGGAAGGATGTCAGGTTTGGTATTAGAAGCCTTGAGATATCACATCTCATGCTATCAGAAGGGTCTCAGGAATGGAATGTGAAGGAGTTGGATATCACATCTCATGCTAACGGGAGGGTCTCAGGTTTGGTAGAAGCATTGAGATATCACATCTCATGCTATAGGAAGGGTCTCAGGATTGGAATGGGAAGGATTTAGATATCACATATCATGCCATAGGGAGGGTCTCAGTTTTGATATTAGAAGCATTGAGATATCACATCTCATGCTATCGGAAGTGTCTCAGGATTGGAATGGGAAGGAGCTGGATATCACATCTCATGCTAAAGGAAGAGTCTCAGGTTTGGAACGGGAAGGAGTTGGATATCACATCTCATGTTATAGGAAGGGTCTCAGGTTTGGTATAAGCATTGAGATATCACATCTCTGCTATCGGAAGTGTCTCAGGATTGGAATGGGAAGGAGTTGGATATCCCATCTCATGTTATAGGACGGGTCTCAGGTTTGTTATTAGAATCATTGAGATATCATATTGCATGCTGTAGGAAGGGTCTAAGGATTGGAATGGGAATGACTTGGATATCACATCTCATGCTACAGATAGGCTCTCAGGTTTGGAATGGGAAGGAGTTGGATATCACATTTCATGTTAGAGGAAGGATCTCAGGTTTGGTATTAGAAGCATTGAGATATCACATCTCATGCTATAGGAAGGGTCTCAGGATTGGAATGGGAAGTAGTTGGATATCACATCTCAAGCTATAGGAAGGGTCTCAGGATTGGAATGGGAAGGACTTGGATATCACATCTCATGCTATAGGAAGTCTCTCAGGTTTGGAAGGGGAAAGAGTTGGATATCACATTTCATGTTAGAGGTAGGATCTCAGGTTTGGTATTAGAGACATTGAGATATCACATCTCATGCTATCAGAAGGGTTTCGGGAATGGAATGGGAAGGAGTTGGATATCACATCTCATGCTAAAGGGAGGGTCTCAGGTTTGGAAGGGGAAGGATTTGGATATCACATCTCATGCTATAGATAGGCTCTCAGGTTTGGAAAGGGAAGGAGTTGGATATCACATCTCATGCTATAGGAAGGGTCTCAGGATTGGAATGGGAAGTAGTTGGATATCACATCTCATGCTATAGGAAGGGTCTCAGGTTTGGTATAAGCATTGAGATATCACATCTCATGCTATAGGACGGGTCTCAGGATTGGAATGGAAGGAGTTGGATGTCACATCTCATGTTATAGGAAGGATCTCAGGTTTGGTATTAGAAGCATTGAGACATCACATCTCATGCTATAGGAAGGGTCTCAGGATTGGAATGGGAAGGAGTTGGATTTCACATCTCATGCTATAGGATGGGTCTCAGGTTTGGTATAAGCATTGAGATATCACATTTCATGCTATAGGAAGGGTCTCAGGATTGGAATGGGAAGGAGTTGCATATGACATCTCATGCCGTAGGAAGGGTCTCAGGTTTGGTATAAGCATTGAGATATCACATCTCTGCTATCGGAAGGGTCTCAGGCTTGGAATGGGAAGGAGTTGGATATCCCATCTCATGTTATAGGAAGAGTCTCAGGTTTGGTATTAGAAGCATTGAGATATCACATCTCATGCTATAGGAAGTGTCTCAGGATTGGAATGGGAAGGACTTGGATATCACATCTCATGCTATAGGGAGGGTCTCAAGTTTGATATTAGAAGCATTGAGATATCACATCTCATGCTATAGGAAGGGTCTCAGGATTGGAATGGGAAGGAGTTGGATATCACATCTCATGCTATAGGAAGGGTCTCAGGTTTGGTATAAGCAGTGAGATATCACATCTCATGCTATAGGAAGGGTCTCAGGATTGGAATGGGAAGGAGTTGGATATCACATCTCATGTTATAGGAAGGATCTCAGGTTTGGTATAAGCATTGAGATATCACATCTCTGCTATCGGAAGGGCCTCAGGATTGGAATGGGAAGGAGTTGGATATTCCCATCTCATGTTATAGGAAGGGTCTCAGGATTGGAATGGGAAGGAGTTGGATATCACATCTCATGCTATAGGAAGGGTCTCAGGTTTGGAACGGGAAGGAGTTGGATATCACATCTCATTTTATAGGAAGAGTCTCAGGTTTGGTATTAGAAGCATTGAGATATCACATCTCTGCTATCGGAGGTGTCTCAGGATTGGGATGGGAAGGAATTGGATATCACATCTCATGCTATAGGAAGGGTATCAGGTTTGGAATGGGAAGGATTTGGATATCACATTTCATGTCAATGGAAGTATCTCAGGTTTGGTATTAGAATCATTGATATATCACATCTCATGCTATAGGAATGGTCTCAGGATTGGAATGGGTAGGAGTTGGATATTACATTCTTGCTATAGGAAGGGTCTCATGTTTGGAATGGGAAGGAGTTGGATATCACATATGCTAGAGGAAGTGTCTCAGGTTTGGAACGGGAATGAGTTGGATATCACATCTCATGTTATAGGAAGGGTCTCAGGTTTGGTATACGCATGGAGATATCACTTCTCATGCTATAGGAATGGTCTCAGGATTGGAATGGGAAGGAGTTGGATATCACATCTCATGCTATAGGAAGGGTCTCAGGTTTGGAATGGGAAGGAGTTGGATATCACATCTCATGCTATAGGAAGGGTCTCAGGATTGGAATGGGAAGGAGTTGGATATCACATCTCATGTTATAGGAAGAGTCTCAGGTTTGGTATTAGAAGCATTGAGATATCACATCTCTGCTATCGGAGGTGTCTCAGGATTGGGATGGGAAGGAATTGGATATCACATCTCATGCTATAGGAAGGGTATCAGGTTTGGAACGGGAAGGAGTTGGATATCCCATCTCATGTTATAGGACGGGTCTCAGGTCTGACATTAGAAGCATTGAGATATCACATCGCATGCTATAGGAAGGGTCTCAGGATTGGAATGGGAAGCAGTTGGATATCACATCTCATGCTATAGGAAGGGTCTCAGGTTTGGTATACGCATGGAGATATCACTTCTCATGCTATAGGAAGGGTCTCAGGATTGGAATGGGAAGGAGTTGGATATCACATCTCATGTTATAGGAAGGATCTCAGGTTTGGTATTAGAAGCATTGAGATATCACATCTCATGCTATCAGAAGGGTCTCAGGATTGGAATGGGAAGGAGTTGGATATCACATCTCATGCTAAAGGGAGGGTCTCAGGTTTGGAAGGGGAAGGATTTGGATATCACATCTCATGTTATCGGAAGGATCTCAGGTTTGGTATTAGAAATATTGAGATATCATATCTCATGCTATAGGAAGGGTCTCAGGACTGGAATGGGAAGGAGTTGGATATCACATCTCATGCTAAAGGAAGGGTCTCAGGTTTGGTAGAAGCAATGAGATATCACATCTCATGCTATAGGAAGGGTCTCCGGATTGGAATGGGAAGGACTTAGATATCACATATCATGCTATAGGGAGGGTCTCAGTTTTGATATTAGAAGCATTGAGATATCACATCTCATGCTATCGGAAGTGTCTCAGGATTGGAATGGGAAGGAGCTGGATATCACATCTCATGCTAAAGGAAGGGTCTCAGGTTTGGAACGGGAAGGAGTTGGATATCACATCTCATGTTATAGGAAGGGTCTCAGGTGTGGTATAAGCATTGAGATATCACATTTCTGCTATCGGAAGTGTCTCAGGATTGGAATGGGAAGGAGTTGGATATCCCATCTCATGCTATAGATAGGCTCTCAGGTTTGGAAAGGGAAGGAGTTGGATATCACATCTCATGCTATAGGAAGGGTCTCAGGATTGGAATGGGAAGTAGTTGGATATCACATCTCATGCTATAGGAAGGGTCTCAGGTTTGGTGTAAGCATTGAGATATCACATCTCATGCTATAGGACGGGTCTCAGGATTGGAATGGAAGGAGTTGGATATCACATCTCATGCTATAGGAAGGGTCTCAGGATTGGAATGGGAAGTAGTTGGATATCACATCTCATGCTATAGGAAGGGTCTCAGGTTTGGTGTAAGCATTGAGATATCACATCTCATGGTATAGGACGGGTCTCAGGATTGGAATGGAAGGACTTGGATATCACATCTCATGCTATAGGAAGGGTCTCAGGATTGGAATGGGAAGTAGTTGGATATCACATCTCATGATATAGGAAGGGTCTCAGGTTTGGTATAAGCATTGAGATATCACATCTCATGCTATAGGACGGGTCTCAGGATTGGAATGGAAGGAGTTGGATATCACATCTCATGTTATAGGAAGGATCTCAGGTTTGGTATTAGAAGCATTGAGACATCACATCTCATGCTATAGGAAGGGTCTCAGGATTGGAATGGGAAGGAGTTGGATATCACATCTCATGCTATAGGAAGGGTCTCAGGTTTGGTATAAGCATTGAGATATCACATCTCATGCTATAGGAAGGGTCTCAGGATTGGAATGGGAAGGAGTTGTATATGACATCTCATGCCGCAGGAAGGGTCTCAGGTTTGGTATAAGCATTGAGATATCACTTCTCATGCTATAGGAAGTGTCTCAGGATTGTAATGGGAAGGAGTTGGATATCACATCTCATGTTATAGGAAGGATCTCAGGTTTGGTATTAGAAGCATTGAAACATCACATCTCATGCTATAGGAAGGGTCTCAGGATTGGAATGGGAAGGAGTTGGATATCACATCTCATGCTAAAGGGAGGGTCTCAGGTTTGGAAGGGGAAGGATTTGGATATTACATCTCGTGTTATAGGAATGATCTCAGGTTTGGTATTAGAAACATTGAGATATCACATCTCATGCTATCGGAAGGATCTCAGGTTTGGTGTTAGAAGCATTGAGATATCAAATCTCATGCTATAGGAAGGGTCTCAGGATTGGAATGGGAAGGAGTTGGATATCACATCTCATGCTATAGGAAGGGTCTCAGGTTTGGTATAAGCATTGAGATATCACATCTCATGCTATAGGAAGGGTCTCAGGATTGGAATGGGAAGGAGTTGTATATGACATCTCATGCCGTAGGAAGGGTCTCAGGTTTGGTATAAGCATTGAGATATCACTTCTCATGCTATAGGAAGTGTCTCAGGATTGTAATGGGAAGGAGTTGGATATCATATCTCATGTTATAGGAAGGATCTCAGGTTTGGTATTAGAAGCATTGAAACATCACATCTCATGCTATAGGAAGGGTCTCAGTTTTGGAATGGGAAGGAGTTGGATATCACATCTCATGCTATAGGAAGGGTCTCAGGTTTGGTATAAGCATTGAGATATCACATCTCATGCTATAGGAAGGGTCTCAGGATTGGAATGGGAAGGAGTTGTATATGACATCTCATGCCGTAGGAAGGGTCTCAGGTTTGGTATAAACATTGAGATATCACTTCTCATGCTATAGGAAGTGTCTCAGGATTGTAATGGGAAGGAGTTGGATATCACATCTCATGTTATAGGAAGGATCTCAGGTTTGGTATTAGAAGCATTGAAACATCACATCTCATGCTATAGGAAGGGTCTCAGGATTGGAATGGGAAGGAGTTGGATATCACATCTCATGCTAAAGGGAGGGTCTCAGGTTTGGAAGGGGAAGGATTTGGATATTACATCTCGTGTTATAGGAATGATCTCAGGTTTGGTATTAGAAGCATTGAGATATCACATCTCATGCTATCGGAAGGATCTCAGGTTTGGTGTTAGAAGCATTGAGATATCAAATCTCATGCTATAGGAAGGGTCTCAGGATTGGAATGGGAAGGAGTTGGATATCACATCTCATGCTATAGGAAGGGCCTCAGGATTGGAATGGGAAGGAGTTGTATATGACATCTCATGTCACAGGAAGGGTCTCAGGTTTGGTATAAGCATTAAGATATCACATCTCTGCTATCGGAAGGGTCTCAGGATTGGAATGGGAAGGAGTTCGATATCCCATCTTATGTTATAGGAAGGGTCTCAGGTTTGGTATTAGAAGCATTGAGATATCACATCTCATGCTATAGGAAGGGTCTCAGGATTGGAATGGGAAGGACTTGGATATCACATCTCATGCTATAGGGAGGGTCTCACGTTTGGAAAGGGAAGGAGTTGGATATCACATTTCATGTTAGAGGTAGGATTTCAGGTTTGGTATTAGAGGCATTGAGATATCACATCTCATGCTATCAGAAGGGTCTCAGGATTGGAATGGGAAGGAGTTGGATATCACATCTCATGCTAAAGGGAGGGTCTCAGGTTTGGAAAGGGAAGGATTTGGATATCACATCTCATGTTAGAGGAAGGATCTCAGGTTTGGTATTAGAGGCATTGAGATATCACATCTCATGCTAAAGGGAGGGTCTCAGGTTTGGAAGGCGAAGGATTTGGATATCACATCTCTTATTATAGGAAGGATCACAAGTTTGGTATTAGAAGCATTGAGATATCACATCTCTGCTATCGGAGGTGTCTCAGGATTGGGATGGGAAGGAATTGGATATCACATCTCATGCTATAGGAAGGGTATCAGGTTTGGAACGGGAAGGAGTTGGATATCCCATCTCATGTTATAGGACGGGTCTCAGGTTTGATATTAGAAGCATTGAGATATCACATCGCATGCTGTAGGAAGGGTCTCAGGTTTGGAATGGGAAGGATTTGGATATCACATTTCATGTCATAGGAAGGACATCAGGTTTGGTATTAGAAGCATTGATATATCACATCTCATGCTATAGGAATGGTCTCAGGATTGGATTGGGTAGGAGTTGGATATTACATTCTTGCTATAGGAAGGGTCTCATGTTTGGAATGGGAAGGAGTTGGATATCACATATGCTATAGGAAGTGTCTCAGGTTTGGAACGGGAATGAGTTGGATATCACATCTCATGTTATAGGAAGGGTCTCAGGTTTGGTATAAGCATTGAGATATCACATCTCTGCTATCGGAAGTGGCTCAGGATTGGAATGGGAAGGAGTTGGATATCCCATCTCATGTTATAGGACGGGTCTCTGGTTTGGTATAAGCATTGAGATATCACATCTCATGCTATAGGAAGGGTCTCAGGATTGGAATGGGAAGGATTTGGATATCACATCTCATGCTATAGAAAGGGTCTCAGGTTTGGTATACGCATGGAGATATCACTTCTCATGCTATAGGAAGAGTCTCAGGATTGGAATGGGAAGGAGTTGAATATCACATCTCATGCTATAGTAAGGGTCTCAGGTTTGGTATAAGCATGGAGATATCACTTCTCATGCTATAGGAAGGGTCTTAGGATTGGAATGGGAAGGAGCTGGATATCACATCTCATGCTAAAGGAAGGGTCTCAGGTTTGGAACGGGAAGGAGTTGGACATCACATCTCATGTTATAGGAAGGGTCTCAGGTGTGGTATAAGCATTGAGATATCACATCTCTGCTATCGGAAGTGTCTCAGGATTGTAATGGGAAGGAGTTGGATATCCCATCTCATGCTATAGATAGGCTCTCAGGTTTGGAAAGGGAAGGAGTTGGATATCACATTTCATGCTATAGGAAGGGTCTCAGGATTGGAATGGGAAGTAGTTGGATATCACATCTCATGCTATAGGAAGGGTCTCAGGTTTGGTATAAGCATTGAGATATCACATCTCATGCTATAGGACGGGTCTCAGGATTGGAATGGAAGGAGTTGGATATCACATCTCATGCTATAGGAAGGGTCTCAGGATTGGAATGGGAAGTAGTTGGATATCACATCTCATGCTATAGGAAGGGTCTCAGGTTTGGTATTAGAAGCATTTAGATATCACATCTCATGCTATAGGAAGGGGCTCAGGATTGGAATGGGAAGGACTTGGATGTCACATCTCATGCTATAGATAGGCTCTCAGGTTTGGAAAGGGAAGGAGTTGGATATCACATCTCAAGCTATAGGAAGGGTCTCAGGATTGGAATGGGAAGGAGTTGGATATCACATCTCAAGCTATAGGAAGGGTCTCAGGATTGGAATGGGAAGGAGTTGTATATCACATCTCATGCTATAGGAAGGGTCTCAGGTTTGGTATAAGCATTGAGATATCCCATCTCATGCTATAGGAAGGGTCTCAGGTTTGGAAGGGGAAGGATTTCGGTATCACATCTCATGTTATAGGACTGGTCTCAGGTTTGGTATTAGAAGCATTGAGATATCAAGTCTCATGGTATAGGAAGGGTCTCAGGATTGGAATGGGAAGGAGTTGGGTATCACATCTCATGCTATAGGAAGGGTCTCAGGTTTGGTATAAGCATTGAGATATCACATCTCATGCTATAGGAAGGGTCTCAGGTTTGGAAGGGGAAGGATTTGGATATCATATCTCATGTTATAGGACGGGTCCCAGGTTTGGTATTAGAAGCTTTGAGATATCACATCTCATGCTATAGGAAGGGTCTCAGGATTGGAATGGTAAGAAGTTGGATATCACATCTCATGCTAAAGGAAGGGACTCGGGTTTGATAGAAGCATTGAGATATCACATCTCATGCTATAGGAAGGGTCTCAGGATTGGAATGGGAAGGAGTTGGATATCACATCTCATGCCATAGGAAGGGTCTCAGGTTTGGTATAAGCATTGAGATATCACATCTCTGCTATCGGAAGGGTCTCAGGATAGGAATGGGAAGGACTTAGATATCACATCTCATGCTATAGGGAGGGTCTCAGTTTTGATATTAGAAGCATTGAGATATCACATTTCATGCTATCGGAAGGGTCTCAGGATTGGAATGGGAAGGAGTTGGATATCACATCTCAAGCTATCTCAGGATTGGAATGGAAAGGAGTTTGATATCACATCTCAAGCTATAGGAAGTGTCTCAGGTTTGGAAGGGGAAGGATTTGGATCTCACATCTCATGTTTTAGGACGGGTCTCAGGTTTGGTATTAGAAGCATTGAGATATCACATCTCATGGTATAGGAAGGGTCTCAGGATTGGAATGGGAAGGAGTTGGATATCACATCTCAAGCTATCGTATGATTGGAATGGGAAGCAGTTTGATAGCACATCTCAAGCTATAGGAAGGGTCTCAGGTTTGGTATTAGAAGCATTGAGATATCACATCTCATGCTATAGGAAGGGACTCAGGATTGGAATGGGAAGTAGTTGGATATCACATCTCATGATATAGGAAGGGTCTCAGGTTTGGTATAAGCATTGAGATATCACATCTCAATGCTTCTAATACCAAACCTGAGACCCTTCCTATAACATGAGATGTGATATCCAAGTCCTTCCCATTCCAATCCTGAGACCCTTCCTATAGCTTGAGATGTGATATCCAACTCCTTCCCATTCCAATTCTGAGACCCGTCCTATACCATGAGATGTGATATCTCAATGCTTCTAATACCAAACCTGAGACCCTTCCTATAACGAGATGGGATATCCAACTCCTTCCCATTCCAATCCTGAGACCCTTCCGATACCAGAGATGTGATATCTCAATGCTTATACCAAACCTGAGACCCTTCCTATGGCATGAGATGTCATATACAACTCCGTCCGATTCCAAACCTGAGACCCTTCCTATAGCATGAGATGGGATATCCAACTCCTTCCCATTCCAATCCTGAGACCCTTCCTATAGCTTGAGATGTGATATCCAACTACTTCCCATTCCAATCCTGAGACCCTTCCTATAGCTTGAGATGTGATATCCAACTCCTTCCCATTCCAATCCTGAGACCCTTCCTATAGCATGAGATGTGATATCTCAATGCTTCTAATACCAAACCTGAGATCCTTCCTATAACATGAGATGTGATATCCAAATCCTTCCACTTCCAAACCTGAGACCCTCCCTTTAGCATGAGATGTGATATCCGACTCCTTCCCATTCCAATCCTGAGACCCTTCTGATAGCAGGAGATGTGATATCTCAATGCCTCTAATACCAAACCTGAGATCCTTCCGATAGCTTGAGATGTGATATCTCAATGCTTCTAATACCAAACCTGAGATCCTTCCTATAACATGAGATGTGATCTCCAAATCCTTCCCCTTCCAAAGCTGAGACCCTCCCTTTAGCATGAGATGTGATATCCAACTCCTTCCCATTCCAATCCTGAGACCCTTCTGATAGCATGAGATGTGATATCTCAATGCCTCTAATACCAAACCTGAGATCCTACCTCTAACATGAAATGTGATATCCAACTCCTTCCCCTTCCAAACCTGAGAGCCTTCCTATAGCATGAGATGTGATATCCAAGTCCTTCCCATTCCAATCCTGAGACCCTTCCTATAACATGAGATGTGATATACAACTCCTTCCCATTCCAACCTGAGACCCTTCCTATAGCATGAGATGGGATATCCAACTCCTTCCAAATCCAATCCTGATACCCTTCCGATAGCATGAGATGTGATATCTCAATGCTTCTACAAAACCTGAGACACATACATGGCATTAGATGTCATATCAAACTCCTTCCCATTCCAATCCTGAGACCCTTCCTATAGCTTGAGATGTGATATCCAACTCCTTCCCATTCCAATTCTGAGACCCGTCCTATACAATGAGACTTGATATCTCAATGCTTCTAATACCAAACCTGAGACCGGTCCTATATCATGAGATGTGATATCCAAATCCTTCCCCTTCCAAACCTTAGACCCTTCCTTTATCATGAGATGTGATATCCAAGTCCTTCCCATTCCAATCCTGAGACCCTTCCTATAGCATGAGATGTGATATCCAAGTCCTTCCCATTCCAATCCTGAGACCCTTCCTATAGCATGAGATGTGATATCTCAATGCTTCTAATACCAAACCTGAGACCCTTCCTATAACATGAGATGTGATATCCAAGTCCTTCCCATTCCAATCCTGAGACCCTTCTTATAGCTTGAGATGTGATATCCAACTCCTTCCCATTCCAATTCTGAGACCCGTCCTATAGCATGAGATGTGATATCCAAGTCCTTCCCATTCCAATCCTGAGACCCTTCCTATAGCATGAGATGTGATATCTCAATGCTTCTAATACCAAACCTGAGACCCTTCCTATAACATGAGATGTGATATCCAAGTCCTTCCCATTCCAATCCTGAGACCCTTCTTATAGCTTGAGATGTGATATCCAACTCCTTCCCATTCCAATACTGAGATCCTTCCTATAGCATGAGATGTGATATCCAAGTCCTTCCCATTCCAATCCTGAGACCCTTCCTATAGCATGAGATGTGATATCTCAATGCTTCTAATACCAAACCTGAGACCCTTCCTATAACATGAGATGTGATATCCAAGTCCTTCCCATTCCAATCCTGAGACCCTTCCTATAGCATGAGATGTGATATCTCAATGCTTCTAATACCAAACCTGAGACCCTTCCTATAACATGAGATGTGATATCCAAGTCCTTCCCATTCCAATCCTGAGACCCTTCTTATAGCTTGAGATGTGATATCCAACTCCTTCCCATTCCAATTCTGAGACCCGTCCTATAGCATGAGATGTGATATCTCAATGCCTCTAATACCAAACCTGAGATTCTTCCTATAACATGAGATGTGATATCTCAATGCTTCTAATACCAAACCTGAGACCCTCCCTTTAGCATGAGATGTGATATCCGACTCCTTCCCATTCCAATCCTGAGACCCTTCTGATAGCATGAGATGTGATATCCAACTCCTTCCCATTCCAACCTGAGACCCTTCCTATAGCATGAGATGGGATATCCAACTCCTTCCAAATCCAATCCTGATACCCTTCCGATAGCATGAGATGTGATATCCCAATGCTTCAACAAAACCTGAGACCCATACATGGCATGAGATGTGATATCAAACTCCTTCCCATTCCAATCCTGAGACCCTTCCTATAGCTTGAGATGTGATATCCAACTCCTTCCCATTCCAATTCTGAGACCCTCACGATAGCATGAGATGTGATATCTCAATGCTTCTAATACCAAACCTGAGATCCTTCCTATAACATGAGATGTGATCTCCAAATCCTTCCCCTTCCAAAGCTGAGACCCTCCCTTTAGCATGGGATGTGATATCCAACTCCTTCCCATTCCAATCCTGAGACCCTTCTGATAGCATGAGATGTGATATCTCAATGCCTCTAATACCAAACCTGAGATCCTACCTCTAACATTAAATGTGATATCCAACTCCTTCCCCTTCCAAACCTGAGAGCCTTCCTATAGCATGAGATGTGATATCCAAGTCCTTCCCATTCCAATCCTGAGACCCTTCCTATACCATGAGATGTGATTTCTCAATGCTTCTAATACGAAACCTGGGACCCGTCCTATAACATGAGATATGATATCCAAATCCTTCCCCTTCCAAACCTGAGACCCTTCCTTTAGCATGAGATGTGATATACAAATCCTTCCCATTCCAATCCTGAAACCCTTCCTATAGCATGAGATGTGATATCTCAATGTTTCTAATAACAAACCTGAGACCCTTACTATAGCAAGAGATGTGACATCCAAATCCTTCCCATTCCAATCCTGAGATCCTTCCTATTGGATGAGATGTGATATCCAACTCCTTCCCATTCCAATCCTGAGACCCTTCCTATACCATGAGATGTGATATCTCAATGCTTCTACCAAAACTGAGACCCTTCCTTTAGCATGAGATGTGATATCCAACTCCTTCCCATTCCAATCCTGAGACCCTTCCTATAGCATGAGATGTGATATCTCAATGCCTCTAATACCAAACCTGAGATTCTTCCTATAACATGAGATGTGATATCTCAATGCTTCTAATACCAAACCTGAGACCCTCCCTTTAGCATGAGATGTGATATCCGACTCCTTCCCATTCCAATCTTGAGACCCTTCTGATAGCATGAGATGTGATATCTCAATGCCTCTAATACCAAACCTGAGATCCTTCCGATAGCATGAGATGTGATATCTCAATGCTTCTAATACCAAACCTGAGATCCTTCCTATAACATGAGATGTGATATCCAAATCCTTCCCCTTCCAAACCTGAGACCCTCCCTTTAGCATGAGATGTGATATCCAACTCCTTCCCATTCCAATCCTGAGATCCTTCTGATAGCATGAGATGTGATATCTCAATGCCTCTAATACCAAACCTGAGATCCTACCTCTAACATGACATGTGATATCCAACTCCTTCCCCTTCCAAACCTGAGAGCCTTCCTATAGCATGAGATGTGACATCCAAGTCCTTCCCATTCCAATCCTGAGACCCTTCCTATAACATGAGATGTGATATCCAACTCCTTCCTATTCCAACCTGAGACCCTTCCTATAGCATGAGATGGGATATCCAACTCCTTCCAAATCCAATCCTGATACCCTGCCGATAGCATGAGATGTGATATCCCAATGCTTCTACAAAACCTGAGACCCATACATGGCATGAGATGTGATATCAAACTCCTTCCCATTCCAATCCTGAGACCCTTCCTATAGCTTGAGATGTGATATCCAACTCCTTCCCATTCCAATTCTGAGACCCTTCCTATAGCATGAGATGTGATATCTCAATGCTTCTAATACCAAACCTGAGACCCTTCCTATAACATGAGATTTGTTATATCCAAGTCCTTCCCATTCCAATCCTGAGACCCTTCCTATAGCATGAGATGTGATATCTCAATGCCTCTAATACCAAACCTGAGATTCTTCCTATAACATGAGATGTGATATCTCAATGCTTCTAATACCAAACCTGAGACCCTCCCTTTAGCATGAGATGTGATATCCGACTCCTTCCCATTCCAATCTTGAGACCCTTCTGATAGCATGAGATGTGATATCTCAATGCCTCTAATACCAAACCTGAGATCCTTCCGATAGCATGAGATGTGATATCTCAATGCTTCTAATACCAAACCTGAGATCCTTCCTATAACATGAGATGTGATATCCAAATCCTTCCCCTTCCAAACCTGAGACCCTCCCTTTAGCATGAGATGTGATATCCAACTCCTTCCCATTCCAATCCTGAGATCCTTCTGATAGCATGAGATGTGATATCTCAATGCCTCTAATACCAAACCTGAGATCCTACCTCTAACATGAAATGTGATATCCAACTCCTTCCCCTTCCAAACCTGAGAGCCTTCCTATAGCATGAGATGTGACATCCAAGTCCTTCCCATTCCAATCCTGAGACCCTTCCTATAACATGAGATGTGATATCCAACTCCTTCCTATTCCAACCTGAGACCCTTCCTATAGCTTGAGATGTGATATCCAACTCCTTCCCATTCCAATTCTGAGACCCTTCCTATAGCATGAGATGTGATATCTCAATGCTTCTAATACCAAACCTGAGACCCTTCCTATAACATGAGATGTCATATACAACTCCTTCCGATTCCAATCCTGAGACCCTTCCTATAGCATGAGATGTGATATCTCAATGCTTCTAATACCAAACCTGAGATCCTTCCTATAACATGAGATGTGATATCAAACTCCTTCCCATTCCAAACCTGAGACCCTTCCGATAGCATGAGATGTGATATCTCAATGCTTCTAAAACCAAACATGAGAACCATCCTATAACATGAGATGTGAAATCCAAATCATTCCCTTTCCAAACCTGAGACCCTTCCTATAGCTTGAGATGTGGTATCAAACTCCTTCCCATTCAATGTGATATCCAACTCCTTCCCATTCCAATCCTGAGAACCTTCCTATACCATGAGATGTGATATTTCAATGCTTCTAATACCAAACCTGAGACCCGTCCTAAAACATGAGATGTGAGATCCAAATCCTTCCCCTTCCAAACTGAGACCTTTCCTTTAGCATGAGATGTTATATCTTAATGCTTCTAAAACCAAACCTGAGAACCATCCTATAACATGTGAACTCCAAATCCTTCCCTTTCCAAACCTGAGACCCTTCCGATAGCATGAGATGTTATATCTTAATGCTTCTAAAACCAAACCTGAGAACCATGCTATAACATGTGAACTCCAAATCCTTCCCTTTCCAAACCTGAGACCCTTCCGATAGCATGAGATGTGATATCGCAATGCTACTAAAACCAAACATGAGAACCATCCTATTACATGAGATGTGAAATCCAAATCCTTGCCTTTCCAAACCTGAGACCCTTCCTATAGCTTGAGATGTGATATCAAACTCCTTCCCATTCCAATCCTGAGATAGCTTGAGATGTGATAGCCAACTCCTTCCCATTCCAATCCTGAGACCCTTCCTATACCATGAGATGTGATATCTCAATGCTTCTAATACCAAACCTGAGACCCGTCCTAAAACATGAGATGTGAGATCCAAATCCTTCCCCTTCCAAACCTGAGACCCTTCCTATAGCTTGAGATGTGATATCAAACTCCTTCCCATTCCAATCCCGAGATAGCTTGAGATGTGATATCCAACTCCATCCCATTCCAATCCTGAGACCCTTCCGATAGCATGAGATGTGACAGCTCAATGCTTCTAATATCAAAACTGAGACCCTCCCTATAGTATGAGATGTGATATCTAAGTCCTTCCCATTCCTATCCTGAGACCCTTCCGATAGCAGAGATGTGATATCTCAATGCTATACCAAACCTGATAACCCTTCCTATGGCATGAGATGTGATATCCAACTCCTTCCCATTCCAATCCTGAGTTCCTTCCTATAGCATGAGATGTGATATCTCAATGCTTCTATCAAACCTGAGACCCTTCCTTTAGCATGAGATGTGATATCCAACTCCTTGCCATTCCAATCCTGAGACCCTTCCTATAACATGAGACGTGATATCCAACTCCTTCCCATTCCAATCCTGAGTTCCTTCCTATAGCATGAGGTGTGATATCTCAATGCTTCTATCAAAACTGAGACCCTTCCTTTAGCATGAGATGTGATATCCAACTCCTTGCCATTCCAATCCTGAGACCCTTCCTATAGCATGAGATGTGATATCTCAATGCTTCTAATACCAAACCTGAGATCCTTCCTATAACATGAGATGTGATATCCAACTCCTTCCCATTCCAAACCTGAGACCCTTCCGATAGCATGAGATGTGATATCTCAATGCTTCAAAAACCAAACATGAGAACCATCCTATAACATGAGATGTGAAATCCAAATCCTTCCCTTCCCAAACCTGAGACTCTTCCTATAGCATGAGATGTGATATCTCAATGCTTCTACCAAACCTGAAACCCTTCCTATAGCATGAGATGTGATATCCAACTCCTTCCCATTCCAATCCTGAGACACTTCCTATAGCATGAGATGTGATATCACAATGCTTCTAATACCAAACCTGAGACCCCTCCTATAACATGAGATGTGATATACAAATCCTTCCCCTTCCAAACCTGAGACCCTTCCTTTAGCATGAGATGTGATATCCAGCTCCTCCCATTCCAATCCTGAGACCCTTCCGATAGCATGAGATGTGATATCTCAATGCTTCTGATATCAAAACTGAGACCCTCCCTATAGCATGAGATGTGATATCTAAGTCCTTCCCATTCCAATCCTGAGACCCTTCCGATAGCAGAGATGTGATATTTCAATGCTTATACCAAACCTGAGAGCCTTCCTACAGCATGAGATGTGATATCCAAGTCCTTCCCATTCCAATCCTGAGACCCTTCCAATAGCATGAGATGGGATATCCAACTCCTTCCAAATCCAATCCTGATACCGTTCCGATAGCATGAGATGTGATATCCCAATGCTTCTACAAAACCTGAGACCCATACCATGGCATGAGATGTGATATCAAACTCCCGTCCTATACCATGAGACTTGATATCTCAATGCTTCTAATACCAAACCTGAGACCGGTCCAATAACATGAGATGTGATATCCAAATCCTTCCCCTTCCAAACCTTAGACCCTTCCTGTATCATGAGATGTGATATCCAAGTCCTTCCCATTCCATTCCTGAGACCCTTCCTATAGCATGAGATGTGATATCTCAATGCTTCTAATACCAAACCTGAGACCCTTCCTATAACATGAGATGTGATATCCAAATCCTTCCCATTTCAATCCTGAGACCCTTCCTATAACATGAGATGTGATATCCAACTCCTTCCCATTCCAACCTGAGATCCTTCCTATAGCATGAGAAGGGATATCCAACTCCTTCCCATTCCAATCCTGAAACCCTTCCTATAGCATGAGATGTGATATCTCAATGTTTCTAATAAAAAACCTGAGACCCTTCCTATAGCAAGAGATGTGACATCCAAATCTTTCCCATTCCAATCCTGAGATCCTTCCTATTGGATGAGATGTGATATCCAACTCCTTCCCATTCCAATCCTGAGACCCTTCCTATACCATGAGATGTGGTATCTCAATGCTTCTACCAAAACTGAGACCCTTCCTTTAGCATGAGATGTGATATCCAACTCCTTCCCATTCCAATCCTGAGACCCTTCCTATAGCATGAGATCTGATATCTCAATGCCTCTAATACCAAACCTGAGATTCTTCCTATAACATGAGATGTGATATCTCAATGCTTCTAATACCAAACCTGAGACCCTCCCTTTAGCATGAGATGTGATATCCGACTCCTTCCCATTCCAATCCTGAGACCTTTCTGATAGCATGAGATGTGATATCTCAATGCCTCTAATACCAAACCTGAGATTCTTCCTATAACATGAGATGTGATATCTCAATGCTTCTAATACCAAACCTGAGACCCTCCCTTTAGCATGAGATGTGATATCCGACTCCTTCCCATTCCAATCCTGAGACCCTTCTGATAGCATGAGATGTGATATCTCAATGCCTATAATACCAAACCTGAGATCCTTCCGATAGCATGAGATGTGATATCTCAATGCTTCTAATACCAAACCTGAGATCCTTCCTATAACATGAGATGTGATATCCAAATCCTTCCCCTTCCAAACCTGAGACCCTCCCTTTAGCATGAGATGTGATATCCAACTCCTTCCCATTCCAATCCTGAGACCCTTCCGATAGCAGAGATGTGATATCTCAATGCTTATACCAAACCTGAGACCCTTCCTATGGCATGAGATGTCAAATACAACTCCTTCCGATTCCAATGCTGAGACCCTTCCTATAGCATGAGATGGGATATCTCAATGCTTATACCAAACCTGAGACCCTTCGTATACCATGAGATGTGATATTTCAATGCTTCTAATACCAAACCTGAGACCCGTCCTAAAACATGAGATGTGAGATCCAAATCCTTCCCCTTCCAAACTGAGACCTTTCCTTTAGCATGAGATGTTATATCTTAATGCTTCTAAAACCAAACCTGAGAACCATCCTATAACATGTGAACTCCAAATCCTTCCCTTTCCAAACCTGAGACCCTTCCGATAGCATGAGATGTTATATCTTAATGCTTCTAAAACCAAACCTGAGAACCATGCTATAACATGAGATGTGATATTTCAATGCTTCTAATACCAAACCTGAGACCCGTCCTAAAACATGAGATGTGAGATCCAAATCCTTCCCCTTCCAAACTGAGACCTTTCCTTTAGCATGAGATGTTATATCTTAATGCTTCTAAAACCAAACCTGAGAACCATCCTATAACATGTGAACTCCAAATCCTTCCCTTTCCAAACCTGAGACCCTTCCGATAGCATGAGATGTTATATCTTAATGCTTCTAAAACCAAACCTGAGAACCATGCTATAACATGTGAACTCCAAATCCTTCCCTTTCCAAACCTGAGACCCTTCCGATAGCATGAGATGTGATATCGCAATGCTACTAAAACCAAACATGAGAACCATCTTATTACATGAGATGTGAAATCCAAATCCTTCCCTTTCCAAACCTGAGACCCTTCCTATAGCTTGAGATGTGATATCAAACTCCTTCCCATTCCAATCCTGAGATAGCTTGAGATGTGATAGCCAACTCCTTCCCATTCCAATCCTGAGACCCTTCCTATACCATGAGATGTGATATCTCAATGCTTCTAATACCAAACCTGAGACCCGTCCTAAAACATGAGATGTGAGATCCAAATCCTTCCCCTTCCAAACCTGAGACCCTTCCTATAGCTTGAGATGTGATATCAAACTCCTTCCCATTCCAATCCCGAGATAGCTTGAGATGTGATATCCAACTCCATCCCATTCCAATCCTGAGACCCTTCCGATAGCATGAGATGTGACAGCTCAATGCTTCTAATATCAAAACTGAGACCCTCCCTATAGTATGAGATGTGATATCTAAGTCCTTCCCATTCCTATCCTGAGACCCTTCCGATAGCAGAGATGTGATATCTCAATGCTATACCAAACCTGATAACCCTTCCTATGGCATGAGATGTGATATCCAACTCCTTCCCATTCCAATCCTGAGTTCCTTCCTATAGCATGAGATGTGATATCTCAATGCTTCTATCAAACCTGAGACCCTTCCTTTAGCATGAGATGTGATATCCAACTCCTTGCCATTCCAATCCTGAGACCCTTCCTATAACATGAGACGTGATATCCAACTCCTTCCCATTCCAATCCTGAGTTCCTTCCTATAGCATGAGGTGTGATATCTCAATGCTTCTATCAAAACTGAGACCCTTCCTTTAGCATGAGATGTGATATCCAACTCCTTGCCATTCCAATCCTGAGACCCTTCCGATAGCAGAGATGTGATATCTCAATGCTTATACCAAACCTGAGACCCTTCCTATGGCATGAGATGTCAAATACAACTCCTTCCGATTCCAATGCTGAGACCCTTCCTATAGCATGAGATGGGATATCTCAATGCTTATACCAAACCTGAGACCCTTCGTATAGCATGAGATGTGGTATCCAACTCCTTCCGATTCCAATCCTGAGACCCTTCCTATAGCATGAGATGTGATATCTCAATGCTTCTAATACCAAACCTGAGATCCTTATAACATGAGATGTGATATCCAACTCCTTCCCATTCCAAACCTGAGACCCTTACGATAGCATGAGATGTGATATCAAACTCCTTCCCATTCCAATCCTGAGATAGCTTGAGATGTGATATCCAACTCCTTCCCATTCCAATCCTGAGACCCTTCCTATACCATGAGATGTGATATCTCAATGCTTCTAATACCAAACCTGACACCCGTCCTAAAACATGAGATGTGAGATCCAAATCCTTCCCCTTCCAAACCTGAGATCTTTCCTTTAGCATGAGATGTGATATCCAACTCCGTCCCATTCCAATCCTGAGACCCTTCCTATAGCATGATATGTGATATCACAATGCTTCTAATACCAAACCTGAGATCCTTCCTATAACATGAGATGTGTATCCAACTCCTTCCCATTCCAAACCTGAGACCCTTCCTATAGCATGAGATGTGATATCTTAATGCTTCTAAAACCAAACCTGAGAACCATCCAATAACATATGTGAAATCCAAATCCTTCCCTTTCCAAACCTGAGACCCTTCAGATAGCATGTGGTGTGATATCTCAATGCTTCTAAAACCAAACATGAGAACCATCCTATAACATGAGATGTGGAATCCAAATCCTTCCCTTTCCAAACCTGAGACCCTTCCTATAGCTTGAGATGTGCTATCAAACTCCTTCCCATTCCAATCCTGTGATAACTTGAGATGTGATATCCAACTCCTTCCCATTCCAATCCTGAGACCCTTCCTATACCATGAGATGTGATATCTCAATGCTTCTAATACCAAACCTGAGACCCGTCCTAAAACATGAGATGTGAGATCCAAATCCTTCCCCTTCCAAACCTGAGACCCTTCCAATAGCTTGAGATGTGATATCAAACTCCTTCCCATTCCAATCCTGAGATAGCTTGAGATGTGATATCTGTTAAGACGGATTTCTGAACTCTGTCCTGGTGGCGCACAAGTTCAGAAGGCCAACCTAATTACTTGGAACAGGGTAACCTCTGGACGAGCCAGACCAATCAAGGTAGCGATCGCGGCGGTCAAGACTAGGTCTCAAGAGGGGTGAGGGTGACTGAAACCCCGCAATGAGCACACAAAGCAAGATCACTTATAAACTACTCCAAACAGTTGTTATATAAAAAATATATACACATTTATTTTAAGGCCTTTAAAACAATGACCGTAGCGAGAAAATCACAATATCACAATATTAAACCAACACATACCATATCAACACAATATATATACAAATACGACAGTCGCAAGCGTTATATGCACGAAATGTGTAGTCCACCTAAAAGGGAAGGAAAACAGGCAGTGCGAAGTAATGCTTAGACCCAGTTCGCCTTCAGAGGCACCTAACTAGATGGAAGTCCGGGCCCTGCGAAGAGTGGAGCCTTGTGCTCAGAGTACCTGCACGCGCTGGTGCCAATGGGCAAAAGGAGAAGCTCTTCAAATTAAGTCAGGCAGTTTAGTTTAGTGCACAAAGAAGAAGAACAAGTTCCGCGACTCAAGCGCAGCCTCCACAGTGGGCAGAAGCAGAGCGCGAGTACGGACACGGGTGCTGTTTTACACAGCGGGGAAAAGCAATGGGCTCCTGCAGGAGGGCGACCAGATCCTAGCTATGCTACTCACCGGTCCCCGATGCAAGCAGACCCAGGCTTCTCCGCGTCAGTTTCAGCAGCTGGCAGGTTCAGAAGAGCAGGGAACGCCTTGTCGTCGTGTTGAGTAAAAAGACGTCCCAATCGAAGAAACCTGCACAGTTTGTTACCACAGCAGGGCAACGGGGCGGCCGTGTGTATTTGAGCCAAATGTACACTACTCACTTCAGACCTGGGAACGCCAAGTGTACGAAGCGTGTGAGAGTGACAAGGACCCGAAATACTACACAACCTGGCGGCGGTTACAGAGCAAGACTCCCGTGTAAGCTGGTCAGTCAACTGGATGGCCCAGAGACGCTTCCGAAGGCTTACTGGCAGGAGATGGTGAAGATGCCGAGAATAGCTGTTCCCGCTATTCCAAGGGTCGAAGTACCAGTACAGGCCTTCTGGTTCGATCAAAGGTGAAAAGGGTTTCACAAGGCGACAGCAGTGCAGAGGAGAAGTCCTTCAGCGGGTCACCAGCGATTCCTCGGTCTAGCCTCTTGGTTGCAGGATACTTGGCTCCTGTATTCCTTCGTTCGTGAGAACTCAGGAGATCGACCTGGTAGTGGTGTTTCCAGCCCCCTCTTATCCACGGTTCCCTTCGCGCCAAAATGGAGGGGACCCAATGGGAGATCCGCTCATCAACACTCACACCATTCGTGGACCAATCACGGACCACGGTGGTCCCAGGCATTCACACCACCCTAGACTCTCTGGCACCCAGGATGTGTATTGGGACCAGACATCCCAGCCCACACCCTGGAGGCACACACAAGACATGTAGAAGCCCGCGAAAGCATCTGTGTTTCGCGGGAAAGTACATGCCCAAATAAGGAAGGCCCCGGGTCGGCTCGACCTGGGGAAGGTGAAGGGAGCAAGACGGTCAGCGGACAGGACAAAGGAGCCTCGTGGTCTGGCCATTTTGGGAGCCAGGCCACCATTTTGGGTTAAGCGTGGAAAACACGCTTAGAACGCCAAAAGGAGCTCAAAATACAAAGAAACGATCGCTGCCACCATTCCCGTCCCTGAATTACTTGCACCGATCAGATACAATCCTAAACGAGTATCTAGGGCCTGTAGAAGGCTAGAGACCCAAGAGAGCTGTAACTTAGCTTACAGTGCCCTCTTGTGTCATGTTGCACGAAAGCCGCAACATGATAAAAGAAACTACGGGAAACAGCGTTCCCCGGTACTGACTGTCTTAAGGGCATGTCAGTTTCCCCGTAAGAAAGGAGCGAAAGCCCAGAGGAGTGCGGCAGAAGGCTGCACTTCTCTGGCAAAGTCAAGAACAAGGTGAAAAACAACAGCAAAAAGTTTAGGGGTTGCCACATGGAAGGAAAATTACCTACAATTACGAAATCTTTCCTAACACTCGCCCCTCCCAGACTATGGACAGGGGGAACTAATCCACCCCTGGATGAGTCTCTTGTTCAGGTCGGTTAAACATTCTGGACAACCCATCAGCATTGCTATGTTGGACACCTGGCCTATGCTCAATAGTGAAGTCGAAGCCTTGTAGACTTATGGACCACCTAAGCAACTTTGGATTCTCCCCCTTCATGTTCATTAGCCACTTTAACGGCTTATGGTCAGTTTGCACAGTGAAGTGGGTCCCATAGAGGTAGGGCCTCAGCTTCCTTAGGGCCCACACAACAGAGAAACATTCTTTCTCTACCGTGGACCATCTGAGCTCTCTGTCCTTAAGCTGGCGACTAATAAAACCGATAGGGTGTTCCTTACCCTTCTCATCTACTTGTGATAGTACAGCTCCTATCCCAGTGTCAGAGGTGTCCGTCTGCACGATAAAAGGTCTTTGATAATCAGGGGCCCTGAGGACAGGGGCCTGGCACAAGGAGTCTTTTAAGCCATTGAAGGCCTTCTCACACTCGTCGGTCCAAGTTACCTTCTTGGGTTTCTTCGGAGTTGTGAGGGCAGTCAGAGGAGCAGCTATGGTGCCATAGTCTGCCACAAAATTGCGGTAATACCCCGTGAGTCCTAAGAAGGCTCTCACTTGGGTTTGGGTAGTGGGGGTAGGCCAGTCTTGTACTGCTTGTACTTTACTGGGAAGAGGCTGTATCCTCCCTCCACCTACTTCATGTCCAAGGTAAACCACTGAGCCTTGTCCAATCTGGCATTTACTAGCCTTTATGGTCAGGTGTGCTTTCTGAAGAGCCTGGAGCACAATCCCAAGGTGTTTCACATGGTCTTCCCAGGTGGCACTGAAAACTGCTATATCGTCCAGATATGCAAGACAGAATTCGTCCAACCCATTCAACACATGATTCACAAGCCTCTGGAAAGTGGCAGGTGCATTCTTCAACCCGAACGGCATTACCCGGAATTGGTAAAGGCCGTCTGGAGTAGAAAATGCTGTCTTTTCCTTGGCATGTTCTGCTAAAGCTATTTGCCAATAGCCAGCAGTGAAGTCAAACGTGCTGAGGTACTTGGAGGCACCCAAAGTATCCACCAGCTCATCTGTTCGAGGCAAGGGGTGTGCATCTGTCTTGGTGACAGCATTCAGAGCCCTGTAATCCACGCAGAACCTCAATTCAGAAGTGCCTGCCTTTGGAACCAAAACCACAGGGCTGGACCAAGGACTACTAGAGGGTTCAATCACCCCAAGGTCTAACATCTTGTTGACCTCGGTCTTAATATAAGACCGTACTTTGTCTGACATCCTGTATCCCCTACTTTTGGTAGGTACACTGTCTCCTGTGTCAATGTTATGTTTGCACCAAGGTGTCAAACCAGGCGACTGTGAAAACAGGGGGGAAAACTGCCTAAGCAAACTTTTCACCTCAGCCTGCTGATCAGAAGTCAGGTGAGGGGCCACTCGGACACCCTCAAAGGAGCTATCTGAAGGACCGCTGTGGAACAGGTCGGGGAGAGGTTCAGACTCCTCTTCCTCAACATCTGAAGCCAGTAGCAGTGCTGCGATTTCGACTCTTGGTACGAAAGCCTTCAGCCTATTCACGTGAAACACTTTTGGAGCCTGTCCAGGCCTTCCAAGGTCCACTAAATAG
The DNA here is from genome assembly GCF_040938575.1 of Ambystoma mexicanum. Lineage (NCBI taxonomy): Eukaryota > Metazoa > Chordata > Amphibia > Caudata > Ambystomatidae > Ambystoma > Ambystoma mexicanum. Next base: position 1,143,666,993 of record NC_090934.1, read on the forward strand.
TTAACCTCACCCAGGGGCTCCACCACTGTGTAAGGGCCTGACCATTTGTCCTGTAAGGCTCGCGGCCTTATGGGATTCATGATCAGGACTTGCTGACCAGGTGTAAAGTTGATGAGGGAAGCTTTCTGTTCGTACCAATGTTTCACCAGCGCTTGTCCTGCCTTCAATTTATCACTAGCCAAGCCCATCAGAAGTACCATCCGTTTTCTGAGCCCTAGCACATAATCAACTACGTTGGTAGTAACAGGGGGCGTGGGCATCTCCCATCCCTCTTTGACGATGGCTAAGGGTCCCCGTACGGGATGACCGAACAGAAGTTCGAAGGGGCTGAAGCCAACACCCTCCTGTGGTACCTCTCGGTAGGCAAACAGTAAGCATGGTAAAAGAAGATCCCATTTTCTTCTCTGAGGTTCCTCCAGAGCCCCAATCATGCTCTTTAACGTTCTGTTGAAACGTTCCACCAGACCATTGGTCTGGGGGTGGTATGCAGAAGAGAACTTGTAGGTGACCCCACATTCTTTCCACATAGCCTGCATATACTTCGACATAAAGTTGCTGCCACGATCCGACACAACTTCTTTAGGGAAGCCAACCCTAGTAAATATGCCGAGTAAAGCTTTTGCAACTGACTTGGCAGTTACAGTTTTCAATCGGATGGCCTCAGGATATCTGGTTGCATGGTCGACCAGCACCAGGATAAACCTATTGCCCGAGGATGTTTGCGGGTCAAGGGGACCAACGATGTCGATCCCTACCCTTTCAAATGGTACCCCCACAACTGGGAGCGGTACCAACGGAGCTTGGATTGTCGCGCCAACCTTACCAGACAACTGGCAGGAGGCACAACTCCTGCAGTGACTTTCTACTTGCACCCCCATCTTGGGCCAGTAGAAGTGCATGGATAACCTTTGCTTGGTCCTCTTCATACCAAGGTGACCAGCAAGGGGAACTTCATGCGCCAACTGCAGGAGGAAGGGCCTAACAGCAAGGGGAACCACCAACCTCCTATGGTCTCCTTCTGTAGACTCTGTGGGCTCACTATACAGGAGTCCACCTTCCCAATAAATCCTATGCGTCCCAGGAGGTTCACCCTCAAGCTGGGAGCAGGCCTGTCTCCTTAGGCCTTCCAGAGATGGGCACTCACGTTGGCCTTTACTGAATTCGTCCCTATCAGGACCTCCTTCAACTAACAAGTCTTTTAGTTCAGGATGATCGTTGGGGTCAAATACTTCAGGCATCGCCACCTCCTCGTCAGGCCCGGGCGATTGACCAACTTCCTCCACCACAGTGGTAGGCGAGCTCGGGGGAATATTCTCTTTCCCTCGTCGTGACTTGTCGACTCCTTCTGCCTTGGGTTTCCCCTTCGGCTGGGGCAGCGTATTGGTCTTGGCCAATGCTGCCCGTGCTTGAGACCGTGTGTAGGGTCTTTCGGCAGTGTCTCCTACGAGCCCTAAAGCTCTGAGATCATTACCTAACAAGACCTTTCCCGGGACGTTTCTCTGAATGCTCACTGGAATCCTGACTGCTGTACCATTTAAAGTAAGATTTACAGGTATTACTGGGAACATACGGAGTGGGCCGTCAGCCAACTTAGTGGGCATCAGAGTAGCTCTGGCAACTTCCTCTGAGTCTACCAAGGTAGAATCCACTACAGTGCAACTGCACCCACTATCCCTAAGAGCTGGAGTATCTACTCCATTGATCAGCACACTGTCTTTAAAGTAGTGCTTGGTATTATCCGGAATCCTAGCATAAGCCTCTGCGACTTTAGGCTCCCAGGAACCCAGGGACACTAAAACTACCTCAGCCTCTATCCCGCTGGGAAATGAGTCTGAGGAGAAGGATGCTCCTGTAATCTCTTCTTCCTCGTAGGAGGAGAAGGCCAGATTAGCGGAGTGGACCCCCAAAGGTCTAACCTTACACCGGGGATCCCCCTTCGGTGGCCAGTTGCTCCACAAGCAAAACAAGATCCATTGGGTCTGTTTACATAGGGAGGCTTATTGTAACCAGAGTTTTGTCTCGGAGGCTGACCTCCACTACCCTGTGAGTTCTCTTGTGTCTTACCCTTACTTTTCTTTTTGTGGCCCTTATGAGAAGAAGATTTAGCAGATTCTCCACCCTCCATATCTTTGGACTTTTTCCCTTCCTCCTGCTTACCAGGATGAGTTTTGTCCTCATGGGACACTCGATGTGACACCTATAAGTCTGCTGCAATGGCCAGCTTCTTAGGATCTATCTCCTTCGAATCGGCCAAATGCTGCTTAAGCTCCGGGGAAGAAGATGCAAAAATGTGTTCCAGCATGACAAAATTTATCATGCCTTCGAAGGTAGAAACCTTATAACCTTCGACCCAGCCAGTTAAGTTTTTCAAGGATTCAGTGACATAAGATACCCAAGTACCACCTTCCTTTTTCTTATACTCTCTGAAACGTTTCAAATATTGGGCCGGAGTCTTCCCAAACTTTAAATTGAGAGTTTGCTTTAACATTGCGAAATCAGCTCGCTCAGCTTTCGACATTTCCATAATGGCACTACAGCCAGAATGGGGCAGTCTGCTGAGTAACCAAGCAATCTTATCAGCATTGTCAACTTGTTGAACTTCGCATGCATACTCAAACGCATTCAGCCAGTCCATAATGTCATTCCTTTCTTCATACACACTGAGCAGATCTTTCAGAAACCGTGGATGAGAGGAGGCCCCAGACCCATGTCCAGGACCCTTGGACCCATTTGCAAACTGAAGCTTGGCTAGTTCCAACTGGTGATCCCTGTCTTTTTGTTTTTCTGCCTGTTCGATTTTTAGTTTGGCTATGCTGAATTCAAGCTCCTGCTGCCTAAACCGCAGCTCTTGCTTCTTGAATTCAAGCATAGCCTCCCCATCAGCACTGGCAGAGGAAACATTAGACATCTCGTCGTCCCTGTCCTCGTGGTCGCGATGGATCAGTGCAGCGGCAGAACCGTCGGTTCTACCAGTGAGAGCAGCCCCACCACCTTCCGCACTGTCCTCAGAAGTTATAGCGTCAAGCTGCGCTTCTTGCCACGCCACGATTCTTTGGATCATTTCCAATTTCGTGCCTTGAGAGGAAACACCTCTCTCCGCACACATCTTTTTCAGTGTTTCTGATTTGGAAGCATTTAAAGTTAACAAGGTATTTGTTTCCATACTGTTAGATAGGACTATGGCCTTTTTAAAGTTATACTACAACAATTCACTACGTGTCCTGGTTGGAATAACCTGAAATGCCTTAGTTCGTGCGCAGCACTGGATACCTTCAGTCGTATCCCACCGCTGTACACCAATTTGTTAAGACGGATTTCTGAACTCTGTCCTGGTGGCGCAGAAGTTCAGAAGGCCAACCTAATTACTTGGAACAGGGTAACCTCTGGACGAGCCAGACCAATCAAGGTAGCGATCGCGGCGGTCAAGACTAGGTCTCAAGAGGGGTGGGGGTGACTGAAAGCCCGCAATGAGCACACAAAGCAAGATCACTTACAAACTACTCCAAACAGTTGTTATATAAAAAATATATACACATTTATTTTAAGGCCTTTAAAACAATGACCGTAGCGAGAAAATCACAATATCACAATATTAAACCAACACATACCATATCAACACAATATATATACAAATATGACAGTCGCAAGTGTTATATGCACGAAATGTGTAGTCCACCTAAAAGGGAAGGAAAACAGGCAGTGCGAAGTAATGCTTAGACCCAGTTCGCCTTCAGAGGCACCTAACTAGATGGAAGTCCGGGCCCTGCGAAGAGTGGAGCCTTGTGCTCAAAGTATCTGCACGCGCTGGTGCCAATGGGCAAAAGGAGAAGCTCTTCAAAGGAAGTCAGGCAGTTTAGTTTAGTGCACAAAGAAGAAGAACAAGTTCCGCGACTCAAGCGCAGCCTCCACAGTGGGCAGAAGCAGAGCGCGAGTACGGACACGGGTGCTGTTTTACACAGCGGGGAAAAGCAATGGGCTCCTGCAGGAGGGCGACCAGATCCTAGCTATGCTACTCACCATTCCCCGATGCAAGCAGACCCAGGCTTCTCCGCGTCAGTTTCAGCAGCTGGCAGGTTCAGAAGAGCAGGGAACGCCTCGTCGTCGTGTTGAGTAAAAAGACGTCCCAATCGAAGAAACCCGCACAGTTTGTTACCACAGCAGGGCAACGGGGCAGCCGTGTGTATTTGAGCCAAATGTACACTACTCACTTCAGACCTGGGAACGCCAATTGTACGAAGCGTGTGAGAGTGACAAGGACCCGAAATATTACACAACCTGGCGGCGGTTAGAGAGCAAGACTCCCGGGTAAGCTGGTCAGTCAACTGGATGGCCCAGAGACGCTTCCGAAGGCTTACTGGCAGGAGATGGTGAAGATGCCGAGAATAGCTGTTCCCGCTATTCCAAGGGTCGAAGTACCAGTACAGGCCTTCTGGTTCGATCAAAGGTGAAAAGGGTTTCACAAGGCGACAGCAGTGCAGAGGAGAAGTCCTTCAGCGGGTCACCAGTGATTCCTCGGTTTAGCCTCTTGGTTGCAGGATACTTGGCTCCTGTATTCCTTCGTTCGTGAGAACTCAGGAGATCGACCTGGTAGTGGTGTTTCCAGCCCCCTCTTATCCACGGTTCCCTTCGCGCCAAAACGGAGGGGACCCAATGGGAGATCCGCTTATCAACACTCACACCATTCGTGGACCAATCACGGACCACGGTGGTCCCAGGCATTCACACCACCCTAGACTCTCTGGCACCTAGGATATGTATTGGGACCAGACATCCCAGCCCACACCCTGGAGGCACATACAAGACATGTAGAAGCCCGCGAAAGCATCTGTGTTTCGCAGGAAAGTACATGCCCAAATAAGGAAGGCCCCGGGTCGGCTCGACCTGGGGAAGGTGAAGGGAGCAAGACGGTCAGCGGACAGGACAAAGGAGCCTCGTGGTCCGGCCATTTTGGGAGCCAGGCCACCATTTTGGGTTAAGCGCGGAAAACGCGCTTAGAACGCCAAAAGGAGCTCAAAATACAAAGAAACGATCGCTGCCACCATTCCCGTCCCTGAATTACTTGCACCGATCAGATACAATCCTAAACGAGTATCTAGGGCCTGTAGAAGGCTAGAGACCCAAGAGAGCTGTAACTTAGCTTACAGTGCCCTCTTGTGTCATGTTGCACGAAAGCCGCAACATGATAAAAGAAACTACGGGAAACAGCGTTCCCCGGTACTGACTGTCTTAAGGGCATGTCAGTTTCCCCGTAAGAAAGGAGCGAAAGCCCAGAGGAGTGCGGCAGAAGGCTGCACTTCTCTGGCAAAGTCAAGAACAAGGTGAAAAACAACAGCAAAAAGTTTAGGGGTTGCCACATGGAAGGAACATTACCTACAATTACGAAATCTTTCCTAACAATATCCAACTCCTTCCCATTCCAATCCTGAGACCCTTCCGATAGCATGAAATGTGATATCTCAATGCTTCTAATATCAAAACTGAGACCCTCCCTATAGCATGAGATGTGATATCTAAGTCCTTCCCATTCCTATCCTGAGACCCTTCCGATAGCAGAGATGTGATATCTCAATGCTTATACCAAACCTGAGACCCTTCCTATGGCATGAGATGTGATATCCAACTCCTTCCCATTCCAATCCTGAGACCCTTCCTATAGCATGAGATGTGATATCTCAATATTTCTATCAAACCTGAGTCCCTTCCTTTAGCATGAGATGTGATATCCAACTCCTTCCCATTCCAATCCTGAGAGCCTTCCGATAGCATGAAATGTGATATCTCAATGCTTCTAATATCAAAACTGAGACCCTCCCTATAGCATGAGATGTGATATCTAAGTCCTTCCCATTCCTATCCTGAGACCCTTCCGATAGCAGAGATGTGATATCTCAATGCTTATACCAAACCTGAGACCCTTCCTATGGCATGAGATGTGATATCCAACTCCTTCCCATTCCAATCCTGAGACCCTTCCTATAGCATGAGATGTGATATCTCAATGCTTCTATCAAACCTGAGTCCCTTCCTATAGCATGAGATGTGATATCTCAAAGCTTCTAATACCAAACCTGGGACCCGTCCTATAACATGAGATATGATATCCAAACCATGCATCACCACCAAAACCATCAAAGGTGCACTCATCAATGCGAGATCTGTAGTCGCCCATGCCCTAGACATAGCCGACATTATCTCCATCAATGATCTCGACTTCATAGCTATTACAGAGACCTGGCTCCACCCAGCGTCTGGCCCCTCTCTATCACTTGCTATACCCAATGACTATACCATCTACCGTGCAGACAGACAAACAGCTAAAGGTGGTGGAGTAGCCATTATTGCAAAAATCTCCATCAACATAAGACACATACAAAACCAATCCCTGCCATCAGCGGAACTACTCACCCTCAAACTATCCACAACGCACACAAGCACAATCACCATCCACCTCATTTACAGACCGCCAGGCCCTATACTATCCTTTAATGACGACATAGCCCTTTTACTCTCTAACAATATCAAACCTAACTCTCGACTACTCATCCTAGGAGACTTTAATCTAGGTCTCAATGATGAGAAAGATGACAAAGCTAACACTGTCGCCAACACCATTTCAGAATTAGGACTCACCCACCATATCGCACAACCCACACACAACAAAGGCCGAATCCTTGACTGGATAGCTGACCTTAACTGCAACACCACCATCCTTTCCAACACTCCATGCGCTTGGACCGATCACCACCTCATTACCTTCACCATCAACAAAGGCACTCAAACACCAGGGCCTTCCCCCTATGCCCCACCCACACTCACAAGAAACAACAAAAATATCACAGTAGAGAAACTCCTCCCGTTACTCCAACCCATCATCGACTTCTCACCCACCATGACCAACCCTACTGAACTAGTAGAGTTATACAACACAACCATCCTTAAGGCCATTAACACCATAGCACCACTCAAGCTTCGGAAAGCCAAACCACGCGCACACCTCAATTCTTGGTTCACCCCCGGACTAAAAACACTCCGCAAATCCAAAAGACAAGCTGAATTAGCATGGAAACAGTCACCATCCACTATTAATAAGACATCTTACACACTGGCCTCGAACATCTATAAGTCAGCCATCATCCAGTCTAAAAAAAACATGTACAATGAAAGAATCTGCAACGCCAAATCCAATACCAAAGAGCTCTTCAATATCCTGAGAGAACTCGAATCACCTTCCCCCATTCCAGACACTTGCAACAAAGACATCCACTGGTGCACGAACATTCAGGAAGCACTCCTAGGCAAAATTGCCACGCTACAAGCCAAAATCCTGACAAAGAAAGAAAGCCTCACCCTCACTGATAACATCACCCCCTCTACACACACCTACACCACCCCCAAAATGATGACATTAACCTCTTTGAGTTTTCCACCATAACCATCAAAGAGGTTGAAGAAACAATCTACTCTCTTAAACCATCCAAATGCCAAGGTGACACTTGCCCGGCCCCAGTCATTAAAGATGCAGCCAAACAACTTGCTCCTTTCATCACTTCCCTCATCAATTCATCTTTCACATCCAACGTAGTGCCCAACAACCTCAAGGACTCCTGGGTTCTTCCTTTACTTAAGAAGCCCACCCTTGACCCAAATGTCCCCACCAACTACAGACCCATTACGACTGTACCCTTCCTACTAAAAATCCTTGACAGAGCTGCCTATCTCCAGATACAGAACCACCTTGAGAAAAATAACTTACTCGGACTCAGACAATCAGGATTCCGCCCCAAACACGGCACTGAGACCGCCCTGATTGACCTTAAGACACAGATGGACAACATTAAAGACAATGGCAAACTGGTCCTCCTTCTCCTTCTTGACTTATCGGCCGCCTTCGACCTGGTCAACCACGACATCCTCTGCAAACATCTATCCTCAGCAGCCAAATTCTCAGATAATGCCAACGCATGGATCCAATCCTTCCTTAACAACAGATCCATGAGAGTCTTCGCACCCACAGCCTCTGCCAACCCAGCCCCAGTCACTTGCGGTGTCCCCCAGGGCTCCTGCGTCTCCCCCACTCTATACAATGTGTTCACAAAAACCCCTCTTTGACATATTGGACCGCTTGGGTGTCATCTACACCAACTACGCAGATGACACCCAAATACCGATCCCTTTAACAGGCGACTACTCCACCGACCTCACTGCTCTCAACAACATTTACTCCATTATCCAAGAATGGATGGCCAAGCATGGCCTATGCCTCAATGACGACAAGACCGAGCTTCTTCTCCTAGGTTCCCAACCCAGACTTAATAAACTCGACAAACTCTATCAGGCATTCACTATAGACGGCAATAACATCATTGTCTCTAACAGCGCCAAAACCCTAGGAATCTACCTCGACTCCTCCCTCACACTGACAAGACAGATCAATTCCATCTCATCCGCCACTGCTTACACCTGTAAGCTCATCAATGCCAGCAGACCTTACCTCTCACCATCCAACTGCACCACCTTAGCCAGAGCGCTAGTCCTCTCCAAAGTCGACTACTGCAATGCCCTATACTTGGGCACCAGTCAGAAAAACATTAACAAACTACAAGTCGTACAAAACAACGCCTTGCGAGCAGCCCTGAACATACCTAAACATGAACACATTTCGGACGCCAGACGCTCCTGCCATTGGCTATCCATACCACAAAGAATTGAATATAAAACCATCTCACTCACACACAAATGCCTAGCTAACCAAGCACCCAGATACCTATCCGACAACCTCACTCACCACACCCCAGCGCGCCCTACCAGATCAGCTCAAACACACTGCTTAAATATCCCAAGATTTGAGCTCCAAAAAGCAGGTGGCTCTAGCTTCCCCGTGCTTGCCTCCAAACTCTGGAATTCACTTCCACTCGAGCTGAGATCAGAACCGTCCTTTCACAGATTTAGACACAACACCAAAACATGGCTTCTATCCAAAGAAACGTAAACTGCCTAGCCCTACCTTACTAGCATGCACCAAGACTGTAAATTTGTAAATATGTAAATCGGTCTGTACATTACCTCTAACTGCGTGATAATGTCCCAAATGTATTGCTCTCATCCACCTTGACCATGCTATACCATATATGTAACTATCTGTAATTGAAACTGATTGACAACTCCCTCAATCTCTGTTACTGGTCCCCTAAAACCATATTTTATCATATTGTACTGTTGTATTAATCTTGTTGTATTCATCTCAAGCGCCTGGATGCCCCAGGGCCAGGCGGCGCTATACAAATAATAAACTAAACTAAACTAAACTAAATCCTTCCCCTTCCAAAACTGAGACCCTTCCTTTAGCATGAGATGTGATATCCAAATCCTTCCCATTCCAATCCTGAAACCCTTCCTATAGCATGAGATGTGATATCTCAATGTTTCTAATATAAAACCTGAGACCCTTCCTATAGCAAGAGATGTGATATCCAAATCCTTCCCATTCCAATACTGAGACCCTTCCTATAACATGAGATGTGATATCCAACTCCTTCCCATTCCAACCTGAGACCCTTCCTATAGCATGAGAAGGGATATCCAACTCCTTCCCATTCCAATCCTGAAACCCTTCCTATAGCATGAGATGTGATATCTCAATGTTTCTAATAAAAAACCTGAGACCCTTCCTATAGCAAGAGATGTGACATCCAAATCCTTCCCATTCCAATCCTGAGATCCTTCATATTGGATGAGATGTGATATCCAACTCCTTCCCATTCCAATCCTGAGACCCTTCCTATACCATGAGATGTGATATCTCAATGCTTCTACCAAAACTGAGACCCTTCCTTTAGCATGAGATGTGATATCCAACTCCTTCCCATTCCAATCCTGAGACCCTTCCTATAGCATGAGATGTGATATCTCAATGCCTCTAATACCAAACCTGAGATTCTTCCTATAACATGAGATGTGATACCTCAATGCTTCTAATACCAAACCTGAGACCCTCTCTTTAGCATGAGATGTGATATCCGACTCCTTCCCATTCCAATCCTGAGACCCTTCTGATAGCATGAGATGTGATATCTCAATGCCTCTAATACCAAACCTGAGATTCTTCCTATAACATGAGATGTGATATCTCAATGCTTCTAATACCAAACCTGAGACCCTCCCTTTAGCATGAGATGTGATATCCGACTCCTTCCCATTCCAATCCTGAGACCCTTCTGATAGCATGAGATGTGATATCTCAATGCCTATAATACCAAACCTGAGATCCTTCCGATAGCATGAGATGTGATATCTCAATGCTTCTAATACCAAACCTGAGCTCCTTCCTATAACATGAGATGTGATATCCAAATCCTTCCCCTTCCAAACCTGAGACCCTCCCTTTAGCATGAGATGTGATATCCAACTCCTTCCCATTCCAATCCTGAGACCCTTCCGATAGCAGAGATGTGATATCTCAATGCTTATACCAAACCTGAGACCCTTCCTATGGCATGAGATGTGGTATCCAACTCCTTCCGATTACAATCCTGAGACCCTTCCTATAGCATGAGATGTGATATCTCAATGCTTCTAATACCAAACCTGAGATCCTTCCTATAACATGAGATGTGATATCCAACTCCTTCCCATTCCAAACCTGAGACCCTTCCGATAGCATGAGATGTGATATCAAACTCCTTCCCATTCCAATCCTGAGATAGCTTGAGATGTGATATCCAACTCCTTCCCATTCCAATCCTGAGACCCTTCCTATACCATGAGATGTGATATCTCAATGCTTCTAATACCAAACCTGACACCCGTCCTAAAACATGACATGTGAGATCCAAATCCTTCCCCTTCCAAACCTGAGATCTTTCCTTTAGCATGAAATGTGATATCCAACTCCTTCCCATTCCAATCCTGAGACCCTTCCTATAGCATGATATGTGATATCACAATGCTTCTAATACCAAACCTGAGATCCTTCCTATAACATGAGATGTGTATCCAACTCCTTCCCATTCCAAACCTGAGACCCTTCCTATAGCATGAGATGTGATATCTTAATGCTTCTAAAACCAAACCTGAGAACCATCCAATAACATAGATGAAATCCAAATCCTTCCCATTCCAATCCTGAGACCCTTCCTATACCATGAGATGTGATATCTCAATGCTTCTAATACCAAACCTAAGACCCGTCCTAAAACATGAGATGTGAGATCCAAATCCTTCCCCTTCCAAACCTGAGACCCTTCCTATAGCTTGAGATGTGATATCAAACTCCTTCCCATTCCAATCCTGAGATAGCTTGAGATGTGATATCCAACTCCTTCCCATTCCAATCCTGAGACCCTTCCGATAGCATGAAATGTGATATCTCAATGCTTCTAATATCAAAACTGAGACCCTCCCTATAGCATGAGATGTGATATCTAAATCCTTCCCATTCCTATCCTGAGACCCTTCCGATAGCAGAGATGTGATATCTCAATGCTTATACCAAACCTGAGACCCTTCCTATGGCATGAGGTGTGATATCCAACTCCTTCCCATTCCAATCCTGAGACCCTTCCTATAGCATGAGATGTGATATCTCAATGCTTCTATCAAACCTGAGTCCCTTCCTTTAGCATGAGATGTGATATCCAACTCCTTCCCATTCCAATCCTGAGACCCTTCCTATAGCATGAGATGTGATATCTCAAAGCTTCTAATACCAAACCTGGGACCCGTCCTATAACATGAGATATCATATCCAAATCCTTCCCCTTCCAAACCTGAGACCCTTCCTTTAGCATGAGATGTGATATCCAAATCCTTCCCATTCCAATCCTGAAACCCTTCCTATAGCATGAGATGTGATATTTCAATGTTTCTAATAAAAAACCTGAGACCCTTCCAATAGCAAGAGATGTGATATCCAAATCCTTACCATTTCAATACTGAGACCCTTCCTATAACATGAGATGTGATATCCAACTCCTTCCCATTCCAATCCTGAAACCCTTCCTATAGCATGAGATGTGATATCTCAATGTTTCTAATAAAAAACCTGAGACCCTTCCTATAGCAAGAGATGTGACATCCAAATCCTTCCCATTCCAATCCTGAGATCCTTCCTATTGGATGAGATGTGATATCCAACTCCTTCCCATTCCAATCCTGAGACCCTTCCTATACCATGAGATGTGATATCTCAATGCTTCTACCAAAACTGAGACCCTTCCTTTAGCATGAGATGTGATATCCAACTCCTTCCCATTCCAATCCTGAGACCCTTCCTATAGCATAAGATGTGATATCTCAATGCCTCTAATACCAAACCTGAGATTCTTCCTATAACATGAGATGTGATACCTCAATGCTTCTAATACCAAACCTGAGACCCTCCCTTTAGCATGAGATGTGATATCCGACTCCTTCCCATTCCAATCCTGAGACCCTTCTGATAGCATGAGATGTGATATCTCAATGCCTCTAATACCAAACCTGAGATTCTTCCTATAACATGAGATGTGATATCTCAATGCTTCTAATACCAAACCTGAGACCCTCCCTTTAGCATGAGATGTGATATCCGACTCCTTCCCATTCCAATCCTGAGACCCTTCTGATAGCATGAGATGTGATATCTCAATGCCTATAATACCAAACCTGAGATCCTTCCGATAGCATGAGATGTGATATCTCAATGCTTCTAATACCAAACCTGAGCTCCTTCCTATAACATGAGATGTGATATCCAAATCCTTCCCCTTCCAAACCTGAGACCCTCCCTTTAGCATGAGATGTGATATCCAACTCCTTCCCATTCCAATCCTGAGACCCTTCCGATAGCAGAGATGTGATATCTCAATGCTTATACCAAACCAGAGACCCTTCCTATGGCAGGAGATGTCAAATACAACTCCTTCCGATTCCAATGCTGAGACCCTTCCTATAGCATGAGATGGGATATCTCAATGCTTATACCAAACCTGAGACCCTTCCTATAGCATGAGATGTGGTATCCAACTCCTTCCGATTCCAATCCTGAGACCCTTCCTATAGCATGAGATGTGATATCTCAATGCTTCTAATACCAAACCTGAGATCCTTCCTATAACATGAGATGTGATATCCAACTCCTTCCCATTCCAAACCTGAGACCCTTCCGATAGCATGAGATGTGATATCAAACTCCTTCCCATTCCAATCCTGAGATAGCTTGAGATGTGATATCCAACTCCTTCCCATTCCAATCCTGAGACCCTTCCTATACCATGAGATGTGATATCTCAATGCTTCTAATACCAAACCTGACACCCGTCCTAAAACATGACATGTGAGATCCAAATCCTTCCCCTTCCAAACCTGAGATCTTTCCTTTAGCATGAAATGTGATATCCAACTCCTTCCATTTCCAATCCTGAGACCCTTCCTATAGCATGATATGTGATATCACAATGCTTCTAATACCAAACCTGAGATCCTTCCTATAACATGAGATGTGTATCCAACTCCTTCCCATTCCAAACCTGAGACCCTTCCTATAGCATGAGATGTGATATCTGAATGCTTCTAATATCAAAACTGAGACCCTCCCTATAGCATGAGATGTGATATCTAAGTCCTTCCCATTTCTATCCTGAGACCCTTACGATAGCAGCGATGTGATATCTCAATGCTTATACCAAACCTGAGACCCTTCCTATGGCATGAGATGTGATATCCAACTCCTTCCCATTCCAATCCTGAGACCCTTCCTATAGCATGAGATGTGATATCTCAATGCTTCTATCAAACCTGAGTCCCTTCCTTTAGCATGAGATGTGATATCCAACTCCTTCCCATTCCAATCCTGAGACCCTTCCTATAGCATGAGATGTGATATCTCAAAGCTTCTAATACCAAACCTGGGACCCGTCCTATAACATGAGATATCATATCCAAATCCTTCCCCTTCCAAACCTGAGACCCTTCCTTTAGCATGAGATGTGATATCCAAATCCTTCCCATTCCAATCCTGAAACCCTTCCTATAGCATGAGATGTGATATTTCAATGTTTCTAATAAAAAACCTGAGACCCTTCCAATAGCAAGAGATGTGATATCCAAATCCTTACCATTTCAATACTGAGACCCTTCCTATAACATGAGATGTGATATCCAACTCCTTCCCATTCCAACCTGAGACCCTTCCTATAGCATGAGAAGGGATATCCAACTCCTTCCCATTCCAATCCTGAAACCCTTCCTATAGCATGAGATGTGATATCTCAATGTTTCTAATAAAAAACCTGAGACCCTTCCTATAGCAAGAGATGTGACATCCAAATCCTTCCCATTCCAATCCTGAGATCCTTCCTATTGGATGAGATGTGATATCCAACTCCTTCGCATTCCAATCCTGAGACCCTTCCGATAGCATGAGATATGATATCTCAATGCCTCTAATACCAAACCTGAGATTCTTCCTATAACATGAGATGTGATATCTCAATGCTTCTAATACCAAACCTGAGACCCTCCCTTTAGCATGAGATGTGATATCCGACTCCTTCCCATTCCAATCCTGAGACCCTTCTGATAGCATGAGATATGATATCTCAATGCCTCTAATACCAAACCTGAGATTCTTCCTATAAAATGAGATGTGATATCTCAATGCTTCTAATACCAAACCTGAGACCCTCCCTTTAGCATGAGATGTGATATCCGACTCCTTCCCATTCCAATCCTGAGACCCTTCTGATAGCATGAGATGTGATATCTCAATGCCTCTAATACCAAACCTGAGATCCTTCCGATAGCATGAGATGTGATATCTCAATGCTTCTAATACCAAACCTGAGATCCTTCCTATAACATGAGATGTGATATCCAAATCCTTCCCCTTCCAAACCTGAGACCCTCCCTTTAGCATGAGATGTGATATCCAACTCCTTCCCATTCCAATCCTGAGATCCTTCTGATAGCATGAGATGTGATATCTCAATGCCTCTAATACCAAACCTGATATCCTACCTCTAACATGAAATGTGATATCCAACTCCTTCCCCTTCCAAACCTGAGAGCCTTCCTATAGCATGAGATGTGATATCCAAGTCCTTCCCATTCCAATCCTGAGACCCTTCATATAACATGAGATGTGATATCCAACTCCTTCCCATTCCAACCTGAGACCCTTCCTATAGCATGAGATGGGATATCCAACTCCTTCCAAATCCAATCCTGATACCCTTCCGATAGCATGAGATGTGATATCCCAATGCTTCTACAAAACCTGAGACCCGTACATGGCATGAGATGTGATATCAAACTCCTTCCCATTCCAATCCTGAGACCCTTCCTATAGCTTGAGATGTGATATCCAACTCCTTCCCATTCCAATTCTGAGACCCTTCCTATAGCATGAGATGTGATATCTCAATGCTTCTAACACCAAACCTGAGACCCTTCCTATAACATGAGATGTGATATCCAAGTCCTTCCCATTCCAATCCTGAGACCCTTCCTATAGCATGAGATGTGATATCTCAATGCTTCTAATACCAAACCTGAGACCCTTCCTATAACATGAGATGTGATATCCAAGTCCTTCCCATTCCAATCCTGAGACCCTTCCTATAGCTTGAGATGTGATATCCAACTCCTTCCCATTCCAATTCTGAGACCCGTCCTATACCATGAGATGTGATATCTCAATGCTTCTAATACCAAACCTGAGACCCTTCCTATAACGAGATGGGATATCCAACTCCTTCCCATTCCAATCCTGAGACCCTTCCGATAGCAGAGATGAGATATCTCAATGCTTATACCAAACCTGAGACCCTTCCTATGGCATGAGATGTCATATACAACTCCTTCCGATTCCAAACCTGAGACCCTTCCTATAGCATGAGATGGGATATCTCAATGCTTATACCAAACCTGAGACCCTAGCTATAGCATGAGATGTGATATCCAACTCCTTCCCATTCCAATCCTGAGACCCTTCCTATAGCTTGAGATATGATATCCAACTCCTTCCCATTCCAATCCTGAGACCCTTCCTATAGCTTGAGATGTGATATCCAACTCCTTCCCATTCCAATCCTGAGACCCTTCCTATAGCATGAGATGTGATATCTCAATGCTTCTAATACCAAACCTGAGATCCTTCCTATAACATGACATGTGATATCCAAATCCTTCCACTTCCAAACCTGAGACCCTCCCTTTAGCATGAGATGTGATATCCGACTCCTTCCCATTCCAATCCTGAGACCCTTCTGATTACTTTATCATGAGATGTGATATCCAACTCCTTCCCATTCCAATCCTGAGACCCTTCCTATAGCATGAGATGTGATATCTCAATGCTTCTAATACCAAACCTGAGACCCTTCCTATAACATGAGATGTGATATCCAAGTCCTTCCCATTCCAATCCTGAGACCCTTCCTATAGCTTGAGATGTGATATCCAACTCCTTCCCATTCCAATTCTGAGACCCGTCCTATACCATGAGATGTGATATCTCAATGCTTCTAATACCAAACCTGAGACCCTTCCTATAACATGAGATGTGATATCCAAGTCCTTCCCATTCCAATCCTGAGACCCTTCCTATAGCTGAGATGTGATATCCAACTCCTTCCCATTCCAATTCTGAGACCCGTCCTATACCATGAGATGTGATATCTCAATGCTTCTAATACCAAACCTGAGACCCTTCCTATAACGAGATGGGATATCCAACTCCTTCCCATTCCAATCCTGAGACCCTTCCGATAGCAGAGATGTGATATCTCAATGCTTATACCAAACCTGAGACCCTTCCTATGGCATGAGATGTCAAATACAACTCCTTCCCATTCCAATCCTGAGACCCTTCCTATAGCATGAGATGTGATATCTCAATGCTTCTAATACCAAACCTGAGATCCTTCCTATAACATGACATGTGATATCCAAATCCTTCCACTTCCAAACCTGAGACCCTCCCTTTAGCATGAGATGTGATATCCGACTCCTTCCCATTCCAATCCTGAGACCCTTCTGATTACTTTATCATGAGATGTGATATCCAACTCCTTCCCATTCCAATCCTGAGACCCTTCCTATAGCATGAGATGTGATATCTCAATGCTTCTAATACCAAACCTGAGACCCTTCCTATAACATGAGATGTGATATCCAAGTCCTTCCCATTCCAATCCTGAGACCCTTCCTATAGCTTGAGATGTGATATCCAACTCCTTCCCATTCCAATTCTGAGACCCATCCTATACCATGAGATGTGATATCTCAATGCTTCTAATACCAAACCTGAGACCCTTCCTATAACGAGATGGGATATCCAACTCCTTCCCATTCCAATCCTGAGACCCTTCCGATAGCAGAGATGTGATATCTCAATGCTTATACCAAACCTGAGACCCTTCCTATGGCATGAGATGTCATATACAACTCCTTCCGATTCCAAACCTGAGACCCTTCCTATAGAATGAGATGGGATATCTCAATGCTTATACCAAACCTGAGACCCTAGCTATAGCATGAGATGTGATATCCAACTCCTTCCCATTCCAATCCTGAGACCCTTCCTATAGCTTGAGATGTGATATCCAACTCCTTCCCATTCCAATCCTGAGACCCTTCCTATAGCTTGAGATGTGATATCCAACTCCTTCCCATTCCAATCCTGAGACCCTTCCTATAGCATGAGATGTGATATCTCAATGCTTCTAATACCAAACCTGAGATCCTTCCTATAACATGACATGTGATATCCAAATCCTTCCACTTCCAAACCTGAGACCCTCCCTTTAGCATGAGATGTGATATCCGACTCCTTCCCATTCCAATCCTGAGATCCTTCTGATTACTTTATCATGAGATGTGATATCCAACTCCTTCCCATTCCAATCCTGAGACCCTTCCGATATCATGAGATTTGTTATCTCAATGCTTCTAATATCAAACTTGACACCCTCCCTATAGCATGAGATGTGATATCCAAGTCCTTCCCATTCCAATCCTGAGACCCTTCCTATAGCATGATATGTGATATCTCAATGCTTCTAATACCAAACCTGAGACCCTTCCTATAACATGAGATGGGATATCCAACTCCTTCCCATTCCAATCCTGAGACCCTTCCGATAGCAGAGATGTGATATCTCAATGCTTATACCAAACCTGAGACCCTTCCAATAGCATGAGATGTGATGTCTCAATGCTTCTAATACAAAACCTGAGGCCCTTCCTATAGCAAGTGATGTGATATCCAACTCCTTCCCATTCCAATCCTGAGACCCTTCCGATAGCAGAGATGTGATATCTCAATGCTTATACCAAACCTGAGACCCTTCCTTTAGCATGAGATGTGATATCCAAATATCACTTCTCATGCTATAGGAAGTGTCTCAGGATTGGAATGGGAAGGAGTTGGATATCACATCTCATGTTATAGGAAGGATCTCAGGTTTGGTATTAGAAGCATTGAGACATCACATCTCATGCTATAGGAAGGGTATCAGGATTGGTATAAGCATTGAGATATCACATCTCTGCTATCGGAAGGGTCTCAGGATTGGAATGGGAAGGAGTTGGATATCCCATCTCGTTATAGGAGGGGTCTCAGGTTCGGTATTAGAAGCATTGAGATATCACATCTCATGGTATAGGAGGGGTCTCAGGTTTGGTATTAGAAGCATTGAGATATCACATCTCATGCTATAGGAAGGGTCTCAGGATTGGAATGGGAAGGACTTGGATATCACATCTCATGTTATACGAAGGGTCTCAGGTTTGGTATTAGAAGCATTGAGATATCACATCTCATGCTATAGGAAGGGTCTCAGAATTGGAATGGGAAGGAGCTGGATATCACATCTCATGCTAAAGGAAGGGTCTCAGGTTTGGAACGGGAAGGAGTTGGATATCACATCTCATGTTATAGGAAGGGTCTCAGGTGTGGTATAAGCATTCAGATATCACATCTCTGCTATCGGAAGTGTCTCAGGATTGGAATGGGAAGGAGTTGGATATCCCATCTCATGCTATAGGAAGGGTCTCAGGATTGGAATGGGAAGGAGTTTGATATCACATCTCATGCCATGTATGGGTCTCAGGTTTTGTAGAAGCATTGGGATATCACATCTCATGCTATCGGAAGGGTATCAGGATTGGATTTGGAAGGAGTTGGATATCACATCTCATGCTATCGGAAGGGTATCAGGATTGGATTTGGAAGGAGTTGGATATCCCATCTCATGCTATAGGAAGGGTCTCAGTTGGAATGGGAAGGAGTTGGATATCACATCTCATGCTATAGGAAGGCTCTCAGGTTTGGAAGGGGAAGGAGTTGGATATCACATTTCATGTTAGAGGTAGGATCTCAGGTTTGGTATTAGAGGCATTGAGATATCACATCTCATGCTATCAGAAGGATCTCAGGATTGGAATGGGAAGGAGTTGGATATCACATCTCATGCTAAAGGGACGGTCTCAGGTTTGGAAGGGGAAGGATTGGGATATCACATCTCATGTTATGGGAAGGATCTCAGGTTTGATGCTAGAAGCATTGATATATCACATCTCATGCTATCAGAAGGGTCTCAGGATTGGAATGGGAAGGAGTCGGATATCACATCTCATGCTAAAGGGAGGGTCTCAGGTTTGGTATTAGAAGCATTGAGATATCACATCTCATGTTATAGGAAGAATCTCAGGATTGGTATTAGAGGCATTGAGATATCACATCTCATGCTATCAGAAGGGTCTCAGGATTGGAATGGGAAGGAGTCAGATATCACATCTCATGCTAAAGGGAGGGTCTCAGGTTTGGTATTAGAAGCATTGAGATATCACATCTCATGTTATAGGAAGAATCTCAGGTTTGGTATTAGAGGCATTGAGATATCACATCTCATGCTATAGGACGGGTCTCAGGATTGGAATGCGAAGGACTTGGATATCACATCTCATGTTATAGGAAGGGTCTCAGGTTTGGTATTAGAAGCATTGAGATATCACATCTCATGCTATAGGAAGGGTCTCAGGATTGGAATGGGAAGGACTTGGATATCACATCTCATGTTATAGGAAGGGTCTCAGGTTTGGTATTAGAAGCATTGAGATATCACATCTCATGCTATAGGAAGGGTCTCAGGATTGGAATGCGAAGGACTTGGATATCACATCTCATGTTATAGGAAGGGTCTCAGGTTTGGTATTAGAAGCATTGAGATATCACATCTCATGCTATAGGAAGGGTCTCAGGATTGGAATGGGAAGGACTTGGATATCACATCTCATGATAAAGGAAGGGTCTAAGGTTTGGAAGGGGAAGGATTTGGATATCACATCTCATGTTATGGGACCGGTCTCAGGTTTGGTATTAGAAGCATTGAGATATCAAGTCTCATTGTATAGGACGGGTCTCAGAATTGGAATGGGAAGGAGTTGGATATCACATCTCATGCCATGTATGGGTCTCAGGTTTTGTAGAAGCATTGAGATATCACATCTCATGCTATCGGAAGGGTATCAGGATTGGATTTGGAAGAAGTTGGATATCCCATCTCATGCTATAGGAAGGGTCTCAGGATTGGAATGGGAAGGACTTGGATATCACATCTCATGTTATAGGAAGGGTCTCAGGTTTGGTATTAGAAGCATTGAGATATCACATCTCATGCTATAGGAAGGGTCTCAGGATTGGAATGCGAAGGACTTGGATATCACATCTCATGTTATAGGAAGGGTCTCAGGTTTGGTATTAGAAGCATTGAGATATCACATCTCATGCTATAGGAAGGGTCTCAGGATTGGAATGGGAAGGACTTGGATATCACATCTCATGATAAAGGAAGGGTCTAAGGTTTGGAAGGGGAAGGATTTGGATATCACATCTCATGTTATGGGACCGGTCTCAGGTTTGGTATTGGAAGCATTGAGATATCAAGTCTCATTGTATAGGACGGGTCTCAGAATTGGAATGGGAAGGAGTTGGATATCACATCTCATGCCATGTATGGGTCTCAGGTTTTGTAGAAGCATTGAGATATCACATCTCATGCTATCGGAAGGGTATCAGGATTGGATTTGGAAGAAGTTGGATATCCCATCTCATGCTATAGGAAGGGTCTCAGGTTGGAATGGGAAGGAGTTGGATATCACTTCTCATGTTATAGGAAGGGTCTCAGGATTGGAATGGGAAGGACTTGGATATCACATCTCATGCTATAGGAAGGCTCTCAGGTTTGGAAGGGGAAGGAGTTGGATATCACATTTAATGTTAGAGGTAGGATCTCAGGTTTGGTATTAGAGGCATTGAGATATCACATCTCATGCTATCAGAAGGGTCTCAGGATTGGAATGGGAAGGAGTTGGATATCACATCTCATGCTAAAGGGAGGGTCTCAGCTTTGGAAGGGGAAGGATTTGGAGATCACATCTCATGTTATAGGAAGGATCTCAGGTTTGGTATTAGAAGCATTGAGATATCACATCTCATGCTATCGGAAGGATCTCAGGTTTGGTATTAGAGGCATTGAGATATCACATCTCATGCTATCAGAAGGGTCTCAGGATTGGAATGGGAAGGAGTCGGATATCACATCTCATGCTAAAGGGAGGGTCTCAGGTTTGGAAGTGGAAGGATTTGGATATCACATCTCATGTTATAGGAAGGATCTCAGGTTTGGTATTAGAAGCATTGAGATATCACAACTCATGCTATAGGAAGGGTCTCAGGATTGGAATGGGAAGGAGTTGGATATCACATATCAAGCTATAGGAAGGGTCTCAGGATTGGAATGGGAAGTAGTTGGATATCACATCTCAAGCTATAGGAAGGGTCTCAGGATTGGAATGGGAAGGAGTTGGATATCACATCTCATGCTATAGGAAGGGTCTCAGGTTTGGTATAATCATTGAGATATCCCACCTCATGCTATAGGAAGGGTCTCAGGTTTGGAATCGGATGGAGTTGTATATGACATCTCATGCCATAGGAAGGGTCTCAGGTTTGGTATAAGCATTGAGATATCACATCTCTGCTATCAGAAGGGTCTCAGGATTGGAATGGGAAGGAGTTGGATATCCCATCTCGTTATAGGAAGGGTCTCAGGTTTGGTATTAGAAGCATTGAGATATCATATCTCATGGTATAGGACGGGTCTCAGAATTGGAATGGGAAGGAGTTGGA
Source organism: Ambystoma mexicanum (assembly GCF_040938575.1). Taxonomy (NCBI): domain Eukaryota; kingdom Metazoa; phylum Chordata; class Amphibia; order Caudata; family Ambystomatidae; genus Ambystoma; species Ambystoma mexicanum. Next base: position 1,143,689,164 of record NC_090934.1, read on the forward strand.
TATCACATCTCAAGCTATAGGAAGGGTCTCAGGATTGGAATGGGAAGGACTTGGATATCACATCTCATGATATAGGAAGGGTCTCAGGTTTGGTATTAGAAGCATTGAGATATCACATCTCATGCTATAGGAAGGGTCTCAGGATTGGAATGGGAAGGACTTGGATATCACATCTCATGTTATAGGAAGGGTCTCAGGTTTGGTATTAGAAGCATTGAGATATCACATCTCATGCTATAGGAAGGGTCTCAGGATTGGAATGGGAAGGACTTGGATATCACATCTCATGCTATAGGAAGGGTCTCAGAATTGGAATGGGAAGGAGTTGGATATCACATCTCAAGCTATAGGAAGGGTCTCAGGTTTGTTATTAGAAACATTGAGATATCACATCTCATGCTATAGGAAGGGTTTCAGGATTGGAATGGGAAGGATTTGTATATCACATCTCATGCTAAAGGAAGGGTCTCAGGTTTGGAAGGGGAAGGATTTGGATATCATATCTCATGTTATAGGACGGGTCCCAGGTTTGGTATTAGAAGCATTGAGATATCACATCTCATGGTATAGGAAGGGTCTCAGGATTGGAATGGGAAGGAGTTGGATATCCCTTCTCATGCTATAGGAAGGGTCTCAGGTTGGAATGGGAAGGAGTTGGATATCACATCTCATGTTATAGGAAGGGTCTCAGGATTGGAATGGGAAGGATTTGGATATCACATCTCTTGCTATAGGAAGGGTCTCAGGTTTTTTATTAGAAACATTGAGATATCACATCTCATGCTATAGGAAGGGTTTCAGGATTGGAATGGGAAGGATTTGGATATCACATCTCATGCTAAAGGAAGGGTCTCAGGTTTGGAAGGGGAAGGATTTGGATATCATATCTCATGTTATAGGACGGGTCCCAGGTTTGGTATTAGAAGCTTTGAGATATCACATCTCATGCTATAGGAAGGGTCTCAGAATTGGAATGGGAAGGACTTGGATATCACATCTCATGTTATAGGAAGGGTCTCAGGTTTGGTATTAGAAGCATTGAGATATCACATCTCATGATATAGGAAGGGTCTCAGAATTGGTATTAGAAGCATTGAGATATCACATCTCATGTTATAGGAAGAATCTCAGGATTGGTATTAGAGGCATTGAGATATCACATCTCATGCTATCAGAAGGGTCTCAGGATTGGAATGGGAAGGAGTCAGATATCACATCTCATGCTAAAGGGAGGGTCTCAGGTTTGGTATTAGAAGCATTGAGATATCACATCTCATGTTATAGGAAGAATCTCAGGTTTGGTATTAGAGGCATTGAGATATCACATCTCATGCTATAGGACGGGTCTCAGAATTGGAATGGGAAGGAGTTGGATATCACATCTCAAGCTATAAGAAGGGTCTCAGGATTGGAATGGGAAGGACTTGGATATCACATCTCATGTTATAGGAAGGGTCTCAGGTTTGGTATTAGAAGCATTGAGATATCACATCTCATGCTATAGGAAGGGTCTCAGGATTGGAATGCGAAGGACTTGGATATCACATCTCATGTTATAGGAAGGGTCTCAGGTTTGGTATTAGAAGCATTGAGATATCACATCTCATGCTATAGGAAGGGTCTCAGGATTGGAATGGGAAGGACTTGGATATCACATCTCATGATAAAGGAAGGGTCTAAGGTTTGGAAGGGGAAGGATTTGGATATCACATCTCATGTTATGGGACCGGTCTCAGGTTTGGTATTAGAAGCATTGAGATATCAAGTCTCATTGTATAGGACGGGTCTCAGAATTGGAATGGGAAGGAGTTGGATATCACATCTCATGCCATGTATGGGTCTCAGGTTTTGTAGAAGCATTGAGATATCACATCTCATGCTATCGGAAGGGTATCAGGATTGGATTTGGAAGAAGTTGGATATCCCATCTCATGCTATAGGAAGGGTCTCAGGTTGGAATGGGAAGGAGTTGGATATCACTTCTCATGTTATAGGAAGGGTCTCAGGATTGGAATGGGAAGGACTTGGATATCACATCTCATGCTATAGGAAGGCTCTCAGGTTTGGAAGGGGAAGGAGTTGGATATCACATTTAATGTTAGAGGTAGGATCTCAGGTTTGGTATTAGAGGCATTGAGATATCACATCTCATGCTATCAGAAGGGTCTCAGGATTGGAATGGGAAGGAGTTGGATATCACATCTCATGCTAAAGGGAGGGTCTCAGCTTTGGAAGGGGAAGGATTTGGAGATCACATCTCATGTTATAGGAAGGATCTCAGGTTTGGTATTAGAAGCATTGAGATATCACATCTCATGCTATCGGAAGGATCTCAGGTTTGGTATTAGAGGCATTGAGATATCACATCTCATGCTATCAGAAGGGTCTCAGGATTGGAATGGGAAGGAGTCGGATATCACATCTCATGCTAAAGGGAGGGTCTCAGGTTTGGAAGTGGAAGGATTTGGATATCACATCTCATGTTATAGGAAGGATCTCAGGTTTGGTATTAGAAGCATTGAGATATCACAACTCATGCTATAGGAAGGGTCTCAGGATTGGAATGGGAAGGAGTTGGATATCACATATCAAGCTATAGGAAGGGTCTCAGGATTGGAATGGGAAGTAGTTGGATATCACATCTCAAGCTATAGGAAGGGTCTCAGGATTGGAATGGGAAGGAGTTGGATATCACATCTCATGCTATAAGAAGGGTCTCAGGATTGGAATGGGAAGTAGTTGGATATCACATCTCATGCAATAGGAAGGGTCTCAGGTTTGGTATTAGAAGCATTGAGATATCACATCTCATGGTATAGGAAGGGTCTCAGGATTGGAATGGGAAGGAGTTGGATATCCCTTCTCATGCTATAGGAAGGGTCTCAGGTTGGAATGGGAAGGAGTTGGATATCACATCTCATGTTATAGGAAGGGTCTCAGGATTGGAATGGGAAGGATTTGGATATCACATCTCTTGCTATAGGAAGGGTCTCAGGTTTTTTATTAGAAACATTGAGATATCACATCTCATGCTATAGGAAGGGTTTCAGGATTGGAATGGGAAGGATTTGGATATCACATCTCATGCTAAAGGAAGGGTCTCAGGTTTGGAAGGGGAAGGATTTGGATATCATATCTCATGTTATAGGACGGGTCCCAGGTTTGGTATTAGAAGCTTTGAGATATCACATCTCATGCTATAGGAAGGGTCTCAGAATTGGAATGGGAAGGACTTGGATATCACATCTCATGTTATAGGAAGGGTCTCAGGTTTGGTATTAGAAGCATTGAGATATCACATCTCATGATATAGGAAGGGTCTCAGAATTGGTATTAGAAGCATTGAGATATCACATCTCATGTTATAGGAAGAATCTCAGGATTGGTATTAGAGGCATTGAGATATCACATCTCATGCTATCAGAAGGGTCTCAGGATTGGAATGGGAAGGAGTCAGATATCACATCTCATGCTAAAGGGAGGGTCTCAGGTTTGGTATTAGAAGCATTGAGATATCACATCTCATGTTATAGGAAGAATCTCAGGTTTGGTATTAGAGGCATTGAGATATCACATCTCATGCTATAGGACGGGTCTCAGAATTGGAATGGGAAGGAGTTGGATATCACATCTCAAGCTATAAGAAGGGTCTCAGGATTGGAATGGGAAGGACTTGGATATCACATCTCATGTTATAGGAAGGGTCTCAGGTTTGGTATTAGAAGCATTGAGATATCACATCTCATGCTATAGGAAGGGTCTCAGGATTGGAATGCGAAGGACTTGGATATCACATCTCATGTTATAGGAAGGGTCTCAGGTTTGGTATTAGAAGCATTGAGATATCACATCTCATGCTATAGGAAGGGTCTCAGGATTGGAATGGGAAGGACTTGGATATCACATCTCATGATAAAGGAAGGGTCTAAGGTTTGGAAGGGGAAGGATTTGGATATCACATCTCATGTTATGGGACCGGTCTCAGGTTTGGTATTAGAAGCATTGAGATATCAAGTCTCATTGTATAGGACGGGTCTCAGAATTGGAATGGGAAGGAGTTGGATATCACATCTCATGCCATGTATGGGTTTCAGGTTTTGTAGAAGCATTGAGATATCACATCTCATGCTATCGGAAGGGTATCAGGATTGGATTTGGAAGAAGTTGGATATCCCATCTCATGCTATAGGAAGGGTCTCAGGTTGGAATGGGAAGGAGTTGGATATCACTTCTCATGTTATAGGAAGGGTCTCAGGATTGGAATGGGAAGGACTTGGATATCACATCTCATGCTATAGGAAGGCTCTCAGGTTTGGAAGGGGAAGGAGTTGGATATCACATTTAATGTTAGAGGTAGGATCTCAGGTTTGGTATTAGAGGCATTGAGATATCACATCTCATGCTATCAGAAGGGTCTCAGGATTGGAATGGGAAGGAGTTGGATATCACATCTCATGCTAAAGGGAGGGTCTCAGCTTTGGAAGGGGAAGGATTTGGAGATCACATCTCATGTTATAGGAAGGATCTCAGGTTTGGTATTAGAAGCATTGAGATATCACATCTCATGCTATCGGAAGGATCTCAGGTTTGGTATTAGAGGCATTGAGATATCACATCTCATGCTATCAGAAGGGTCTCAGGATTGGAATGGGAAGGAGTCGGATATCACATCTCATGCTAAAGGGAGGGTCTCAGGTTTGGAAGTGGAAGGATTTGGATATCACATCTCATGTTATAGGAAGGATCTCAGGTTTGGTATTAGAAGCATTGAGATATCACAACTCATGCTATAGGAAGGGTCTCAGGATTGGAATGGGAAGGAGTTGGATATCACATATCAAGCTATAGGAAGGGTCTCAGGATTGGAATGGGAAGTATTTGGATATCACATCTCAAGCTATAGGAAGGGTCTCAGGATTGGAATGGGAAGGAGTTGGATATCACATCTCATGCTATAGGAAGGGTCTCAGGTTTGGTATAATCATTGAGATATCCCATCTCATGCTATAGGAAGGGTCTCAGGTTTGGAATCGGATGGAGTTGTATATGACATCTCATGCCATAGGAAGGGTCTCAGGTTTGGTATAAGCATTGAGATATCACATCTCTGCTATCAGAAGGGTCTCAGGATTGGAATGGGAAGGAGTTGGATATCCCATCTCGTTATAGGAAGGGTCTCAGGTTTGGTATTAGAAGCATTGAGATATCATATCTCATGGTATAGGACGGGTCTCAGAATTGGAATGGGAAGGAGTTGGATATCACATCTCAAGCTATAGGAAGGGTCTCAGGATTGGAATGGGAAGGACTTGGATATCACATCTCATGATATAGGAAGGGTCTCAGGTTTGGTATTAGAAGCATTGAGATATCACATCTCATGCTATAGGAAGGGTCTCAGGATTGGAATGGGAAGGACTTGGATATCACATCTCATGTTATAGGAAGGGTCTCAGGTTTGGTATTAGAAGCATTGAGATATCACATCTCATGCTATAGGAAGGGTCTCAGGATTGGAATGGGAAGGACTTGGATATCACATCTCATGCTATAGGAAGGGTCTCAGAATTGGAATGGGAAGGAGTTGGATATCACATCTCAAGCTATAGGAAGGGTCTCAGGTTTGTTATTAGAAACATTGAGATATCACATCTCATGCTATAGGAAGGGTTTCAGGATTGGAATGGGAAGGATTTGTATATCACATCTCATGCTAAAGGAAGGGTCTCAGGTTTGGAAGGGGAAGGATTTGGATATCATATCTCATGTTATAGGACGGGTCCCAGGTTTGGTATTAGAAGCATTGAGATATCACATCTCATGGTATAGGAAGGGTCTCAGGATTGGAATGGGAAGGAGTTGGATATCCCTTCTCATGCTATAGGAAGGGTCTCAGGTTGGAATGGGAAGGAGTTGGATATCACATCTCATGTTATAGGAAGGGTCTCAGGATTGGAATGGGAAGGATTTGGATATCACATCTCTTGCTATAGGAAGGGTCTCAGGTTTTTTATTAGAAACATTGAGATATCACATCTCATGCTATAGGAAGGGTTTCAGGATTGGAATGGGAAGGATTTGGATATCACATCTCATGCTAAAGGAAGGGTCTCAGGTTTGGAAGGGGAAGGATTTGGATATCATATCTCATGTTATAGGACGGGTCCCAGGTTTGGTATTAGAAGCTTTGAGATATCACATCTCATGCTATAGGAAGGGTCTCAGAATTAGAATGGGAAGGACTTGGATATCACATCTCATGTTATAGGAAGGGTCTCAGGTTTGGTATTAGAAGCATTGAGATATCACATCTCATGATATAGGAAGGGTCTCAGAATTGGAATGGGAAGGAGTTGGATATCACATCTCAAGCTATAGGAAGGGTCTCAGGATTGGAATGGGAAGGACTTGGATATCACATCTCATGTTATAGGAAGGGTCTCAGGTTTGGTATTAGAAGCATTGAGATATCACATCTCATGCTATAGGAAGGGTCTCAGGATTGGAATGGGAAGGACTTGGATATAACAAATCTCATGTTATAGGAAGGGTCTCAGGTTTGGTATTAGAAGCATTGAGATATCACATCTCATGCTATAGGAAGGGTCTCAGAATTGGAATGGGAAGGAGTTGGATATCACATCTCAAGCTATAGGAAGGGTCTCAGGATTGGAATGGGAAGGAGTTTGATATCACATCTCATGCCATGTATGGGTCTCAGGTTTTGTAGAAGCATTGGGATATCACATCTCATGCTATAGGCAGGGTATCAGGATTGGATTTGGAAGGAGTTGGATATCCCATCTCATGCTATAGGAAGGGTCTCAGGTTGGAATAGGAAGGAGTTGGATATCACATCTCATGTTATAGGAAGGGTCTCAGGATTGGAATGGGAAGGACTTGGATGTCACATCTCATGCTATAGGAAGGCTCTCAGGTTTGGAAGGGGAAGGAGTTGGATATCACATTTCATGTTAGAGGTAGGATCTCAGGTTTGGTATTAGAGGCATTGAGATATCACATCTCATGCTATCAGAAGGATCTCAGGATTGGAATGGGAAGGAGTTGGATATCACATCTCATGCTAAAGGGAGGGTCTCAGGTTTGGAAGGGGAAGGATTTGGATATCACATCTCATGTTATAGGAAGGATCTCAGGTTTGGTATTAGAAGCATTGAGATATCACATCTCATGCTATCGGAAGGATCTCAGGTTTGGTATTAGAGGCATTGAGATATCACATCTCATGCTATCAGAAGGGTCTCAAGATTGGAATGGGAAGGAGTCGGATATCACATCTCATGCTAAAGGGAGGGTCTCAGGTTTGGTATTAGAAGCATTGAGATATCACATCTCATGTTATAGGAAGAATCTCAGGTTTGGTATTAGAGGCATTGAGATATCACATCTCATGCTATAGGAAGGGTCTCAGGATTGGAATTGGAAGGAGTTTGATATCACATCTCATGCCATGTATGGGTCTCAGGTTTTGTTGAAGCATTGGGATATCACATCTCATGCTATCGGAAGGGTATCAGGATTGGATTTGGAAGGAGTTGGATATCCCATCTCATGCTATAGGAAGGGTCTCAGGTTGGAATGGGAAGGAGTTGGATATCACATCTCATGCTATCAGAAGGGTCTCAGGATTGGAATGGGAAGGAGTCGGATATCACATCTCATGCTAAAGGGAGGGTCTCAGGTTTGGTATTAGAAGCATTGAGATATCACATCTCATGTTATAGGAAGAATCTCAGGTTTGGTATTAGAGGCATTGAGATATCACATCTCATGCTATAGGACGGGTCTCAGAATTGGAATGGGAAGGAGTTGGATATCACATCTCAAGCTATAAGAAGGGTCTCAGGATTGGAATGGGAAGGACTTGGATATCACATCTCATGTTATAGGAAGGGTCTCAGGTTTGGTATTAGAAGCATTGAGATATCACATCTCATGCTATAGGAAGGGTCTCAGGATTGGAATGGGAAGGACTTGGATATCACATCTCATGTTATAGGAAGGGTCTCAGGTTTGGTATTAGAAGCATTGAGATATCACATCTCATGCTATAGGAAGGGTCTCAGGATTGGAATGGGAAGGAGTTTGATATCACATCTCATGCCATGTATGGGTCTCAGGTTTTGTTGAAGCATTGGGATATCACATCTCATGCTATCGGAAGGGTATCAGGATTGGATTTGGAAGGAGTTGGATATCCCATCTCATGCTATAGGAAGGGTCTCAGGTTGGAATGGGAAGGAGTTGGATATCACATCTCATGCTATCAGAAGGGTCTCAGGATTGGAATGGGAAGGAGTTTGATATCACATCTCATGCCATGTATGGGTCTCAGGTTTTGTTGAAGCATTGGGATATCACATCTCATGCTATCGGAAGGGTATCAGGATTGGATTTGGAAGGAGTTGGATATCCCATCTCATGCTATAGGAAGGGTCTCAGGTTGGAATGGGAAGGAGTTGGATATCACATCTCATGCTATCAGAAGGGTCTCAGGATTGGAATGGGAAGGAGTCGGATATCACATCTCATGCTAAAGGGAGGGTCTCAGGTTTGGTATTAGAAGCATTGAGATATCACATCTCATGTTATAGGAAGAATCTCAGGTTTGGTATTAGAGGCATTGAGATATCACATCTCATGCTATAGGACGGGTCTCAGAATTGGAATGGGAAGGAGTTGGATATCACATCTCAAGCTATAAGAAGGGTCTCAGGATTGGAATGGGAAGGACTTGGATATCACATCTCATGTTATAGGAAGGGTCTCAGGTTTGGTATTAGAAGCATTGAGATATCACATCTCATGCTATAGGAAGGGTCTCAGGATTGGAATGGGAAGGACTTGGATATCACATCTCATGTTATAGGAAGGGTCTCAGGTTTGGTATTAGAAGCATTGAGATATCACATCTCATGCTATAGGAAGGGTCTCAGGATTGGAATGGGAAGGACTTGGATATCACATCTCATGCTATAGGAAGGATCTCAGTATTGGAATGGGAAGGAGTTGGATATCACATCTCAAGCTATAAGAAGGGTCTCAGGATTGGAATGGGAAGGACTTGGATATCACATCTCATGTTATAGGAAGGGTCTCAGGTTTGGTATTAGAAGCATTGAGATATCACATCTCATGCTATAGGAAGGGTCTCAGGATTGGAATGGGAAGGACTTGGATATCACATCTCATGCTATAGGACGGGTCTCTGAATTGGAATGGGAAGGAGTTGGATATCACATCTCAAGCTATAAGAAGGGTATCAGGATTGGAATGGGAAGGACTTGGATATCACATCTCATGTTATAGGAAGGGTCTCAGGTTTGGTATTAGAAGCATTGAGATATCACATCTCATGCTATAGGAAGGGTCTCAGGATTGGAATGGGAAGGACTTGGATATCACATCTCATGCTATAGGAAGGGTCTCAGGATTGGAATGGGAAGGACTTGGATATCACATCTCATGATAAAGGAAGGGTCTAAGGTTTGGAAGGGGAAGGATTTGGATATCACATCTCATGATATAGGACCGGTCTCAGGTTTGGTATTAGAAGCATTGAGATATCAAGTCTCATTGTATAGGACGGGTCTCAGAATTGGAATGGGAAGGAGTTGGATATCACATCTCAAGCTATAGGAAGGGTCTCAGGATTGGAATGGGAAGGAGTTTGATATGACATCTAATGCCATGTATGGGTCTCAGGTTTTGTAGAAGCATTGAGATATCACATCTCATGCTATCGGAAGGGTATATCTCAATGCATATCTCAATGCTTCTAATACCAAACCTGAGACCCTTCCTATAACATGAGATGTGATATCCAAGTCCTTCCCATTCCAATCCTGAGACCCTTCTTATAGCTTGAGATGTGATATCCAACTCCTTCCCATTCCAATACTGAGATCCTTCCTATAGCATGAGATGTGATATCCAAGTCCTTCCCATTCCAATCCTGAGACCCTTCCTATAGCATGAGATGTGATATCTCAATGCTTCTAATACCAAACCTGAGACCCTTCCTATAACATGAGATGTGATATCCAAGTCCTTCCCATTCCAAACCTGATACCCTTCCTATAGCATGAGATGTGATATCCAATTCCTTCCCATCCCAATCCTGAGACACCTCCGATAGCAGAGATGTGATATCTCAATGCTTCTAATACCAAACCTGAGACTCTTCCTATAATATGAGATGTGATATCCAACTCCTTCCCGTTCCAAACCTGAGACCCTTCCTATAGCATGAGATGTGATATCCAACTCCTTCCCATTCCAATCCTGAGACCCTTCCTATAACATGAGATGGGAATATCCAACTCCTTCCCATTCCAATCCTGAGGCCCTTCCGATAGCAGAGATGTGATATCTCAATGCTTATACCAAACCTGAGATCCTTCCTATAGCATGAGATGTGATATCCAACTCCTTCCCATTCCAATCCTGAGACCCTTCCTATAGCATGAGATTTGATATCTCAATGCTTCTAACACCAAACCTGAGATCCTTCCGATAGCATGAGATGTGATATCTCAATGCTTCTAATACCAAACCTGAGATCATTCCTATAACACGAGATGTAATATCCAAATCCTTCCCCTTCCAAACCTGAGACCCTCCCTTTAGCATGAGATGTGATATCCAACTCCTTCCCATTCCAATCCTGAGACCCTTCCTATAGCATGAGATGTGATGTTTCAATGCTTCTAATACCAAACCTGAGATCCTTCCTATAACATGAGATGTGATATCCAACTCCTTCCCATTACAATCCTGAGACACTTCCTATAGCATGAGAAGTGATATCTCAATGCTTATACCAAACCTGAGACCCTTCCTACGGCATGAGATGTCATATACAACTCCTTCCCATTCCAATCCTGAGACCCTTCCTATAGCATGAGAGGTGATATCTCAATGCTTATACCAAACCTGAGACCCTTCCTATAGCATGAGATGTGATATCCAACTCCTTCCCATTCCAAAACTGAGACCCTTCCTATAGCATGAGATGTGATGTTTCAATGCTTCTAATACCAAACCTGAGATCCTTCCTATAACATGAGATATGATATCCAACTCCTTCCCATTACAATCCTGAGACACTTCCTATAGCATGAGAAGTGATATCTCAATGCTTATACCAAACCTGAGACCCTTCCTACGGCATGAGATGTCATATACAACTCCTTCCCATTCCAATCCTGAGACCCTTCCTATAGCATGAGATGTGATATCTCAATGCTTATACCAAACCTGAGACCCTTCCTATAGCATGAGATGTGATATCCAACTCCTTCCCATTCCAATCCTGAGACCCTTCCTATAGCATGAGATTTGATATCTCAATGCTTCTAACACCAAACCTGAGATCCTTCCGATAGCATGAGATGTGATATCTCAATGCTTCTAATACCAAACCTGAGATCATTCCTATAACACGAGATGTAATATCCAAATCCTTCCCCTTCCAAACCTGAGACCCTCCCTTTAGCATGAGATGTGATATCCAACTCCTTCCCATTCCAATCCTGAGACCCTTCCTATAGCATGAGATGTGATGTTTCAATGCTTCTAATACCAAACCTGAGATCCTTCCTGTTAGGAAAGATTTCGTTATTGTAGGGAACTTTCCTTCCATGTGGCAACCCCTAAACTTTTTGCTATTGTTTTCAACCTGTTTTTTTGACTTTGCCAGAGAAGTGCAGCCTTCTGCCGTACTCCTCTGGGCTTTCGCTCCTTTCTTACGGGGAAACTGACATGCCCTTAAGACAGTCAGTACCGGGGAACGCTGTTTCCCGTAGTTTCTTTTATCGTGTCGCCATTTTAGTGCAACACGACACAAGAGGGCACTGTAAGCTAAATTACAGCTCTCTTGGGTCTCTAGCCTTCTACAGACCCTAGACACTCTTATAGGATGGTTTTTGGATCGGTGCAAGTCATTCAGGGACTGGGCTGGTGGCAGCGATCATTTGGTTTATTTTGAGCTCCTTTTGCCGTTTTGAGCACGTTTTTGCCGCGAACACAAAAGGGTGGCCCGGCTACACAAAATGGCCGGACCACGAGGCTCCTTTGTCTAGTCCACTGTCCGTCTTGCTCCCTTTACCTTCCCCCGGGTCAGGCGACCCGGGGCCTTCCTTATTTGGGCATGTAGTTTCCCGCGAAACACGGTTGCTTTCGCGGGCTTCTACATGTCGTTTGAGTGCCCCCAGGATGTGGGCTGGGCTGTCTGGTCCCAATACACATCCTGGGTGCCAGAGAGTCTAGGGTGGTGTGAATGCCTGGGACCACTGTGGTCCGTGATTGGTCCACGTATGGTATGTGTGTTGATGAGCGGATCTCCCATTGGCTCTCCTCCGTTTTGGCGCGAAGGGAACCGTGGATAAGAGGGAGCTGGAAACACCACTACCATGTCGATCTCCTGAGTTCTTACGAACCCAGGGATACAGGAGCCAAGTATCCTGCGAACACGAGGCTGGACCGAGGAATCGCTGGTGACCCCCTGAAGAACTTCTGCTCCTCATTGCTGTCGTCCGGTGAAGCCCTTTCCACCTAAGATCGAACAAGAAGGCCTGTACTGGCGCTTCGACCTATTGGAATAGCAGGACCAGCTATTCCCGGCACCTTCATCAACTCCTGCCGTAAGCCTTCGGAAGTGTCTCTGGGCCATCCAGTTGACTGACCAGCTTACTAAGGAGGCCTGCTCTGTAATCGCCGACAGGTTGGGTGGTATTCTGAGTCCGGGGCACGCTCACACGCTTCGTTTGCTTAGCAACCCTAAGCTAGAGGTGAGCAGTGCTCGTTTGGCTTGAATACACCCGGCCGTTCCATTGCCCTGCTGTGGCGACAAAACTGTGCTTGTTTCTTCGATCGGGACGTCTTTTTACTCTGCACGACGACGAGACGTTCCCTGCTCTTCAGAACCTGCCAGAAGCTGCATCTATCGAGGAGAAGCTCGGGCCTGCTTGCTTCGGGGACCGGTGAGTAGATTAGCTAGGATCTGGTCGCCCTCCTGCAGTGCCCTTTGCTTTTCCCCGCTGTGAATACAGCACCCCTTGTCCGTACTCGCGCCCTGCTTCTGCCTCACAGTGGAGGCTGCGCTAGAGTCGCGGACCGTGTTCTCCTTCATTAGAGCTCCCTACAGAGCTGTTCAACGTCCTCCGAAGAGCTTCACCTTCGGCCCATTGGCACCGGCGTGTGCAGGTACTTTTGAGCGCTAGGCTCCACTCTTCGTAGGGATTGGACTACCATCTAGTTAGGGGCCTCAGAAGGCGGACATATCACACGCATTGGTTCGCACTGCCTGTTTTCCTTCCCCTGCAGGTGGATAACATATTTCGTGCTGCTAATGCTGTGAAACTGTGTATTCTGTATATATATTGGGTGGATAGTGTATGTGTTGGTTTAATATCGTTGTATATTGCTGCTTTTACTGTGGTTATTAGTTTCAAGGCCTTATAATAAATGTGTATCTATTTTTGATATAAACAACTGTTTGGAGTAGTTTGTAAGCGCTCTTGCTTTGTGTGCTCATTGCGGGCTTTCAGTCACCCTCACCCCTCTTGAGACCTAGTCTTGACCGCCGCGATCGCTACCTTGATTGGTCTGGCTTGTCCAGAGGTTACCCTGTTCCAAGTAATTAGGTTGGCCTTCTGAACCTCTGCGCCACCAGGACAGAGTTCAGAAATCCGTCTTAACAAATTGGTGTACAGCGGTGGGATACGACTGAAGGTATCCAGTGTTGCGCACGAGCTAAGGCGTTTTCAGGTTATTCCAACCAGGACACGCAGTAAAGTATTGAATATAACGTTAAAAAGGCCATAGTCCTATCGACAGTATGGAAACGAATACTTTATTAACCTTAAATGCTTCGAAATCTGAAACATTGAAGAAGATGTGTGCGGAGAGAGGGGTTTCCTCTCAAGGCACTAAATTGGAAATGATCCAGAGAATCGTGGCGTGGCAAGAAGCGCAGCTTGACGCTATAACTTCCGAGGACAGTGCAGAAGGTGGTGGGGCTGCTCTCACTGGCAGAACCGACGGTTCTGCCGCTGCACTGATCCATCACGACCACGAGGACAGGGAGGATGTAATGTCTAACGTTTCCTCTGCCAGTGTTGATGGGGAGGCTATGCTTGAATTCAAGAAGCAAGAGCTGCGGTTTAGGCAGCAGGAGCTTGAATTCAGCATAGCCAAACTGAAAATCGACCAGGCAGAAAAACAAAAAGACAGGGATCACCAGTTGGAACTGGCCAAGCTTCAGTTCGCAAATGGGTCCAAGGGTCCTGGACATGGTTCTGGGGCTTCCTCTCATCCACGGTTTCCAAAAGATCTGCTCAGTGTGTATGAGGAACGAAATGACATTATGGACTGGTTAAATGCGTTTGAGTATGCATGCGAGGTTCAAGAGGTTGATAATGCGGATAAGATTGCATGGTTACTCAGCAGACTGCCCCATTCTGGTTGCAGTGCCATTATGGAAATGTCGAAGGCTGAGCGCGCTGATTTTGCAATGTTGAAGCAGACTCTCATTTTAAAGTTTGGGAAGACTCCGACCCAATATTTGAAAAGGTTTAGAGAGTATAAGAAAAAGGAAGGTGGTACTTGGGTGTCGTATGTAGCTGAGTCCCTGAAAAACTTGACTGGCTGGGTTGAAGGTTATAAGGTTTCTACCTTCGAAGGCATGATCAATCTGGTCATGCTGGAACACATTTTTGCTTCTTCTTCCCCGGAGCTTAAGCAGCATTTGGCCGATTCGAAGGAGATAGATCCTAAGAAGCTGGCCATTGCAGCAGATTTATGGGTGTCACATCGAGTGTCCCATAAGGACAAAACTCATCCTGGTAAGCAGGAGGAAGGGAAAAAGTCCAAAGATGTGGAGGGTGGGGAATCTGCTAAATCTTCTTCCCATAAGGGCCACAAAAAGAAAAATAAGGGTAAGCCATCCGAGAACTCACAGGGTAGTGGAGGTTCGCCTCCGAAACAGAACTCTGGTTATAATAAGCCTCCCTACGTAAACAGACCCAATGGGGCTTGTTTTTCTTGTGGAGCAACTGACCATGTGAAGGGGGATCCCCGTTGTAAGGTTAGACCTTTGGGGGTCCACTCCGCTAATCTGGCCTTCTCCTCCTACGAGGAAGAAGAGATTACAGGAGCATCCTTCTCCTCAGACTCATTTCCCAGCGGAATAGAGGCTGAGGTAGTTTTAGTGTCCCTGGGTTCCTGGGAGCCTAAAGTCGCAGAGGCGTATGCTAGGATTCCGGATAATACCAAGCACTACTTTAAAGACAGTGTGCTGATCAATGGAGTGGATACTCCAGCTCTTAGGGATAGTGGGTGCAGTCGAACTGTAGTGGATTCTACCTTGGTAGACTCAGAGGAAGTTGCCAGAGCTACTCTGATGCCCACTAAGTTGGCTGACGGCCCCCTCCGTATGTTTCCCGTGATCCCTGTTAATCTAACTTTAAATGGTACAGCAGTTAGGATTCCAGTGAGCATTCAGAGAAACGTCCCGGGAAAGGTCTTGTTGGGCAATGATCTCAGAGCTCTAGGGCTCGTAGGAGACACTGCCGAAAGACCCTACACACGGTCTCAAGCACGGGCAGCATTGGCCAAGTCCAATACGCCGCCCCAGCCGAAGGGGAAACCCAAGGCGAAAGGAGTCAACAAGTCCCGACGGGGGAAAGAGAATATTCCCCCGAACTCGCCTACCACTGCGGTGGAGGGAGTTGGTCAATCGCCCGAGCCTGACGAGGAGGTGGCGATGCCTGAAGTGTTCGACCCCAACGACCATCCTGAACTAAAAGACTTGTTAGTTGAAGGAGGTCCTGATAGGGACGACTTCAGTAAGGGCCAACGTGAGTGCCCATCTCTGGAAGGCCTAAGGAGACAGGCCTGCTCCCAGCTTGAGGGTGAACCTCCTGGGAAGCATCGGATTTATTGGGAAGGTGGACTCCTGTACAGTGAGCCCACAGAGTCTACAGAAGGAGACCATAGGAGGTTGGTGGTTCCCCTTTCTGTTAGACCCTTCCTCCTGCAGTTGGCGCATGAAGTTCCCCTTGCTGGTCACCTTGGAATGAAGAGGACCAAGCAAAGGTTATCTATGCACTTCTACTGGCCCAAGATGGGGGTGCAAGTAGAAAGTCACTGCAGGAGTTGTGCCTCCTGCCAGTTGTCTGGTAAGGTTGGCGCGACAATCCAAGCTCCGTTGGTACCGCTCCCAGTTGTGGGGGTACCATTTGAAAGGGTAGGGATCGACATCGTTGGTCCCCTTGACCCGCAAACATCCTCAGGCAATAGGTTTATCCTGGTGCTGGTCGACCATGCAACCAGGTATCCTGAGGCCATCCCATTAAAGACTGTAACTGCCAAGTCAGTTGCAAAAGCGTTACTCGGCATATTTACTAGGGTTGGCTTCCCTAAAGAAGTTGTGTCAGATCGTGGCAGCAACTTTATGTCGAAGTATATGCAGGCTATGTGGAAAGAATGTGGGGTCACCTACAAGTTCTCTTCTGCATACCACCCCCAGACCAATGGTCTGGTGGAGCGTTTCAACAGAACGCTAAAGAGCATGATTGGGGCTCTGGAGGAGCCCCAGAGGAGGAAATGGGACCTTCTTTTACCATGCTTGTTGTTTGCCTACAGAGAGGTACCACAGGAGGGTGTTGGCTTCAGCCCCTTCGAACTTCTGTTCGGTCATCCCGTACGGGGACCCTTAGCCATCGTCAAAGAGGGATGGGAGATGCCCACTCCCCCTGTTACTACCAATGTAGTTGACTATGTGCTAGGGCTCAGAAAACGGATGGTACTCCTGATGGGCTTGGCTAGTGAAAAGTTGAAGGCAGGACAAGCGCTGGTGAAACATTGGTACGACCAGAAAGCTTCCTTAATTCACTTTACCCCTGGTCAGCAAGTCCTGATCATGAACCCTATAAGGCCTCGCGCTTTACAGGACAAATGGTCAGGCCCTTACACAGTGGTGGAGCCCCTGGGTGAGGTGAACTATTTAGTGGACCTTGGAAGGCCTGGACAGGCTCCAAAAGTGTTCCACGTAAATAGGCTGAAGGCTTTCGTCCCAAGAGTCGAAATCGCAGCACTGCTACTGGCGTCAGACGTTGAGGAAGAGGAGTCAGAACCTCTTCCCGACCTGTTCCAAAGCGGTCCTTCAGATAGCTCCGTTGAGGGTGTCCGAGTGGCCCCTCACCTGACTTCTGATCAGCAGGCTGAGGTGAAAAGTTTGCTTAGGCAGTTTTCCCCCCTGTTTTCACAGTCGCCTGGTTTGACACCTTGGTGCAAACATAACATTGACACAGGAGACAGTGTACCTACCAAAAGTAGGGGATACAGGATGTCGGATAAAGTACGGTCTTATATTAAGACCGAGGTCAACAAGATGTTAGACCTTGGGGTGATTGAACCCTCTAGTAGTCCTTGGTCCAGTCCTGTGGTTCTGGTTCCAAAAGCAGGCACTTCTGAATTGAGGTTCTGCGTGGATTACAGGGCTCTGAATGCTGTCACCAAGACAGACGCTCACCCCTTGCCTCGAACTGACGAGCTGGTGGATACCTTGGGTGCCTCCAAGTACCTCAGCACGTTTGACCTGACTGCGGGCTATTGGCAAATAGCTTTAGCAGAACATGCCAAGGAGAAGACAGCATTTTCAACTCCCGACGGGCTTTACCAATTCCGGGTAATGCCGTTCGGATTGAAGAATGCACCTGCCACTTTCCAGAGGCTTGTGAATCATGTGTTGAATGGGTTGGACGAATTCTGTCTTGCATATCTGGACGATATAGCAGTTTTCAGTGCCACCTGGGAAGACCATGTGAAACACCTCGGGATTGTGCTCCAGGCTCTTCAGAAAGCCCACTTGACCATAAAGGCGAGTAAATGCCAGATTGGACAAGGCTCAGTGGTTTACCTTGGGCATGAAGTAGGTGGAGGAAGGATACAGCCTCTCCCCAGTAAAGTACAAGCAGTACAAGACTGGCCTACCCCCACTACACAAACCCAAGTGAGAGCCTTCTTAGGACTCACGGGTTATTACCGCAATTTTATGGCAGACTATGGCACCATAGCTGCTCCTCTGACTGCCCTCACAACTCCGAAGAAACCCAAGAAGGTAACTTGGACTGACGAGTGTGAGAAGGCCTTCAATGGCTTGAAAGACTCCTTGTGCCAGGCCCCTGTGCTCAGGGCCCCTGATTATCAAAGACCTTTTATCGTGCAGACGGATGCCTCTGACACTGGGATAGGAGCTGTACTATCACAAGTAGATGAGAAGGGTAAGGAACACCCTATCGGTTTTATTAGTCGCCAGCTTAAGGACAGAGAGCTCAGATGGTCCACGGTAGAGAAAGAATGTTTCTCTGTTGTGTGGGCCCTAAGGAAGCTGCGGCCCTACCTCTATGGGACCCACTTCACTGTGCAGACTGACCATAAGCCGTTAAAGTGGCTAATGAACATGAAGGGGGAGAATCCAAAGTTGCTTAGGTGGTCCATAAGTCTACAAGGCTTCGACTTCACTATTGAGCATAGGCCAGGTGTCCAACATAGCAATGCTGATGGGTTGTCCAGAATGTTTTACCGACCTGAACAAGAGACTCATCCAGGGGTGGATTAGTTCCCCCTGTCCATAGTCTGGGAGGGGCGAGTGTTAGGAAAGATTTCGTTATTGTAGGGAACTTTCCTTCCATGTGGCAACCCCTAAACTTTTTGCTATTGTTTTCAACCTGTTTTCTTGACTTTGCCAGAGAAGTGCAGCCTTCTGCCGTACTCCTCTGGGCTTTCGCTCCTTTCTTACGGGGAAACTGACATGCCCTTAAGACAGTCAGTACCGGGGAACGCTGTTTCCCGTAGTTTCTTTTATCGTGTCGCCATTTTAGTGCAACACGACACAAGAGGGCACTGTAAGCTAAATTACAGCTCTCTTGGGTCTCTAGCCTTCTACAGACCCTAGACACTCTTATAGGATGGTTTTTGGATCGGTGCAAGTCATTCAGGGACTGGGCTGGTGGCAGCGATCATTTGGTTTATTTTGAGCTCCTTTTGCCGTTTTGAGCACGTTTTTGCCGCAAACACAAAAGGGTGGCCCGGCTACACAAAATGGCCGGACCACGAGGCTCCTTTGTCTAGTCCACTGTCCGTCTTGCTCCCTTTACCTTCCCCCGGGTCAGGCGACCCGGGGCCTTCCTTATTTGGGCATGTAGTTTCCCGCGAAACACGGTTGCTTTCGCGGGCTTCTACATGTCGTTTGAGTGCCCCCAGGATGTGGGCTGGGCTGTCTGGTCCCAATACACATCCTGGGTGCCAGAGAGTCTAGGGTGGTGTGAATGCCTGGGACCACTGTGGTCCGTGATTGGTCCACGTATGGTATGTGTGTTGATGAGCGGATCTCCCATTGGCTCTCCTCCGTTTTGGCGCGAAGGGAACCGTGGATAAGAGGGAGCTGGAAACACCACTACCATGTCGATCTCCTGAGTTCTTACGAACCCAGGGATACAGGAGCCAAGTATCCTGCGAACACGAGGCTGGACCGAGGAATCGCTGGTGACCCCCTGAAGAACTTCTGCTCCTCATTGCTGTCGTCCGGTGAAGCCCTTTCCACCTAAGATCGAACAAGAAGGCCTGTACTGGCGCTTCGACCTATTGGAATAGCAGGACCAGCTATTCCCGGCACCTTCATCAACTCCTGCCGTAAGCCTTCGGAAGTGTCTCTGGGCCATCCAGTTGACTGACCAGCTTACTAAGGAGGCCTGCTCTGTAATCGCCGACAGGTTGGGTGGTATTCTGAGTCCGGGGCACGCTCACACGCTTCGTTTGCTTAGCAACCCTAAGCTAGAGGTGAGCAGTGCTCGTTTGGCTTGAATACACCCGGCCGTTCCATTGCCCTGCTGTGGCGACAAAACTGTGCTTGTTTCTTCGATCGGGACGTCTTTTTACTCTGCACGACGACGAGACGTTCCCTGCTCTTCAGAACCTGCCAGAAGCTGCATCTATCGAGGAGAAGCTCGGGCCTGCTTGCTTCGGGGACCGGTGAGTAGATTAGCTAGGATCTGGTCGCCCTCCTGCAGTGCCCTTTGCTTTTCCCCGCTGTGAATACAGCACCCCTTGTCCGTACTCGCGCCCTGCTTCTGCCTCACAGTGGAGGCTGCGCTAGAGTCGCGGACCGTGTTCTCCTTCATTAGAGCTCCCTACAGAGCTGTTCAACGTCCTCCGAAGAGCTTCACCTTCGGCCCATTGGCACCGGCGTGTGCAGGTACTTTTGAGCGCTAGGCTCCACTCTTCGTAGGGATTGGACTACCATCTAGTTAGGGGCCTCAGAAGGCGGACATATCACACGCATTGGTTCGCACTGCCTGTTTTCCTTCCCCTGCAGGTGGATAACATATTTCGTGCTGCTAATGCTGTGAAACTGTGTATTCTGTATATATATTGGGTGGATAGTGTATGTGTTGGTTTAATATCGTTGTATATTGCTGCTTTTACTGTGGTTATTAGTTTCAAGGCCTTATAATAAATGTGTATCTATTTTTGATATAAACAACTGTTTGGAGTAGTTTGTAAGCGCTCTTGCTTTGTGTGCTCATTGCGGGCTTTCAGTCACCCTCACCCCTCTTGAGACCTAGTCTTGACCGCCGCGATCGCTACCTTGATTGGTCTGGCTTGTCCAGAGGTTACCCTGTTCCAAGTAATTAGGTTGGCCTTCTGAACCTCTGCGCCACCAGGACAGAGTTCAGAAATCCGTCTTAACACTTCCTATAACATGAGATGTGATATCCAACTCCTTCCCATTACAATCCTGAGACACTTCCTATAGCATGAGAAGTGATATCTCAATGCTTATACCAAACCTGAGACCCTTCCTACGGCATGAGATGTCATATACAATTCCTTCCCATTCCAATCCTGAGACCCTTCCTATAGCATGAGATGTGATATCTCAATGCTTATACCAAACCTGAGACCCTTCCTATAGCATGAGATGTGATATCCAACTCCTTCCCATTCCAATCCTGAGACCCTTCCTATAGCATGAGATGTGATGTCTCAATGCTTCTAATACCAAACCTGAGATCCTTCCTATAACATGAGATGTGATATCCAACTCCTTCCATTCCAATCCTGAGACCCGTCCTATAGCATGAGATGTGATATCTCAATGCTTATACCAAACCTGAGACCCTTCCTATATCATGAGATGTGATATCCAACTACTTCCCATTCCAATCCTGAGACCCTTCCTATAGCATGAGATGTGATATCCAACTCCTTCCCTTTCCAAACCTGAGAGCCTATCTATAGCATGAGATGTGATATCCAAGTCCTTCCATTCCAATCCTGAGACCCGTCCTATACCATGAGATGTGATATCTCAATGCTTACACCAAACCTGAGACCCTTCCTATAGCATGAGATGTGATATCCAACTACTTCCCATTCCAATCCTGAGACCCTTCCTATAGCATGAGATGTGATATCCAACTCCTTCCATTCCAATCCTGAGACCCGTCCTATAGCATGAGATGTGATATCTCAATGCTTACACCAAACCTGAGACCCTTCCTATAGCATGAGATGTGATATCCAACTACTTCCCATTCCAATCCTGAGACCCTTCCTATAGCATGAGATGTGATATCCAACTCCTTCCCTTTCCAAACCTGAGAGCCTATCTATAGCATGAGATGGGATATCCAACTCCTTCCCATTCCAATCCTGAGACACTTCCGATAGCAGAGATGTGATATCTCAATGCTTATACCACACCTGAGACCCTTCCTATAACATGAGATGTGATATCCAACTCCTTCCCGTTCCAAACCTGAGACCCTTCCTTTAGCATGAGATGTGATATCCAGCTCCTTCCCATTCCAATCCTGAGACACTTCCGATAGCATGAGATGTGATATCTCAATGCTTCTAATATCAAAACTGAGACCCTCCCTATAGCATGATATGTGATATCTAAGTCCTTCCCATTCCAATCCGGAGACCCTTCCTATAGCATGAGATGTGATATCTCATTGCTTCTACCAAACCTGAGACCCTTCCTTTAGCATGAGATGTGATATCCAACTCCTTCCCATTCCAGTCCTGAGACCCTTCCTATAGCATGAGATATGATATCTCAATATTTCTAATACCAAACCTGAGATCCTTCCGATAACATGAGATGTGATATCCAAATCCTTCCCCTTCCAAACCTGAGACCCTCCCTTTAGCATGAGATGTGATATCCAACTCCTTCCCATTCCAATCCTGAGACCCTTCTGATAGCATGAGATGTGATATCTCAATGCTTCTAATACCAAACCTGAGATCCTTCCTATAACATGAGATGTGATATCCAACTCCTTCCCATTCCAATCCTGAGACCCTTCCTATAGCATGAGAAGTGATATCTCCATGCGTATACCAAACCTGAGACCCTTCCTATAGCATGAGATGTGATATCCAACTGCTTCCCATTCCAATCCTGAGACCCTTCCTATAGCATGAGATGTGATATCTCAATGCTTCTAATACCAAACCTGAGACCCTTCCTATAACATGAGATGTGATATCCAAGTCCTTCCCATTCCAATCCTGAGACCCTTCTTATAGCTTGAGATGTGATATCCAACTCCTTCCCATTCCAATTCAGAGACCCGTCCTATAGCATGAGATGTGATATCCAAGTCCTTCCCATTCCAATCCTGAGACCCTTCCTATAGCATGAGATGTGATATCTCAATGCTTCTAATACCAAACCTGAGACCCTTCCTATAACATGAGATGTGATATCCAAGTCCTTCCCATTCCAATCCTGAGACCCTTCTTATAGCTTGAGATGTGATATCCAACTCCTTCCCATTCCAATACTGAGATCCTTCCTATAGCATGAGATGTGATATCCAAGTCCTTCCCATTCCAATCCTGAGACCCTTCCTATAGCATGAGATGTGATATCTCAATGCTTCTAATACCAAACCTGAGACCCTTCCTATAACATGAGATGTGATATCCAAGTCCTTCCCATTCCAAACCTGATACCCTTCCTATAGCATGAGATGTGATATCCAATTCCTTCCCATCCCAATCCTGAGACACCTCCGATAGCAGAGATGTGATATCTCAATGCTTCTAATACCAAACCTGAGACTCTTCCTATAATATGAGATGTGATATCCAACTCCTTCCCGTTCCAAACCTGAGACCCTTCCTATAGCATGAGATGTGATATCCAACTCCTTCCCATTCCAATCCTGAGACCCTTCCTATAACATGAGATGGGAATATCCAACTCCTTCCCATTCCAATCCTGAGGCCCTTCCGATAGCAGAGATGTGATATTCAACTCTTTCCCCTTCCAAACCTGAGAGACTTCCTATAGCATGAGATGTGATATCCAACTCCTTCCCATTCCATTCCTGAGACCCTTCTGATAGCATGAGATGTGATATCTCAAGGCTTCTAATACCAAACCTGAGATCCTTCCGATAGCATGAGATGTGATATCTCAATGCTTCTAATACCAAACCTGAGATCCTTCCTATAACATGAGATGTGATATCCAAATCCTTCCCCTTCCAAACCTGAGACCGTCCCTTTAGCATGAGATGTGATATCCAACTCCTTCCCATTCCATTCCTGAGACCCTTCTGATAGCATGATATGTGATATCTCAATGCCTCTAATACCAAACCTGAGATCCTACCTCTAACATGAAATGTGATATTCAACTCTTTCCCCTTCCAAACCTGAGAGACTTCCTATAGCATGAGATGTGATATCCAAGTCCTTCCCATTCCAATCCTGAGACCCTTCCTATAGCTTGAGATGTGACATCCAACTCCTTCCCATTCCAATTCTGAGACCCTTCCTATACCATGAGACTTGATATCTCAATGCTTCTAATACCAAACCTGAGACCCGTCCTATAACATGAGATGTGATAACCAAATCCTTCCCCTTTCCAAACCTTAGACCCTTCCTTTATCATGAGATATGATATCCAAGTCCTTCCCATTCCAATCCTGAGACCTCTCCGATAGCAGAGATGTGATATCTCAATGCTTATACCAAACCTGAGATCCTTCCTATAACATGAGATGTGATATCCAATTCCTTCCCATTCCAATCCTGAGACACTTCCTATAGCATGAGATGTGATATCTCACTGCTTATACCAAACCTGAGACCCTTCCTATAGCATGAGATGTGATATCCAACTCCTTCCCATTCCAATCCTGAGACCCTTCCTATAGCATGAGATGTGATATCTCAATGCTTCTTATATCAAACTTGAGACCCTCCCTATAGCATGAGATGTGATATCCAAGTCCTTCCCATTCCAATCCTGAGACACTTCCTATAGCATGAGATGTGATATCTCAATGCTTCTAATACCAAACCTGAGACTCTTCCTATAACATGAGATGGGATATCCAACTCCTTCCCATTCCAATCCTGAGACCCTTCCGATAGCAGAGATGTGATATCTCAATGCTTAAACCAAACCTGAGACCCTTCCTATGGCATGAGATGTCATATACAACTCCTTCCC
Source organism: Ambystoma mexicanum (assembly GCF_040938575.1). NCBI lineage: Eukaryota > Metazoa > Chordata > Amphibia > Caudata > Ambystomatidae > Ambystoma > Ambystoma mexicanum. The sequence goes on from NC_090934.1 coordinate 1,143,713,735, forward strand.
ATTCCAATCCTGAGACCCTTCCTATAGCATGAGATGTGATATCTCAATGCTTATACCAAACCTGAGACCCTTCCAATAGCATGAGATGTGATATCCAACTCCTTCCCATTCCAATCCTGAGACCCTTCCTATAGCATGAGATGTGATGTCTCAGTGCTTCTAATACCAAACCTGAGATGCTTCCTATAACATGAGATGTGATATCCAACTCCTTCCCAATCCAATCCTGAGACCCTTCCTATAGCATGAGATGTGATATCTCAATGCTTATACCAAACCTGAGACCCTTCCTATAGATTGAGATGTGATATCCAACTCCTTCCCATTCCAATCCTGAGACCCTTCCTATAGCATGAGATGTGATATCCAACTACTTCCCATTCCAATCCTGAGACCCTTCCTATAGCATGAGATGTGATATCCAACTCCTTCCCTTTCCAAACCTGAGAGCCTATCTATAGCATGAGATGTGATATCCAAGTCCTTCCCATTCCAATCCTGAGACCCTTCCTATAGCATGAGATGTGATATCTCAATGCTTCTAATACCAAACCTGAGATCCTTCCTCTAACATGAAATGTGATATCCAACTCCTTCCCGTTCCAAACCTGAGAGCCTATATATAGCATGAGATGTGATATCCAAGTCCTTCCCATTCCAATCCTTAGACCCTTCCTACAGCATGCAATATGATATCTCAATGATTCTAATAACAAACCTGAGACCCGTCCTATAACATGAGATGTGATATCCAACTCCTTCCCGTTCCAAATCTGAGACCCTTCCTTTAGCATGAGATGTGATATCCAGCTCCTTCCCATTCCAATCCTGAGACACTTCCGATAGCATGAGATGTGATATCTCAATGCTTCTAATATCAAAACTGAGACCCTCCCTATAGCATGATATGTGATATCTAAGTCCTTGCCATTCCAATCCTGAGACCCTTCCTATAGCATGAGATGTGATATCTCAATGCTTCTACCAAACCTGAGACCCTTCCTTTAGCATGAGATGTGATATCCAACTCCTTCCCATTCCAGTCCTGAGACCCTTCCTATAGCATGAGATATGATATCTCAATACTTCTAATACCAAACCTGAGATCCTTCCGATAACATGAGATGTGATATCCAAATCCTTCCCCTTCAGAACCTGAGACCCTCCCTTTAGCATGAGATGTGATATCCAACTCCTTCCCATTCCAATCCTGGGACCCTTCTGATAACATGAGATGTGATATCTCAATGCTTCTAATACCAAACCTGAGATCCTTCCTATAACATGAGATGTGATATCCAACTGCTTCCCATTCCAATCCTGAGACCCTTCCTATGGCATGAGAAGTGATATCTCCATGCTTATACCAAACCTGAGACCCTTCCTATAGCATGAGATGTGATATTCAACTCCTTCCCATTCCAATCCTGAGACCCTTCCTATAGCATGAGAAGTGATATCTCCATGCGTATACCAAACCTGAGACCCTTCCTATAGCATGAGATGTGATATCCAAATCCTTCCCATTCCAATCCTGAGACCCGTCCTATAACATGAGATGGGATATCCAACTCCTTCCCATTCCAATCCTGAGCCACTTCCGATAGCAGAGATGTGATATCTCAATGCTTATACCAAACCTGAGACCCTTCCTATAACATGAGATGTGATATCCAACTCATTCCCGTTCCAAACCTGAGACACTTCCTATAGCATATGTGATATCCAACTCCTTCCCATTCCAAACATGAGACCCTTCCTATAGCAAGAATGTAATATCCAACTCCTACCCATTCCAATCCTGAGACCATTCCTAAAGCATGAGATGTGATATATCAATGCTTCTAATACCAAACCTGAGATCCTTCCTATGACATGAAATGTGATATCCAAATCCTTACCATTCCAAACATGAGACCCTTCCTACAGCATGCGATGTGATATCTCAATGCTTCTAATATCAAACCTGAGACCCGTCCTATAACATGAGATGGGATATCCAACTCCTTCCCCTTCCAAAAATGATACCCTTCCTATAGCATGAGATGTGATATCCAATTCCTTCCCATCCCAATCCTGAGACACCTCCGATAGCAGAGATGTGATATTTCAATGCTTATACCAAACCTGAGACTCTTCCTATAACATGAGATGTGATATCCAACTCCTTCCCGTTCCAAACCTGAGACCCTTCCTATAGCATGAGATGTGATATCCAATTCCTTCCCATTCCAATCCTGAGACCCTTCCGATAGCATGAGATGTGATATCTCAATGCTTCTAATACCAAACTTGCGATCCTTCCTATAATAAGAGATGTGATATCCAAATCCTTCGCCTTCCAAACCTGAGACCCTCCCTTTAGCATAAGATGTGATATCTCAATGCCTCTAATACCAAACCTGAGATCCTTCCTCTAACATGAGATGTGATATCCAAATCCTTCCCCTTCCAAACCTGAGACCCTCCCTTTAGCATGAGATGTGATATCCAAATCCTTCCCATTCCAATCCTGAGACCCTTCTGATAGCATGAGATGTGATATCTCAATGCCTCTAATACCAAACCTGAGATCCTACCTCTAACATGAAATGTGATATCCAACTCCTTCCCTTTCCAAACGTGAGACCCTCCCTATAGCATGAGATCTGATATCCAAGTCCTTCCCATTCCAATCCTGAGACCCTTCCTATAGCATGAGATGTGATATCTCAATGCTTCTAATACCAAACCTGAGACCCTTCCTATAACATAAGATGGGATATCCAACTCCTTCCCATTCCAATCCTGAGACCCTTCCGATAGCAGAGATTTGATATCTCAATGCTTATACCAAACCTGAGACCCTTCCTGTGGCATGAGATGTCATATACAACTCCTTCCCATTCCAATCCTAGACCCTTCCTATAGCATGAGATGTGATATCCAACTCCTTCCCATTCCAATCCTGAGACCCTTCCTATAGCATGAGATTTGATATCTCAATGCTTCTAACACCAAACCTGAGATCCTTCCGATAGCATGAGATGTGATATCTCAATGCTTCTAATACCAAACCTGAGATCATTCCTATAACACGAGATGTAATATCAAAATCCTTCCCCTTCCAAACCTGAGACCCTCCCTTTAGCATGAGATGTGATATCCAACTCCTTCCCATTCCAATCCTGAGACCCTTCCTATAGCATGAAATGTGATATCTCAATGCTTATACCAAACCTGAGACCCATCCATTAGCATGAGATGTGATATCCAACTCCTTCCCATTCCAATCCTGAGACCCTTCCTATAGCATGAGATTTGATGTCTCAATGCTTCTAATACCAAACCTTAGATCCTTCCTATAACATGAGATGTGATATCCAACTCCTTCCATTCCAATCCTGAGACCCGTCCTATAGCATGAGATGTGATATCTCAATGCTTATACCAAACCTGAGACCCTTCCTATAGCATGAGATGTGATATCCAACTACTTCCCATTCCAATCCTGAGACCCTTCCTATAGCATGAGATGTGATATCCAACTCCTTCCCTTTCCAAACCTGAGAGCCTATCTATAGCATGAGATTTGATATCTAAGTCCTTCCCATTCCAATCCTGAGACCCTTCCTATAGCATGAGATGTGATATCTCAATGCTTCTAATACCAAACCTGAGATCCTTTCCTGAGACCCTTCCTATACCATGAGATGTGATATCTCAATGCCTCTAATACCAAACCTGAGATCCTACCTCTAACATCAAATGTGATATCCAACTCCTTCCCTTTCCAAACCTGAGAGCCTTCCTACAGCATGAGATGTGATATCCAAGTCCTTCCCATTCCAATCCTGAGACCCTTCCTAAAGCTTGAGATGTGATATCCAACTCCTTCCCATTCCAATTCTGAGACCCGTCCTATACCATGAGACTTGATATCTCAATGCTTCTAATACCAAACCTGAGACCCTTCCTATAACGAGATGGGATATCCTACTCCTTCCCATTCCAATCCTGAGACCCTTCCGATAGCAGAGATGTGATATCTCAATGCTTATACCAAACCTGAGACCCTTCCTATGGCATGAGATTCCAATACAACTCCTTCCGATTCCAATCCTGAGACCCTTCCTATAGCATGAGATGTGATATCTCAATGCTTCTAATACCAAACCTGAGATCCTTCCTATAACATGAGATGTGATATCAAACTCCTTCCCATTCCAAACCTGAGACCCTTCCGATAGCATGAGATGTGATATCTCAATGCTTCTAAAACCAAACATGAGAACCATCCTATAACATGAGATGTGAAATCCAAATCATTCCCTTTCCAAACCCGAGACCCTTCCTATACCATGAGATGTGATATTTCAATGCTTCTAATACCAAACCTGAGACCCGTCCTAAAACATGAGATGTGAGATCCAAATCCTTCCCCTTCCAAACCTGAGACCTTTCCTTTAGCATGAGATCTGATATCAACTCCTTCCCATTCCAAACCTGAGACCCTTCCTATAGCATGAGATGTTATATCTTAATGCTTCTAAAACCAAACCTGAGAACCATCCTATAACATGTGAACTCCAAATCCTTCCCTTTCCAAACCTGAGACCCTTCCGATAGCATGAGATGTGATATCTCAATGCTACTAAAACCAAACATGAGAACCATCCTATAACATGAGATGTGAGATCCAAATCCTTCCCCTTCCAAACCTGAGACCCTTCCTATAGCTTGAGATGTGATATCATACTCCTTCCCATTCCAATCCCGAGATAGCTTGCGATGTGATATCCAACTCCATCCCATTCCAATCCTGAGACCCTTCCGCTAGCATGAGATGTGATAGCTCAATGCTTCTAATATCAAAACTGAGACCCTCCCTATAGTATGAGATGTGATATCTAAGTCCTTCCCATTCCTATCCTGAGACCCTTCCGATAGCAGAGATGTGATATCTCAATGCTTATACCAAACCTGATGACCCCTCCTATGGCATGAGATGTGATTTCCAACTCCTTCCCATTGCAATCCTGAGTTCCTTCCTATAGCATGAGATGTGATATCTCAATGCTTCTATCAAACCTGAGACCCTTCCTTTAGCATAAGATGTGATATCCAACTCCTTGCCATTCCAATCCTGAGACCCTTCCTATGACATGAGACGTGATATCCAACTCCTTCCCATTCCAATCCTGAGACTCCCCCCTATAGCATGAGATGTGATATCTCAATGCTTCTAATACCAAACCTGTGACCCGTCCTATAACATGAGATATGATATCCAAATCCTTCCCCTTCCAAACCTGAGACCCTTCCTTTAGCATGATGTGATATCCAAATCCTTCCCATTCCAATCCTGAAACCCTTCCTATAGCATGAGATGTGATAGCTCAATGTTTCTAATAAAAAACCTGAGACCCTTCCTATAGCAAGAGATGAGATATCCAAATCCTTCCCATTCCAATCCTGAGACCCTTCCTATAACGAGATATGATATCCAACTCCTTCCCATTCCAACCTGAGACACTTCCTACAGCATGAGAAGGGATATCCAAATCCTTCCCATTCCAATCCTGAGATCCTTCCTATAACATGATGTGATATCCAATTCCTTCCCATTCCAAACCTGAGACCCTTTCTATTGGATGAGATGTGATATCCAACTCCTTCCCATTCCAATCCTGAGACCCTTCCTATGCCATGAGATGTGATATCTCAATGCTTCTAATACCAAACCTGGGACCCGCCCTATAACATGAGATATGATATCCAAATCCTTCCCCTTCCAAACCTGAGACCCTTCCTTTAGCATGAGATGTGATATCCAAATCCTTCCCATTCCAATCCTGAAACCCTTCCTATAGCATGAGATGTGATATCTCAATGTTTCTAATAAAAAACCTGAGACCCTTCCTATAGCAAGAGATGTGATATCCAAATCCTTCCCATTTTATTCTTGAGACCCTTCCTATAGCATGAGATGTGATATCCAACTCCTTCCCATTCCAACCTGAGACCCTTCCTATAGCATGAGAAGGGATATCCAACTCCTTCCCAATCCAATCCTGAGACCCTTCCGATAGCAGAGATGTGATATCTCAATGCTTATACCAAACCTGAGACCCTACCTTTAGTATGATGTGATATCCAAATCCTTCACATTCCTATCCTGAGACCCTTCCTATAGCATGAGATGTGATATCTCAATGCTTCTAATACCAAAGCTGAGATCCTTCCTATATCATGAGATGTGATATCCAACTCCTTCCCATTCCAAACCTGAGACCCTTCCAATAGCATGAGATTTGATATCTCAATGCTTCTAAAAACAAACATGAGAACCATCCTATAACGAGATGTGAAATCCCAATCCTTCCCTTCCCAAACCTGAGACCCTTCCTATAGCTCGAGATGTGATATCAAACTCCTTCCCATTCCAATCCTGAGATAGCTTGAGATGTGATATCCAACTCCTTCCCATTCCAATCCTGAGTCCCTTATTATACCATGAGATGTGATATCTCCACGCTTCTAATACCAAACCTGAGACCCGTACTGAAAAATGAGATGTGAGATCCAAATCCTTCCCCTTCCAAACCTTAAACCTTTCCTTTAGCATATGTGATATCCAACTCCTTCCCATTCCAATCCTGAGACCCTTCCGATAGCATGAGATGTTATATTTCAATGCTTCTAATATCATCCTGAGACCCTCCCTATAGCATGAGATGTGATATCCAACTCCTTCCCATTCCAATCGAGACCCTTTCTATAACGAGATGTGATATCTCTATGCTACTAATACCAAACCTGAGCCCCTTCATGTGATATCCAACTCCTTCCCATTCCAAACTTGTCACCCTTCCTGTAACATGAAATGTGATTTCTCACCCCTTCCAATACCAAACCCGAGACCATTCCCACAGCCTGAGATTTGAAATCTCATTTCTTCCAATACCAAACCCGAGAGCCTTCCCAAAGGATGTGATTCTAATACCAAACCTGAGACCCTCCCTATAACAAGAGATGTCATATCCAACTCCTTCCCATTCCAATCCTGAGACTCTTCCTATAGCATGACATGTGATATCGAACTTCCCATTCCAATCCTGAGACTCAGACCTCCCCGTCTAACCTTCTCACCACTCCTAGCTCCCGGATTGATCATGCACTCCTGCTGTCTCTTCTCTCCCTTCTTCTGCTTCCTTTCCTCTCTCCTTCCTCATCTGCCCTAGGTCAGGCTCCTTCTACACCTCCGCAGGGATTACTGATTTGTACCCCTCCCCACTCTCAATTCTCTCATTTTCAAACACTCATCTGACATCTGCCATTTCCTGGAAGAACCCGACCTTGATGTTCTTGGTCTCACCGAGACATGGTTGACCCAGCGCTGTCTCGAGCTTTGACACTTTCCTCCCTGATGACGAGTTCCTCTCCATGCCCAAATCCAACCGTTCTTGAGGGTGAGTATCCTTGATTCCTGTAGTAAATTGCTTTCCTTTGCAGGCCGACTCCTCTCACGAATACCTTGTCTGCATGCATTCTCTCTTTCCTGGCGAATCTCTCACCGTGGCTATTTGCCTACCCCCTTCCTCTCTCAGTGGATGGACTTCTCCATCCTAGCCTCCTACCACTCAACTCCGCCTACTTGGAGAATTCAACATGAACCTGTATGCTTCCTGACCTGGACTTTTACGAGATCTGCAACTCTTCATGTCGCTGGCCCTACACACTGCAGGGAAAACTCAGGATTTTCAGATCTCAGACCTCACCCTCTGTAACCCTCTCAACAATCCTCTCCCGTGGTGATCAAGTTCTCATCTCCAAAGAAGGCTAACTGCCAGCTGTTCCTCCTCAGTGGAGTTCTCCCTTTCTGTCCCTGCTCCCTGCACCGTTTCGCGTTGCAAGTACTCGCTTCCCAGCTCTCTGGTTTAGACGCGTGTTCCCTGCCTCCTCTCCTCTTCCTGCTGCCTTCAAATCAACAACTGAGCTTCAAAAGATACACAGTGTATGTACTGTGTCCGTGCGTTTGTTGTCGAATCCTGAAGTTTTTAACCACTGTTCTCCCATACAAGGGGGGTTCAACATCTACTGCTGTTCACAGGCTGAATGTATACGGCTGAAATCTTCAAGGCATTATCAGCTTTCCTGACTGTTTTGGAACATGTATTTGCCATCTGTTAATGCAGTCGCCTTGTGGTCATCGTCCCTTTTAGTTTACAGGCTGCACTTCCTTGGTGATCACATTCTCCTCTCCAGAGCCGGCTAACTACCAGCTGCTCCTCCTCCTCAGAGGCGTTCCTTCTTTCTTTCCTTGCTCCCTGCACCGTTTCGCGTTGCATGTACTCGCTTCCCACCTCTCTGGTTTAGGTGCGTGTTCCCTGCCTTCTCTCCTCTTCCAACAGTCTTCCAATGAGCTCCACAAGATAGTGTTCAGAATGCTTCATAACCCCATTATTCAACATATAGCTGTAACCCGCTAGACGTATTGAAACGTGCTAAAAACTAGCAAAAATAGCTAGGAAATGTACTTCCCTCGCGTTTTTGTAAATGCGAATTCTGGTGGGTTCCCATGTTGTATGTACTGTGTCCGTGCGTTTGTTTTCGAATCCTGAAGTTTTTAACCACTGTTCTCCCTTACTAGGGGGGGTCAAAATCTACTGCTGTTCACAGGCTGACTGTATACGGCTGAAATCTTCAATGCATTATCAACTTTCCTGACTGTTTTGGAACGTGTATTTGCCATCGGTTAATGCAGTCGCCTTGTGGTCATCGTCCCTTTTAGTTTACAGGCTGCACTCCCTTGGTGATCACATTCTCCTCTCCAGAGCCGGCTAACTACCAGCTGCTCCTCCTCAGAGGCGTTCCTTCTTTCTGTCCCTGCTCCCTGCACCGTTTCGCCTTGCATGTACTCGCTTCCCAGCTCTCTGGTTTAGATGCGTGTTCCCTGCCTTGTCTCCTCTTCCTACAGCCTTCCAATGAGCTCCACAAGATACAGTGTTCAGAATGCTTTATAACCCCATTATTCAACATATAGCTGTAACCCGCTAGACGTATTGAAAAGTGCTAAAAACTAGCAAAAATAGCTAGAAAATGTTCTTTCCTCGCGTTTTTGTAAATGCGAATTCTGGTGGGTTCCCATGTTGTATGTACTGTGTCCGTGCGTTTGTTGTCGAATACTGAAGTTTTTAGCCACTGTTCTCCCATACTAGGGGGGGGTCAACATCTGCTGTTCACAGGCTGAATGTATACGGCTGTAATCTTCAAAGCATTATCAACTTTCCTGACTGTTTTGGAACGTGTATGTGCCATCTGTTAATGCAGTCGCCTTGTGGTCATCGTCCCTTTTAGTTTACAGGCTGCACTCCCTTGGTGATCACATTCTCCTCTCCAGAGCAGGCTAACTACCAGCTGCTCCTCCTCAGAGGCGTTCCTTCTTTCTGTCCATTCGCCCTGCACCGTTTCGCGTTGCATGTACTCGCTTCCCACCTCTCTGGTTTAGATGCGTGTTCCCTGCCTTCTCTCCTCTTCCTACAGCCTTCCAATGAGCTCCACAAGATAGTGTTCAGATTGCTTTATAACACCCATTATTCAACATATAGCCGTAACCCGCTAGACGTATTGAAACGTGCTAAAAACTAGCAAAAACAGCTAGAAAATGTACTTTCCTCGCGTTTTGGTAAATGCGAATTCTGGTGGATTCCCATTTTGTACTCTGTTCGTGCAGTTCAGTCGAATCCTGTTCTTTTGAACCACTGGTAGTTAGCCTGCTCTGGAGAGGAGAATGTGATCACCAAGGGAGTGCAGCCTGTAAACTAGAAGGGACGATGAACATAGGGCGACTGCATTAACAGATGGCAAATACACGTTCCAAAACAGTCAGGAAATATGATAATGCATTGAAGATTACAGCCGTATACATTCAGCCTGTGAACAGCAGTAGATGTTGACCCCCCTAGTATGGGAGAACAGTGGTTAAAAACTTCAGTATTCGACAACAAACGCACGGACACAGTACATGCAACATGGGAACCCACCAGAATTCGCATTTACAAAAACGCGAGGGAAGTACATTTTCTAGCTATTTTTGCTAGTTTTTAGCACTTTTCAATACGTCTAGCGGGTTACGGCTATAAGATGAATAATGGGTGTTATAAAGCATTCTGAGCACTGTGTATCTTTTGGAGCTCATTTGTTGATTTGGAGGCAGCGGGAAGAGAGAAGGTAGGGAAAACGCTTCTAAACCAGAGAGCTGGGAAGCGAGTACTTGCAACGCGAAACTGCAGAGAGCAGGGACAGAAAGGAAGAACGCCTCTGAGGAGGAACAGCTGTTAGTTAGCCTTTTTTGGGGAAGAGAACGTGATCACCACGGGAGTGCAGCCTTGAACAAGAAGGGACGATGAAAACATGGTGACTGGAATAACAGATGGCAAATACACTTTCGAGAACAGTCGGTTTACCCGATAATGCATTGAAGATTTCAGCAGTATACATTCAGCCTGTGAACAGTAGATTTTGATCCCCCCCTTGTATGGGTGACGAGTGGTTAAAAACATCAGGATTCGACTGAACAAATGCACGAACAGAGTACAAAATGGGAATCCACAAGAATTCGCATTTCCCAAAACGCGAGGAAAGAACATTTTCTAGCTATTTTTGCTAGTTTTTAGCCTTTTTCAATACGTCTAGCGGGTTACAGCTACATCTTGAATAATGGGTGTTATAAAGCATTCTGAGCACCGTGTATCTTTTGAAGCTCATTTGTTGATTTGAAGGCAGCGGGAAGAGGAGAGAAGGCAGGGAACACGCGTCTAAACCAGAGAGCTGGGAAGCGAGTGTTTGCAACGCGAAACGGTGCAGGGAGCAGGGACAGAAAGGGAGAACTCCACTGAGGAGGAACAGCTGGTAGTTAGCCTTCTTTGGAGATGAGAACTTGATCACCACGGGAGAGGATTGTTGAGAGGGTTACAGAGGGGGAGGTCTGAGATCAGAAAATCCTGAGTATTCCCTGCAGTGTGTAGGGCCAGCGACATGTAGAGTTGCAGATCTCGTAAAAGTCCAGGTCAGGAAGCATACAGGTTCATGTTGAATTCTCCAAGTAGGCGGAGTTGAGTGGTAGGAGGCTAGGATGGAGAAGTCCATCCACTGAGAGAGGAAGGGGTTAGGCTAATAGCCACGGTGAGTGAATGGCCAGGAAAGAGAGAATGCATGCAGAAAAGGCATTCGTGAGAGGAGTCGGCCTGCAAAGGAAAGCTATTTACTACAGGAATCAAGGATACTCCCCTCAAGAACGGTTGGATCTGGGCATGGAGAGGAACTTGTCATCAGGGAGGAAAGTGTCAAAGCTCGAGACAGCGCTGGCCGTCAACCATGTCTCGTTTAGACCAAGGACATCAAGGTCGGGTTCTTCCAGGAAATGGCAGATGTCAGATGAGTGTTTGAAACTGAGAGAGTTGAGAGTGGGGAGTGTTAGGAAAGATTTCGTTATTGTAGGGAACTTTCCTTCCATGTGGCAACCCCTAAACTTTTTGCTATTGTTTTCAACCTGTTTTCTTGACTTTGCCAGAGAAGTGCAGCCTTCTGCTGTACTCCTCTGGGCTTTCGCTCCTTTCTTACGGGGAAACTGACATGCCCTTAAGACAGTCAGTACCGGGGAACGCTGTTTCCCGTAGTTTCTTTTATCGTGTCGCCATTTTAGTGCAACACGACACAAGAGGGCACTGTAAGCTAAGTTACAGCTCTCTTGGGTCTCTAGCCTTCTACAGACCCTAGACACTCTTATAGGATGGTTTTTGGATCGGTGCAAGTCATTCAGGGACTGGGCTGGTGGCAGCGATCATTTGGTTTATTTTGAGCTCCTTTTGCCGTTCTGAGCACCTTTTTGCCGCGAACACAAAAGGGTGGCCCGGCTACCCAAAATGGCCGGACCACGAGGCTCCTTTGTCTAGTCCACTGTCCGTCTTGCTCCCTTTACCTTCCCCCGGGTCAGGCGACCCGGGGCCTTCCTTATTTGGGCATGTAGTTTCCCGCGAAACACGGTTGCTTTCGCGGGCTTCTACATGTCGTTTGAGTGCCCCCAGGATGTGGGCTGGGCTGTCTGGTCCCAATACACATCCTGGGTGCCAGAGAGTCTAGGGTGGTGTGAATGCCTGGGACCACCGTGGTCCGTGATTGGTCCACGGATGGTATGTGTGTTGATGAGCGGATCTCCCATTGGCTCCCCTCCGTTTTGGCGCGAAGGGAACCGTGGATAAGAGGGAGCTGGAAACACCACTGCCATGTCGATCTCCTGAGTTCTTACGAACCCAGGGATACAGGAGCCAAGTATCCTGCGAACACGAGGCTGGACCGAGGAATCACTGGTGACCCCCTGAAGAACTTCTGCTCCTCATTGCTGTCGTCCGGTGAAGCCCTTTCCACCTAAGATCGAACAAGAAGGCCTGTACTGGCGCTTCGACCTATTGGAATAGCAGGACCAGCTATTCCCGGCACCTTCATCAACTCCTGCTGTAAGCCTTCGGAAGTGTCTCTGGGCCATCCAGTTGACTGACCAGCTTACTAAGGAGGCCTGCTCTGTAATCGCCGACAGGTTGGGTGGTATTCTGAGTCCGGGGCATGCTCACACGCTTCGTTTGCTTAGCAGTCCTAAGCTAGAGGTGAGCGGTGCTCGTTTGGCTTGAATACACCCGGCCGTTCCGTTGCCCTGCGGTGGCGACAAAACTGTGCTTGTTTCTTCGATCGGGACGTCTTTTTACTCTGCACGACGACGAGACGTTCCCTGCTCTTCAGAACCTGCCAGAAGCTACATCTATCGAGGAGAAGCTCGGGCCTGCTTGCTTCGGGGACCGGTGAGTAGATTAGCTAGGATCTGGTCGCCCTCCTGCAGTGCCCTTTGCTTTTCCCCGCTGTGAATACAGCACCCCTTGTCCGTACTCGCGCCCTGCTTCTGCCTCACAGTGGAGGCTGCGCTAGAGTCGCGGACCGTGTTCTCCTTCATTAGAGCTCCCTACAGAGCTGTTCAACGTCCTCCGAAGAGCTTCACCTTCTGCCCATTGGCACCGGCGTGTGCAGGTACTTTTGAGCGCTAGGCTCCACTCTTCGTAGGGATTGGACTACCATCTAGTTAGGGGCCTCAGAAGGCGGACATATCACACGCATTGGTTCGCACTGCCTGTTTTCCTTCCCCTGCAGGTGGATAACATAATTCGTGCTGCTAATGCTGTGAAACTGTGTATTCTGTATATATATTGGGTGGATAGTGTATGTGTTGGTTTAATATCGTTGTATATTGCTGCTTTTACTGTGGTTATTAGTTTCAAGGCCTTATAATAAATGTGTATCTATTTTTGATATAAACAACTGTTTGGAGTAGTTTGTAAGCGCTCTTGCTTTGTGTGCTCACTGTGGGCTTTCAGTCACCCTCACCCCTCTTGAGACCTAGTCTTGACCGCCGCGATCGCTACCTTGATTGGTCTGGCTTGTCCAGAGGTTACCCTGTTCCAAGTAATTAGGTTGGCCTTCTGAACCTCTGCGCCACCAGGACAGAGTTCAGAAATCCGTCTTAACAAATTGGTGTACAGCGGTGGGATACGACTGAAGGTATCCAGTGTTGCGCACGAGCTAAGGCGTTTTCAGGTTATTCCAACCAGGACACGCAGTAAAGTATTGAATATAACGTTAAAAAGGCCATAGTCCTATCAACAGTATGGAAACGAATACTTTATTAACCTTAAATGCTTCGAAATCTGAAACATTGAAGAAGATGTGTGCGGAGAGAGGGGTTTCCTCTCAAGGCACTAAATTGGAAATGATCCAGAGAATCGTGGCGTGGCAAGAAGCGCAGCTTGACGCTATAACTTCCGAGGACAGTGCAGAAGGTGGTGGGGCTGCTCTCACTGGCAGAACCGACGGTTCTGCCGCTGCACTGATCCATCACGACCACGAGGACAGGGAGGATGTAATGTCTAACGTTTCCTCTGCCAGTGTTGATGGGGAGGCTATGCTTGAATTCAAGAAGCAAGAGCTGCGGTTTAGGCAGCAGGAGCTTGAATTCAGCATAGCCAAACTGAAAATCGACCAGGCAGAAAAACAAAAAGACAGGGATCACCAGTTGGAACTGGCCAAGCTTCAGTTCGCAAATGGGTCCAAGGGTCCTGGACATGGTTCTGGGGCTTCCTCTCATCCACGGTTTCCAAAAGATCTGCTCAGTGTGTATGAGGAACGAAATGACATTATGGACTGGTTAAATGCGTTTGAGTATGCATGCGAGGTTCAAGAGGTTGATAATGCGGATAAGATTGCATGGTTACTCAGCAGACTGCCCCATTCTGGTTGCAGTGCCATTATGGAAATGTCGAAGGCTGAGCGCGCTGATTTTGCAATGTTGAAGCAGACTCTCATTTTAAAGTTTGGGAAGACTCCGACCCAATATTTGAAAAGGTTTAGAGAGTATAAGAAAAAGGAAGGTGGTACTTGGGTGTCGTATGTAGCTGAGTCCCTGAAAAACTTGACTGGCTGGGTTGAAGGTTATAAGGTTTCTACCTTCGAAGGCATGATCAATCTGGTCATGCTGGAACACATTTTTGCTTCTTCTTCCCCGGAGCTTAAGCAGCATTTGGCCGATTCGAAGGAGATAGATCCTAAGAAGCTGGCCATTGCAGCAGATTTATGGGTGTCACATCGAGTGTCCCATAAGGACAAAACTCATCCTGGTAAGCAGGAGGAAGGGAAAAAGTCCAAAGATGTGGAGGGTGGGGAATCTGCTAAATCTTCTTCCCATAAGGGCCACAAAAAGAAAAATAAGGGTAAGCCATCCGAGAACTCACAGGGTAGTGGAGGTTCGCCTCCGAAACAGAACTCTGGTTATAATAAGCCTCCCTACGTAAACAGACCCAATGGGGCTTGTTTTTCTTGTGGAGCAACTGACCATGTGAAGGGGGATCCCCGTTGTAAGGTTAGACCTTTGGGGGTCCACTCCGCTAATCTGGCCTTCTCCTCCTACGAGGAAGAAGAGATTACAGGAGCATCCTTCTCCTCAGACTCATTTCCCAGCGGAATAGAGGCTGAGGTAGTTTTAGTGTCCCTGGGTTCCTGGGAGCCTAAAGTCGCAGAGGCGTATGCTAGGATTCCGGATAATACCAAGCACTACTTTAAAGACAGTGTGCTGATCAATGGAGTGGATACTCCAGCTCTTAGGGATAGTGGGTGCAGTCGAACTGTAGTGGATTCTACCTTGGTAGACTCAGAGGAAGTTGCCAGAGCTACTCTGATGCCCACTAAGTTGGCTGACGGCCCCCTCCGTATGTTTCCCGTGATCCCTGTTAATCTAACTTTAAATGGTACAGCAGTTAGGATTCCAGTGAGCATTCAGAGAAACGTCCCGGGAAAGGTCTTGTTGGGCAATGATCTCAGAGCTCTAGGGCTCGTAGGAGACACTGCCGAAAGACCCTACACACGGTCTCAAGCACGGGCAGCATTGGCCAAGTCCAATACGCCGCCCCAGCCGAAGGGGAAACCCAAGGCGAAAGGAGTCAACAAGTCCCGACGGGGGAAAGAGAATATTCCCCCGAACTCGCCTACCACTGCGGTGGAGGGAGTTGGTCAATCGCCCGAGCCTGACGAGGAGGTGGCGATGCCTGAAGTGTTCGACCCCAACGACCATCCTGAACTAAAAGACTTGTTAGTTGAAGGAGGTCCTGATAGGGACGACTTCAGTAAGGGCCAACGTGAGTGCCCATCTCTGGAAGGCCTAAGGAGACAGGCCTGCTCCCAGCTTGAGGGTGAACCTCCTGGGAAGCATCGGATTTATTGGGAAGGTGGACTCCTGTACAGTGAGCCCACAGAGTCTACAGAAGGAGACCATAGGAGGTTGGTGGTTCCCCTTTCTGTTAGACCCTTCCTCCTGCAGTTGGCGCATGAAGTTCCCCTTGCTGGTCACCTTGGAATGAAGAGGACCAAGCAAAGGTTATCTATGCACTTCTACTGGCCCAAGATGGGGGTGCAAGTAGAAAGTCACTGCAGGAGTTGTGCCTCCTGCCAGTTGTCTGGTAAGGTTGGCGCGACAATCCAAGCTCCATTGGTACCGCTCCCAGTTGTGGGGGTACCATTTGAAAGGGTAGGGATCGACATCGTTGGTCCCCTTGACCCGCAAACATCCTCAGGCAATAGGTTTATCCTGGTGCTGGTCGACCATGCAACCAGGTATCCTGAGGCCATCCCATTAAAGACTGTAACTGCCAAGTCAGTTGCAAAAGCGTTACTCGGCATATTTACTAGGGTTGGCTTCCCTAAAGAAGTTGTGTCAGATCGTGGCAGCAACTTTATGTCGAAGTATATGCAGGCTATGTGGAAAGAATGTGGGGTCACCTACAAGTTCTCTTCTGCATACCACCCCCAGACCAATGGTCTGGTGGAGCGTTTCAACAGAACGCTAAAGAGCATGATTGGGGCTCTGGAGGAGCCCCAGAGAAGAAAATGGGATCTTCTTTTGCCATGCTTGCTGTTTGCCTACAGAGAGGTACCACAGGAGGGTGTTGGCTTCAGCCCCTTCGAACTTCTGTTCGGTCATCCCGTACGGGGACCCTTAGCCATCGTCAAAGAGGGATGGGAGATGCCCACTCCCCCTGTTACTACCAATGTAGTTGACTATGTGCTAGGGCTCAGAAAACGGATGGTACTCCTGATGGGCTTGGCTAGTGAAAAGTTGAAGGCAGGACAAGCGCTGGTGAAACATTGGTACGACCAGAAAGCTTCCTTAATTCACTTTACCCCTGGTCAGCAAGTCCTGATCATGAACCCTATAAGGCCTCGCGCTTTACAGGACAAATGGTCAGGCCCTTACACAGTGGTGGAGCCCCTGGGTGAGGTGAACTATTTAGTGGACCTTGGAAGGCCTGGACAGGCTCCAAAAGTGTTCCACGTAAATAGGCTGAAGGCTTTCGTCCCAAGAGTCGAAATCGCAGCACTGCTACTGGCGTCAGACGTTGAGGAAGAGGAGTCAGAACCTCTTCCCGACCTGTTCCAAAGCGGTCCTTCAGATAGCTCCGTTGAGGGTGTCCGAGTGGCCCCTCACCTGACTTCTGATCAGCAGGCTGAGGTGAAAAGTTTGCTTAGGCAGTTTTCCCCCCTGTTTTCACAGTCGCCTGGTTTGACACCTTGGTGCAAACATAACATAGACACAGGAGACAGTGTACCTACCAAAAGTAGGGGATACAGGATGTCGGATAAAGTACGGTCTTATATTAAGACCGAGGTCAACAAGATGTTAGACCTTGGGGTGATTGAACCCTCTAGTAGTCCTTGGTCCAGTCCTGTGGTATTGGTTCCAAAGGCAGGCACTTCTGAATTGAGGTTCTGCGTGGATTACAGGGCTCTGAATGCTGTCACCAAGACAGACGCTCACCCCTTGCCTCGAACTGACGAGCTGGTGGATACCTTGGGTGCCTCCAAGTACCTCAGCACGTTTGACCTGACTGCGGGCTATTGGCAAATAGCTTTAGCAGAACATGCCAAGGAGAAGACAGCATTTTCAACTCCCGACGGGCTTTACCAATTCCGGGTAATGCCGTTCGGATTGAAGAATGCACCTGCCACTTTCCAGAGGCTTGTGAATCATGTGTTGAATGGGTTGGACGAATTCTGTCTTGCATATCTGGACGATATAGCAGTTTTCAGTGCCACCTGGGAAGACCATGTGAAACACCTCGGGATTGTGCTCCAGGCTCTTCAGAAAGCCCACTTGACCATAAAGGCGAGTAAATGCCAGATTGGACAAGGCTCAGTGGTTTACCTTGGGCATGAAGTAGGTGGAGGAAGGATACAGCCTCTCCCCAGTAAAGTACAAGCAGTACAAGACTGGCCTACCCCCACTACACAAACCCAAGTGAGAGCCTTCTTAGGACTCACGGGTTATTACCGCAATTTTATGGCAGACTATGGCACCATAGCTGCTCCTCTGACTGCCCTCACAACTCCGAAGAAACCCAAGAAGGTAACTTGGACTGACGAGTGTGAGAAGGCCTTCAATGGCTTGAAAGACTCCTTGTGCCAGGCCCCTGTGCTCAGGGCCCCTGATTATCAAAGACCTTTTATCGTGCAGACGGATGCCTCTGACACTGGGATAGGAGCTGTACTATCACAAGTAGATGAGAAGGGTAAGGAACACCCTATCGGTTTTATTAGTCGCCAGCTTAAGGACAGAGAGCTCAGATGGTCCACGGTAGAGAAAGAATGTTTCTCTGTTGTGTGGGCCCTAAGGAAGCTGCGGCCCTACCTCTATGGGACCCACTTCACTGTGCAGACTGACCATAAGCCGTTAAAGTGGCTAATGAACATGAAGGGGGAGAATCCAAAGTTGCTTAGGTGGTCCATAAGTCTACAAGGCTTCGACTTCACTATTGAGCATAGGCCAGGTGTCCAACATAGCAATGCTGATGGGTTGTCCAGAATGTTTTACCGACCTGAACAAGAGACTCATCCAGGGGTGGATTAGTTCCCCCTGTCCATAGTCTGGGAGGGGCGAGTGTTAGGAAAGATTTCGTTATTGTAGGGAACTTTCCTTCCATGTGGCAACCCCTAAACTTTTTGCTATTGTTTTCAACCTGTTTTCTTGACTTTGCCAGAGAAGTGCAGCCTTCTGCTGTACTCCTCTGGGCTTTCGCTCCTTTCTTACGGGGAAACTGACATGCCCTTAAGACAGTCAGTACCGGGGAACGCTGTTTCCCGTAGTTTCTTTTATCGTGTCGCCATTTTAGTGCAACACGACACAAGAGGGCACTGTAAGCTAAGTTACAGCTCTCTTGGGTCTCTAGCCTTCTACAGACCCTAGACACTCTTATAGGATGGTTTTTGGATCGGTGCAAGTCATTCAGGGACTGGGCTGGTGGCAGCGATCATTTGGTTTATTTTGAGCTCCTTTTGCCGTTCTGAGCACCTTTTTGCCGCGAACACAAAAGGGTGGCCCGGCTACCCAAAATGGCCGGACCACGAGGCTCCTTTGTCTAGTCCACTGTCCGTCTTGCTCCCTTTACCTTCCCCCGGGTCAGGCGACCCGGGGCCTTCCTTATTTGGGCATGTAGTTTCCCGCGAAACACGGTTGCTTTCGCGGGCTTCTACATGTCGTTTGAGTGCCCCCAGGATGTGGGCTGGGCTGTCTGGTCCCAATACACATCCTGGGTGCCAGAGAGTCTAGGGTGGTGTGAATGCCTGGGACCACCGTGGTCCGTGATTGGTCCACGGATGGTATGTGTGTTGATGAGCGGATCTCCCATTGGCTCCCCTCCGTTTTGGCGCGAAGGGAACCGTGGATAAGAGGGAGCTGGAAACACCACTGCCATGTCGATCTCCTGAGTTCTTACGAACCCAGGGATACAGGAGCCAAGTATCCTGCGAACACGAGGCTGGACCGAGGAATCACTGGTGACCCCCTGAAGAACTTCTGCTCCTCATTGCTGTCGTCCGGTGAAGCCCTTTCCACCTAAGATCGAACAAGAAGGCCTGTACTGGCGCTTCGACCTATTGGAATAGCAGGACCAGCTATTCCCGGCACCTTCATCAACTCCTGCTGTAAGCCTTCGGAAGTGTCTCTGGGCCATCCAGTTGACTGACCAGCTTACTAAGGAGGCCTGCTCTGTAATCGCCGACAGGTTGGGTGGTATTCTGAGTCCGGGGCATGCTCACACGCTTCGTTTGCTTAGCAGTCCTAAGCTAGAGGTGAGCGGTGCTCGTTTGGCTTGAATACACCCGGCCGTTCCGTTGCCCTGCGGTGGCGACAAAACTGTGCTTGTTTCTTCGATCGGGACGTCTTTTTACTCTGCACGACGACGAGACGTTCCCTGCTCTTCAGAACCTGCCAGAAGCTACATCTATCGAGGAGAAGCTCGGGCCTGCTTGCTTCGGGGACCGGTGAGTAGATTAGCTAGGATCTGGTCGCCCTCCTGCAGTGCCCTTTGCTTTTCCCCGCTGTGAATACAGCACCCCTTGTCCGTACTCGCGCCCTGCTTCTGCCTCACAGTGGAGGCTGCGCTAGAGTCGCGGACCGTGTTCTCCTTCATTAGAGCTCCCTACAGAGCTGTTCAACGTCCTCCGAAGAGCTTCACCTTCTGCCCATTGGCACCGGCGTGTGCAGGTACTTTTGAGCGCTAGGCTCCACTCTTCGTAGGGATTGGACTACCATCTAGTTAGGGGCCTCAGAAGGCGGACATATCACACGCATTGGTTCGCACTGCCTGTTTTCCTTCCCCTGCAGGTGGATAACATAATTCGTGCTGCTAATGCTGTGAAACTGTGTATTCTGTATATATATTGGGTGGATAGTGTATGTGTTGGTTTAATATCGTTGTATATTGCTGCTTTTACTGTGGTTATTAGTTTCAAGGCCTTATAATAAATGTGTATCTATTTTTGATATAAACAACTGTTTGGAGTAGTTTGTAAGCGCTCTTGCTTTGTGTGCTCACTGTGGGCTTTCAGTCACCCTCACCCCTCTTGAGACCTAGTCTTGACCGCCGCGATCGCTACCTTGATTGGTCTGGCTTGTCCAGAGGTTACCCTGTTCCAAGTAATTAGGTTGGCCTTCTGAACCTCTGCGCCACCAGGACAGAGTTCAGAAATCCGTCTTAACAGGGAGGGGTACAAATCAGTAATCCCTGCGGAGGTGTAGAAGGAGCCTGACCTAGGGCAGATGAGGAAGGAGAGAGGAAAGGAAGCAGAAGAAGGGAGAGAAGAGACAACAGGAGTGCATGATCAATCCGGGAGCTAGGAGTGGTGAGAAGGTTAGACGGGGAGGTCTGAGTCTCAGGTTTGGAATGGGAAGTTCGATATCACGTCATGCTATAGGAAGAGTCTCAGGATTGGAATGGGAAGGAGTTGGATATGACATCTCGTTATAGGGAGGGTCTCAGGTTTGGTATTAGAAGCACTGAGATATCAAATCACATCCTTTAGGAAGGGACTCGAGTTTGGTATTTTAAGGAGTGAGATAGTAAATCTCATCCTATCGGAAGGGTCTCGGGTTTGGTATTGGAAGAAATGAGATTTCAAATCTCAGGCTGTGGGAATGGTCTCGGGTTTGGTATTGGAAGGGGTGAGAAATCACGTTTCATGCTGCAGGAAGGGTAACAAGTTTGGAATGGGAAGGAGTTGGATATCACATATGCTACGGGAAGGGGCTCAGGTTTGATTAGAAGCATTGATTAGAAGCATAGAGATATAACATCTCATGTTATAGGAAGGGTCTCAATTGGAATGTGAAGGAGTTTGATATCACATCTCATGCTATAGGGAGGGTCTCAGTTTTGATATTAGAAGCATTGAAATATCACATATGCTATTGGAAGGGTCTCAGTATTGGAATTGGAAGGAGTTGGATATCACATCTCATGCTATCGGAAGGGTCTCATGTTTGGAATGGGAAGGAGTTGGATATCACATATGCTATAGGAAGTGTCTCAGGTTTGGAATGGGAATGAGTTGGATATCACATCTCATGTTATAGGAAGGGTCTCAGGTTTGGTATAAGCATTGAGATATCACATCTCATGCTATCGGAAGTGGCTCAGGATTGGAATGGGAAGGAGTTGGATATCCCATCTCATGTTATAGGACGGGTCTCTGGTTTGGTATAAGCATTGAGATATCACATCTCATGCTATAGGAAGGGTCTCAGGATTGGAATGGAAGGATTTGGATATCACATCTCATGCTATAGGAAGGGTCTCAGGATTGGAATGGGAAGTAGTTGGATATCACATCTCATGCTATAGGAAGGGTCTAGGAAGGGTTAGCATGAGATGTGATATCCAGCTCCTTCCCATTCCTGAGACACTTCCGATAGCATAAGATGTGATATCTCAATGCTTCTAATATCAAAACTGAGACCCTCCCAATAGCATGATATGTGATATCTAAGTCCTTCCCATTCCAATCCTGGGTCTTAGGATTGGAATGGGAAGTAGTTGGAAATCACATCTCATGCTATAGGAAGGGTCTCAGGTTTGGTATAAGCATTGAGATATCACATCTCATGCTATAGGAAGGATCTCAGGTTTGGTATTAGAAGCATTGAGAAATCACATCTCATGCTATAGGAAGGGTCTCAGGATTGGAATGGGAAGGAGTTGGATATCACATCTCATGTTATAGGAAGGATCTCAGGTTTGGTATTAGAAGCATTGAGAAATCACATCTCATGCTATAGGAAGGGTCTCAGGATTGGAATGGGAAGGAGTTGGATATCACATATGCTAAAGGGAGGGTCTCAGGTTTGGAAGGGGAAGGATTTGGATATAACATCTCGTGTTATAGGAATGATCTCAGGTTTGGTATTAGAAGCATTGAGATATCACATCTCATGCTATCGGAAGGATCTCAGGTTTGGTGTTAGAAACATTGAGATATCAAATCTCATGCTATAGGAAGGGTCTCAGGATTGGAATGGGAAGGAGTTGGATATCACATCTCATGCTATAGGAAGGGTCTCAGGATTGGAATGGGAAGGAGTTGTATATGACATCTCATGCCACAGGAAGGGTCTCAGGTTTGGTATAAGCATTGAGATATCACATCTCTGCTATCGGAAGGGTCTCAGGATTGGAATGGGAAGGAGTTGGATATCCCATCTTATGTTATAGGAAGGGTCTCAGGTTTGGTATTAGAAGCATTGAGATATCACATCTCATGCTAAAGGAAGGGTCTCAGGATTGGAATGGGAAGGACTTGGATATCACATCTGAATCTATAGGGAGGGTCTCACGTTTGGAAAGGGAAGGGGTTGGATATCACATTTCATGTTAGCGGTAGGAATCAGGTTTGGTATTAGAGGCATTGAGATATCACATCTCATGCTATCAGAAGGGTCTCAAGATTGGAATGGGAAGGAGTTGGATATCACATCTCATGCTAAAGGGAGGGTCTCAGGTTTGGAAGGGGAAGGATTTGGATATCACATCTCATGTTATAGGAAGGATCTCAGGTTTGGTATCAGAAGCATTGAGATATGACATCTCATGCTATTGGAAGGATCTCAGGTTTGGTATTAGAGGCATTGAGATATCACATCTCATGCTAAAGGGAGGGTCTCAGGTTTGGAATGGGAAGGAGTTGTATATGACATCTCATGCCACAGGAAGGGTCTCAGGTTTGGTATAAGCATTGAGATATCACATCTCTGCTATCGGAAGGGTCTCAGGATTGGAATGGGAAGGAGTTGGATATCCCATCTTATGTTATAGGAAGGGTCTCAGGTTTGGTATTAGAAGCATTGAGATATCACATCTCATGCTAAAGGAAGGGTCTCAGGATTGGAATGGGAAGGACTTGGATATCACATCTGAATCTATAGGGAGGGTCTCACGTTTGGAAAGGGAAGGGGTTGGATATCACATTTCATGTTAGAGGTAGGAATCAGGTTTGGTATTAGAAGCATTGAGATATCACATCTTATGCTATCGGAAGTGTCTCAGGATTGGAATGGGAAGGAGCTGGATATCACATCTCATGCTAAAGGAAGGGTCTCAGGTTTGGAACGGGAAGGAGTTGGATATCACATCTCATGTTATAGGAAGGGTCTCAGGTTTGGTATAAGCATTGAGATATCACATCTCTGCTATCGGAAGTGTCTCAGGATTGGAATGGGAAGGAGTTGGATATCCCATCTCATGCTATAGATATGCTCTCAGGTTTGGAAAGGGAAGGAGTTGGATATCACATCTCATGCGATAGGAAATTTCTCAGGATTGGAATGGGAAGGAGTTGGATATCCCATCTCATGCTATAGATATGCTCTCAGGTTTGGAAAGGGAAGGAGTTGGATATCACATCTCATGCGATAGGAAATTTCTCAGGATTGGAATGGGAAGTAGTTGGATATCACATCTCATGCTATAGGATGGGTCTCAGGATTGGAATGGAAGGAGTTGGATATCACATCTCATGCTATAAGAAGGGTCTCAGGATTGGAATGGGAAGTAGTTGGATATCACATCTCATGCAATAGGAAGGGTCTCAGGTTTGGTATTAGAAGCATTGAGATATCACATCTCATGCTATAGGAAGGGTCTCAGGATTGGAATGGGAAGGAATTGGATATCACATCATGCTATAGATAGGCTCTCAGGTTTGGAAAGGGAAGGAGTTGGATATCACATCTCATGCTATAGGTAGGGTCTCAGGATTGGAATGGGAAGTAGTTGGATATCACATCTCATGCTATAGGAAAGGTCTCAGGTTTGGTATAAGCATTGAGATATCACATCTCATGCTATAGGAAGGGTCTCAGGATTGGAATGGGAAGGAATTGGATATCACATCTCATGCTATAGATAGGCTCTCAGGTTTGGAAAGGGAAGGAGTTGGATATCACATCTCATGCTATAGGAAGGGTCTCAGGATTGGAATGGGAAGTAGTTGGAAATCACATCTCATGCTATAGGAAGGGTCTCAGGTTTGGTATAAGCATTGAGATATCACATCTCATGCTATAGGAAGGATCTCAGGTTTGGTATTAGAAGCATTGAGAAATCACATCTCATGCTATAGGAAGGGTCTCAGGATTGGAATGGGAAGGAGTTGGATATCACATCTCATGTTATAGGAAGGATCTCAGGTTTGGTATTAGAAGCATTGAGAAATCACATCTCATGCTATAGGAAGGGTCTCAGGATTGGAATGGGAAGGAGTTGGATATCACATGCTAAAGGGAGGGTCTCAGGTTTGGAAGGGGAAGGATTTGGATATAACATCTCGTGTTATAGGAATGATCTCAGGTTTGGTATTAGAAGCATTGAGATATCACATCTCATGCTATCGGAAGGATCTCAGGTTTGGTGTTAGAAACATTGAGATATCAAATCTCATGCTATAGGAAGGGTCTCAGGATTGGAATGGGAAGGAGTTGGATATCACATCTCATGCTATAGGAAGGGTCTCAGGATTGGAATGGGAAGGAGTTGTATATGACATCTCATGCCACAGGAAGGGTCTCAGGTTTGGTATAAGCATTGAGATATCACATCTCTGCTATCGGAAGGGTCTCAGGATTGGAATGGGAAGGAGTTGGATATCCCATCTTATGTTATAGGAAGGGTCTCAGGTTTGGTATTAGAAGCATTGAGATATCACATCTCATGCTAAAGGAAGGGTCTCAGGATTGGAATGGGAAGGACTTGGATATCACATCTGAATCTATAGGGAGGGTCTCACGTTTGGAAAGGGAAGGGGTTGGATATCACATTTCATGTTAGAGGTAGGAATCAGGTTTGGTATTAGAGGCATTGAGATATCACATCTCATGCTATCAGAAGGGTCTCAAGATTGGAATGGGAAGGAGTTGGATATCACATCTCATGCTAAAGGGAGGGTCTCAGGTTTGGAAGGGGAAGGATTTGGATATCACATCTCATGTTATAGGAAGGATCTCAGGTTTGGTATCAGAAGCATTGAGATATGACATCTCATGCTATTGGAAGGATCTCAGGTTTGGTATTAGAGGCATTGAGATATCACATCTCATGCTAAAGGGAGGGTCTCAGGTTTGGAAGGGGAAGGATTTGGATATCACATCTCTTATTATAGGAAGGATCACAGGTTTGGTATTAGAAGCATTGAGATATCACATCTCATGCTATCGGAAGGGTCTCAGGATTGGAATGGGAAGGAGTTGGATATCACATCTCATGCTATAGGAAGGGGCTCAGGTTTGGAACGGGAAGGAGTTGGATATCACATCTCATGTTATAGGAAGAGTCTCAGGTTTGGTATAAGCATTGAGATATCACATCTCTGCTATCGGAGGTGTCTCAGGATTGGGATGGGAAGGAATTGGATATCACATCTCATGCTATAGGAAGGGTCTCAGGTTTGGAACGGGAAGGAGTTGGATATCCCATCTCATGTTATAGGACGGGTCTCAGGTTTGATATTAGAAGCATTGAGATATCACATCGCATGCTGTAGGAAGGGTCTCAGGTTTGGAATGGGAAGGATTTGGATATCACATTTCATGTCATAGGAAGGATCTCAGGTTTGGTATTAGAAGCATTGATATATCACATCTCATGCTATAGGAATGGTCTCAGGATTGGAATGGGTAGGAGTTGGATATTACATTCTTGCTATAGGAAGGGTCTCATGTTTGAAATGGGAAGGACTTGGATATCACATATGCTATAGGAAGTGTCTCAGGTTTGGAACGGGAATGAGTTGGATATCACATCTCATGTTATAGGAAGGGTCTCAGGTTTGGTATAAGCATTGAGATATCACATCTCTGCTATCGGAAGTGGCTCAGGATTGGAATGGGAAGGATTTGGATATCACATCTCATGCTATAGGAAGGGTCTCAGGTTTGGGATACGCATGGAGATACTTCTCATGCTATAGGAAGGGTCTCAGGATTGGAATGGGAAGGAGTTGGATATTACATCTCATGCTATAGGAAGGGTCTCAGGTTTGGTATAAGCATGGAGATATCACTTCTCATGCTATCGGAAGGGTCTCAGGATTGGAATGGGAAGGAGTTGGATATCACATCTCATGTTATAGGAAGGGTCTCAGGTTTGGTATTAGAAGCATTGAGACATCACATCTCATGCTATGGGAAGGGTCTCAGGATTGGAATGGGAAGGAGTTGGATATCACATCTCATGCTATAGGAAGGGTCTCAGGTTTGGTATAAGCATTGAGATATCACATCTCATGCTATAGGAAGGGTCTCAGGATTGGAATGGGAAGGAGTTTTATATGACATCTCAGGCCATAGCAAGGGTCTCAGGTTTGGTATTAGAAGCATTGAGATATCACAAATCATGCTATAGGAAGGGTCTCAGGATTGGAATGGGAAGGACTTGGATGTCAGATCTCATGCTATAGGGAGGGTCTCAAGTTTGATATTAGAAGCATTGAGATAACAAATCTCATGATATCGGAAGGGTGTCAGGATTGGAATGGGAAGGAGTTGGAAATTACATCTCATGATAAAGGAAGGGTCTAAGGTTTGGAAGGGGAAGGATTTGGATATCACATCTCATGTTATAGGACGGGTCTCAGGTTTGGTATTAGAAGCATTGAGATATCAAGAATCATGGTATAGGAAGGGTCTCAGAATTGGAATGGGAAGGAGTTGGATATTGCATCTCAAGCTATAGGAAGGGTCTCAGGATTGGAATGGGAAGGAGTTTGATATCACATCTCATGCCATAGTATGGGTCTCAGGTTTGGTATAAGCATTGAGATATCACATCTCTGCTATCGGAAGGGTCTCAGGATTGGAATGGGAAGGAGTTGGATATCCCATCTCATGTTATAGGAAGGGTCTCAGGTTTGGTATTAGAAGCATTGAGATATCACATCTCATGCTATAGGAAGGGTCTCAGGATTGGAATGGGAAGGACTTGGATGTCAGATCTCATGCTATAGGGAGGGTCTCAAGTTTGATATTAGAAGCATTGAGATAACAAATCTCATGATATCGGAAGGGTGTCAGGATTGGAATGGGTAGGAGTTGGAAATTACATCTCATGATAAAGGAAGGGTCTAAGGTTTGGAAGGGGAAGGATTTGGATATCACATCTCATGTTATAGGACGGGTCTCAGGTTTGGTATTAGAAGCATTGAGATATCAAGTCTCATGGTATAGGAAGGGTCTCAGAATTGGAATGGGAAGGAGTTGGATATCGCATCTCAAGCTATAGGAAGGGTCTCAGGATTGGAATGGGAAGGAGTTTGATATCACATCTCATGCCATAGTATGGGTCTCAGGTTTGGTAGAAGCATTGGGATATCACATCTCATGCTATCGGAAGGGTATCAGGATTGGATTTGGAAGGAGTTGGATATCCCATCTCATGCTATAGGAAGGGTCTCAGGTTGGAATGGGAAGGAGTTGGATATCACATCTCATGTTATAGGAAGGGTCTCTGGATTGGAATGGGAAGGAGTTGAATATCCCATCTCATGTTATAGGACGGGTCTCTGGTTTGGTATAAGCATTGAGATATCACATCTCATGCTATAGGAAGGGTCTCAGGATTGGAATGGGAAGGATTTGGATATCACATCTCATTCCTATAGGAAGGGTCTCAGGTTTGGTATACGCATGGAGATATCACTTCTCATGCTATAGGAAGGGTCTAGGATTGGAATGGGAAGGAGTTGGATATCACATCTCATGCTATAGGAAGGGTCTCGGGTTTGGTATAAGCATGGAGATATCACTTCTCATGCTATAGGAAGGGTCTCAGGATTGGAATGGGAAGGAGTTGGATATCACATCTCATGTTATAGGAAGGATCTCAGGTTTGGTATTAGAAGCATTGAGACATCACATCTCATGCTATGGGAAGGGTCTCAGGATTAGAATGGGAAGGACTTGGATATCCCATCTCATGTTTTAGGAAGGGTCTCAGGTTTGGTATTAGAAGCATTGAGATATCACATCTCATGCTATGGGAAGGGTCTCAGGATTGGAATGGGAAGGACTTGGATGTCAGATCTCATGCTATAGGGAGGGTCTCAAGTTTGATATTAGAAGCATTGAGATAACAAATCTCATGATATCGGAAGGGTGTCAGGATTGGAATGGGAAGGAGTTGGATATCACATCTCAAGCTATAGGAAGGGTCTCAGGATTGGAATGGGAAGGAGTTTGATATCACATCTCATGCCATAGTATGGGTCTCAGGTTTGGTAGAAGCATTGGGATATCACATCTCATGCTATTGGAAGGGTATTAGGATTGGATTTGGAAGGAGTTGGATATCCCATCTCATGCTATAGGAAGGGTCTCAGGTTGGAATGGGAAGGAGTTGAATATCACATCTCATGTTATAGGAAGGGTCTCAGGATTGGAATGGGAAGGACGTGGATATCATATCTCATGCTATAGGAAGGCTCTCAGGTTTGGAAGGGGAAGGAGTTGGATATCACATCTCAAGCTATAGGAAGGGTCTCAGGTTTGGTATAAGCATTGAGATATCACATCTCATGCTATAGGAAGGGTCTCAGGATTGGAATGGGAAGGAGTTGGATATCACATCTCATGTTATAGGAAAGATATCAGGTTTGGTATTAGAAGCATTGAGACATCACATCTCATGTTATAGGAAGGGTCTCAGGATTGGAATGGGAAGAAGTTGGATATCACATCTCATGCTATAGGAAGGGTCTCAGGTTTGGTATAAGCATTGAGATATCACATCTCATGCTATAGGAAGGGTCTCAGGATTGGAATGGGAAGGAGTTGTATATGACATCTCAAGCTATAGGAAGGGTCTCAGGTTTGGTATAAGCATTGAGATATCACATCTCATGCTATAGGAAGGGTCTCAGGATTGGAATGGGAAGGAGTTGGATAGCACATCTCATGTTAGAGGAAGGATCTCAGGTTTGGTATTAGAGGCATTGAGATATCACATCTCATGCTATAGGAAGGTTCTCAGGATTGGAATGGGAAGGAGTTGGATATCACATCTCAAGCTATAGGAAGGGTCTCAGGTTTGGTATAAGCATTGAGATATCACATCTCATGCTATAGGAAGGGTCTCAGGATTGGAATGGGAAGGAGTTGGATATCACATCTCATGTTATAGGAAAGATATCAGGTTTGGTATTAGAAGCATTGAGACATCACATCTCATGTTATAGGAAGGGTCTCAGGATTGGAATGGGAAGAAGTTGGATATCACATCTCATGCTATAGGAAGGGTCTCAGGTTTGGTATAAGCATTGAGATATCACATCTCATGCTATAGGAAGGGTCTCAGGATTGGAATGGGAAGGAGTTGTATATGACATCTCATGCCATAGGAAGGGTCTCAGGTTTGGTATAAGCATTGAGATATCACATCTCATGCTATAGGAAGTGTCTCAGGATTGGAATTGAAAGGAGTTGGATATCCCATCTCATGTTATAGGACGGGTCTCAGGTTTGTTATTAGAATCATTGAGATATCATATTGCATGCTGTAGGAAGGGTCTAAGGATTGGAATGGGAAGGACTTGGATATCACATCTCATGCTATAGGTAGGCTCTCAGGTTTGGAAAGGGACGGAGTTGGATATCACATTTCATGTTAGAGGAAGGATCTCAGGTTTGGTATTAGAGGAATTGAGATATCACATCTCATGCTATAGGAAGGGTCTCAGGATTGGAATGGGAAGGAGTTGGATATCACATCTCATGCTATAGGAAGGGTCTCAGGTTTGGTATAAGCATTGAGATATCACATCCCATGCTATAGGAAGTGTCTCAGGATTGGAATGGGAAGGACTTGGATATCACATCTCATGCTATAGGCAGGGTCTCAGGTTTGGAAAGGGAAGGAGTTGGATATCACATCTCATGTTATAGGAAGAGTCTCAGGTTTGGTATAAGCATTGAGATATCACATCTCTGCTGTCGGAAGGGTCTCAGGATTGGAATGGGAAGGAGTTGGATATCACATCTCATGCTATAGGAAGGGTCTCAGGTTTGGAACGGGAAGGAGTTGGATATCACATCTCATGTTATAGGAAGAGTCTCAGGTTTGGTATAAGCATTGAGATATCACATCTCTGCTATCGGAGGTGTCTCAGGATTGGGATGGGAAGGAATTGGATATCACATCTCATGCTATAGGAAGGGTCACAGGTTTGGAGCGGGAAGGAGTTGGATATCCCATCTCATGTTATAGGACGGGTCTCAGGTTTGATATTAGAAGCATTGAGATATCACATCGCATGCTGTAGGAAGGGTCTCAGGTTTGGAATGGGAAGGATTTGGATATCATATCTCATGTTATAGGGCGGGTCCCATGTTTGGTATTAGAAGCATTGAGATATCACATCTGTTAAGACGGATTTCTGAACTCTGTCCTGGTGGCGCAGAAGTTCAGAAGGCCAACCTAATTACTTGGAACAGGGTAACCTCTGGACAAGCCAGACCAATCAAGGTAGCGATCGCGGCGGTCAAGACTAGGTCTCAAGAGGGGTGAGGGTGACTGAAAGCCCGCAGTGAGCACACAAAGCAAGAGCGCTTACAAACTACTCCAAACAGCTGTTTATATCAAAAATAGATACACATTTATTATAAGGCCTTGAAACTAATAACCACAGTAAAAGCAGCAATATACAACGATATTAAACCAACACATACACTATCCACCCAATATATATACAGAATACACAGTTTCACAGCATTAGCAGCACGAAATATGTTATCCACCTGCAGGGGAAGGAAAACAGGCAGTGCGAACCAATGCGTGTGATATGTCCGCCTTCTGAGGCCCCTAACTAGATGGTAGTCCAATCCCTACGAAGAGTGGAGCCTAGCGCTCAAAAGTACCTGCACACGCCGGTGCCAATGGGCAGAAGGTGAAGCTCTTCGGAGGACGTTGGACAGCTCTGTAGGGTGCCCTAGTGAAGGAGAACACGGTCCGCGACTCTAGCGCAGCCTCCACTGTGAGGCAGAAGCAGGGCGCGAGTACGGACAAGGGGTGCTGTATTTACAGCGGGGAAAAGCAAGGGGCACTGCAGGAGGGCGACCAGATCCTAGCTAATCTACTCACCGGTCCCCGAAGCAAGCAGGCCCGAGCTTCTCCTCGATAGATGCAGCTTCTGGCAGGTTCTGAAGAGCAGGGAACGTCTCGTCGTCGTGCAGAGTAAAAAGACGTCCCGATCGAAGAAACAAGCACAGTTTTGTCGCCACGGCAGGGCAACGGAACGGCCGGGTGTATTCAAGCCAAACGAGCACTGCTCACCTCTAGCTTAGGGTTGCTAAGCAAACGAAGCGTGTGAGCGTGCCCCGGACTCAGAATACCACCCAACCTGTCGGCGATTACAGAGCAGGACTCCTTAGTAAGCTGGTCAGTCAACTGGATGGCCCAGAGACACTTCCGAAGGCTTACGGCAGGAGTTGATGAAGGTGCCGGGAATAGCTGGTCCTGCTATTCCAATAGGTCGAAGCGCCAGTACAGGCCTTCTTGTTCGATCTTAGGTGGAAAGGGCTTCACCGGACGACAGCAATGAGGAGCAGAAGTTCTTCAGGGGGTCACCAGCGATTCCTCGGTCCAGCCTCGTGTTCGCAGGATACTTGGCTCCTGTATCCCTGGGTTCGTAAGAACTCAGGAGATCGACATGGCAGTGGTGTTTCCAGCTCCCTCTTATCCACGGTTCCCTTCGCGCCAAAACGGAGGGGAGCCAATGGGAGATCCGCTCATCAACACACATACCATACGTGGACCAATCACGGACCACAGTGGTCCCAGGCATTCACACCACCCTAGACTCTCTGGCACCCAGGATGTGTATTGGGACCAGACAGCCCAGCCCACATCCTGGGGGCACTCAAACGACATGTAGAAGCCCGCGAAAGCAACCGTGTTTCGCGGGAAACTACATGCCCAAATAAGGAAGGCCCCGGGTCACCTGACCCGGGGGAAGGTAAAGGGAGCAAGACGGACAGTGGACGAGACAAAGGAGCCTCGTGGTCCGGCCATTTTGGGTAGCCGGGCCACCCTTTTGTGTTCGCGGCAAAAAGGTGCTCAGAATGGCAAAAGGAGCTCAAAATAAACCAAATGATCGCTGCCACCAGCCCAGTCCCTGAATGACTTGCACCGATCCAAAAACCATCCTACTAGAGTGTCTAGGGTCTGTAGAAGGCTAGAGACCCAAGAGAGCTGTAACTTAGCTTACAGTGCCCTCTTGTGTCGTGTTGCACTAAAATGGCGACACGATAAAAGAAACTACGGGAAACAGCGTTCCCCGGTACTGACTGTCTTAAGGGCATGTCAGTTTCCCCGTAAGAAAGGAGCGAAAGCCCAGAGGAGTACGGCAGAAGGCTGCACTTCTCTGGCAAA
Source organism: Ambystoma mexicanum (assembly GCF_040938575.1). Lineage (NCBI taxonomy): Eukaryota > Metazoa > Chordata > Amphibia > Caudata > Ambystomatidae > Ambystoma > Ambystoma mexicanum. The sequence continues at coordinate 1,143,746,551 of NC_090934.1, forward strand.
GTCAAGAAAACAGGTTGAAAACAATAGCAAAAAGTTTAGGGGTTGCCACATGGAAGGAAAGTTCCCTACAATAACGAAATCTTTCCTAACACTCGCCCCTCCCAGACTATGGACAGGGGGAACTAATCCACCCCTGGATGAGTCTCTTGTTCAGGTCGGTAAAACATTCTGGACAACCCATCAGCATTGCTATGTTGGACACCTGGCCTATGCTCAATAGTGAAGTCGAAGCCTTGTAGACTTATGGACCACCTAAGCAACTTTGGATTCTCCCCCTTCATGTTCATTAGCCACTTTAACGGCTTATGGTCAGTCTGCACAGTGAAGTGGGTCCCATAGAGGTAGGGCCGCAGCTTCCTTAGGGCCCACACAACAGAGAAACATTCTTTCTCTACCGTGGACCATCTGAGCTCTCTGTCCTTAAGCTGGCGACTAATAAAACCGATAGGGTGTTCCTTACCCTTCTCATCTACTTGTGATAGTACAGCTCCTATCCCAGTGTCAGAGGCATCCGTCTGCACGATAAAAGGTCTTTGATAATCAGGGGCCCTGAGCACAGGGGCCTGGCACAAGGAGTCTTTCAAGCCATTGAAGGCTTTCTCACACTCGTCAGTCCAAGTTACCTTCTTGGGTTTCTTCGGAGTTGTGAGGGCAGTCAGAGGAGCAGCTATGGTGCCATAGTCTGCCATAAAATTGCGGTAATAACCCGTGAGTCCTAAGAAGGCTCTCACTTGGGTTTGTGTAGTGGGGGTAGGCCAGTCTTGTACTGCTTGTACTTTACTGGGGAGAGGCTGTATCCTTCCTCCACCTACTTCATGCCCAAGGTAAACCACTGAGCCTTGTCCAATCTGGCATTTACTCGCCTTTATGGTCAAGTGGGCTTTCTGAAGAGCCTGGAGCACAATCCCGAGGTGTTTCACATGGTCTTCCCAGGTGGCACTGAAAACTGCTATATCGTCCAGATATGCAAGACAGAATTCGTCCAACCCATTCAACACATGATTCACAAGCCTCTGGAAAGTGGCAGGTGCATTCTTCAATCCGAACGGCATTACCCGGAATTGGTAAAGCCCGTCGGGAGTTGAAAATGCTGTCTTCTCCTTGGCATGTTCTGCTAAAGCTATTTGCCAATAGCCCGCAGTCAGGTCAAACGTGCTGAGGTACTTGGAGGCACCCAAGGTATCCACCAGCTCGTCAGTTCGAGGCAAGGGGTGAGCGTCTGTCTTGGTGACAGCATTCAGAGCCCTGTAATCCACGCAGAACCTCAATTCAGAAGTGCCTGCTTTTGGAACCAGAACCACAGGACTGGACCAAGGACTACTAGAGGGTTCAATCACCCCAAGGTCTAACATCTTGTTGACCTCGGTCTTAATATAAGACCGTACTTTATCCGACATCCTGTATCCCCTACTTTTGGTAGGTACACTGTCTCCTGTGTCAATGTTATGTTTGCACCAAGGTGTCAAACCAGGCGACTGTGAAAACAGGGGGGAAAACTGCCTAAGCAAACTTTTCACCTCAGCCTGCTGATCAGAAGTCAGGTGAGGGGCCACTCGGACACCCTCAACGGAGCTATCTGAAGGACCGCTTTGGAACAGGTCGGGAAGAGGTTCTGACTCCTCTTCCTCAACGTCTGACGCCAGTAGCAGTGCTGCGATTTCGACTCTTGGGACGAAAGCCTTCAGCCTATTTACGTGGAACACTTTTGGAGCCTGTCCAGGCCTTCCAAGGTCCACTAAATAGTTCACCTCACCCAGGGGCTCCACCACTGTGTAAGGGCCTGACCATTTGTCCTGTAAAGCGCGAGGCCTTATAGGGTTCATGATCAGGACTTGCTGACCAGGGGTAAAGTGAATTAAGGAAGCTTTCTGGTCGTACCAATGTTTCACCAGCGCTTGTCCTGCCTTCAACTTTTCACTAGCCAAGCCCATCAGGAGTACCATCCGTTTTCTGAGCCCTAGCACATAGTCAACTACATTGGTAGTAACAGGGGGAGTGGGCATCTCCCATCCCTCTTTGACGATGGCTAAGGGTCCCCGTACGGGATGACCGAACAGAAGTTCGAAGGGGCTGAAGCCCCTGTGGTACCTCTCTGTAGGCAAACAGCAAGCATGGTAAAAGAAGATCCCATTTTCTTCTCTGGGGCTCCTCCAGAGCCCCAATCATGCTCTTTAGCGTTCTGTTGAAACGCTCCACCAGACCATTGGTCTGGGGGTGGTATGCAGAAGAGAACTTGTAGGTGACCCCACATTCTTTCCACATAGCCTGCATATACTTCGACATAAAGTTGCTGCCACGATCTGACACAACTTCTTTAGGGAAGCCAACCCTAGTAAATATGCCGAGTAAAGCTTTTGCAACTGACTTGGCAGTTACAGTCTTTAATGGGATGGCCTCAGGATACCTGGTTGCATGGTCGACCAGCACCAGGATAAACCTATTGCCTGAGGATGTTTGCGGGTCAAGGGGACCAACGATGTCGATCCCTACCCTTTCAAATGGTACCCCCACAACTGGGAGCGGTACCAACGGAGCTTGGATTGTCGCGCCAACCTTACCAGACAATTGGCAGGAGGCACAACTCCTGCAGTGACTTTCTACTTGCACCCCCATCTTGGGCCAGTAGAAGTGCATAGATAACCTTTGCTTGGTCCTCTTCATTCCAAGGTGACCAGCAAGGGGAACTTCATGCGCCAACTGCAGGAGGAAGGGTCTAACAGCAAGGGGAACCACCAACCTCCTATGGTCTCCTTCTGTAGACTCTGTGGGCTCACTGTACAGGAGTCCACCTTCCCAATAAATCCGATGCTTCCCAGGAGGTTCACCCTCAAGCTGGGAGCAGGCCTGTCTCCTTAGGCCTTCCAGAGATGGGCACTCACGTTGGCCCTTACTGAAGTCGTCCCTATCAGGACCTCCTTCAACTAACAAGTCTTTTAGTTCAGGATGGTCGTTGGGGTCGAACACTTCAGGCATCGCCACCTCCTCGTCAGGCTCGGGCGATTGACCAACTCCCTCCACCGCAGTGGTAGGCGAGCTCGGGGGAATATTCTCTTTCCCCCGTCGGGACTTGTTGACTCCTTTCGCCTTGGGTTTCCCCTTCGGGTGGGGCGGCGTATTGGACTTGGCCAATGCTGCCCGTGCTTGAGACCGTGTGTAGGGTCTTTCGGCAGTGTCTCCTACGAGCCCTAGAGCTCTGAGATCATTGCCCAACAAGACCTTTCCCGGGACGTTTCTCTGAATGCTCACTGGAATCCTAACTGCTGTACCATTTAAAGTTAGATTAACAGGGATCACGGGAAACATACGGAGGGGGCCGTCAGCCAACTTAGTGGGCATCAGAGTAGCTCTGGCAACTTCCTCTGAGTCTACCAAGGTAGAATCCACTACAGTTCGACTGCACCCACTATCCCTAAGAGCTGGAGTATCCACTCCATTGATCAGCACACTGTCTTTAAAGTAGTGCTTGGTATTATCCGGAATCCTAGCATACGCCTCTGCGACTTTAGGCTCCCAGGAACCCAGGGACACTAAAACTACCTCAGCCTCTATTCCGCTGGGAAACGAGTCTGAGGAGAAGGATGCTCCTGTAATCTCTTCTTCCTCGTAGGAGGAGAAGGCCAGATTAGCGGAGTGGACCCCCAAAGGTCTAACCTTACAACGGGGATCCCCCTTCACATGGTCAGTTGCTCCACAAGAAAAACAAGCCCCATTGGGTCTGTTTACGTAGGGAGGCTTATTATAACCAGAGTTCTGTTTCGGAGGCGAACCTCCGCTACCCTGTGAGTTCTCGTATGGCTTACCCTTATTTTTCTTTTTGTGGCCCTTATGGGAAGAAGATTTAGCAGATTCCCCACCCTCCATATTTTTGGACTTTTTCCCTTCCTCCTGCTTACCAGGATGAGTTTTGTCCTTATGGGACACTCGATGTGACACCCATAAGTCTGCTGCAATGGCCAGCTTCTTAGGATCTATCTCCTTCGAATCGGCCAAATGCTGCTTAAGCTCCGGGGAAGAAGAAGCAAAAATGTGTTCCAGCATGACCAGATTGATCATGCCTTCGAAGGTAGAAACCTTATAACCTTCAACCCATCCAGTTAAGTTTTTCAGGGACTAAGCTACATACGACACCCAAGTACCACCTTCCTTTTTCTTATACTCTCTAAACCTTTTCAAATATTGGGTCGGAGTCTTCCCAAACTTTAAAATGAGAGTCTGCTTCAACATTGCAAAATCAGCGCGCTCAGCCTTCGACATTTCCATAATGGCACTGCAACCAGAATGGGGCAGTCTGCTGAGTAACCATGCAATCTTATCCGCATTATCAACCTCTTGAACCTCGCATGCATACTCAAACGCATTTAACCAGTCCATAATGTCATTTCGTTCCTCATACACACTGAGCAGATCTTTTGGAAACCGTGGATGAGAGGAAGCCCCAGAACCATGTCCAGGACCCTTGGACCCATTTGCGAACTGAAGCTTGGCCAGTTCCAACTGGTGATCCCTGTCTTTTTGTTTTTCTGCCTGGTCGATTTTCAGTTTGGCTATGCTGAATTCAAGCTCCTGCTGCCTAAACCGCAGCTCTTGCTTCTTGAATTCAAGCATAGCCTCCCCATCAATACTGGCAGAGGAAACGTTAGACATTACATCCTCCCTGTCCTCGTGGTCGTGATGGATCAGTGCAGCGGCAGAACCGTCGGTTCTGCCAGTGAGAGCAGCCCCACCACCTTCTGCACTGTCCTCGGAAGTTATAGCGTCAAGCTGCGCTTCTTGCCACGCCACGATTCTCTGGATCATTTCCAATTTAGTGCCTTGAGAGGAAACCCCTCTCTCCGCACACATCTTCAATGTTTCAGATTTCGAAGCATTTAAGGTTAATAAAGTATTCGTTTCCATACTGTTGATAGGACTATGGCCTTTTTAACGTTATATTCAATACTATACTGCGTGTCCTGGTTGGAATAACCTGAAAACGCCTTAGCTCGTGCGCAACACTGGATACCTTCAGTCGTATCCCACCGCTGTACACCAATTTGTTAAGACGGATTTCTGAACTCTGTCCTGGTGGCGCAGAAGTTCAGAAGGCCAACCTAATTACTTGGAACAGGGTAACCTCTGGACAAGCCAGACCAATCAAGGTAGCGATCGCGGCGGTCAAGACTAGGTCTCAAGAGGGGTGAGGGTGACTGAAAGCCCGCAGTGAGCACACAAAGCAAGAGCGCTTACAAACTACTCCAAACAGCTGTTTATATCAAAAATAGATACACATTTATTATAAGGCCTTGAAACTAATAACCACAGTAAAAGCAGCAATATACAACGATATTAAACCAACACATACACTATCCACCCAATATATATACAGAATACACAGTTTCACAGCATTAGCAGCACGAAATATGTTATCCACCTGCAGGGGAAGGAAAACAGGCAGTGCGAACCAATGCGTGTGATATGTCCGCCTTCTGAGGCCCCTAACTAGATGGTAGTCCAATCCCTACGAAGAGTGGAGCCTAGCGCTCAAAAGTACCTGCACACGCCGGTGCCAATGGGCAGAAGGTGAAGCTCTTCGGAGGACGTTGGACAGCTCTGTAGGGTGCCCTAGTGAAGGAGAACACGGTCCGCGACTCTAGCGCAGCCTCCACTGTGAGGCAGAAGCAGGGCGCGAGTACGGACAAGGGGTGCTGTATTTACAGCGGGGAAAAGCAAGGGGCACTGCAGGAGGGCGACCAGATCCTAGCTAATCTACTCACCGGTCCCCGAAGCAAGCAGGCCCGAGCTTCTCCTCGATAGATGCAGCTTCTGGCAGGTTCTGAAGAGCAGGGAACGTCTCGTCGTCGTGCAGAGTAAAAAGACGTCCCGATCGAAGAAACAAGCACAGTTTTGTCGCCACGGCAGGGCAACGGAACGGCCGGGTGTATTCAAGCCAAACGAGCACTGCTCACCTCTAGCTTAGGGTTGCTAAGCAAACGAAGCGTGTGAGCGTGCCCCGGACTCAGAATACCACCCAACCTGTCGGCGATTACAGAGCAGGACTCCTTAGTAAGCTGGTCAGTCAACTGGATGGCCCAGAGACACTTCCGAAGGCTTACGGCAGGAGTTGATGAAGGTGCCGGGAATAGCTGGTCCTGCTATTCCAATAGGTCGAAGCGCCAGTACAGGCCTTCTTGTTCGATCTTAGGTGGAAAGGGCTTCACCGGACGACAGCAATGAGGAGCAGAAGTTCTTCAGGGGGTCACCAGCGATTCCTCGGTCCAGCCTCGTGTTCGCAGGATACTTGGCTCCTGTATCCCTGGGTTCGTAAGAACTCAGGAGATCGACATGGCAGTGGTGTTTCCAGCTCCCTCTTATCCACGGTTCCCTTCGCGCCAAAACGGAGGGGAGCCAATGGGAGATCCGCTCATCAACACACATACCATACGTGGACCAATCACGGACCACAGTGGTCCCAGGCATTCACACCACCCTAGACTCTCTGGCACCCAGGATGTGTATTGGGACCAGACAGCCCAGCCCACATCCTGGGGGCACTCAAACGACATGTAGAAGCCCGCGAAAGCAACCGTGTTTCGCGGGAAACTACATGCCCAAATAAGGAAGGCCCCGGGTCGCCTGACCCGGGGGAAGGTAAAGGGAGCAAGACGGACAGTGGACGAGACAAAGGAGCCTCGTGGTCCGGCCATTTTGGGTAGCCGGGCCACCCTTTTGTGTTCGCGGCAAAAAGGTGCTCAGAACGGCAAAAGGAGCTCAAAATAAACCAAATGATCGCTGCCACCAGCCCAGTCCCTGAATGACTTGCACCGATCCAAAAACCATCCTACTAGAGTGTCTAGGGTCTGTAGAAGGCTAGAGACCCAAGAGAGCTGTAACTTAGCTTACAGTGCCCTCTTGTGTCGTGTTGCACTAAAATGGCGACACGATAAAAGAAACTACGGGAAACAGCGTTCCCCGGTACTGACTGTCTTAAGGGCATGTCAGTTTCCCCGTAAGAAAGGAGCGAAAGCCCAGAGGAGTACGGCAGAAGGCTGCACTTCTCTGGCAAAGTCAAGAAAACAGGTTGAAAACAATAGCAAAAAGTTTAGGGGTTGCCACATGGAAGGAAAGTTCCCTACAATAACGAAATCTTTCCTAACAACATCTCATGCTATAGGAGGAGTCTCAGGATTGGAATGGGAAGGAGTTGGATATCATGTCTCATGTTATAGGAAGGGTCTCAGAATTGGAATGGCAAGGAGTTGGATATCACATCTCATGCTAAAGGAAGGGTCTCAGGTTTGATAGAAGCATTGAGATATCACATCTCATGCTATAGGAAGGAACTCAGGATTGCAATGGGAAGGAGTTGGATATCACATCTCATGCCATAGGATGGGTCATCAGGTTTGGTATAAGCATTGAGATATCACATCTCTGCTATCGGAAGGGTCTCAGGATAGGAATGGGAAGGAGTTTGATATCACATCTCATGTTATAGGAAGGATCTCGGGTTTGGTATTAGAAGCATTGAGATATCACATCTCATGCTATAGGAAGGGTCTCAGGATTGGAATCGGAAGGAGTTGTATATGACATCTCATGCCATAGGAAGGGTATCAGGTTTGGTATAAGCATTGAGATATCACATCTCTGCTATCGGAAGGGTCTCAGGATTGGAATGGGAAGGAGTTGGATATCCCATCTCGTTATAGGAAGGGTCTCAGGTTTGGTATTAGAAGCATTGAGACATCACATCTCATGCTATAGGAAGGGTCTAAGGTTTGGAAAGGGGAAGGATTTGGGTATCACATCTCATGTTATAGGACCGGTCTCAGGTTTGGTATTAGAAGCATTTAGATATCAAATCTCATGGTATAGGTCGGGTCTCAGAATTGGAATGGGAAGGAGTTGGATATCACATCTCAAGCTATAGAAAGGGTCTCAGGATTGGAATGGGAAGGAGTTTGACATCACATCTCATGCCATGGTATGGGTCTCAGGTTTTGTAGAAGCATTGGGATATCACATCACATGCTATAGGCAGGGTCTCAGGGTTGGAAGGGGAAGGAGTTGGATATCACATTTCATGTTAGAGGTAGGATCTCAGGTTTGGTATTAGAGGCATTGAGATATCACATCTCATGCCATCAGAAGGGTCTCAGGATTGGAATGGGAAGGACTTGGATATCACATCTCATTCTATAGGAAGGCTCTCAGGGTTGGAAGGGGAAGGAGTTGGATATCACATTTCATGTTAGAGGTAGGATCTCAGGTTTGGTATTAGAGGCATTGAGATATCACATCTCATGCCATCAGAAGGGTCTCAGGATTGGAATGGGAAGGAGTTGGATATCACATCTCATGCTATAGGAAGGGTCTCAGGTTTGGTATACGCATGGAGATATCACTTCTCATGCTATAGGAAGGGTCTAGGATTGGAATGGGAAGGAGTTGGATATCACATCTCATGCTATAGGAAGGGTCTCGGGTTTGGTATAAGCATGGAGATATCACTTCTCATGCTATAGGAAGGGTCTCAGGATTGGAATGGGAAGGAGTTGGATATCACATCTCATGTTATAGGAAGGATCTCAGGTTTGGTATTAGAAGCATTGAGACATCACATCTCATGCTATGGGAAGGGTCTCAGGATTAGAATGGGAAGGACTTGGATATCCCATCTCATGTTATAGGAAGGGTCTCAGGTTTGGTATTAGAAGCATTGAGATATCACATCTCATGCTATGGGAAGGGTCTCAGGATTGGAATGGGAAGGACTTGGATGTCAGATCTCATGCTATAGGGAGGGTCTCAAGTTTGATATTAGAAGCATTGAGATAACAAATCTCATGATATCGGAAGGGTGTCAGGATTGGAATGGGAAGGAGTTGGATATCACATCTCATGATAAAGGAAGGGTCTAAGGTTTGGAAGGGGAAGGATTTGGATATCACATCTCATGTTATAGGACGGGTCTCAGGTTTGGTATTAGAAGCATTGAGATATCACGTCTCATGGTATAGGAAGGGTCTCAGAATTGGAATGGGAAGGAGTTGGATATCACATCTCAAGCTATAGGAAGGGTCTCAGGATTGGAATGGGAAGGAGTTTGATATCACATCTCATGCCATAGTATGGGTCTCAGGTTTGGTAGAAGCATTGGGATATCACATCTCATGCTATTGGAAGGGTATTAGGATTGGATTTGGAAGGAGTTGGATATCCCATCTCATGCTATAGGAAGGGTCTCAGGTTGGAATGGGAAGGAGTTGAATATCACATCTCATGTTATAGGAAGGGTCTCAGGATTGGAATGGGAAGGACGTGGATATCATATCTCATGCTATAGGAAGGCTCTCAGGTTTGGAAGGGGAAGGAGTTGGATATCACATCTCAAGCTATAGGAAGGGTCTCAGGTTTGGTATAAGCATTGAGATATCACATCTCATGCTATAGGAAGAGTCTCAGGATTGGAATGGGAAGGAGTTGGATATCACATCTCATGTTATAGGAAAGATATCAGGTTTGGTATTAGAAGCATTGAGACATCACATCTCATGTTATAGGAAGGGTCTCAGGATTGGAATGGGAAGAAGTTGGATATCACATCTCATGCTATAGGAAGGGTCTCAGGTTTGGTATAAGCATTGAGATATCACATCTCATGCTATAGGAAGGGTCTCAGGATTGGAATGGGAAGGAGTTGTATATGACATCTCAAGCTATAGGAAGGGTCTCAGGTTTGGTATAAGCATTGAGATATCACATCTCATGCTATAGGAAGGGTCTCAGGATTGGAATGGGAAGGAGTTGGATAGCACATCTCATGTTAGAGGAAGGATCTCAGGTTTGGTATTAGAGGCATTGAGATATCACATCTCATGCTATAGGAAGGTTCTCAGGATTGGAATGGGAAGGAGTTGGATATCACATCTCAAGCTATAGGAAGGGTCTCAGGTTTGGTATAAGCATTGAGATATCACATCTCATGCTATAGGAAGGGTCTCAGGATTGGAATGGGAAGGAGTTGGATATCACATCTCATGTTATAGGAAAGATATCAGGTTTGGTATTAGAAGCATTGAGACATCACATCTCATGTTATAGGAAGGGTCTCAGGATTGGAATGGGAAGAAGTTGGATATCACATCTCATGCTATAGGAAGGGTCTCAGGTTTGGTATAAGCATTGAGATATCACATCTCATGCTATAGGAAGGGTCTCAGGATTGGAATGGGAAGGAGTTGTATATGACATCTCAAGCTATAGGAAGGGTCTCAGGTTTGGTATAAGCATTGAGATATCACATCTCATGCTATAGGAAGGGTCTCAGGATTGGAATGGGAAGGAGTTGGATAGCACATCTCATGTTAGAGGAAGGATCTCAGGTTTGGTATTAGAGGCATTGAGATATCACATCTCATGCTATAGGAAGGTTCTCAGGATTGGAATGGGAAGGAGTTGGATATCACATCTCAAGCTATAGGAAGGGTCTCAGGTTTGGTATAAGCATTGAGATATCACATCTCATGCTATAGGAAGGGTCTCAGGATTGGAATGGGAAGGAGTTGGATATCACATCTCATGTTATAGGAAAGATATCAGGTTTGGTATTAGAAGCATTGAGACATTACATCTCATGTTATAGGAAGGGTCTCAGGATTGGAATGGGAAGAAGTTGGATATCACATCTCATGCTATAGGAAGGGTCTCAGGTTTGGTATAAGCATTGAGATATCACATCTCATGCTATAGGAAGGGTCTCAGGATTGGAATGGGAAGGAGTTGTATATGACATCTCATGCCATAGGAAGGGTCTCAGGTTTGGTATAAGCATTGAGATATCACATCTCATGCTATAGGAAGTGTCTCAGGATTGGAATTGAAAGGAGTTGGATATCCCATCTCATGTTATAGGACGGGTCTCAGGTTTGTTATTAGAATCATTGAGATATCATATTGCATGCTGTAGGAAGGGTCTAAGGATTGGAATGGGAAGGACTTGGATATCACATCTCATGCTATAGGTAGGCTCTCAGGTTTGGAAAGGGACGGAGTTGGATATCACATTTCATGTTAGAGGAAGGATCTCAGGTTTGGTATTAGAGGAATTGAGATATCACATCTCATGCTATAGGAAGGGTCTCAGGATTGGAATGGGAAGGAGTTGGATATCACATCTCATGCTATAGGAAGGGTCTCAGGTTTGGTATAAGCATTGAGATATCACATCCCATGCTATAGGAAGTGTCTCAGGATTGGAATGGGAAGGACTTGGATATCACATCTCATGCTATAGGCAGGGTCTCAGGTTTGGAAAGGGAAGGAGTTGGATATCACATCTCATGTTATAGGAAGAGTCTCAGGTTTGGTATAAGCATTGAGATATCACATCTCTGCTATCGGAAGGGTCTCAGGATTGGAATGGGAAGGAGTTGGATATCACATCTCATGCTATAGGAAGGGTCTCAGGTTTGGAACGGGAAGGAGTTGGATATCACATCTCATGTTATAGGAAGAGTCTCAGGTTTGGTATAAGCATTGAGATATCACATCTCTGCTATCGGAGGTGTCTCAGGATTGGGATGGGAAGGAATTGGATATCACATCTCATGCTATAGGAAGGGTCACAGGTTTGGAGCGGGAAGGAGTTGGATATCCCATCTCATGTTATAGGACGGGTCTCAGGTTTGATATTAGAAGCATTGAGATATCACATCGCATGCTGTAGGAAGGGTCTCAGGTTTGGAATGGGAAGGATTTGGATATCATATCTCATGTTATAGGGCGGGTCCCATGTTTGGTATTAGAAGCATTGAGATATCACATCTGTTAAGACGGATTTCTGAACTCTGTCCTGGTGGCGCAGAAGTTCAGAAGGCCAACCTAATTACTTGGAACAGGGTAACCTCTGGACAAGCCAGACCAATCAAGGTAGCGATCGCGGCGGTCAAGACTAGGTCTCAAGAGGGGTGAGGGTGACTGAAAGCCCGCAGTGAGCACACAAAGCAAGAGCGCTTACAAACTACTCCAAACAGCTGTTTATATCAAAAATAGATACACATTTATTATAAGGCCTTGAAACTAATAACCACAGTAAAAGCAGCAATATACAACGATATTAAACCAACACATACACTATCCACCCAATATATATACAGAATACACAGTTTCACAGCATTAGCAGCACGAAATATGTTATCCACCTGCAGGGGAAGGAAAACAGGCAGTGCGAACCAATGCGTGTGATATGTCCGCCTTCTGAGGCCCCTAACTAGATGGTAGTCCAATCCCTACGAAGAGTGGAGCCTAGCGCTCAAAAGTACCTGCACACGCCGGTGCCAATGGGCAGAAGGTGAAGCTCTTCGGAGGACGTTGGACAGCTCTGTAGGGTGCCCTAGTGAAGGAGAACACGGTCCGCGACTCTAGCGCAGCCTCCACTGTGAGGCAGAAGCAGGGCGCGAGTACGGACAAGGGGTGCTGTATTTACAGCGGGGAAAAGCAAGGGGCACTGCAGGAGGGCGACCAGATCCTAGCTAATCTACTCACCGGTCCCCGAAGCAAGCAGGCCCGAGCTTCTCCTCGATAGATGCAGCTTCTGGCAGGTTCTGAAGAGCAGGGAACGTCTCGTCGTCGTGCAGAGTAAAAAGACGTCCCGATCGAAGAAACAAGCACAGTTTTGTCGCCACGGCAGGGCAACGGAACGGCCGGGTGTATTCAAGCCAAACGAGCACTGCTCACCTCTAGCTTAGGGTTGCTAAGCAAACGAAGCGTGTGAGCGTGCCCCGGACTCAGAATACCACCCAACCTGTCGGCGATTACAGAGCAGGACTCCTTAGTAAGCTGGTCAGTCAACTGGATGGCCCAGAGACACTTCCGAAGGCTTACGGCAGGAGTTGATGAAGGTGCCGGGAATAGCTGGTCCTGCTATTCCAATAGGTCGAAGCGCCAGTACAGGCCTTCTTGTTCGATCTTAGGTGGAAAGGGCTTCACCGGACGACAGCAATGAGGAGCAGAAGTTCTTCAGGGGGTCACCAGCGATTCCTCGGTCCAGCCTCGTGTTCGCAGGATACTTGGCTCCTGTATCCCTGGGTTCGTAAGAACTCAGGAGATCGACATGGCAGTGGTGTTTCCAGCTCCCTCTTATCCACGGTTCCCTTCGCGCCAAAACGGAGGGGAGCCAATGGGAGATCCGCTCATCAACACACATACCATACGTGGACCAATCACGGACCACAGTGGTCCCAGGCATTCACACCACCCTAGACTCTCTGGCACCCAGGATGTGTATTGGGACCAGACAGCCCAGCCCACATCCTGGGGGCACTCAAACGACATGTAGAAGCCCGCGAAAGCAACCGTGTTTCGCGGGAAACTACATGCCCAAATAAGGAAGGCCCCGGGTCGCCTGACCCGGGGGAAGGTAAAGGGAGCAAGACGGACAGTGGACGAGACAAAGGAGCCTCGTGGTCCGGCCATTTTGGGTAGCCGGGCCACCCTTTTGTGTTCGCGGCAAAAAGGTGCTCAGAACGGCAAAAGGAGCTCAAAATAAACCAAATGATCGCTGCCACCAGCCCAGTCCCTGAATGACTTGCACCGATCCAAAAACCATCCTACTAGAGTGTCTAGGGTCTGTAGAAGGCTAGAGACCCAAGAGAGCTGTAACTTAGCTTACAGTGCCCTCTTGTGTCGTGTTGCACTAAAATGGCGACACGATAAAAGAAACTACGGGAAACAGCGTTCCCCGGTACTGACTGTCTTAAGGGCATGTCAGTTTCCCCGTAAGAAAGGAGCGAAAGCCCAGAGGAGTACGGCAGAAGGCTGCACTTCTCTGGCAAAGTCAAGAAAACAGGTTGAAAACAATAGCAAAAAGTTTAGGGGTTGCCACATGGAAGGAAAGTTCCCTACAATAACGAAATCTTTCCTAACAACATCTCATGCTATAGGAGGAGTCTCAGGATTGGAATGGGAAGGAGTTGGATATCATGTCTCATGTTATAGGAAGGGTCTCAGAATTGGAATGGCAAGGAGTTGGATATCACATCTCATGCTAAAGGAAGGGTCTCAGGTTTGATAGAAGCATTGAGATATCACATCTCATGCTATAGGAAGGAACTCAGGATTGCAATGGGAAGGAGTTGGATATCACATCTCATGCCATAGGATGGGTCATCAGGTTTGGTATAAGCATTGAGATATCACATCTCTGCTATCGGAAGGGTCTCAGGATAGGAATGGGAAGGAGTTTGATATCACATCTCATGTTATAGGAAGGATCTCGGGTTTGGTATTAGAAGCATTGAGATATCACATCTCATGCTATAGGAAGGGTCTCAGGATTGGAATCGGAAGGAGTTGTATATGACATCTCATGCCATAGGAAGGGTATCAGGTTTGGTATAAGCATTGAGATATCACATCTCTGCTATCGGAAGGGTCTCAGGATTGGAATGGGAAGGAGTTGGATATCCCATCTCGTTATAGGAAGGGTCTCAGGTTTGGTATTAGAAGCATTGAGACATCACATCTCATGCTATAGGAAGGGTCTAAGGTTTGGAAAGGGGAAGGATTTGGGTATCACATCTCATGTTATAGGACCGGTCTCAGGTTTGGTATTAGAAGCATTTAGATATCAAATCTCATGGTATAGGTCGGGTCTCAGAATTGGAATGGGAAGGAGTTGGATATCACATCTCAAGCTATAGAAAGGGTCTCAGGATTGGAATGGGAAGGAGTTTGACATCACATCTCATGCCATGGTATGGGTCTCAGGTTTTGTAGAAGCATTGGGATATCACATCACATGCTATAGGCAGGGTCTCAGGGTTGGAAGGGGAAGGAGTTGGATATCACATTTCATGTTAGAGGTAGGATCTCAGGTTTGGTATTAGAGGCATTGAGATATCACATCTCATGCCATCAGAAGGGTCTCAGGATTGGAATGGGAAGGACTTGGATATCACATCTCATTCTATAGGAAGGCTCTCAGGGTTGGAAGGGGAAGGAGTTGGATATCACATTTCATGTTAGAGGTAGGATCTCAGGTTTGGTATTAGAGGCATTGAGATATCACATCTCATGCCATCAGAAGGGTCTCAGGATTGGAATGGGAAGGAGTTGGATATCACATCTCATGCTATAGGAAGGGTCTCAGGTTTGGTATACGCATGGAGATATCACTTCTCATGCTATAGGAAGGGTCTAGGATTGGAATGGGAAGGAGTTGGATATCACATCTCATGCTATAGGAAGGGTCTCGGGTTTGGTATAAGCATGGAGATATCACTTCTCATGCTATAGGAAGGGTCTCAGGATTGGAATGGGAAGGAGTTGGATATCACATCTCATGTTATAGGAAGGATCTCAGGTTTGGTATTAGAAGCATTGAGACATCACATCTCATGCTATGGGAAGGGTCTCAGGATTAGAATGGGAAGGACTTGGATATCCCATCTCATGTTATAGGAAGGGTCTCAGGTTTGGTATTAGAAGCATTGAGATATCACATCTCATGCTATGGGAAGGGTCTCAGGATTGGAATGGGAAGGACTTGGATGTCAGATCTCATGCTATAGGGAGGGTCTCAAGTTTGATATTAGAAGCATTGAGATAACAAATCTCATGATATCGGAAGGGTGTCAGGATTGGAATGGGAAGGAGTTGGATATCACATCTCATGATAAAGGAAGGGTCTAAGGTTTGGAAGGGGAAGGATTTGGATATCACATCTCATGTTATAGGACGGGTCTCAGGTTTGGTATTAGAAGCATTGAGATATCACGTCTCATGGTATAGGAAGGGTCTCAGAATTGGAATGGGAAGGAGTTGGATATCACATCTCAAGCTATAGGAAGGGTCTCAGGATTGGAATGGGAAGGAGTTTGATATCACATCTCATGCCATAGTATGGGTCTCAGGTTTGGTAGAAGCATTGGGATATCACATCTCATGCTATTGGAAGGGTATTAGGATTGGATTTGGAAGGAGTTGGATATCCCATCTCATGCTATAGGAAGGGTCTCAGGTTGGAATGGGAAGGAGTTGAATATCACATCTCATGTTATAGGAAGGGTCTCAGGATTGGAATGGGAAGGACGTGGATATCATATCTCATGCTATAGGAAGGCTCTCAGGTTTGGAAGGGGAAGGAGTTGGATATCACATCTCAAGCTATAGGAAGGGTCTCAGGTTTGGTATAAGCATTGAGATATCACATCTCATGCTATAGGAAGAGTCTCAGGATTGGAATGGGAAGGAGTTGGATATCACATCTCATGTTATAGGAAAGATATCAGGTTTGGTATTAGAAGCATTGAGACATCACATCTCATGTTATAGGAAGGGTCTCAGGATTGGAATGGGAAGAAGTTGGATATCACATCTCATGCTATAGGAAGGGTCTCAGGTTTGGTATAAGCATTGAGATATCACATCTCATGCTATAGGAAGGGTCTCAGGATTGGAATGGGAAGGAGTTGTATATGACATCTCAAGCTATAGGAAGGGTCTCAGGTTTGGTATAAGCATTGAGATATCACATCTCATGCTATAGGAAGGGTCTCAGGATTGGAATGGGAAGGAGTTGGATAGCACATCTCATGTTAGAGGAAGGATCTCAGGTTTGGTATTAGAGGCATTGAGATATCACATCTCATGCTATAGGAAGGTTCTCAGGATTGGAATGGGAAGGAGTTGGATATCACATCTCAAGCTATAGGAAGGGTCTCAGGTTTGGTATAAGCATTGAGATATCACATCTCATGCTATAGGAAGGGTCTCAGGATTGGAATGGGAAGGAGTTGGATATCACATCTCATGTTATAGGAAAGATATCAGGTTTGGTATTAGAAGCATTGAGACATCACATCTCATGTTATAGGAAGGGTCTCAGGATTGGAATGGGAAGAAGTTGGATATCACATCTCATGCTATAGGAAGGGTCTCAGGTTTGGTATAAGCATTGAGATATCACATCTCATGCTATAGGAAGGGTCTCAGGATTGGAATGGGAAGGAGTTGTATATGACATCTCATGCCATAGGAAGGGTCTCAGGTTTGGTATAAGCATTGAGATATCACATCTCATGCTATAGGAAGTGTCTCAGGATTGGAATTGAAAGGAGTTGGATATCCCATCTCATGTTATAGGACGGGTCTCAGGTTTGTTATTAGAATCATTGAGATATCATATTGCATGCTGTAGGAAGGGTCTAAGGATTGGAATGGGAAGGACTTGGATATCACATCTCATGCTATAGGTAGGCTCTCAGGTTTGGAAAGGGACGGAGTTGGATATCACATTTCATGTTAGAGGAAGGATCTCAGGTTTGGTATTAGAGGAATTGAGATATCACATCTCATGCTATAGGAAGGGTCTCAGGATTGGAATGGGAAGGAGTTGGATATCACATCTCATGCTATAGGAAGGGTCTCAGGTTTGGTATAAGCATTGAGATATCACATCCCATGCTATAGGAAGTGTCTCAGGATTGGAATGGGAAGGACTTGGATATCACATCTCATGCTATAGGCAGGGTCTCAGGTTTGGAAAGGGAAGGAGTTGGATATCACATCTCATGTTATAGGAAGAGTCTCAGGTTTGGTATAAGCATTGAGATATCACATCTCTGCTATCGGAAGGGTCTCAGGATTGGAATGGGAAGGAGTTGGATATCACATCTCATGCTATAGGAAGGGTCTCAGGTTTGGAACGGGAAGGAGTTGGATATCACATCTCATGTTATAGGAAGAGTCTCAGGTTTGGTATAAGCATTGAGATATCACATCTCTGCTATCGGAGGTGTCTCAGGATTGGGATGGGAAGGAATTGGATATCACATCTCATGCTATAGGAAGGGTCACAGGTTTGGAGCGGGAAGGAGTTGGATATCCCATCTCATGTTATAGGACGGGTCTCAGGTTTGATATTAGAAGCATTGAGATATCACATCGCATGCTGTAGGAAGGGTCTCAGGTTTGGAATGGGAAGGATTTGGATATCATATCTCATGTTATAGGGCGGGTCCCATGTTTGGTATTAGAAGCATTGAGATATCACATCTCATGCTATAGGAGGAGTCTCAGGATTGGAATGGGAAGGAGTTGGATATCATGTCTCATGTTATAGGAAGGGTCTCAGAATTGGAATGGCAAGGAGTTGGATATCACATCTCATGCTAAAGGAAGGGTCTCAGGTTTGATAGAAGCATTGAGATATCACATCTCATGCTATAGGAAGGAACTCAGGATTGCAATGGGAAGGAGTTGGATATCACATCTCATGCCATAGGATGGGTCATCAGGTTTGGTATAAGCATTGAGATATCACATCTCTGCTATCGGAAGGGTCTCAGGATAGGAATGGGAAGGAGTTTGATATCACATCTCATGTTATAGGAAGGATCTCGGGTTTGGTATTAGAAGCATTGAGATATCACATCTCATGCTATAGGAAGGGTCTCAGGATTGGAATCGGAAGGAGTTGTATATGACATCTCATGCCATAGGAAGGGTATCAGGTTTGGTATAAGCATTGAGATATCACATCTCTGCTATCGGAAGGGTCTCAGGATTGGAATGGGAAGGAGTTGGATATCCCATCTCGTTATAGGAAGGGTCTCAGGTTTGGTATTAGAAGCATTGAGATATCACATCTCATGCTATAGGAAGGGTCTAAGGTTTGGAAAGGGGAAGGATTTGGGTATCACATCTCATGTTATAGGACCGGTCTCAGGTTTGGTATTAGAAGCATTTAGATATCAAATCTCATGGTATAGGTCGGGTCTCAGAATTGGAATGGGAAGGAGTTGGATATCACATCTCAAGCTATAGAAAGGGTCTCAGGATTGGAATGGGAAGGAGTTTGACATCACATCTCATGCCATGGTATGGGTCTCAGGTTTTGTAGAAGCATTGGGATATCACATCACATGCTATAGGCAGGGTCTCAGGGTTGGAAGGGGAAGGAGTTGGATATCACATTTCATGTTAGAGGTAGGATCTCAGGTTTGGTATTAGAGGCATTGAGATATCACATCTCATGCCATCAGAAGGGTCTCAGGATTGGAATGGGAAGGACTTGGATATCACATCTCATTCTATAGGAAGGCTCTCAGGGTTGGAAGGGGAAGGAGTTGGATATCACATTTCATGTTAGAGGTAGGATCTCAGGTTTGGTATTAGAGGCATTGAGATATCACATCTCATGCCATCAGAAGGGTCTCAGGATTGGAATGGGAAGGAGTTGGATATCACATCTCATGCTATAGGAAGGGTCTCAGGTTTGGTATACGCATGGAGATATCACTTCTCATGCTATAGGAAGGGTCTAGGATTGGAATGGGAAGGAGTTGGATATCACATCTCATGCTATAGGAAGGGTCTCGGGTTTGGTATAAGCATGGAGATATCACTTCTCATGCTATAGGAAGGGTCTCAGGATTGGAATGGGAAGGAGTTGGATATCACATCTCATGTTATAGGAAGGATCTCAGGTTTGGTATTAGAAGCATTGAGACATCACATCTCATGCTATGGGAAGGGTCTCAGGATTAGAATGGGAAGGACTTGGATATCCCATCTCATGTTATAGGAAGGGTCTCAGGTTTGGTATTAGAAGCATTGAGATATCACATCTCATGCTATGGGAAGGGTCTCAGGATTGGAATGGGAAGGACTTGGATGTCAGATCTCATGCTATAGGGAGGGTCTCAAGTTTGATATTAGAAGCATTGAGATAACAAATCTCATGATATCGGAAGGGTGTCAGGATTGGAATGGGAAGGAGTTGGATATCACATCTCATGATAAAGGAAGGGTCTAAGGTTTGGAAGGGGAAGGATTTGGATATCACATCTCATGTTATAGGACGGGTCTCAGGTTTGGTATTAGAAGCATTGAGATATCACGTCTCATGGTATAGGAAGGGTCTCAGAATTGGAATGGGAAGGAGTTGGATATCACATCTCAAGCTATAGGAAGGGTCTCAGGATTGGAATGGGAAGGAGTTTGATATCACATCTCATGCCATAGTATGGGTCTCAGGTTTGGTAGAAGCATTGGGATATCACATCTCATGCTATTGGAAGGGTATTAGGATTGGATTTGGAAGGAGTTGGATATCCCATCTCATGCTATAGGAAGGGTCTCAGGTTGGAATGGGAAGGAGTTGAATATCACATCTCATGTTATAGGAAGGGTCTCAGGATTGGAATGGGAAGGACGTGGATATCATATCTCATGCTATAGGAAGGCTCTCAGGTTTGGAAGGGGAAGGAGTTGGATATCACATCTCAAGCTATAGGAAGGGTCTCAGGTTTGGTATAAGCATTGAGATATCACATCTCATGCTATAGGAAGAGTCTCAGGATTGGAATGGGAAGGAGTTGGATATCACATCTCATGTTATAGGAAAGATATCAGGTTTGGTATTAGAAGCATTGAGACATCACATCTCATGTTATAGGAAGGGTCTCAGGATTGGAATGGGAAGAAGTTGGATATCACATCTCATGCTATAGGAAGGGTCTCAGGTTTGGTATAAGCATTGAGATATCACATCTCATGCTATAGGAAGGGTCTCAGGATTGGAATGGGAAGGAGTTGTATATGACATCTCAAGCTATAGGAAGGGTCTCAGGTTTGGTATAAGCATTGAGATATCACATCTCATGCTATAGGAAGGGTCTCAGGATTGGAATGGGAAGGAGTTGGATAGCACATCTCATGTTAGAGGAAGGATCTCAGGTTTGGTATTAGAGGCATTGAGATATCACATCTCATGCTATAGGAAGGTTCTCAGGATTGGAATGGGAAGGAGTTGGATATCACATCTCAAGCTATAGGAAGGGTCTCAGGTTTGGTATAAGCATTGAGATATCACATCTCATGCTATAGGAAGGGTCTCAGGATTGGAATGGGAAGGAGTTGGATATCACATCTCATGTTATAGGAAAGATATCAGGTTTGGTATTAGAAGCATTGAGACATCACATCTCATGTTATAGGAAGGGTCTCAGGATTGGAATGGGAAGAAGTTGGATATCACATCTCATGCTATAGGAAGGGTCTCAGGTTTGGTATAAGCATTGAGATATCACATCTCATGCTATAGGAAGGGTCTCAGGATTGGAATGGGAAGGAGTTGTATATGACATCTCAAGCTATAGGAAGGGTCTCAGGTTTGGTATAAGCATTGAGATATCACATCTCATGCTATAGGAAGGGTCTCAGGATTGGAATGGGAAGGAGTTGGATAGCACATCTCATGTTAGAGGAAGGATCTCAGGTTTGGTATTAGAGGCATTGAGATATCACATCTCATGCTATAGGAAGGTTCTCAGGATTGGAATGGGAAGGAGTTGGATATCACATCTCAAGCTATAGGAAGGGTCTCAGGTTTGGTATAAGCATTGAGATATCACATCTCATGCTATAGGAAGGGTCTCAGGATTGGAATGGGAAGGAGTTGGATATCACATCTCATGTTATAGGAAAGATATCAGGTTTGGTATTAGAAGCATTGAGACATTACATCTCATGTTATAGGAAGGGTCTCAGGATTGGAATGGGAAGAAGTTGGATATCACATCTCATGCTATAGGAAGGGTCTCAGGTTTGGTATAAGCATTGAGATATCACATCTCATGCTATAGGAAGGGTCTCAGGATTGGAATGGGAAGGAGTTGTATATGACATCTCATGCCATAGGAAGGGTCTCAGGTTTGGTATAAGCATTGAGATATCACATCTCATGCTATAGGAAGTGTCTCAGGATTGGAATTGAAAGGAGTTGGATATCCCATCTCATGTTATAGGACGGGTCTCAGGTTTGTTATTAGAATCATTGAGATATCATATTGCATGCTGTAGGAAGGGTCTAAGGATTGGAATGGGAAGGACTTGGATATCACATCTCATGCTATAGGTAGGCTCTCAGGTTTGGAAAGGGACGGAGTTGGATATCACATTTCATGTTAGAGGAAGGATCTCAGGTTTGGTATTAGAGGAATTGAGATATCACATCTCATGCTATAGGAAGGGTCTCAGGATTGGAATGGGAAGGAGTTGGATATCACATCTCATGCTATAGGAAGGGTCTCAGGTTTGGTATAAGCATTGAGATATCACATCCCATGCTATAGGAAGTGTCTCAGGATTGGAATGGGAAGGACTTGGATATCACATCTCATGCTATAGGCAGGGTCTCAGGTTTGGAAAGGGAAGGAGTTGGATATCACATCTCATGTTATAGGAAGAGTCTCAGGTTTGGTATAAGCATTGAGATATCACATCTCTGCTATCGGAAGGGTCTCAGGATTGGAATGGGAAGGAGTTGGATATCACATCTCATGCTATAGGAAGGGTCTCAGGTTTGGAACGGGAAGGAGTTGGATATCACATCTCATGTTATAGGAAGAGTCTCAGGTTTGGTATAAGCATTGAGATATCACATCTCTGCTATCGGAGGTGTCTCAGGATTGGGATGGGAAGGAATTGGATATCACATCTCATGCTATAGGAAGGGTCACAGGTTTGGAGCGGGAAGGAGTTGGATATCCCATCTCATGTTATAGGACGGGTCTCAGGTTTGATATTAGAAGCATTGAGATATCACATCGCATGCTGTAGGAAGGGTCTCAGGTTTGGAATGGGAAGGATTTGGATATCATATCTCATGTTATAGGGCGGGTCCCATGTTTGGTATTAGAAGCATTGAGATATCACATCTGTTAAGACGGATTTCTGAACTCTGTCCTGGTGGCGCAGAAGTTCAGAAGGCCAACCTAATTACTTGGAACAGGGTAACCTCTGGACAAGCCAGACCAATCAAGGTAGCGATCGCGGCGGTCAAGACTAGGTCTCAAGAGGGGTGAGGGTGACTGAAAGCCCGCAGTGAGCACACAAAGCAAGAGCGCTTACAAACTACTCCAAACAGCTGTTTATATCAAAAATAGATACACATTTATTATAAGGCCTTGAAACTAATAACCACAGTAAAAGCAGCAATATACAACGATATTAAACCAACACATACACTATCCACCCAATATATATACAGAATACACAGTTTCACAGCATTAGCAGCACGAAATATGTTATCCACCTGCAGGGGAAGGAAAACAGGCAGTGCGAACCAATGCGTGTGATATGTCCGCCTTCTGAGGCCCCTAACTAGATGGTAGTCCAATCCCTACGAAGAGTGGAGCCTAGCGCTCAAAAGTACCTGCACACGCCGGTGCCAATGGGCAGAAGGTGAAGCTCTTCGGAGGACGTTGGACAGCTCTGTAGGGTGCCCTAGTGAAGGAGAACACGGTCCGCGACTCTAGCGCAGCCTCCACTGTGAGGCAGAAGCAGGGCGCGAGTACGGACAAGGGGTGCTGTATTTACAGCGGGGAAAAGCAAGGGGCACTGCAGGAGGGCGACCAGATCCTAGCTAATCTACTCACCGGTCCCCGAAGCAAGCAGGCCCGAGCTTCTCCTCGATAGATGCAGCTTCTGGCAGGTTCTGAAGAGCAGGGAACGTCTCGTCGTCGTGCAGAGTAAAAAGACGTCCCGATCGAAGAAACAAGCACAGTTTTGTCGCCACGGCAGGGCAACGGAACGGCCGGGTGTATTCAAGCCAAACGAGCACTGCTCACCTCTAGCTTAGGGTTGCTAAGCAAACGAAGCGTGTGAGCGTGCCCCGGACTCAGAATACCACCCAACCTGTCGGCGATTACAGAGCAGGACTCCTTAGTAAGCTGGTCAGTCAACTGGATGGCCCAGAGACACTTCCGAAGGCTTACGGCAGGAGTTGATGAAGGTGCCGGGAATAGCTGGTCCTGCTATTCCAATAGGTCGAAGCGCCAGTACAGGCCTTCTTGTTCGATCTTAGGTGGAAAGGGCTTCACCGGACGACAGCAATGAGGAGCAGAAGTTCTTCAGGGGGTCACCAGCGATTCCTCGGTCCAGCCTCGTGTTCGCAGGATACTTGGCTCCTGTATCCCTGGGTTCGTAAGAACTCAGGAGATCGACATGGCAGTGGTGTTTCCAGCTCCCTCTTATCCACGGTTCCCTTCGCGCCAAAACGGAGGGGAGCCAATGGGAGATCCGCTCATCAACACACATACCATACGTGGACCAATCACGGACCACAGTGGTCCCAGGCATTCACACCACCCTAGACTCTCTGGCACCCAGGATGTGTATTGGGACCAGACAGCCCAGCCCACATCCTGGGGGCACTCAAACGACATGTAGAAGCCCGCGAAAGCAACCGTGTTTCGCGGGAAACTACATGCCCAAATAAGGAAGGCCCCGGGTCGCCTGACCCGGGGGAAGGTAAAGGGAGCAAGACGGACAGTGGACGAGACAAAGGAGCCTCGTGGTCCGGCCATTTTGGGTAGCCGGGCCACCCTTTTGTGTTCGCGGCAAAAAGGTGCTCAGAACGGCAAAAGGAGCTCAAAATAAACCAAATGATCGCTGCCACCAGCCCAGTCCCTGAATGACTTGCACCGATCCAAAAACCATCCTACTAGAGTGTCTAGGGTCTGTAGAAGGCTAGAGACCCAAGAGAGCTGTAACTTAGCTTACAGTGCCCTCTTGTGTCGTGTTGCACTAAAATGGCGACACGATAAAAGAAACTACGGGAAACAGCGTTCCCCGGTACTGACTGTCTTAAGGGCATGTCAGTTTCCCCGTAAGAAAGGAGCGAAAGCCCAGAGGAGTACGGCAGAAGGCTGCACTTCTCTGGCAAAGTCAAGAAAACAGGTTGAAAACAATAGCAAAAAGTTTAGGGGTTGCCACATGGAAGGAAAGTTCCCTACAATAACGAAATCTTTCCTAACAACATCTCATGCTATAGGAGGAGTCTCAGGATTGGAATGGGAAGGAGTTGGATATCATGTCTCATGTTATAGGAAGGGTCTCAGAATTGGAATGGCAAGGAGTTGGATATCACATCTCATGCTAAAGGAAGGGTCTCAGGTTTGATAGAAGCATTGAGATATCACATCTCATGCTATAGGAAGGAACTCAGGATTGCAATGGGAAGGAGTTGGATATCACATCTCATGCCATAGGATGGGTCATCAGGTTTGGTATAAGCATTGAGATATCACATCTCTGCTATCGGAAGGGTCTCAGGATAGGAATGGGAAGGAGTTTGATATCACATCTCATGTTATAGGAAGGATCTCGGGTTTGGTATTAGAAGCATTGAGATATCACATCTCATGCTATAGGAAGGGTCTCAGGATTGGAATCGGAAGGAGTTGTATATGACATCTCATGCCATAGGAAGGGTATCAGGTTTGGTATAAGCATTGAGATATCACATCTCTGCTATCGGAAGGGTCTCAGGATTGGAATGGGAAGGAGTTGGATATCCCATCTCGTTATAGGAAGGGTCTCAGGTTTGGTATTAGAAGCATTGAGACATCACATCTCATGCTATAGGAAGGGTCTAAGGTTTGGAAAGGGGAAGGATTTGGGTATCACATCTCATGTTATAGGACCGGTCTCAGGTTTGGTATTAGAAGCATTTAGATATCAAATCTCATGGTATAGGTCGGGTCTCAGAATTGGAATGGGAAGGAGTTGGATATCACATCTCAAGCTATAGAAAGGGTCTCAGGATTGGAATGGGAAGGAGTTTGACATCACATCTCATGCCATGGTATGGGTCTCAGGTTTTGTAGAAGCATTGGGATATCACATCACATGCTATAGGCAGGGTCTCAGGGTTGGAAGGGGAAGGAGTTGGATATCACATTTCATGTTAGAGGTAGGATCTCAGGTTTGGTATTAGAGGCATTGAGATATCACATCTCATGCCATCAGAAGGGTCTCAGGATTGGAATGGGAAGGACTTGGATATCACATCTCATTCTATAGGAAGGCTCTCAGGGTTGGAAGGGGAAGGAGTTGGATATCACATTTCATGTTAGAGGTAGGATCTCAGGTTTGGTATTAGAGGCATTGAGATATCACATCTCATGCCATCAGAAGGGTCTCAGGATTGGAATGGGAAGGAGTTGGATATCACATCTCATGCTATAGGAAGGGTCTCAGGTTTGGTATACGCATGGAGATATCACTTCTCATGCTATAGGAAGGGTCTAGGATTGGAATGGGAAGGAGTTGGATATCACATCTCATGCTATAGGAAGGGTCTCGGGTTTGGTATAAGCATGGAGATATCACTTCTCATGCTATAGGAAGGGTCTCAGGATTGGAATGGGAAGGAGTTGGATATCACATCTCATGTTATAGGAAGGATCTCAGGTTTGGTATTAGAAGCATTGAGACATCACATCTCATGCTATGGGAAGGGTCTCAGGATTAGAATGGGAAGGACTTGGATATCCCATCTCATGTTATAGGAAGGGTCTCAGGTTTGGTATTAGAAGCATTGAGATATCACATCTCATGCTATGGGAAGGGTCTCAGGATTGGAATGGGAAGGACTTGGATGTCAGATCTCATGCTATAGGGAGGGTCTCAAGTTTGATATTAGAAGCATTGAGATAACAAATCTCATGATATCGGAAGGGTGTCAGGATTGGAATGGGAAGGAGTTGGATATCACATCTCATGATAAAGGAAGGGTCTAAGGTTTGGAAGGGGAAGGATTTGGATATCACATCTCATGTTATAGGACGGGTCTCAGGTTTGGTATTAGAAGCATTGAGATATCACGTCTCATGGTATAGGAAGGGTCTCAGAATTGGAATGGGAAGGAGTTGGATATCACATCTCAAGCTATAGGAAGGGT
The DNA here is from genome assembly GCF_040938575.1 of Ambystoma mexicanum. Taxonomy (NCBI): domain Eukaryota; kingdom Metazoa; phylum Chordata; class Amphibia; order Caudata; family Ambystomatidae; genus Ambystoma; species Ambystoma mexicanum. The sequence goes on from NC_090934.1 coordinate 1,143,773,282, forward strand.
CTCAGGATTGGAATGGGAAGGAGTTTGATATCACATCTCATGCCATAGTATGGGTCTCAGGTTTGGTAGAAGCATTGGGATATCACATCTCATGCTATTGGAAGGGTATTAGGATTGGATTTGGAAGGAGTTGGATATCCCATCTCATGCTATAGGAAGGGTCTCAGGTTGGAATGGGAAGGAGTTGAATATCACATCTCATGTTATAGGAAGGGTCTCAGGATTGGAATGGGAAGGACGTGGATATCATATCTCATGCTATAGGAAGGCTCTCAGGTTTGGAAGGGGAAGGAGTTGGATATCACATCTCAAGCTATAGGAAGGGTCTCAGGTTTGGTATAAGCATTGAGATATCACATCTCATGCTATAGGAAGAGTCTCAGGATTGGAATGGGAAGGAGTTGGATATCACATCTCATGTTATAGGAAAGATATCAGGTTTGGTATTAGAAGCATTGAGACATCACATCTCATGTTATAGGAAGGGTCTCAGGATTGGAATGGGAAGAAGTTGGATATCACATCTCATGCTATAGGAAGGGTCTCAGGTTTGGTATAAGCATTGAGATATCACATCTCATGCTATAGGAAGGGTCTCAGGATTGGAATGGGAAGGAGTTGTATATGACATCTCAAGCTATAGGAAGGGTCTCAGGTTTGGTATAAGCATTGAGATATCACATCTCATGCTATAGGAAGGGTCTCAGGATTGGAATGGGAAGGAGTTGGATAGCACATCTCATGTTAGAGGAAGGATCTCAGGTTTGGTATTAGAGGCATTGAGATATCACATCTCATGCTATAGGAAGGTTCTCAGGATTGGAATGGGAAGGAGTTGGATATCACATCTCAAGCTATAGGAAGGGTCTCAGGTTTGGTATAAGCATTGAGATATCACATCTCATGCTATAGGAAGGGTCTCAGGATTGGAATGGGAAGGAGTTGGATATCACATCTCATGTTATAGGAAAGATATCAGGTTTGGTATTAGAAGCATTGAGACATCACATCTCATGTTATAGGAAGGGTCTCAGGATTGGAATGGGAAGAAGTTGGATATCACATCTCATGCTATAGGAAGGGTCTCAGGTTTGGTATAAGCATTGAGATATCACATCTCATGCTATAGGAAGGGTCTCAGGATTGGAATGGGAAGGAGTTGTATATGACATCTCATGCCATAGGAAGGGTCTCAGGTTTGGTATAAGCATTGAGATATCACATCTCATGCTATAGGAAGTGTCTCAGGATTGGAATTGAAAGGAGTTGGATATCCCATCTCATGTTATAGGACGGGTCTCAGGTTTGTTATTAGAATCATTGAGATATCATATTGCATGCTGTAGGAAGGGTCTAAGGATTGGAATGGGAAGGACTTGGATATCACATCTCATGCTATAGGTAGGCTCTCAGGTTTGGAAAGGGACGGAGTTGGATATCACATTTCATGTTAGAGGAAGGATCTCAGGTTTGGTATTAGAGGAATTGAGATATCACATCTCATGCTATAGGAAGGGTCTCAGGATTGGAATGGGAAGGAGTTGGATATCACATCTCATGCTATAGGAAGGGTCTCAGGTTTGGTATAAGCATTGAGATATCACATCCCATGCTATAGGAAGTGTCTCAGGATTGGAATGGGAAGGACTTGGATATCACATCTCATGCTATAGGCAGGGTCTCAGGTTTGGAAAGGGAAGGAGTTGGATATCACATCTCATGTTATAGGAAGAGTCTCAGGTTTGGTATAAGCATTGAGATATCACATCTCTGCTATCGGAAGGGTCTCAGGATTGGAATGGGAAGGAGTTGGATATCACATCTCATGCTATAGGAAGGGTCTCAGGTTTGGAACGGGAAGGAGTTGGATATCACATCTCATGTTATAGGAAGAGTCTCAGGTTTGGTATAAGCATTGAGATATCACATCTCTGCTATCGGAGGTGTCTCAGGATTGGGATGGGAAGGAATTGGATATCACATCTCATGCTATAGGAAGGGTCACAGGTTTGGAGCGGGAAGGAGTTGGATATCCCATCTCATGTTATAGGACGGGTCTCAGGTTTGATATTAGAAGCATTGAGATATCACATCGCATGCTGTAGGAAGGGTCTCAGGTTTGGAATGGGAAGGATTTGGATATCATATCTCATGTTATAGGGCGGGTCCCATGTTTGGTATTAGAAGCATTGAGATATCACATCTCATGCTATAGGAGGAGTCTCAGGATTGGAATGGGAAGGAGTTGGATATCATGTCTCATGTTATAGGAAGGGTCTCAGAATTGGAATGGCAAGGAGTTGGATATCACATCTCATGCTAAAGGAAGGGTCTCAGGTTTGATAGAAGCATTGAGATATCACATCTCATGCTATAGGAAGGAACTCAGGATTGCAATGGGAAGGAGTTGGATATCACATCTCATGCCATAGGATGGGTCATCAGGTTTGGTATAAGCATTGAGATATCACATCTCTGCTATCGGAAGGGTCTCAGGATAGGAATGGGAAGGAGTTTGATATCACATCTCATGTTATAGGAAGGATCTCGGGTTTGGTATTAGAAGCATTGAGATATCACATCTCATGCTATAGGAAGGGTCTCAGGATTGGAATCGGAAGGAGTTGTATATGACATCTCATGCCATAGGAAGGGTATCAGGTTTGGTATAAGCATTGAGATATCACATCTCTGCTATCGGAAGGGTCTCAGGATTGGAATGGGAAGGAGTTGGATATCCCATCTCGTTATAGGAAGGGTCTCAGGTTTGGTATTAGAAGCATTGAGATATCACATCTCATGCTATAGGAAGGGTCTAAGGTTTGGAAAGGGGAAGGATTTGGGTATCACATCTCATGTTATAGGACCGGTCTCAGGTTTGGTATTAGAAGCATTTAGATATCAAATCTCATGGTATAGGTCGGGTCTCAGAATTGGAATGGGAAGGAGTTGGATATCACATCTCAAGCTATAGAAAGGGTCTCAGGATTGGAATGGGAAGGAGTTTGACATCACATCTCATGCCATGGTATGGGTCTCAGGTTTTGTAGAAGCATTGGGATATCACATCACATGCTATAGGCAGGGTCTCAGGGTTGGAAGGGGAAGGAGTTGGATATCACATTTCATGTTAGAGGTAGGATCTCAGGTTTGGTATTAGAGGCATTGAGATATCACATCTCATGCCATCAGAAGGGTCTCAGGATTGGAATGGGAAGGACTTGGATATCACATCTCATTCTATAGGAAGGCTCTCAGGGTTGGAAGGGGAAGGAGTTGGATATCACATTTCATGTTAGAGGTAGGATCTCAGGTTTGGTATTAGAGGCATTGAGATATCACATCTCATGCCATCAGAAGGGTCTCAGGATTGGAATGGGAAGGAGTTGGATATCACATCTCATGCTATAGGAAGGGTCTCAGGTTTGGTATACGCATGGAGATATCACTTCTCATGCTATAGGAAGGGTCTAGGATTGGAATGGGAAGGAGTTGGATATCACATCTCATGCTATAGGAAGGGTCTCGGGTTTGGTATAAGCATGGAGATATCACTTCTCATGCTATAGGAAGGGTCTCAGGATTGGAATGGGAAGGAGTTGGATATCACATCTCATGTTATAGGAAGGATCTCAGGTTTGGTATTAGAAGCATTGAGACATCACATCTCATGCTATGGGAAGGGTCTCAGGATTAGAATGGGAAGGACTTGGATATCCCATCTCATGTTATAGGAAGGGTCTCAGGTTTGGTATTAGAAGCATTGAGATATCACATCTCATGCTATGGGAAGGGTCTCAGGATTGGAATGGGAAGGACTTGGATGTCAGATCTCATGCTATAGGGAGGGTCTCAAGTTTGATATTAGAAGCATTGAGATAACAAATCTCATGATATCGGAAGGGTGTCAGGATTGGAATGGGAAGGAGTTGGATATCACATCTCATGATAAAGGAAGGGTCTAAGGTTTGGAAGGGGAAGGATTTGGATATCACATCTCATGTTATAGGACGGGTCTCAGGTTTGGTATTAGAAGCATTGAGATATCACGTCTCATGGTATAGGAAGGGTCTCAGAATTGGAATGGGAAGGAGTTGGATATCACATCTCAAGCTATAGGAAGGGTCTCAGGATTGGAATGGGAAGGAGTTTGATATCACATCTCATGCCATAGTATGGGTCTCAGGTTTGGTAGAAGCATTGGGATATCACATCTCATGCTATTGGAAGGGTATTAGGATTGGATTTGGAAGGAGTTGGATATCCCATCTCATGCTATAGGAAGGGTCTCAGGTTGGAATGGGAAGGAGTTGAATATCACATCTCATGTTATAGGAAGGGTCTCAGGATTGGAATGGGAAGGACGTGGATATCATATCTCATGCTATAGGAAGGCTCTCAGGTTTGGAAGGGGAAGGAGTTGGATATCACATCTCAAGCTATAGGAAGGGTCTCAGGTTTGGTATAAGCATTGAGATATCACATCTCATGCTATAGGAAGAGTCTCAGGATTGGAATGGGAAGGAGTTGGATATCACATCTCATGTTATAGGAAAGATATCAGGTTTGGTATTAGAAGCATTGAGACATCACATCTCATGTTATAGGAAGGGTCTCAGGATTGGAATGGGAAGAAGTTGGATATCACATCTCATGCTATAGGAAGGGTCTCAGGTTTGGTATAAGCATTGAGATATCACATCTCATGCTATAGGAAGGGTCTCAGGATTGGAATGGGAAGGAGTTGTATATGACATCTCAAGCTATAGGAAGGGTCTCAGGTTTGGTATAAGCATTGAGATATCACATCTCATGCTATAGGAAGGGTCTCAGGTTTGGTATACGCATGGAGATATCACTTCTCATGCTATAGGAAGGGTCTAGGATTGGAATGGGAAGGAGTTGGATATCACATCTCATGCTATAGGAAGGGTCTCGGGTTTGGTATAAGCATGGAGATATCACTTCTCATGCTATAGGAAGGGTCTCAGGATTGGAATGGGAAGGAGTTGGATATCACATCTCATGTTATAGGAAGGATCTCAGGTTTGGTATTAGAAGCATTGAGACATCACATCTCATGCTATGGGAAGGGTCTCAGGATTAGAATGGGAAGGACTTGGATATCCCATCTCATGTTATAGGAAGGGTCTCAGGTTTGGTATTAGAAGCATTGAGATATCACATCTCATGCTATGGGAAGGGTCTCAGGATTGGAATGGGAAGGACTTGGATGTCAGATCTCATGCTATAGGGAGGGTCTCAAGTTTGATATTAGAAGCATTGAGATAACAAATCTCATGATATCGGAAGGGTGTCAGGATTGGAATGGGAAGGAGTTGGATATCACATCTCATGATAAAGGAAGGGTCTAAGGTTTGGAAGGGGAAGGATTTGGATATCACATCTCATGTTATAGGACGGGTCTCAGGTTTGGTATTAGAAGCATTGAGATATCACGTCTCATGGTATAGGAAGGGTCTCAGAATTGGAATGGGAAGGAGTTGGATATCACATCTCAAGCTATAGGAAGGGTCTCAGGATTGGAATGGGAAGGAGTTTGATATCACATCTCATGCCATAGTATGGGTCTCAGGTTTGGTAGAAGCATTGGGATATCACATCTCATGCTATTGGAAGGGTATTAGGATTGGATTTGGAAGGAGTTGGATATCCCATCTCATGCTATAGGAAGGGTCTCAGGTTGGAATGGGAAGGAGTTGAATATCACATCTCATGTTATAGGAAGGGTCTCAGGATTGGAATGGGAAGGACGTGGATATCATATCTCATGCTATAGGAAGGCTCTCAGGTTTGGAAGGGGAAGGAGTTGGATATCACATCTCAAGCTATAGGAAGGGTCTCAGGTTTGGTATAAGCATTGAGATATCACATCTCATGCTATAGGAAGAGTCTCAGGATTGGAATGGGAAGGAGTTGGATATCACATCTCATGTTATAGGAAAGATATCAGGTTTGGTATTAGAAGCATTGAGACATCACATCTCATGTTATAGGAAGGGTCTCAGGATTGGAATGGGAAGAAGTTGGATATCACATCTCATGCTATAGGAAGGGTCTCAGGTTTGGTATAAGCATTGAGATATCACATCTCATGCTATAGGAAGGGTCTCAGGATTGGAATGGGAAGGAGTTGTATATGACATCTCAAGCTATAGGAAGGGTCTCAGGTTTGGTATAAGCATTGAGATATCACATCTCATGCTATAGGAAGGGTCTCAGGATTGGAATGGGAAGGAGTTGGATAGCACATCTCATGTTAGAGGAAGGATCTCAGGTTTGGTATTAGAGGCATTGAGATATCACATCTCATGCTATAGGAAGGTTCTCAGGATTGGAATGGGAAGGAGTTGGATATCACATCTCAAGCTATAGGAAGGGTCTCAGGTTTGGTATAAGCATTGAGATATCACATCTCATGCTATAGGAAGGGTCTCAGGATTGGAATGGGAAGGAGTTGTATATGACATCTCATGCCATAGGAAGGGTCTCAGGTTTGGTATAAGCATTGAGATATCACATCTCATGCTATAGGAAGTGTCTCAGGATTGGAATTGAAAGGAGTTGGATATCCCATCTCATGTTATAGGACGGGTCTCAGGTTTGTTATTAGAATCATTGAGATATCATATTGCATGCTGTAGGAAGGGTCTAAGGATTGGAATGGGAAGGACTTGGATATCACATCTCATGCTATAGGTAGGCTCTCAGGTTTGGAAAGGGACGGAGTTGGATATCACATTTCATGTTAGAGGAAGGATCTCAGGTTTGGTATTAGAGGAATTGAGATATCACATCTCATGCTATAGGAAGGGTCTCAGGATTGGAATGGGAAGGAGTTGGATATCACATCTCATGCTATAGGAAGGGTCTCAGGTTTGGTATAAGCATTGAGATATCACATCCCATGCTATAGGAAGTGTCTCAGGATTGGAATGGGAAGGACTTGGATATCACATCTCATGCTATAGGCAGGGTCTCAGGTTTGGAAAGGGAAGGAGTTGGATATCACATCTCATGTTATAGGAAGAGTCTCAGGTTTGGTATAAGCATTGAGATATCACATCTCTGCTATCGGAAGGGTCTCAGGATTGGAATGGGAAGGAGTTGGATATCACATCTCATGCTATAGGAAGGGTCTCAGGTTTGGAACGGGAAGGAGTTGGATATCACATCTCATGTTATAGGAAGAGTCTCAGGTTTGGTATAAGCATTGAGATATCACATCTCTGCTATCGGAGGTGTCTCAGGATTGGGATGGGAAGGAATTGGATATCACATCTCATGCTATAGGAAGGGTCACAGGTTTGGAGCGGGAAGGAGTTGGATATCCCATCTCATGTTATAGGACGGGTCTCAGGTTTGATATTAGAAGCATTGAGATATCACATCGCATGCTGTAGGAAGGGTCTCAGGTTTGGAATGGGAAGGATTTGGATATCATATCTCATGTTATAGGGCGGGTCCCATGTTTGGTATTAGAAGCATTGAGATATCACATCTCATGCTATAGGAGGAGTCTCAGGATTGGAATGGGAAGGAGTTGGATATCATGTCTCATGTTATAGGAAGGGTCTCAGAATTGGAATGGCAAGGAGTTGGATATCACATCTCATGCTAAAGGAAGGGTCTCAGGTTTGATAGAAGCATTGAGATATCACATCTCATGCTATAGGAAGGAACTCAGGATTGCAATGGGAAGGAGTTGGATATCACATCTCATGCCATAGGATGGGTCATCAGGTTTGGTATAAGCATTGAGATATCACATCTCTGCTATCGGAAGGGTCTCAGGATAGGAATGGGAAGGAGTTTGATATCACATCTCATGTTATAGGAAGGATCTCGGGTTTGGTATTAGAAGCATTGAGATATCACATCTCATGCTATAGGAAGGGTCTCAGGATTGGAATCGGAAGGAGTTGTATATGACATCTCATGCCATAGGAAGGGTATCAGGTTTGGTATAAGCATTGAGATATCACATCTCTGCTATCGGAAGGGTCTCAGGATTGGAATGGGAAGGAGTTGGATATCCCATCTCGTTATAGGAAGGGTCTCAGGTTTGGTATTAGAAGCATTGAGATATCACATCTCATGCTATAGGAAGGGTCTAAGGTTTGGAAAGGGGAAGGATTTGGGTATCACATCTCATGTTATAGGACCGGTCTCAGGTTTGGTATTAGAAGCATTTAGATATCAAATCTCATGGTATAGGTCGGGTCTCAGAATTGGAATGGGAAGGAGTTGGATATCACATCTCAAGCTATAGAAAGGGTCTCAGGATTGGAATGGGAAGAAGTTTGACATCACATCTCATGCCATGGTATGGGTCTCAGGTTTTGTAGAAGCATTGGGATATCACATCACATGCTATAGGCAGGGTCTCAGGGTTGGAAGGGGAAGGAGTTGGATATCACATTTCATGTTAGAGGTAGGATCTCAGGTTTGGTATTAGAGGCATTGAGATATCACATCTCATGCCATCAGAAGGGTCTCAGGATTGGAATGGGAAGGACTTGGATATCACATCTCATTCTATAGGAAGGCTCTCAGGGTTGGAAGGGGAAGGAGTTGGATATCACATTTCATGTTAGAGGTAGGATCTCAGGTTTGGTATTAGAGGCATTGAGATATCACATCTCATGCCATCAGAAGGGTCTCAGGATTGGAATGGGAAGGAGTTGGATATCACATCTCATGCTATAGGAAGGGTCTCAGGTTTGGTATACGCATGGAGATATCACTTCTCATGCTATAGGAAGGGTCTAGGATTGGAATGGGAAGGAGTTGGATATCACATCTCATGCTATAGGAAGGGTCTCGGGTTTGGTATAAGCATGGAGATATCACTTCTCATGCTATAGGAAGGGTCTCAGGATTGGAATGGGAAGGAGTTGGATATCACATCTCATGTTATAGGAAGGATCTCAGGTTTGGTATTAGAAGCATTGAGACATCACATCTCATGCTATGGGAAGGGTCTCAGGATTAGAATGGGAAGGACTTGGATATCCCATCTCATGTTATAGGAAGGGTCTCAGGTTTGGTATTAGAAGCATTGAGATATCACATCTCATGCTATGGGAAGGGTCTCAGGATTGGAATGGGAAGGACTTGGATGTCAGATCTCATGCTATAGGGAGGGTCTCAAGTTTGATATTAGAAGCATTGAGATAACAAATCTCATGATATCGGAAGGGTGTCAGGATTGGAATGGGAAGGAGTTGGATATCACATCTCATGATAAAGGAAGGGTCTAAGGTTTGGAAGGGGAAGGATTTGGATATCACATCTCATGTTATAGGACGGGTCTCAGGTTTGGTATTAGAAGCATTGAGATATCACGTCTCATGGTATAGGAAGGGTCTCAGAATTGGAATGGGAAGGAGTTGGATATCACATCTCAAGCTATAGGAAGGGTCTCAGGATTGGAATGGGAAGGAGTTTGATATCACATCTCATGCCATAGTATGGGTCTCAGGTTTGGTAGAAGCATTGGGATATCACATCTCATGCTATTGGAAGGGTATTAGGATTGGATTTGGAAGGAGTTGGATATCCCATCTCATGCTATAGGAAGGGTCTCAGGTTGGAATGGGAAGGAGTTGAATATCACATCTCATGTTATAGGAAGGGTCTCAGGATTGGAATGGGAAGGACGTGGATATCATATCTCATGCTATAGGAAGGCTCTCAGGTTTGGAAGGGGAAGGAGTTGGATATCACATCTCAAGCTATAGGAAGGGTCTCAGGTTTGGTATAAGCATTGAGATATCACATCTCATGCTATAGGAAGGGTCTCAGGATTGGAATGGGAAGGAGTTGGATATCACATCTCATGTTATAGGAAAGATATCAGGTTTGGTATTAGAAGCATTGAGACATCACATCTCATGTTATAGGAAGGGTCTCAGGATTGGAATGGGAAGAAGTTGGATATCACATCTCATGCTATAGGAAGGGTCTCAGGTTTGGTATAAGCATTGAGATATCACATCTCATGCTATAGGAAGGGTCTCAGGATTGGAATGGGAAGGAGTTGTATATGACATCTCAAGCTATAGGAAGGGTCTCAGGTTTGGTATAAGCATTGAGATATCACATCTCATGCTATAGGAAGGGTCTCAGGATTGGAATGGGAAGGAGTTGGATAGCACATCTCATGTTAGAGGAAGGATCTCAGGTTTGGTATTAGAGGCATTGAGATATCACATCTCATGCTATAGGAAGGTTCTCAGGATTGGAATGGGAAGGAGTTGGATATCACATCTCAAGCTATAGGAAGGGTCTCAGGTTTGGTATAAGCATTGAGATATCACATCTCATGCTATAGGAAGGGTCTCAGGATTGGAATGGGAAGGAGTTGGATATCACATCTCATGTTATAGGAAAGATATCAGGTTTGGTATTAGAAGCATTGAGACATCACATCTCATGTTATAGGAAGGGTCTCAGGATTGGAATGGGAAGAAGTTGGATATCACATCTCATGCTATAGGAAGGGTCTCAGGTTTGGTATAAGCATTGAGATATCACATCTCATGCTATAGGAAGGGTCTCAGGATTGGAATGGGAAGGAGTTGTATATGACATCTCATGCCATAGGAAGGGTCTCAGGTTTGGTATAAGCATTGAGATATCACATCTCATGCTATAGGAAGTGTCTCAGGATTGGAATTGAAAGGAGTTGGATATCCCATCTCATGTTATAGGACGGGTCTCAGGTTTGTTATTAGAATCATTGAGATATCATATTGCATGCTGTAGGAAGGGTCTAAGGATTGGAATGGGAAGGACTTGGATATCACATCTCATGCTATAGGTAGGCTCTCAGGTTTGGAAAGGGACGGAGTTGGATATCACATTTCATGTTAGAGGAAGGATCTCAGGTTTGGTATTAGAGGAATTGAGATATCACATCTCATGCTATAGGAAGGGTCTCAGGATTGGAATGGGAAGGAGTTGGATATCACATCTCATGCTATAGGAAGGGTCTCAGGTTTGGTATAAGCATTGAGATATCACATCCCATGCTATAGGAAGTGTCTCAGGATTGGAATGGGAAGGACTTGGATATCACATCTCATGCTATAGGCAGGGTCTCAGGTTTGGAAAGGGAAGGAGTTGGATATCACATCTCATGTTATAGGAAGAGTCTCAGGTTTGGTATAAGCATTGAGATATCACATCTCTGCTATCGGAAGGGTCTCAGGATTGGAATGGGAAGGAGTTGGATATCACATCTCATGCTATAGGAAGGGTCTCAGGTTTGGAACGGGAAGGAGTTGGATATCACATCTCATGTTATAGGAAGAGTCTCAGGTTTGGTATAAGCATTGAGATATCACATCTCTGCTATCGGAGGTGTCTCAGGATTGGGATGGGAAGGAATTGGATATCACATCTCATGCTATAGGAAGGGTCACAGGTTTGGAGCGGGAAGGAGTTGGATATCCCATCTCATGTTATAGGACGGGTCTCAGGTTTGATATTAGAAGCATTGAGATATCACATCGCATGCTGTAGGAAGGGTCTCAGGTTTGGAATGGGAAGGATTTGGATATCATATCTCATGTTATAGGGCGGGTCCCATGTTTGGTATTAGAAGCATTGAGATATCACATCTCATGCTATAGGAGGAGTCTCAGGATTGGAATGGGAAGGAGTTGGATATCATGTCTCATGTTATAGGAAGGGTCTCAGAATTGGAATGGCAAGGAGTTGGATATCACATCTCATGCTAAAGGAAGGGTCTCAGGTTTGATAGAAGCATTGAGATATCACATCTCATGCTATAGGAAGGAACTCAGGATTGCAATGGGAAGGAGTTGGATATCACATCTCATGCCATAGGATGGGTCATCAGGTTTGGTATAAGCATTGAGATATCACATCTCTGCTATCGGAAGGGTCTCAGGATAGGAATGGGAAGGAGTTTGATATCACATCTCATGTTATAGGAAGGATCTCGGGTTTGGTATTAGAAGCATTGAGATATCACATCTCATGCTATAGGAAGGGTCTCAGGATTGGAATCGGAAGGAGTTGTATATGACATCTCATGCCATAGGAAGGGTATCAGGTTTGGTATAAGCATTGAGATATCACATCTCTGCTATCGGAAGGGTCTCAGGATTGGAATGGGAAGGAGTTGGATATCCCATCTCGTTATAGGAAGGGTCTCAGGTTTGGTATTAGAAGCATTGAGATATCACATCTCATGCTATAGGAAGGGTCTAAGGTTTGGAAAGGGGAAGGATTTGGGTATCACATCTCATGTTATAGGACCGGTCTCAGGTTTGGTATTAGAAGCATTTAGATATCAAATCTCATGGTATAGGTCGGGTCTCAGAATTGGAATGGGAAGGAGTTGGATATCACATCTCAAGCTATAGAAAGGGTCTCAGGATTGGAATGGGAAGGAGTTTGACATCACATCTCATGCCATGGTATGGGTCTCAGGTTTTGTAGAAGCATTGGGATATCACATCACATGCTATAGGCAGGGTCTCAGGGTTGGAAGGGGAAGGAGTTGGATATCACATTTCATGTTAGAGGTAGGATCTCAGGTTTGGTATTAGAGGCATTGAGATATCACATCTCATGCCATCAGAAGGGTCTCAGGATTGGAATGGGAAGGACTTGGATATCACATCTCATTCTATAGGAAGGCTCTCAGGGTTGGAAGGGGAAGGAGTTGGATATCACATTTCATGTTAGAGGTAGGATCTCAGGTTTGGTATTAGAGGCATTGAGATATCACATCTCATGCCATCAGAAGGGTCTCAGGATTGGAATGGGAAGGAGTTGGATATCACATCTCATGCTATAGGAAGGGTCTCAGGTTTGGTATACGCATGGAGATATCACTTCTCATGCTATAGGAAGGGTCTAGGATTGGAATGGGAAGGAGTTGGATATCACATCTCATGCTATAGGAAGGGTCTCGGGTTTGGTATAAGCATGGAGATATCACTTCTCATGCTATAGGAAGGGTCTCAGGATTGGAATGGGAAGGAGTTGGATATCACATCTCATGTTATAGGAAGGATCTCAGGTTTGGTATTAGAAGCATTGAGACATCACATCTCATGCTATGGGAAGGGTCTCAGGATTAGAATGGGAAGGACTTGGATATCCCATCTCATGTTATAGGAAGGGTCTCAGGTTTGGTATTAGAAGCATTGAGATATCACATCTCATGCTATGGGAAGGGTCTCAGGATTGGAATGGGAAGGACTTGGATGTCAGATCTCATGCTATAGGGAGGGTCTCAAGTTTGATATTAGAAGCATTGAGATAACAAATCTCATGATATCGGAAGGGTGTCAGGATTGGAATGGGAAGGAGTTGGATATCACATCTCATGATAAAGGAAGGGTCTAAGGTTTGGAAGGGGAAGGATTTGGATATCACATCTCATGTTATAGGACGGGTCTCAGGTTTGGTATTAGAAGCATTGAGATATCACGTCTCATGGTATAGGAAGGGTCTCAGAATTGGAATGGGAAGGAGTTGGATATCACATCTCAAGCTATAGGAAGGGTCTCAGGATTGGAATGGGAAGGAGTTTGATATCACATCTCATGCCATAGTATGGGTCTCAGGTTTGGTAGAAGCATTGGGATATCACATCTCATGCTATTGGAAGGGTATTAGGATTGGATTTGGAAGGAGTTGGATATCCCATCTCATGCTATAGGAAGGGTCTCAGGTTGGAATGGGAAGGAGTTGAATATCACATCTCATGTTATAGGAAGGGTCTCAGGATTGGAATGGGAAGGACGTGGATATCATATCTCATGCTATAGGAAGGCTCTCAGGTTTGGAAGGGGAAGGAGTTGGATATCACATCTCAAGCTATAGGAAGGGTCTCAGGTTTGGTATAAGCATTGAGATATCACATCTCATGCTATAGGAAGGGTCTCAGGATTGGAATGGGAAGGAGTTGGATATCACATCTCATGTTATAGGAAAGATATCAGGTTTGGTATTAGAAGCATTGAGACATCACATCTCATGTTATAGGAAGGGTCTCAGGATTGGAATGGGAAGAAGTTGGATATCACATCTCATGCTATAGGAAGGGTCTCAGGTTTGGTATAAGCATTGAGATATCACATCTCATGCTATAGGAAGGGTCTCAGGATTGGAATGGGAAGGAGTTGTATATGACATCTCAAGCTATAGGAAGGGTCTCAGGTTTGGTATAAGCATTGAGATATCACATCTCATGCTATAGGAAGGGTCTCAGGATTGGAATGGGAAGGAGTTGGATAGCACATCTCATGTTAGAGGAAGGATCTCAGGTTTGGTATTAGAGGCATTGAGATATCACATCTCATGCTATAGGAAGGTTCTCAGGATTGGAATGGGAAGGAGTTGGATATCACATCTCAAGCTATAGGAAGGGTCTCAGGTTTGGTATAAGCATTGAGATATCACATCTCATGCTATAGGAAGGGTCTCAGGATTGGAATGGGAAGGAGTTGGATATCACATCTCATGTTATAGGAAAGATATCAGGTTTGGTATTAGAAGCATTGAGACATCACATCTCATGTTATAGGAAGGGTCTCAGGATTGGAATGGGAAGAAGTTGGATATCACATCTCATGCTATAGGAAGGGTCTCAGGTTTGGTATAAGCATTGAGATATCACATCTCATGCTATAGGAAGGGTCTCAGGATTGGAATGGGAAGGAGTTGTATATGACATCTCATGCCATAGGAAGGGTCTCAGGTTTGGTATAAGCATTGAGATATCACATCTCATGCTATAGGAAGTGTCTCAGGATTGGAATTGAAAGGAGTTGGATATCCCATCTCATGTTATAGGACGGGTCTCAGGTTTGTTATTAGAATCATTGAGATATCATATTGCATGCTGTAGGAAGGGTCTAAGGATTGGAATGGGAAGGACTTGGATATCACATCTCATGCTATAGGTAGGCTCTCAGGTTTGGAAAGGGACGGAGTTGGATATCACATTTCATGTTAGAGGAAGGATCTCAGGTTTGGTATTAGAGGAATTGAGATATCACATCTCATGCTATAGGAAGGGTCTCAGGATTGGAATGGGAAGGAGTTGGATATCACATCTCATGCTATAGGAAGGGTCTCAGGTTTGGTATAAGCATTGAGATATCACATCCCATGCTATAGGAAGTGTCTCAGGATTGGAATGGGAAGGACTTGGATATCACATCTCATGCTATAGGCAGGGTCTCAGGTTTGGAAAGGGAAGGAGTTGGATATCACATCTCATGTTATAGGAAGAGTCTCAGGTTTGGTATAAGCATTGAGATATCACATCTCTGCTATCGGAAGGGTCTCAGGATTGGAATGGGAAGGAGTTGGATATCACATCTCATGCTATAGGAAGGGTCTCAGGTTTGGAACGGGAAGGAGTTGGATATCACATCTCATGTTATAGGAAGAGTCTCAGGTTTGGTATAAGCATTGAGATATCACATCTCTGCTATCGGAGGTGTCTCAGGATTGGGATGGGAAGGAATTGGATATCACATCTCATGCTATAGGAAGGGTCACAGGTTTGGAGCGGGAAGGAGTTGGATATCCCATCTCATGTTATAGGACGGGTCCCATGTTTGGTATTAGAAGCATTGAGATATCACATCTCATGCTATAGGAGGAGTCTCAGGATTGGAATGGGAAGGAGTTGGATATCATGTCTCATGTTATAGGAAGGGTCTCAGAATTGGAATGGCAAGGAGTTGGATATCACATCTCATGCTAAAGGAAGGGTCTCAGGTTTGATAGAAGCATTGAGATATCACATCTCATGCTATAGGAAGGAACTCAGGATTGCAATGGGAAGGAGTTGGATATCACATCTCATGCCATAGGATGGGTCATCAGGTTTGGTATAAGCATTGAGATATCACATCTCTGCTATCGGAAGGGTCTCAGGATAGGAATGGGAAGGAGTTTGATATCACATCTCATGTTATAGGAAGGATCTCGGGTTTGGTATTAGAAGCATTGAGATATCACATCTCATGCTATAGGAAGGGTCTCAGGATTGGAATCGGAAGGAGTTGTATATGACATCTCATGCCATAGGAAGGGTATCAGGTTTGGTATAAGCATTGAGATATCACATCTCTGCTATCGGAAGGGTCTCAGGATTGGAATGGGAAGGAGTTGGATATCCCATCTCGTTATAGGAAGGGTCTCAGGTTTGGTATTAGAAGCATTGAGATATCACATCTCATGCTATAGGAAGGGTCTAAGGTTTGGAAAGGGGAAGGATTTGGGTATCACATCTCATGTTATAGGACCGGTCTCAGGTTTGGTATTAGAAGCATTTAGATATCAAATCTCATGGTATAGGTCGGGTCTCAGAATTGGAATGGGAAGGAGTTGGATATCACATTTCAAGCTATAGAAAGGGTCTCAGGATTGGAATGGGAAGGAGTTTGACATCACATCTCATGCCATGGTATGGGTCTCAGGTTTTGTAGAAGCATTGGGATATCACATCACATGCTATAGGCAGGGTCTCAGGGTTGGAAGGGGAAGGAGTTGGATATCACATTTCATGTTAGAGGTAGGATCTCAGGTTTGGTATTAGAGGCATTGAGATATCACATCTCATGCCATCAGAAGGGTCTCAGGATTGGAATGGGAAGGACTTGGATATCACATCTCATTCTATAGGAAGGCTCTCAGGGTTGGAAGGGGAAGGAGTTGGATATCACATTTCATGTTAGAGGTAGGATCTCAGGTTTGGTATTAGAGGCATTGAGATATCACATCTCATGCCATCAGAAGGGTCTCAGGTTTGGAATGGGAAGGAGTTGGATATCACATCTCATGCTATAGGAAGGGTCTCAGGTTTGGTATACGCATGGAGATATCACTTCTCATGCTATAGGAAGGGTCTAGGATTGGAATGGGAAGGAGTTGGATATCACATCTCATGCTATAGGAAGGGTCTCGGGTTTGGTATAAGCATGGAGATGTCACTTCTCATGCTATAGGAAGGGTCTCAGGATTGGAATGGGAAGGAGTTGGATATCACATCTCATGTTATAGGAAGGATCTCAGGTTTGGTATTAGAAGCATTGAGACATCACATCTCATGCTATGGGAAGGGTCTCAGGATTAGAATGGGAAGGACTTGGATATCCCATCTCATGTTATAGGAAGGGTCTCAGGTTTGGTATTAGAAGCATTGAGATATAGGGTGTCAGGATTGGAATGGGAAGGAGTTGGATATCACATCTCATGATAAAGGAAGGGTCTAAGGTTTGGAAGGGGAAGGATTTGGATATCACATCTCATGTTATAGGACGGGTCTCAGGTTTGGTATTAGAAGCATTGAGATATCACGTCTCATGGTATAGGAAGGGTCTCAGAATTGGAATGGGAAGGAGTTGGATATCACATCTCAAGCTATAGGAAGGGTCTCAGGATTGGAATGGGAAGGAGTTTGATATCACATCTCATGCCATAGTATGGGTCTCAGGTTTGGTAGAAGCATTGGGATATCACATCTCATGCTATTGGAAGGGTATTAGGATTGGATTTGGAAGGAGTTGGATATCCCATCTCATGCTATAGGAAGGGTCTCAGGTTGGAATGGGAAGGAGTTGAATATCACATCTCATGTTATAGGAAGGGTCTCAGGATTGGAATGGGAAGGACGTGGATATCATATCTCATGCTATAGGAAGGCTCTCAGGTTTGGAAGGGGAAGGAGTTGGATATCACATCTCAAGCTATAGGAAGGGTCTCAGGTTTGGTATAAGCATTGAGATATCACATCTCATGCTATAGGAAGGGTCTCAGGATTGGAATGGGAAGGAGTTGGATATCACATCTCATGTTATAGGAAAGATATCAGGTTTGGTATTAGAAGCATTGAGACATCACATCTCATGTTATAGGAAGGGTCTCAGGATTGGAATGGGAAGAAGTTGGATATCACATCTCATGCTATAGGAAGGGTCTCAGGTTTGGTATAAGCATTGAGATATCACATCTCATGCTATAGGAAGGGTCTCAGGATTGGAATGGGAAGGAGTTGTATATGACATCTCAAGCTATAGGAAGGGTCTCAGGTTTGGTATAAGCATTGAGATATCACATCTCATGCTATAGGAAGGGTCTCAGGATTGGAATGGGAAGGAGTTGGATAGCACATCTCATGTTAGAGGAAGGATATCAGGTTTGGTATTAGAGGCATTGAGATATCACATCTCATGCTATAGGAAGGTTCTCAGGATTGGAATGGGAAGGAGTTGGATATCACATCTCAAGCTATAGGAAGGGTCTCAGGTTTGGTATAAGCATTGAGATATCACATCTCATGCTATAGGAAGGGTCTCAGGATTGGAATGGGAAGGAGTTGGATATCACATCTCATGTTATAGGAAAGATATCAGGTTTGGTATTAGAAGCATTGAGACATCACATCTCATGTTATAGGAAGGGTCTCAGGATTGGAATGGGAAGAAGTTGGATATCACATCTCATGCTATAGGAAGGGTCTCAGGTTTGGTATAAGCATTGAGATATCACATCTCATGCTATAGGAAGGGTCTCAGGATTGGAATGGGAAGGAGTTGTATATGACATCTCATGCCATAGGAAGGGTCTCAGGTTTGGTATAAGCATTGAGATATCACATCTCATGCTATAGGAAGTGTCTCAGGATTGGAATTGAAAGGAGTTGGATATCCCATCTCATGTTATAGGACGGGTCTCAGGTTTGTTATTAGAATCATTGAGATATCATATTGCATGCTGTAGGAAGGGTCTAAGGATTGGAATGGGAAGGACTTGGATATCACATCTCATGCTATAGGTAGGCTCTCAGGTTTGGAAAGGGACGGAGTTGGATATCACATTTCATGTTAGAGGAAGGATCTCAGGTTTGGTATTAGAGGAATTGAGATATCACATTTCATGCTATAGGAAGGGTCTCAGGATTGGAATGGGAAGGAGTTGGATATCACATCTCATGCTATAGGAAGGGTCTCAGGTTTGGTATAAGCATTGAGATATCACATCCCATGCTATAGGAAGTGTCTCAGGATTGGAATGGGAAGGACTTGGATATCACATCTCATGCTATAGGCAGGGTCTCAGGTTTGGAAAGGGAAGGAGTTGGATATCACATCTCGTTATAGGAAGAGTCTCAGGTTTGGTATAAGCATTGAGATATCACATCTCTGCTATCGGAAGGGTCTCAGGATTGGAATGGGAAGGAGTTGGATATCACATCTCATGCTATAGGAAGGGTCTCAGGTTTGGAACGGGAAGGAGTTGGATATCACATCTCATGTTATAGGAAGAGTCTCAGGTTTGGTATAAGCATTGAGATATCACATCTCATGCTATCGGAGGTGTCTCAGGATTGGGATGGGAAGGAATTGGATATCACATCTCATGCTATAGGAAGGGTCACAGGTTTGGAACGGGAAGGAGTTGGATATCCCATCTCATGTTATAGGACGGGTCTCAGGTTTGATATTAGAAGCATTGAGATATCACATCGCATGCTGTAGGAAGGGTCTCAGGTTTGGAATGGGAAGGATTTGGATATCACATTTCATGTCATAGGAAGGATCTCAGGTTTGGTATTAGAAGCATTGATACATCACATCTCATGCTATAGGAATGGTCTCAGGATTGGAATGGGTAGGAGTTGGATATTACATTCTTGCTATAGGAAGGGTCTCATGTTTGGAATGGGAAGGACTTGGATATCACATATGCTATAGGAAGTGTCTCAGGTTTGGAACGGGAATGAGTTGGATATCACATCTCATGTTATAGGAAGGGTCTCGGGTTTGGTATAAGCATTGAGATATCACATCCCATGCTATAGGAAGTGTCTCAGGATTGGAATGGGAAGGACTTGGATATCACATCTCATGCTATAGGCAGGGTCTCAGGTTTGGAAAGGGAAGGAGTTGGATATCACATCTCGTTATAGGAAGAGTCTCAGGTTTGGTATAAGCATTGAGATATCACATCTCTGCTATCGGAAGGGTCTCAGGATTGGAATGGGAAGGAGTTGGATATCACATCTCATGCTATAGGAAGGGTCTCAGGTTTGGAACGGGAAGGAGTTGGATATCACATCTCATGTTATAGGAAGAGTCTCAGGTTTGGTATAAGCATTGAGATATCACATCTCATGCTATAGGAAGGGTCTCAGGATTGGAATGGGAAGGAGTTGTATATGACATCTCAAGCTATAGGAAGGGTCTCAGGTTTGGTATAAGCATTGAGATATCACATCTCATGCTATAGGAAGGGTCTCAGGATTGGAATGGGAAGGAGTTGGATAGCACATCTCATGTTAGAGGAAGGATATCAGGTTTGGTATTAGAGGCATTGAGATATCACATCTCATGCTATAGGAAGGTTCTCAGGATTGGAATGGGAAGGAGTTGGATATCACATCTCAAGCTATAGGAAGGGTCTCAGGTTTGGTATAAGCATTGAGATATCACATCTCATGCTATAGGAAGGGTCTCAGGATTGGAATGGGAAGGAGTTGGATATCACATCTCATGTTATAGGAAAGATATCAGGTTTGGTATTAGAAGCATTGAGACATCACATCTCATGTTATAGGAAGGGTCTCAGGATTGGAATGGGAAGAAGTTGGATATCACATCTCATGCTATAGGAAGGGTCTCAGGTTTGGTATAAGCATTGAGATATCACATCTCATGCTATAGGAAGGGTCTCAGGATTGGAATGGGAAGGAGTTGTATATGACATCTCATGCCATAGGAAGGGTCTCAGGTTTGGTATAAGCATTGAGATATCACATCTCATGCTATAGGAAGTGTCTCAGGATTGGAATTGAAAGGAGTTGGATATCCCATCTCATGTTATAGGACGGGTCTCAGGTTTGTTATTAGAATCATTGAGATATCATATTGCATGCTGTAGGAAGGGTCTAAGGATTGGAATGGGAAGGACTTGGATATCACATCTCATGCTATAGGTAGGCTCTCAGGTTTGGAAAGGGACGGAGTTGGATATCACATTTCATGTTAGAGGAAGGATCTCAGGTTTGGTATTAGAGGAATTGAGATATCACATTTCATGCTATAGGAAGGGTCTCAGGATTGGAATGGGAAGGAGTTGGATATCACATCTCATGCTATAGGAAGGGTCTCAGGTTTGGTATAAGCATTGAGATATCACATCCCATGCTATAGGAAGTGTCTCAGGATTGGAATGGGAAGGACTTGGATATCACATCTCATGCTATAGGCAGGGTCTCAGGTTTGGAAAGGGAAGGAGTTGGATATCACATCTCGTTATAGGAAGAGTCTCAGGTTTGGTATAAGCATTGAGATATCACATCTCTGCTATCGGAAGGGTCTCAGGATTGGAATGGGAAGGAGTTGGATATCACATCTCATGCTATAGGAAGGGTCTCAGGTTTGGAACGGGAAGGAGTTGGATATCACATCTCATGTTATAGGAAGAGTCTCAGGTTTGGTATAAGCATTGAGATATCACATCTCTGCTATCGGAGGTGTCTCAGGATTGGGATGGGAAGGAATTGGATATCACATCTCATGCTATAGGAAGGGTCACAGGTTTGGAACGGGAAGGAGTTGGATATCCCATCTCATGTTATAGGACGGGTCTCAGGTTTGATATTAGAAGCATTGAGATATCACATCGCATGCTGTAGGAAGGGTCTCAGGTTTGGAATGGGAAGGATTTGGATATCACATTTCATGTCATAGGAAGGATCTCAGGTTTGGTATTAGAAGCATTGATACATCACATCTCATGCTATAGGAATGGTCTCAGGATTGGAATGGGTAGGAGTTGGATATTACATTCTTGCTATAGGAAGGGTCTCATGTTTGGAATGGGAAGGACTTGGATATCACATATGCTATAGGAAGTGTCTCAGGTTTGGAACGGGAATGAGTTGGATATCACATCTCATGTTATAGGAAGGGTCTCGGGTTTGGTATAAGCATTGAGATATCACATCTCTGCTATCGGAAGTGGCTCAGGATTGGAATGGGAAGGATTTGGATATCACATCTCATGCTATAGGAAGGGTCTCAGGTTTGGTATACGCATGGAGATACTTCTCATGCTATAGGAAGGGTCTCAGGATTGGAATGGGAAGGAGTTGGATATTACATCTCATGCTATAGGAAGGGTCTCAGGTTTGGTATAAGCATGGAGATATCACATCTCTGCTATCGGAAGTGGCTCAGGATTGGAATGGGAAGGATTAGGATATCACATCTCATGCTATAGGAAGGGTCTCAGGTTTGGTATACGCATGGAGATACTTCTCATGCTATAGGAAGGGTCTCAGGATTGGAATGGGAAGGAGTTGGATATTACATCTCATGTTATAGGAAGGGTCTCAGGTTTGGTATTAGAAGCATTGAGACATCACATCTCATGCTATGGGAAGGGTCTCAGGATTGGAATGGGAAGGAGTTGGATATCACATCTCATGCTATAGGAAGGGTCTCAGGTTTGGTATAAGCATTGAGATATCACATCTCATGCTATAGGAAGGGTCTCAGGATTGGAATGGGAAGGAGTTGTATATGACATCTCAGGCCATAGCAAGGGTCTCAGGTTTGGTATAAGCATTGAGATATCACATCTCTGCTATCGGAAGGGTCTCAGGATTGGAATGGGAAGGAGTTGGATATGCCATCTCATGTTATAGGAAGGGTCTCAGGTTTGGTATTAGAAGCATTGAGATATCACATCTCATGCTATAGGAAGGGTCTCAGGATTGGAATGGGAAGGACTTGGATGTCAGATCTCATGCTATAGGGAGGGTCTCAAGTTTGATATTAGAAGCATTGAGATAACAAATCTCATGATATCGGAAGGGTGTCAGGATTGGAATGGGAAGGAGTTGGAAATCACATCTCATGATAAAGGAAGGGTCTAAGGTTTGGAAGGGGAAGGATTTGGATATCACATCTCATGTTATAGGACGGGTCTCAGGTTTGGTATTAGAAGCATTGAGATATCAAGTCTCATGGTATAGGAAGGGTCTCAGAATTGGAATGGGAAGGAGTTGGATATCACATCTCAAGCTATAGGAAGGGTCTCAGGATTGGAATGGGAAGGAGTTTGATATCACATCTCATGTTATAGGAAGGGTCTCAGGTTTGGAATGGGAAGGAGTTGGATATCCCATCTCATGTTATAGGACGGGTCTCTGGTTTGGTAGAAGCATTGGGATATCACATCTCATGCTATCGGAAGGGTATCAGGATTGGATTTGGAAGGAGTTGGATATCCCATCTCATGCTATAGGAAGGGTCTCAGGTTGGAATGGGAAGGAGTTGAATATCACATCTCATGTTATAGGAAGGGTCTCAGGTTTGGAATGGGAAGGAGTTGGATATCCCATCTCATGTTATAGGACGGGTCTCTGGTTTGGTATAAGCATTGAGATATCACATCTCATGCTATAGGAAGGGTCTCAGGATTGGAATGGGAAGGATTTGGATATCACATCTCATGCTATAGGAAGGGTCTCAGGTTTGGTATACGCATGGAGATATCACTTCTCATGCTATAGGAAGGGTCTCAGGATTGGAATGGGAAGGAGTTGGATATCACATCTCATGCTATAGGAAGGGTCTCGGGTTTGGTATAAGCATGGAGATATCACTTCTCATGCTATAGGAAGGGTCTCAGGATTGGAATGGGAAGGAGTTGGATATCACATCTCATGCTAAAGGGAGGGTCTCAGGTTTGGAAGGGGAAGGATTTGGATATCACATCTCGTTATCAGAAGGATCTCAGGTTTGGTATTAGAAGTATTGAGATATCATATCTCATGCTATAGGAAGGGTCTCAGGACTGGAATGGGAAGGAGTTGGATATCACATCTCATGCTAAAGGAAGGGTCTCAGGTTTGGTAGAAGCATTGAGATATCACATCTCCTGCTATAGGAAGGGTCTTAGGATTGGAATGGGAAGGACTTAGATATCACATATCATGCTATTGGGAGGGTCTCAGTTTTGATATTAGAAGCATTGAGATATCACATCTTATGCTATCGGAAGTGTCTCAGGATTGGAATGGGAAGGAGCTGGATATCACATCTCATGCTAAAGGAAGGGTCTCAGGTTTGGAACGGGAAGGAGTTGGATATCACATCTCATGTTATAGGAAGGGTCTCAGGTTTGGTATAAGCATTGAGATATCACATCTCTGCTATCGGAAGTGTCTCAGGATTGGAATGGGAAGGAGTTGGATATCCCATCTCATGCTATAGATATGCTCTCAGGTTTGGAAAGGGAAGGAGTTGGATATCACATCTCATGCGATAGGAAATTTCTCAGGATTGGAATGGGAAGGAGTTGGATATCCCATCTCATGCTATAGATATGCTCTCATGTTTGGAAAGGGAAGGAGTTGGATATCACATCTCATGCGATAGGAAATTTCTCAGGATTGGAATGGGAAGTAGTTGGATATCACATCTCATGCTATAGGATGGGTCTCAGGATTGGAATGGAAGGAGTTGGATATCACATCTCATGCTATAAGAAGGGTCTCAGGATTGGAATGGGAAGTAGTTGGATATCACATCTCATGCAATAGGAAGGGTCTCAGGTTTGGTATTAGAAGCATTGAGATATCACATCTCATGCTATAGGAAGGGTCTCAGGATTGGAATGGGAAGTAGTTGGATATCACATCTCATGCTATAGGAAGGGTCTCAGGTTTGGTATAAGCATTGAGATATCACATCTCATGCTATAGGAAGGGTCTCAGGATTGGAATGGGAAGGAATTGGATATCACATCTCATGCTATAGATAGGCTCTCAGGTTTGGAAAGGGAAGGAGTTGGATATCACATCTCATGCTATAGGAAGGGTCTCAGGATTGGAATGGGAAGTAGTTGGAAATCACATCTCATGCTATAGGAAGGGTCTCAGGTTTGGTATAAGCATTGAGATATCACATCTCATGCTATAGGAAGGATCTCAGGTTTGGTATTAGAAGCATTGAGAAATCACATCTCATGCTATAGGAAGGGTCTCAGGATTGGAATGGGAAGGAGTTGGATATCACATCTCATGTTATAGGAAGGATCTCAGGTTTGGTATTAGAAGCATTGAGAAATCACATCTCATGCTATAGGAAGGGTCTCAGGATTGGAATGGGAAGGAGTTGGATATCACATATGCTAAAGGGAGGGTCTCAGGTTTGGAAGGGGAAGGATTTGGATATAACATCTCGTGTTATAGGAATGATCTCAGGTTTGGTATTAGAAGCATTGAGATATCACATCTCATGCTATCGGAAGGATCTCAGGTTTGGTGTTAGAAACATTGAGATATCAAATCTCATGCTATAGGAAGGGTCTCAGGATTGGAATGGGAAGGAGTTGGATATCACATCTCATGCTATAGGAAGGGTCTCAGGATTGGAATGGGAAGGAGTTGTATATGACATCTCATGCCACAGGAAGGGTCTCAGGTTTGGTATAAGCATTGAGATATCACATCTCTGCTATCGGAAGGGTCTCAGGATTGGAATGGGAAGGAGTTGGATATCCCATCTTATGTTATAGGAAGGGTCTCAGGTTTGGTATTAGAAGCATTGAGATATCACATCTCATGCTAAAGGAAGGGTCTCAGGATTGGAATGGGAAGGACTTGGATATCACATCTGAATCTATAGGGAGGGTCTCACGTTTGGAAAGGGAAGGGGTTGGATATCACATTTCATGTTAGAGGTAGGAATCAGGTTTGGTATTAGAGGCATTGAGATATCACATCTCATGCTATCAGAAGGGTCTCAAGATTGGAATGGGAAGGAGTTGGATATCACATCTCATGCTAAAGGGAGGGTCTCAGGTTTGGAAGGGGAAGGATTTGGATATCACATCTCATGTTATAGGAAGGATCTCAGGTTTGGTATCAGAAGCATTGAGATATGACATCTCATGCTATTGGAAGGATCTCAGGTTTGGTATTAGAGGCATTGAGATATCACATCTCATGCTAAAGGGAGGGTCTCAGGTTTGGAAGGGGAAGGATTTGGATATCACATCTCTTATTATAGGAAGGATCACAGGTTTGGTATTAGAAGCATTGAGATATCACATCTCATGCTATCGGAAGGGTCTCAGGATTGGAATGGGAAGGAGTTGGATATCACATCTCATGCTATAGGAAGGGGCTCAGGTTTGGAACGGGAAGGAGTTGGATATCACATCTCATGTTATAGGAAGAGTCTCAGGTTTGGTATAAGCATTGAGATATCACATCTCTGCTATCGGAGGTGTCTCAGGATTGGGATGGGAAGGAATTGGATATCACATCTCATGCTATAGGAAGGGTCTCAGGTTTGGAACGGGAAGGAGTTGGATATCCCATCTCATGTTATAGGACGGGTCTCAGGTTTGATATTAGAAGCATTGAGATATCACATCGCATGCTGTAGGAAGGGTCTCAGGTTTGGAATGGGAAGGATTTGGATATCACATTTCATGTCATAGGAAGGATCTCAGGTTTGGTATTAGAAGCATTGATATATCACATCTCATGCTATAGGAATGGTCTCAGGATTGGAATGGGTAGGAGTTGGATATTACATTCTTGCTATAGGAAGGGTCTCATGTTTGAAATGGGAAGGACTTGGATATCACATATGCTATAGGAAGTGTCTCAGGTTTGGAACGGGAATGAGTTGGATATCACATCTCATGTTATAGGAAGGGTCTCAGGTTTGGTATAAGCATTGAGATATCACATCTCTGCTATCGGAAGTGGCTCAGGATTGGAATGGGAAGGATTTGGATATCACATCTCATGCTATAGGAAGGGTCTCAGGTTTGGGATACGCATGGAGATACTTCTCATGCTATAGGAAGGGTCTCAGGATTGGAATGGGAAGGAGTTGGATATTACATCTCATGCTATAGGAAGGGTCTCAGGTTTGGTATAAGCATGGAGATATCACTTCTCATGCTATAGGAAGGGTCTCAGGATTGGAATGGGAAGGAGTTGGATATCACATCTCATGTTATAGGAAGGGTCTCAGGTTTGGTATTAGAAGCATTGAGATATCACATCGCATGCTGTAGGAAGGGTCTCAGGTTTGGAATGGGAAGGATTTGGATATCACATTTCATGTCATAGGAAGGATCTCAGGTTTGGTATTAGAAGCATTGATATATCACATCTCATGCTATAGGAATGGTCTCAGGATTGGAATGGGTAGGAGTTGGATATTACATTCTTGCTATAGGAAGGGTCTCATGTTTGAAATGGGAAGGACTTGGATATCACATATGCTATAGGAAGTGTCTCAGGTTTGGAACGGGAATGAGTTGGATATCACATCTCATGTTATAGGAAGGGTCTCAGGTTTGGTATAAGCATTGAGATATCACATCTCTGCTATCGGAAGTGGCTCAGGATTGGAATGGGAAGGATTTGGATATCACATCTCATGCTATAGGAAGGGTCTCAGGTTTGGGATACGCATGGAGATACTTCTCATGCTATAGGAAGGGTCTCAGGATTGGAATGGGAAGGAGTTGGATATTACATCTCATGCTATAGGAAGGGTCTCAGGTTTGGTATAAGCATGGAGATATCACTTCTCATGCTATAGGAAGGGTCTCAGGATTGGAATGGGAAGGAGTTGGATATCACATCTCATGTTATAGGAAGGGTCTCAGGTTTGGTATTAGAAGCATTGAGACATCACATCTCATGCTATGGGAAGGGTCTCAGGATTGGAATGGGAAGGAGTTGGATATCACATCTCATGCTATAGGAAGGGTCTCAGGTTTGGTATAAGCATTGAGATATCACATCTCATGCTATAGGAAGGGTCTCAGGATTGGAATGGGAAGGAGTTGGATATCCCATCTCATGTTATAGGAAGGGTCTCAGGTTTGGTATTAGAAGCATTGAGATATCACATCTCATGCTATAGGAAGGGTCTCAGGATTGGAATGGGAAGGACTTGGATGTCAGATCTCATGCTATAGGGAGGGTCTCAAGTTTGATATTAGAAGCATTGAGATAACAAATCTCATGATATCGGAAGGGTGTCAGGATTGGAATGGGAAGGAGTTGGAAATTACATCTCATGATAAAGGAAGGGTCTAAGGTTTGGAAGGGGAAGGATTTGGATATCACATCTCATGTTATAGGACGGGTCTCAGGTTTGGTATTAGAAGCATTGAGATATCAAGTCTCATGGTATAGGAAGGGTCTCAGAATTGGAATGGGAAGGAGTTGGATATTGCATCTCAAGCTATAGGAAGGGTCTCAGGATTGGAATGGGAAGGAGTTTGATATCACATCTCATGCCATAGTATGGGTCTCAGGTTTGGTATAAGCATTGAGATATCACATCTCTGCTATCGGAAGGGTCTCAGGATTGGAATGGGAAGGAGTTGGATATCCCATCTCATGTTATAGGAAGGGTCTCAGGTTTGGTATTAGAAGCATTGAGATATCACATCTCATGCTATAGGAAGGGTCTCAGGATTGGAATGGGAAGGACTTGGATGTCAGATCTCATGCTATAGGGAGGGTCTCAAGTTTGATATTAGAAGCATTGAGATAACAAATCTCATGATATCGGAAGGGTGTCAGGATTGGAATGGGTAGGAGTTGGAAATTACATCTCATGATAAAGGAAGGGTCTAAGGTTTGGAAGGGGAAGGATTTGGATATCACATCTCATGTTATAGGACGGGTCTCAGGTTTGGTATTAGAAGCATTGAGATATCAAGTCTCATGGTATAGGAAGGGTCTCAGAATTGGAATGGGAAGGAGTTGGATATCGCATCTCAAGCTATAGGAAGGGTCTCAGGATTGGAATGGGAAGGAGTTTGATATCACATCTCATGCCATAGTATGGGTCTCAGGTTTGGTAGAAGCATTGGGATATCACATCTCATGCTATCGGAAGGGTATCAGGATTGGATTTGGAAGGAGTTGGATATCCCATCTCATGCTATAGGAAGGGTCTCAGGTTGGAATGGGAAGGAGTTGGATATCACATCTCATGTTATAGGAAGGGTCTCTGGATTGGAATGGGAAGGAGTTGAATATCCCATCTCATGTTATAGGACGGGTCTCTGGTTTGGTATAAGCATTGAGATATCACATCTCATGCTATAGGAAGGGTCTCAGGATTGGAATGGGAAGGATTTGGATATCACATCTCATTCCTATAGGAAGGGTCTCAGGTTTGGTATACGCATGGAGATATCACTTCTCATGCTATAGGAAGGGTCTAGGATTGGAATGGGAAGGAGTTGGATATCACATCTCATGCTATAGGAAGGGTCTCGGGTTTGGTATAAGCATGGAGATATCACTTCTCATGCTATAGGAAGGGTCTCAGGATTGGAATGGGAAGGAGTTGGATATCACATCTCATGTTATAGGAAGGATCTCAGGTTTGGTATTAGAAGCATTGAGACATCACATCTCATGCTATGGGAAGGGTCTCAGGATTAGAATGGGAAGGACTTGGATATCCCATCTCATGTTATAGGAAGGGTCTCAGGTTTGGTATTAGAAGCATTGAGATATCACATCTCATGCTATGGGAAGGGTCTCAGGATTGGAATGGGAAGGACTTGGATGTCAGATCTCATGCTATAGGGAGGGTCTCAAGTTTGATATTAGAAGCATTGAGATAACAAATCTCATGATATCGGAAGGGTGTCAGGATTGGAATGGGAAGGAGTTGGATATCACATCTCAAGCTATAGGAAGGGTCTCAGGATTGGAATGGGAAGGAGTTTGATATCACATCTCATGCCATAGTATGGGTCTCAGGTTTGGTAGAAGCATTGGGATATCACATCTCATGCTATTGGAAGGGTATTAGGATTGGATTTGGAAGGAGTTGGATATCCCATCTCATGCTATAGGAAGGGTCTCAGGTTGGAATGGGAAGGAGTTGAATATCACATCTCATGTTATAGGAAGGGTCTCAGGATTGGAATGGGAAGGACGTGGATATCATATCTCATGCTATAGGAAGGCTCTCAGGTTTGGAAGGGGAAGGAGTTGGATATCACATCTCAAGCTATAGGAAGGGTCTCAGGTTTGGTATAAGCATTGAGATATCACATCTCATGCTATAGGAAGGGTCTCAGGATTGGAATGGGAAGGAGTTGGATATCACATCTCATGTTATAGGAAAGATATCAGGTTTGGTATTAGAAGCATTGAGACATCACATCTCATGTTATAGGAAGGGTCTCAGGATTGGAATGGGAAGAAGTTGGATATCACATCTCATGCTATAGGAAGGGTCTCAGGTTTGGTATAAGCATTGAGATATCACATCTCATGCTATAGGAAGGGTCTCAGGATTGGAATGGGAAGGAGTTGTATATGACATCTCAAGCTATAGGAAGGGTCTCAGGTTTGGTATAAGCATTGAGATATCACATCTCATGCTATAGGAAGGGTCTCAGGATTGGAATGGGAAGGAGTTGGATAGCACATCTCATGTTAGAGGAAGGATCTCAGGTTTGGTATTAGAGGCATTGAGATATCACATCTCATGCTATAGGAAGGTTCTCAGGATTGGAATGGGAAGGAGTTGGATATCACATCTCAAGCTATAGGAAGGGTCTCAGGTTTGGTATAAGCATTGAGATATCACATCTCATGCTATAGGAAGGGTCTCAGGATTGGAATGGGAAGGAGTTGGATATCACATCTCATGTTATAGGAAAGATATCAGGTTTGGTATTAGAAGCATTGAGACATCACATCTCATGTTATAGGAAGGGTCTCAGGATTGGAATGGGAAGAAGTTGGATATCACATCTCATGCTATAGGAAGGGTCTCAGGTTTGGTATAAGCATTGAGATATCACATCTCATGCTATAGGAAGGGTCTCAGGATTGGAATGGGAAGGAGTTGTATATGACATCTCATGCCATAGGAAGGGTCTCAGGTTTGGTATAAGCATTGAGATATCACATCTCATGCTATAGGAAGTGTCTCAGGATTGGAATTGAAAGGAGTTGGATATCCCATCTCATGTTATAGGACGGGTCTCAGGTTTGTTATTAGAATCATTGAGATATCATATTGCATGCTGTAGGAAGGGTCTAAGGATTGGAATGGGAAGGACTTGGATATCACATCTCATGCTATAGGTAGGCTCTCAGGTTTGGAAAGGGACGGAGTTGGATATCACATTTCATGTTAGAGGAAGGATCTCAGGTTTGGTATTAGAGGAATTGAGATATCACATCTCATGCTATAGGAAGGGTCTCAGGATTGGAATGGGAAGGAGTTGGATATCACATCTCATGCTATAGGAAGGGTCTCAGGTTTGGTATAAGCATTGAGATATCACATCCCATGCTATAGGAAGTGTCTCAGGATTGGAATGGGAAGGACTTGGATATCACATCTCATGCTATAGGCAGGGTCTCAGGTTTGGAAAGGGAAGGAGTTGGATATCACATCTCATGTTATAGGAAGAGTCTCAGGTTTGGTATAAGCATTGAGATATCACATCTCTGCTATCGGAAGGGTCTCAGGATTGGAATGGGAAGGAGTTGGATATCACATCTCATGCTATAGGAAGGGTCTCAGGTTTGGAACGGGAAGGAGTTGGATATCACATCTCATGTTATAGGAAGAGTCTCAGGTTTGGTATAAGCATTGAGATATCACATCTCTGCTATCGGAGGTGTCTCAGGATTGGGATGGGAAGGAATTGGATATCACATCTCATGCTATAGGAAGGGTCACAGGTTTGGAGCGGGAAGGAGTTGGATATCCCATCTCATGTTATAGGACGGGTCTCAGGTTTGATATTAGAAGCATTGAGATATCACATCGCATGCTGTAGGAAGGGTCTCAGGTTTGGAATGGGAAGGATTTGGATATCATATCTCATGTTATAGGGCGGGTCCCATGTTTGGTATTAGAAGCATTGAGATATCACATCTCATGCTATAGGAGGAGTCTCAGGATTGGAATGGGAAGGAGTTGGATATCATGTCTCATGTTATAGGAAGGGTCTCAGAATTGGAATGGCAAGGAGTTGGATATCACATCTCATGCTAAAGGAAGGGTCTCAGGTTTGATAGAAGCATTGAGATATCACATCTCATGCTATAGGAAGGAACTCAGGATTGCAATGGGAAGGAGTTGGATATCACATCTCATGCCATAGGATGGGTCATCAGGTTTGGTATAAGCATTGAGATATCACATCTCTGCTATCGGAAGGGTCTCAGGATAGGAATGGGAAGGAGTTTGATATCACATCTCATGTTATAGGAAGGATCTCGGGTTTGGTATTAGAAGCATTGAGATATCACATCTCATGCTATAGGAAGGGTCTCAGGATTGGAATCGGAAGGAGTTGTATATGACATCTCATGCCATAGGAAGGGTATCAGGTTTGGTATAAGCATTGAGATATCACATCTCTGCTATCGGAAGGGTCTCAGGATTGGAATGGGAAGGAGTTGGATATCCCATCTCGTTATAGGAAGGGTCTCAGGTTTGGTATTAGAAGCATTGAGATATCACATCTCATGCTATAGGAAGGGTCTAAGGTTTGGAAAGGGGAAGGATTTGGGTATCACATCTCATGTTATAGGACCGGTCTCAGGTTTCGTATTAGAAGCATTTAGATATCAAATCTCATGGTATAGGTCGGGTCTCAGAATTGGAATGGGAAGGAGTTGGATATCACATCTCAAGCTATAGAAAGGGTCTCAGGATTGGAATGGGAAGGAGTTTGACATCACATCTCATGCCATGGTATGGGTCTCAGGTTTTGTAGAAGCATTGGGATATCACATCACATGCTATAGGC
The DNA here is from genome assembly GCF_040938575.1 of Ambystoma mexicanum. Classification (NCBI taxonomy): domain Eukaryota; kingdom Metazoa; phylum Chordata; class Amphibia; order Caudata; family Ambystomatidae; genus Ambystoma; species Ambystoma mexicanum. Next base: position 1,143,806,162 of record NC_090934.1, read on the forward strand.
AGGGTCTCAGGGTTGGAAGGGGAAGGAGTTGGATATCACATTTCATGTTAGAGGTAGGATCTCAGGTTTGGTATTAGAGGCATTGAGATATCACATCTCATGCCATCAGAAGGGTCTCAGGATTGGAATGGGAAGGACTTGGATATCACATCTCATTCTATAGGAAGGCTCTCAGGGTTGGAAGGGGAAGGAGTTGGATATCACATTTCATGTTAGAGGTAGGATCTCAGGTTTGGTATTAGAGGCATTGAGATATCACATCTCATGCCATCAGAAGGGTCTCAGGATTGGAATGGGAAGGAGTTGGATATCACATCTCATGCTATAGGAAGGGTCTCAGGTTTGGTATACGCATGGAGATATCACTTCTCATGCTATAGGAAGGGTCTAGGATTGGAATGGGAAGGAGTTGGATATCACATCTCATGCTATAGGAAGGGTCTCGGGTTTGGTATAAGCATGGAGATATCACTTCTCATGCTATAGGAAGGGTCTCAGGATTGGAATGGGAAGGAGTTGGATATCACATCTCATGTTATAGGAAGGATCTCAGGTTTGGTATTAGAAGCATTGAGACATCACATCTCATGCTATGGGAAGGGTCTCAGGATTAGAATGGGAAGGACTTGGATATCCCATCTCATGTTATAGGAAGGGTCTCAGGTTTGGTATTAGAAGCATTGAGATATCACATCTCATGCTATGGGAAGGGTCTCAGGATTGGAATGGGAAGGACTTGGATGTCAGATCTCATGCTATAGGGAGGGTCTCAAGTTTGATATTAGAAGCATTGAGATAACAAATCTCATGATATCGGAAGGGTGTCAGGATTGGAATGGGAAGGAGTTGGATATCACATCTCATGATAAAGGAAGGGTCTAAGGTTTGGAAGGGGAAGGATTTGGATATCACATCTCATGTTATAGGACGGGTCTCATGTTTGGTATTAGAAGCATTGAGATATCACGTCTCATGGTATAGGAAGGGTCTCAGAATTGGAATGGGAAGGAGTTGGATATCACATCTCAAGCTATAGGAAGGGTCTCAGGATTGGAATGGGAAGGAGTTTGATATCACATCTCATGCCATAGTATGGGTCTCAGGTTTGGTAGAAGCAATGGGATATCACATCTCATGCTATTGGAAGGGTATTAGGATTGGATTTGGAAGGAGTTGGATATCCCATCTCATGCTATAGGAAGGGTCTCAGGTTGGAATGGGAAGGAGTTGAATATCACATCTCATGTTATAGGAAGGGTCTCAGGATTGGAATGGGAAGGACGTGGATATCATATCTCATGCTATAGGAAGGCTCTCAGGTTTGGAAGGGGAAGGAGTTGGATATCACATCTCAAGCTATAGGAAGGGTCTCAGGTTTGGTATAAGCATTGAGATATCACATCTCATGCTATAGGAAGGGTCTCAGGATTGGAATGGGAAGGAGTTGGATATCACATCTCATGTTATAGGAAAGATATCAGGTTTGGTATTAGAAGCATTGAGACATCACATCTCATGTTATAGGAAGGGTCTCAGGATTGGAATGGGAAGAAGTTGGATATCACATCTCATGCTATAGGAAGGGTCTCAGGTTTGGTATAAGCATTGAGATATCACATCTCATGCTATAGGAAGGGTCTCAGGATTGGAATGGGAAGGAGTTGTATATGACATCTCAAGCTATAGGAAGGGTCTCAGGTTTGGTATAAGCATTGAGATATCACATCTCATGCTATAGGAAGGGTCTCAGGATTGGAATGGGAAGGAGTTGGATAGCACATCTCATGTTAGAGGAAGGATCTCAGGTTTGGTATTAGAGGCATTGAGATATCACATCTCATGCTATAGGAAGGTTCTCAGGATTGGAATGGGAAGGAGTTGGATATCACATCTCAAGCTATAGGAAGGGTCTCAGGTTTGGTATAAGCATTGAGATATCACATCTCATGCTATAGGAAGGGTCTCAGGATTGGAATGGGAAGGAGTTGGATATCACATCTCATGTTATAGGAAAGATATCAGGTTTGGTATTAGAAGCATTGAGACATCACATCTCATGTTATAGGAAGGGTCTCAGGATTGGAATGGGAAGAAGTTGGATATCACATCTCATGCTATAGGAAGGGTCTCAGGTTTGGTATAAGCATTGAGATATCACATCTCATGCTATAGGAAGGGTCTCAGGATTGGAATGGGAAGGAGTTGTATATGACATCTCATGCCATAGGAAGGGTCTCAGGTTTGGTATAAGCATTGAGATATCACATCTCATGCTATAGGAAGTGTCTCAGGATTGGAATTGAAAGGAGTTGGATATCCCATCTCATGTTATAGGACGGGTCTCAGGTTTGTTATTAGAATCATTGAGATATCATATTGCATGCTGTAGGAAGGGTCTAAGGATTGGAATGGGAAGGACTTGGATATCACATCTCATGCTATAGGTAGGCTCTCAGGTTTGGAAAGGGACGGAGTTGGATATCACATTTCATGTTAGAGGAAGGATCTCAGGTTTGGTATTAGAGGAATTGAGATATCACATCTCATGCTATAGGAAGGGTCTCAGGATTGGAATGGGAAGGAGTTGGATATCACATCTCATGCTATAGGAAGGGTCTCAGGTTTGGTATAAGCATTGAGATATCACATCCCATGCTATAGGAAGTGTCTCAGGATTGGAATGGGAAGGACTTGGATATCACATCTCATGCTATAGGCAGGGTCTCAGGTTTGGAAAGGGAAGGAGTTGGATATCACATCTCGTTATAGGAAGAGTCTCAGGTTTGGTATAAGCATTGAGATATCACATCTCTGCTATCGGAAGGGTCTCAGGATTGGAATGGGAAGGAGTTGGATATCACATCTCATGCTATAGGAAGGGTCTCAGGTTTGGAACGGGAAGGAGTTGGATATCACATCTCATGTTATAGGAAGAGTCTCAGGTTTGGTATAAGCATTGAGATATCACATCTCTGCTATCGGAGGTGTCTCAGGATTGGGATGGGAAGGAATTGGATATCACATCTCATGCTATAGGAAGGGTCACAGGTTTGGAACGGGAAGGAGTTGGATATCCCATCTCATGTTATAGGACGGGTCTCAGGTTTGATATTAGAAGCATTGAGATATCACATCGCATGCTGTAGGAAGGGTCTCAGGTTTGGAATGGGAAGGATTTGGATATCACATTTCATGTCATAGGAAGGATCTCAGGTTTGGTATTAGAAGCATTGATACATCACATCTCATGCTATAGGAATGGTCTCAGGATTGGAATGGGTAGGAGTTGGATATTACATTCTTGCTATAGGAAGGGTCTCATGTTTGGAATGGGAAGGACTTGGATATCACATATGCTATAGGAAGTGTCTCAGGTTTGGAACGGGAATGAGTTGGATATCACATCTCATGTTATAGGAAGGGTCTCGGGTTTGGTATAAGCATTGAGATATCACATCTCTGCTATCGGAAGTGGCTCAGGATTGGAATGGGAAGGATTTGGATATCACATCTCATGCTATAGGAAGGGTCTCAGGTTTGGTATACGCATGGAGATACTTCTCATGCTATAGGAAGGGTCTCAGGATTGGAATGGGAAGGAGTTGGATATTACATCTCATGCTATAGGAAGGGTCTCAGGTTTGGTATAAGCATGGAGATATCACATCTCTGCTATCGGAAGTGGCTCAGGATTGGAATGGGAAGGATTTGGATATCACATCTCATGCTATAGGAAGGGTCTCAGGTTTGGTATACGCATGGAGATACTTCTCATGCTATAGGAAGGGTCTCAGGATTGGAATGGGAAGGAGATGGATATTACATCTCATGTTATAGGAAGGGTCTCAGGTTTGGTATTAGAAGCATTGAGACATCACATCTCATGCTACGGGAAGGGTCTCAGGATTGGAATGGGAAGGAGTTGGATATCACATCTCATGCTATAGGAAGGGTCTCAGGTTTGGTATAAGCATTGAGATATCACATCTCATGCTATAGGAAGGGTCTCAGGATTGGAATGGGAAGGAGTTGTATATGACATCTCAGGCCATAGCAAGGGTCTCAGGTTTGGTATAAGCATTGAGATATCACATCTCTGCTATCGGAAGGGTCTCAGGATTGGAATGGGAAGGAGTTGGATATGCCATCTCATGTTATAGGAAGGGTCTCAGGTTTGGTATTAGAAGCATTGAGATATCACATCTCATGCTATAGGAAGGGTCTCAGGATTGGAATGGGAAGGACTTGGATGTCAGATCTCATGCTATAGGGAGGGTCTCAAGTTTGATATTAGAAGCATTGAGATAACAAATCTCATGATATCGGAAGGGTGTCAGGATTGGAATGGGAAGGAGTTGGAAATCACATCTCATGATAAAGGAAGGGTCTAAGGTTTGGAAGGGGAAGGATTTGGATATCACATCTCATGTTATAGGACGGGTCTCAGGTTTGGTATTAGAAGCATTGAGATATCAAGTCTCATGGTATAGGAAGGGTCTCAGAATTGGAATGGGAAGGAGTTGGATATCACATCTCAAGCTATAGGAAGGGTCTCAGGATTGGAATGGGAAGGAGTTCGATATCACATCTCATGTTATAGGAAGGGTCTCAGGTTTGGAATGGGAAGGAGTTGGATATCCCATCTCATGTTATAGGACGGGTCTCTGGTTTGGTAGAAGCATTGGGATATCACATCTCATGCTATCGGAAGGGTATCAGGATTGGATTTGGAAGGAGTTGGATATCCCATCTCATGCTATAGGAAGGGTCTCAGGTTGGAATGGGAAGGAGTTGGATATCACATCTCATGTTATAGGAAGGGTCTCAGGTTTGGAATGGGAAGGAGTTGGATATCCCATCTCATGTTATAGGACGGGTCTCTGGTTTGGTATAAGCATTGAGATATCACATCTCATGCTATAGGAAGGGTCTCAGGATTGGAATGGGAAGGATTTGGATATCACATCTCATGCTATAGGAAGGGTCTCAGGTTTGGTATACGCATGGAGATATCACTTCTCATGCTATAGGAAGGGTCTCAGGATTGGAATGGGAAGGAGTTGGATATCACATCTCATGCTATAGGAAGGGTCTCGGGTTTGGTATAAGCATGGAGATATCACTTCTCATGCTATAGGAAGGGTCTCAGGATTGGAATGGGAAGGAGTTGGATATCACATCTCATGCTAAAGGGAGGGTCTCAGGTTTGGAAGGGGAAGGATTTGGATATCACATCTCGTTATCAGAAGGATCTCAGGTTTGGTATTAGAAGTATTGAGATATCATATCTCATGCTATAGGAAGGGTCTCAGGACTGGAATGGGAAGGAGTTGGATATCACATCTCATGCTAAAGGAAGGGTCTCAGGTTTGGTAGAAGCATTGAGATATCACATCTCCTGCTATAGGAAGGGTCTTAGGATTGGAATGGGAAGGACTTAGATATCACATATCATGCTATTGGGAGGGTCTCAGTTTTGATATTAGAAGCATTGAGATATCACATCTTATGCTATCGGAAGTGTCTCAGGATTGGAATGGGAAGGAGCTGGATATCACATCTCATGCTAAAGGAAGGGTCTCAGGTTTGGAACGGGAAGGAGTTGGATATCACATCTCATGTTATAGGAAGGGTCTCAGGTTTGGTATAAGCATTGAGATATCACATCTCTGCTATCGGAAGTGTCTCAGGATTGGAATGGGAAGGAGTTGGATATCCCATCTCATGCTATAGATATGCTCTCAGGTTTGGAAAGGGAAGGAGTTGGATATCACATCTCATGCGATAGGAAATTTCTCAGGATTGGAATGGGAAGGAGTTGGATATCCCATCTCATGCTATAGATATGCTCTCAGGTTTGGAAAGGGAAGGAGTTGGATATCACATCTCATGCGATAGGAAATTTCTCAGGATTGGAATGGGAAGTAGTTGGATATCACATCTCATGCTATAGGATGGGTCTCAGGATTGGAATGGAAGGAGTTGGATATCACATCTCATGCTATAAGAAGGGTCTCAGGATTGGAATGGGAAGTAGTTGGATATCACATCTCATGCAATAGGAAGGGTCTCAGGTTTGGTATTAGAAGCATTGAGATATCACATCTCATGCTATAGGAAGGGTCTCAGGATTGGAATGGGAAGGAATTGGATATCACATCATGCTATAGATAGGCTCTCAGGTTTGGAAAGGGAAGGAGTTGGATATCACATCTCATGCTATAGGAAGGGTCTCAGGATTGGAATGGGAAGTAGTTGGATATCACATCTCATGCTATAGGAAGGGTCTCAGGTTTGGTATAAGCATTGAGATATCACATCTCATGCTATAGGAAGGGTCTCAGGATTGGAATGGGAAGGAATTGGATATCACATCTCATGCTATAGATAGGCTCTCAGGTTTGGAAAGGGAAGGAGTTGGATATCACATCTCATGCTATAGGAAGGGTCTCAGGATTGGAATGGGAAGTAGTTGGAAATCACATCTCATGCTATAGGAAGGGTCTCAGGTTTGGTATAAGCATTGAGATATCACATCTCATGCTGTAGGAAGGATCTCAGGTTTGGTATTAGAAGCATTGAGAAATCACATCTCATGCTATAGGAAGGGTCTCAGGATTGGAATGTGAAGGAGTTGGATATCACATCTCATGTTATAGGAAGGATCTCAGGTTTGGTATTAGAAGCATTGAGAAATCACATCTCATGCTATAGGAAGGGTCTCAGGATTGGAATGGGAAGGAGTTGGATATCACATATGCTAAAGGGAGGGTCTCAGGTTTGGAAGGGGAAGGATTTGGATATAACATCTCGTGTTATAGGAATGATCTCAGGTTTGGTATTAGAAGCATTGAGATATCACATCTCATGCTATCGGAAGGATCTCAGGTTTGGTGTTAGAAACATTGAGATATCAAATCTCATGCTATAGGAAGGGTCTCAGGATTGGAATGGGAAGGAGTTGGATATCACATCTCATGCTATAGGAAGGGTCTCAGGATTGGAATGGGAAGGAGTTGTATATGACATCTCATGCCACAGGAAGGGTCTCAGGTTTGGTATAAGCATTGAGATATCACATCTCTGCTATCGGAAGGGTCTCAGGATTGGAATGGGAAGGAGTTGGATATCCCATCTTATGTTATAGGAAGGGTCTCAGGTTTGGTATTAGAAGCATCGAGATATCACATCTCATGCTAAAGGAAGGGTCTCAGGATTGGAATGGGAAGGACTTGGATATCACATCTGAATCTATAGGGAGGGTCTCACGTTTGGAAAGGGAAGGGGTTGGATATCACATTTCATGTTAGAGGTAGGAATCAGGTTTGGTATTAGAGGCATTGAGATATCACATCTCATGCTATCAGAAGGGTCTCAAGATTGGAATGGGAAGGAGTTGGATATCACATCTCATGCTAAAGGGAGGGTCTCAGGTTTGGAAGGGGAAGGATTTGGATATCACATCTCATGTTATAGGAAGGGTCTCAGGTTTGGTATCAGAAGCATTGAGATATGACATCTCATGCTATTGGAAGGATCTCAGGTTTGGTATTAGAGGCATTGAGATATCACATCTCATGCTAAAGGGAGGGTCTCAGGTTTGGAAGGGGAAGGATTTGGATATCACATCTCTTATTATAGGAAGGATCACAGGTTTGGTATTAGAAGCATTGAGATATCACATCTCATGCTATCGGAAGGGTCTCAGGATTGGAATGGGAAGGAGTTGGATATCACATCTCATGCTATAGGAAGGGGCTCAGGTTTGGAACGGGAAGGAGTTGGATATCACATCTCATGTTATAGGAAGAGTCTCAGGTTTGGTATAAGCATTGAGATATCACATCTCTGCTATCGGAGGTGTCTCAGGATTGGGATGGGAAGGAATTGGATATCACATCTCTGCTATCGGAGGTGTCTCAGGATTGGGATGGGAAGGAATTGGATATCACATCTCATGTTATAGGACGGGTCTCAGGTTTGATATTAGAAGCATTGAGATATCACATCGCATGCTGTAGGAAGGGTCTCAGGTTTGGAATGGGAAGGATTTGGATATCACATTTCATGTCATAGGAAGGATCTCAGGTTTGGTATTAGAAGCATTGATATATCACATCTCATGCTATAGGAATGGTCTCAGGATTGGAATGGGTAGGAGTTGGATATTACATTCTTGCTATAGGAAGGGTCTCATGTTTGAAATGGGAAGGACTTGGATATCACATATGCTATAGGAAGTGTCTCAGGTTTGGAACGGGAATGAGTTGGATATCACATCTCATGTTATAGGAAGGGTCTCAGGTTTGGTATAAGCATTGAGATATCACATCTCTGCTATCGGAAGTGGCTCAGGATTGGAATGGGAAGGATTTGGATATCACATCTCATGCTATAGGAAGGGTCTCAGGTTTGGGATACGCATGGAGATACTTCTCATGCTATAGGAAGGGTCTCAGGATTGGAATGGGAAGGAGTTGGATATTACATCTCATGCTATAGGAAGGGTCTCAGGTTTGGTATAAGCATGGAGATATCACTTCTCATGCTATAGGAAGGGTCTCAGGGTTGGAATGGGAAGGAGTTGGATATCACATCTCATGTTATAGGAAGGGTCTCAGGTTTGGTATTAGAAGCATTGAGACATCACATCTCATGCTATGGGAAGGGTCTCAGGATTGGAATGGGAAGGAGTTGGATATCACATCTCATGCTATAGGAAGGGTCTCAGGTTTGGTATAAGCATTGAGATATCACATCTCATGCTATAGGAAGGGTCTCAGGATTGGAATGGGAAGGAGTTGTATATGACATCTCAGGCCATAGCAAGGGTCTCAGGTTTGGTATAAGCATTGAGATATCACATCTCTGCTATCGGAAGGGTCTCAGGATTGGAATGGGAAGGAGTTGGATATCCCATCTCATGTTATAGGAAGGGTCTCAGGTTTGGTATTAGAAGCATTGAGATATCACATCTCATGCTATAGGAAGGGTCTCAGGATTGGAATGGGAAGGACTTGGATGTCAGATCTCATGCTATAGGGAGGGTCTCAAGTTTGATATTAGAAGCATTGAGATAAAAAATCTCATGATATCGGAAGGGTGTCAGGATTGGAATGGGAAGGAGTTGGAAATTACATCTCATGATAAAGGAAGGGTCTAAGGTTTGGAAGGGGAAGGATTTGGATATCACATCTCATGTTATAGGACGGGTCTCAGGTTTGGTATTAGAAGCATTGAGATATCAAGTCTCATGGTATAGGAAGGGTCTCAGAATTGGAATGGGAAGGAGTTGGATATTGCATCTCAAGCTATAGGAAGGGTCTCAGGATTGGAATGGGAAGGAGTTTGATATCACATCTCATGCCATAGTATGGGTCTCAGGTTTGGTATAAGCATTGAGATATCACATCTCTGCTATCGGAAGGGTCTCAGGATTGGAATGGGAAGGAGTTGGATATCCCATCTCATGTTATAGGAAGGGTCTCAGGTTTGGTATTAGAAGCATTGAGATATCACATCTCATGCTATAGGAAGGGTCTCAGGATTGGAATGGGAAGGACTTGGATGTCAGATCTCATGCTATAGGGAGGGTCTCAAGTTTGATATTAGAAGCATTGAGATAACAAATCTCATGATATCGGAAGGGTGTCAGGATTGGAATGGGTAGGAGTTGGAAATTACATCTCATGATAAAGGAAGGGTCTAAGGTTTGGAAGGGGAAGGATTTGGATATCACATCTCATGTTATAGGACGGGTCTCAGGTTTGGTATTAGAAGCATTGAGATATCAAGTCTCATGGTATAGGAAGGGTCTCAGAATTGGAATGGGAAGGAGTTGGATATCGCATCTCAAGCTATAGGAAGGGTCTCAGGATTGGAATGGGAAGGAGTTTGATATCACATCTCATGCCATAGTATGGGTCTCAGGTTTGGTAGAAGCATTGGGATATCACATCTCATGCTATCGGAAGGGTATCAGGATTGGATTTGGAAGGAGTTGGATATCCCATCTCATGCTATAGGAAGGGTCTCAGGTTGGAATGGGAAGGAGTTGGATATCACATCTCATGTTATAGGAAGGGTCTCTGGATTGGAATGGGAAGGAGTTGAATATCCCATCTCATGTTATAGGACGGGTCTCTGGTTTGGTATAAGCATTGAGATATCACATCTCATGCTATAGGAAGGGTCTCAGGATTGGAATGGGAAGGATTTGGATATCACATCTCATTCCTATAGGAAGGGTCTCAGGTTTGGTATACGCATGGAGATATCACTTCTCATGCTATAGGAAGGATCTAGGATTGGAATGGGAAGGAGTTGGATATCACATCTCATGCTATAGGAAGGGTCTCGGGTTTGGTGTAAGCATGGAGATATCACTTCTCATGCTATAGGAAGGGTCTCAGGATTGGAATGGGAAGGAGTTGGATATCACATCTCATGTTATAGGAAGGATCTCAGGTTTGGTATTAGAAGCATTGAGACATCACATCTCATGCTATGGGAAGGGTCTCAGGATTAGAATGGGAAGGACTTGGATATCCCATCTCATGTTATAGGAAGGGTCTCAGGTTTGGTATTAGAAGCATTGAGATATCACATCTCATGCTATGGGAAGGGTCTCAGGATTGGAATGGGAAGGACTTGGATGTCAGATCTCATGCTATAGGGAGGGTCTCAAGTTTGATATTAGAAGCATTGAGATAACAAATCTCATGATATCGGAAGGGTGTCAGGATTGGAATGGGAAGGAGTTGGATATCACATCTCAAGCTATAGGAAGGGTCTCAGGATTGGAATGGGAAGGAGTTTGATATCACATCTCATGCCATAGTATGGGTCTCAGGTTTGGTAGAAGCATTGGGATATCACATCTCATGCTATTGGAAGGGTATTAGGATTGGATTTGGAAGGAGTTGGATATCCCATCTCATGCTATAGGAAGGGTCTCAGGTTGGAATGGGAAGGAGTTGAATATCACATCTCATGTTATAGGAAGGGTCTCAGGATTGGAATGGGAAGGACGTGGATATCATATCTCATGCTATAGGAAGGCTCTCAGGTTTGGAAGGGGAAGGAGTTGGATATCACATCTCAAGCTATAGGAAGGGTCTCAGGTTTGGTATAAGCATTGAGATATCACATCTCATGCTATAGGAAGGGTCTCAGGATTGGAATGGGAAGGAGTTGGATATCACATCTCATGTTATAGGAAAGATATCAGGTTTGGTATTAGAAGCATTGAGACATCACATCTCATGTTATAGGAAGGGTCTCAGGATTGGAATGGGAAGAAGTTGGATATCACATCTCATGCTATAGGAAGGGTCTCAGGTTTGGTATAAGCATTGAGATATCACATCTCATGCTATAGGAAGGGTCTCAGGATTGGAATGGGAAGGAGTTGTATATGACATCTCAAGCTATAGGAAGGGTCTCAGGTTTGGTATAAGCATTGAGATATCACATCTCATGCTATAGGAAGGGTCTCAGGATTGGAATGGGAAGGAGTTGGATAGCACATCTCATGTTAGAGGAAGGATCTCAGGTTTGGTATTAGAGGCATTGAGATATCACATCTCATGCTATAGGAAGGTTCTCAGGATTGGAATGGGAAGGAGTTGGATATCACATCTCAAGCTATAGGAAGGGTCTCAGGTTTGGTATAAGCATTGAGATATCACATCTCATGCTATAGGAAGGGTCTCAGGATTGGAATGGGAAGGAGTTGGATATCACATCTCATGTTATAGGAAAGATATCAGGTTTGGTATTAGAAGCATTGAGACATCACATCTCATGTTATAGGAAGGGTCTCAGGATTGGAATGGGAAGAAGTTGGATATCACATCTCATGCTATAGGAAGGGTCTCAGGTTTGGTATAAGCATTGAGATATCACATCTCATGCTATAGGAAATGTCTCAGGATTGGAATGGGAAGGAGTTGTATATGACATCTCATGCCATAGGAAGGGTCTCAGGTTTGGTATAAGCATTGAGATATCACATCTCATGCTATAGGAAGTGTCTCAGGATTGGAATTGAAAGGAGTTGGATATCCCATCTCATGTTATAGGACGGGTCTCAGGTTTGTTATTAGAATCATTGAGATATCATATTGCATGCTGTAGGAAGGGTCTAAGGATTGGAATGGGTAGGACTTGGATATCACATCTCATGCTATAGGTAGGCTCTCAGGTTTGGAAAGGGACGGAGTTGGATATCACATTTCATGTTAGAGGAAGGATCTCAGGTTTGGTATTAGAGGAATTGAGATATCACATCTCATGCTATAGGAAGGGTCTCAGGATTGGAATGGGAAGGAGTTGGATATCACATCTCATGCTATAGGAAGGGTCTCAGGTTTGGTATAAGCATTGAGATATCACATCCCATGCTATAGGAAGTGTCTCAGGATTGGAATGGGAAGGACTTGGATATCACATCTCATGTTATAGGAAGAGTCTCAGGTTTGGTATAAGCATTGAGATATCACATCTCTGCTATCGGAAGGGTCTCAGGATTGGAATGGGAAGGAGTTGGATATCACATCTCATGCTATAGGAAGGGTCTCAGGTTTGGAACGGGAAGGAGTTGGATATCACATCTCATGTTATAGGAAGAGTCTCAGGTTTGGTATAAGCATTGAGATATCACATCTCTGCTATCGGAGGTGTCTCAGGATTGGGATGGGAAGGAATTGGATATCACATCTCATGCTATAGGAAGGGTCACAGGTTTGGAGCGGGAAGGAGTTGGATATCCCATCTCATGTTATAGGACGGGTCTCAGGTTTGATATTAGAAGCATTGAGATATCACATCGCATGCTGTAGGAAGGGTCTCAGGTTTGGAATGGGAAGGATTTGGATATCATATCTCATGTTATAGGGCGGGTCCCATGTTTGGTATTAGAAGCATTGAGATATCACATCTCATGCTATAGGAGGAGTCTCAGGATTGGAATGGGAAGGAGTTGGATATTGTAAGAGGATTCAATTCAGCACTACAGCCAAGTTAACGCCTAGTCTAGAATACTGAATGAAAACCCTTATTGATATATCTTTAGGTCCAGTTCATGCGTTCTGGATGACTACCCTTGTATAACACCCCTCTCTTGGAATCCCCCTGACCCCACTGAGCCAAGAAGTAATTCTGTTTTGCAAGTTTAAAAGGTTTATTTGATAAATTAAAATATATATCACACTTTTTAATAAATTAATAATTGAATATCACACTTAATCTGATATGGTAAATATTAACAACGGAGAATCTGGCACTAACACGCTTCTCTATAATCAATAAGGAGTTGACAAGAAATGGATAAGGTAGCACACTGGTAAATAGGTACAGAAGTATAATGTGGTAGAGGATGCTTTATGTAAGCTCAGGTGGATGCAATATTCAATGAATGCAGTACAGAAAATACTCAATATGATTTCAACCAAACAATGTAATCACTTTTCTCTGGCTATTCACTCCCCCCCTCTTTATGCAATGCAAGGGAATGGGAGGAAAGCACACAGTTCTCAGAAATGCAATCAATGTAATCAGTTCAATCCAGCAAGCTTAGACAACAGAAAACAGATAGGAGTTTTGAAAACACAGGCCCAAATGCTTTTATATGTGTTAGCAATGGATGAGAAATATGCTGGAAATGCTGTTAATTCCCTTTCAGAGGTTCAGGGTGAGTGGTATCTAGTTAATATTAGTCCAGGCTCACACTAGCAATGAGGCAGGGATAGTTAGCAGGTTAAACGAATTTCTGGCAAATGGAAGGCAAGCAGCAGCAGTTTTTACATGTGAAGAAATTTCAAATCGCGGTAAAATTCGCGGATGCGTGTTCCGCGATTGCGGTAAAACTATAAGGGGTAGGAATGCGGTCCTTGGTTCGTAGGAAAGCCACGATTCTAAGCTATCAAATAAAAGTTATTGCAAGTCTCTAGCCCAAACGGTCGCGGAGATATGAGCGATTTAATAAAGGTCGTTTTTGGGTTTGCAAATTTCAAAAGCTCAAAATGACAAGTGCAGCTTGCAACTAGAAATGACAGGTGACAGCTAGGAGGCAGTTCTACTTAGGTTAAATAAATTGAATTAGATGAATTTAAACTAAGAGATTGGTTCTACACAGTTCTGCTGGGTACTCACACTATATTCTTGAGTGAAATGGGCCTCGCCATGGATCTGGTCAGGGTTTTGGACTGGGCTCGGGTCTCTCTCTGGGCACAGCACTGCTTTCTCTCTGGGTACAGCACTGCTTTCTCCCTCTGGTCTGGTCTCTAGTTCTGGATAGATTGAAGTCTCTAGTTTGGCTTTCTGGAGGTTGATGGAGGTAAGTATGGATTTTTCCGGCAGAGCGTCCCGCTGCAAATGGATTTGGAAAGTCCCTATCTGTCCTGTCTGTCTGCTTTTATGTGTTTAGAATGTGGGTGTGTTCTAGCATCACTGACCCTACCTCTCTCTCAGCTTCTAATTGGTCAAACTTCCATTCCTCCGCTTGATTGGCAAACTGAACTGTGAGTCAGATTGATGTCATTTTACAGCCTGCAGAAAGTCCACTCCTCCTGTCAACTTACACACAAATCTAGATTTGAAACAAATACATATTTGCAGAGGTACATATTGTTTTAAAATCATATGCACCCATCATGCATCACAGGAGGTATCCCCTGTTCAAACTCTGCTCTTCCTGGGAGCTTGCATTCAGAACTGGCACATATTTCACTTTTTAACTGCTTTTTCAATTTCCGACATGGACCCAACTTTACATACATGTGTGCAGGGGGTAGGGACATTAACTGATGAAGTTTCAGATTTTTAACATGCACACATTTAGAGTAATATCCACTTTTCCGCTAAAACCTCCCCGAACATACCACCGGTTCCTACCACGTCTTAAACTGTGGGCAGAAAAATCACAAGAATTATGGTATCATTTATAAAATTTTCACATGTCCGCTCTATGAGTTATTCATCTTTTTATAAAACCATATCCTTGCTGCAGGGGTGTGTCTTTTCAGGTCACATGGTACAGAAACCAGTCTTTCCAGTTTCTGCCAAGCCAGCTTGCTTCTCACAGGCAGTGCTCCTCCCAGCTCCTGCCAAGAGGAAGCTACAATTTACGACTGCGGTAATAAAAACCTTTGCCTGAGTGAAGAGGGCTTTGTTCACTCTCTTGCAGAGCACAGATAATTCAATTATCAGATAGATGGCATATCCTTAGCCTGGGCAGCAAAAGGAAGGTTGGCCTGGGAACACAGTGGTGACTCAAGTTTCACTCCTGATGGGTAGTTGCTAGGCAAAATCAAGTTCCTTAAGCCAGACCTTCAGCTAACTTTTTGTTGCTTTTAAAATAACTTGTAATTTTACACATGCAGCTAGAATGCTGATTCTAAGTGCAAAACTATGACATTTCAACAGTTACAAAGGCATGTGACACCAAACATAGGTCACTCATTTAATTTAACATTTTCGATTTTGGTGGTTTTAAATCCAGTTGCAGTTAGGCTTAAGCTGCTGACTCCATAGCATTTTTGTTATAAGCATTGTTTTTGGGCTCTTCATTTCCCAGATTTTGTAGGCACACAAAACTCCATTCTGCCAAATGTCTGCTGGTGTTCAGTGAATATTTTGCACATGTTGCAAGGTTTGAAATAGGCATTTTGCTTGCCTTCAGAAAAACACACAGAGTGGTTTTAAAACGCCGGCTTTTGGATAGTGGTGAGTACTGGTACTGCACTCATTTTTGGGATTTAAGAAATGAATTCCCCACACTTCTAGGTTGCATTTGGCAATCAGCATCGCCATTCCCAATGGTTTCAGACTACTGTGCGGGTAGTCCAATGGTGGTTTTAAAGCGCTTTGAAGCTAACCGGCGCTACTGTTTTTCCTTTGGCAACCCATTTCCCTCATGGCAACCCGGCCTTTCATTCTCGCACTGGTGGGTGGCAAGTGAGGCAACCATTTTGGTGGGCGCACAAACTGCGCAGCTTTCCTGGATTTCGGCGCACATGTGGGTTTTCCGCCATCTTGAATTTCCTAAGCCCACAGCACCAAATGTTGTAGCAGGATAGCTTAAACGTGGGTCAGGACACCCAACAAGTCCCCCCCACGCGACTGCACTTTGAATTTGAGTCGATGGGGAGTCGCGTGCACAAGGGTTTTGACCCATGCACCGGTCTGTCCGCATAATCTTCTTCCTCTTCTGTAGATGGCACAGTTCAGCATCTTCTTCTCCATCCGGTACTGATCGATCGGTTCTCCTCGCCGGTCCTGATGGGAGTATTGGGCGGTCCACTGGGCCCATTGGATCTCCGTTCCCGGTCTCCGAATCGTCCTTCTTGGTCATCCTTCATGGTTTCATCTCTCCTAGGATGATAAAGCAAAAGCGGCAATATCTACTCATAGGCGATTTTTTCCACCACTGTTGAGATAGTGGGGCAGCATATGCATTTTATCATAACAAAACATTACATTCTTATTTTAATAAAAACAGTATGACTAAGAGACAGTTTCATACAATCACAATATTTTAGAGACTAGATGTGGTATGTTTTATGATTGGAACTGAATTAGTCTGAGACAGTACCCGCTAGGATTCCAGAGGATTCCTCCAGTTGTTGCAGAGTGTGCCTGGGATGGCAACATTTCAACTGGTTTATGTGGACCCACTTGTCTTCCCCCTCTGCCGAACCGCCTTTGGGGATGCGGATCTTGTAGGCCACAGGGGAGATCTTATCGACGATCTCAAAGGGTCCCTTCCATGTAGGCAAAAATTTGCGCTGCTTGGCCTGGCTCCTTTGGAAGTTGTATAGATAGACCCGGTCTCCCACCTGATATTCCTTCCTGGAAGTTTTCAGGTCATAATGGGTCTTCATGCTATCAGCCGATCTTTCTAGATTCCGCTGAGCATAAGCAAAAGCATGTTGAAGGTGTTTCCTTAAATTCTCCACATACTCATGAGTAGTGGAGGCATTTATCAGTGTCTGCTCTTGGGTCCTATAGAGCAAATGCTGAGGAAGCACCATCTTGCGCCCCGTCATCAACTCAAATGGTGACATTTTGGTTGCAGATGAAGGGGTAGATCTGATGGCCATTAGGACCAGAGGTAATCGGATATCCCAACTTGGCCCAGAATCTGCCACAAACTTTTTTAAGATGCTCACAATTGTCCGGTTATATCTCTCTACTGCCCCAGAAGAAGCTGGTCTGTAAGCAATATGCAGCTTTCTCTTGACCCCCAGTATCTCCTACATCTTTGTCATTAC
The DNA here is from genome assembly GCF_040938575.1 of Ambystoma mexicanum. NCBI lineage: Eukaryota > Metazoa > Chordata > Amphibia > Caudata > Ambystomatidae > Ambystoma > Ambystoma mexicanum. Next base: position 1,143,823,435 of record NC_090934.1, read on the forward strand.
TTCACTGGTGAAGTGGCTACCTCTGTCTGACTCAATCCTTTGAGGTAGACCAAAACGGGAAAAGATGTGGTTAATCATCAAGGCAGCTGCAGTTTCTGCCTTGCAGTTTGGGGCTGGGAGACATTCCACCCACTTGGTAAACAAACATGTCACAGTCAACATGTACTTATTCCCCCTAGCCGAGCGAATCACAGGGCCTACAAAGTCGATTTGTAAATCTGACCATGGCAGTGTCATTCCCCTCTTTTGTAAAGGCGCCCGGTGTGTGAGGGATGTCGGCTGAAATTGTGCACACACAAGACACCCCTTCAAGTATTGGTCGAGGTCCTGCCCCATGTGTGGCCAGTATGCAACCTCTCTTAAGATTTCCAATGTTGTGTGAAACCCCCTATGACCGGCGGTGGCCGCATCATGGGCGTGACTTAACATCAGGCTTCGGAATGAGGTAGGAACCACCCACTGATCGTGGCCAGCTTTGGATTTCCTTACCAGCAAACCGTCTTGGATCCGGAACATTTTTGGACATTTCATCAACACTCTTAGGTCCTCTTTCCCAATGTAATCGGTATCCGTCAGGGGAAAGTTCTCAGGGTCCTCAAGGTGCTGGTAAAACTTACCAATAATTGGATCCCCCTTTTGAGCTGTAATCAAATCAGCATCAGGGGTCTCCTTACTCCATTGTGCAATTGAGAGGTCGTTGTGAGCATTTGTCTGGGACCTAGTGATAGCGGTGACCTGGATTTCCCCCAACAGGGACTCAATCTCAATTAGATCCCCTTGGATGGCCCCGGTTTTGGCCAGCTGATCAGCTAAGTCATTTCCAGTTTTGTCTGGTCCCTCTACTTTGGAATGACCCTTGATCTTTTTCCAATAGATGGTCATCCCATTCGATGTGACCAGATCATCAATGTTTTGGATCAACTTCCCATGTTTCAAGGGTTTGTTGTTAGCACATAACATGCCTCTGGTTTTCCAATTAACCAGGTGCTCCACGAACCCGTTCCGTACATAATCCGAATCTGTGATTATGACCAGTTCGTGGAGTTGATGCTGGACAGCAGTGAGGATGGCATGATGCACAGCCATCAATTCTGCCACCTGACTACTTCGGGGACCAATTTTGTATCCAGCGGAGGGTTCTGGGGACTCATTCACCCATGCATTCCCTACGCCAGCCACCAGTTCTTTCTCCCCGTCGTTGTCAACATGGTAAGAGCATCCATCCACATAGACAGTGGGCATTCCCTCACACTTGTCCTCTTCAAAGACTTTGTGGGGGGAATTAAGGTATGCCTCCATGTTGTCCTTGATTTTTAGACTTTCGTCCTCGAGACAGTTTTCTCTGGCACAATCATGCAAGTCAGCCAGACCTTGCGCGAGGGGACTCTTCTTGTTTTGGCCATATCTGACCTCCACAGGAAAGCCTTGCATTGACAGAATCCAGGAAGTAATTCGGGAATTACTCACATTTCCGGCCCGGATTCTGTCACTTTGGAGATATTGCAGAGGCTGGTGTGGAGTCTCCACTATGATGTGTTCCCCCTGGATAAACGGGCGGTAATTCTTCAATGCCCACACCGTTGCCAGGAGTGCCTTCTCACAATCGTTGAATTTTTCCTCCACAGAGGATAAAGTTTTGCTCGCATAGGAGATTACTTTATTGACCTTGTCATGCTTTTGGTATAATACTGCCGTCAAGCACGTATTAGAGAACCCCGTCTCCAGGAAGAACTCCTTGTTTCTGACAGGGTAAGCTAGGCAAGGCGCTTGTGAGAGGCTTCTTTTGAGTTGTTTTACCGCCTCGGCTTGTTCTGGACCCCATTCCCACTTGACCCCCCCCTTCAGGAGATGAATCAGGGGTCTGGTGATCTCTGCGTAGCCCTCAATGAACTTTCTGCTGTAATTAGTCAGTCCAAGGAGGCTCCTTAGTTCCCGCAGAGTTGTGGGGTCTTTCAGTTTCTGAAGTGCTTCCACTTTCTTTTCCTGGGGACAGAGGCCCTGAGGAGTAATCTCATGCCCCAAGAAATTAACACGGGTTCTACACCACTGTGCTTTCTGAAAGGAAAGTTTTGCTCCGGCGGCCCTCAACTGTGTCAGAACATAACGGATCTCCGCTATGTGTTCCTCCACAGATGAACTTTTGATGAGGACATCATCTACATAAGCCAAGTTACCCCTTGCACCCATGTCGGGCATGGCCTTGTGTAGAAAAATGTTGAATTCATTGCCGGAGTTGAGGTATCCGAAGGGAGTCCGGGTCCAGGTGTACTGCTGGCCCCCAAAGGTAAAAGCCAGCTTGTATTGGTCCTCCCTACTGACAGGCACAGTCCAGTATCCATTGGTCAGGTCTATTGCAGTGAATACCTGTGACCCCTGGATCTGGGCCAGCCCTTGGTCAATGTAGGGCAGAGGCCATCGGGAAGTATGGACCCGTTTGTTGAGCTCCCTGAGGTCGGCACAGAGTCTCCACTGGCCGTTTGGCTTCAATATTCCCAGCACCGGATTATTGAAGGTGCTGTGGACTGGACGGATTATTCCCCGGGACTCAAGGTTCTTAATTATTTCAGTAAGGGACTCCATTGATGCGAGAGGCAAGCGATATTGCTTCACAAACACTGGAGTCATGCCAGGGTCCGTGGGGATTGTTGTGGTGTGGATGTCGGTGCGACCACAGTCATATGAGTCTACCGCAAAGAGATCTTGGAAATCCAAGAAAACTTGTTTCAACTTTTGCTTTTGTTCCAGAGTCCCACAGGCATCAGCTAGGTTGACTCTCTCTTCCACCATCTGCCTGAAGCCTGGAAAGACTTCTGGTTTGGCTATCTCCGCGGCCTCCTCCAGCTGGGTGGAGAAGTCCCTGGTCAGAGTGCTGATTTGGACCGGAGGCTTCAGGTGGGAAAGGCAGCCCTCATGGACCTGGAAAATCACCTCATCCCTCCTGAAGTCACAGGTCACATCTTCCTTACCATAGGGGCAGGACGTGTACACCAGGAAGTTCCCCCCATGCCGGGTAAAAATCCTGTCTGGTGTTGCGTTGTCATCACTGTCACTGTCAAAACAGTCCTTGGGGATGGGTCCTAACAGTTCATTTACAAGATCAATGGAGAAATGTCGGTCATCAACCGCCATTCCAATAATGGTGCCTGCGGCTAGAGTAATACTCTTTAAGTCGCTGTTATCCACCTCTATTAGAATGGGGTCATGTTCTATGTTGACTAATGGAGTCGGGTTTACCCCCAACCCTTGCTGTTGGAGAGAAGCATTTAGATGTATGTAAGCATCAGGGTTTTTCAACTCTTGTCCCCTTTTAACTTTCACTTCCAGGGAGAATTGTCGGGTCCTTTCTGGGATGGTGACTTCCTCTTTAACCTGAATTTCAACTGCATAAGGTAGCAATTGAGCTGACCTAAATGCTTTTTCTGGATCATCAAAGCCCATGGGATTATCCGCTAATCGGGACCAAGCTTTGAAGTTTATTAGGTCCAAACTAATGGCAAAGCGATTGAGAATGTCACTGCCTAAGTAAAAGGCGGCAGTGACGTCTCGCACGACCCAACAATTGTGGACTATGCTCTTGTTGCCAATGGAGATTTTGAGCATACACCTGCTTGGCAGGAGATGTTTGGAATTAGGTGCTTCCAGGTCCATTTCCCATTTGTCTATCAGTTTGAAGGTGGGAATGGCTGGATCTTTTGGGAGTTGGCGAAACATGGCTTCGCTGATGAAGCTCTTACCGTTGTTCACACACACTCGAGCGAGAACAGAGTCCTTCCCATCATTTAACTGAACAGGGAAGAACAACTGCTCTCCAATTTGCTGAATATCAGCCAGGCTTTGAGCTGATTTCACATCTTTCTGGACTATAGGAGTGGGAGTTTCTGATTGTGGATTAGTATAGAATTTCAGAGTGTTTCCTTCCAGCGTGGAATACCACTTTAGACTGGAAGGAAGGTTGATTTTCAGAAATAGAGAGGACCCCCCATCACCAGTCTGTTGTCCTACTGCTATTACTGTCACGTCTGGAATTTGGTTGTTCTGGAAGTGAAATTCTACTTGGTCAGATTTTTGTTCAACCATGTGGCATGTGCCGTTTAAACTAACATGGTTGACACTCTGTTTTAATTTTATTGGTCGGCTAGTCTGGGTCCAGAGGACCTTGTTTACGCAATCTATTAGGGGTGACAACCTTCTCAGGAGGTCATTCCCTAGTAAACAAGGGGTGCCCTCTGGGGTCACAACTATGACCGGGTGTTTCAACTTGTGTCGCCCAATTTTAATGTCCAAGTCTGCAGTCCCCTCAACGGGAATTTCCTTCCCGTCAAAGTTCTGTAGTTGTCCCGGAAGAGAGGTGAGAGGAATTTGGTAATCCTCTCCCCTTCCTGCATTCAGTTCATCAAAGGCCCTTCTGGACAGAAGGGTAGCTTGAGATCCAGTGTCCACCAGTGCCGAGATTGTACCCTGCCCCTGTACTTGTACCGGGGCATAATATCTTCCCTCCTTCTCCTCAAGGGGGCACAGATAATGTACATTTTTGGACAACTGGTGGGCTAACTTTCTGGTTTTGGACATCGCGAGAGAAGAATTTTGGGCAGAATTCTGTGGAGAGCCTTGGGAATCTGAAAGAAAGAATTTGCAACTGGAGATCAGAGCCATTGTGGCTTCCCCTGGCTCCGTTTCTGGGCCGCCCCCCCCTTTTTGGAGGCAGTCGCCAGGATGGGTTTGAACCAGGGGATTTTCTTGCTGTTGGTTCTGGGATGAGATGGTGGGCGGCGGTAGCTCAGTCTCCACATCTCCCCAGTCTGGATTTGCATCCCTAGGGACCCATTTTTCTTTGGGAGGAGTTCCCCCCTCTCTGAAGGAGAAGATCCTTTTCTCAGGATCCTCTGAGGATCCCTCTCCCTCAAATTGGAAGATCTGTACCTCCTCCTCAAACTGAGTCTGTTTGGGTCTTTTGTTTCTCCTACCCCCCCTCTGCTCCTTAGGAGGCAGACTTTCAGGGGCAAGAGATTTTGTTTCCGGTTCCTGGGTTTCTAGGGGCTGTTTACAAGTGAGGAAGGAAGCTTCCTCCAAGGCTTTACACCCCCCTTCCCCTTGTGCCTCCTCCCTGGGAACCGGTGAGTTATCGGGGTGCTGCCCCCGTCATTGTTCTGGAGCACCAGGTCCAGAGTTGGGTGCGTTCTGCGCCGGCATGCTGATCTGAGGGTTCTGCTGAGCCCTCAGTATGTCACCCATATCCCGCGCCATGTTTTGAACCTGGCGCTCTAACTGGGAAACCCGCTCAGGCTGATACGGGGCCCTGTTTTCTCCCCTGGGCTGATCCCGGGAAGGGTAGCTATCCCTCCTCTGGTAATACCCCGGGTTGGGAAGATTTGGGTACCCCTCCACCCTTGGCCTCCCCTCTCCCGGATTCAGTGGTCTGGGCTCAGGGAATTGGGGAAAGAAGGATGGATGGTTTTGGGGCTGAAAGTCGGGTGGATATCTGGGGAAAAAGTTCTGCCCAGGGTTTGGTAAATTTCTGCCCTCCTGTGGGAAGTTTGGAGGGAAGTTCCCTGGGTTAGGTGCTTGTCTGGATCCCCCCCCTTGGGCTGGAGGAGTCCACACATAACCCAGGATGGGTCTGTTACCTTTGTAGCGAGGACTTACATAGTCAGGAGAGCGAGGGACCCCATTTGTGGGGCTGCCTCCCTGGCTCCCTGTCTGTGACTGGCCCGAGGACCTTCTGGGCCTAGCATTATTAGGTGCAGGTAGGTTTTTAGGCCCCCCCATCTCCAGATCCAAAACGGGGGTGACCTTTACCTCTGCCACCTTGACAGCAGCAGGGGTGCTGTTGGCTTTGGGGTTTTTCTGGGCATTGCTTTTATTTTCTATGGGCTTCTGCACCTCATAGATCCGGGTAGCCTGTTCAATGACCCAGTCTAAAGATCTTTTCTCATGAAAATCTCTCACGAGCTGGGTCATTATATATTTGGGCAAGGCATGGAAAAATGTATTGACAAACTCTCTACTATCTGTGCGCACCCTTCTGGTGGTTTGCGCAAACGCACGCTTTAACTCCTGCACAAATTCTCGTGGGGCCTGATCCTCCCCACATTGCAAATTGTAGGCCGCCTTGCGAGCCTCTTGAGGATTTCTGTGAACAGAAAAATGTTTCAGGATGGCCGCCTTATATGTGGACCATCTTAAATGATTTTGGTCCTCCAGCCCCGCAAAGAAACTGGAGTATTCCGGGGAGAATGTCCACTTTACATATTGAATACAGCTTTGGCTGTCCTTCAAATGGAAAGTCTCCATCATTTGTTCAAACAACTCTAAGTGCTCCCAAACAGAATACTTAGCGTTCTTATGGTAAGGCGTGATGACGCTCCTGATCGCCTTAATCTGCTTTAAGGGGTCCTTGAGCAAGGCCCTTTTTGCCTTATTGGCCTTTTTGGTTCGGGTAACCCTTGTCCATTCTTCGTCGGACTCAGAGGCACTGCTCCCAGAGGTTCCCGTCTGTTCTTCCAGGTTTTCCCGGATTCTGCGAGCCTGGGAATGGCTGGCAGAATGTGGGGACCTGGTCTCCTGTGTCCTGCGCAGTTCAGAGGAGTCTTCAGATTCCTCCTTGCTGTCAGGATTTGATGGGTACCCCCTCCACTGACCTAACTGGGCAGAGGTTTTCAGGATGCCCTTAATGGGCCTACTCTCCTGGGGTTCCCCACTGAACTGTATTGTACTTGGGTGCCCATACCCGGATGCCCACCCCTCCATTCCTGAGTGGTACTGGCCTATGAGCCCCATACTCTTAGCTGGATAGTAATCTGCCATCCCTGGACCCCTGTGCTCATGCGCGCCAGGGGACATGGGGGTGGTAGAGTCCAGGGACTGGGGGAGATGAAGGCCCCTGGTGTTAGGGCTCCTGCGGTTATGGTCAGGAATCTCTCTTTCCCAGCGGACCTCATCTCTATCCGCCCCTGCTCCCTGTTGCAATGCAAGAGCCTGCATTTGTGCTTTCAGTTCCTCTGTTAAGGCCTTACTCGACTCTATCAGTTTCTCCTGCATCGCTACCTGTTGCTGGAGCCTATCATTGTGTTGACAGAGGGCCTCATTCTCCCTCTGTGCTTCCTGGTTGGTCCTGGAGAACTGGGCCAGTCTTTGCTGCAGGAGGTTTACCTCCTGGGCAATGTCCCTACTGGCCTGCTCCTTTCTTGCTAGAGCATCTTCCACCCTTCTGGTGTGCTCTACCAAGTTCTGGTTTTCTTTTTGGAGATCACCCAGCCCCTGGTGGGCCAGGTGATTTTCTTCCATTTTCCTTTTTAAATGGCAGACTTCCTGGCCTAAGGCGTCTCTTTCCTGACTAAGAGCCTGCATTTGTGCCGCCAGGTCGTCCCTTTGCCTTTGGAAGGCACCAGCTTTCTGGCGCTCCTGATCAAACTCTGCCTGGGTATCCAGGTCTTTCAGAATCAGTTTATTGCTCTCCTCCTTCACTCTATCTAGGTGGCCTTGCAGGGTGACTACCTGCTCAGCACATGCCCTATTGAAGTCTAGCTGTTGCTCCAGCTTTTTCTGGCTTTGCAGTAGGGAGTCCAAACCTTCTTGGTGTTCCTTCTGCAAGGCCAGAAATCTGGTATCCTGTTCTGACTTTTCCTTTTGCAGCACATCCATATCCTCCTTTATTTTAGTGATGTACTGTCTGGTCTCATTTTCTGACTCCTGGCTTCTGTGCAGCCTTTGCTCAGAAGAGTCCAGATCAGATTGGGCCTTCTCTAACGCCATCTGTTGCCTTTTTGCCAGATCATGGCCTTCAGCACATTTATTCTGTATGGCTCCCATGTATAAATATAAATATGCCGCTATCCTAACAATCTTGTCGTGCTCATCTTTGGCCTTAGGAGCCATATATAGTTCACTCAGGGCCACGTGTAATGGACCCTGATCTCTATATATATCTGACCCTGTTTCCGTGACCTGTTGCATGATGGCCTGCAACCAGACTGTTTGGTCCTGGTGAGTCCACTCACCTCTCACAAATAACTTATGTAAGAAGTGCTCTCTGGCTATTTTCATATCTACCAAGGTCGTCATTCTAGAGATTGGTCTCTGTCCTGACTTACAGAAGTTAGTATTTTAGTTTTGCAGAACAGAACTTTTCTTGGAGTGTCCCTTTTGAGGAATGCTTCACAGCGTAATGCAGCGTGGTGATCCGACTGGATGTATGTATCCCGTCAGTTAGCACACTGTATTAAGCTGCACAAGTGGTATTCTAACCCAGAATCCCGGATACGAGCCCCCACTTTGTAAGAGGATTCAATTCAGCACTACAGCCAAGTTAACGCCTAGTCTAGAATACTGAATGAAAACCCTTATTGATATATCTTTAGGTCCAGTTCATGCGTTCTGGATGACTACCCTTGTATAACACCCCTCTCTTGGAATCCCCCTGACCCCACTGAGCCAAGAAGTAATTCTGTTTTGCAAGTTTAAAAGGTTTATTTGATAAATTAAAATATATATCACACTTTTTAATAAATTAATAATTGAATATCACACTTAATCTGATATGGTAAATATTAACAACGGAGAATCTGGCACTAACACGCTTCTCTATAATCAATAAGGAGTTGACAAGAAATGGATAAGGTAGCACACTGGTAAATAGGTACAGAAGTATAATGTGGTAGAGGATGCTTTATGTAAGCTCAGGTGGATGCAATATTCAATGAATGCAGTACAGAAAATACTCAATATGATTTCAACCAAACAATGTAATCACTTTTCTCTGGCTATTCACTCCCCCCCTCTTTATGCAATGCAAGGGAATGGGAGGAAAGCACACAGTTCTCAGAAATGCAATCAATGTAATCAGTTCAATCCAGCAAGCTTAGACAACAGAAAACAGATAGGAGTTTTGAAAACACAGGCCCAAATGCTTTTATATGTGTTAGCAATGGATGAGAAATATGCTGGAAATGCTGTTAATTCCCTTTCAGAGGTTCAGGGTGAGTGGTATCTAGTTAATATTAGTCCAGGCTCACACTAGCAATGAGGCAGGGATAGTTAGCAGGTTAAACGAATTTCTGGCAAATGGAAGGCAAGCAGCAGCAGTTTTTACATGTGAAGAAATTTCAAATCGCGGTAAAATTCGCGGATGCGTGTTCCGCGATTGCGGTAAAACTATAAGGGGTAGGAATGCGGTTCTTGGTTCGTAGGAAAGCCACGATTCTAAGCTATCAAATAAAAGTTATTGCAAGTCTCTAGCCCAAACGGTCGCGGAGATATGAGCGATTTAATAAAGGTCGTTTTTGGGTTTGCAAATTTCAAAAGCTCAAAATGACAAGTGCAGCTTGCAACTAGAAATGACAGGTGACAGCTAGGAGGCAGTTCTACTTAGGTTAAATAAATTGAATTAGATGAATTTAAACTAAGAGATTGGTTCTACACAGTTCTGCTGGGTACTCACACTATATTCTTGAGTGAAATGGGCCTCGCCATGGATCTGGTCAGGGTTTTGGACTGGGCTCGGGTCTCTCTCTGGGCACAGCACTGCTTTCTCTCTGGGTACAGCACTGCTTTCTCCCTCTGGTCTGGTCTCTAGTTCTGGATAGATTGAAGTCTCTAGTTTGGCTTTCTGGAGGTTGATGGAGGTAAGTATGGATTTTTCCGGCAGAGCGTCCCGCTGCAAATGGATTTGGAAAGTCCCTATCTGTCCTGTCTGTCTGCTTTTATGTGTTTAGAATGTGGGTGTGTTCTAGCATCACTGACCCTACCTCTCTCTCAGCTTCTAATTGGTCAAACTTCCATTCCTCCGCTTGATTGGCAAACTGAACTGTGAGTCAGATTGATGTCATTTTACAGCCTGCAGAAAGTCCACTCCTCCTGTCAACTTACACACAAATCTAGATTTGAAACAAATACATATTTGCAGAGGTACATATTGTTTTAAAATCATATGCACCCATCATGCATCACAGGAGGTATCCCCTGTTCAAACTCTGCTCTTCCTGGGAGCTTGCATTCAGAACTGGCACATATTTCACTTTTTAACTGCTTTTTCAATTTCCGACATGGACCCAACTTTACATACATGTGTGCAGGGGGTAGGGACATTAACTGATGAAGTTTCAGATTTTTAACATGCACACATTTAGAGTAATATCCACTTTTCCGCTAAAACCTCCCCGAACATACCACCGGTTCCTACCACGTCTTAAACTGTGGGCAGAAAAATCACAAGAATTATGGTATCATTTATAAAATTTTCACATGTCCGCTCTATGAGTTATTCATCTTTTTATAAAACCATATCCTTGCTGCAGGGGTGTGTCTTTTCAGGTCACATGGTACAGAAACCAGTCTTTCCAGTTTCTGCCAAGCCAGCTTGCTTCTCACAGGCAGTGCTCCTCCCAGCTCCTGCCAAGAGGAAGCTACAATTTACGACTGCGGTAATAAAAACCTTTGCCTGAGTGAAGAGGGCTTTGTTCACTCTCTTGCAGAGCACAGATAATTCAATTATCAGATAGATGGCATATCCTTAGCCTGGGCAGCAAAAGGAAGGTTGGCCTGGGAACACAGTGGTGACTCAAGTTTCACTCCTGATGGGTAGTTGCTAGGCAAAATCAAGTTCCTTAAGCCAGACCTTCAGCTAACTTTTTGTTGCTTTTAAAATAACTTGTAATTTTACACATGCAGCTAGAATGCTGATTCTAAGTGCAAAACTATGACATTTCAACAGTTACAAAGGCATGTGACACCAAACATAGGTCACTCATTTAATTTAACATTTTCGATTTTGGTGGTTTTAAATCCAGTTGCAGTTAGGCTTAAGCTGCTGACTCCATAGCATTTTTGTTATAAGCATTGTTTTTGGGCTCTTCATTTCCCAGATTTTGTAGGCACACAAAACTCCATTCTGCCAAATGTCTGCTGGTGTTCAGTGAATATTTTGCACATGTTGCAAGGTTTGAAATAGGCATTTTGCTTGCCTTCAGAAAAACACACAGAGTGGTTTTAAAACGCCGGCTTTTGGATAGTGGTGAGTACTGGTACTGCACTCATTTTTGGGATTTAAGAAATGAATTCCCCACACTTCTAGGTTGCATTTGGCAATCAGCATCGCCATTCCCAATGGTTTCAGACTACTGTGCGGGTAGTCCAATGGTGGTTTTAAAGCGCTTTGAAGCTAACCGGCGCTACTGTTTTTCCTTTGGCAACCCATTTCCCTCATGGCAACCCGGCCTTTCATTCTCGCACTGGTGGGTGGCAAGTGAGGCAACCATTTTGGTGGGCGCACAAACTGCGCAGCTTTCCTGGATTTCGGCGCACATGTGGGTTTTCCGCCATCTTGAATTTCCTAAGCCCACAGCACCAAATGTTGTAGCAGGATAGCTTAAACGTGGGTCAGGACACCCAACAATATCATGTCTCATGTTATAGGAAGGGTCTCAGAATTGGAATGGCAAGGAGTTGGATATCACATCTCATGCTAAAGGAAGGGTCTCAGGTTTGATAGAAGCATTGAGATATCACATCTCATGCTATAGGAAGGAACTCAGGATTGCAATGGGAAGGAGTTGGATATCACATCTCATGCCATAGGATGGGTCATCAGGTTTGGTATAAGCATTGAGATATCACATCTCTGCTATCGGAAGGGTCTCAGGATAGGAATGGGAAGGAGTTTGATATCACATCTCATGTTATAGGAAGGATCTCGGGTTTGGTATTAGAAGCATTGAGATATCACATCTCATGCTATAGGAAGGGTCTCAGGATTGGAATCGGAAGGAGTTGTATATGACATCTCATGCCATAGGAAGGGTATCAGGTTTGGTATAAGCATTGAGATATCACATCTCTGCTATCGGAAGGGTCTCAGGATTGGAATGGGAAGGAGTTGGATATCCCATCTCGTTATAGGAAGGGTCTCAGGTTTGGTATTAGAAGCATTGAGATATCACATCTCATGCTATAGGAAGGGTCTAAGGTTTGGAAAGGGGAAGGATTTGGGTATCACATCTCATGTTATAGGACCGGTCTCAGGTTTGGTATTAGAAGCATTTAGATATCAAATCTCATGGTATAGGTCGGGTCTCAGAATTGGAATGGGAAGGAGTTGGATATCACATCTCAAGCTATAGAAAGGGTCTCAGGATTGGAATGGGAAGGAGTTTGATATCACATCTCATGCCATGGTATGGGTCTCAGGTTTTGTAGAAGCATTGGGATATCACATCACATGCTATAGGCAGGGTCTCAGGGTTGGAAGGGGAAGGAGTTGGATATCACATTTCATGTTAGAGGTAGGATCTCAGGTTTGGTATTAGAGGCATTGAGATATCACATCTCATGCCATCAGAAGGGTCTCAGGATTGGAATGGGAAGGACTTGGATATCACATCTCATTCTATAGGAAGGCTCTCAGGGTTGGAAGGGGAAGGAGTTGGATATCACATTTCATGTTAGAGGTAGGATCTCAGGTTTGGTATTAGAGGCATTGAGATATCACATCTCATGCCATCAGAAGGGTCTCAGGATTGGAATGGGAAGGAGTTGGATATCACATCTCATGCTATAGGAAGGGTCTCAGGTTTGGTATACGCATGGAGATATCACTTCTCATGCTATAGGAAGGGTCTAGGATTGGAATGGGAAGGAGTTGGATATCACATCTCATGCTATAGGAAGGGTCTCGGGTTTGGTATAAGCATGGAGATATCACTTCTCATGCTATAGGAAGGGTCTCAGGATTGGAATGGGAAGGAGTTGGATATCACATCTCATGTTATAGGAAGGATCTCAGGTTTGGTATTAGAAGCATTGAGACATCACATCTCATGCTATGGGAAGGGTCTCAGGATTAGAATGGGAAGGACTTGGATATCCCATCTCATGTTATAGGAAGGGTCTCAGGTTTGGTATTAGAAGCATTGAGATATCACATCTCATGCTATGGGAAGGGTCTCAGGATTGGAATGGGAAGGACTTGGATGTCAGATCTCATGCTATAGGGAGGGTCTCAAGTTTGATATTAGAAGCATTGAGATAACAAATCTCATGATATCGGAAGGGTGTCAGGATTGGAATGGGAAGGAGTTGGATATCACATCTCATGATAAAGGAAGGGTCTAAGGTTTGGAAGGGGAAGGATTTGGATATCACATCTCATGTTATAGGACGGGTCTCAGGTTTGGTATTAGAAGCATTGAGATATCACGTCTCATGGTATAGGAAGGGTCTCAGAATTGGAATGGGAAGGAGTTGGATATCACATCTCAAGCTATAGGAAGGGTCTCAGGATTGGAATGGGAAGGAGTTTGATATCACATCTCATGCCATAGTATGGGTCTCAGGTTTGGTAGAAGCATTGGGATATCACATCTCATGCTATTGGAAGGGTATGAGGATTGGATTTGGAAGGAGTTGGATATCCCATCTCATGCTATAGGAAGGGTCTCAGGTTGGAATGGGAAGGAGTTGAATATCACATCTCATGTTATAGGAAGGGTCTCAGGATTGGAATGGGAAGGACGTGGATATCATATCTCATGCTATAGGAAGGCTCTCAGGTTTGGAAGGGGAAGGAGTTGGATATCACATCTCAAGCTATAGGAAGGGTCTCAGGTTTGGTATAAGCATTGAGATATCACATCTCATGCTATAGGAAGGGTCTCAGGATTGGAATGGGAAGGAGTTGGATATCACATCTCATGTTATAGGAAAGATATCAGGTTTGGTATTAGAAGCATTGAGACATCACATCTCATGTTATAGGAAGGGTCTCAGGATTGGAATGGGAAGAAGTTGGATATCACATCTCATGCTATAGGAAGGGTCTCAGGTTTGGTATAAGCATTGAGATATCACATCTCATGCTATAGGAAGGGTCTCAGGATTGGAATGGGAAGGAGTTGTATATGACATCTCAAGCTATAGGAAGGGTCTCAGGTTTGGTATAAGCATTGAGATATCACATCTCATGCTATAGGAAGGGTCTCAGGATTGGAATGGGAAGGAGTTGGATAGCACATCTCATGTTAGAGGAAGGATCTCAGGTTTGGTATTAGAGGCATTGAGATATCACATCTCATGCTATAGGAAGGTTCTCAGGATTGGAATGGGAAGGAGTTGGATATCACATCTCAAGCTATAGGAAGGGTCTCAGGTTTGGTATAAGCATTGAGATATCACATCTCATGCTATAGGAAGGGTCTCAGGATTGGAATGGGAAGGAGTTGGATATCACATCTCATGTTATAGGAAAGATATCAGGTTTGGTATTAGAAGCATTGAGACATCACATCTCATGTTATAGGAAGGGTCTCAGGATTGGAATGGGAAGAAGTTGGATATCACATCTCATGCTATAGGAAGGGTCTCAGGTTTGGTATAAGCATTGAGATATCACATCTCATGCTATAGGAAGGGTCTCAGGATTGGAATGGGAAGGAGTTGTATATGACATCTCATGCCATAGGAAGGGTCTCAGGTTTGGTATAAGCATTGAGATATCACATCTCATGCTATAGGAAGTGTCTCAGGATTGGAATTGAAAGGAGTTGGATATCCCATCTCATGTTATAGGACGGGTCTCAGGTTTGTTATTAGAATCATTGAGATATCATATTGCATGCTGTAGGAAGGGTCTAAGGATTGGAATGGGAAGGACTTGGATATCACATCTCATGCTATAGGTAGGCTCTCAGGTTTGGAAAGGGACGGAGTTGGATATCACATTTCATGTTAGAGGAAGGATCTCAGGTTTGGTATTAGAGGAATTGAGATATCACATCTCATGCTATAGGAAGGGTCTCAGGATTGGAATGGGAAGGAGTTGGATATCACATCTCATGCTATAGGAAGGGTCTCAGGTTTGGTATAAGCATTGAGATATCACATCCCATGCTATAGGAAGTGTCTCAGGATTGGAATGGGAAGGACTTGGATATCACATCTCATGCTATAGGCAGGGTCTCAGGTTTGGAAAGGGAAGGAGTTGGATATCACATCTCGTTATAGGAAGAGTCTCAGGTTTGGTATAAGCATTGAGATATCACATCTCTGCTATCGGAAGGGTCTCAGGATTGGAATGGGAAGGAGTTGGATATCACATCTCATGCTATAGGAAGGGTCTCAGGTTTGAACGGGAAGGAGTTGGATATCACATCTCATGTTATAGGAAGAGTCTCAGGTTTGGTATAAGCATTGAGATATCACATCTCTGCTATCGGAGGTGTCTCAGGATTGGGATGGGAAGGAATTGGATATCACATCTCATGCTATAGGAAGGGTCACAGGTTTGGAACGGGAAGGAGTTGGATATCCCATCTCATGTTATAGGACGGGTCTCAGGTTTGATATTAGAAGCATTGAGATATCACATCGCATGCTGTAGGAAGGGTCTCAGGTTTGGAATGGGAAGGATTTGGATATCACATTTCATGTCATAGGAAGGATCTCAGGTTTGGTATTAGAAGCATTGATACATCACATCTCATGCTATAGGAATGGTCTCAGGATTGGAATGGGTAGGAGTTGGATATTACATTCTTGCTATAGGAAGGGTCTCATGTTTGGAATGGGAAGGACTTGGATATCACATATGCTATAGGAAGTGTCTCAGGTTTGGAACGGGAATGAGTTGGATATCACATCTCATGTTATAGGAAGGGTCTCGGGTTTGGTATAAGCATTGAGATATCACATCTCTGCTATCGGAAGTGGCTCAGGATTGGAATGGGAAGGATTTGGATATCACATCTCATGCTATAGGAAGGGTCTCAGGTTTGGTATACGCATGGAGATACTTCTCATGCTATAGGAAGGGTCTCAGGATTGGAATGGGAAGGAGTTGGATATTACATCTCATGCTATAGGAAGGGTCTCAGGTTTGGTATAAGCATGGAGATATCACATCTCTGCTATCGGAAGTGGCTCAGGATTGGAATGGGAAGGATTTGGATATCACATCTCATGCTATAGGAAGGGTCTCAGGTTTGGTATACGCATGGAGATACTTCTCATGCTATAGGAAGGGTCTCAGGATTGGAATGGGAAGGAGTTGGATATTACATCTCATGTTATAGGAAGGGTCTCAGGTTTGGTATTAGAAGCATTGAGACATCACATCTCATGCTATGGGAAGGGTCTCAGGATTGGAATGGGAAGGAGTTGGATATCAAATCTCATGCTATAGGAAGGGTCTCAGGTTTGGTATAAGCATTGAGATATCACATCTCATGCTATAGGAAGGGTCTCAGGATTGGAATGGGAAGGAGTTGTATATGACATCTCAGGCCATAGCAAGGGTCTCAGGTTTGGTATAAGCATTGAGATATCACATCTCTGCTATCGGAAGGGTCTCAGGATTGGAATGGGAAGGAGTTGGATATGCCATCTCATGTTATAGGAAGGGTCTCAGGTTTGGTATTAGAAGCATTGAGATATCACATCTCATGCTATAGGAAGGGTCTCAGGATTGGAATGGGAAGGACTTGGATGTCAGATCTCATGCTATAGAGAGGGTCTCAAGTTTGATATTAGAAGCATTGAGATAACAAATCTCATGATATCGGAAGGGTGTCAGGATTGGAATGGGAAGGAGTTGGAAATCACATGTCATGATAAAGGAAGGGTCTAAGGTTTGGAAGGGGAAGGATTTGGATATCACATCTCATGTTATAGGACGGGTCTCAGGTTTGGTATTAGAAGCATTGAGATATCAAGTCTCATGGTATAGGAAGGGTCTCAGAATTGGAATGGGAAGGAGTTGGATATCACATCTCAAGCTATAGGAAGGGTCTCAGGATTGGAATGGGAAGGAGTTTGATATCACATCTCATGTTATAGGAAGGGTCTCAGGTTTGGAATGGGAAGGAGTTGGATATCCCATCTCATGTTATAGGACGGGTCTCTGGTTTGGTAGAAGCATTGGGATATCACATCTCATGCTATCGGAAGGGTATCAGGATTGGATTTGGAAGGAGTTGGATATCCCATCTCATGCTATAGGAAGGGTCTCAGGTTGGAATGGGAAGGAGTTGGATATCACATCTCATGTTATAGGAAGGGTCTCAGGTTTGGAATGGGAAGGAGTTGGATATCCCATCTCATGTTATAGGACGGGTCTCTGGTTTGGTATAAGCATTGAGATATCACATCTCATGCTATAGGAAGGGTCTCAGGATTGGAATGGGAAGGATTTGGATATCACATCTCATGCTATAGGAAGGGTCTCAGGTTTGGTATACGCATGGAGATATCACTTCTCATGCTATAGGAAGGGTCTCAGGATTGGAATGGGAAGGAGTTGGATATCACATCTCATGCTATAGGAAGGGTCTCAGGATTGGAATGGGAAGGAGTTGGATATCACATCTCATGCTAAAGGGAGGGTCTCAGGTTTGGAAGGGGAAGGATTTGGATATCACATCTCGTTATCAGAAGGATCTCAGGTTTGGTATTAGAAGTATTGAGATATCATATCTCATGCTATAGGAAGGGTCTCAGGACTGGAATGGGAAGGAGTTGGATATCACATCTCATGCTAAAGGAAGGGTCTCAGGTTTGGTAGAAGCATTGAGATATCACATCTCCTGCTATAGGAAGGGTCTTAGGATTGGAATGGGAAGGACTTAGATATCACATATCATGCTATTGGGAGGGTCTCAGTTTTGATATTAGAAGCATTGAGATATCACATCTTATGCTATCGGAAGTGTCTCAGGATTGGAATGGGAAGGAGCTGGATATCACATCTCATGCTAAAGGAAGGGTCTCAGGTTTGGAACGGGAAGGAGTTGGATATCACATCTCATGTTATAGGAAGGGTCTCAGGTTTGGTATAAGCATTGAGATATCACATCTCTGCTATCGGAAGTGTCTCAGGATTGGAATGGGAAGGAGTTGGATATCCCATCTCATGCTATAGATATGCTCTCAGGTTTGGAAAGGGAAGGAGTTGGATATCACATCTCATGCGATAGGAAATTTCTCAGGATTGGAATGGGAAGGAGTTGGATATCCCATCTCATGCTATAGATATGCTCTCAGGTTTGGAAAGGGAAGGAGTTGGATATCACATCTCATGCGATAGGAAATTTCTCAGGATTGGAATGGGAAGTAGTTGGATATCACATCTCATGCTATAGGATGGGTCTCAGGATTGGAATGGAAGGAGTTGGATATCACATCTCATGCTATAAGAAGGGTCTCAGGATTGGAATGGGAAGTAGTTGGATATCACATCTCATGCAATAGGAAGGGTCTCAGGTTTGGTATTAGAAGCATTGAGATATCACATCTCATGCTATAGGAAGGGTCTCAGGATTGGAATGGGAAGGAATTGGATATCACATCATGCTATAGATAGGCTCTCAGGTTTGGAAAGGGAAGGAGTTGGATATCACATCTCATGCTATAGGAAGGGTCTCAGGATTGGAATGGGAAGTAGTTGGATATCACATCTCATGCTATAGGAAGGGTCTCAGGTTTGGTATAAGCATTGAGATATCACATCTCATGCTATAGGAAGGGTCTCAGGATTGGAATGGGAAGGAATTGGATATCACATCTCATGCTATAGATAGGCTCTCAGGTTTGGAAAGGGAAGGAGTTGGATATCACATCTCATGCTATAGGAAGGGTCTCAGGATTGGAATGGGAAGTAGTTGGAAATCACATCTCATGCTATAGGAAGGGTCTCAGGTTTGGTATAAGCATTGAGATATCACATCTCATGCTATAGGAAGGATCTCAGGTTTGGTATTAGAAGCATTGAGAAATCACATCTCATGCTATAGGAAGGGTCTCAGGATTGGAATGGGAAGGAGTTGGATATCACATCTCATGTTATAGGAAGGATCTCAGGTTTGGTATTAGAAGCATTGAGAAATCACATCTCATGCTATAGGAAGGGTCTCAGGATTGGAATGGGAAGGAGTTGGATATCACATATGCTAAAGGGAGGGTCTCAGGTTTGGAAGGGGAAGGATTTGGATATAACATCTCGTGTTATAGGAATGATCTCAGGTTTGGTATTAGAAGCATTGAGATATCACATCTCATGCTATCGGAAGGATCTCAGGTTTGGTGTTAGAAACATTGAGATATCAAATCTCATGCTATAGGAAGGGTCTCAGGATTGGAATGGGAAGGAGTTGGATATCACATCTCATGCTATAGGAAGGGTCTCAGGATTGGAATGGGAAGGAGTTGTATATGACATCTCATGCCACAGGAAGGGTCTCAGGTTTGGTATAAGCATTGAGATATCACATCTCTGCTATCGGAAGGGTCTCAGGATTGGAATGGGAAGGAGTTGGATATCCCATCTTATGTTATAGGAAGGGTCTCAGGTGTGGTATTAGAAGCATTGAGATATCACATCTCATGCTAAAGGAAGGGTCTCAGGATTGGAATGGGAAGGACTTGGATATCACATCTGAATCTATAGGGAGGGTCTCACGTTTGGAAAGGGAAGGGGTTGGATATCACATTTCATGTTAGAGGTAGGAATCAGGTTTGGTATTAGAGGCATTGAGATATCACATCTCATGCTATCAGAAGGGTCTCAAGATTGGAATGGGAAGGAGTTGGATATCACATCTCATGCTAAAGGGAGGGTCTCAGGTTTGGAAGGGGAAGGATTTGGATATCACATCTCATGTTATAGGAAGGGTCTCAGGTTTGGTATCAGAAGCATTGAGATATGACATCTCATGCTATTGGAAGGATCTCAGGTTTGGTATTAGAGGCATTGAGATATCACATCTCATGCTAAAGGGAGGGTCTCAGGTTTGGAAGGGGAAGGATTTGGATATCACATCTCTTATTATAGGAAGGATCACAGGTTTGGTATTAGAAGCATTGAGATATCACATCTCATGCTATCGGAAGGGTCTCAGGATTGGAATGGGAAGGAGTTGGATATCACATCTCATGCTATAGGAAGGGGCTCAGGTTTGGAACGGGAAGGAGTTGGATATCACATCTCATGTTATAGGAAGAGTCTCAGGTTTGGTATAAGCATTGAGATATCACATCTCTGCTATCGGAGGTGTCTCAGGATTGGGATGGGAAGGAATTGGATATCACATCTCATGCTATAGGAAGGGTCTCAGGTTTGGAACGGGAAGGAGTTGGATATCCCATCTCATGTTATAGGACGGGTCTCAGGTTTGATATTAGAAGCATTGAGATATCACATCGCATGCTGTAGGAAGGGTCTCAGGTTTGGAATGGGAAGGATTTGGATATCACATTTCATGTCATAGGAAGGATCTCAGGTTTGGTATTAGAAGCATTGATATATCACATCTCATGCTATAGGAATGGTCTCAGGATTGGAATGGGTAGGAGTTGGATATTACATTCTTGCTATAGGAAGGGTCTCATGTTTGAAATGGGAAGGACTTGGATATCACATATGCTATAGGAAGTGTCTCAGGTTTGGAACGGGAATGAGTTGGATATCACATCTCATGTTATAGGAAGGGTCTCAGGTTTGGTATAAGCATTGAGATATCACATCTCTGCTATCGGAAGTGGCTCAGGATTGGAATGGGAAGGATTTGGATATCACATCTCATGCTATAGGAAGGGTCTCAGGTTTGGGATACGCATGGAGATACTTCTCATGCTATAGGAAGGGTCTCAGGATTGGAATGGGAAGGAGTTGGATATTACATCTCATGCTATAGGAAGGGTCTCAGGTTTGGTATAAGCATGGAGATATCACTTCTCATGCTATAGGAAGGGTCTCAGGATTGGAATGGGAAGGAGTTGGATATCACATCTCATGTTATAGGAAGGGTCTCAGGTTTGGTATTAGAAGCATTGAGACATCACATCTCATGCTATGGGAAGGGTCTCAGGATTGGAATGGGAAGGAGTTGGATATCACATCTCATGCTATAGGAAGGGTCTCAGGTTTGGTATAAGCATTGAGATATCACATCTCATGCTATAGGAAGGGTCTCAGGATTGGAATGGGAAGGAGTTGTATATGACATCTCAGGCCATAGCAAGGGTCTCAGGTTTGGTATAAGCATTGAGATATCACATCTCTGCTATCGGAAGGGTCTCAGGATTGGAATGGGAAGGAGTTGGATATCCCATCTCATGTTATAGGAAGGGTCTCAGGTTTGGTATTAGAAGCATTGAGATATCACATCTCATGCTATAGGAAGGGTCTCAGGATTGGAATGGGAAGGACTTGGATGTCAGATCTCATGCTATAGGGAGGGTCTCAAGTTTGATATTAGAAGCATTGAGATAAAAAATCTCATGATATCGGAAGGGTGTCAGGATTGGAATGGGAAGGAGTTGGAAATTACATCTCATGATAAAGGAAGGGTCTAAGGTTTGGAAGGGGAAGGATTTGGATATCACATCTCATGTTATAGGACGGGTCTCAGGTTTGGTATTAGAAGCATTGAGATATCAAGTCTCATGGTATAGGAAGGGTCTCAGAATTGGAATGGGAAGGAGTTGGATATTGCATCTCAAGCTATAGGAAGGGTCTCAGGATTGGAATGGGAAGGAGTTTGATATCACATCTCATGCCATAGTATGGGTCTCAGGTTTGGTATAAGCATTGAGATATCACATCTCTGCTATCGGAAGGGTCTCAGGATTGGAATGGGAAGGAGTTGGATATCCCATCTCATGTTATAGGAAGGGTCTCAGGTTTGGTATTAGAAGCATTGAGATATCACATCTCATGCTATAGGAAGGGTCTCAGGATTGGAATGGGAAGGACTTGGATGTCAGATCTCATGCTATAGGGAGGGTCTCAAGTTTGATATTAGAAGCATTGAGATAACAAATCTCATGATATCGGAAGGGTGTCAGGATTGGAATGGGTAGGAGTTGGAAATTACATCTCATGATAAAGGAAGGGTCTAAGGTTTGGAAGGGGAAGGATTTGGATATCACATCTCATGTTATAGGACGGGTCTCAGGTTTGGTATTAGAAGCATTGAGATATCAAGTCTCATGGTATAGGAAGGGTCTCAGAATTGGAATGGGAAGGAGTTGGATATCGCATCTCAAGCTATAGGAAGGGTCTCAGGATTGGAATGGGAAGGAGTTTGATATCACATCTCATGCCATAGTATGGGTCTCAGGTTTGGTAGAAGCATTGGGATATCACATCTCATGCTATCGGAAGGGTATCAGGATTGGATTTGGAAGGAGTTGGATATCCCATCTCATGCTATAGGAAGGGTCTCAGGTTGGAATGGGAAGGAGTTGGATATCACATCTCATGTTATAGGAAGGGTCTCTGGATTGGAATGGGAAGGAGTTGAATATCCCATCTCATGTTATAGGACGGGTCTCTGGTTTGGTATAAGCATTGAGATATCACATCTCATGCTATAGGAAGGGTCTCAGGATTGGAATGGGAAGGATTTGGATATCACATCTCATTCCTATAGGAAGGGTCTCAGGTTTGGTATACGCATGGAGATATCACTTCTCATGCTATAGGAAGGGTCTAGGATTGGAATGGGAAGGAGTTGGATATCACATCTCATGCTATAGGAAGGGTCTCGGGTTTGGTGTAAGCATGGAGATATCACTTCTCATGCTATAGGAAGGGTCTCAGGATTGGAATGGGAAGGAGTTGGATATCACATCTCATGTTATAGGAAGGATCTCAGGTTTGGTATTAGAAGCATTGAGACATCACATCTCATGCTATGGGAAGGGTCTCAGGATTAGAATGGGAAGGACTTGGATATCCCATCTCATGTTATAGGAAGGGTCTCAGGTTTGGTATTAGAAGCATTGAGATATCACATCTCATGCTATGGGAAGGGTCTCAGGATTGGAATGGGAAGGACTTGGATGTCAGATCTCATGCTATAGGGAGGGTCTCAAGTTTGATATTAGAAGCATTGAGATAACAAATCTCATGATATCGGAAGGGTGTCAGGATTGGAATGGGAAGGAGTTGGATATCACATCTCAAGCTATAGGAAGGGTCTCAGGATTGGAATGGGAAGGAGTTTGATATCACATCTCATGCCATAGTATGGGTCTCAGGTTTGGTAGAAGCATTGGGATATCACATCTCATGCTATCGGAAGGGTATCAGGATTGGATTTGGAAGGAGTTGGATATCCCATCTCATGCTATAGGAAGGGTCTCAGGTTGGAATGGGAAGGAGTTGGATATCACATCTCATGTTATAGGAAGGGTCTCTGGATTGGAATGGGAAGGAGTTGAATATCCCATCTCATGTTATAGGACGGGTCTCTGGTTTGGTATAAGCATTGAGATATCACATCTCATGCTATAGGAAGGGTCTCAGGATTGGAATGGGAAGGATTTGGATATCACATCTCATTCCTATAGGAAGGGTCTCAGGTTTGGTATACGCATGGAGATATCACTTCTCATGCTATAGGAAGGGTCTAGGATTGGAATGGGAAGGAGTTGGATATCACATCTCATGCTATAGGAAGGGTCTCGGGTTTGGTGTAAGCATGGAGATATCACTTCTCATGCTATAGGAAGGGTCTCAGGATTGGAATGGGAAGGAGTTGGATATCACATCTCATGTTATAGGAAGGATCTCAGGTTTGGTATTAGAAGCATTGAGACATCACATCTCATGCTATGGGAAGGGTCTCAGGATTAGAATGGGAAGGACTTGGATATCCCATCTCATGTTATAGGAAGGGTCTCAGGTTTGGTATTAGAAGCATTGAGATATCACATCTCATGCTATGGGAAGGGTCTCAGGATTGGAATGGGAAGGACTTGGATGTCAGATCTCATGCTATAGGGAGGGTCTCAAGTTTGATATTAGAAGCATTGAGATAACAAATCTCATGATATCGGAAGGGTGTCAGGATTGGAATGGGAAGGAGTTGGATATCACATCTCAAGCTATAGGAAGGGTCTCAGGATTGGAATGGGAAGGAGTTTGATATCACATCTCATGCCATAGTATGGGTCTCAGGTTTGGTAGAAGCATTGGGATATCACATCTCATGCTATCGGAAGGGTATCAGGATTGGATTTGGAAGGAGTTGGATATCCCATCTCATGCTATAGGAAGGGTCTCAGGTTGGAATGGGAAGGAGTTGGATATCACATCTCATGTTATAGGAAGGGTCTCTGGATTGGAATGGGAAGGAGTTGAATATCCCATCTCATGTTATAGGACGGGTCTCTGGTTTGGTATAAGCATTGAGATATCACATCTCATGCTATAGGAAGGGTCTCAGGATTGGAATGGGAAGGATTTGGATATCACATCTCATTCCTATAGGAAGGGTCTCAGGTTTGGTATACGCATGGAGATATCACTTCTCATGCTATAGGAAGGGTCTAGGATTGGAATGGGAAGGAGTTGGATATCACATCTCATGCTATAGGAAGGGTCTCGGGTTTGGTGTAAGCATGGAGATATCACTTCTCATGCTATAGGAAGGGTCTCAGGATTGGAATGGGAAGGAGTTGGATATCACATCTCATGTTATAGGAAGGATCTCAGGTTTGGTATTAGAAGCATTGAGACATCACATCTCATGCTATGGGAAGGGTCTCAGGATTAGAATGGGAAGGACTTGGATATCCCATCTCATGTTATAGGAAGGGTCTCAGGTTTGGTATTAGAAGCATTGAGATATCACATCTCATGCTATGGGAAGGGTCTCAGGATTGGAATGGGAAGGACTTGGATGTCAGATCTCATGCTATAGGGAGGGTCTCAAGTTTGATATTAGAAGCATTGAGATAACAAATCTCATGATATCGGAAGGGTATTAGGATTGGATTTGGAAGGAGTTGGATATCCCATCTCATGCTATAGGAAGGGTCTCAGGTTGGAATGGGAAGGAGTTGAATATCACATCTCATGTTATAGGAAGGGTCTCAGGATTGGAATGGGAAGGACGTGGATATCATATCTCATGCTATAGGAAGGCTCTCAGGTTTGGAAGGGGAAGGAGTTGGATATCACATCTCAAGCTATAGGAAGGGTCTCAGGTTTGGTATAACCATTGAGATATCACATCTCATGCTATAGGAAGGGTCTCAGGATTGGAATGGGAAGGAGTTGGATATCACATCTCATGTTATAGGAAAGATATCAGGTTTGGTATTAGAAGCATTGAGACATCACATCTCATGTTATAGGAAGGGTCTCAGGATTGGAATGGGAAGAAGTTGGATATCACATCTCATGCTATAGGAAGGGTCTCAGGTTTGGTATAAGCATTGAGATATCACATCTCATGCTATAGGAAGGGTCTCAGGATTGGAATGGGAAGGAGTTGTATATGACATCTCAAGCTATAGGAAGGGTCTCAGGTTTGGTATAAGCATTGAGATATCACATCTCATGCTATAGGAAGGGTCTCAGGATTGGAATGGGAAGGAGTTGGATAGCACATCTCATGTTAGAGGAAGGATCTCAGGTTTGGTATTAGAGGCATTGAGATATCACATCTCATGCTATAGGAAGGTTCTCAGGATTGGAATGGGAAGGAGTTGGATATCACATCTCAAGCTATAGGAAGGGTCTCAGGTTTGGTATAAGCATTGAGATATCACATCTCATGCTATAGGAAGGGTCTCAGGATTGGAATGGGAAGGAGTTGGATATCACATCTCATGTTATAGGAAAGATATCAGGTTTGGTATTAGAAGCATTGAGACATCACATCTCATGTTATAGGAAGGGTCTCAGGATTGGAATGGGAAGAAGTTGGATATCACATCTCATGCTATAGGAAGGGTCTCAGGTTTGGTATAAGCATTGAGATATCACATCTCATGCTATAGGAAGGGTCTCAGGATTGGAATGGGAAGGAGTTGTATATGACATCTCATGCCATAGGAAGGGTCTCAGGTTTGGTATAAGCATTGAGATATCACATCTCATGCTATAGGAAGTGTCTCAGGATTGGAATTGAAAGGAGTTGGATATCCCATCTCATGTTATCGGACGGGTCTCAGGTTTGTTATTAGAATCATTGAGATATCATATTGCATGCTGTAGGAAGGGTCTAAGGATTGGAATGGGAAGGACTTGGATATCACATCTCATGCTATAGGTAGGCTCTCAGGTTTGGAAAGGGACGGAGTTGGATATCACATTTCATGTTAGAGGAAGGATCTCAGGTTTGGTATTAGAGGAATTGAGATATCACATCTCATGCTATAGGAAGGGTCTCAGGATTGGAATGGGAAGGAGTTGGATATCACATCTCATGCTATAGGAAGGGTCTCAGGTTTGGTATAAGCATTGAGATATCACATCCCATGCTATAGGAAGTGTCTCAGGATTGGAATGGGAAGGACTTGGATATCACATCTCATGCTATAGGCAGGGTCTCAGGTTTGGAAAGGGAAGGAGTTGGATATCACATCTCATGTTATAGGAAGAGTCTCAGGTTTGGTATAAGCATTGAGATATCACATCTCTGCTATCGGAAGGGTCTCAGGATTGGAATGGGAAGGAGTTGGATATCACATCTCATGCTATAGGAAGGGTCTCAGGTTTGGAACGGGAAGGAGTTGGATATCACATCTCATGTTATAGGAAGAGTCTCAGGTTTGGTATAAGCATTGAGATATCACATCTCTGCTATCGGAGGTGTCTCAGGATTGGGATGGGAAGGAATTGGATATCACATCTCATGCTATAGGAAGGGTCACAGGTTTGGAGCGGGAAGGAGTTGGATATCCCATCTCATGTTATAGGACGGGTCTCAGGTTTGATATTAGAAGCATTGAGATATCACATCGCATGCTGTAGGAAGGGTCTCAGGTTTGGAATGGGAAGGATTTGGATATCATATCTCATGTTATAGGGCGGGTCCCATGTTTGGTATTAGAAGCATTGAGATATCACATCTCATGCTATAGGAGGAGTCTCAGGATTGGAATGGGAAGGAGTTGGATATCATGTCTCATGTTATAGGAAGGGTCTCAGAATTGGAATGGCAAGGAGTTGGATATCACATCTCATGCTAAAGGAAGGGTCTCAGGTTTGATAGAAGCATTGAGATATCACATCTCATGCTATAGGAAGGAACTCAGGATTGCAATGGGAAGGAGTTGGATATCACATCTCATGCCATAGGATGGGTCATCAGGTTTGGTATAAGCATTGAGATATCACATCTCTGCTATCGGAAGGGTCTCAGGATAGGAATGGGAAGGAGTTTGATATCACATCTCATGTTATAGGAAGGATCTCGGGTTTGGTATTAGAAGCATTGAGATATCACATCTCATGCTATAGGAAGGGTCTCAGGATTGGAATCGGAAGGAGTTGTATATGACATCTCATGCCATAGGAAGGGTATCAGGTTTGGTATAAGCATTGAGATATCACATCTCTGCTATCGGAAGGGTCTCAGGATTGGAATGGGAAGGAGTTGGATATCCCATCTCGTTATAGGAAGGGTCTCAGGTTTGGTATTAGAAGCATTGAGATATCACATCTCATGCTATAGGAAGGGTCTAAGGTTTGGAAAGGGGAAGGATTTGGGTATCACATCTCATGTTATAGGACCGGTCTCAGGTTTGGTATTATAAGCATTTAGATATCAAATCTCATGGTATAGGTCGGGTCTCAGAATTGGAATGGGAAGGAGTTGGATATCACATCTCAAGCTATAGAAAGGGTCTCAGGATTGGAATGGGAAGGAGTTTGATATCACATCTCATGCCATGGTATGGGTCTCAGGTTTTGTAGAAGCATTGGGATATCACATCACATGCTATAGGCAGGGTCTCAGGGTTGGAAGGGGAAGGAGTTGGATATCACATTTCATGTTAGAGGTAGGATCTCAGGTTTGGTATTAGAGGCATTGAGATATCACATCTCATGCCATCAGAAGGGTCTCAGGATTGGAATGGGAAGGACTTGGATATCACATCTCATTCTATAGGAAGGAACTCAGGATTGCAATGGGAAGGAGTTGGATATCACATCTCATGCCATAGGATGGGTCATCAGGTTTGGTATAAGCATTGAGATATCACATCTCTGCTATCGGAAGGGTCTCAGGATAGGAATGGGAAGGAGTTTGATATCACATCTCATGTTATAGGAAGGATCTCGGGTTTGGTATTAGAAGCATTGAGATATCACATCTCATGCTATAGGAAGGGTCTCAGGATTGGAATCGGAAGGAGTTGTATATGACATCTCATGCCATAGGAAGGGTATCAGGTTTGGTATAAGCATTGAGATATCACATCTCTGCTATCGGAAGGGTCTCAGGATTGGAATGGGAAGGAGTTGGATATCCCATCTCGTTATAGGAAGGGTCTCAGGTTTGGTATTAGAAGCATTGAGATATCACATCTCATGCTATAGGAAGGGTCTAAGGTTTGGAAAGGGGAAGGATTTGGGTATCACATCTCATGTTATAGGACCGGTCTCAGGTTTGGTATTAGAAGCATTTAGATATCAAATCTCATGGTATAGGTCGGGTCTCAGAATTGGAATGGGAAGGAGTTGGATATCACATCTCAAGCTATAGAAAGGGTGTCAGGATTGGAATGGGAAGGAGTTTGATATCACATCTCATGCCATGGTATGGGTCTCAGGTTTTGTAGAAGCATTGGGATATCACATCACATGCTATAGGCAGGGTCTCAGGGTTGGAAGGGGAAGGAGTTGGATATCACATTTCATGTTAGAGGTAGGATCTCAGGTTTGGTATTAGAGGCATTGAGATATCACATCTCATGCCATCAGAAGGGTCTCAGGATTGGAATGGGAAGGACTTGGATATCACATCTCATTCTATAGGAAGGCTCTCAGGGTTGGAAGGGGAAGGAGTTGGATATCACATTTCATGTTAGAGGTAGGATCTCAGGTTTGGTATTAGAGGCATTGAGATATCACATCTCATGCCATCAGAAGGGTCTCAGGATTGGAATGGGAAGGAGTTGGATATCACATCTCATGCTATAGGAAGGGTCTCAGGTTTGGTATACGCATGGAGATATCACTTCTCATGCTATAGGAAGGGTCTAGGATTGGAATGGGAAGGAGTTGGATATCACATCTCATGCTATAGGAAGGGTCTCGGGTTTGGTATAAGCATGGAGATATCACTTCTCATGCTATAGGAAGGGTCTCACGATTGGAATGGGAAGGAGTTGGATATCACATCTCATGTTATAGGAAGGATCTCAGGTTTGGTATTAGAAGCATTGAGACATCACATCTCATGCTATGGGAAGGGTCTCAGGATTAGAATGGGAAGGACTTGGATATCCCATCTCATGTTATAGGAAGGGTCTCAGGTTTGGTATTAGAAGCATTGAGATATCACATCTCATGCTATGGGAAGGGTCTCAGGATTGGAATGGGAAGGACTTGGATGTCAGATCTCATGCTATAGGGAGGGTCTCAAGTTTGATATTAGAAGCATTGAGATAACAAATCTCATGATATCGGAAGGGTGTCAGGATTGGAATGGGAAGGAGTTGGATATCACATCTCATGATAAAGGAAGGGTCTAAGGTTTGGAAGGGGAAGGATTTGGATATCACATCTCATGTTATAGGACGGGTCTCAGGTTTGGTATTAGAAGCATTGAGATATCACGTCTCATGGTATAGGAAGGGTCTCAGAATTGGAATGGGAAGGAGTTGGATATCACATCTCAAGCTATAGGAAGGGTCTCAGGATTGGAATGGGAAGGAGTTTGATATCACATCTCATGCCATAGTATGGGTCTCAGGTTTGGTAGAAGCATTGGGATATCACATCTCATGCTATTGGAAGGGTATTAGGATTGGATTTGGAAGGAGTTGGATATCCCATCTCATGCTATAGGAAGGGTCTCAGGTTGGAATGGGAAGGAGTTGAATATCACATCTCATGTTATAGGAAGGGTCTCAGGATTGGAATGGGAAGGACGTGGATATCATATCTCATGCTATAGGAAGGCTCTCAGGTTTGGAAGGGGAAGGAGTTGGATATCACATCTCAAGCTATAGGAAGGGTCTCAGGTTTGGTATAAGCATTGAGATATCACATCTCATGCTATAGGAAGGGTCTCAGGATTGGAATGGGAAGGAGTTGGATATCACATCTCATGTTATAGGAAAGATATCAGGTTTGGTATTAGAAGCATTGAGACATCACATCTCATGTTATAGGAAGGGTCTCAGGATTGGAATGGGAAGAAGTTGGATATCACATCTCATGCTATAGGAAGGGTCTCAGGTTTGGTATAAGCATTGAGATATCACATCTCATGCTATAGGAAGGGTCTCAGGATTGGAATGGGAAGGAGTTGTATATGACATCTCAAGCTATAGGAAGGGTCTCAGGTTTGGTATAAGCATTGAGATATCACATCTCATGCTATAGGAAGGGTCTCAGGATTGGAATGGGAAGGAGTTGGATAGCACATCTCATGTTAGAGGAAGGATCTCAGGTTTGGTATTAGAGGCATTGAGATATCACATCTCATGCCATCAGAAGGGTCTCAGGATTGGAATGGGAAGGAGTTGGATATCACATCTCATGCTATAGGAAGGGTCTCAGGTTTGGTATACGCATGGAGATATCACTTCTCATGCTATAGGAAGGGTCTAGGATTGGAATGGGAAGGAGTTGGATATCACATCTCAAGCTATAGGAAGGGTCTCAGGTTTGGTATAAGCATTGAGATATCACATCTCATGCTATAGGAAGGGTCTCAGGATTGGAATGGGAAGGAGTTGGATATCACATCTCATGTTATAGGAAAGATATCAGGTTTGGTATTAGAAGCATTGAGACATCACATCTCATGTTATAGGAAGGGTCTCAGGATTGGAATGGGAAGAAGTTGGATATCACATCTCATGCTATAGGAAGGGTCTCAGGTTTGGTATAAGCATTGAGATATCACATCTCATGCTATAGGAAGGGTCTCAGGATTGGAATGGGAAGGAGTTGTATATGACATCTCATGCCATAGGAAGGGTCTCAGGTTTGGTATAAGCATTGAGATATCACATCTCATGCTATAGGAAGTGTCTCAGGATTGGAATTGAAAGGAGTTGGATATCCCATCTCATGTTATAGGACGGGTCTCAGGTTTGTTATTAGAATCATTGAGATATCATATTGCATGCTGTAGGAAGGGTCTAAGGATTGGAATGGGAAGGACTTGGATATCACATCTCATGCTATAGGTAGGCTCTCAGGTTTGGAAAGGGACGGAGTTGGATATCACATTTCATGTTAGAGGAAGGATCTCAGGTTTGGTATTAGAGGAATTGAGATATCACATCTCATGCTATAGGAAGGGTCTCAGGATTGGAATGGGAAGGAGTTGGATATCACATCTCATGCTATAGGAAGGGTCTCAGGTTTGGTATAAGCATTGAGATATCACATCCCATGCTATAGGAAGTGTCTCAGGATTGGAATGGGAAGGACTTGGATATCACATCTCATGCTATAGGCAGGGTCTCAGGTTTGGAAAGGGAAGGAGTTGGATATCACATCTCGTTATAGGAAGAGTCTCAGGTTTGGTATAAGCATTGAGATATCACATCTCTGCTATCGGAAGGGTCTCAGGATTGGAATGGGAAGGAGTTGGATATCACATCTCATGCTATAGGAAGGGTCTCAGGTTTGGAACGGGAAGGAGTTGGATATCACATCTCATGTTATAGGAAGAGTCTCAGGTTTGGTATAAGCATTGAGATATCACATCTCTGCTATCGGAGGTGTCTCAGGATTGGGATGGGAAGGAATTGGATATCACATCTCATGCTATAGGAAGGGTCACAGGTTTGGAACGGGAAGGAGTTGGATATCCCATCTCATGTTATAGGACGGGTCTCAGGTTTGATATTAGAAGCATTGAGATATCACATCGCATGCTGTAGGAAGGGTCTCAGGTTTGGAATGGGAAGGATTTGGATATCACATTTCATGTCATAGGAAGGATCTCAGGTTTGGTATTAGAAGCATTGATACATCACATCTCATGCTATAGGAATGGTCTCAGGATTGGAATGGGTAGGAGTTGGATATTACATTCTTGCTATAGGAAGGGTCTCATGTTTGGAATGGGAAGGACTTGGATATCACATATGCTATAGGAAGTGTCTCAGGTTTGGAACGGGAATGAGTTGGATATCACATCTCATGTTATAGGAAGGGTCTCGGGTTTGGTATAAGCATTGAGATATCACATCTCTGCTATCGGAAGTGGCTCAGGATTGGAATGGGAAGGATTTGGATATCACATCTCATGCTATAGGAAGGGTCTCAGGTTTGGTATACGCATGGAGATACTTCTCATGCTATAGGAAGGGTCTCAGGATTGGAATGGGAAGGAGTTGGATATTACATCTCATGCTATAGGAAGGGTCTCAGGTTTGGTATAAGCATGGAGATATCACATCTCTGCTATCGGAAGTGGCTCAGGATTGGAATGGGAAGGATTTGGATATCACATCTCATGCTATAGGAAGGGTCTCAGGTTTGGTATACGCATGGAGATACTTCTCATGCTATAGGAAGGGTCTCAGGATTGGAATGGGAAGGAGTTGGATATTACATCTCATGTTATAGGAAGGGTCTCAGGTTTGGTATTAGAAGCATTGAGACATCACATCTCATGCTATGGGAAGGGTCTCAGGATTGGAATGGGAAGGAGTTGGATATCACATCTCATGCTATAGGAAGGGTCTCAGGTTTGGTATAAGCATTGAGATATCACATCTCATGCTATAGGAAGGGTCTCAGGATTGGAATGGGAAGGAGTTGTATATGACATCTCAGGCCATAGCAAGGGTCTCAGGTTTGGTATAAGCATTGAGATATCACATCTCTGCTATCGGAAGGGTCTCAGGATTGGAATGGGAAGGAGTTGGATATGCCATCTCATGTTATAGGAAGGGTCTCAGGTTTGGTATTAGAAGCATTGAGATATCACATCTCATGCTATAGGAAGGGTCTCAGGATTGGAATGGGAAGGACTTGGATGTCAGATCTCATGCTATAGGGAGGGTCTCAAGTTTGATATTAGAAGCATTGAGATAACAAATCTCATGATATCGGAAGGGTGTCAGGATTGGAATGGGAAGGAGTTGGAAATCACATCTCATGATAAAGGAAGGGTCTAAGGTTTGGAAGGGGAAGGATTTGGATATCACATCTCATGTTATAGGACGGGTCTCAGGTTTGGTATTAGAAGCATTGAGATATCAAGTCTCATGGTATAGGAAGGGTCTCAGAATTGGAATGGGAAGGAGTTGGATATCACATCTCAAGCTATAGGAAGGGTCTCAGGATTGGAATGGGAAGGAGTTTGATATCACATCTCATGTTATAGGAAGGGTCTCAGGTTTGGAATGGGAAGGAGTTGGATATCCCATCTCATGTTATAGGACGGGTCTCTGGTTTGGTAGAAGCATTGGGATATCACATCTCATGCTATCGGAAGGGTATCAGGATTGGATTTGGAAGGAGTTGGATATCCCATCTCATGCTATAGGAAGGGTCTCAGGTTGGAATGGGAAGGAGTTGGATATCACATCTCATGTTATAGGAAGGGTCTCAGGTTTGGAATGGGAAGGAGTTGGATATCCCATCTCATGTTATAGGACGGGTCTCTGGTTTGGTATAAGCATTGAGATATCACATCTCATGCTATAGGAAGGGTCTCAGGATTGGAATGGGAAGGATTTGGATATCACATCTCATGCTATAGGAAGGGTCTCAGGTTTGGTATACGCATGGAGATATCACTTCTCATGCTATAGGAAGGGTCTCAGGATTGGAATGGGAAGGAGTTGGATATCACATCTCATGCTATAGGAAGGGTCTCGGGTTTGGTATAAGCATGGAGATATCACTTCTCATGCTATAGGAAGGGTCTCAGGATTGGAATGGGAAGGAGTTGGATATCACATCTCATGTTATAGGAAGGATCTCAGGTTTGGTATTAGAAGCATTGAGACATCACATCTCATGCTATGGGAAGGGTCTCAGGATTAGAATGGGAAGGACTTGGATATCCCATCTCATGTTATAGGAAGGGTCTCAGGTTTGGTATTAGAAGCATTGAGATATCACATCTCATGCTATAGGAAGGGTCTCAGGATTGGAATGGGAAGGACTTGGATGTCAGATCTCATGCTATAGGGAGGGTCTCAAGTTTGATATTAGAAGCATTGAGATAACAAATCTCATGATATCGGAAGGGTGTCAGGATTGGAATGGGAAGGAGTTGGATATCACATCTCATGATAAAGGAAGGGTCTAAGGTTTGGAAGGGGAAGGATTTGGATATCACATCTCATGTTATAGGACGGGTCTCAGGTTTGGTATTAGAAGCATTGAGATATCAAGTCTCATGGTATAGGAAGGGTCTCAGAATTGGAATGGGAAGGAGTTGGATATCACATCTCAAGCTATAGGAAGGGTCTCAGGATTGGAATGGGAAGGAGTTTGATATCACATCTCATGTTATAGGAAGGGTCTCAGGTTTGGAATGGGAAGGAGTTGGATATCCCATCTCATGTTATAGGACGGGTCTCTGGTTTGGTAGAAGCATTGGGATATCACATCTCATGCTATCGGAAGGGTATCAGGATTGGATTTGGAAGGAGTTGGATATCCCATCTCATGCTATAGGAAGGGTCTCAGGTTGGAATGGGAAGGAGTTGGATATCACATCTCATGTTATAGGAAGGGTCTCAGGTTTGGAATGGGAAGGAGTTGGATATCCCATCTCATGTTATAGGACGGGTCTCTGGTTTGGTATAAGCATTGAGATATCACATCTCATGCTATAGGAAGGGTCTCAGGATTGGAATGGGAAGGATTTGGATATCACATCTCATGCTATAGGAAGGGTCTCAGGTTTGGTATACGCATGGAGATATCACTTCTCATGCTATAGGAAGGGTCTCAGGATTGGAATGGGAAGGAGTTGGATATCACATCTCATGCTATAGGAAGGGTCTCGGGTTTGGTATAAGCATGGAGATATCACTTCTCATGCTATAGGAAGGGTCTCAGGATTGGAATGGGAAGGAGTTGGATATCACATCTCATGTTATAGGAAGGATCTCAGGTTTGGTATTAGAAGCATTGAGACATCACATCTCATGCTATGGGAAGGGTCTCAGGATTAGAATGGGAAGGACTTGGATATCCCATCTCATGTTATAGGAAGGGTCTCAGGTTTGGTATTAGAAGCATTGAGATATCACATCTCATGCTATAGGAAGGGTCTCAGGATTGGAATGGGAAGGACTTGGATGTCAGATCTCATGCTATAGGGAGGGTCTCAAGTTTGATATTAGAAGCATTGAGATAACAAATCTCATGATATCGGAAGGGTGTCAGGATTGGAATGGGAAGGAGTTGGATATCACATCTCATGATAAAGGAAGGGTCTAAGGTTTGGAAGGGGAAGGATTTGGATATCACATCTCATGCTATAGGGAGGGTCTCAAGTTTGATATTAGAAGCATTGAGATATCAAGTCTCATGGTATAGGAAGGGTCTCAGAATTGGAATGGGAAGGAGTTGGATATCACATCTCAAGCTATAGGAAGGGTCTCAGGATTGGAATGGGAAGGAGTTTGCTATCACATCTCATGCCATAGTATGGGTCTCAGGTTTGGTAGAAGCATTGGGATATCACATCTCATGCTATCGGAAGGGTATCAGGATTGGATTTGGAAGGAGTTGGATATCCCATCTCATGCTATAGGAAGGGTCTCAGGTTGGAATGGGAAGGAGTTGGATATCACATCTCATGTTATAGGAAGGGTCTCAGGATTGGAATGGGAAGGACTTGGATATCATATCTCATGCTATAGGAAGGCTCTCAGGTTTGGAAGGGGAAGGAGTTGGATATCACATTTCATGTTAGAGGAAGGATCTCAGGTTTGGTATTAGAGGCATTGAGATATCACATCTCATGCTATAGGAAGGTTCTCAGGATTGGAATGGGAAGGAGTTGGATATCACATCTCAAGCTATAGGAAGGGTCTCAGGTTTGGTATAAGCATTGAGATATCACATCTCATGCTATAGGAAGGGTCTCAGGATTGGAATGGGAAGGAGTTGGATATCACATCTCATGTTATAGGAAAGATATCAGGTTTGGTATTAGAAGCATTGAGACATCACATCTCATGTTATAGGAAGGGTCTCAGGATTGGAATGGGAAGAAGTTGGATATCACATCTCATGCTATAGGAAGGGTCTCAGGTTTGGTATAAGCATTGAGATATCACATCTCATGCTATAGGAAGGGTCTCAGGATTGGAATGGGAAGGAGTTGTATATGACATCTCAATCCATAGGAAGGGTCTCAGGTTTGGTATAAGCATTGAGATATCACATCTCATGCTATAGGAAGTGTCTCAGGATTGGAATTGAAAGGAGTTGGATATCCCATCTCATGTTATAGGACGGGTCTCAGGTTTGTTATTAGAATCATTGAGATATCATATTGCATGCTGTAGGAAGGGTCTAAGGATTGGAATGGGAAGGACTTGGATATCACATCCCATGCTATAGTTAGGCTCTCAGGTTTGGAAAGGGAAGGAGTTGGATATCACATTTCATGTTAGGGGAAGGATCTCAGGTTTGGTATTAGAGGCATTGAGATATCACATCTCATGCTATAGGAAGGGTCTCAGGTTTGGTATAAGCATTGAGATATCACATCTCATGCTATAGGAAGGGTCTCAGGATTGGAATGGGAAGGAGTTGGATATCACATTTGATGTTATAGGAAGGATCTCAGGTTTGGTATTAGAAGCATTGAGACATCACATCTCATGCTATGGGAAGGGTCTCAGGATTGGAATGGGAAGGAGTTGGATATCACATCTCATGCTATAGGAAGGGTCTCAGGTTTGGTATAAGCATTGAGATATCACATCTCATACTATAGGAAGGGTCTCAGGATTGGAATGGGAAGGAGTTGTATGTGACATCTCATGCCATAGGAAGGGTCTCAGGTTTGGTATAAGCATTGAGATATCACATCTCTGCTATCGGAAGGGTCTCAGGATTGGAATGGGAAGGAGTTGGATATCCCATCTCATGTTATAAGAAGAGTCACAGGTTTGGTATTAGAAGCATTGAGATATCACATCTCATGCTATCGGAAGGGTATCAGGATTGGATTTGGAAGGAGTTGAATATCCCATCTCATGCTATAGGAAGGGTCTCAGGTTGGAATGGGAAGGAGTTGGATATCACATCTGATGTTATACGAAGGGTCTCAGGATTGGAATGGGAAGGACTTGGATATCACATCTCATGCTATAGGAAGGCTCTCAGGTTTGGAAGGGGAAGGAGTTGGATATCACATTTCATGTTAGAGGTAGGATCTCAGGTTTGGTAAAGAGGCATTGAGATATCACATCTCATGCTATAGGAAGGGTCTCAGGATTGGAATGGGAAGGAGTTGGATATCACATCTCATGTTATAGGAAAGATCTCAGGTTTGGTATTAGAAGCATTGAGACATCACATCTCATGTTATAGGAAGGTTCTCAGGATTGGAATGGGAAGGACTTGGATATCACATCTCATGCTATAGGAAGGCTCTCAGGTTTGGAAGGGGAAGGAGTTGGATATCACATTTCATATTAGAGGTAGGATCTCAGGTTTGGTAAAGAGGCATTGAGATAACACATCTCATGCTATCGGAAGGGTCTCAGGATTGGAATGGGAAGGAGTTTGATATCACATCTCATGCTATAGGAAGGGTCTCAGGTTTGGAACTTGAAGGAGTTGGATATCCCATCTCATGTTATAGGACGGGTCTCAGGTCTGGTATTAGAAGCATTGAGATATCACATCGCATGCTGTAGGAAGGGTCTCAGGATTGGAATGGGAAGGAGTTGGATATTACATTCTTGCTATAGGAAGGGTCTCATGTTTGGAATGGGAAGGAGTTGGATATCACATATGCTATAGGAAGGGTCTCAGGTTTGGAACGGGAAAGAATTGGATATCACATCTCATGCTATAGGAAGGGTCTCAGGTTTGGTATAAGCATTGAGATATCACATCTCTGCTATCGGAAGTGTCTCAGGATTGGAATGGGAAGGAGTTGGATATCCCATCTCATGTTATAGGACGGGTCTCAGGTTTGTTATTAGAATCATTGAGATATCATATTGCATGCTGTAGGAAGGGTCTAAGGATTGGAATGGGAAGGACTTGGATATCACATCTCATGCTATAGGTAGGCTCTCAGGTTTGGAAAGGGAAGGAGTTGGATATCACATTTCATGTTAGAGGAAGGATCTCAGGTTTGGTATTAGAGGCATTGAGATATCACATCTAATGCTATAGGAAGGGTCTCAGGATTGGAATGGGAAGGAGTTGGATATCACATCTCATGCTATAGGAAGGGATTCAGGTTTAGTATAAGCATTGAGATATCACATCTCATGCTATAGGAAGGGTCTCAGGATTGGAATGGGAAGGAGTTGGATATCACATCTCATGCTATAGGAAGGGTCTCAGGTTTGGTATAAGCATTGAGATATCACATCTCATGCTATAGGAAGGGTCTCAGGATTGGAATGGGAAGGAGTTGTATATGACATCTCATGCCATAGGAAGGGTCTCAGGTTTGGTATAAGCATTGAGATATCACATCTCTGCTATCGGAAGGGTCTCAGGATTGGAATGGGAAGGAGTTTGATATCACATCTCATGCCATGTATGGGTCTCAGGTTTTGTAGAAGCATTGGGATATCACATCTCATGCTATCGGAAGGGTATCAGGATTGGATTTGGAAGGAGTTGGATATCCCATCTCATGCTATAGGAAGGGTCTCAGGTTGGAATGGGAAGGAGTTGGATATCACATCTGATGTTATAGGAAGGGTCTCAGGATTGGAATGGGAAGGACTTGGATATCACATCTCATGCTATAGGAAGGCTCTCAGGTTTGGAAGGGGAAGGAGTTGGATATCACATTTCATGTTAGAGGTAGGATATCAGGTTTGGTAAAGAGGCATTGAGATATCACATCTCGTGCTATAGGAAGGGTCTCAGAATTGGAATGGGAAGGAGTTGGATATCACATCTCATGTTATAGGAAAGATCTCAGGTTTGGTATTAGAAGCATTGAGACATCACATCTCATGTTATAGGAAGGGTCTCAGGATTGGAATGGGAAGAAGTTGGATATCACATCTCATGCTATAGGAAGGGTCTCAGGTTTGGTATAAGCATTGAGATATCACATCTCATGCTATAGGAAGGGTCTCAGGATTGGAATGGGAAGGAGTTGTATCTGACATCTCATGCCATAGGAAGGGTCCCAGGTTTGGTATAAGCATTGAGATATCACATCTCATGCTATAGGAAGGGTCTCAGGATTGGAATGGGAAGGACTTGGATATCACATCTCATGCTATAGGCAGGGTCTCAGGTTTGGAAAGGGAAGGAGTTGGATATCACATTTCATGTTAGAGGTAGGATCTCAGGTTTGGTATTAGAGGCATTGAGATATCACATCTCATGCTATCAGAAGGGTCTCAGGATTGGAATGGGAAGGAGTTGGATATCACATCTCATGCTAAAGGGAGGGTCTCAGGTTTGGAAGGGGAAGGATTTGGATATCACATCTCATGTTATAGGAAGGATCTCAGGTTTGGTATTAGAAGCATTGAGATATCACATCTCATGCTATCATAAGGGTCTCAGGATTGGAATGGGAAGGAGTTGGATATCACATCTCATGCTAAAGGGAGGGTCTCAGGTTTGGAAGGGGAAGGATTTGGATATCACATCACATGTTATAAGAAGGATCTCAGGTTTGGTATTAGAAGCATTGAGATAACACATCTCATGCTATCGGAAGGGTCTCAGGATTGGAATGGGAAGGAGCTGGATATCACATCTCATGCTATAGGAAGGGTCTCAGGTTTGGAACGGGAAGGAGTTGGATATCACATCTCATGTTATAGGAAGAGTCTCAGGTTTGGTATAAACATTGAGATATCACATCTCTGAAATCGGAAGTGTCTCAGGATTGGGATGGGAAGGAGTTGGATATCACATCTCATGCTATAGGGAGGTTCTCAGGTTTGATATTAGAAGCATTGAGATATCACATATGCTATTGGAAGGGTCTCAGTATTTGAATTGGAAGGAGTTGGATATCACATCTCATGCTATCGGAAGGGTCTCATGTTTGGAATGGGAAGGAGTTGGATATCACATATGCTATAGGAAGTGTCTCAGGTTTGGAATGGGAATGAGTTGGATATCACATCTTATGTTATAGGAAGGGTCTCAGGTTTGGTATAAGCAATGAGATATCACATCTCTGCTATCGGAAGTGTCTCAGGATTGGAATGGGAAGGAGTTGGATATCCCATCTCATGCTATAGATATGCTCTCAGGTTTGGAAAGGGAAGGAGTTGGATATCACATCTCATGCTATAGGAAATTTCTCAGGATTGGAATGGGA
This sequence comes from Ambystoma mexicanum, assembly GCF_040938575.1. Classification (NCBI taxonomy): domain Eukaryota; kingdom Metazoa; phylum Chordata; class Amphibia; order Caudata; family Ambystomatidae; genus Ambystoma; species Ambystoma mexicanum. The sequence continues at coordinate 1,143,863,871 of NC_090934.1, forward strand.
AGTAGTTGGATATCACATCTCATGCTATAGGAAGGGTCTCAGGTTTGGTATAAGCATTGAGATATCACATCTCATGCTATAGGATGGGTCTCAGGATTGGAATGGAAGGAGTTGGATATCACATCTCATGCTATAAGAAGGGTCTCAGGATTGGAATGGGAAGTAGTTGGATATCACATCTCATGCTATAGGAAGAGTCTCAGGTTTGGTATTAGAAGCATTGAGATATCACATCTCATGCTATAGGAAGGGTCTCAGGATTGGAATGGGAAGGAATTGGATATCACATCTCATGCTATAGATAGGCTCTCAGGTTTGGAAAGGGAAGGAGTTGGATATCACATCTCATGCTATAGGAAGGGTCTCAGGATTGGAATGGGAAGTAGTTGGATATCACATCTCATGCAATAGGAAGGGTCTCAGGTTTGGTATAAGCATTGAGATATCACATCTCATGCTATAGGATGGGTCTCAGGATTGGAATGGAAGGAGTTGGATATCACATCTCATGCTATAAGAAGGGTCTCAGGATTGGAATGGGAAGTAGTTGGATATCACATCTCATGCTATAGGAAGAGTCTCAGGTTTGGTATTAGAAGCATTGAGATATCACATCTCATGCTATAGGAAGGGTCTCAGGATTGGAATGGGAAGGAATTGGATATCACATCTCATGCTATAGATAGGCTCTCAGGTTTGGAAAGGGAAGGAGTTGGATATCACATCTCATGCTATAGGAAGGGTCTCAGGATTGGAATGGGAAGTAGTTGGATATCACATCTCATGCAATAGGAAGGGTCTCAGGTTTGGTATAAGCATTGAGATATCACATCTCATGCTATAGGAAGGGTCTCAGGATTGGAATGGGAAGGAGTTGTATATGACATCTCATGCCGTAGGAAGGGTCTCAGGTTTGGTATAAGCATTGAGATATCACTTCTCATGCTATAGGAAGTGTCTCAGGATTGGAATGGGAAGGGGTTGGATATCACATCTCATGTTATAGGAAGGATCTCAGGTTTGGTATTAGAAGCATTGAGAAATCACATCTCATGCTATAGGAAGGGTCTCAGGATTGGAATGGGAAGGAGTTGGATATCACATCTCATGCTAAAGGGAGGGTCTCAGGTTTGGAAGGGGAAGGATTTGGATATAACATCTCGTGTTATAGGAATGATCTCAGGTTTGGTATTAGAAGCATTGAGATAACACATCTCATGCTATCGGAAGGGTCTCAGGATTGGAATGGGAAGGAGCTGGATATCACATCTCATGCTATAGGAAGGGTCTCAGGTTTGGAACGGGAAGGAGTTGGATATCACATCTCATGTTATAGGAAGAGTCTCAGGTTTGGTATAAACATTGAGATATCACATCTCTGAAATCGGAAGTGTCTCAGGATTGGGATGGGAAGGAGTTGGATATCACATCTCATGCTATAGGGAGGTTCTCAGGTTTGATATTAGAAGCATTGAGATATCACATATGCTATTGGAAGGGTCTCAGTATTTGAATTGGAAGGAGTTGGATATCACATCTCATGCTATCGGAAGGGTCTCATGTTTGGAATGGGAAGGAGTTGGATATCACATATGCTATAGGAAGTGTCTCAGGTTTGGAATGGGAATGAGTTGGATATCACATCTTATGTTATAGGAAGGGTCTCAGGTTTGGTATAAGCAATGAGATATCACATCTCTGCTATCGGAAGTGGCTCAGGATTGGAATGGGAAGGAGTTGGATATCCCATCTCATGTTATAGGACGGGTCTCTGGTTTGGTAAAAGCATTGAGATATCACATCTCATGCTATAGGAAGGGTCTCAGGATTGGAATGGGAAGGATTTGGATATCACATCTCATGCTATAGGAAGGGTCTCAGGTTTGGTATACGCATGGAGATATCACTTCTCATGCTATAGGAAGGGTCTCAGGATTGGAAAAGGAAGGAGTTGGATATCACATCTCATGTTATAGGAAGGATCTCAGGTTTGGTATTAGAAGCATTGAGATATCACATCTCATGCTATCAGAAGGGTCTCAGGATTGGAATGGGAAGGAGTTGGATATCACATCTCATGCTAAAGGGAGGGTCTCAGGTTTGGAAGGGGAAGGATTTGGATATCACATCTCATGTTATCAGAAGGATCTCAGGTTTGGTATTAGAAGTATTGAGATATCATATATCATGCTATAGGAAGGGTCTTAGGATTGGAATGGGAAGGAGTTGGATATCACATCTCATGCTAAAGGAAGGGTCTCAGGTTTGGTATAAGCATTGAGATATCACATCTCTGCTATCAGAAGGGTCTCAGGACTGGAATGGGAAGGAGTTGGATATCACATCTCATGCTAAAGGAAGGGTCTCAGGTTTGGTAGAAGCATTGAGATATCACATCTCCTGCTATAGGAAGGGTCTTAGGATTGGAATGGGAAGGACTTAGATATCACATATCATGCTATAGGGAGGGTCTCAGTTTTGATATTAGAAGCATTGAGATATCACATCTTATGCTATCAGAAGTGTCTCAGGATTGGAATGGGAAGGAGCTGGATATCACATCTCATGCTAAAGGAAGGGTCTCAGGTTTGGAACGGGAAGGAGTTGGATATCACATCTCATGTTATAGGAAGGGTCTCAGGTTTGGTATAAGCATTGAGATATCACATCTCTGCTATCGGAAGTGTCTCAGGATTGGAATGGGAAGGAGTTGGATATCCCATCTCATGCTATAGATATGCTCTCAGGTTTGGAAAGGGAAGGAGTTGGATATCACATCTCATGCTATAGGAAATTTCTCAGGATTGGAATGGGAAGTAGTTGGATATCACATCTCATGCTATAGGAAGGGTCTCAGGTTTGGTATAAGCATTGAGATATCACATCTCATGCTATAGGATGGGTCTCAGGATTGGAATGGAAGGAGTTGGATATCACATCTCATGCTATAAGAAGGGTCTCAGGATTGGAATGGGAAGTAGTTGGATATCACATCTCATGCTATAGGAAGAGTCTCAGGTTTGGTATTAGAAGCATTGAGATATCACATCTCATGCTATAGGAAGGGTCTCAGGATTGGAATGGGAAGGAATTGGATATCACATCTCATGCTATAGATAGGCTCTCAGGTTTGGAAAGGGAAGGAGTTGGATATCACATCTCATGCTATAGGAAGGGTCTCAGGATTGGAATGGGAAGTAGTTGGATATCACATCTCATGCAATAGGAAGGGTCTCAGGTTTGGTATAAGCATTGAGATATCACATCTCATGCTATAGGATGGGTCTCAGGATTGGAATGGAAGGAGTTGGATATCACATCTCATGCTATAAGAAGGGTCTCAGGATTGGAATGGGAAGTAGTTGGATATCACATCTCATGCTATAGGAAGAGTCTCAGGTTTGGTATTAGAAGCATTGAGATATCACATCTCATGCTATAGGAAGGGTCTCAGGATTGGAATGGGAAGGAATTGGATATCACATCTCATGCTATAGATAGGCTCTCAGGTTTGGAAAGGGAAGGAGTTGGATATCACATCTCATGCTATAGGAAGGGTCTCAGGATTGGAATGGGAAGTAGTTGGATATCACATCTCATGCAATAGGAAGGGTCTCAGGTTTGGTATAAGCATTGAGATATCACATCTCATGCTATAGGAAGGGTCTCAGGATTGGAATGGGAAGGAGTTGTATATGACATCTCATGCCGTAGGAAGGGTCTCAGGTTTGGTATAAGCATTGAGATATCACTTCTCATGCTATAGGAAGTGTCTCAGGATTGGAATGGGAAGGGGTTGGATATCACATCTCATGTTATAGGAAGGATCTCAGGTTTGGTATTAGAAGCATTGAGAAATCACATCTCATGCTATAGGAAGGGTCTCAGGATTGGAATGGGAAGGAGTTGGATATCACATCTCATGCTAAAGGGAGGGTCTCAGGTTTGGAAGGGGAAGGATTTGGATATAACATCTCGTGTTATAGGAATGATCTCAGGTTTGGTATTAGAAGCATTGAGATATCACATCTCATGCTATCGGAAGGATCTCAGGTTTGGTGTTAGAAGCATTGAGATATCAAATCTCATGCTATAGGAAGGGTCTCAGGATTGGAATGGGAAGGAGTTGGATATCACATCTCATGCTATAGGAAGGGTCTCAGGATTGGAATGGGAAGGCGTTGTATATGACATCTCATGCCACAGGAAGGGTCTCAGGTTTGGTATGAGCATTGAGATATCACATCTCTGCTATCGGAAGGGTCTCAGGATTGGAATGGGAAGGAGTTGGATATCCCATCTTATGTTATAGGAAGTGTCTCAGGTTTGGTATTAGAAGCATTGAGATATCACATCTCATGCTATAGGAAGGGTCTCAGGATTGGAATGGGAAGGACTTGGATATCACATCTCATGCTATAGGGAGGGTCTCACGTTTGGAAAGGGAAGGGGTTGGATATCACATTTCATGTTAGAGGTAGGAATCAGGTTTGGTATTAGAGGCATTGAGATATCACATCTCATGCTATCAGAAGGGTCTCAGGATTGGAATGGGAAGGAGTTGGATATCACATCTCATGCTAAAGGGAGGGTCTCAGATTTGGAAGGGGAAGGATTTGGATATCACATCTCATGTTATAGGAAGGATCTCAGGTTTGGTATCAGAAGCATTGAGATATGACATCTCATGCTATTGGAAGGATCTCAGGTTTGGCATTAGAGGCATTGAGATATCACATCTCATGCTAAAGGGAGGGGCCCAGGTTTGGAAGGGGAAGGATTTGGATATCACATCTCTTATTATAGGAAGGATCACAGGTTTGGTATTAGAAGCATTGAGATATCACATCTCATGCTATCGGAAGGGTCTCAGGATTGGAATGGGAAGGAGTTGGATATCACATCTTATGCTATAGGAAGGGTCTCAGGTTTGGAACGGGAAGGAGTTGGATATCACATCTCATGTTATAGGAAGGGTCTCAGGTTTGGTATAAGCATTGAGATATCACATCTCTGCTATCGGAGGTGTCTCAGGATTGGGATGGGAAGGAATTGGATATCACATCTCATGCTATAGGAAGGGTCTCAGGTTTGGAACGGGAAGGAGTTGGATATCCCATCTCATGTTATAGGACGGGTCTCAGGTTTGATATTAGAAGCATTATGGGAAGGAGTTGGATATCACATATGCTATAGGAAGTGTCTCAGGTTTGGAACGGGAATGAGTTGGATATCACATCTCATGTTATAGGAAGGGTCTCAGGTTTGGTATAAGCATTGAGATATCACATCTCTGCTATCGGAAGTGGCTCAGGATTGGAATGGGAAGGAATTGGATATCCCATCTCATGTTATAGGACGGGTCTCTGGTTTGGTATAAGCATTGAGATATCACATCTCATGCTATAGGAAGGGTCTCAGGATTGGAATGGGAAGGATTTGGATATCACATCTCATGCTATAGGAAGGGTCTCAGGTTTGGTATACACATGGAGATATCACTTCTCATGCTATAGGAAGGGTCTCAGGATTGGAATGGGAAGGAGTTGGATATTACATCTCATGCTATAGGAAGGGTCTCAGGTTTGCTATAAGCATGGAGATATCACTTCTCATGCTATAGGAAGGGTCTCAGGATTGGAATGGGAAGGAGTTGGATATCACATCTCATGTTATAGGAAGGATCTCAGGTTTGGTATTAGAAGCATTGAGACATCACATCTCATGCTATGGGAAGGGTCTCAGGATTGGAATGGGAAGGAGTTGGATATCACATCTCATGCTATAGGAAGGGTCTCAGGTTTGGTATAAGCATTGAGATATCACATCTCATGCTATAGGAAGGGTCTCAGGATTGGAATGGGAAGGAGTTGTATATGACATCTCAGGCCATAGCAAGGGTCTCAGGTTTGGTATAAGCATTGAGATATCACATCTCTGCTATCGGAAGGGTCTCAGGATTGGAATGGGAAGGAGTTGGATATCCCATCTCATGTTATAGGAAGGGTCTCAGGTTTGGTATTAGAAGCATTGAGATATCACATCTCATGCTATAGGAAGGGTCTCAGGATTGGAATGGGAAGGACTTGGATGTCAGATCTCATGCTATAGGGAGGGTCTCAAGTTTGATATTACAAGCATTGAGATAACAAATCTCATGATATCGGAAGGGTGTCAGGATTGGAATGGGAAGGAGTTGGAAATCACATCTCATGATAAAGGAAGGGTCTAAGGTTTGGAAGGCGAAGGATTTGGATATCACATCTCACGTTATAGGACGGGTCTCAGGTTTGGTATTAGAAGCATTGAGATATCAAGTCTCATGGTATAGGAAGGGTCTCAGAATTGGAATGGGAAGGAGTTGGATATCACATCTCAAGCTATAGGAAGGGCCTCAGGATTGGAATGGGAAGGAGTTTGATATCACATCTCATGCCATAGTATGGGTCTCAGGTTTGGTAGAAGCATTGGGATATCACATCTCATGCTATCGGAAGGGTATCAGGATTGGATTTGGAAGGAGTTGGATATCCCATCTCATGCTATAGGAAGGGTCTCAGGTTGGAATGGGAAGGAGTTGGATATCACATCTCATGTTATAGGAAGGGTCTCAGGATTGGAATGGGAAGGAGTTGGATATCCCATCTCATGTTATAGGACGGGTCTCTGGTTTGGTATAAGCATTGAGATATCACATCTCATGCTATAGGAAGGGTCTCAGGATTGGAATGGGAAGGATTTGGATATCACATCTCATGCTATAGGAAAGGTCTCAGGTTTGATATACGCATGGAGATATCACTTCTCATGCTATAGGAAGGGTCTCAGGATTGGAATGGGAAGGAGTTGGATATCACATCTCATGCTATAGGAAGGGTCTCAGGTTTGGAACGGGAAGGAGTTGGATATCACATCTCATGTTATAGGAAGAGTCTCAGGTTTGGTATAAACATTGAGATATCACATCTCTGAAATCGGAAGTGTCTCAGGATTGGGATGGGAAGGAGTTGGATATCACATCTCATGCTATAGGGAGGTTCTCAGGTTTGATATTAGAAGCATTGAGATATCACATATGCTATTGGAAGGGTCTCAGTATTGGAATTGGAAGGAGTTGGATATCACATCTCATGCTATCGGAAGGGTCTCATGTTTGGAATGGGAAGGAGTTGGATATCACATATGCTATAGGAAGTGTCTCAGGTTTGGAATGGGAATGAGTTGGATATCACATCTTATGTTATAGGAAGGGTCTCAGGTTTGGTATAAGCATTGAGATATCACATCTCTGCTATCGGAAGTGGCTCAGGATTGGAATGGGAAGGAGTTTGATATCCCATCTCATGTTATAGGACGGGTCTCTGGTTTGGTAAAAGCATTGAGATATCACATCTCATGCTATAGGAAGGGTCTCAGGATTGGAATGGGAAGGATTTGGATATCACATCTCATGCTATAGGAAGGGTCTCAGGTTTGGTATACGCATGGAGATATAACTTCTCATGCTATAGGAAGGGTCTCAGGATTGGAAAAGGAAGGAGTTGGATATCACATCTCATGTTATAGGAAGGATCTCAGGTTTGGTATTAGAAGCATTGAGATATCACATCTCATGCTATCAGAAGGGTCTCAGGATTGGAATGGGAAGGAGTTGGATATCACATCTCATGCTAAAGGGAGGGTCTCAGGTTTGGAAGGGGAAGGATTTGGATATCACATCTCATGTTATCAGAAGGATCTCAGGTTTGGTATTAGAAGTATTGAGATATCATATCTCATGCTATAGGAAGGGTCTCAGGACTGGAATGGGAAGGAGTTGGATATCACATCTCATGCTAAAGGAAGGGTCTCAGGTTTGGTAGAAGCATTGAGATATCACATCTCCTGCTATAGGAAGGGTCTTAGGATTGGAATGGGAAGGACTTAGATATCACATATCATGCTATAGGGAGGATCTCAGTTTTGATATTAGAAGCATTGAGATATCACATCTTATGCTATCGGAAGTGTCTCAGGATTGGAATGGGAAGGAGCTGGATATCACATCTCATGCTAAAGGAAGGGTCTCAGGTTTGGAACGGGAAGGAGTTGGATATCACATCTCATTTTATAGGAAGGGTCTCAGGTTTGGTATAAGCATTGAGATATCACATCTCTGCTATCGGAAGTGTCTCAGGATTGGAATGGGAAGGAGTTGGATATCCCATCTCATGCTATAGATATGCTCTCAGGTTTGGAAAGGGAAGGAGTTGGATATCACATCTCATGCTATAGGAAGGCTCTCAGGTTTGGAAGGGGAAGGAGTTGGATATCACATTTCATGTTAGAGGTAGGATCTCAGGTTTGGTAAAGAGGCATTGAGATATCACATCTCATGCTATAGGAAGGGTCTCAGGATTGGAATGGGAAGGAGTTGGATATCACATCTCATGTTATAGGAAAGATCTCAGGTTTGGTATTAGAAGCATTGAGACATCACATCTCATGTTATAGGAAGGTTCTCAGGATTGGAATGGGAAGGACTTGGATATCACATCTCATGCTATAGGAAGGCTCTCAGGTTTGGAAGGGGAAGGAGTTGGATATCACATTTCATATTAGAGGTAGGATCTCAGGTTTGGTAAAGAGGCATTGAGATAACACATCTCATGCTATCGGAAGGGTCTCAGGATTGGAATGGGAAGGAGTTTGATATCACATCTCATGCTATAGGAAGGGTCTCAGGTTTGGAACTTGAAGGAGTTGGATATCCCATCTCATGTTATAGGACGGGTCTCAGGTCTGGTATTAGAAGCATTGAGATATCACATCGCATGCTGTAGGAAGGGTCTCAGGATTGGAATGGGAAGGAGTTGGATATTACATTCTTGCTATAGGAAGGGTCTCATGTTTGGAATGGGAAGGAGTTGGATATTACATATGCTATAGGAAGGGTCTCAGGTTTGGAACGGGAAAGAATTGGATATCACATCTCATGCTATAGGAAGGGTCTCAGGTTTGGTATAAGCATTGAGATATCACATCTCTGCTATCGGAAGTGTCTCAAGATTGGAATGGGAAGGAGTTGGATATCCCATCTCATGTTATAGGACGGGTCTCAGGTTTGTTATTAGAATCATTGAGATATCATATTGCATGCTGTAGGAACGGTCTAAGGATTGGAATGGGAAGGACTTGGATATCACATCTCATGCTATAGGTAGGCTCTCAGGTTTGGAAAGGGAAGGAGTTGGATATCACATTTCATGTTAGAGGAAGGATCTCAGGTTTGGTATTAGAGGCATTGAGATATCACATCTAATGCTATAGGAAGGGTCTCAGGATTGGAATGGGAAGGAGTTGGATATCACATCTCATGCTATAGGAAGGGATTCAGGTTTAGTATAAGCATTGAGATATCACATCTCATGCTATAGGAAGGGTCTCAGGATTGGAATGGGAAGGAGTTGGATATCACATCTCATGCTATAGGAAGGGTCTCAGGTTTGGTATAAGCATTGAGATATCACATCTCATGCTATAGGAAGGGTCTTAGGATTGGAATGGGAAGGAGTTGTATATGACATCTCATGCCATAGGAAGGGTCTCAGGTTTGGTATAAGCATTGAGATATCACATCTCTGCTATCGGAAGGGTCTCAGGATTGGAATGGGAAGGAGTTTGATATCACATCTCATGCCATGTATGGGTCTCAGGTTTTGTAGAAGCATTGGGATATCACATCTCATGCTATCGGAAGGGTATCAGGATTGGATTTGGAAGGAGTTGGATATCCCATCTCATGCTATAGGAAGGGTCTCAGGTTGGAATGGGAAGGAGTTGGATATCACATCTGATGTTATAGGAAGGGTCTCAGGATTGGAATGGGAAGGACTTGGATATCACATCTCATGCTATAGGAAGGCTCTCAGGTTTGGAAGGGGAAGGAGTTGGATATCACATTTCATGTTAGAGGTAGGATATCAGGTTTGGTAAAGAGGCATTGAGATATCACATCTCGTGCTATAGGAAGGGTCTCAGAATTGGAATGGGAAGGAGTTGGATATCACATCTCATGTTATAGGAAAGATCTCAGGTTTGGTATTAGAAGCATTGAGACATCACATCTCATGTTATAGGAAGGGTCTCAGGATTGGAATGGGAAGAAGTTGGATATCACATCTCATGCTATAGGAAGGGTCTCAGGTTTGGTATAAGCATTGAGATATCACATCTCATGCTATAGGAAGGGTCTCAGGATTGGAATGGGAAGGAGTTGTATATGACATCTCATGCCATAGGAAGGGTCCCAGGTTTGGTATAAGCATTGAGATATCACATCTCATGCTATAGGAAGGGTCTCAGGATTGGAATGGGAAGGACTTGGATATCACATCTCATGCTATAGGCAGGGTCTCAGGTTTGGAAAGGGAAGGAGTTGGATATCACATTTCATGTTAGAGGTAGGATCTCAGGTTTGGTATTAGAGGCATTGAGATATCACATCTCATGCTATCAGAAGGGTCTCAGGATTGGAATGGGAAGGAGTTGGATATCACATCTCATGCTAAAGGGAGGGTCTCAGGTTTGGAAGGGGAAGGATTTGGATATCACATCTCATGTTATAGGAAGGATCTCAGGTTTGGTATTAGAAGCATTGAGATATCACATCTCATGCTATCATAAGGGTCTCAGGATTGGAATGGGAAGGAGTTGGATATCACATCTCATGCTAAAGGGAGGGTCTCAGGTTTGGAAGGGGAAGGATTTGGATATCACATCACATGTTATAAGAAGGATCTCAGGTTTGGTATTAGAAGCATTGAGATAACACATCTCATGCTATCGGAAGGGTCTCAGGATTGGAATGGGAAGGAGCTGGATATCACATCTCATGCTATAGGAAGGGTCTCAGGTTTGGAACGGGAAGGAGTTGGATATCACATCTCATGTTATAGGAAGAGTCTCAGGTTTGGTATAAACATTGAGATATCACATCTCTGAAATCGGAAGTGTCTCAGGATTGGGATGGGAAGGAGTTGGATATCACATCTCATGCTATAGGGAGGTTCTCAGGTTTGATATTAGAAGCATTGAGATATCACATATGCTATTGGAAGGGTCTCAGTATTTGAATTGGAAGGAGTTGGATATCACATCTCATGCTATCGGAAGGGTCTCATGTTTGGAATGGGAAGGAGTTGGATATCACATATGCTATAGGAAGTGTCTCAGGTTTGGAATGGGAATGAGTTGGATATCACATCTTATGTTATAGGAAGGGTCTCAGGTTTGGTATAAGCAATGAGATATCACATCTCTGCTATCGGAAGTGGCTCAGGATTGGAATGGGAAGGAGTTGGATATCCCATCTCATGTTATAGGACGGGTCTCTGGTTTGGTAAAAGCATTGAGATATCACATCTCATGCTATAGGAAGGGTCTCAGGATTGGAATGGGAAGGATTTGGATATCACATCTCATGCTATAGGAAGGGTCTCAGGTTTGGTATACGCATGGAGATATCACTTCTCATGCTATAGGAAGGGTCTCAGGATTGGAAAAGGAAGGAGTTGGATATCACATCTCATGTTATAGGAAGGATCTCAGGTTTGGTATTAGAAGCATTGAGATATCACATCTCATGCTATCAGAAGGGTCTCAGGATTGGAATGGGAAGGAGTTGGATATCACATCTCATGCTAAAGGGAGGGTCTCAGGTTTGGAAGGGGAAGGATTTGGATATCACATCTCATGTTATCAGAAGGATCTCAGGTTTGGTATTAGAAGTATTGAGATATCATATCTCATGCTATAGGAAGGGTCTCAGGACTGGAATGGGAAGGAGTTGGATATCACATCTCATGCTAAAGGAAGGGTCTCAGGTTTGGTAGAAGCATTGAGATATCACATCTCCTGCTATAGGAAGGGTCTTAGGATTGGAATGGGAAGGACTTAGATATCACATATCATGCTATAGGGAGGGTCTCAGTTTTGATATTAGAAGCATTGAGATATCACATCTTATGCTATCAGAAGTGTCTCAGGATTGGAATGGGAAGGAGCTGGATATCACATCTCATGCTAAAGGAAGGGTCTCAGGTTTGGAACGGGAAGGAGTTGGATATCACATCTCATGTTATAGGAAGGGTCTCAGGTTTGGTATAAGCATTGAGATATCACATCTCTGCTATCGGAAGTGTCTCAGGATTGGAATGGGAAGGAGTTGGATATCCCATCTCATGCTATAGATATGCTCTCAGGTTTGGAAAGGGAAGGAGTTGGATATCACATCTCATGCTATAGGAAATTTCTCAGGATTGGAATGGGAAGTAGTTGGATATCACATCTCATGCTATAGGAAGGGTCTCAGGTTTGGTATAAGCATTGAGATATCACATCTCATGCTATAGGATGGGTCTCAGGATTGGAATGGAAGGAGTTGGATATCACATCTCATGCTATAAGAAGGGTCTCAGGATTGGAATGGGAAGTAGTTGGATATCACATCTCATGCTATAGGAAGAGTCTCAGTTTTGGTATTAGAAGCATTGAGATATCACATCTCATGCTATAGGAAGGGTCTCAGGATTGGAATGGGAAGGAATTGGATATCACATCTCATGCTATAGATAGGCTCTCAGGTTTGGAAAGGGAAGGAGTTGGATATCACATCTCATGTTATAGGAAGGATCTCAGGTTTGGTATCAGAAGCATTGAGATATGACATCTCATGCTATTGGAAGGATCTCAGGTTTGGCATTAGAGGCATTGAGATATCACATCTCATGCTAAAGGGAGGGGCCCAGGTTTGGAAGGGGAAGGATTTGGATATCACATCTCTTATTATAGGAAGGATCACAGGTTTGGTATTAGAAGCATTGAGATATCACATCTCATGCTATCGGAAGGGTCTCAGGATTGGAATGGGAAGGAGTTGGATATCACATCTCATGCTATAGGAAGGGTCTCAGGTTTGGAACGGGAAGGAGTTGGATATCACATCTCATGTTATAGGAAGGGTCTCAGGTTTGGTATAAGCATTGAGACATCACATCTCTGCTATCGGAGGTGTCTCAGGATTGGGATGGGAAGGAATTGGATATCACATCTCATGCTATAGATATGCTCTCAGGTTTGGAAAGGGAAGGAGTTGGATATCACATCTCATGCTATAGGAAATTTCTCAGGATTGGAATGGGAAGTAGTTGGATATCACATCTCATGCTATAGGAAGGGTCTCAGGTTTGGTATAAGCATTGAGATATCACATCTCATGCTATAGGATGGGTCTCAGGATTGGAATGGAAGGAGTTGGATATCACATCTCATGCTATAAGAAGGGTCTCAGGATTGGAATGGGAAGTAGTTGGATATCACATCTCATGCTATAGGAAGAGTCTCAGGTTTGGTATTAGAAGCATTGAGATATCACATCTCATGCTATAGGAAGGGTCTCAGGATTGGAATGGGAAGGAATTGGATATCACATCTCATGCTATAGATAGGCTCTCAGGTTTGGAAAGGGAAGGAGTTGGATATCACATCTCATGCTATAGGAAGGGTCTCAGGATTGGAATGGGAAGTAGTTGGATATCACATCTCATGCAATAGGAAGGGTCTCAGGTTTGGTATAAGCATTGAGATATCACATCTCATGCTATAGGAAGGGTCTCAGGATTGGAATGGGAAGGAGTTGTATATGACATCTCATGCCGTAGGAAGGGTCTCAGGTTTGGTATAAGCATTGAGATATCACTTCTCATGCTATAGGAAGTGTCTCAGGATTGTAATGGGAAGGGGTTGGATATCACATCTCATGTTATAGGAAGGATCTCAGGTTTGGTATTAGAAGCATTGAGAAATCACATCTCATGCTATAGGAAGGGTCTCAGCATTGGAATGGGAAGGAGTTGGATATCACATCTCATGCTAAAGGGAGGGTCTCAGGTTTGGAAGGGGAAGGATTTGGATATAACATCTCGTGTTATAGGAATGATCTCAGGTTTGGTATTAGAAGCATTGAGATATCACATCTCATGCTATCGGAAGGATCTCAGGTTTGGTGTTAGAAGCATTGAGATATCAAATCTCATGCTATAGGAAGGGTCTCAGGATTGGAATGGGAAGGAGTTGGATATCACATCTCATGCTATAGGAAGGGTCTCAGGATTGGAATGGGAAGGCGTTGTATATGACATCTCATGCCACAGGAAGGGTCTCAGGTTTGGTATAAGCATTGAGATATCACATCTCTGCTATCGGAAGGGTCTCAGGATTGGAATGGGAAGGAGTTGGATATCCCATCTTATGTTATAGGAAGTGTCTCAGGTTTGGTATTAGAAGCATTGAGATATCACATCTCATGCTATAGGAAGGGTCTCAGGATTGGAATGGGAAGGACTTGGATATCACATCTCATGCTATAGGGAGGGTCTCACGTTTGGAAAGGGAAGGGGTTGGATATCACATTTCATGTTAGAGGTAGGAATCAGGTTTGGTATTAGAGGCATTGAGATATCACATCTCATGCTATCAGAAGGGTCTCAGGATTGGAATGGGAAGGAGTTGGATATCACATCTCATGCTAAAGGGAGGGTCTCAGATTTGGAAGGGGAAGGATTTGGATATCACATCTCATGTTATAGGAAGGATCTCAGGTTTGGTATCAGAAGCATTGAGATATGACATCTCATGCTATTGGAAGGATCTCAGGTTTGGCATTAGAGGCATTGAGATATCACATCTCATGCTAAAGGGAGGGGCCCAGGTTTGGAAGGGGAAGGATTTGGATATCACATCTCTTATTATAGGAAGGATCACAGGTTTGGTATTAGAAGCATTGAGATATCACATCTCATGCTATCGGAAGGGTCTCAGGATTGGAATGGGAAGGAGTTGGAAATCACATCTCATGCTATAGGAAGGGTCTCAGGTTTGGAACGGGAAGGAGTTGGATATCACATCTCATGTTATAGGAAGAGTCTCAGGTTTGGTATAAGCATTGAGATATCACATCTCTGCTATCGGAGGTGTCTCAGGATTGGGATGGGAAGGAATTGGATATCACATCTCATGCTATAGGAAGGGTCTCAGGTTTGGAACGGGAAGGAGTTGGATATCCCATCTCATGTTATAGGACGGGTCTCAGGTTTGATATTAGAAGCATTATGGGAAGGAGTTGGATATCACATATGCTATAGGAAGTGTCTCAGGTTTGGAACGGGAATGAGTTGGATATCACATCTCATGTTATAGGAAGGGTCTCAGGTTTGGTATAAGCATTGAGATATCACATCTCTGCTATCGGAAGTGGCTCAGGATTGGAATGGGAAGGAATTGGATATCCCATCTCATGTTATAGGACGGGTCTCTGGTTTGGTATAAGCATTGAGATACCACATCTCATGCTATAGGAAGGGTCTCAGGATTGGAATGGGAAGGATTTGGATATCACATCTCATGCTATAGGAAGGGTCTCAGGTTTGGTATACACATGGAGATATCACTTCTCATGCTATAGGAAGGGTCTCAGGATTGGAATGGGAAGGAGTTGGATATTACATCTCATGCTATAGGAAGGGTCTCAGGTTTGCTATAAGCATGGAGATATCACTTCTCATGCTATAGGAAGGGTCTCAGGATTGGAATGGGAAGGAGTTGGATATCACATCTCATGTTATAGGAAGGATCTCAGGTTTGGTATTAGAAGCATTGAGACATCACATCTCATGCTATGGGAAGGGTCTCAGGATTGGAATGGGAAGGAGTTGGATATCACATCTCATGCTATAGGAAGGGTCTCAGGTTTGGTATAAGCATTGAGATATCACATCTCATGCTATAGGAAGGGTCTCAGGATTGGAATGGGAAGGAGTTGTATATGACATCTCAGGCCATAGCAAGGGTCTCAGGTTTGGTATAAGCATTGAGATATCACATCTCTGCTATCGGAAGGGTCTCAGGATTGGAATGGGAAGGAGTTGGATATCCCATCTCATGTTATAGGAAGGGTCTCAGGTTTGGTATTAGAAGCATTGAGATATCACATCTCATGCTATAGGAAGGGTCTCAGGATTGGAATGGGAAGGACTTGGATGTCAGATCTCATGCTATAGGGAGGGTCTCAAGTTTGATATTACAAGCATTGAGATAACAAATCTCATGATATCGGAAGGGTGTCAGGATTGGAATGGGAAGGAGTTGGAAATCACATCTCATGATAAAGGAAGGGTCTAAGGTTTGGAAGGCGAAGGATTTGGATATCACATCTCACGTTATAGGACGGGTCTCAGGTTTGGTATTAGAAGCATTGAGATATCAAGTCTCATGGTATAGGAAGGGTCTCAGAATTGGAATGGGAAGGAGTTGGATATCACATCTCAAGCTATAGGAAGGGCCTCAGGATTGGAATGGGAAGGAGTTTGATATCACATCTCATGCCATAGTATGGGTCTCAGGTTTGGTAGAAGCATTGGGATATCACATCTCATGCTATCGGAAGGGTATCAGGATTGGATTTGGAAGGAGTTGGATATCCCATCTCATGCTATAGGAAGGGTCTCAGGTTGGAATGGGAAGGAGTTGGATATCACATCTCATGTTATAGGAAGGGTCTCAGGATTGGAATGGGAAGGAGTTGGATATCCCATCTCATGTTATAGGACGGGTCTCTGGTTTGGTATAAGCATTGAGATATCACATCTCATGCTATAGGAAGGGTCTCAGGATTGGAATGGGAAGGATTTGGATATCACATCTCATGCTATAGGAAGGGTCTCAGGTTTGATATACGCATGGAGATATCACTTCTCATGCTATAGGAAGGGTCTCAGGATTGGAATGGGAAGGAGTTGGATATCACATCTCATGCTATAGGAAGGGTCTCAGGTTTGGAACGGGAAGGAGTTGGATATCACATCTCATGTTATAGGAAGAGTCTCAGGTTTGGTATAAACATTGAGATATCACATCTCTGAAATCGGAAGTGTCTCAGGATTGGGATGGGAAGGAGTTGGATATCACATCTCATGCTATAGGGAGGTTCTCAGGTTTGATATTAGAAGCATTGAGATATCACATATGCTATTGGAAGGGTCTCAGTATTGGAATTGGAAGGAGTTGGATATCACATCTCATGCTATCGGAAGGGTCTCATGTTTGGAATGGGAAGGAGTTGGATATCACATATGCTATAGGAAGTGTCTCAGGTTTGGAACGGGAATGAGTTGGATATCACATCTCATGTTATAGGAAGGGTCTCAGGTTTGGTATAAGCATTGAGATATCACATCTCATGCTATAGGAAGGGTCTCAGGATTGGAATGGGAAGGATTTGGATATCACATCTCATGCTATAGGAAGGGTCTCAGGTTTGGTATACACATGGAGATATCACTTCTCATGCTATAGGAAGGGTCTCAGGATTGGAATGGGAAGGAGTTGGATATTACATCTCATGCTATAGGAAGGGTCTCAGGTTTGCTATAAGCATGGAGATATCACTTCTCATGCTATAGGAAGGGTCTCAGGATTGGAATGGGAAGGAGTTGGATATCACATCTCATGTTATAGGAAGGATCTCAGGTTTGGTATTAGAAGCATTGAGACATCACATCTCATGCTATGGGAAGGGTCTCAGGATTGGAATGGGAAGGAGTTGGATATCACATCTCATGCTATAGGAAGGGTCTCAGGTTTGGTATAAGCATTGAGATATCACATCTCATGCTATAGGAAGGGTCTCAGGATTGGAATGGGAAGGAGTTGTATATGACATCTCAGGCCATAGCAAGGGTCTCAGGTTTGGTATAAGCATTGAGATATCACATCTCTGCTATCGGAAGGGTCTCAGGATTGGAATGGGAAGGAGTTGGATATCCCATCTCATGTTATAGGAAGGGTCTCAGGTTTGGTATTAGAAGCATTGAGATATCACATCTCATGCTATAGGAAGGGTCTCAGGATTGGAATGGGAAGGACTTGGATGTCAGATCTCATGCTATAGGGAGGGTCTCAAGTTTGATATTACAAGCATTGAGATAACAAATCTCATGATATCGGAAGGGTGTCAGGATTGGAATGGGAAGGAGTTGGAAATCACATCTCATGATAAAGGAAGGGTCTAAGGTTTGGAAGGCGAAGGATTTGGATATCACATCTCACGTTATAGGACGGGTCTCAGGTTTGGTATTAGAAGCATTGAGATATCAAGTCTCATGGTATAGGAAGGGTCTCAGAATTGGAATGGGAAGGAGTTGGATATCACATCTCAAGCTATAGGAAGGGCCTCAGGATTGGAATGGGAAGGAGTTTGATATCACATCTCATGCCATAGTATGGGTCTCAGGTTTGGTAGAAGCATTGGGATATCACATCTCATGCTATCGGAAGGGTATCAGGATTGGATTTGGAAGGAGTTGGATATCCCATCTCATGCTATAGGAAGGGTCTCAGGTTGGAATGGGAAGGAGTTGGATATCACATCTCATGTTATAGGAAGGGTCTCAGGATTGGAATGGGAAGGAGTTGGATATCCCATCTCATGTTATAGGACGGGTCTCTGGTTTGGTATAAGCATTGAGATATCACATCTCATGCTATAGGAAGGGTCTCAGGATTGGAATGGGAAGGATTTGGATATCACATCTCATGCTATAGGAAGGGCCTCAGGTTTGATATACGCATGGAGATATCACTTCTCATGCTATAGGAAGGGTCTCAGGATTGGAATGGGAAGGAGTTGGATATCACATCTCATGCTATAGGAAGGGTCTCAGGTTTGGAACGGGAAGGAGTTGGATATCACATCTCATGTTATAGGAAGAGTCTCAGGTTTGGTATAAACATTGAGATATCACATCTCTGAAATCGGAAGTGTCTCAGGATTGGGATGGGAAGGAGTTGGATATCACATCTCATGCTATAGGGAGGTTCTCAGGTTTGATATTAGAAGCATTGAGATATCACATATGCTATTGGAAGGGTCTCAGTATTGGAATTGGAAGGAGTTGGATATCACATCTCATGCTATCGGAAGGGTCTCATGTTTGGAATGGGAAGGAGTTGGATATCACATATGCTATAGGAAGTGTCTCAGGTTTGGAATGGGAATGAGTTGGATATCACATCTTATGTTATAGGAAGGGTCTCAGGTTTGGAAAAGGAAGGAGTTGGATATCACATCTCATGTTATAGGAAGGATCTCAGGTTTGGTATTAGAAGCATTGAGATATCACATCTCATGCTATCAGAAGGGTCTCAGGATTGGAATGGGAAGGAGTTGGATATCACATCTCATGCTAAAGGGAGGGTCTCAGGTTTGGAAGGGGAAGGATTTGGATATCACATCTCATGTTATCAGAAGGATCTCAGGTTTGGTATTAGAAGTATTGAGATATCATATCTCATGCTATAGGAAGGGTCTCAGGACTGGAATGGGAAGGAGTTGGATATCACATCTCATGCTAAAGGAAGGGTCTCAGGTTTGGTAGAAGCATTGAGATATCACATCTCCTGCTATAGGAAGGGTCTTAGGATTGGAATGGGAAGGACTTAGATATCACATATCATGCTATAGGGAGGATCTCAGTTTTGATATTAGAAGCATTGAGATATCACATCTTATGCTATCGGAAGTGTCTCAGGATTGGAATGGGAAGGAGCTGGATATCACATCTCATGCTAAAGGAAGGGTCTCAGGTTTGGAACGGGAAGGAGTTGGATATCACATCTCATTTTATAGGAAGGGTCTCAGGTTTGGTATAAGCATTGAGATATCACATCTCTGCTATCGGAAGTGTCTCAGGATTGGAATGGGAAGGAGTTGGATATCCCATCTCATGCTATAGATATGCTCTCAGGTTTGGAAAGGGAAGGAGTTGGATATCACATCTCATGCTATAGAAAATTTCTCAGGATTGGAATGGGAAGTAGTTGGATATCACATCTCATGCTATAGGAGGGGTCTCAGGTTTGGTATAAGCATTGAGATATCACATCTCATGCTATAGGATGGGTCTCAGGATTGGAATGGAAGGAGTTGGATATCACATCTCATGCTATAAGAAGGGTCTCAGGATTGGAATGGGAAGTAGTTGGATATCACATCTCATGCTATAGGAAGGGTCTCAGGTTTGGTATTAGAAGCATTGAGATATCACATCTCATGCTATAGGAAGGGTCTCAGGATTGGAATGGGAAGGAATTGGATATCACATCTCATGCTATAGATAGGCTCTCAGGTTTGGAAAGGGAAGGAGTTGGATATCACATCTCATGCTATAGGAAGGGTCTCAGGATTGGAATGGGAAGTAGTTGGATATCACATCTCATGCTATAGGAAGGGTCTTAGGTTTGGTATAAGCATTGAGATATCACATCTCATGCTATAGGAAGGGTCTCAGGATTGGAATGGGAAGGAGTTGCATATGACATCTCATGCCGTAGGAAGGGTCTCAGGTTTGGTATAAGCATTGAGATATCACTTCTCATGCTATAGGAAGTGTCTCAGGATTGGAATGGGAAGGAGTTGGATATCACATCTCATGTTATAGGAAGGATCTCAGGTTTGGTATTAGAAGCATTGAGAAATCACATCTCATGCTATAGGAAGGGTCTCAGGATTGGAATGGGAAGGAGTTGGATATCACATCTCATGCTAAAGGGAGGGTCTCAGGTTTGGAAGGGGAAGGATTTGGATATAACATCTCGTGTTATAGGAATGATCTCAGGTTTGGTATTAGAAGCATTGAGATATCACATCTCATGCTATCGGAAGGATCTCAGGTTTGGTGTTAGAAGCATTGAGATATCAAATCTCATGCTATAGGAAGGGTCTCAGGATTGGAATGGGAAGGAGTTGGATATCACATCTCATGCTATAGGAAGGGTCTCAGGATTGGAATGGGAAGGAGTTGTATATGACATCTCATGCCACAGGAAGGGTCTCAGGTTTGGTATAAGCATTGAGATATCACATCTCTGCTATCGGAAGGGTCTCAGGATTGGAATGGGAAGGAGTTGGATATCCCATCTTATGTTATAGGAAGTGTCTCAGGTTTGGTATTAGAAGCATTGAGATATCACATCTCATGCTATAGGAAGGGTCTCAGGATTGGAATGGGAAGGACTTGGATATCATATCTCATGCTATAGGGAGGGTCTCACGTTTGGAAAGGGAAGGGGTTGGATATCACATTTCATGTTAGAGGTAGGAATCAGGTTTGGTATTAGAGGCATTGAGATATCACATCTCATGCTATCAGAAGGGTCTCAGGATTGGAATGGGAAGGAGTTGGATATCACATCTCATGCTAAAGGGAGGGTCTCAGATTTGGAAGGGGAAGGATTTGGATATCACATCTCATGTTATAGGAAGGATCTCAGGTTTGGTATCAGAAGCATTGAGATATGACATCTCATGCTATTGGAAGGATCTCAGGTTTGGTATTAGAGGCATTGAGATATCACATCTCATGCTAAAGGGAGGGGCCCAGGTTTGGAAGGGGAAGGATTTGGATATCACATCTCTTATTATAGGAAGGATCACAGGTTTGGTATTAGAAGCATTGAGTTATCACATCTCATGCTATCGGAAGGGTCTCAGGATTGGAATGGGAAGGAGTTGGATATCACATCTCATGCTATAGGAAGGGTCTCAGGTTTGGAACGGGAAGGAGTTGGATATCACATCTCATGTTATCGGAAGAGTCTCAGGTTTGGTATAAGCATTGAGATATCGCATCTCTGCTATCGGAGGTGTCTCAGGATTGGGATGGGAAGGAATTGGATATCACATCTCATGCTATAGGAAGGGTCTCAGGTTTGGAACGGGAAGGAGTTGGATATCCCATCTCATGTTATAGGACGGGCCTCAGGTTTGATATTAGAAGCATTGAGATATCACATCGCATGCTGTAGGAAGGGTCTCAGGTTTGGAATGGGAAGGATTTGGATATCACATTTCATGTCATAGGAAGGATCTCAGGTTTGGTATTAGAAGCATTGATATATCACATCTCATGCTATAGGAATGGTCTCAGGATTGGAATGGGTAGGAGTTGGATATTACATTCTTGCTGTAGGAAGGGTCTCATGTTTGGAATGGGAAGGAGTTGGATATCACATATGCTATAGGAAGTGTCTCAGGATTGGAACGGGAATGAGTTGGATATCACATCTCAAGTTATAGGAAGGGTCTCAGGTTTGGTATAAGCATTGAGATATCACATCTCTGCTATCGGAAGTGGCTCAGGATTGGAATGGGAAGGAGTTGGATATCCCATCGCATGTTATAGGACGGGTCTCTGGTTTGGTATAAGCATTGAGATATCACATCTCATGCTATAGGAAGGGTCTCAGGATTGGAATGGGAAGGATTTTGATATCACATCTCATGCTATAGGAAGGGTCTCAGGTTTGGTATACGCATGGAGATATCACTTCTCATGCTATAGGAAGGGTCTCAGGATTGGAATGGGAAGGAGTTGGATATTACATCTCATGCTATAGGAAGGGTCTCAGGTTTGCTATAAGCATGGAGATATCACTTCTCATGCTATAGGAACAGTCTCAGGATTGGAATGGGAAGGAGTTGGATATCACATCTCATGTTATAGGAAGGATCTCAGGTTTGGTATTAGAAGCATTGAGACATCACATCTCATGCTATGGGAAGGGTCTCAGGATTGGAATGGGAAGGAGTTGGATATCACATCTCATGCTATAGGAAGGGTCTCAGGTTTGGTATAAGCATTGAGATATCACATCTCATGCTATAGGAAGGGTCTCAGGATTGGAATGGGAAGGAGTTGTATATGACATCTCAGGCCATAGCAAGGGTCTCAGGTTTGGTATAAGCATTGAGATATCACATCTCTGCTATCGGAAGGGTCTCAGGATTGGAATGGGAAGGAGTTGGATATCCCATCTCATGTTATAGGAAGGGTCTCAGGTTTGGTATTAGAAGTATTGAGATATCACATCTCATGCTATAGGAAGGGTCTCAGGATTGGAATGGGAAGGACTTGGATGTCAGATCTCATGCTATAGGGAGGGTCTCAAGTTTGATATTAGAAGCATTGAGATAACAAATCTCATGATATCGGAAGGGTGTCAGGATTGGAATGGGAAGGAGTTGGAAATCACATCTCATGATAAAGGAAGGGTCTAAGGTTTGGAAGGGGAAGGATTTGGATATCACATCTCACGTTATAGGACGGGTCTCAGGTTCGGTATTAGAAGCATTGAGATATCAAGTCTCATGGTATAGGAAGGGTCTCAGAATTGGAATGGGAAGGAGTTGGATATCACATCTCAAGCTATAGGAAGGGTCTCAGGATTGGAATGGGAAGGAGTTTGATATCACATCTCATGCTATAGTATGGGTCTCAGGTTTGGTAGAAGCATTGGGATATCACATCTCATGCTATCGGAAGGGTATCAGGATTGGATTTGGAAGGAGTTGGATATCCCATCTCATGCTATAGGAAGGGTCTCAGGTTGGAATGGGAAGGAGTTGGATATCACATCTCATGTTATAGGAAGGGTCTCAGGATTGGAATGGGAAGGAGTTGGATATCCCATCTCATGTTATAGGACGGGTCTCTGGTTTGGTATAAGCATTGAGATATCACATCTCATGCTATAGGAAGGGTCTCAGGATTGGAATGGGAAGGATTTGGATATCACATCTCATGCTATAGGAAGGGTCTCAGGTTTGGTATACGCATGGAGATATCACTTCTCATGCTATAGGAAGGGTCTCAGGATTGGAATGGGAAGGAGTTGGATATCACATCTCATGCTATAGGAAGGGTCTCGGGTTTGGTATAAGCATGGAGATATCACTTCTCATGCTATAGGAAGGGTCTCAGGATTGGAATGGGAAGGAGTTGGATATCACATCTCATGTTATAGGAAGGATCTCAGGTTTGGTATTAGAAGCATTGAGACATCACATCTCATGCTATGGGAAGGGTCTCAGGATTAGAATGGGAAGGACTTGGATATCCCATCTCATGTTATAGGAAGGGTCTCAGGTTTGGTATTAGAAGCATTGAGATATCACATCTCATGCTATAGGAAGGGTCTCAGGATTGGAATGGGAAGGACTTGGATGTCAGATCTCATGCTATAGGGAGGGTCTCAAGTTTGATATTAGAAGCATTGAGATAACAAATCTCATGATATCGGAAGGGTGTCAGGATTGGAATGGGAAGGAGTTGGATATCACATCTCATGATAAAGGAAGGGTCTAAGGTTTGGAAGGGGAAGGATTTGGATATCACATCTCATGTTATAGGACGGGTCTCAGGTTTGGTATTAGAAGCATTGAGATATCAAGTCTCATGGTATAGGAAGGGTCTCAGAATTGGAATGGGAAGGAGTTGGATATCACATCTCAAGCTATAGGAAGGGTCTCAGGATTCGAATGGGAAGGAGTTTGATATCACATCTCATGCCATAGTATGGGTCTCAGGTTTGGTAGAAGCATTGGGATATCACATCTCATGCTATCGGAAGGGTATCAGGATTGGATTTGGAAGGAGTTGGATATCCCATCTCATGCTATAGGAAGGGTCTCAGGTTGGAATGGGAATGAGTTGGATATCCCATCTCATGTTATAGGACGGGTCTCTGGTTTGGTATAAGCATTGAGATATCACATCTCATGCTATAGGAAGGGTCTCAGGATTGGAATGGGAAGGATTTGGATATCACATCTCATGCTATAGGAAGGGTCTCAGGTTTGCTATAAGCATGGAGATATCACTTCTCATGCTATAGGAAAGGTCTCAGGATTGGAATGGGAAGGAGTTGGATATCACATCTCATGTTATAGGAAGGATCTCAGGTTTGGTATTAGAAGCATTGAGACATCACATCTCATGCTATGGGAAGGGTCTCAGGATTGGAATGGGAAGGAGTTGGATATCACATCTCATGCTATAGGAAGGGTCTCAGGTTTGGTATAAGCATTGAGATATCACATCTCATGCTATAGGAAGGGTCTCAGGATTGGAATGGGAAGGAGTTGTATATGACATCTCAGGCCATAGCAAGGGTCTCAGGTTTGGTATAAGCATTGAGATATCACATCTCTGCTATCGGAAGGGTCTCAGGATTGGAATGGGAAGGAGTTGGATATCCCATCTCATGTTATAGGAAGGGTCTCAGTTTTGGTATTAGAAGTATTGAGATATCACATCTCATGCTATAGGAAGGGTCTCAGGATTGGAATGGGAAGGACTTGGATGTCAGATCTCATGCTATAGGGAGGGTCTCAAGTTTGATATTAGAAGCATTGAGATAACAAATCTCATGATATCGGAAGGGTGTCAGGATTGGAATGGGAAGGAGTTGGAAATCACATCTCATGATAAAGGAAGGGTCTAAGGTTTGGAAGGGGAAGGATTTGGATATCACATCTCACGTTATAGGACGGGTCTCAGGTTCGGTATTAGAAGCATTGAGATATCAAGTCTCATGGTATAGGAAGGGTCTCAGAATTGGAATGGGAAGGAGTTGGATATCACATCTCAAGCTATAGGAAGGGTCTCAGGATTGGAATGGGAAGGAGTTTGATATCACATCTCATGCTATAGTATGGGTCTCAGGTTTGGTAGAAGCATTGGGATATCACATCTCATGCTATCGGAAGGGTATCAGGATTGGATTTGGAAGGAGTTGGATATCCCATCTCATGCTATAGGAAGGGTCTCAGGTTGGAATGGGAAGGAGTTGGATATCACATCTCATGATAAAGGAAGGGTCTAAGGTTTGGAAGGGGAAGGATTTGGATATCACATCTCACGTTATAGGACGGGTCTCAGGTTCGGTATTAGAAGCATTGAGATATCAAGTCTCATGGTATAGGAAGGGTCACAGAATTGGAATGGGAAGGAGTTGGATATCACATCTCAAGCTATAGGAAGGGTCTCAGGATTGGAATGGGAAGGAGTTTGATATCACATCTCATGCTATTGTATGGGTCTCAGGTTTGGTAGAAGCATTGGGATATCACATCTCATGCTATCGGAAGGGTATCAGGATTGGATTTGGAAGGAGTTGGATATCCCATCTCATGCTATAGGAAGGGTCTCAGGTTGGAATGGGAAGGAGTTGGATATCACATCTCATGTTATAGGAAGGGTCTCAGGATTGGAATGGGAAGGAGTTGGATATCCCATCTCATGTTATAGGACGGGTCTCTGGTTTGGTATAAGCATTGAGATATCACATCTCATGCTATAGGAAGGGTCTCAGGATTGGAATGGGAAGGATTTGGATATCACATCTCATGCTATAGGAAGGGTCTCAGGTTTGGTATACGCATGGAGATATCACTTCTCATGCTATAGGAAGGGTCTCAGGATTGGAATGGGAAGGAGTTGGATATCACATCTCATGCTATAGGAAGGGTCTCGGGTTTGGTATAAGCATGGAGATATCACTTCTCATGCTATAGGAAGGGTCTCAGGATTGGAATGGGAAGGAGTTGGATATCACATCTCATGTTATAGGAAGGATCTCAGGTTTGGTATTAGAAGCATTGAGACATCACATCTCATGCTATGGGAAGGGTCTCAGGATTAGAATGGGAAGGACTTGGATATCCCATCTCATGTTATAGGAAGGGTCTCAGGTTTGGTATTAGAAGCATTGAGATATCACATCTCATGCTATAGGAAGGGTCTCAGGATTGGAATGGGAAGGACTTGGATGTCAGATCTCATGCTATAGGGAGGGTCTCAAGTTTGATATTAGAAGCATTGAGATAACAAATCTCATGATATCGGAAGGGTGTCAGGATTGGAATGGGAAGGAGTTGGATATCACATCTCATGATAAAGGAAGGGTCTAAGGTTTGGAAGGGGAAGGATTTGGATATCACATCTCATGTTATAGGACGGGTCTCAGGTTTGGTATTAGAAGCATTGAGATATCAAGTCTCATGGTATAGGAAGGGTCTCAGAATTGGAATGGGAAGGAGTTGGATATCACATCTCAAGCTATAGGAAGGGTCTCAGGATTGGAATGGGAAGGAGTTTGATATCACATCTCATGCCATAGTATGGGTCTCAGGTTTGGTAGAAGCATTGGGATATCACATCTCATGCTATCGGAAGGGTATCAGGATTGGATTTGGAAGGAGTTGGATATCCCATCTCATGCTATAGGAAGGGTCTCAGGTTGGAATGGGAAGGAGTTGGATATCCCATCTCATGTTATAGGACGGGTCTCTGGTTTGGTATAAGCATTGAGATATCACATCTCATGCTATAGGAAGGGTCTCAGGATTGGAATGGGAAGGATTTGGATATCACATCTCATGCTATAGGAAGGGTCTCAGGTTTGGTATACGCATGGAGATATCACTTCTCATGCTATAGGAAGGGTCTCAGGATTGGAATGGGAAGGAGTTGGATATCACATCTCATGCTATAGGA
This sequence comes from Ambystoma mexicanum, assembly GCF_040938575.1. Classification (NCBI taxonomy): domain Eukaryota; kingdom Metazoa; phylum Chordata; class Amphibia; order Caudata; family Ambystomatidae; genus Ambystoma; species Ambystoma mexicanum. The sequence goes on from NC_090934.1 coordinate 1,143,891,302, forward strand.
AGGGTCTCGGGTTTGGTATAAGCATGGAGATATCACTTCTCATGCTATAGGAAGGGTCTCAGGATTGGAATGGGAAGGAGTTGGATATCACATCTCATGTTATAGGAAGGATCTCAGGTTTGGTATTAGAAGCATTGAGACATCACATCTCATGCTATGGGAAGGGTCTCAGGATTAGAATGGGAAGGACTTGGATATCCCATCTCATGTTATAGGAAGGGTCTCAGGTTTGGTATTAGAAGCATTGAGATATCACATCTCATGCTATAGGAAGGGTCTCAGGATTGGAATGGGAAGGACTTGGATGTCAGATCTCATGCTATAGGGAGGGTCTCAAGTTTGATATTAGAAGCATTGAGATAACAAATCTCATGATATCGGAAGGGTGTCAGGATTGGAATGGGAAGGAGTTGGATATCACATATCATGATAAAGGAAGGGTCTAAGGTTTGGAAGGGGAAGGATTTGGATATCACATCTCATGTTATAGGACGGGTCTCAGGTTTGGTATTAGAAGCATTGAGATATCAAGTCTCATGGTATAGGAAGGGTCTCAGAATTGGAATGGGAAGGAGTTGGATATCACATCTCAAGCTATAGGAAGGGTCTCAGGATTGGAATGGGAAGGAGTTTGATATCACATCTCATGCCATAGTATGGGTCTCAGGTTTGGTAGAAGCATTGGGATATCACATCTCATGCTATCGGAAGGGTATCAGAATTGGATTTGGAAGGAGTTGGATATCCCATCTCATGCTATAGGAAGGGTCTCAGGTTGGAATGGGAAGGAGTTGGATATCACATCTCATGTTATAGGAAGGGTCTCAGGATTGGAATGGGAAGGACTTGGATATCATATCTCATGCTATAGGAAGGCTCTCAGGTTTGGAAGGGGAAGGAGTTGGATATCACATTTCATGTTAGAGGAAGGATCTCAGGTTTGGTATTAGAGGCATTGAGATATCACATCTCATGCTATAGGAAGGTTCTCAGGATTGGAATGAGAAGGAGTTGGATATCACATCTCAAGCTATAGGAAGGGTCTCAGGTTTGGTATAAGCATTGAGATATCACATCTCATGCTATAGGAAGGGTCTCAGGATTGGAATGGGAAGGAGTTGGATATCACATCTCATGTTATAGGAAAGATATCAGGTTTGGTATTAGAAGCATTGAGACATCACATCTCATGTTATAGGAAGGGTCTCAGGATTGGAATGGGAAGAAGTTGGATATCACATCTCATGCTATAGGAAGGGTCTCAGGTTTGGTATAAGCATTGAGATATCACATCTCATGCTATAGGAAGGGTCTCAGAATTGGAATGGGAAGGAGTTGTATATGACATCTCATGCCATAGGAAGGGTCTCAGGTTTGGTATAAGCATTGAGATATCACATCTCATGCTATAGGAAGTGTCTCAGGATTGGAATTGAAAGGAGTTGGATATCCCATCTCATGTTATAGGACGGGTCTCAGGTTTGTTATTAGAATCATTGAGATATCATATTGCATGCTGTAGGAAGGGTCTAAGGATTGGAATGGGAAGGACTTGGATATCACATCTCATGCTATAGGTAGGCTCTCAGGTTTGGAAAGGGAAGGAGTTGGATATCACATTTCATGTTAGAGGAAGGATCTCAGGTTTGGTATTAGAGGCATTGAGATATCACATCTCATGCTATAGGAAGGGTCTCAGGATTGGAATGGGAAGGAGTTGGATATCACATCTCATGCTATAGGAAGGGTCTCAGGTTGGGTATAAGCATTGAGATATCACATCTCATGCTATAGGAAGGGTCTCAGGATTGGAATGGGAAGGAGTTGGATATCACATTTGATGTTATAGGAAGGATCTCATGTTTGGTATTAGAAGCATTGAGACATCACATCTCATGCTATGGGAAGGGTCTCAGGATTGGAATGCGAAGGAGTTGGATATCACATCTCATGCTATAGGAAGGGTCTCAGGTTTGGTATAAGCATTGAGATATCACATCTCATGCTATAGGAAGGGTCTCAGGATTGGAATGGGAAGGAGTTGTATATGACATCTCATGCCATAGGAAGGGTCTCAGGTTTGGTATAAGCATTGAGATATCACGTCTCATGCTATAGGAAGTGTCTCAGGATTGGAATTGAAAGGAGTTGGATATCCCATCTCATGTTATAGGACGGGTCTCAGGTTTGTTATTAGAATCATTGAGATATCATATTGCATGCTGTAGGAAGGGTCTAAGGATTGGAATGGGAAGGACTTGGATATCACATCTCATGCTATAGGTAGGCTCTCAGGTTTTGAAAGGGAAGGAGTTGGATATCACATTTCATGTTAGAGGAAGGATCTCAGGTTTGGTATTAGAGGCATTGAGATATCACATCTCATGCTATAGGAAGGGTCTCAGGATTGGAATGGGAAGGAGTTGGATATCACATCTCATGCTATAGGAAGGGTCTCAGGTTTGGTATAAGCATTGAGATATCACATCTCATGCTATAGGAAGGGTCTCAGGATTGGAATGGGAAGGAGTTGGATATCAAATTTGATGTTATAGGAAGGATCTCAGGTTTGGTATTAGAAGCATTGAGACATCACATCTCATGCTATGGGAAGGGTCTCAGGATTGGAATGGGAAGGTGTTGGATATCACATCTCATGCTATAGGAAGGGTCTCAGGTTTGGTATAAGCATTGAGATATCACATCTCATACTATAGGAAGGGTCTCAGGATTGGAATGGGAAGGAGTTGTATGTGACATCTCATGCCATAGGAAAGGTCTCAGGTTTGGTATAAGCATTGAGATATCACATCTCTGCTATCGGAAGGGTCTCAGGATTGAAATGGGAAGGAGTTGGATATCCCATCTCATGTTATAGGAAGAGTCACAGGTTTGGTATTAGAAGCATTGAGATATCACATCTCATGCTATAGGAAGTGTCTCAGGATTGGAATGGGAAGGAGTTTGATATCACATCTCATGCCATGTATGGGTCTCAGGTTTTGTAGAAGCATTGGGATATCACATGTCATGCTATCGGAAGGGTATCAGGATTGGATTTGGAAGGAGTTGAATATCCCATCTCATGCTATAGGAAGGGTCTCAGATTGGAATGGGAAGGAGTTGGATATCACATCTGATGTTATAGGAAGGGTCTCAGGATTGGAATGGGAAGGACTTGGATATCACATCTCATGCTATAGGAAGGCTCTCAGGTTTGGAAGGGGAAGGAGTTGGATATCACATCTCATGTTATAGGAAAGATCTCAGGTTTGGTATTAGAAGCATTGAGACATCACATCTCATGTTATAGGAAGGGTCTCAGGATTGGAATGGGAAGGACTTGGATATCACATCTCATGCTATAGGAAGGCTCTCAGGTTTGGAAGGGGAAGGAGTTGGATATCACATTTCATGTTAGAGGTAGCATCTCAGGTTTGGTAAAGAGGCATTGAGATAACACATCTCATGCTATCGGAAGGGTCTCTGGATTGGAATGGGAAGGAGTTTGATATCACATCTCATGCTATAGGAAGGGTCCCAGGTTTGGAACTGGAAGGAGTTGTATATCCCATCTCATGTTATAGGACGGGTCTCAGGTTTATTATTAGAAGCATTGAGATATCACATCGCATGCTGTAGGAAGGGTCTCAGGATTGGAATGGGAAGGAGTTGGATATTACATTCTTGCTATAGGAAGGGTCTCATGTTTGGAATGGGAAGGAGTTGGATATCACATATGCTATAGGAAGGGTCTCAGGTTTGGAACGGGAAATAATTGGATATCACATCTCATGCTATAGGAAGGGTCTCAGGTTTGGTATAAGCATTGAGATATCACATCTCTGCTATCGGAAGTGTCTCAGGATTGGAATGGGAAGGAGTTGGATATCCCATCTCATGTTATAGGACGGGTCTCAGGTTTGTTATTAGAATCATTGAGATATCATATTGCATGCTGTAGGAAGGGTCTAAGGATTGGAATGGGAAGGACTTGGATATCACATCTCATGCTATAGGTAGGCTCTCAGGATTGGAATGGGAAGGAGTTGTATATGACATCTCATGCCATAGGAAGGGTCTCAGGTTTGGTATAAGCATTGAGATATCACATCTCTGCTATCGGAAGGGTCTCAGGATTGGTATTAGAAGCATTGAGATATCAAGTCTCATGGTATAGGAAGGGTCTCAGAATTGGAATGGGAAGGAGTTGGATATCACATCTCAAGCTATAGGAAGGGTCTCAGGATTGGAATGGGAAGGAGTTTGATATCACATCTCATGCCATAGTATGGGTCTCAGGTTTGGTAGAAGCATTGGAATATCACATCTCATGCTATCGGAAGGGTATCAGGATTGGATTTGGAAGGAGTTGGATATCCCATCTCATGCTATAGGAAGGGTCTCAGGTTGGAATGGGAAGGAGTTGGATATCACATCTCATGTTATAGGAAGGGTCTCAGGATTGGAATGGGAAGGAGTTGGATATCCCATCTCATGTTATAGGACGGGTCTCTGGTTTGGTATAAGCATTGAGATATCACATCTCATGCTATTGGAAGGGTCTCAGGATTGGAATGGGAAGGATTTGGATATCACATCTCATGCTATAGGAAGGGTCCCGGGTTTGGTATAAGCATGGAGATATCACTTCTCATGCTATAGGAAGGGTCTCAGGATTGGAATGGGAAGGAGTTGGATATCACATCTCATGTTATAGGAAGGATCTCAGGTTTGGTATTAGAAGCATTGAGACATCACATCTCATGCTATGGGAAGGGTCTCAGGATTAGAATGGGAAGGACTTGGATGATATCCCATCTCATGTTATAGGAAGGGTCTCAGGTTTGGTATTAGAAGCATTGAGATATCACATCTCATGCTATAGGAAGGGTCTCAGGATTGGAATGGGAAGGACTTGGATGTCAGATCTCATGCTATAGGGAGGGTCTCAAGTTTGATATTAGAAGCATTGAGATAACAAATCTCATGATATCGGGAGGGTGTCAGGATTGGAATGGGAAGGAGTTGGATATCACATCTCATGATAAAGGAAGGGTCTAAGGTTTGGAAGGGGAAGGATTTGGATATCACATCTCATGTTATAGGACGGGTCTCAGGTTTGGTATTAGAAGCATTGAGATATCAAGTCTCATGGTATAGGAAGGGTCTCAGAATTGGAATGGGAAGGAGTTGGATATCACATCTCAAGCTATAGGAAGGGTCTCAGGATTGGAATGGGAAGGAGTTTGATATCACATCTCATGCCATAGTATGGGTCTCAGGTCTGGTAGAAGCATTGGGATATCACATCTCATGCTATCGGAAGGGTATCAGGATTGGATTTGGAAGGAGTTGGATATCCCATCTCATGCAATAGGAAGGGTCTCAGGTCTGGTAGAAGCATTGGGATATCACATCTCATGCTATCGGAAGGGTCTCAGGATTGGAATGGGAAGGAGTTGGATATCACATCTCATGTTATAGGAAGGGTCTCACGATTGGAATGGGAAGGACTTGGATATCATATCTCATGCTATAGGAAGGCTCTCAGGTTTGGAAGGGGAAGGAGTTGGATATCACATTTCATGTTAGAGGAAGGATCTCAGGTTTGGTATTAGAGGCATTGAGATATCACATCTCATGCTATAGGAAGGTTCTCAGGATTGGAATGGGAAGGAGTTGGATATCACATCTCAAGCTATAGGAAGGGTCTCAGGTTTGTTATAAGCATTGAGATATCACATCTCATGGTATAGGAAGGGTCTCAGGATTGGAATGGGAAGGAGTTGGATATCACATCTCATGTTATAGGAAAGATATCAGGTTTGGTATTAGAAGCATTGAGACATCACATCTCATGTTAAAGGAAGGGTCTCAGGATTGGAATGGGAAGAAGTTGGATATCACATCTCATGCCATAGGAAGGGTCTCAGGTTTGGTATAAGCATTGAGATATCACATCTCTGCTATCGGAAGGGTCTCAGGATTGGAATGGGAAGGAGTTTGATATCACATCTCATGCCATGTATGGGTCTCAGGTTTTGTAGAAGCATTGGGATATCACATCTCATGCTATCGGAAGGGTATCAGGATTGGATTTGGAAGGAGTTGGATATCCCATCTCATGCTATAGGAAGGGTCTCAGGTTGGAATGGGAAGGAGTTGGATATCACATCTCATGTTATAGGAAGGGTCTCAGGATTGGAATGGGAAGGACTTGGATATCATATCTCATGCTATAGGAAGGCTCTCAGGTTTGGAAGGGGAAGGAGTTGGATATCACATTTCATGTTAGAGGAAGGATCTCAGGTTTGGTATTAGAGGCATTGAGATATCACATCTCATGCTATAGGAAGGTTCTCAGGATTGGAATGGGAAGGAGTTGGATATCACATCTCAAGCTATAGGAAGGGTCTCAGGTTTGGCATAAGCATTGAGATATCACATCTCATGGTATAGGAAGGGTCTCAGGATTGGAATGGGAAGGAGTTGGATATCACATCTCAAGCTATAGGAAGGGTCTCAGGTTTGGCATAAGCATTGGGATATCACATCTCATGCTATCGGAAGGGTATCAGGATTGGATTTGGAAGGAGTTGGATATCCCATCTCATGCTATAGGAAGGGTCTCAGGTTGGAATGGGAAGGAGTTGGATATCACATCTGATGTTATAGGAAGGGTCTCAGGATTGGAATGGGAAGGACTTGGATATCACATCTCATGCTATACGAAGGCTCTCAGGTTTGGAAGGGGAAGGAGTTGGATATCACATTTCATGTTAGAGGTAGGATATCAGGTTTGGTAAAGAGGCATTGAGATATCACATCTCGTGCTATAGGAAGGGTCTCAGAATTGGAATGGGAAGGAGTTGGATATCACATCTGATGTTATAGGAAGGGTCTCAGGATTGGAATGGGAAGGACTTGGATATCACATCTCATGCTATACGAAGGCTCTCAGGTTTGGAAGGGGAAGGAGTTGGATATCACATTTCATGTTAGAGGTAGGATATCAGGTTTGGTAAAGAGGCATTGAGATATCACATCTCGTGCTATAGGAAGGGTCTCAGAATTGGAATGGGAAGGAGTTTGATATCACATCTCATGCCATGTATGGGTCTCAGGTTTTGTAGAAGCATTGGGATATCACATCTCATGCTATCGGAAGGGTATCAGGATTGGATTTGGAAGGAGTTGGATATCCCATCTCATGCTATAGGAAGGGTCTCAGGTTGGAATGGGAAGGAGTTGGATATCACATCTGATGTTATAGGAAGGGTCTCAGGATTGGAATGGGAAGGACTTGGATATCACATCTCATGCTATAGGAAGGGTCTCAGGATTGGAATGGGAAGGAGTTGTATATGACATCTCATGCCATAGGAAGGGTCTCAGGTTTGGTATAAGCATTGAGATATCACATCTCATGCTATAGGAAGGGTCTCAGGATTGGAATGGGAAGGACTTGGATATCACATCTCATGCTATAGGCAGGGTCTCAGGTTTGGAAAGGGAAGGAGTTGGATATCACATTTCATGTTAGAGGTAGGATCTCAGGTTTGGTATTAGAGGCATTGAGATACCACATCTCATGCTATCAGAAGGGTCTCAGGATTGGAATGGGAAGGAGTTGGATATCACATCTCATGCTAAAGGGAGGGTCTCAGGTTTGGAAGGGGAAGGATTTGGATATCACATCTCATGTTATAGGAAGGATCTCAGGTTTGGTATTAGAAGCATTGAGATATCACATCTCATGCTATCGGAAGTATCTCAGGTTTGGTATTAGAGGCATTGAGATATCACATCTCATGCTATCATAAGGGTCTCAGGATTGGAATGGGAAGGAGTTGGATATCACATCTCATGCTAAAGGGAGGGTCTCAGGTTTGGAAGGGGAAGGATTTGGATATCACATCACATGTTATAAGAAGGATCTCAGGTTTGGTATTAGAAGCATTGAGATAACACATCTCATGCTATCGGAAGGGTCTCAGGATTGGAATGGGAAGGAGCTGGATATCACATCTCATGCTATAGGAAGGGTCTCAGGTTTGGAACGGGAAGGAGTTGGATATCACATCTCATGCTATAGGAAGAGTCTCAGGTTTGGTATAAACATTGAGATATCACATCTCTGCAATCGGAAGTGTCTCAGGATTGGGATGGGAAGGAGTTGGATATCACATCTCATGCTATAGGAAGGGTCTCAGGTTTGGAACGGGAAGGAGTTGGATATCCCATCTCATGTTATAGGACGGGTCTCAGGTTTGGTATTAGAAGCATTGAGATATCACATCGCATGCTGTAGGAAGGGTCTCAGGATTGGAATGGGAAGGAGTTGGATATTACATTCTTGCTATAGGAAGGGTCTCATGTTTGGAATGGGAAGGAGTTGGATATAACATATGCTATAGGAAGGGTCTCAGGTTTGGAACGGGAAGGAGTTGGATATCACATCTCATGCTATAGGAAGGGTCTCAGGTTTAGTATAAGCATTGAGATATCACATCTCTGCTATCGGAAGTGTCTCAGGATTGGAATGGGAAGGAGTTGGATATCCCATCTCATGTTATAGGACGGGTCTCAGGTTTGTTATTAGAATCATTGAGATATCATATTGCATGCTATGGGAAGGGTCTCAGGATTGGAATGGGAAGGAGTTGGATATCACATTTCATGTTAGAGGAAGGATCTCAGGTTTGGTGTTAGAGGCATTGAGATATCACATCTCATGCTATAGGAAGGGTCTCAGGTTTGGAATGGGAAGGAGTTGGATATCACATCTCATGCTATAGGAAGGGTCTCAGGTTTGGTATAAGCATTGAGATATCACATCTCATGCTATAGGAAGGGTCTCAGGATTGGAATGGGAAGGAGTTGGATATCACATCTGATGTTATAGGAAGGATCTCAGGTTTGGTATTAGAAGCATTGAGACATCACATCTCATGCTATGGGAAGGGTCTCAGGATTGGAATGGGAAGGAGTTGGATATCACATCTCATGCTATAGGAAGGGTCTCAGGTTTGGTATAAGCATTGAGATATCACATCCCATGCTATAGGAAGGGTCTCAGGATTGGAATGGGAAGGAGTTGTATATGACATCTCATGCCATAGGAAGGGTCTCAGGTTGGATATAAGCATTGAGATATCACATCTCTGCTATCGGAAGGGTCTCAGGATTGGAATGGGAAGGAGTTGGATATCCCATCTCATGTTATAGGAAGAGTCTCAGGTTTGGTATTAGAAGCATTGAGATATCACATCTCATGCTATAGGAAGTGTCTCAGGATTGGAATGGGAAGGAGTTTGATATCAAATCTCATGCCATGAATGGGTCTCAGGTTTTGTAGAAGCATTGGGATATCACATCTCATGCTATCGGAAGGGTATCAGGATTGGATTTGGAAGGAGTTGGATATCCCATCTCATGCTATAGGAAGGGTCTCAGGTTGGAATGGGAAGGAGTTGGATATCACATCTGATGTTATAGGAAGGGTCTCAGGATTGGAATGGGAAGGACTTGGATATCACATCGCATGCTATAGGAAGGCTCTCAGGTTTTGAAGGGGAAGGAGTTGGATATCACATCTCATGTTATAGGAAGGATCTCAGGTTTGGTATTAGAAGCATTGAGATATCACATCTCATGCTATCGGAAGGATCTCAGGTTTGGTATTAGAGGCATTGAGATGTCACATCTCATGCTATTAGAAGGGTCTCAGGATTGGAATGGGAAGGAGTCGGATATCACATATCATGCTAAAGGGAGGGTCTCAGGTTTGGAAGTGGAAGTATTTGGATATCACATCTCATGTTATAGGAAGGATCTCAGGCTTGGTATTAGAAGCATTGAGATATCACATTTCATGCTATAGGAAGGGTCTCAGGATTGGAATGGGAAGGAGTTGGATATCACATCTCAAGCTATAGGAAGGGTCTCAGGATTGGAATGGGAAGGAGTTTGATATCACATCTCATGCCATAGTATGGGTCTCAGGTTTGGTAGAAGCATTGGGATGGGAAGGAATTGGATATCATATCTCATGCTATGGGAAGGCTCTCAGGTTTGATAGGGGAAGGAGTTGGATACCACATTTCATGTTAGAGGAAGGATCTCAGGTTTGGTATTAGAGGCATTGAGATATCACATCTCATGCTATAGGAAGGGTCTCAGGATTGGAATGGGAAGGAGTTGGATATCACATCTCATGTTATAGGAAAGATCTCAGGTTTGGTATTAGAAGCATTGAGACATTACATCTCATGTTATAGGAAGGGTCTCAGGATTGGAATGGGAAGAAGTTGGATATCACATCTCATGCTATAGGAAGGGTCTCAGGTTTGGTATAAGCATTGAGATATCACATCTCATGCTATAGGAAGGGTCTTAGGATTGGAATGGGAAGGAGTCGGATATCACATCTCATGCTAAAGGGAGGGTCTCAGGTTTGGAAGTGGAAGTATTTGGATATCACATCTCATGTTATAGGAAGGATCTCAGGCTTGGTATTAGAAGCATTGAGATATCACATTTCATGCTATAGGAAGGGTCTCAGGATTGGAATGGGAAGGAGTTGGATATCACATCTCAAGCTATAGGAAGGGTCTCAGGATTGGAATGGGAAGGAGTTGGATATCACATCTCATGCTATAGGAAGGGTCTCAGGTTTGTGTTTAGCATTGAGATATCCCATCTCATGCTATAGGAAGGGTCTCAGGTTTGGAATCGGAAGGAGTTGTATATGACATCTCATGCCATAGGAAGGGTCTCAGGTTTGGTATAAGCATTGAGATATCACATCTCTGCTATCAGAAGGGTCTCAGGATTGGAATGGGAAGGAGTTGGATATCCCATCTCGTTATAGGAAGGGTCTCAGGTTTGGTATTAGAAGCATTGAGATATCACATCTCATGGTATAGGACGGGTCTCAGAATTGGAATGGGAAGGAGTTGGATATCACATCTCAAGCTATAGGAAGGGTCTCAGGATTGGAATGGGAAGGAGTTTGTTATCACATCTCATGACATGTATGGGTCTCAGGTTTTGTAGAAGCATTGGGATATCACATCTCATGCTTTCGGAAGGGTATCATGATTGGATTTGGAAGGAGTTGGATATCCCATCTCATGCTATAGGAAGGGTCTCAGTTTGGAATGGGAAGGAGTTGGATATCACATCTCATGTTATAGGAAGGTTCTCAGGATTGGAATGGGAAGGACTTGGATATCACATCTCATGCTATAGGAAGGCTCTCAGGTTTGGAAGGGGAAGGAGTTGGATATCACATTTCATGTTAGAGGTAGGATCTCAGGTTTGGTATTAGAGGCATTGAGATATCACATCTCATGCTATCAGAAGGATCTCAGGATCGGAATGGGAAGGAGTTGGATATCACATCTCATGCTAAAGGGAGGGTCTCAGGTTTGGAAGGGGAAGGATTTGGATATCACATCTCATGTTATAGGAAGGATCTCAGGTTTGGTATTAGAAGCATTGAGATATCACATCTCATGCTATCGGAAGGATCTCAGGTTTGGTATTAGAGGCATTGAGATATCACATCTCATGCTATCAGAAGGGTCTCAGGATTGGAATGGGAAGCAGTCGGATATCACATCTCATGCTAAAGGGAGGGTCTCAGGTTTGGAAGTGGAAGGATTTGGATATCACATCTCATGTTATAGGAAGGATCTCAGGTTTGGTATTAGAAGCATTGAGATATCACATCTCATGCTATAGGAAGGGTCTCAGGATTGGAATGGGAAGGAGTTGGATATCACATCTAAAGCTATAGGAAGGGTCTCAGGATTGGAATGGGAAGGAGTTGGATATCACATCTCAAGCTATAGGAAGGGTCTCAGGATTGGAATGGGAAGGAGTTGGATATCACATCTCATGCTATAGGAAGGGTCTCAGGTTTGGTATAAACATTGAGATATCCCATCTCATGCTATAGGAAGGGTCTCAGGTTTGGAAGGGGAAGGATTTCGGTATCACATCTCATGTTATAGGACCGGTCTCAGGTTTGGTATTAGAAGCATTGAGATATCAAGTCTCATGGTATAGGAAGGGTCTCAGGATTGGAATGGGAAGGAGTTGGATATCACATCTCATGCTATAGGAAGGGTCTCAGGTTTGGTATAAGCATTGAGATATCACATCTCATGCTATAGGAAGGGTCTCAGGTTTGGAAGGGGAAGGATTTGGATATCATATCTCATGTTATAGGACGGGTCCCAGGTTTGGTATTAGAAGCTTTGAGATATCACATCTCATGCTATAGGAAGGGTCTCAGGATTGGAATGGTAAGAAGTTGGATATCACATCTCATGCTAAAGGAAGGGACTCAGGTTTGATAGAAGCATTGAGATATCACATCTCATGCTATAGGAAGGGTCTCAGGATTGGAATGGGAAGGAGTTGGATATCACATCTCATTCCATAGGAAGGGTCTCAGCTTTGGTATAAGCATTGAGATATCACATCTCTGCTATCGGAAGGGTCTCAGGATAGGAATGGGAAGGACTTAGATATCACATCTCATGCTATAGGGAGGGTCTCAGTTTTGATATTAGAAGCATTGAGATATCACATTTCATGCTATCGGAAGGGTCTCAGGAATTGAATGGGAAGGAGTTGGATATCACATCTCAAGCTATCTCAGGATTGGAATGGGAAGGAGTTTGATATCACATCTCAAGCTATAGGAAGGGTCTCAGGTTTGGAAGGGGAAGGAGTTGGATATCACATCTCAAGCTATCTCAGGATTGGAATGGGAAGGAGTTTGATATCACATCTCATGTTTTAGGACGGGTCTCAGGTTTGGTATTAGAAGCATTGAGATATCACATCTCATGCTATCGGAAGGGTCTCAGGATTGGAATGGGAAGGAGTTGGATATCACATCTCAAGCTATCTCAGGATTGGAATGGGAAGGAGTTTGATATCACATCTCATGCTATCTGAAGGGTCTCAGGTTTGGAAAGGGAAGGATTTGGATTTCACATATGTTATTGGATGGTTCTTAGGTTTGGTTTTAGAAGCATTAAGATATCACATCTCATGCTATAGGAAGGGTCTCAGGTTTTTAATGGGAAGGAGTTGGATACACATCTCATGTCATAGGAAGGATCTCAGGTTTGGTATTAGAAGCATTGTGATATCACATATCATGCTATAGGAAGGGTCTCAGGATTGGAATGGGAAGGAGTTGGATATCACATCTCATGCTAAAGGAAAGATCTCAGGTTTGGAAGGGGAAGGATTTGGATCTCACATCTCATGTTTTAGGACGGGTGTCAGGTTTGGTATTAAAAGCATTGAGATATCACATCTCATGGTATAGGAAGGGTCTGAGGATTGGAATGGGAAGGAGTTGGATATCACATCTCAAGCTATCTCAGGATTGGAATGGGAAGGAGTTTGATATCACATCTCATGCTATCGGAAGGGTCTCAGGTTTGGAATGGGAAGGAGTTGGATATCACATCTCATGTTATAGGAAGGATCTCAGGTTTGGTATTAGAAGCATTGAGATATCAGATCTCATGCTATAGGAAGGGTCTCAGGATTGGAATCGGAAGGAGTTGGATACCACATCTCATGCTATAGGAAGGGTCTCAGGTTTGGTATAAGCATTGAGATATCCCATCTCATGCTATAGGAAGGGTCTCAGCATTGGAATCGTAAGGAGTTGTATTTGACATCTCATGCCATAGGAAGGGTCTCAGGTTTGGTATAAGCATTGAGATATCACATCTCTGCTATCGGAAGGGTCTCAGGATTGGAATGGGAAGGAGTTGGATATCACATCTCATGCTAAAGGGAGGGTCTCAGGTTTGGAAGGGGAAGGATTTGGATATCACATCTCATGTTATAGGAAGGATCTCAGGTTTGGTATTAGAAGCATTGAGATATCACATCTCATGCTATCGGAAGGATCTCAGGTTTGGTATTAGAGGCATTGAGATATCACATCTCATGCTATCAGAAGGGTCTCAGGATTGGAATGGGAAGAACTCGGATATCACATCTCATGCTAAAGGGAGGGTCTCAGGTTTGGTATTAGAAGCATTGAGATATCACATCTCATGTTATAGGAAGAATCTCAGGTTTGGTATTAGAGGCATTGAGATATCACATCTCATGCTATCAGAAGGGTCTCAGGATTGGAAAGGGAAGGAGTCGGATATCACATCTCATGCTAAAGGGAGGGTCTCAGGTTTGGTATTAGAAGCATTGAGATATCACATCTCATGCTATAGTAAGGCTCTCAGGATTGGAATAGGAAGGAGTTGGATATCACATCTCATGCTAAAGGAAGGGTCTCAGTTTTGGTAGAAGCATTGAGATATCACATCTCATGGTATAGGAAGGGTCTCAGGATTGGAATGGGAAGGAGTTGGATATCACATCTCATCCAATAGGAAGGATCTCAGGATTGGAATGGGAAGGGTTTGGATGTCACATCTCTTGCTATAGGAAGGGTCTCAGGTTTTTAGAAACATTGAGATATCACATCTCATTCTATAGGAATGGTTTCAGGATTGGAATGGGAAGGAGTTGGATATCCCTTCTCATGCTATATGAAGGGTCTCAGGTTGGAATGGGAAGGAGTTGGATATCACATCTCATGTTATAGGAAGGGTCTCAGTATTGGAATGGTAAGGATTTGGATATCACATCTCTTGCTATAGGAAGGGTCTCAGGTTTTTTATTAGAAACATTGAGATATCACATCTCATGCTATAGGAAGGGTTTCAGGATTGGAATGGGAAGGATTTGGATATCACATCTCATGCTAAAGGAAGGGTCTCAGGTTTGGAAGGGGAAAGATTTGGATATGATATCTCATGTTATAGGACGGGTCCCAGGTTTGGTATTAGAAGCTTTGAGATATCACATCTCATGCTATAGGAAGGGTCTCAGGATTGGAATGGGAAGGAATTGGATATCACATCTCATGCTAAAGGAAGGGACTCGGGTTTGATAGAAGCATTGAGATATCACATCTCATGCTATAGGAAGGGTCTCAGGATTGGAATGGGAAGGAGTTGGATATCACATCTCATGCCATAGGAAGGGTCTCAGGTTTGGTATAAGCATTGAGATATCACATCTCTGCTATCGGAAGGGTCTCAGGATAGGAATGGGAAGGACTTATATATCACATCTCATGCTATAGGGAGGGTCTCAGTTTTGATATTAGAAGCATTGAGATATCACATTTCATGCTATCGGAAGGGTCTCAGGATTGAAATGGGAAGGAGTTGGATATCACATCTCAAGCTATCTCAGGATTGGAATGGGAAGGAGTTTGATATCACATCTCAAGCTATAGGAAGGGTCTCAGGTTTGGAAGGGGAAGGATTTGGATCTCACATCTCGTTTTAGGACGGGTCTCAGGTTTGGTATTAGAAGCATTGAGATATCACATCTCATGGTATAGGAAGGGTCTCAGGATTGGAATGGGAAGGAGTTGGATATCACATCTCAAGCTATCACAGGATTGGAATGGGAAGGAGTTTGATAGCACATCTCAAACTATAGGAAGGGTCTCAGGTTTGGAAAGGGAAGGATTTGGATTTCACATCTCATGTTATAGGATGGTTCTCATGTTTGGTTTTAGAAGCATTGAGATATCACATCTCATGCTATCTGAAGGGTCTCAGGTTTGGAAAGGGAAGGATTTGGATTTCACATATGTTATTGGATGGTTCTCAGGTTTGGTTTTTGTTAAGACGGATTTCTGAACTCTGTCCTGGTGGCGCAGAAGTTCAGAAGGCCAACCTAATTACTTGGAACAGGGTAACCTCTGGACGAGCCAGACCAATCAAGGTAGCGATCGCGGCGGTCAAGACTAGGGGCCTCATTACACGGAAGGCGGTGATCCAGGGTGCTATTAGCACCCTGGACCATGCCGGTAAATTACCGGCACCGCCTTGGCGGAAAGGGGATTTACCGCCCCATTCCAAGGTTGGTGGGGCGGTAAATCCCCCTTCCGCCATTGCCCTTCCCCATTCCCATTTCTGCCCCATAGGGCTCTATGGGAATGGGGAAGGCGCTAATTACGGCACCGCAATTTTGCGGTGCCGTAATTAGCTCCGAGGTCCCTTAGCGGGTTGGTTTTTAACGCCTGCAAAAAGCAGGCGTTAAAGCACCAACCCGCTAAGGGACCTCGTAGTAAGGCGGTAATGGTTAACGGTCACCGTTACCATTAACGGTGGCCGTTAACCATTACCGCCTTCCGTGTAATGAGGCCCTAGGTCTCAAGAGGGGTGAGGGTGACTGAAAGCCCGCAATGAGCACACAAAGCAAGAGCGCTTACAAACTACTCCAAACAGTTGTTATATCAAAAATATATACACATTTATTTTAAGGCCTTTAAAATAATGACCGTAGCGAGAAAATCACAATATCACAATATTAAGCCAACACATACCATATCAACACAATATATATACAAATACGACAGTCGCAAGCGTTATATGCACGAAATGTGTAGTCCACCTGAAAGGGAAGGAAAACAGGCAGTGCGATAATGCTTTAGACTCAGTTTGCCTTCAGAGGCACCTACCTAGATGGAAGTCCGAGCCCTGCGAAGAGTGGAGCCTTGTGCTCAAAGTACCTGCACACGCTGGTGCCAACGGGGAAAAGGAGAAGCTCTTCGGAGGAAGTCAGGCAGTTCGGGTTAGTGCACAACAGAAGAAGAACAGGTTCCGCGACTCAAGCGCAGCCTCCACAGTGAGCAGAAGCAGAGCGCGAGTACGGACAAAAGGGTGCTGTTTTTACACAGCGGGGAAAAGCAATGGGCTACTGCAGGAGGGCGACCAGATCCTAGCTATACTACTCACCGGTCCCCGATGCAAGCAGACCCAGGCTTCTCCACGTTAGTTTCAGCAGCTGGCAGGTTCAGAAGAGCTGGGAATGCCTCGTCGTGTTGTAGAGAAAAAAGACGTCCCAATCGAAGAAACCTGCACAGTTTTGTCACCACAGCAGGGCAACGGAGCGGCCGTGTGTATCTGAGCCAAATGTACACTACTCACTTCAGACTTGGGAACGCCAAGTGTACGAAGCGTGTGAGAGTGACCAGGACTCGAAATACAACACAACCTGGCGGCGGTTACAGAGCAAGACTCCCTTGTAAGCTGGTCAGTCAACTGGATGGCCCAGAGACGCTTCCGAAGGCTTACTGGCAGGAGATGATGAAGTCGCCGAGAATAGCTGTTCCTGCTATTCCAAAGGTCGAAGCACCAGTACAGGCCTTCTGGTTCGATCAAAGGTGAAAAGGGTTTCAAAAGGCGACAGCAGTGCAGAGCAGAAGTCTTTCAGCGGGTAACCAGTGATTCCTCGGTCCAGCCTCTTGTTTGCAGGATACTTGGCTCCTGTATTCCTTCGTTCGTGAGAACTCAGGAGATCGACATGGTAGTGGTGTTTCCAGCCCCCTCTTATCCACGGTTCCCTTCACGCCAAAATGGAGGGGAGCCAATGGGAGATCCGCTCATCAACACACACACCATTCGTGGACCAATCACGGACCACGGTGGTCCCAGGCATTCACACTACCCTAGACTCTCTGGCACCCAGGATGTGTATTGGGACCAGACATCCCAGCCCACACCCTGGAGGCACACAAAAGACATGTAGAAGCCCGCGAAAGCATCCGTGTTTCGCGGGAAAGTACATGCCCAAATAAGGAAGGCCCCGGGTCGGCTCGACCTGGGGAAGGTGAAGGGAGCAAGACGGTCAGCGGACAGGACAAAGGAGCCTCGTGGTCTGGCCATTTTGGGAGCCAGGCCACCATTTTGGGTTAAGCGCAAAAAACGTGCTTAGAACGCCAAAAGGAGCTCAAAATACAAGGAAACGATTGCTGCCACCATTCCCGTCCCTGAATTACTTGCACCGATCAAATACCATCCTAAACGAGTATCTAGGGCCTGTAGAAGGCTAGAGACCCAAGAGAGCTGTAACTTAGCTTACAGTGCCCTCTTGTGTCATGTTGCACTAAAGCCGCAACATGATAAAAGAAACTACGGGAAACAGCGTTCCCCGGTACTGACTGTCTTAAGAGCATGTCAGTTTCCCCATAAGAAAGGAGCAAAAGCCCAGAGGAGTGCGGCAGAAGGCTGCACTTCTCTGGCAAAGTCAAGAACAAGGTGAAAAACAACAGCAAAAAGTTTAGGGGTTGCCACATGGAAGGAAAATTACCTACAATTACGAAATCTTTCCTAACAGTTTTAGAAGCATTAAGATATCACATCTCATGCTATAGGAAGGGTCTCAGGTTTGGAATGGGAAGGAGTTGGATACACATCTCATGTTATAGGAAGGATCTCAGGTTTGGTATTAGAAGCATTGTGATATCACATATCATGCTATAGGAAGGGTCTCAGGATTGGAATGGGAAGGAGTTGGATATCACATCTCATGCTAAAGGAAAGATCTCAGGTTTGGAAGGGGAAGGATTTGGATCTCACATCTCATGTTTTAGGACGGGTGTCAGGTTTGGTATTAGAAGCATTGAGATATCACATCTCATGGTATAGGAAGGGTCTCAGGATTGGAATGGGAAGGAGTTGGATATCACATCTCAAGCTATCTCAGGATTGGAATGGGAAGGAGTTTGATATCACATCTCATGCTATCGGAAGGGTCTCAGGTTTGGAATGGGAAGGAGTTGGATATCACATCTCATGTTATAGGAAGGATCTCAGGTTTGGTATTAGAAGCATTGAGATATCACATCTCATGCTATAGGAAGGGTCTCAGGATTGGAATCGGAAGGAGTTGGATACCACATCTCATGCTATAGGAAGGGTCTCAGGTTTGGTATAAGCATTGAGATATCCAATCTCATGCTATAGGAAGGGTCGCAGCATTGGAATCGGAAGGAGTTCTATTTGACATCTCATGCCATAGGAAGGGTCTCAGGTTTGGTATAAGCATTGAGATATCACATCTCTGCTATCGGAAGGGTCTCAGGATTGGAATGGGAAGGAGTTGGATATCACATCTCATGCTAAAGGGAGGGTCTCAGGTTTGGAAGGGGAAGGATTTGGATATCACATCTCATGTTATAGGAAGGATCTCAGGTTTGGTATTAGAAGCATTGAGATATCACATCTCATGCTATCGGAAGGATCTCAGGTTTGGTATTATAGGCATTGAGATATCACATCTCATGCTATCAGAAGGGTCTCAGGATTGGAATGGGAAGGAGTCGGATATCACATCTCATGCTAAAGGGAGGGTCTCAGTTTTGGTATTAGAAGCATTGAGATATCACATCTCATGTTATAGGAAGAATCTCAGGTTTGGTATTAGAGGCATTGAGATATCACATCTCATGCTATAGGAAGGGTCTCAGGATTGGAATGGGAAGGAGTTGGATATCACATCTCATGCTAAAGGAAGGGTCTCAGTTTTGGTAGAAGCATTGAGATATCACATCTCATGGTATAGGAAGGGTCTCAGGATTGGAATGGGAAGGAGTTGGATATCACATCTCATCCAATAGGAAGGATCTCAGGATTGGAATGGGAAGGATTTGGATGTCACATCTCTTGCTATAGGAAGGGTCTCAGGTTTTTTATTAGAAACATTGAGATATCACATCTCATGCTATAGGAAGGGTTTCAGGATTGGAATGGGAAGGAGTTGGATATCCCTTCTCATGCTATAGGAAGGGTCTCAGGTTGGAATGGGAAGGAGTTGGATATCACATCTCATGTTATAGGAAGGGTCTCAGTATTTGAATGGGAAGGATTTGGATATCACATCTCTTGCTATAGGAAGGGTCTCAGGTTTTTTATTAGAAACATTGAGATATCACATCTCATGCTATAGGAAGGGTTTCAGGATTGAAATGGGAAGGATTTGGATATCACATCTCATGCTAAAGGAAGGGTCTCAGGTTTGGAAGGGGAAGGATTTAGTTTAGTTTAGTTTAATTTATTATTTGTATAGCGCCGCCTGGCCCTGGGGCATCCAGGCGCTTGAGATGAATACAACAAGATTAATACAACAGTACAATATAATAAAATATGGTCTTAGGGGACCAGTAACAGAGATTGAGGGAGTTGTCAATCAGTTTCAATTACAGATAGTTACATATATGGTATAGCATGGTCAAGGTGGATGAGAGCAATACATTTGGGACATAATCACGCAGTTAGAGGTAATGTACAGACCGATATACATATTTACAAATTTACAGTCTTGGTGCATGCTAGTAAGGTAGGGCTAGGTAGTTTATGTTTCTTTGGATAGAAGCCATGTTTTGGTGTTGTGTCTAAATCTGTGAAAGGACGGTTCTGATCTCAGCTCGAGTGGAAGTGAATTCCAGAGTTTGGAGGCAAGCACGGGGAAGCTAGAGCCACCTGCTTTTTGGAGCTTAAATCTTGGGATATTTAAGCAGTGTGTTTGAGCTGATCTGGTAGGGCACGCTGGGGTGTGGTGAGTGAGGTTGTCGGATAGGTATCTGGGTGCTTGGTTAGCTAGGCATTTGTGTGTGAGTGAGATGGTTTTATATTCAATTCTTTGTGGTATGGATAGCCAATGGCAGGAGCGTCTGGCGTCCGAAATGTGTTCATGTTTAGGTATGTTCAGGGCTGCTCGCAAGGCGTTGTTTTGTACGACTTGTAGTTTGTTAATGTTTTTCTGACTGGTGCCCAAGTATAGGGCATTGCAGTAGTCGACTTTGGAGAGGACTAGCGCTCTGGCTAAGGTGGTGCAGTTGGATGGTGAGAGGTAAGGTCTGCTGGCATTGATGAGCTTACAGGTGTAAGCAGTGGCGGATGAGATGGAATTGATCTGTCTTGTCAGTGTGAGGAAGGAGTCGAGGTAGATTCCTAGGGTTTTGACGCTGTTAGAGACGATGATGTTATTGCCGTCTATAGTGAATGCCTGATAGAGTTTGTCGAGTTTATTAAGTCTGGGTTGGGAACCTAGGAGAAGAAGCTCGGTCTTGTCGTCATTGAGGCATAGGCCATGCTTGGCCATCCATTCTTGGATAATGGAGTAAATGTTGTTGAGAGCAGTGAGGTCGGTGGAGTAGTCGCCTGTTAAAGGGATCAGTATTTGGGTGTCATCTGCGTAGTTGGTGTAGATGACACCCAAGCGGTCCAGTATGTCAAAGAGGGGTTTTCGTGAACACATTGTATAGAGTGGGGGAGACGCAGGAGCCCTGGGGGACACCGCAAGTGACTGGGGCTGGGTTGGCAGAGGCTGTGGGTGTGAAGACTCTCATGGATCTGTTGTTAAGGAAGGATTGGATCCATGCGTTGGCATTATCTGAGAATTTGGCTGCTGAGGATAGATGTTTGCAGAGGATGTCGTGGTTGACCAGGTCGAAGGCGGCCGATAAGTCAAGAAGGAGAAGGAGGACCAGTTTGCCATTGTCTTTAATGTTGTCCATCTGTGTCTTAAGGTCAATCAGGGCGGTCTCAGTGCCGTGTTTGGGGCGGAATCCTGATTGTCTGAGTCCCAGTAAGTTATTTTTCTCAAGGTGGTTCTGTATCTGGAGATAGGCAGCTCTGTCAAGGATTTTTAGTAGGAAGGGTACAGTCGTAACGGGTCTGTAGTTGATGGGGACATTTGGGTCAAGGGTGGGCTTCTTAAGTAAAGGAAGAACCCAGGAGTCCTTGAGGTTGTTGGGCACTACGTTGGATGTGAAAGATGAATTGTTGAGGGAAGTGATGAAAGGAGCAAGTTGTTTGGCTGCATCTTTAATGACTGGGGCCGGGCAAGTGTCACCTTGGCATTTGGATGGTTTAAGAGAGTAGATTATTTCTTCAACCTCTTTGATGGTTATGGTGGAAAACTCAAAGAGGTTAATGTCATCATTTTGGGGGGTGGTGTAGGTGTGTGTAGAGGGGGTGATGTTATCAGTGAGGGTGAGGCTTTCTTTCTTTGTCAGGATTTTGGCTTGTAGCGTGGCAATTTTGCCTAGGAGTGCTTCCTGAATGTTCGTGCACCAGTGGATGTCTTTGTTGCAAGTGTCTGGAATGGGGGAGGGTGATTCGAGTTCTCTCAGGATATTGAAGAGCTCTTTGGTATTGGATTTGGCATTGCAGATTCTTTCATTGTACATGTTTTTTTTAGACTGGATGATGGCTGACTTATAGATGTTCGAGGCCAGTGCGTAAGATGTCTTATTAATAGTGGATGGTGACTGTTTCCATGCTAATTCAGCTTGTCTTTTGGATTTGCAGAGTGTTTTTAGTTCGGGGGTGAACCAAGAATTGAGGTGTGCGCGTGGTTTGGCTTTCCGAAACTTGAGTGGTGCTATGGTGTTAATGGCCTTAAGGATGGTTGTGTTGTATAACTCTACTAGTTCAGTAGGGTTGGTCATGGTGGGTGAGAAGTCGATGATGGGTTGGAGTAACGGGAGGAGTTTCTCTACTGTGATATTTTTGTTGTTTCTTGTGAGTGTGGGTGGGGCATAGGGGGAAGGCCCTGGTGTTTGAGTGCCTTTGTTGATGGTGAAGGTAATGAGGTGGTGATCGGTCCAAGCGCATGGAGTGTTGGAAAGGATGGAGGTGTTGCAGTTAAGGTCAGCTATACAGTCAAGGATTCGGCCTTTGTTGTGTGTGGGTTGTGCGATATGGTGGGTGAGTCCTAATTCTGAAATGGTGTTGGCGACAGTGTTAGCTTTGTCATCTTTCTCATCATTGAGACCTAGATTAAAGTCTCCTAGGATGAGTAGTCGAGAGTTAGGTTTGATATTGTTAGAGAGTAAAAGGGCTATGTCGTCATTAAAGGATAGTATAGGGCCTGGCGGTCTGTAAATGAGGTGGATGGTGATTGTGCTTGTGTGCGTTGTGGATAGTTTGAGGGTGAGTAGTTCCGCTGATGGCAGGGATTGGTTTTGTATGTGTCTTATGTTGATGGAGCTTTTTGCAATAATGGCTACTCCACCACCTTTAGCTGTTTGTCTGTCTGCACAGTAGATGGTATAGTCATTGGGTATAGCAAGTGATAGAGAGGGGCCAGACGCTGGGTGGAGCCAGGTCTCTGTAATAGCTATGAAGTCGAGATCAATGATGGAGATAATGTCGGCTATGTCTAGGGCATGGGCGACTACAGATCTCGCATTGATGAGCGCACCTTTGATGGTTTCGGTGGTGATGCATGGTTTGGATATCATATCTCATGTTATAGGACGGGTCCCAGGTTTGGTATTAGAAGCTTTGAGATATCACATCTCATGCTATAGGAAGGGTCTCAGGATTGGAATGGGAAGGAGTTGGCTATCACATCTCATGCTAAAGGAAGGGACTCAGGTTTGATAGAAGCATTGAGATATCACATCTCATGCTATAGGAAGGGTCTCAGGATTGGAATGGGAAGGAGTTGGATATCACATCTCATGCCATAGTAAGGGTCTCAGGTTTGGTATAAGCATTGAGATATCACATCTCTGCTATCGGAAGGGTCTCAGGATAGGAATGGGAAGGACTTAGATATCACATCTGATGCTATAGGGAGGGTCTCAGTTTTGATATTAGAAGCATTGAGATATCACATTTCATGCTATCGGAAGGGTCTCAGGATTGGAATGGGAAGGAGTTGGATATCACATCTCAAGCTATCTCAGGATTGGAATGGGAAGGAGTTTGATATCACATCTCAAGCTATAGGAAGGGTCTCAGGTTTGGAAGGGGAAGGATTTGGATCTCACATCTCATGTTTTAGGACGGGTCTCAGGTTTGGTATTAGAAGCATTGAGATATCACATCTCATGGTATAGGAAGGGTCTCAGGTTGGAATGGGAAGGAGTTGGATATCACATCTCATGTTATAGGAAGGGTCTCAGGATTGGAATGGGAAGGATTTGGATATCACATCTCTTGCTATAGGAAGGGTCTCAGGTTTTTTATTAGAAACATTGAGATATCACATCTCATGCTATAGGAAGGGTTTCAGGATTGGAATGGGAAGGATTTGGATATCACATCTCATGCTAAAGGAAGGGTCTCAGGTTTGGAAGGGGAACGATTTGGATATCATATCTCATGTTGTAGGACGGGTCCCAGGTTTGGTATTAGAAGCTTCGAGATATCACATCTCATGCTATATGAAGGGTATCAGGATTGGAATGGGATGGAGTTGGATATCACATCTCATGCTAAAGGAAGGGACTCAGGTTTGATAGAAGCATTGAGATATCACATCTCATGCTATAGGAAGGGTCTCAGGATTGGAATGGGAAGGAGTTGGATATCACATCTCATGCCATAGGAAGGGTCTCAGGTTTGGTATAAGCATTGAGATATCACATCTCTGCTATCGGAAGGGTCTCAGGATAGGAATGGGAAGGACTTAGATATCACATCTCATGCTATAGGGAGGGTCTCAGTTTTGATATTAGAAGCATTGAGATATCACATTTCATGCTATTGGAAGGGTCTCAGGATTGGAATGGGAAGGAGTTGGATATCACATCTCAAGCTATCTCAGGACTGGAATGGGAAGGAGTTGGATATCACATCTCATGTTATAGGAAGGGTCTCAGTATTTGAATGGGAAGGATTTGGATATCACATCTCTTGCTATAGGAAGGGTCTCAGGTTTTTTATTAGAAACATTGAGATATCACATCTCATGCTATAGGAAGGGTTTCAGGATTGAAATGGGAAGGATTTGGATATCACATCTCATGCTAAAGGAAGGGTCTCAGGTTTGGAAGGGGAAGGATTTAGTTTAGTTTAGTTTAATTTATTATTTGTATAGCGCCGCCTGGCCCTGGGGCATCCAGGCGCTTGAGATGAATACAACAAGATTAATACAACAGTACAATATAATAAAATATGGTCTTAGGGGACCAGTAACAGAGATTGAGGGAGTTGTCAATCAGTTTCAATTACAGATAGTTACATATATGGTATAGCATGGTCAAGGTGGATGAGAGCAATACATTTGGGACATAATCACGCAGTTAGAGGTAATGTACAGACCGATATACATATTTACAAATTTACAGTCTTGGTGCATGCTAGTAAGGTAGGGCTAGGTAGTTTATGTTTCTTTGGATAGAAGCCATGTTTTGGTGTTGTGTCTAAATCTGTGAAAGGACGGTTCTGATCTCAGCTCGAGTGGAAGTGAATTCCAGAGTTTGGAGGCAAGCACGGGGAAGCTAGAGCCACCTGCTTTTTGGAGCTTAAATCTTGGGATATTTAAGCAGTGTGTTTGAGCTGATCTGGTAGGGCACGCTGGGGTGTGGTGAGTGAGGTTGTCGGATAGGTATCTGGGTGCTTGGTTAGCTAGGCATTTGTGTGTGAGTGAGATGGTTTTATATTCAATTCTTTGTGGTATGGATAGCCAATGGCAGGAGCGTCTGGC
The DNA here is from genome assembly GCF_040938575.1 of Ambystoma mexicanum. Lineage (NCBI taxonomy): Eukaryota > Metazoa > Chordata > Amphibia > Caudata > Ambystomatidae > Ambystoma > Ambystoma mexicanum. Next base: position 1,143,916,655 of record NC_090934.1, read on the forward strand.
GTCCGAAATGTGTTCATGTTTAGGTATGTTCAGGGCTGCTCGCAAGGCGTTGTTTTGTACGACTTGTAGTTTGTTAATGTTTTTCTGACTGGTGCCCAAGTATAGGGCATTGCAGTAGTCGACTTTGGAGAGGACTAGCGCTCTGGCTAAGGTGGTGCAGTTGGATGGTGAGAGGTAAGGTCTGCTGGCATTGATGAGCTTACAGGTGTAAGCAGTGGCGGATGAGATGGAATTGATCTGTCTTGTCAGTGTGAGGAAGGAGTCGAGGTAGATTCCTAGGGTTTTGACGCTGTTAGAGACGATGATGTTATTGCCGTCTATAGTGAATGCCTGATAGAGTTTGTCGAGTTTATTAAGTCTGGGTTGGGAACCTAGGAGAAGAAGCTCGGTCTTGTCGTCATTGAGGCATAGGCCATGCTTGGCCATCCATTCTTGGATAATGGAGTAAATGTTGTTGAGAGCAGTGAGGTCGGTGGAGTAGTCGCCTGTTAAAGGGATCAGTATTTGGGTGTCATCTGCGTAGTTGGTGTAGATGACACCCAAGCGGTCCAGTATGTCAAAGAGGGGTTTTCGTGAACACATTGTATAGAGTGGGGGAGACGCAGGAGCCCTGGGGGACACCGCAAGTGACTGGGGCTGGGTTGGCAGAGGCTGTGGGTGTGAAGACTCTCATGGATCTGTTGTTAAGGAAGGATTGGATCCATGCGTTGGCATTATCTGAGAATTTGGCTGCTGAGGATAGATGTTTGCAGAGGATGTCGTGGTTGACCAGGTCGAAGGCGGCCGATAAGTCAAGAAGGAGAAGGAGGACCAGTTTGCCATTGTCTTTAATGTTGTCCATCTGTGTCTTAAGGTCAATCAGGGCGGTCTCAGTGCCGTGTTTGGGGCGGAATCCTGATTGTCTGAGTCCCAGTAAGTTATTTTTCTCAAGGTGGTTCTGTATCTGGAGATAGGCAGCTCTGTCAAGGATTTTTAGTAGGAAGGGTACAGTCGTAATGGGTCTGTAGTTGATGGGGACATTTGGGTCAAGGGTGGGCTTCTTAAGTAAAGGAAGAACCCAGGAGTCCTTGAGGTTGTTGGGCACTACGTTGGATGTGAAAGATGAATTGTTGAGGGAAGTGATGAAAGGAGCAAGTTGTTTGGCTGCATCTTTAATGACTGGGGCCGGGCAAGTGTCACCTTGGCATTTGGATGGTTTAAGAGAGTAGATTATTTCTTCAACCTCTTTGATGGTTATGGTGGAAAACTCAAAGAGGTTAATGTCATCATTTTGGGGGGTGGTGTAGGTGTGTGTAGAGGGGGTGATGTTATCAGTGAGGGTGAGGCTTTCTTTCTTTGTCAGGATTTTGGCTTGTAGCGTGGCAATTTTGCCTAGGAGTGCTTCCTGAATGTTCGTGCACCAGTGGATGTCTTTGTTGCAAGTGTCTGGAATGGGGGAGGGTGATTCGAGTTCTCTCAGGATATTGAAGAGCTCTTTGGTATTGGATTTGGCATTGCAGATTCTTTCATTGTACATGTTTTTTTTAGACTGGATGATGGCTGACTTATAGATGTTCGAGGCCAGTGCGTAAGATGTCTTATTAATAGTGGATGGTGACTGTTTCCATGCTAATTCAGCTTGTCTTTTGGATTTGCAGAGTGTTTTTAGTTCGGGGGTGAACCAAGAATTGAGGTGTGCGCGTGGTTTGGCTTTCCGAAACTTGAGTGGTGCTATGGTGTTAATGGCCTTAAGGATGGTTGTGTTGTATAACTCTACTAGTTCAGTAGGGTTGGTCATGGTGGGTGAGAAGTCGATGATGGGTTGGAGTAACGGGAGGAGTTTCTCTACTGTGATATTTTTGTTGTTTCTTGTGAGTGTGGGTGGGGCATAGGGGGAAGGCCCTGGTGTTTGAGTGCCTTTGTTGATGGTGAAGGTAATGAGGTGGTGATCGGTCCAAGCGCATGGAGTGTTGGAAAGGATGGAGGTGTTGCAGTTAAGGTCAGCTATACAGTCAAGGATTCGGCCTTTGTTGTGTGTGGGTTGTGCGATATGGTGGGTGAGTCCTAATTCTGAAATGGTGTTGGCGACAGTGTTAGCTTTGTCATCTTTCTCATCATTGAGACCTAGATTAAAGTCTCCTAGGATGAGTAGTCGAGAGTTAGGTTTGATATTGTTAGAGAGTAAAAGGGCTATGTCGTCATTAAAGGATAGTATAGGGCCTGGCGGTCTGTAAATGAGGTGGATGGTGATTGTGCTTGTGTGCGTTGTGGATAGTTTGAGGGTGAGTAGTTCCGCTGATGGCAGGGATTGGTTTTGTATGTGTCTTATGTTGATGGAGCTTTTTGCAATAATGGCTACTCCACCACCTTTAGCTGTTTGTCTGTCTGCACAGTAGATGGTATAGTCATTGGGTATAGCAAGTGATAGAGAGGGGCCAGACGCTGGGTGGAGCCAGGTCTCTGTAATAGCTATGAAGTCGAGATCAATGATGGAGATAATGTCGGCTATGTCTAGGGCATGGGCGACTACAGATCTCGCATTGATGAGCGCACCTTTGATGGTTTCGGTGGTGATGCATGGTTTGGATATCATATCTCATGTTATAGGACGGGTCCCAGGTTTGGTATTAGAAGCTTTGAGATATCACATCTCATGCTATAGGAAGGGTCTCAGGATTGGAATGGGAAGGAGTTGGCTATCACATCTCATGCTAAAGGAAGGGACTCAGGTTTGATAGAAGCATTGAGATATCACATCTCATGCTATAGGAAGGGTCTCAGGATTGGAATGGGAAGGAGTTGGATATCACATCTCATGCCATAGTAAGGGTCTCAGGTTTGGTATAAGCATTGAGATATCACATCTCTGCTATCGGAAGGGTCTCAGGATAGGAATGGGAAGGACTTAGATATCACATCTGATGCTATAGGGAGGGTCTCAGTTTTGATATTAGAAGCATTGAGATATCACATTTCATGCTATCGGAAGGGTCTCAGGATTGGAATGGGAAGGAGTTGGATATCACATCTCAAGCTATCTCAGGATTGGAATGGGAAGGAGTTTGATATCACATCTCAAGCTATAGGAAGGGTCTCAGGTTTGGAAGGGGAAGGATTTGGATCTCACATCTCATGTTTTAGGACGGGTCTCAGGTTTGGTATTAGAAGCATTGAGATATCACATCTCATGGTATAGGAAGGGTCTCAGGTTGGAATGGGAAGGAGTTGGATATCACATCTCATGTTATAGGAAGGGTCTCAGGATTGGAATGGGAAGGATTTGGATATCACATCTCTTGCTATAGGAAGGGTCTCAGGTTTTTTATTAGAAACATTGAGATATCACATCTCATGCTATAGGAAGGGTTTCAGGATTGGAATGGGAAGGATTTGGATATCACATCTCATGCTAAAGGAAGGGTCTCAGGTTTGGAAGGGGAACGATTTGGATATCATATCTCATGTTGTAGGACGGGTCCCAGGTTTGGTATTAGAAGCTTCGAGATATCACATCTCATGCTATATGAAGGGTATCAGGATTGGAATGGGATGGAGTTGGATATCACATCTCATGCTAAAGGAAGGGACTCAGGTTTGATAGAAGCATTGAGATATCACATCTCATGCTATAGGAAGGGTCTCAGGATTGGAATGGGAAGGAGTTGGATATCACATCTCATGCCATAGGAAGGGTCTCAGGTTTGGTATAAGCATTGAGATATCACATCTCTGCTATCGGAAGGGTCTCAGGATAGGAATGGGAAGGACTTAGATATCACATCTCATGCTATAGGGAGGGTCTCAGTTTTGATATTAGAAGCATTGAGATATCACATTTCATGCTATTGGAAGGGTCTCAGGATTGGAATGGGAAGGAGTTGGATATCACATCTCAAGCTATCTCAGGACTGGAATGGGAAGGAGTTTGATATCACATCTCAAGCTATAGGAAGGGTCTCAGGTTTGGAAGGGGAAGGATTTGGATCTCACATCTCATGTTTTAGGACGGGTCTCAGGTTTGGTATTAGAAGCATTGAGATATCACATTTCATGGTATATGAAGGGTCTCAGGATTGGAATGGGAAGGAGTTGGATATCACATCTCAAGCTATCACAGGATTGGAATGGGAAGGAGTTTGATATCACATCTCAAGCTATAGGAAGGGTCTCAGGTTTGGAAAGGGAAGGATTTGGATTTCACATCTCATGTTATAGGATGGTTCTCATGTTTGGTTTTAGAAGCATTGAGATATCACATATCATGCTATAGGAAGGGTCTCAGGATTGGAATGGGAAGGAGGTGGATATCACATCTCATGCTAAAGGAAAGATCTCAGGTTTGGAAGGGGAAGGATTTGGATCTCACATCTCATGTTTTAGGACGGGTGTCAGGTTTGGTATTAGAAGCATTGAGATATCACATCTCATGGTATAGGAAGGGTCTCAGGATTGGAATGGGAAGGAGTTGGATATCACATCTCAAGCTATCTCAGGATTGGAATGGGAAGGAGTTTGATATCACATCTCATGCTATCGGAAGGGTCTCAGGTTTGGAATGGGAAGGAGTTGGATATCACATCTCAAGCTATCTCAGGATTGGAATGGGAAGGAGTTTGATATCACATCTCATGTTATAGGAAGGATCTCAGGTTTGGTATTAGAAGCATTGAGATATCACATCTCATGCTATAGGAAGGGTCTCAGGATTGGAATGGGAAGGAGTTGGATATCACATCTCATGCTATAGGAAGGGTCTCAGGTTTGGTATAAGCATTGAGATATCCCATCTCATGCTATAGGAAGGGTCTCAGCATTGGAATCGGAAGGAGTTGTATTTGACATCTCATGCCATAGGAAGGGTCTCAGGTTTGGGATAAGCATTGAGATATCACATCTCTGCTATCGGAAGGGTCTCAGGATTGGAATGGGAAGGAGTTGGATATCCCATCTCGTTATAGGAAGGGTCTCAGGTTTGGTATTAGAAGCATTGAGATATCACATCTCATGCTATAGGAAGGGTCTCAGGATTGGAATGGGAAGGACTTGAATATCACATCTCATGTTATAGCAAGGGTCTCAGGTTTGGTATTAGAAGCATTGAGATATCACATCTCATGCTATAGGAAGGGTCTCAGGATTGGAATGGGAAGGACTTGGATATCACATCTCATGATAAAGGAAGGGTCTAAGGTTTGGAAGGCGAAGGATTTGGATATCACATCTCATGTTATAGGACCGGTCTCAGGTTTGGTATTAGAAGCATTGAGATATCACATCTCATGCTATAGGAAGGGTCTCAGAATTGGAATGGGAAGGAGTTGGATATCAGATCTCAAGCTATAGGAAGGGTCTCAGGATTGGAATGGGAAGGAGTTTGATATCACATTTCATGCCATGGTATGGGTCTCAGGTTTTGTAGAAGCATTGGGATATCACAACTCATGCTATCGGAAGGGTATCAGGATTGGATTTGGAAGGAGTTGGATATCCCATCTCATGCTATAGGAAGGGTCTCAGGTTGGAATGGGAAGGACTTGGATATCACATCTCATGCTATAGGAAGGCTATCAGGTTTGGAAGGGGAAGGAGTTGGATATCACATTTCATGTTAGAGGTAGGATCTCAGGTTTGGTATTAGAGGCATTGAGATATCACATCTCATGCTATCGGAAGGATCTCAGTATTGGAATGGGAAGGAGTTGGATATCACATCTCATGCTAAAGGGAGGGTCTCAGGATTGGAAAGGGAAGTAGTTGGATATCACATTTCATGTTAGAGGAAGGATCTCAGGTTTGGTATTAGAAGCATTGAGATATCACATCTCATGATATAGGAAGGGTCTCAGGATTGGAATGGGAAGGAGTTGGATATCACATCTCATGCTATAGGAAGGGTCTCAGGAATGGAATGGGAAGGAGTTTTATATGACATCTCATGCCATAGGAAGGATCTCAGGTTTGGTATTTGAAGCATTGAGACATCACATCTCATGTTATAGGAAGGGTCTCAGGATTGGAATGGGAAGGAGTTGGATATCGCATCTCATGCTATAGGAAGGGTCTCAGGTTTGGTATAAGCATTGAGATGTCACATCTCATGCTATAGGAAGGGTCTCAGGTTTGGTATAAGCATTGAGATATCACATCTCTGCTATCGGAAGGGTCTCAGGATTGGAATGGGAATGAGTTGGATATCCCATCTTATGTTATAGGAAGGGTCTCAGGTTTGGTATTAGAAGCATTGAGATATCACATCTCATGCTATAGGAAGGGTCTCAGGATTGGAATGGGAAGGACGTGAATATCACATCTCATGCTATAGGGAGGCTCTCACGTTTGGAAAGGGAAGGAGCTGGATATCACATTTCATGTTAGAGGTAGGATCTCAGGTTTGGTATTAGAGGCATTGAATATCACATCTCATGCTATCAGAAGGGTCTCGGGATTGGAATGGGAAGGAGTTGGATATCACATCTCATGCTAAAGGGAGGGCCTCAGGTTTGGAAGGGGAAGGATTTTGATATCACATCTCATGTTATAGGAAGGATCTCAGGTTTGGTATTAGAAGCATTGAGATATCACATCTCATGCTATCGGAAGGATCTCAGGTTTGGTATTAGAGGGATTGAGATATCACATCTCATGCTATTGGAAGGGTATCAGGATTGGATTTGGAAGTAGTTGGATATCCCATCTCATGCAATAGGAAGGGTCTCAGGTTGGAATGGGAAGGAGTTGGATATCACATCTCATGTTATAGGAAGGGTCTCAGGATTGGAATGGGAAATACTTCGATATCACATCTCATGCTACAGGAAGGCTCTCAGGTTTGGAAGGGGAAGGAGTTGGATATCACATCTCATGCTATAGGAAGGCTCTCAGGTTTGGAATGGGAAGGAGTTGGATATCACATCTCATGCTAAAGGGAGGGTCTCAGGTTTGGAAGGGGAAGGATTTGGATATCACATCTCGTGTTATAGGAAGGGTCTCAGGATTGGAATGGGAAGGGGTTTTATATGACATCTCATGCCATAGAAAGGATCTCAGGTTTGGTATTAGAAGCATTGAGACATCACATCTCATGTTATAGGAAGGGTCTCAGGATTGGAATGGGAAGGAGTTGGATATCACATCTCATGCTGTAGGAAGGGTCTCAGGTTTGGTATAAGCATTGAGATATCACATCTCATGCTATAGGAAGGGTCTCAGGATCGGAATGGGAAGGAGTTGTATATGACATCTCATGCCATTGGAAGGGTCTCAGGTTTGGTATAAGCATTGAGATATCACATCTCTGCTATCGGAAGGGTCTCAGGATCGGAATGGGAAGGAGTTGTATATGACATCTCATGCCATTGGAAGGGTCTCAGGTTTGGTATAAGCATTGAGATATCACATCTCTGCTATTGGAAGGGTCTCAGGATTGGAATGGGAAGGAGTTGGATATCACATCACTTGCTATAGGAAGGGCCTCAGGTTTTGTATTAGAAGCATTGAGACATCACATCTCATGCTATTGGAAGGGTCTCAGGTTTGGTATAAGCATTGAGATATCACATCTCTGCTATCGGAAGGGTCTCAGGATTGGAATGGGAAGGAGTTGGATATCCCATCTCATGTTATAGGAAGGGTCTCAGGTTTGGTATTAGAAGCATTGAGATATCACATCTCATGCTATAGGAAGGGTCTCAGGATTGGAATGGGAAGGACTTTGATATCACATCTCATGCTATAGGGAGGGTGTCAAGTTTGATATTAGAAGCATTGAGATAACAAATCTCATGATATCGGAAGGGTCTCAGGATTGGAATGGGAAGGAGTTGGATATCACATCTCATGATAAAGTAAGGCTCTAAGGTTTGGAAGGGGAAGGATTTGGATATCACATCTCATGTTATAGGAAGGGTCTCAGGATTGGAATGGGAAGGAGTTTGATATCACATCTCATGCCATAGTATGGGTCTCAGGTTTGGTAGAAGCATTGAGATATCAAGTCTCATGGTATAGGAAGGGTCTCAGAATTGGAAAGGGAAGGAGTTGGATATCACATCTCAAGCTATAGGAAGGGTCTCAGGATTGGAATGGGAAGGAGTTTGATATCAGATCTCATGTCATAGTATGTGCCTCAGGTTTGGTAGAAGCATTGGGATATCACATCTCATGCTATCGGAAGGGTATCAGGATTGGATCTGGAAGGAGTTGGATATCCCATCTCACGCTATAGGAAGGGTCTCAGGTTGGAATCGGAAGGAGTTGGATATCACATCTCATGTTATAGGAAGGGTCTCCGGATTGGAATGAGAAGGACTTGGATATCACATCTCATGCTATAGGAAGGCTCTCAGGTTTGGAAAGGGAAGGAGTTGGATATCACATTTCATGTTAGAGGTAGGATCTCAGGTTTGGTATTAGAGGTATTGAGATATCACATCTCATGCTATCAGAAGGGTCTCAGGATTGGAATAGGAACGAGTTGGATATCACATCTCATGCCAAAGGGAAGGTCTCAGGTTTGGTATAAGCATTGAGATATCACATCTCTGCTATCGGAAGGGTCTCAGGATCGGAATGGGAAGGAGTTGTATATCACATCACTTGCTATAGGAAGGGCCTCAGGTTTTGTATTAGAAGCATTGAGACATCACATCTCATGCTATTGGAAGGGTCTCAGGTTTGGTATAAGCATTGAGATATCACATCTCTGCTATCGGAAGGGTCTCAGGATTGGAATGGGAAGGAGTTGGATATCCCATCTCATGTTATAGGAAGGGTCTCAGGTTTGGTATTAGAAGCATTGAGATATCACATCTCATGCTATAGGAACGGTCTCAGGATTGGAATGGGAAGGACTTGGATATCACATCTCATGCTATAGGGAGGGTGTCAAGTTTGATATTAGAAGCAATGAGATAACAAATCTCATGATATCGGAAGGGTCTCAGGATTGGAATGGGAAGGAGTTGGATATCACATCTCATGATAAAGTAAGGCTCTAAGGTTTGGAAGGGGAAGGATTTGGATATCACATCTCATGTTATAGGAAGGGTCTCAGGATTGGAATGGGAAGGAGTTTGATATCACATCTCATGCCATAGTATGGGTCTCAGGTTTGGTAGAAGCATTGAGATATCAAGTCTCATGGTATAGGAAGGGTCTCAGAATTGGAAAGGGAAGGAGTTGGATATCACATCTCAAGCTATAGGAAGGGTCTCAAGATTGGAATGGGAAGGAGTTTGATATCAGATCTCATGTCATAGTATGTGCCTCAGGTTTGGTAGAAGCATTGGGATATCACATCTCATGCTATCGGAAGGGTATCAGGATTGGATCTGGAAGGAGTTGGATATCCCATCTCATGCTATAGGAAGGGTCTCAGGTTGGAATCGGAAGGAGTTGGATATCACATCTCATGTTATAGGAAGGGTCTCCGGATTGGAATGAGAAGGACTTGGATATCACATCTCATGCTATAGGAAGGCTCTCAGGTTTGGAAAGGGAAGGAGTTGGATATCACATTTCATGTTAGAGGTAGGATCTCAGGTTTGGTATTAGAGGTATTGAGATATCACATCTCATGCTATCAGAAGGGTCTCAGGATTGGAATGGGAACGAGTTGGATATCACATCTCATGCCAAAGGGAAGGTCTCAGGTTTGGAAGGGGAAGGATTTGGATATCACATCTCATGTTATAGGAAGGATCTCAGGTTTGGTATTAGAAGCATTGAGATATCACATCTCATGCTATAGGAAGGGTCTCAGGATTGGAATGGGAAGGAGTTGGATATCACATCTCATGTTATAGGAAGGGTCTCAGGTTTGGAAGGGGAAGGAATTGGATATCATATCTCATGTTATAGGACGGGTCTCAGGTTTGGTATTAGAAGCTTTGAGATGTCACATCTCATGCTATAGGAAGGGTCTCAAGATTGGAATGGGAAGGAGTTGGATATCACATCACATGCTAAAGGAAGGGACTCAGGTTTGATAGAAGCATTGAGATATCACATCCCATGCTATAGGAAGGGTCTCAGGATTGGAATGGGAAGGCGTTGGATATCACATCTCATGCTATAGGAAGGGTCTCAGGTTTGGTATAAGCATTGAGATATCACATCTCTTCTATCGGAAGGGTCTCAGGATAGGAATGGGAAGGACTTAGATATCACATCTCATGCTATAGGGAGGGTCTCAGTTTTGATATTAGAAGCATTGAGATATCACATATGCTATTGGAAGGGTCTCAGTATTGGAATTGGAAGGAGTTGGATATTCCATCTCATGCTATAGGGAGGTTCTCAGGTTTGATATTAGAAGCATTGAGATATCACATATGCTATTGGAAGGGTCTCAGTATTGGAATTGGAAGGAGTTGGATATCACATCTCATGCTATCGGAAGGGTCTCAGGATTGGAATGGGAAGTAGTTGGATATCACATATGCTAAAGGAAAGGTCTCAGGTTTGGAAGGGGAAGGATTTGGATCTCACATCTCATGTTTTAGGACGGGTCTCAGGTTTGGTATTAGAAGCATTGAGATATGACATCTCATGCCATAGGAAGGGTCTCAGAATTGGAATGGGAAGGAGTTGGATATCACATCTCAAGCTATCTCAGGATTGGAATGGGAAGGAGTTTGATATCACATCTCATGCTATCGGAAGGGTCTCAGGTTTGGAATGGGAAGGAGTTGGATATCACATCTCATGTTATAGGAAGGGTCTCAGGTTTGGAAGGGGAAGGAATTGGATATCATATCTCATGTTATAGGACGGGTCTCAGGTTTGGTATTAGAAGCTTTGAGATGTCACATCTCATGCTATAGGAAGGGTCTCAGGATTGGAATGGGAAGGAGTTGGATATCACATCTCATGCTAAAGGAAGGGACTCAGGTTTGATAGAAGCATTGAGATATCACATCTCATGCTATAGGAAGGGTCTCAGGATTGGAATGGGAAGGAGTTGGATATCACATCTCATGCCATAGGAAGGGTCTCAGGTTTGGTATAAGCATTGAGATATCACATCTCTTCTATCGGAAGGGTCTCAGGATAGGAATGGGAAGGACTTAGATATCACATCTCATGCTATAGGGAGGGTCTCAGTTTTGATATTAGAAGCATTGAGATATCACATATGCTATTGGAAGGGTCTCAGTATTGGAATTGGAAGGAGTTGGATACCACATCTCATGCTATAGGGAGGTTCTCAGGTTTGATATTAGAAGCATTGAGATATCACATATGCTATTGGAAGGGTCTCAGTATTGGAATTGGAAGGAGTTGGATATCACATCTCATGCTATCGGAAGGGTCTCAGGATTGGAATGGGAAGTAGTTGGATATCACATATGCTAAAGGAAAGGTCTCAGGTTTGGAAGGGGAAGGATTTGGATCTCAGATCTCATGTTTTAGGACGGGTCTCAGGTTTGGTATTAGAAGCATTGAGATATGACATCTCATGCCATAGGAAGGGTCTCAGAATTAGAATGGGAAGGAGTTGGATATCACATCTCAAGCTATCTCAGGATTGGAATGGGAAGGAGTTTGATATTACATCTCATGCTATAGGAAGGGTCTCAAGATTGGAATCGGAAGGAGTTGGATACCACATCTCATGCTAAAGGGAGGGTCTCAGGTTTGGAAGGGGAAGGATTTGGATATCACATCTCATGTTATAGGAATGGTCTCAGGTTTGGTATTAGAAGCATTGAGATATCATATCTCATGCTATCGGAAGGATCTCAGGATTGGAATGGGAAGCAGTCGGATATCACATCTCATGCTAAAGGGAGGGTCTCAGGTTTGGTATTAGAAGCATTGAGATATCACATCTCATGTTATAGGAAGAATCTCAGGTTTGGTATTAGAGGCATTGAGATATCACATCTCATGCTATCAGAAGGGTCTCAGGATTGGAATGGGAAGGAGTCGGATATCACATCTCATGCTAAAGGGAGGGTCTCAGGTTTGGTATTAGAAGCATTGAGATATCACATCTCATGGTATAGGAAGGGCCTCTAACATGAAATGTGATATCCAACTCCTTCCCTTTCCAAACGTGAGACCCTCCCTATAGCATGAGATCTGATATCCAAGTCCTTCCCATTCCAATCCTGAGACCCTTCCTATAGCATGAGATGTGATATCTCAATGCTTCTAATACCAAACCTGAGACCCTTCCTATAACATAAGATGGGATATCCAACTCCTTCCCATTCCAATCCTGAGACCCTTCCGATAGCAGAGATGTGATATCTCAATGCTTATACCAAACCTGAGACCCTTCCTGTGGCATGAGATGTCATATACAACTCCTTCCCATTCCAATCCTGAGACCCTTCCTATAGCATGAGATGTGATATCCAACTCCTTCCCATTCCAATCCTGAGACCCTTCCTATAGCATGAGATTTGATATCTCAATGCTTCTAACACCAAACCTGAGATCCTTCCGATAGCATGAGATGTGATATCTCAATGCTTCTAATACCAAACCTGAGATCATTCCTATAACACGAGATGTAATATCCAAATCCTTCCCCTTCCAAACCTGAGACCCTCCCTTTATCATGAGATGTGATATCCAACTCCTTCCCATTCCAATCCTGAGACCCTTCTTATAGCATGATATGTGATGTCTCAATGCTTCTAATACCAAACCTGAGATCCGTCCTATAGCATGAGATGTGATATCTCAATGCTTATACCAAACCTGAGACCCTTCCTATAGCATGAGATGTGATATCCAACTACTTCCCATTCCAATCCTGAGACCCTTCCTATAGCATGAGATGTGATATACAACTCCTTCCCTTTCCAAACCTGAGAGCCTATCTATAGCATGAGATGTGATATCCAAGTCCTTCCATTCCAATCCTGAGACCCGTCCTATAGCATGAGATGTGATATCTCAATGCTTCTAATACCAAACCTGAGACCCTTCCGATAGCATGAGATGTGATATCCAACTCCTTCCCATTCCAATCCTGAGACCCTTCCTATAGCATGAGATGTGATATCCAACTCCTTCCATTCCAATCCTGAGACCCGTCCTATAGCATGAGATGTGATATCTCAATGCTTATACCAAACCAAAGACCCTTCGTATAGCATGAGATGTGATATCCAACTACTTCCCATTCCAATCCTGAGACCCTTCCTATAGCATGAGATGTGATATCCAACTCCTTCCCTTTCCAAACCTGAGAGCCTATCTATAGCATGAGATGGGATATCCAACTCCTTCCCATTCCAATCCTGAGACACTTCCGATAGCAGAGATGTGATATCTCAATGCTTATACCACACCTGAGACCCTTCCTATAACATGAGATGTGATATCCAACTCCTTCCCGTTCCAAACCTGAGACCCTTCCTTTAGCATGAGATGTGATATCCAGCTCCTTCCATGAGATGTGATATCTCAATGCTTCTAATATCAAAACTGAGACCCTCCCTATAGCATGATATGTGATATCTAAGTCCTTCCCATTCCAATCCTGAGACCCTTCCTATAGCATGAGATGTGATATCTCAATGCTTCTACCAAACCTGAGACCCTTCCTTTAGCATGAGATGTGATATCCAACTCCTTCCCATTCCAGTCCTGAGACCCTTCCTATAGCATGAGATATGACATCTCAACACTTCTAATACCAAACCTGAGATCCTTCCGATAACATGAGATGTGATATCCAAATCCTTCCCCTTCCAAACCTGAGACCCTCCCTTTAGCATGAGATGTGATATCCAACTCCTTCCCATTCCAATCCTGAGACCCTTCTGATAGCATGAGATGTGATATCTCAATGCTTCTAATACCAAACCTGAGATCCTTCCTATAACATGAGATGTGATATCCAACTCCTTCCCATTCCAATCCTGAGACCCTTCCTATAGCATGAGAAGTGATATCTCCATGCGTATACCAAACCTGAGACCCTTCCTATAGCATGAGATGTGATATCCAAATCCTTCCCATTCGAATCCTGAGACCCTTCCTATAGCATGAGATGTGATATCTCAATGCTTATACCAAACCAGAGACCCGTCCTATAACATGAGATGGGATATCCAACTCCTTCCCATTCCAATCCTGAGCCACTTCCGATAACAGAGATGTGATATCTCAATGCTTATACCAAAACTGAGACCCTTCCTATAACATGAGATGTGATATCCAACTCATTCCCATTCCAAACCTGAGACACTTCCTATAGCATATGTGATATCCAACTCCTTCCCATTCCAAACATGAGACCCTTCCTATAGCAAGAATGTAATATCCAACTCCTAACCATTCCAATCCTGAGACCATTCCTATAGCATGAGATGTGATATATCAATGCTTCTAATAACAAACCTGAGATCCTTCCTATGACATGAAATGTGATATCCTAATCCTTCCCATTCCAAACCTGAGACCCTTCCTACAGCATGCGATGTGATATCTCAATGCTTCTAATATCAAACCTGAGACCCGTCCTATAACATGAGATGGGATATCCAACTCCTTCCCGTTCCACACCTGATACCCTTCCTATAGCATGAGATGTGATATCCAATTCCTTCCCATCCCAATCCTGAGACACCTCCGATAGCAGAGATGTGATATCTCAATGCTTATACCAAACCTGAGACTCTTCCTATAACATGAGATGTGATATCCGACTCCTTCCCGTTCCAAACCTGAGACCCTTCCTATAGCATGAGATGTGATATCCAACTCCTTCCCATTCCAATCCTGAGACCCTTCCGATAGCATGAGATGTGATATCTCAATGCTTCTAATACCAAACCTGAGATCCTTCCTATAACATGAGATGTGATATCCAACTCCTTCCCATTCCAATCCTGAGACCCTTCCTATAGCATGAGAAGTGATATCTCCATGCTTATACCAAACCTGAGACCCTTCCTATAGCATGAGATGTGATATCCAACTCCTTCCCATTCCAATCCTGAGACCCTTCCTATAGCATGAGAAGTGATATCTCCATGTGTATACCAAACCTGAGACCCTTCCTATAGCATGAGATGTGATATCCAAATCCTTCCCATTCCAATCCTGAGACCCTTCCTATAGCATGAGATGTGATATCTCAATGCTTATACCAAACCAGAGACCCGTCCTATAACATGAGATGGGATATCCAACTCCTTCCCATTCCAATCCTGAGCCACTTCCGATAGCAGAGATGTGATATCTCAATGCTTATACCAAACCTGAGACCCTTCCTATAACATGAGATGTGATATCCAACTCATTATCGTTCCAAACCTGAGACACTTCCTATAGCATATGTGATATCCAACTCCTTCCCATTCCAAACATGAGATCCTTCCTATAGCAAGAATGTAATATCCAACTCCTACCCATTCCAATCCTGAGACCATTCCTATAGCATGAGATGTGATATATCAATGCTTCTAATACCAAACCTGAGATCCTTCCTATGACATGAAATGTGATATTCAAATCCTTCCCATTCCAAACCTGATACCCTTCCTACAGCATGCGATGTGATATCTCAATGCTTCTAATATCAAACCTGAGACCCGTCCTATAACATGAGATGGGATATCCAACTCCTTCCCGTTCCAAACCTGATACCCTTCCTATAGCATGAGATGTGATATCCAATTCCTTCCCATCCCAATCCTGAGACACCTCCGATAGCATGAGATGTGATATCTCAATGCTTCTAATACCAAACCTGAGATCCTTCCTATAACATGAGATGTGATATCCAACTCCTTCCCATTCCAATCCTGAGACCCTTCCTATAGCATGAGAAGTGATATCTCCATGTGTATACCAAACCTGAGACCCTTCCTATAGCATGAGATGTGATATCCAAATCCTTCCCATTCCAATCCTGAGACCCTTCCTATAGCATGAGATGTGATATCTCAATGCTTATACCAAACCAGAGACCCGTCCTATAACATGAGATGGGATATCCAACTCCTTCCCATTCCAATCCTGAGCCACTTCCGATAGCAGATATGTGATATCTCAATGCTTATACCAAACCTGAGACCCTTCCTATAACATGAGATGTGATATCCAACTCATTCCCGTTCCAAACCTGAGACACTTCCTATAGCATATGTGATATCCAACTCCTTCCCATTCCAAACATGAGACCCTTCCTATAGCAAGAATGTAATATCCAACTCCTACCCATTCCAATCCTGAGACCATTCCTATAGCATGAGATGTGATATATCAATGCTTCTAATACCAAACCTGAGATCCTTCATATGACATGAAATGTGATATCCAAATCCTTCCCATTCCAAACCTGAGACCCTTCCTACAGCATGCGATGTGATATCTCAATGCTTCTAATATCAAACCTGAGACCCGTCCTATAACATGAGATGGGATATCCAACTCCTTCCCGTTCCAAACCTGATACCCTTCCTATAGCATGAGATGTGATATCCAATTCCTTCCCATCCCAATCCTGAGACACCTCCGATAGCAGAGATGTGATATCTCAATGCTTATACCAAACCTGAGACTCTTCCTATAACATGAGATGTGATATCCGACTCCTTCCCATTCCAATCCGGAGAACCTTCCGATAGCATGAGATGTGATATCTCAATGCTTCTAATACCAAACCTGAGATCCTTCCTATAACATGAGATGTGATATCCAACTCCTTCCCATTCCAATCCTGAGACCCTTCCTATAGCATGAGAAGTGATATCTCCATGCTTATACCAAACCTGAGACCCTTCCTATAGCATGAGATGTGATATCCAACTCCTTCCCATTCCAATCCTGAGACCCTTCCTATAGCATGAGAAGTGATATCTCCATGTGTATACCAAACCTGAGACCCTTCCTATAGCATGAGATGTGATATCCAAATCCTTCCCATTCCAATCCTGAGACCCTTCCTATAGCATGAGATGTGATATCTCAATGCTTATACCAAACCAGAGACCCGTCCTATAACATGAGATGGGATATCCAACTCCTTCCCATTCCAATCCTGAGCCACTTCCGATAGCAGATATGTGATATCTCAATGCTTATACCAAACCTGAGACCCTTCCTATAACATGAGATGTGATATCCAACTCATTCCCGTTCCAAACCTGAGACACTTCCTATAGCATATGTGATATCCAACTCCTTCCCATTCCAAACATGAGACCCTTCCTATAGCAAGAATGTAATATCCAACTCCTACCCATTCCAATCCTGAGACCATTCCTATAGCATGAGATGTGATATATCAATGCTTCTAATACCAAACCTGAGATCCTTCCTATGACATGAAATGTGATATCCAAATCCTTCCCATTCCAAACCTGAGACCCTTCCTACAGCATGCGATGTGATATCTCAATGCTTCTAATATCAAACCTGAGACCCGTCCTATAACATGAGATGGGATATCCAACTCCTTCCCGTTCCAAACCTGATACCCTTCCTATAGCATGAGATGTGATATCCAATTCCTTCCCATCCCAATCCTGGGACACCTCCGATAGCATGAGATGTGACATCTCAATGCTTCTAATACCAAACCTGAGATCCTTCCTATAACATGAGATGTGATATCCAACTCCTTCCCATTCCAATCCTGAGACCCTTCCTATAGCATGAGAAGTGATATCTCCATGCTTATACCAAACCTGAGACCCTTCCTATAGCATGAGATGTGATATCCAACTCCTTCCCATTCCAATCCTGAGACCCTTCGTATAGCATGAGAAGTGATATCTCCATGTGTATACCAAACCGAGACCCTTCCTATAGCATGAGATGTGATATCCAAATCCTTCCCATTCCAATCCTGAGACCCTTCCTATAGCATGAGATGTGATATCTCAATGCTTATACCAAACCAGAGACCCGTCCTATAACATGAGATGGGATATCCAACTCCTTCCCATTCCAATCCTGAGCCACTTCCGATAGCAGAGATGTGATATCTCAATGCTTAAACCAAACCTGAGACCCTTCCTATAACATGAGATGTGATATCCAACTCATTCCAGTTCCAAACCTGAGACACTTCCTATAGCATATGTGATATCCAACTCCTTCCCATTCCAAACATGAGACCCTTCCTATAGCAAGAATGTAATATCCAACTCCTACCCATTCCAATCCTGAGACCATTCCTATAACATGAGATGTGATATATCAATGCTTCTAATACCAAACCTGAGATCCTTCCTATGACATGAAATGTGATATCCAAATCCTTCCCATTCCAAACCTGAGACCCTTCCTACAGCATGCGATGTGATATCTCAATGCTTCTAATATCAAACCTGAGACCCGTCCTATAACATGAGATGGGATATCCAACTCCTTCCCGTTCCAAACCTGATACCCTTCCTATAGCATGAGATGTGATATCCAATTCCTTCCCATCCCAATCCTGAGACACCTCCGATAGCAGAGATGTGATATCTCAATGCTTATACCAAACCTGAGACTCTTCCTATAACATGAGATGTGATATCCAACTCCTTCCCGTTCCAAACCTGAGACCCTTCCTATAGCATGAGATGTGATATCCAATTCCTTCCCATTCCAATCCTGAGACCCTTCCGATAGCATGAGATGTGATATCTCAATGCTTCTAATACCAAACTTGTGATCCTTCCTATAATAAGAGATGTGATATCCAAATCCTTCGCCTTCCAAACCTGAGACCCTCCCTTTAGCATGAGATGTGATATCTCAATGCCTGTAATACCAAACCTGAGATCCTTCCTCTAATATGAGATGTGATATCCAAATCCTTCCCCTTCCAAACCTGAGACCCTCCCTTTAGCATGAGATGTGATATCCAACTCCTTCCCATTCCAATCCTGAGACCCTTCTGATAGCATGAGATGTGATATCTCAATGCCTCTAATACCAAACCTGAGATCCTACCTCTAACATGAAATGTGATATCCAACTCCTTCCCTTTCCAAACGTGAGACCCTCCCTATAGCATGAGATCTGATATCCAAGTCCTTCCCATTCCAATCCTGAGACCCTTCCTATAGCATGAGATGTGATATCTCAATGCTTCTAATACCAAACCTGAGACCCTTCCTATAACATGAATTGTGATATCCAAGTCCTTCCCATTCCAATCCTGAGACCTTTCCGATAGCAGAGATGTGATATCTCAATGCTTATACCAAACCTGAGACCCTTCCTGTGGCATGAGATGTCATACACAACTCCTTCCCATTCCAATCCCGAGACCCTTCCTATAGCATGAGATGTGATATCCAACTCCTTCCCATTCCAATCCTGAGACCCTTCCTATAGCATGAGATTTGATATCTCAATGCTTCTAACACCAAACCTGAGATCCTTCCGATAGCATGAGATGTGATATCTCAATGCTTCTAATACCAAACCTGAGATCATTCCTATAACACGAGATGTAATATCCAAATCCTTCCCCTTCCAAACCTGAGACCCTCCCTTTAGCATGAGATTTGATATCCAACTCCTTCCCATTCCAATCCTGAGACCCTTCCTATAGCATGAGATGTGATGTCTCAATGCTTCTAATACCAAACCTGAGATCCTTCCTATAACATGAGATGTGATATCCAACGCCTTCCAATTCCAATCCTGAGACACTTCCTATAGCATGAGAAGTGATATCTCAATGCTTATACCAAACCTGAGACCCTTCCTACGGCATGAGATGTCATATACAACTCCTTCCAATTCCAATCCTGAGACCCTTCCTATAGCATGAGTTGTGCTATCTCAATGCTTATACCAACCCTGAGACCCTTCCTATAGCATGAGATGTGATATCCAACTCCTTCCCATTCCAATCCTGAGACCCTTCCTATAGCATGAGATGTGATGTCTCAATGCTTCTAATACCAAACCTGAGATCCTTCCTATAACATGAGATGTGATATCCAACTCCTTCCATTCCAATCCTGAGACCCGTCCTATAGCATGAGATGTGATATCTTAATGCTTATACCAAACCTGAGACCCTTCCTATAGCATGAGATGTGATATCCAACTACTTCCCATTCCAATCCTGAGACCCTTCCTATAGCATGAGATGTGATATCCAACTCCTTCCCTTTCCAAACCTGAGAGCCTATCTATAGCATGAGATGTGATATCCACGTCCTTCCCATTCCAATCCTGAGACCCTTCCTATAGCATGAGATGTGATATCTCAATGCTTCTAATACCAAACCTGAGACCCTTCCTATAGCATGAGATGTGATATCCAACTACTTCCCATTCCAATCCTGAGACCCTTCCTATAGCATGAGATGTGATATCCAACTCCTTCCATTCCAATCCTGAGACCCGTCCTATAGCATGAGATGTGATATCTCAATGCTTATACCAAACCTGAGACCCTTCCTATAGCATGAGATGTGATATCCAACTACTTCCCATTCCAATCCTGAGACCCTTCCTATAGCATGAGATGTGATATCCAACTCCTTCCCTTTCCAAACCTGAGAGCCTATCTATAGCATGAGATGGGATATCCAACTCCTTCCCATTCCAATCCTGAGACACTTCCGATAGCAGAGATGTGATATCTCAATGCTTATACCACACCTGAGACCCTTCCTATAACATGAGATGTGATATCCAACTCCTTCCCGTTCCAAACCTGAGACCCTTCCTTTAGCATGAGATGTGATATCCAGCTCCTTCCCATTCCAATCCTGAGACACTTCCGATAGCATGAGATGTGATATCTCAATGCTTCTATTATCAAAACTGAGAACCTCCCTATAGCATGATATGTGATATCTAAGTCCTTCCCATTCCAATCCTGAGACCCTTCCTATAGCATGAGATGTGATGTCTCAATGCTTCTAATACCAAACCTGAGATCCTTCCTATAACATGAGATGTGATATCCAACTCCTTCCATTCCAATCCTGAGACCCGTCCTATAGCATGAGATGTGATATCTTAATGCTTATACCAAACCTGAGACCCTTCCTATAGCATGAGATGTGATATCCAACTACTTCCCATTCCAATCCTGAGACCCTTCCTATAGCATGAGATGTGATATCCAACTCCTTCCCTTTCCAAACCTGAGAGCCTATCTATAGCATGAGATGTGATATCCAAGTCCTTCCCATTCCAATCCTGAGACCCTTCCTATAGCATGAGATGTGATATCTCAATGCTTCTAATACCAAACCTGAGACCCTTCCTATAGCATGAGATGTGATATCCAACTACTTCCCATTCCAATCCTGAGACCCTTCCTATAGCATGAGATGTGATATCCAACTCCTTCCATTCCAATCCTGAGACCCGTCCTATAGCATGAGATGTGATATCTCAATGCTTATACCAAACCTGAGACCCTTCCTATAGCATGAGATGTGATATCCAACTACTTCCCATTCCAATCCTGAGACCCTTCCTATAGCATGAGATGTGATATCCAACTCCTTCCCTTTCCAAACCTGAGAGCCTATCTATAGCATGAGATGGGATATCCAACTCCTTCCCATTCCAATCCTGAGACACTTCCGATAGCAGAGATGTGATATCTCAATGCTTATACCACACCTGAGACCCTTCCTATAACATGAGATGTGATATCCAACTCCTTCCCGTTCCAAACCTGAGACCCTTCCTTTAGCATGAGATGTGATATCAGCTCCTTCCCATTCCAATCCTGAGACACTTCCGATAGCATGAGATGTGATATCTCAATGCTTCTATTATCAAAACTGAGAACCTCCCTATAGCATGATATGTGATATCTAAGTCCTTCCCATTCCAATCCTGAGACCCTTCCTATAGCATGAGATGTGATATCTCAATGCTTCTACCAAACCTGAGACCCTTCCTTTAGCATGAGATGTGATATCCAACTCCTTCCGATTCCAGTCCTGAGACCCTTCCTATAGCATGAGATATGATATCTAAATACTTCTAATACCAAACCTGAGATCCTTCCGATAACATGAGATGTGATATCCAAATCCTCCCCCTTCCAAACCTGAGACCCTCCCTTTAGCATGAGATGTGATATCCAACTCCTTCCCATTCCAATCCTGAGACCCTTCTGATAGCATGAGAAGTGATATCTCCATGCGTATACCAAACCTGAGACCCTTCCTATAGCATGAGATGTGATATCCAAATCCTTCCCATTCCAATCCTGAGACCCTTCCTATAGCATGAGAAGTGATATCTCCATGCGTATACCAAACCTGAGACCCTTCCTATAGCATGAGATGTGATATCCAAATCCTTCCCATTCCAATCCTGAGACCCTTCATATAGCATGAGATGTGAAATCTCAATGCTTCTAATACCAAACCTGAGATCCTTCGTATAACATGAGATGTGATATCCAACTCCTTCCCATTCCAATCCTGAGACCCTTCCTATAGCATGAGAAGTGATATCTCCATGCGTATACCAAACCTGAGACCCTTCCTATAGCATGAGATGTGATATCCAAATCCTTCCCATTCCAATCCTGAGACCCTTCCTATAGCATGAGATGTGATATCTCAATGCTTATACCAAACCAGAGACCCGTACTATAACATGAGATGGGATATCCAACTCTTTCCCATTCCAATCCTGAGCCACTTCCGATAGCAGAGATGTGATATCTCAATGCTTATACCAAAACTGAGACCCTTCCTATAACACGAGATGTGATATCCAACTCATTCCCATTCCAAACCTGAGAGACTTCCTATAGCATATGTGATATCCAACTCCTTCCCATTCCAAACATGAGACCCTTCCTGTAGCAAGAATGTAATAACCAACTCCTACCCATTCCAATCCTGAGACCATTCCTATAGCATGAGATGTGATATATCAATGCTTCTAATACCAAACCTGAGATCCTTCCTATGACATAAGATGGGATATCCAACTCCTTCCCATTCCAATCCTGAGACCCTTCCGATAGCAGAGATGTGATATCTCAATGCTTATACCAAACCTGAGACCCTTCCTGTGGCATGAGATGTCATATACAACTCCTTCCCATTCCAATCCTGAGACCCTTCCTATAGCATGAGATGTGATATCTCAATGCTTATACCAAACCAGAGACCCGTCCTATAACATGAGATGGGATATCCAACTCTTTCCCATTCCAATCCTGAGCCACTTCCGATAGCAGAGATGTGATATCTCAATGCTTATACCAAAACTGAGACCCTTCCTATAACATGAGATGTGATATCCAACTCATTCCCATTCCAAACCTGAGAGACTTCCTATAGCATATGTGATATCCAACTCCTTCCCATTCCAAACATGAGACCCTTCCTATAGCAAGAATGTAATATCCAACTCCTACCCATTCCAATCCTGAGACCATTCCTATAGCATGAGATGTGATATATCAATGCTTCTAATACCAAACCTGAGATCCTTCCTATGACATAAGATGGGATATCCAACTCCTTCCCATTCCAATCCTGAGACCCTTCCGATAGCAGAGATGTGATATCTCAATGCTTATACCAAACCTGAGACCCTTCCTGTGGCATGAGATGTCATATACAACTCCTTCCCATTCCAATCCTGAGACCCTTCCTATAGCATGAGATGTGATATCCAACTCCTTCCCATCCCAATCCTGAGACACTTCCGATTGCAGAGATGTGATATCTCAATGCTTCTAATATCAAAACTGAGACCCTCCCTATAGCATGATATGTGATATCTAAGTCCTTCCCATTCCAATCCTGAGACTCTTCTATAGCATGAGATGTGATATCTCAATGCTTCTACCAAACCTGAGACCCTTCCTTTAGCATGAGATGTGATATCCAACTCCTTCCCATTCCAGTCCTGAGACCCTTCCTATAGCATGAGATATGATATCTCAATACTTCTAATACTAAACCTGAGATCCTTCCGATAACATGAGATGTGGTATCCAAATCCTTCCCCTTCCAAACCTGAGACCCTCCCTTTAGCATGAGATGTGATATCCAAATCCTTCCCATTCCAATCCTGAGACCCTTCCTATAGCATGAGATGTGATATCTCAATGCTTATACCAAACCAGAGACCCGTCCTATAACATGAGATGGGATATCCAACTCCTTCCCATTCCAATCCTGAGCCACTTCTGATAGCAGAGATGTGATATCTCAATGCTTATACCAAAACTGAGACCCTTCCTATAACATGAGATGTGATATCCAACTCATTCCCATTCCAAACCTGAGACACTTCCTATAGCATATGTGATATCCAACTAAATCCCATTCCAAACATGAGACCCTTCCTATAGCAAGAATGTAATATCCAACTCCTACCCATTCCAATCCTGAGACCATTCCTAATGCATGAGATGTGATATATCAATGCTTCTAATACCAAACCTGAGATCCTTCCTATGACATGAAATGTGATATCCAAATCCTTCCCATTCGAAACCTGAGACCCTTCCTACAGCATGCGATGTGATATCTCAATGCTTCTAATACCAAACCTGAGACCCGTCCTATAACATGAGATGGGATATCCAACTCCTTCCCGTTCCAGACCTGAGACCCTTCCTATAGCATGAGATGTGATATCCAACTCCTTCCCATCCCAATCCTGAGACACTTCCGATTGCAGAGATGTGATATCTCAATGCTTCTAATATCAAAACTGAGACCCTCCCTATAGCATGATATGTGATATCTAAGTCCTTCCCATTCCAATCCTGAGACCCTTCCTATAGCATGAGATGTGATATCTCAATGCTTCTACCAAACCTGAGACCCTTCCTTTCGCATGAGATGTGATATCCAACTCCTTCCCATTCCAGTCCTGAGACCCTTCCTATAGCATGAGATATGATATCTCAATACTTCTAATACTAAACCTGAGATCCTTCCGATAACATGAGATGTGGTATCGAAATCCTTCCCCTTCCAAACCTGAGACCCTCCCTTTAGCATGAGATGTGATATCCAACTCCTTCCCATTCCAATCCTGATACCCTTCTGATAGCATGAGATGTGATATCTCAATGCCTCTAATACCAAACCTGAGATCCTACCTCTAACATGAAATGTGATATCCAACTCCTTCCCTTTCCAAACCTGAGAGCCTTCCTACAACATGAGATGTGATATCCAAGTCCTTCCCATTCCAATCCTGAGACCCTTCCTATAGGATGAGATGGGATATCCAACTCCTTCCAAATCCAATCCTGATACCCTTCCGATAGCATGAGATGTGATATCCCAATGCTTCTACAAAACCTGAGACCCATACCATGGCATGAGATGTGATATCAAACTCCCGTCCTATACCATGAGACTTGATATCTCAATGCTTCTAATACCAAACCTGAGACCGGTCCAATAACATGAGATGTGATATCCAAATCCTTCCCCTTCCAAACCTTAGACCCTTCCTGTATCATGAGATGTGCTATCCAAGTCCTTTCCATTCCATTCCTGAGACCATTCCTATAGCATGAGATGTGATATCTCAATGCTTCTAATACCAAACCTGAGACCCTTCCTATAACATGAATTGTGATATCCAAGTCCTTCCCATTCCAATCCTGAGACCCTTCCGATAACAGAGATGTGATATCTCAATGCTTATACCAAACCTGAGACCCTTCCGATAGCATGAGATGTGATATCTCAATGCTTCTAATACCAAACCTGAGATCCTTCCTATAACATGAGATGTGATGTTCAAATCCTTCCCCTTCCAAACCTTAGACCCTCCCTTTAGCATGAGATGTGATATCCAACTCCTTCCCATTCCAATCCTGAGACCCTTCTGATGGCATGAGATGTGATATCTCAATGCCTCTAATACCAAACCTGAGATCCTACCTCTAACATGAAATGTGATATCCAACTCCTTCCCCTTCCAACCCTGAGAGCCTTCCTATAGAATGAGATGTGATATCCAAGTCCTTCCCATTCCAATCCTGAGACCCTTCCTATAACATGAGATGTGATATCCAACTCCTTCCCATTCCAACCTTAGACCCTGCCTATAGCATGTGATGTGATATCCCAATGCTTCTACAAAACCTGAGACCCATACCATGGCATGAGATGTGATATCAAACTCCTTCCCATTCCAATCCTGAGGCCCTTTCTATAGCTTGAGATGTTATATCCAACTCCTTCCCATTCCAATTCTGAGACCCGTCCTATACCATGAGACTTGATATCTCAATGCTTCTAATACCAAACCTGAGACCGGTCCTATAACATGAGATGTGATACCCAAATCCTTCCCCTTTCCAAACCTTAGACCCTTCCTATAGCATGAGATGTGATATCTCACTGCTTCTAATACCATACCTGAGACCCTTCCTATAACGAGATGGGACATCCAACTCCTTCCCATTCCAATCCTGAGACCCTTCCGATAGCAGAGATGTGATATCTCAATGCTTATACCAAACCTGAGACCCTTCCTATGGCATGAGATGTCATATACAACTCCTTCCGATTCCAATCCTGAGACCCTTCCTATAGCATGAGATGTGATATCTCAATGCTTTTAATACCAAACCTGAGATCCTTCCTATAACATGAGATGTGATATCAAACTCCTTCCCATTCCAAACCTGAGACCCTTCCGATAGCATGAGATGTGATATCTCAATGCTTCTAAAACCAAACATGAGAACCATCCTATAACATGAGATGTGAAATCCAAATCATTCCCTTTCCAAACCTGAGACCCTTCCTATAGCTTGAGATGTGATATCAAACTCCTTCCCATTCAATGTGATATCCAACTTCTTCCCATTCCAATCCTGAGACCCTTCCTATACCATGAGATGTGGTATATATTTCAATGCTTCTAATACCAAACCTGAGACCCGTCCTAAAACATGAGATGTGAGATCCAAATCCTTCCCCTTCCAAACCTGAGACCTTTCCTTTAGCATGAGATGTGATATCAACTCCTTCCCATTCCAAACCTGAGACCCTTCCTATAGCATGAGATGTTATAACTTAATGCTTCTAAAACCAAACCTGAGAACCATCCTATAACATGTGAACTCCAAATCCTTCCCTTTCCAAACCTGAGACCCTTCCGATAGCATGAGATGTGATATCTCAATGCTACTAAAACCAAACATGAGAACCATCCTATAACATGAGATGTGAAATCCAAATCCTTCCCTTTCCAAACCTGAGACCCTTCCTATAGCTTGAGATGTGATATCAAACTCCTTCCCATTCCAATCCTGAGATAGCTTGAGATGTGATAGCCAACTCCTTCCCATTCCAATCCTGAGACCCTTCCTATACCATGAGATGTGATATCTCAATGCTTCTAATACCAAACCTGAGACCCGTCCTAAAACATGAGATGTGAGATCCAAATCCTTCCCCTTCCAAACCTGAGACCCTTCCTATAGCTTGAGATGTGATATCAAACTCCTTCCCATTCCAATCCCGAGATAGCTTGAGATGTGATATCCAACTCCATCCCATTCCAATCCTGAGACCCTTCCGATAGCATGAGATGTGATAGCTCAATGCTTCTAATATCAAAACTGAGACCCTCCCTATAGTATGAGATGTGATATCTAAGTCCTTCCCATTCCTATCCTAAGACCCTTCCGATAGCAGAGATGTGATATCTCAATGCTTATACCAAACCTGATGACCCATCCTATGGCATTAGATGTGATATCCAACTCCTTCCCATTGCAATCCTGAGTTCCTTCCTATAGCATGAGATGTGATATCTCAATGCTTCTATCAAACCTGAGACCCTTCCTTTAGCATGAGATGTGATATCCAACTCCTTGCCATTCCAATCCTGAGACCCTTCCTATAACATGAGACGTGATATCCAACTCCTTCCCATTCCAATCCTGAGACTCCTCCTATAGCATGAGATGTGATATCTCAATGCTTCTAATACCAAACATGGGACCCGCCCTATAACATGAGATATGATATCCAAATCCTTCCCCTTCCAAACCTGAGACCCTTCCTTTAGCATGAGATGTGATATCCAAATCCTTCCCATTCCAATCCTGAAACCCTTCCTATAGCATGAGATGTGATATCTCAATGTTTCTAATAAAAAACCTGAGACCCTTCCTATAGAAAGAGATGTGATATCCAAATCCTTCCCATTTCAATCTTGAGACCCTTCCTATAGCATGAGATGTGATATCCAAATCCTTCCCGTTCCAATCCTGAGACCCTTCCTATAGCATGAGATGTGATATCTCAATGCTTATACCAAACCAGAGACCCGTCCTATAACATGAGATGGGATATCCAACTCCTTCCCATTCCAATCCTGAGCCACTTCCGATAGCAGAGATGTGATATCTCAATGCTTATACCAAAACTGAGACCCTTCCTATAACATGAGATGTGATATCCAACTCATTCCCATTCCAAACCTGAGAGACTTCCTATAGCATATGTGATATCCAACTCCTTCCCATTCCAAACATGAGACCCTTCCTATAGCAAGAATGTAATATCCAACTCCTACCCATTCCAATCCTGAGACCATTCCTATAGCATGAGATGTGATATATCAATGCTTCTAATACCAAACCTGAGATCCTTCCTATGACATAAGATGGGATATCCAACTCCTTCCCATTCCAATCCTGAGACCCTTCCGATAGCAGAGATGTGATATCTCAATGCTTAAACCAAACTTAAGACCCTTCCTGTGGCATGAGATGTCATATACAACTCCTTCCCATTCCAATCCTGACACCCTTCCTATAGCATGAGATGTGATATCCAACTCCTTCCCATTCCAATCCTGAGACCCTTCCTACAGCATGCGATGTGATATCTCAATGATTCTAATACCAAACCTGAGACCCGTCCTATAACATGAGATGGGATATCCAACTCCTTCCCGTTCCAGACCTGAGACCCTTCCTATAGCATGAGATGTGATATCCAACTCCTTCCCATCCCAATCCTGAGACACTTCCGATTGCAGAGATGTGATATCTCAATGCTTCTAATATCAAAACTGAGACCCTCCCTATAGCATGATATGTGATATCTAAGTCCTTCCCATTCCAATCCTGAGACCCTTCCTATAGCATGAGATGTGATATCTCAATGCTTCTACCAAACCTGAGACCCTTCCTTTAGCATGAGATGTGATATCCAACTCCTTCCCATTCCAGTCCTGAGACCCTTCCTATAGCATGAGATATGATATCTCAATACTTCTAATACTAAACCTGAGATCCTTCCGATAACATGAGATGTGGTATCCAAATCCTTCCCCTTCCAAACCTGAGACCCTCCCTTTAGCATGAGATGTGATATCCAACTCCTTCCCATTCCAATCCTGAGACCCTTCTGATAGCATGAGATGTGATATCTCAATGCTTCTAATACCAAACCTGAGATCCTTCCTATAACATGAGATGTGATATCCAACTCCTTCCCATTCCAATCCTGAGACCCTTCCTATAGCATGAGAAGTGATATCTCCATGCGTATACCAAACCTGAGACCCTTCCTATAGCATGAGATGTGATATCCAAATCCTTCCCATTCCAATCCTGAGACCCTTCCTATAGCATGAGATGTGATATCTCAATGCTTATACCAAACCAGAGACCCGTCCTATAACATGAGATGGGATATCCAACTCCTTCCCATTCCAATCCTGAGCCACTTCTGATAGCAGAGATGTGATATCTCAATGCTTATACCAAAACTGAGACCCTTCCTATAACATGAGATGTGATATCCAACTCATTCCCATTCCAAACCTGAGACACTTCCTATAGCATATGTGATATCCAACTAAATCCCATTCCAAACATGAGACCCTTCCTATAGCAAGAATGTAATATCCAACTCCTACCCATTCCAATCCTGAGACCATTCCTATAGCATGAGATGTGATATATCAATGCTTCTAATACCAAACCTGAGATCCTTCCTATGACATGAAATGTGATATCCAAATCCTTCCCATTCGAAACCTGAGACCCTTCCTACAGCATGCGATGTGATATCTCAATGCTTCTAATACCAAACCTGAGACCCGTCCTATAACATGAGATGGGATATCCAACTCCTTCCCGTTCCAGACCTGAGACCCTTCCTATAGCATGAGATGTGATATCCAACTCCTTCCCATCCCAATCCTGAGACACTTCCGATTGCAGAGATGTGATATCTCAATGCTTCTAATATCAAAACTGAGACCCTCCCTATAGCATGATATGTGATATCTAAGTCCTTCCCATTCCAATCCTGAGACCCTTCCTATAGCATGAGATGTGATATCTCAATGCTTCTACCAAACCTGAGACCCTTCCTTTAGCATGAGATGTGATATCCAACTCCTTCCCATTCCAGTCCTGAGACCCTTCCTATAGCATGAGATATGATATCTCAATACTTCTAATACTAAACCTGAGATCCTTCCGATAACATGAGATGTGGTATCCAAATCCTTCCCCTTCCAAACCTGAGACCCTCCCTTTAGCATGAGATGTGATATCCAACTCCTTCCCATTCCAATCCTGATACCCTTCTGATAGCATGAGATGTGATATCTCAATGCCTCTAATACCAAACCTGAGATCCTACCTCTAACATGAAATGTGATATCCAACTCCTTCCCTTTCCAAACCTGAGAGCCTTCCTACAACATGAGATGTGATATCCAAGTCCTTCCCATTCCAATCCTGAGACCCTTCCTATAGGATGAGATGGGATATCCAACTCCTTCCAAATCCAATCCTGATACCCTTCCGATAGCATGAGATGTGATATCCCAATGCTTCTAATACCAAACCTGAGACCGGTCCAATAACATGAGATGTGATGTTCAAATCCTTCCCCTTCCAAACCTTAGACCCTCCCTTTAGCATGAGATGTGATATCCAACTCCTTCCCATTCCAATCCTGAGACCCTTCTGATGGCATGAGATGTGATATCTCAATGCCTCTAATACCAAACCTGAGATCCTACCTCTAACATGAAATGTGATATCCAACTCCTTCCCCTTCCAACCCTGAGAGCCTTCCTATAACATGAGATGTGATATCCAACTCCTTCCCATTCCAACCTTAGACCCTGCCTATAGCATGTGATGTGATATCCCAATGCTTCTACAAAACCTGAGACCCATACCATGGCATGAGATGTGATATCAAACTCCTTCCCATTCCAATCCTGAGGCCCTTTCTATAGCTTGAGATGTGATATCCAACTCCTTCCCATTCCAATTCTGAGACCCGTCCTATACCATGAGACTTGATATCTCAATGCTTCTAATACCAAACCTGAGACCGGTCCTATAACATGAGATGTGATACCCAAATCCTTCCCCTTTCCAAACCTTAGACCCTTCCTATAGCATGAGATGTGATATCTCAATGCTTCTAATACCATACCTGAGACCCTTCCTATAACGAGATGGGACATCCAACTCCTTCCCATTCCAATCCTGAGACCCTTCCGATAGCAGAGATGTGATATCTCAATGCTTATACCAAACCTGAGACCCTTCCTATGGCATGAGATGTCATATACAACTCCTTCCGATTCCAATCCTGAGACCCTTCCTATAGCATGAGATGTGATATCTCAATGCTTCTAATACCAAACCTGAGATCCTTCCTATAACATGAGATGTGATATCAAACTCCTTCCCATTCCAAACCTGAGACCCTTCTGATAGCATGAGATGTGATATCTCAATGCTTCTAAAACCAAACATGAGAACCATCCTATAACATGAGATGTGAAATCCAAATCATTCCCTTTCCAAACCTGAGACCCTTCCTATAGCTTGAGATGTGATATCAAACTCCTTCCCATTCAATGTGATATCCAACTTCTTCCCATTCCAATCCTGAGACCCTTCCTATACCATGAGATGTGGTATATATTTCAATGCTTCTAATACCAAACCTGAGACCCGTCCTAAAACATGAGATGTGAGATCCAAATCCTTCCCCTTCCAAACCTGAGACCTTTCCTTTAGCATGAGATGTGATATCTTAATGCTTCTAAAACCAAACCTGAGAACCATCCTATAACATGTGAACTCCAAATCCTTCCCTTTCCAAACCTGAGACCCTTCCGATAGCATGAGATGTGATATCTCAATGCTACTAAAACCAAACATGAGAACCATCCTATAACATGAGATGTGAAATCCAAATCCTTCCCTTTCCAAACCTGAGACCCTTCCTATAGCTTGAGATGTGATATCAAACTCCTTCCCATTCCAATCCTGAGATAGCTTGAGATGTGATAGCCAACTCCTTCCCATTCCAATCCTGAGACCCTTCCTATACCATGAGATGTGATATCTCAATGCTTCTAATACCAAACCTGAGACCCGTCCTAAAACATGAGATGTGAGATCCAAATCCTTCCCCTTCCAAACCTGAGACCCTTCCTATAGCTTGAGATGTGATATCAAACTCCTTCCCATTCCAATCCCGAGATAGCTTGAGATGTGATATCCAACTCCATCCCATTCCAATCCTGAGACCCTTCCGATAGCATGAGATGTGATAGCTCAATGCTTCTAATATCAAAACTGAGACCCTCCCTATAGTATGAGATGTGATATCTAAGTCCTTCCCATTCCTATCCTGAGACCCTTCCGATAGCAGAGATGTGATATCTCAATGCTTATACCAAACCTGATGACCCATCCTATGGCATTAGATGTGATATCCAACTCCTTCCCATTGCAATCCTGAGTTCCTTCCTATAGCATGAGATGTGATATCTCAATGCTTCTATCAAACCTGAGACCCTTCCTTTAGCATGAGATGTGATATCCAACTCCTTGACATTCCAATCCTGAGACCCTTCCTATAACATGAGACGTGATATCCAACTCCTTCCCATTCCAATCCTGAGACTCCTCCTATAGCATGAGATGTGATATCTCAATGCTTCTAATACCAAACATGGGACCCGCCCTATAACATGAGATATGATATCCAAATCCTTCCCCTTCCAAACCTGAGACCCTTCCTTTAGCATGAGATGTGATATCCAAATCCTTCCCCTTCCAAACCTTAGACCCTTCCTGTATCATGAGATGTGCTATCCAAGTCCTTTCCATTCCATTCCTGAGACCTTTCCTATAGCATGAGATGTGATATCTCAATGCTTCTAATACCAAACCTGAGACCCTTCCTATAACATGAATTGTGATATCCAAGTCCTTCCCATTCCAATCCTGAGACCCTTCCGACAACAGAGATGTGATATCTCAATGCTTATACCAAACCTGAGACCCTTCCGATAGCATGAGATGTGATATCTCAATGCTTCTAATACCAAACCTGAGATCCTTCCTATAACATGAGATGTGATGTTCAAATCCTTCCCCTTCCAAACCTTAGACCCTCCCTTTAGCATGAGATGTGATATCCAACTCCTTCCCATTCCAATCCTGAGACCCTTCTGATGGCATGAGATGTGATATCTCAATGCCTCTAATACCAAACCTGAGATCCTACCTCTAACATGAAATGTGATATCCAACTCCTTCCCCTTCCAACCCTGAGAGCCTTCCTATAACATGAGATGTGATATCCAACTCCTTCCCATTCCAACCTTAGACCCTGCCTATAGCATGTGATGTGATATCCCAATGCTTCTACAAAACCTGAGACCCATACCATGGCATGAGATGTGATAACAAACTCCTTCCCATTCCAATCCTGAGGCCCTTTCTATAGCTTGAGATGTGATATCCAACTCCTTCCCATTCCAATTCTGAGACCCGTCCTATACCATGAGACTTGATATCTCAATGCTTCTAATACCAAACCTGAGACCGGTCCTATAACATGAGATGTGATACCCAAATCCTTCCCCTTTCCAAACCTTAGACCCTTCCTATAGCATGAGATGTGATATCTCAATGCTTCTAATACCATACCTGAGACCCTTCCTATAACGAGATGGGACATCCAACTCCTTCCCATTCCAATCCTGAGACCCTTCCGATAGCAGAGATGTGATATCTCAATGCTTATACCAAACCTGAGACCCTTCCTATGGCATGAGATGTCATATACAACTCCTTCCGATTCCAATCCTGAGACCCTTCCTATAGCATGAGATGTGATATCTCAATGCTTCTAATACCAAACCTGAGATCCTTCCTATTACATGAGATGTGATATCAAACTCCTTCCCATTCCAAACCTGAGACCCTTCCGATAGCATGAGATGTGATATCTCAAACCAAACATGAGAACCATCCTATAACATGAGATGTGAAATCCAAATCATTCCCTTTCCAAACCTGAGACCCTTCCTATAGCTTGAGATGTGATATCAAACTCCTTCCCATTCAATGTGATATCCAACTTCTTCCCATTCCAATCCTGAGACCCTTCCTATACCATGAGATGTGGTATATATTTCAATGCTTCTAATACCAAACCTGAGACCCGTCCTAAAACATGAGATGTGAGATCCAAATCCTTCCCCTTCCAAACCTGAGACCTTTCCTTTAGCATGAGATGTGATATCTTAATGCTTCTAAAACCAAACCTGAGAACCATCCTATAACATGTGAACTCCAAATCCTTCCCTTTCCAAACCTGAGACCCTTCCTATAGCTTGAGATGTGATATCAAACTCCTTCCCATTCTAATCCTGAGATAGCTTGAGATGTGATAGCCAACTCCTTCCCATTCCAATCCTGAGACCCTTCCTATACCATGAGATGTGATATCTCAATGCTTCTAATACCAAACCTGAGACCCGTCCTAAAACATGAGATGTGAGATCCAAATCCTTCCCCTTCCAAACCTGAGACCCTTCCTATAGCTTGAGATGTGATATCAAACTCCTTCCCATTCCAATCCCGAGATAGCTTGAGATGTGATATCCAACTCCATCCCATTCCAATCCTGAGACCCTTCCGATAGCATGAGATGTGATAGCTCAATGCTTCTAATATCAAAACTGAGACCCTCCCTATAGTATGAGATGTGATATCTAAGTCCTTCCCATTCCTATCCTGAGACCCTTCCGATAGCAGAGATGTGATATCTCAATGCTTATACCAAACCTGATGACCCATCCTATGGCATTAGATGTGATATCCAACTCCTTCCCATTGCAATCCTGAGTTCCTTCCTATAGCATGAGATGTGATATCTCAATGCTTCTATCAAACCTGAGACCCTTCCTTTAGCATGAGATGTGATATCCAACTCCTTGACATTCCAATCCTGAGACCCTTCCTATAACATGAGACGTGATATCCAACTCCTTCCCATTCCAATCCTGAGACTCCTCCTATAGCATGAGATGTGATATCTCAATGCTTCTAATACCAAACATGGGACCCGCCCTATAACATGAGATATGATATCCAAATCCTTCCCCTTCCAAACCTGAGACCCTTCCTTTAGCATGAGATGTGATATCCAAATCCTTCCCATTACAATCCTGAAACCCTTCCTATAGCATGAGATGTGATAGCTCAATGTTTCTAACAAAAAACCTGAGACCCTTCCTATAGCAAGAGATGTGATATCCAAATCCTTCCCATTCCAATCCTGAGACCCTTCCTATAACGAGATGTGATATCCAACTCCTTCCCATTCCAACCTGAGACACTTCCTATAGCATGAGAAGGGATATCCAAATCCTTCCCATTCCAATCCTGAGATCCTTCCTATAACATGATGTGATATCCAATTCCTTCCCATTCCAAACCTGAGACCCTTCCTATTGGATGAGATGTGATATCCAACTCCTTCCCATTCCAATCCTGAGACCCTTCCTATACCATGAGATGTGATATCTCAATGCTTCTAATACCAAACCTGGGACCCGCCCTATAACATGAGATATGATATCCAAATTCTTCCCCTTCCAAACCTGAGACCCTTCCTTTAGCATGAGAAGTGATATCCAAATCCTTCCCATTCCAATCCTGAAACCCTTCCTATAGCATGAGATGTGATATCTCAATGTTTCTAATAAAAAACCTGAGACCCTTCCTATAGAAAGAGATGTGATATCCAAATCCTTCCCATTTCAATCTTGAGACCCTACCGAAAGCATGAGATGTGATATCCAACTCCTTCCCATTCCAACCTGAGACCCTTCCTATAGCATGAGTAGGGATATCCAACTCCTTCCCAATCCAATCCTGAGACCCTTCTGATAGCAGAGATGTGATATCTCAATGCTTATACCAAACCTGAGACCCTACCTTTAGTATGATGTGATATCCAAATCCTTCACATTCCAATCCTGAGACCCTTCCTATAGCATGAGATGTGATATCTCAATGCTTCTAATACCAAACCTGAGATCCTTCCTATAACATGAGATGTGATATCCAACTCCTTCCCATTCCAAACCTGAGACCCTTCCAATAGCATGAGATTTGATATCTCAATGCTTCTAAAAACATACATGAGAACCATCCTATAACGAGATGTGAAATCCCAATCCTTCCCTTCCCAAACCTGAGACCCTTCCTATAGCTCGAGATGTGATATCAAACTCCTTCCCATTCCAATCCTGAGATAGCTTGAGATGTGATATCCAACTCCTTCCCATTCCAATCCTGAGACCCTTATTATACCATGAGATGTGATATCTCAAGGCTTCTAATACCAAACCTGAGACCCGTCCTAAAACATGAGATGTGAGATCCAAATCCTTCTCCTTCCAAACCTGAGACCTTTCCTTTAGCATATGTGATATCCAACTCCTTCCCATTCCAATCCTGAGACCCTTCCGATACCATGAGATGTGATATCTCAATGCTTCTAATATCAAACCTGAGACCCTCCCTATAGCATGAGATGTGATATCCAACTCCTTGCCATTCCAATCCTGAGACCCTTCCTATAACATGAGACGTGATATCCAACTCCTTCCCATTCCAATACTGAGACTCCTCCTATAGCATGAGATGTGATATCTCAATGCTTCTAATACCAAACCTGGGACCCGTCCTATAACATGAGATGTGATATCCAAATCCTTCCCCTTCCAAACCTGAGACCCTTCCTTTAGCATGAGATGTGATATCCAAATCCTTCCCATTCCAATCCCGAAACCCTTCCTATAGCATGAGATGTGATAGCTCAATGTTTCTAATAAAAAACCTGAGACCCTTCCTATAGCAAGAGATGTGATATCCAAATCCTTCCCATTCCAATCCTGAGACCCTTCCTATAACGAGATGTGATATCCAACTCCTTCCCATTCCAACCTGAGACACTTCCTATAGCATGAGAAGGGATATCCAAATCCTTCCCATTCCAATCCTGAGATCCTTCCTATAACATGATGTGATATCCAATTCCTTCCCATTTCAAACCTGAGACCCTTCCTATTGGATGAGCTGTGATATCCAACTCCTTCCCATTCCAATCCTGAGACCCTTCCTATACCATGAGATGTGATATCTCAATGCTTCTAATACCAAACCTGGGACCCGCCCTATAACATGAGATATGATATCCAAATCCTTCCCCTTCCAAACCTGAGACCCTTCCTTTAGCATGAGATGTGATATCCAAATCCTTCCCATTCCAATCCTGAAACCCTTCCTATAGCATGAGATGTGATAGCTCAATGTTTCTAATAAACAACCTGAGACCCTTCCTATAGCAAGAGATGTGATATCCAAATCCTTCCCATTCCAATCCTGAGACCCTTCCTATAACGAGATGTGATATCCAACGCCTTCCCATTCCAACCTGAGACACTTCCTATAGCATGAGAAGGGATATCCAAATCCTTCCCATTCCAATCCTGAGATCCTTCCTATACCATGATGTGATATCCAATTCCTTCCCATTCCAAACCTGAGACCCTTCCTATTGGATGAGATGTGATATCCAACTCCTTCCCATTCCAATCCTGAGACCCTTCCTATACCATGAGATGTGATATCTCAATGCTTCTAATACCAAATCTGGGACCCGCCCTATAACATGAGATATGATATCCAAATCCTTCCCCTTCCAAACCTGAGACCCTTCCTTTAGCATGAAATGTGATATCCAAATCCTTCCCATTCCAATCCTGAAACCCTTCCTATAGCATGAGATGTGATATCTCAATGTTTCTAATAAAAAACCTGAGACCCTTCCTATAT
This sequence comes from Ambystoma mexicanum, assembly GCF_040938575.1. Taxonomy (NCBI): domain Eukaryota; kingdom Metazoa; phylum Chordata; class Amphibia; order Caudata; family Ambystomatidae; genus Ambystoma; species Ambystoma mexicanum. Next base: position 1,143,954,735 of record NC_090934.1, read on the forward strand.
CAAGAGATGTGATATCCAAATCCTTCCCATTTCAATCTTGAGACCCTTCCTATAGCATGAGATGTGATATCCAACTCCTTCCCATTCCAACCTGAGACCCTTCCTATAGCATGAGAAGGGATATCCAACTCCTTCCCAATCCAATCCTGAGACCCTTCCGATAGCAGAGATGTGATATCTCAATGCTTATACCAAACCTGAGACCCTACCTTTAGTATGATGTGATATCCAAATCCTTCACATTCCAATCCTGAGACCCTTCCTATAGCATGAGATGTGATATCTCAATGCTTCTAATACCAAACCTGAGATCCTTCCTATAACATGAGATGTGATATCCACCTCCTTCCCATTCCAAACCTGAGACCCTTCCAATAGCATGAGATTTGATATCTCAATGCTTCTAAAAACAAACATGAGAACCATCCTATAACGAGATGTGAAATCCCAATCCTTCCCTTCCCAAACCTGAGACCCTTCCTATAGCTCGAGATGTGATATCCAACTCCTTCCCATTCCAATCCTGAGACCCTTATTATACCATGAGATGTGATATCTCAAGGCTTCTAATACCAAACCTGAGACCCGTCCTAAAACATGAGATGTGAGATCCAAATCCTTCCCCTTCCAAACCTGAGACCTTTCCTTTAGCATATGTGATATCCAACTCCTTCCCATTCCAATCCTGAGACCCTTCCGATAGCATGAGATGTGATATCTCAATGCTTCTAATATCAAACCTCAGACCATCCCTATAGCATGAGATGTGATATCCAACTCCTTCCCATTCCAATCCTGAGACTCTTCCTATAGCATGAGATGTGATATCTCAATGCTTCTAATACCAAACCTGGGACCCGTCCTATAACATGAGATGTGATATCCAAATCCTTCCCCTTCCAAACCTGAGACCCTTCCTTTAGCATGAGATGTGATATCCAAATCCTTCCCATTCCAATCCTGAAACCCTTCCTATAGCATGAGATGTGATAGCTCAATGTTTCTAATAAAAAACCTGAGACCCTTCCTATAGCAAGAGATGTGATATCCAAATCCTTCCCATTCCAATCCTGAGACCCTTCCTATAACGAGATGTGATATCCAACTCCTTCCCATTCCAACCTGAGACACTTCCTATAGCATGAGAAGGGATATCCAAATCCTTCCCATTCCAATCCTGAGATCCTTCCTATAACATGATGTGATATCCAATTCCTTCCCATTCCAAACCTGAGACCCTTCCTATTGGATTAGATGTAATATCCAACTCCTTCCCATTCCAATCCTGAGACCCTTCCTATAACATATGATGTGATGTCTCAATGCTTCTAATACCAAACCTGAGATCCTTCCTATGGCATGAGATGTCATATAAAGCTCCTTCCCATTCCATTCCTGAGACCCTTCCTATAGCATGAGATGTGATATCCAACTCCTTCCCATTCCAATCCTGAGACCCTTCCTATAGCATGAGATGTGATATCTCAATGCTTCTAATACCAAACCTGAGATCCTTCCTATAACATGAGATGTGATATCCAAATCCTTCCCATTCCAACCTGAGACCCTTCCGATAGCATGAGATGTGATATCCCAATGCTTCTACCAAACCTGAGACCCATACTATGGCATGAGATGTGATATCAAACTCCTTCCCATTCCAATCCTGAGACCCTTCCTATAGCTTGAGATGGGATATCCAACTCCTTCCCATTCCAATTCTGAGACCCTTCCTATACCATGAGACTTGATATCGCAATGCTTCTAATACCAAACCTGAGACCCGTCCTATAACATGAGATGTGATATCCAAATCCTTCCCCTTCCAAACCTTAGACCCTTCCTTTATCACGGTATGTGATATCAAACTCCTTCACATTCCAATCCTGAGACCCTTCCGATATCATGAGATTTTTTATCTCAAAGCTTCTGATATCAAACTTGAGACCCTCCCTATAGCATGAGATGGACATCCAAGTCCTTCCCTTTCCAATCCTGAGACGCTTCCTATAGCATGAGATGTGATATCTCAATGCTTCTAATACCAAGCCTGAGACCCTTCCTATAACATGAGATGGGATATCCAACTCCTTCCCATTCCAATCCTGAGACTCTTCCGATAGCAGAGATGTGATATCTCAATGCTTATACCAAACCTGAGATCCTTCCTATGGCATGAGATGTCATATAAAATACCTTCCCATTCCATTCCTGAGACCCTTCCTATAGCATGAGATGTGATATCCAACTCCTTCCCATTCCAATCCTGAGACCCTTCCTATAGCATGAGATGTGATATCTCAATGCTTCTAATACCAAACCTGAGATCCTTCCTATAACATGAGATGTGATTTCCAAATCCTTCCCATTCCAACCTGAGACCCTTCCGATAGCATGAGATGTGATATCCCAATGCTTCTACCAAACCTGAGACCCTTCCTATAGCTTGAGATGTGATATCCAACTCCTTCCCATTCCAATTCTGAGACCCTCCTATACCATGAGACTTGATATCGCAATGCTTCTAATACCAAACCTGACACTCGTCCTATAACATGAGATATGATATCCAAATCCTTCCCCTTCCAAACCTTAGACCCTTCCTTTATCATGAGATGTGATATCCAACTCCTTCAAATTCCAATCCTGAGACCCTTCCGATATCATGAGATTTGTTATCTCAAAGCTTCTGATATCAAACTTGAGACCCTCCCTATAGCATGAGATGTGACATCCAAGTCCTTCCAATTCCAATCCTGAGACGCTTCCTATAGCATGAGATGTGATATCTCAATGCTTCTAATACCAAACCTGAGATCCTTCCTATAACATGAGATGTGATATCCAACTCCTTCCCATTCCAAACCTGAGACCCTTCCGATAGCATGAGATGTGATATCTCAATGCTTCAAAAACCAAACATGAGAACCATCCTATAACATGAGATGTGAAATCCAAATCCTTCCCTTCCCAAACCTGAGACTCTTCTTATAGCATGAGATGTGATATCTCAATGCTTCTACCAAACCTGAAACCCTTCCTATAGCATGAGATGTGATATCAAACTCCTTCCCATTCAATGTGATATCCAACTCTGTCCCATTCCAATCCTGAGACCCTTCCTATACCATGAGATGTGATATTTCAATGCTTCTAATACCAAACAATTCCAATCCTGAGACACTTCCTATAGCATGAGATGTGATATCTCAATGCTTATACCAAACCTGAGACCCTTCCTATGGCATGAGATGTCATATACAACTCCTTCCCATTCCAATCCTGAGACCCTTCCTATAGCATGAGATGTGATATCTCAATGCTTATACCAAACCTGAGACCCTTCCTATAGCATGAGATGTGATATCCAACTTCTTCCCATTCCAATCCTGAGACCCTTCCTATAACATGAGATGTGACGTCTCAATGCTTCTAATACCAAACCTGATATCTTTCCTATAACATGAGATGTGATATCCAACTCCTTCCCATTCCAATCCTGAGACCCTTCCTATAGCATGAGATGTGATATCTCAATGCTTATACCAAACCTGAGACCCTTCCTATAGCTTGAGATGTGATATCCAACTCCTTCCCATTCCAATCCTGAGAACCTTCCTATAGCATGAGATGTGATATCTCAATGCCTCTAATACCAAACCTGAGATCCTTCCTCTAACATGAGATGTGCTATCCAACTCCTTCCCATTCCAATCCTGAGACCCTTCCTATAGCATGAGATGTGATATCTCAATGCTTATACCAAACCTGAGACCCTTCCTATAGCTTGAGATGTCATATACAACTCCTTCCCATTCCAATCCTGAGACCCTTCCTATAGCATGAGATGTGATATCTCAATGCTTATACCAAACCTGAGACCCTTCCTATAGCATGAGATGTGATATCCAACTTCTTCCCATTCCAATCCTGAGACCCTTCCTATAACATGAGATGTGATGTCTCAATGCTTCTAATACCAAACCTGATATCTTTCCTATAACATGAGATGTGATATCCAACTCCTTCCCATTCCAATCCTGAGACCCTTCCTATAGCATGAGATGTGATATCTCAATGCTTATACCAAACCTGAGACCCTTCCTATAGCTTGAGATGTGATATCCAACTCCTTCCCCTTCCAAACCTGAGAGCCTTCCTATAGCATGAGATATGATATCCACGTCCTTCCCATTCCAATCCTGAGACCCTTCCTATAACATGAGATGTGATATTCAACTCCTTCCCATTCCAACCTGAGACCCTTCCTATAGCATGAGATGGGATATCCAACTCCTTCCAAATCCAATCCTAATACCCTTCCAATAGCATGAGATGTGATATCCCAATGCTTCTACCAAACCTGAGACCCATACTATGGCATGAGATGTGATATCAAACTCCTTCCCATTCCAATCCTGAGACCCTTCCTATAGCTTGAGATGTGATATCCAACTCCTTCCCATTCCAATCCTGACACCCTTCCGATATCATGAGATTTGTTATCTCAATGCTTCTAATATCAAACTTGAGACCCTCCCTATAGCATGAGATCTGACATCCAAGTCCTTCCCATTCCAATCCTGAGACCCTTCCCATAGCATGAGATGTGATATCTCAATGCTTCTAATACCAAACCTGAGACCCTTCCTAAAACATGAGATGGGATATCCAAGTCCTTCCCATTCTAATCCTGAGACCCTTCCCATAGCATGAGATGTGATGTCTCAATGCTTCTAATACCAAACCTGAGATCCTTCCTATAACATGAGATGTGATATCCAACTCCTTCCCATTCCAATCCTGAGACCCTTCCTATAGCATGAGAAGTGATATCTCCATGCTTATACCAAACCCGAGACCCTTCCTATAGCATGAGATGTGATATCCAACTCCTTCCCATTCCAATCCTAGACCCTTCCTATAGCATGAGAAGTGATATCTCCATGCGTATACCAAACCTGAGACCCTTCCTATAGGAATGAGATGTGATATCCAAATCCTTCCCATTCCAATCCTGAGACCCTTCCTATAGCATGAGATGTGATATCTCAATGCTTATACCAAACCAGAGACCCGTCCTATAACATGAGATGGGATATTCAACTCCTTCCCATTCCAATCCAGAGACCCTTCCTATAACATGAGATGTGATATCCAACTCCTTCCCATTCCAACCTGAGACCCTTCCTATAGCATGAGATGGGATATCCAACTCCTTCCAAATCCAATCCTGATACCCTTCCGATAGCATGAGATGTGATATCCCAATGCTTCTACCAAACCTGAGACCCATACTATGGCATGAGATGTGATATCAAACTCCTTCCCATTCCAATCCTGAGACCCTTCCTATAGCTTGAGATGCGATATCCAACTCCTTCCCATTCCAATTCTGAGACCCTTCCTATACCATGAGACTTGATATCTCAATGCTTCTAATACCAAACCTGAGACCCGTCCTATAACATGAGATGTGATATCCAAATCCTTCCCCTTCCAAACCTTAGACCCTTCCTTTATCATGAGATGTAATTTCCAACTCCTACCCATTCCAATCCTGACACCCTTCCGATATCATGAGATTTGTTATCTCAATGCTTCTAATATCAAACTTGAGACCCTCCCTATAGCATGAGATCTGACATCCAAGTCCTTCCCATTCCAATCCTGAGACCCTTCCTATAGCATGAGATGTGATATCTCAATGCTTCTAATACCAAACCTGAGACCCTTCCTATAACATGAGATGGGATATCCAACTCCTTCCCATTCCAATCCTGAGACCCTTCCGATAGCAGAGATGTGATATCTCAATGCTTATACCAAACCTGAGACCCATACTATGGCATGAGATGTGATATCAAACTCCTTCCCATTCCAATCCTGAGACCCTTCCTATAGCTTGAGATGCAATATCCAACTCCTTCCCATTCCAATTCTGAGACCCTTCCTATACCATGAGACTTGATATCTCAATGCTTCTAATACCAAACCTGAGACCCGTCCTATAACATGAGATGTGATATCCAAATCCTTCCCCTTCCAAACCTTAGACCCTTCCTTTATCATGAGATGTAATTTCCAACTCCTTCCCATTCCAATCCTGACACCCTTCCGATATCATGAGATTTGTTATCTCAATGCTTCTAATATCAAACTTGAGACCCTCCCAATAGCATGAGATCTGACATCCAAGTCCTTCCCATTCCAATCCTGAGACCCTTCCTATAGCATGATTTGTGATATCTCAATGCTTCTAATACCAAACCTGAGACCCTTGCTATGGCCTGAGATGTCATATAAAACTCCTTCCCATTCCAATCCTGAGACCCTTCCTATAGCATGAGATGTGATATCTCAATGCTTATACCAAACCTGAGACCCTTCCTATAGCATGAGATGTGATATCCAACTCCTTCCCATTCCAATCCTGAGACCCTTCCCATAGCATGAGATGTGATGTCTCAATGCTTCTAATACCAAACCTGAGACCCTTCCTATAACATGAGATGTGATATCCAACTCCTTCCCATTCCAATCCTGAGACCCTTCCTATAGCATGAGAAGTGATATCTCCATGCTTATACCAAACCTGAGACCCTTCCTATAGCATGAGATGTAATATCCAACTCCTTCCCATTCCAATCCTGAGACCCTTCCTATAGCATAAGTATCTCCATGCGTATCCCAAACCTGAGACCCTTCCTATAGCATGAGATGTGATATCCAAATCCTTCCCATTCCAATCCTGAGCCACTTCCGATAGCAGAGATGTGATATCTCAATGCTTATACCAAACCTGAGACCCTTCCTATAACATGAGATGTGATATCCAACTCATTCCCGTTCCAAACCTGAGACACTTCCTATAGCATATGTGATATCCAAGTCCTTCCCATTTCAAACATGAGACCCTTCCTATAGCAAGAATGTAATATCCAACTCCTACCCATTCCAATCCTGAGACCATTCCTATAGCATGAGATGTGATATATCAATGCTTCTAATACCAAACCTGAGATCCTTCCTATGACATGAAATGTGATATCCAAATCCTTCCCATTCCAAACCTGAGACCCTTCCTACAGCATGCGATGTGATATCTCAATGCTTCTAATATCAAACCTGAGACCCGTCCTATAACATGAGATGGGATATCCAACTCCTTCCCGTTCCAAACCTGAGACCCTTCCTATAGCATGAGATGTGATATCCAATTCCTTCCCATCCCAATCCTGAGACACCTCCGATAGCAGAGATGTGATATCTCAATGCTTATACCAAACCTGAGACTCTTCCTATAACATGAGATGTGATATCCAACTCCTTCCCGTTCCAAACCTGAGCCCCTTCCTATAGCATGAGATGTGATATCCAACTCCTTCCCATTCCAATCCTGAGACCCTTCCGATAGCATGAGATGTGATATCTCAATGCTTCTAATACCAAACCTGTGATCCTTCCTATAATAAGAGATGTGATATCCAAATCCTTCCCCTTCCAAACCTGAGACCCTCCCTTTAGCATGAGATGTGATATCTCAATGCCTCTAATACCAAACCTGAGATCCTTCCAATAGCATGAGATGTCATATCTCAATGCTTCTGATACCAAACCTGAGATCCTTCCTATAACATGAGATGTGATATCCAAATCCTTCCCCTTCCAAACCTGAGACCCTCCCTTTAGCATGAGATGTGATATCCAACTCCTTCCCATTCCAATCTTGAGACCCTTCTGATAGCATGATATGTGATATCTCAATGCCTCTAATACCAAACCTGATTCCTACCTCTAACATGAAATGTGATATCCAACCCCTTCCCTTTCCAAACGTGAGACCCTCCCTATAGATTCAGATGTGATATCCAAGTCCTTCCCATTCCAATCCTGAGACCCTTCCTTTAGCATGAGATGTGATATCTCAATGCTTCTAATACCAAACCTGAGACCCTTCCTATAACATAAGATGGGATATCCAACTCCTTCCCATTCCAATCCTGAGACCCTTCCGATAGCAGAGATGTGATATCTCAATGCTTATACCAAACCTGAGACCCTTCCTGTGGCATGAGATGTCATATACAACTCCTTCCCATTCCAATCCTGAGACCCTTCCTATAGCATGAGATGTGATATCCAACTCCTTCCCATTCCAATCCTGAGACCCTTCCTATAGCATGAGATTTGATATCTCAATGTTTCTAACACCAAACCTGAGATCCTTCCGATAGCATGAGATGTGATATCTCAATGCTTCTAATACCAAACCTGTGATCCTTCCTATAATAAGAGATGTGATATCCAAATCCTTCCCCTTCCAAACCTGAGACCCTCCCTTTAGCATGAGATGTGATATCTCAATGCCTCTAATACCAAACCTGAGATCCTTCCAATAGCATGAGATGTCATATCTCAATGCTTCTGATACCAAACCTGAGATCCTTCCTATAACATGAGATGTGATATCCAAATCCTTCCCCTTCCAAACCTGAGACCCTCCCTTTAGCATGAGATGTGATATCCAACTCCTTCCCATTCCAATCTTGAGACCCTTCTGATAGCATGATATGTGATATCTCAATGCCTCTAATACCAAACCTGATTCCTACCTCTAACATGAAATGTGATATCCAACCCCTTCCCTTTCCAAACGTGAGACCCTCCCTATAGATTCAGATGTGATATCCAAGTCCTTCCCATTCCAATCCTGAGACCCTTCCTTTAGCATGAGATGTGATATCTCAATGCTTCTAATACCAAACCTGAGACCCTTCCTATAACATAAGATGGGATATCCAACTCCTTCCCATTCCAATCCTGAGACCCTTCCGATAGCAGAGATGTGATATCTCAATGCTTATACCAAACCTGAGACCCTTCCTGTGGCATGAGATGTCATATACAACTCCTTCCCATTCCAATCCTGAGACCCTTCCTATAGCATGAGATGTGATATCCAACTCCTTCCCATTCCAATCCTGAGACCCTTCCTATAGCATGAGATTTGATATCTCAATGTTTCTAACACCAAACCTGAGATCCTTCCGATAGCATGAGATGTGATATCTCAATGCTTCTAATACCAAACCTGAGATCATTCCTATAACACGAGATGTTATATCCAAATCCTTCCCCTTCCAAACCTGAGACCCTCCCTTTAGCATATGTGATATCCAACTCCTTCCCATTCCAATCCTGAGACCCTTCCTATAGCATGAGATGTGATTTCTCAATGCTTCTAATACCAAACCTGAGATCCTTCCTATAACATGAGATGTGATATCCAACTCCTTCCCATTCCAATCCTGAGACCCTTCCTATAGCATGAGATGTGATTTCTCAATGCTTCTAATACCAAACCTGAGATCCTTCCTATAGCATGAGATGTGATATCTCAATGCTTATACCAAACCTGAGACCCTTCCTATAGCATGAGATGTGATTTCCAACTACTTCCCATTCCAATCCTGAGACCCTTCCTATAGCATGAGATGTGATATCCAACTCCTTCCCTTTCCAAACCTGAGAGCCTATCTATAGCATGAGATGTGATATCCAATTCCTTCCCATTCCAATCCTGAGACCCTTCCTATAGCATGAGATGTGATATCTCAATGCTTATACCAAACCTGAGACCTTTCCTATAGCATGAGATGTGATATCCAACTACTTCCCATTCCAATCCTGAGACCCTTCCTATAGCATGAGATGTGATATCCAACTCCTTCCCTTTCCAAACCTGAGAGCCTATCTATAGCATGATGTGATATCCAATTCCTTCCCATTCCAATCCTGAGGCCCTTCCTATAGCATGAGATGTGATATCTCAATGCTTCTAATACCAAACCTGAGACCCTTCCTATTGCATGAGATGTGATATCCAACTACTTCCCATTCCAATCCTGAGACCCTTCTTATAGCATGAGATGTGATATCCAACTCCTTCCATTCCAATCCTGAGACCCATCCTATAGCATGAGATGTGATATCCAACTACTTCCCATTCCAATCCTGAGAAATTTCCTATCGCATGAGATGTGATATCCAACTCCTTCCCTTTCCAAACCTGAGAGCATATCTATAGCATGAGATGGGATATCCAACTCCTTCCCATTCCAATCCTGAGAAATTTCCTATCGCATGAGATGTGATATCCAACTCCTTCCCTTTCCAAACCTGAGAGCATATCTATAGCATGAGATGGGATATCCAACTCCTTCCCATTCCAATCCTGAGACACTTCCGATAGCAGAGATGTGATATCTCAATGCTTATACCAAACCTGAGACCCTTCCTATAACATGAGATGTGATATCCAACTCCTTCCCGTTCCAAACCTGAGACCCTTCCTTTAGCATGAGATGTGATATCCAGCTCCTTCCCATTCCAATCCTGAGACACTTCCGATAGCATAAGATGTGATATCTCAATGCTTCTAATATCAAAACTGAGACCCTCCCAATAGCATGATATGTGATATCTAAGTCCTTCCCATTCCAATCCTAAGACCCTTTCTATAGCAGGAGATGTGATATCTCAATGCTTCTACCAAACCTGAGACCCTTCCTTTAGCATGAGATGTGATATCCAACTCCTTCCCATTCCAGTCCTGAGACCCTTCCTATAGCATGAGATATGATATCTCAATACTTCTAATACCAAACCTGAGATCCTTCTGATAACGAGATGTGATATCCAAATCCTTCCCCTTCCAAACCTGAGACCCTCCCTTTAGCATATGTGATATCCAACTCCTTCCCATTCCAATCCTGAGACCCTTCCTATAGCATGAGATGTGATTTCTCAATGCTTCTAATACCAAACCTGAGATCCTTCCTATAACATGAGATGTGATATCCAACTCCTTCCCATTCCAATCCTGAGACCCTTCCTATAGCATGAGATGTGATTTCTCAATGCTTCTAATACCAAACCTGAGATCCTTCCTATAGCATGAGATGTGATATCTCAATGCTTATACCAAACCTGAGACCCTTCCTATAGCATGAGATGTGATTTCCAACTACTTCCCATTCCAATCCTGAGACCCTTCCTATAGCATGAGATGTGATATCCAACTCCTTCCCTTTCCAAACCTGAGAGCCTATCTATAGCATGAGATGTGATATCCAATTCCTTCCCATTCCAATCCTGAGACCCTTCCTATAGCATGAGATGTGATATCTCAATGCTTATACCAAACCTGAGACCTTTCCTATAGCATGAGATGTGATATCCAACTACTTCCCATTCCAATCCTGAGACCCTTCCTATAGCATGAGATGTGATATCCAACTCCTTCCCTTTCCAAACCTGAGAGCCTATCTATAGCATGATGTGATATCCAATTCCTTCCCATTCCAATCCTGAGGCCCTTCCTATAGCATGAGATGTGATATCTCAATGCTTCTAATACCAAACCTGAGACCCTTCCTATTGCATGAGATGTGATATCCAACTACTTCCCATTCCAATCCTGAGACCCTTCTTATAGCATGAGATGTGATATCCAACTCCTTCCATTCCAATCCTGAGACCCATCCTATAGCATGAGATGTGATATCCAACTACTTCCCATTCCAATCCTGAGAAATTTCCTATCGCATGAGATGTGATATCCAACTCCTTCCCTTTCCAAACCTGAGAGCATATCTATAGCATGAGATGGGATATCCAACTCCTTCCCATTCCAATCCTGAGAAATTTCCTATCGCATGAGATGTGATATCCAACTCCTTCCCTTTCCAAACCTGAGAGCATATCTATAGCATGAGATGGGATATCCAACTCCTTCCCATTCCAATCCTGAGACACTTCCGATAGCAGAGATGTGATATCTCAATGCTTATACCAAACCTGAGACCCTTCCTATAACATGAGATGTGATATCCAACTCCTTCCCGTTCCAAACCTGAGACCCTTCCTTTAGCATGAGATGTGATATCCAGCTCCTTCCCATTCCAATCCTGAGACACTTCCGATAGCATAAGATGTGATATCTCAATGCTTCTAATATCAAAACTGAGACCCTCCCAATAGCATGATATGTGATATCTAAGTCCTTCCCATTCCAATCCTAAGACCCTTTCTATAGCAGGAGATGTGATATCTCAATGCTTCTACCAAACCTGAGACCCTTCCTTTAGCATGAGATGTGATATCCAACTCCTTCCCATTCCAGTCCTGAGACCCTTCCTATAGCATGAGATATGATATCTCAATACTTCTAATACCAAACCTGAGATCCTTCTGATAACGAGATGTGATATCCAAATCCTTCCCCTTCCAAACCTGAGACCCTCCCTTTAGCATGAGATGTGATATCCAACTCCTTCCCATTCCAATCCTGAGACCCTTCTGATAGCATGAGAGGTGATATCTCAATGCTTCTAATACCAAACCTGAGATCCTTCCTATAACATGAGATGTGATATCCAACTCCTTCCCTTTCCAAACCTGAGAGCCTATCTATAGCATGAGATGTGATATCCAATTCCTTCCCATTCCAATCCTGAGACCCTTCCTATAGCATGAGATGTGATATCTCAATGCTTATACCAAACCTGAGACCCTTCCTATAGCATGAGATGTGATATCCAACTACTTCCCATTCCAATCCTGAGACCCTTCCTATAGCATGAGATGTGATATCTCAATGCTTCTAATACCAAACCTGAGACAATTCCTATAGCATGAGATGTGATATCCAACTACTTCCCATTCCAATCCTGAGACCCTTCCTATAGCATGAGATGTGATATCTCAATGCTTCTAATACCAAACCTGAGACCCTTCCTATAGCATGAGATGTAATATCCAACTCCTTCCCTTTCCAAACCTGAGAGCCTATCTATAGCATGAGATGTGATATCCAATTCCTTCCCATTCCAATCCTGAGACCCTTCCTATAGCATGAGATGTGATATCTCAATGCTTCTAATACCAAACCTGAGACCCTTCCTATAGCATGAGATGTGATATCCAACTACTTCCCATTCCAATCCTGAGACCCTTCTTATAGCATGAGATGTAATATCCAACTCCTTCCATTCCAATCCTGAGACCCATCCTATAGCATGAGATGTGATATCTCAATGCTTATACCAAACCTGAGACCCTTCCTATAGCATGAGATGTGATATCCAACTACTTCCCATTCCAATCCTGAGAAATTTCCTATAGCATGACATGTGATATCCAACTCCTTCCCTTTCCAAACCTGAGAGCATATCTATAGCCTGAGATGGGATATCCAACTCCTTCCCATTCCAATCCTGAAACACTTCCGATAGCAGAGATGTGATATCTCAATGCTTATACCAAACCTGAGACCCTTCCTATAACATGAGATGTGATATCCAACTCCTTCCCGTTCCAAACCTGAGACCCTTCCTTTAGCATGAGATGTGATATCCAGCTCCTTCCCATTCCTGAGACACTTCCGATAGCATAAGATGTGATATCTCAATGCTTCTAATATCAAAACTGAGACCCTCCCAATAGCATGATATGTGATATCTAAGTCCTTCCCATTCCAATCCTAAGACCCTTCCTTTAGCAGGAGATGTGATATCTCAATGCTTCTACCAAACCTGAGACCCTTCCTTTAGCATGAGATGTGATATCCAACTCCTTCCCATTCCAGTCCTGAGACCCTTCCTATAGCATGAGATATGATATCTCAATACTTCTAATACCAAACCTGAGATCCTTCTGATAACATGAGATGTGATATCCAAATCCTTCCCCTTCCAAACCTGAGACCCTCCCTTTAGCATGAGATGTGATATCCAACTCCTTCCCATTCCAATCCTGAGACCCTTCTGATTGCATGAGATGTGATATCTCAATGCTTCTAATACCAAACCTGAGATCCTTCCTATAACATGAGATGTGATATCCAACTTCTTCCTTTTCCAATCCTGAGACCCTTCCTATAGCATAAGTGATATCTCCATGCGTATACCAAACCTGAGACCCTTCCTATAGCATGAGATGTGATATCCAAATCCTTCCCATTCCAATCCTGAGACCCTTCCTATAGCATGAGATGTGATATCTCAATGCTTATACCAAACCAGAGACCCGTCCTATAACATGAGATGGGATATCCAACTCCTTCCCATTCCAATCCTGAGCCACTTCCGATAGCATGAGATGTGATATCTCAATGCTTATACCAAACCTGAGACCCTTCCTATAACATGAGATGTGAGATCCAACTCATTCCCATTCCAAACCTGAGACACTTCCTATAGCATATGTGATATCCAACTCCTTCCCATTCCAAACATGAGACCCTTCCGATAGCATGAGATGTGATATCCAACTCCTTCCAATTCCAATACTGAGACCCTTCCAATAGCATATGTGATATTTCAATGCTTCTAATATCAAAACTGAGACCATCCCTATAGCATGAGATGTGATATCAAACTCCTTCACATTCCAATTGAGACCCTTCCTATAACATGAGATGTTATATCTCTATGCTTCTAATCAATGCTTCTAATCAAACCTGAGCCCCTTCCCGTAGCATATGTGATATCCAACTCCTTCCCATTCCAAACTTGTTACCCTTCCTGCAGCATGAAACGTGATTTCTCACCCCTTCCAATACCAAACCCGAGACCATTCCCACAGCCTGAGATTTGAAATCTCATTTCTTCCAATACCAAACCCGAGACCCTTCCGATAGGATGAGATTTACTATCTCACTCCTTAAAATACCAAACTCGAGTCCCTTCCTAAAGGATGTGATTTGATATCTCAGTGCTTCTAATACCAAACCTGAGACCCTCCCTATAACGAGATGTCATATCCAACTCCTTCCCATTCCAATCCTGAGACTCTTCCTATAGCATGACGTGATATCGAACTTCCCATTCCAAACCTGAGACTCAGACCTCCCCTTCCTATAGCATGATTTGTGATATCTCAATGCTTCTAATACCAAACCTGAGACCCTTGCTATGGCCTGAGATGTCATATAAAACTCCTTCCCATTCCAATCCTGAGACCCTTCCTATAGCATGAGATGTGATATCTCAATGCTTATACCAAACCTGAGACCCTTCCTATAGCATGAGATGTGATATCCAACTCCTTCCCATTCCAATCCTGAGACCCTTCCCATAGCATGAGATGTGATGTCTCAATGCTTCTAATACCAAACCTGAGACCCTTCCTATAACATGAGATGTGATATCCAACTCCTTCCCATTCCAATCCTGAGACCCTTCCTATAGCATGAGAAGTGATATCTCCATGCTTATACCAAACCTGAGACCCTTCCTATAGCATGAGATGTAATATCCAACTCCTTCCCATTCCAATCCTGAGACCCTTCCTATAGCATAAGTATCTCCATGCGTATCCCAAACCTGAGACCCTTCCTATAGCATGAGATGTGATATCCAAATCCTTCCCATTCCAATCCTGAGCCACTTCCGATAGCAGAGATGTGATATCTCAATGCTTATACCAAACCTGAGACCCTTCCTATAACATGAGATGTGATATCCAACTCATTCCCGTTCCAAACCTGAGACACTTCCTATAGCATATGTGATATCCAAGTCCTTCCCATTTCAAACATGAGACCCTTCCTATAGCAAGAATGTAATATCCAACTCCTACCCATTCCAATCCTGAGACCATTCCTATAGCATGAGATGTGATATATCAATGCTTCTAATACCAAACCTGAGATCCTTCCTATGACATGAAATGTGATATCCAAATCCTTCCCATTCCAAACCTGAGACCCTTCCTACAGCATGCGATGTGATATCTCAATGCTTCTAATATCAAACCTGAGACCCGTCCTATAACATGAGATGGGATATCCAACTCCTTCCCGTTCCAAACCTGAGACCCTTCCTATAGCATGAGATGTGATATCCAATTCCTTCCCATCCCAATCCTGAGACACCTCCGATAGCAGAGATGTGATATCTCAATGCTTATACCAAACCTGAGACTCTTCCTATAACATGAGATGTGATATCCAACTCCTTCCCGTTCCAAACCTGAGCCCCTTCCTATAGCATGAGATGTGATATCCAACTCCTTCCCATTCCAATCCTGAGACCCTTCCGATAGCATGAGATGTGATATCTCAATGCTTCTAATACCAAACCTGTGATCCTTCCTATAATAAGAGATGTGATATCCAAATCCTTCCCCTTCCAAACCTGAGACCCTCCCTTTAGCATGAGATGTGATATCTCAATGCCTCTAATACCAAACCTGAGATCCTTCCAATAGCATGAGATGTCATATCTCAATGCTTCTGATACCAAACCTGAGATCCTTCCTATAACATGAGATGTGATATCCAAATCCTTCCCCTTCCAAACCTGAGACCCTCCCTTTAGCATGAGATGTGATATCCAACTCCTTCCCATTCCAATCCTGAGACCCTTCCGATAGCATGAGATGTGATATCTCAATGCTTCTAATACCAAACCTGTGATCCTTCCTATAATAAGAGATGTGATATCCAAATCCTTCCCCTTCCAAACCTGAGACCCTCCCTTTAGCATGAGATGTGATATCTCAATGCCTCTAATACCAAACCTGAGATCCTTCCAATAGCATGAGATGTCATATCTCAATGCTTCTGATACCAAACCTGAGATCCTTCCTATAACATGAGATGTGATATCCAAATCCTTCCCCTTCCAAACCTGAGACCCTCCCTTTATCATGAGATGTGATATCCAACTCCTTCCCATTCCAATCCTGAGACCCTTCCGATAGCATGAGATGTGATATCTCAATGCTTCTAATACCAAACCTGTGATCCTTCCTATAACATGAGATGTGATATCCAAGTCCTTCCCATTCCAATCCTGAGACCCTTCCTTTAGCATGAGATGTGATATCTCAATGCTTCTAATACCAAACCTGAGACCCTTCCTATAACATGAGATGTGATATCCAACTCCTTCCCGTTCCAAACCTGAGCCCCTTCCTATAGCATGAGATGTGATATCCAACTCCTTCCCATTCCAATCCTGAGACCCTTCCGATAGCATGAGATGTGATATCTCAATGCTTCTAATACCAAACCTGTGATCCTTCCTATAACATGAGATGTGATATCCAAGTCCTTCCCATTCCAATCCTGAGACCCTTCCTTTAGCATGAGATGTGATATCTCAATGCTTCTAATACCAAAACTTAGACCCTTCCTATAACATAAGATGGGATATCCAACTCCTTCCCATTCCAATCCTGAGACCCTTCCGATAGCAGAGATGTGATATCTCAATGCTTATACCAAACCTGAGACCCTTCCTGTGGCATGAGATGTCATATACAACTCCTTCCCATTCCAATCCTGAGACCCTTCCTATAGCATGAGATGTGATATCCAACTCCTTCCCATTCCAATCCTGAGACCCTTCCTATAGCATGAGATTTGATATCTCAATGTTTCTAACACCAAACCTGAGATCCTTCCGATAGCATGAGATGTGATATCTCAATGCTTCTAATACCAAACCTGAGATCATTCCTATAACACGAGATGTTATATCCAAATCCTTCCCCTTCCAAACCTGAGACCCTCCCTTTAGCATATGTGATATCCAACTCCTTCCCATTCCAATCCTGAGACCCTTCCTATAGCATGAGATGTGATTTCTCAATGCTTCTAATACCAAACCTGAGATCCTTCCTATAACATGAGATGTGATATCCAACTCCTTCCCATTCCAATCCTGAGACCCTTCCTATAGCATGAGATGTGATTTCTCAATGCTTCTAATACCAAACCTGAGATCCTTCCTATAGCATGAGATGTGATATCTCAATGCTTATACCAAACCTGAGACCCTTCCTATAGCATGAGATGTGATTTCCAACTACTTCCCATTCCAATCCTGAGACCCTTCCTATAGCATGAGATGTGATATCTCAATGCTTATACCAAACCTGAGACCTTTCCTATAGCATGAGATGTGATATCCAACTACTTCCCATTCCAATCCTGAGACCCTTCCTATAGCATGAGATGTGATATCCAACTCCTTCCCTTTCCAAACCTGAGAGCCTATCTATAGCATGATGTGATATCCAATTCCTTCCCATTCCAATCCTGAGGCCCTTCCTATAGCATGAGATGTGATATCTCAATGCTTCTAATACCAAACCTGAGACCCTTCCTATTGCATGAGATGTGATATCCAACTACTTCCCATTCCAATCCTGAGACCCTTCTTATAGCATGAGATGTGATATCCAACTCCTTCCATTCCAATCCTGAGACCCATCCTATAGCATGAGATGTGATATCCAACTACTTCCCTTTCCAATCCTGAGAAATTTCCTATCGCATGAGATGTGATATCCAACTCCTTCCCTTTCCAAACCTGAGAGCATATCTATAGCATGAGATGGGATATCCAACTCCTTCCCATTCCAATCCTGAGAAATTTCCTATCGCATGAGATTTGATATCCAACTCCTTCCCTTTCCAAACCTGAGAGCATATCTATAGCATGAGATGGGATATCCAACTCCTTCCCATTCCAATCCTGAGACACTTCCGATAGCAGAGATGTGATATCTCAATGCTTATACCAAACCTGAGACCCTTCCTATAACATGAGATGTGATATCCAACTCCTTCCCGTTCCAAACCTGAGACCCTTCCTTTAGCATGAGATGTGATATCCAGCTCCTTCCCATTCCAATCCTGAGACACTTCCGATAGCATAAGATGTGATATCTCAATGCTTCTAATATCAAAACTGAGACCCTCCCAATAGCATGATATGTGATATCTAAGTCCTTCCCATTCCAATCCTAAGACCCTTTCTATAGCAGGAGATGTGATATCTCAATGCTTCTACCAAACCTGAGACCCTTCCTTTAGCATGAGATGTGATATCCAACTCCTTCCCATTCCAGTCCTGAGACCCTTCCTATAGCATGAGATATGATATCTCAATACTTCTAATACCAAACCTGAGATCCTTCTGATAACGAGATGTGATATCCAAATCCTTCCCCTTCCAAACCTGAGACCCTCCCTTTAGCATGAGATGTGATATCCAACTCCTTCCCATTCCAATCCTGAGACCCTTCTGATAGCATGAGATGTGATATCCAACTCCTTCCCATTCCAATCCTGAGACCCTTCCGATAGCATGAGATGTGATATCTCAATGCTTCTAATACCAAACCTGTGATCCTTCCTATAACATGAGATGTGATATCCAAGTCCTTCCCATTCCAATCCTGAGACCCTTCCTTTAGCATGAGATGTGATATCTCAATGCTTCTAATACCAAAACTTAGACCCTTCCTATAACATAAGATGGGATATCCAACTCCTTCCCATTCCAATCCTGAGACCCTTCCGATAGCAGAGATGTGATATCTCAATGCTTATACCAAACCTGAGACCCTTCCTGTGGCATGAGATGTCATATACAACTCCTTCCCATTCCAATGCTGAGACCCTTCCTATAGCATGAGATGTGATATCCAACTCCTTCCCATTCCAATCCTGAGACCCTTCCTATAGCATGAGATTTGATATCTCAATGTTTCTAACACCAAACCTGAGATCCTTCCGATAGCATGAGATGTGATATCTCAATGCTTCTAATACCAAACCTGAGATCATTCCTATAACACGAGATGTTATATCCAAATCCTTCCCCTTCCAAACCTGAGACCCTCCCTTTAGCATATGTGATATCCAACTCCTTCCCATTCCAATCCTGAGACCCTTCCTATAGCATGAGATGTGATTTCTCAATGCTTCTAATACCAAACCTGAGATCCTTCCTATAACATGAGATGTGATATCCAACTCCTTCCCATTCCAATCCTGAGACCCATCCTATAGCATGAGATGTGATTTCTCAATGCTTCTAATACCAAACCTGAGATCCTTCCTATAGCATGAGATGTGATATCTCAATGCTTATACCAAACCTGAGACCCTTCCTATAGCATGAGATGTGATTTCCAACTACTTCCCATTCCAATCCTGAGACCCTTCCTATAGCATGAGATGTGATATCCAACTCCTTCCCTTTCCAAACCTGAGAGCCTATCTATAGCATGAGATGTGATATCCAATTCCTTCCCATTCCAATCCTGAGACCCTTCCTATAGCATGAGATGTGATATCTCAATGCTTATACCAAACCTGAGACCTTTCCTATAGCATGAGATGTGATATCCAACTACTTCCCATTCCAATCCTGAGACCCTTCCTATAGCATGAGATGTGATATCCAACTCCTTCCCTTTCCAAACCTGAGAGCCTATCTATAGCATGATGTGATATCCAATTCCTTCCCATTCCAATCCTGAGGCCCTTCCTATAGCATGAGATGTGATATCTCAATGCTTCTAATACCAAACCTGAGACCCTTCCTATTGCATGAGATGTGATATCCAACTACTTCCCATTCCAATCCTGAGACCCTTCTTATAGCATGAGATGTGATATCCAACTCCTTCCATTCCAATCCTGAGACCCATCCTATAGCAGGAGATGTGATATCCAACTACTTCCCATTCCAATCCTGAGAAATTTCCTATCGCATGAGATGTGATATCCAACTCCTTCCCTTTCCAAACCTGAGAGCATATCTATAGCATGAGATGGGATATCCAACTCCTTCCCATTCCAATCCTGAGAAATTTCCTATCGCATGAGATTTGATATCCAACTCCTTCCCTTTCCAAACCTGAGAGCATATCTATAGCATGAGATGGGATATCCAACTCCTTCCCATTCCAATCCTGAGACACTTCCGATAGCAGAGATGTGATATCTCAATGCTTATACCAAACCTGAGACCCTTCCTATAACATGAGATGTGATATCCAACTCCTTCCCGTTCCAAACCTGAGACCCTTCCTTTAGCATGAGATGTGATATCCAGCTCCTTCCCATTCCAATCCTGAGACACTTCCGATAGCATAAGATGTGATATCTCAATGCTTCTAATATCAAAACTGAGACCCTCCCAATAGCATGATATGTGATATCTAAGTCCTTCCCATTCCAATCCTAAGACCCTTTCTATAGCAGGAGATGTGATATCTCAATGCTTCTACCAAACCTGAGACCCTTCCTTTAGCATGAGATGTGATATCCAACTCCTTCCCATTCCAGTCCTGAGACCCTTCCTATAGCATGAGATATGATATCTCAATACTTCTAATACCAAACCTGAGATCCTTCTGATAACGAGATGTGATATCCAAATCCTTCCCCTTCCAAACCTGAGACCCTCCCTTTAGCATGAGATGTGATATCCAACTCCTTCCCATTCCAATCCTGAGACCCTTCTGATAGCATGAGAGGTGATATCTCAATGCTTCTAATACCAAACCTGAGATCCTTCCTATAACATGAGATGTGATATCCAACTCCTTCCCTTTCCAAACCTGAGAGCCTATCTATAGCATGAGATGTGATATCCAATTCCTTCCCATTCCAATCCTGAGACCCTTCCTATAGCATGAGATGTGATATCTCAATGCTTATACCAAACCTGAGACCCTTCCTATAGCATGAGATGTGATATCCAACTACTTCCCATTCCAATCCTGAGACCCTTCCTATAGCATGAGATGTGATATCTCAATGCTTCTAATACCAAACCTGAGACCCTTCCTATAGCATGAGATGTGATATCCAACTACTTCCCATTCCAATCCTGAGACCCTTCCTATAGCATGAGATGTGATATCTCAATGCTTCTAATACCAAACCTGAGACCCTTCCTATAGCATGAGATGTAATATCCAACTCCTTCCCTTTCCAAACCTGAGAGCCTATCTATAGCATGAGATGTGATATCCAATTCCTTCCCATTCCAATCCTGAGACCCTTCCTATAGCATGAGATGTGATATCTCAATGCTTCTAATACCAAACCTGAGACCCTTCCTATAGCATGAGATGTGATATCCAACTACTTCCCATTCCAATCCTGAGACCCTTCTTATAGCATGAGATGTAATATCCAACTCCTTCCATTCCAATCCTGAGACCCATCCTATAGCATGAGATGTGATATCTCAATGCTTATACCAAACCTGAGACCCTTCCTATAGCATGAGATGTGATATCCAACTACTTCCCATTCCAATCCTGAGAAATTTCCTATAGCATGACATGTGATATCCAACTCCTTCCCTTTCCAAACCTGAGAGCATATCTATAGCCTGAGATGGGATATCCAACTCCTTCCCATTCCAATCCTGAAACACTTCCGATAGCAGAGATGTGATATCTCAATGCTTATACCAAACCTGAGACCCTTCCTATAACATGAGATGTGATATCCAACTCCTTCCCGTTCCAAACCTGAGACCCTTCCTTTAGCATGAGATGTGATATCCAGCTCCTTCCCATTCCTGAGACACTTCCGATAGCATAAGATGTGATATCTCAATGCTTCTAATATCAAAACTGAGACCCTCCCAATAGCATGATATGTGATATCTAAGTCCTTCCCATTCCAATCCTAAGACCCTTCCTTTAGCAGGAGATGTGATATCTCAATGCTTCTACCAAACCTGAGACCCTTCCTTTAGCATGAGATGTGATATCCAACTCCTTCCCATTCCAGTCCTGAGACCCTTCCTATAGCATGAGATATGATATCTCAATACTTCTAATACCAAACCTGAGATCCTTCTGATAACATGAGATGTGATATCCAAATCCTTCCCCTTCCAAACCTGAGACCCTCCCTTTAGCATGAGATGTGATATCCAACTCCTTCCCATTCCAATCCTGAGACCCTTCTGATTGCATGAGATGTGATATCTCAATGCTTCTAATACCAAACCTGAGATCCTTCCTATAACATGAGATGTGATATCCAACTTCTTCCTTTTCCAATCCTGAGACCCTTCCTATAGCATAAGTGATATCTCCATGCGTATACCAAACCTGAGACCCTTCCTATAGCATGAGATGTGATATCCAAATCCTTCCCATTCCAATCCTGAGACCCTTCCTATAGCATGAGATGTGATATCTCAATGCTTATACCAAACCAGAGACCCGTCCTATAACATGAGATGGGATATCCAACTCCTTCCCATTCCAATCCTGAGCCACTTCCGATAGCATGAGATGTGATATCTCAATGCTTATACCAAACCTGAGACCCTTCCTATAACATGAGATGTGAGATCCAACTCATTCCCATTCCAAACCTGAGACACTTCCTATAGCATATGTGATATCCAACTCCTTCCCATTCCAAACATGAGACCCTTCCGATAGCATGAGATGTGATATCCAACTCCTTCCAATTCCAATACTGAGACCCTTCCAATAGCATATGTGATATTTCAATGCTTCTAATATCAAAACTGAGACCATCCCTATAGCATGAGATGTGATATCAAACTCCTTCACATTCCAATTGAGACCCTTCCTATAACATGAGATGTTATATCTCTATGCTTCTAATCAATGCTTCTAATCAAACCTGAGCCCCTTCCCGTAGCATATGTGATATCCAACTCCTTCCCATTCCAAACTTTTTACCCTTCCTGCAGCATGAAACGTGATTTCTCACCCCTTCCAATACCAAACCCGAGACCATTCCCACAGCCTGAGATTTGAAATCTCATTTCTTCCAATACCAAACCCGAGACCCTTCCGATAGGATGAGATTTACTATCTCACTCCTTAAAATACCAAACTCGAGTCCCTTCCTAAAGGATGTGATTTGATATCTCAGTGCTTCTAATACCAAACCTGAGACCCTCCCTATAACGAGATGTCATATCCAACTCCTTCCCATTCCAATCCTGAGACTCTTCCTATAGCATGACGTGATATCGAACTTCCCATTCCAAACCTGAGACTCAGACCTCCCCTTCCTATAGCATGATTTGTGATATCTCAATGCTTCTAATACCAAACCTGAGACCCTTGCTATGGCCTGAGATGTCATATAAAACTCCTTCCCATTCCAATCCTGAGACCCTTCCTATAGCATGAGATGTGATATCTCAATGCTTATACCAAACCTGAGACCCTTCCTATAGCATGAGATGTGATATCCAACTCCTTCCCATTCCAATCCTGAGACCCTTCCCATAGCATGAGATGTGATGTCTCAATGCTTCTAATACCAAACCTGAGACCCTTCCTATAACATGAGATGTGATATCCAACTCCTTCCCATTCCAATCCTGAGACCCTTCCTATAGCATGAGAAGTGATATCTCCATGCTTATACCAAACCTGAGACCCTTCCTATAGCATGAGATGTAATATCCAACTCCTTCCCATTCCAATCCTGAGACCCTTCCTATAGCATAAGTATCTCCATGCGTATCCCAAACCTGAGACCCTTCCTATAGCATGAGATGTGATATCCAAATCCTTCCCATTCCAATCCTGAGCCACTTCCGATAGCAGAGATGTGATATCTCAATGCTTATACCAAACCTGAGACCCTTCCTATAACATGAGATGTGATATCCAACTCATTCCCGTTCCAAACCTGAGACACTTCCTATAGCATATGTGATATCCAAGTCCTTCCCATTTCAAACATGAGACCCTTCCTATAGCAAGAATGTAATATCCAACTCCTACCCATTCCAATCCTGAGACCATTCCTATAGCATGAGATGTGATATATCAATGCTTCTAATACCAAACCTGAGATCCTTCCTATGACATGAAATGTGATATCCAAATCCTTCCCATTCCAAACCTGAGACCCTTCCTACAGCATGCGATGTGATATCTCAATGCTTCTAATATCAAACCTGAGACCCGTCCTATAACATGAGATGGGATATCCAACTCCTTCCCGTTCCAAACCTGAGACCCTTCCTATAGCATGAGATGTGATATCCAATTCCTTCCCATCCCAATCCTGAGACACCTCCGATAGCAGAGATGTGATATCTCAATGCTTATACCAAACCTGAGACTCTTCCTATAACATGAGATGTGATATCCAACTCCTTCCCGTTCCAAACCTGAGCCCCTTCCTATAGCATGAGATGTGATATCCAACTCCTTCCCATTCCAATCCTGAGACCCTTCCGATAGCATGAGATGTGATATCTCAATGCTTCTAATACCAAACCTGTGATCCTTCCTATAATAAGAGATGTGATATCCAAATCCTTCCCCTTCCAAACCTGAGACCCTCCCTTTAGCATGAGATGTGATATCTCAATGCCTCTAATACCAAACCTGAGATCCTTCCAATAGCATGAGATGTCATATCTCAATGCTTCTGATACCAAACCTGAGATCCTTCCTATAACATGAGATGTGATATCCAAATCCTTCCCCTTCCAAACCTGAGACCCTCCCTTTAGCATGAGATGTGATATCCAACTCCTTCCCATTCCAATCCTGAGACCCTTCCGATAGCATGAGATGTGATATCTCAATGCTTCTAATACCAAACCTGTGATCCTTCCTATAATAAGAGATGTGATATCCAAATCCTTCCCCTTCCAAACCTGAGACCCTCCCTTTAGCATGAGATGTGATATCTCAATGCCTCTAATACCAAACCTGAGATCCTTCCAATAGCATGAGATGTCATATCTCAATGCTTCTGATACCAAACCTGAGATCCTTCCTATAACATGAGATGTGATATCCAAATCCTTCCCCTTCCAAACCTGAGACCCTCCCTTTAGCATGAGATGTGATATCCAACTCCTTCCCATTCCAATCCTGAGACCCTTCCGATAGCATGAGATGTGATATCTCAATGCTTCTAATACCAAACCTGTGATCCTTCCTATAACATGAGATGTGATATCCAAGTCCTTCCCATTCCAATCCTGAGACCCTTCCTTTAGCATGAGATGTGATATCTCAATGCTTCTAATACCAAACCTGAGACCCTTCCTATAACATGAGATGTGATATCCAACTCCTTCCCGTTCCAAACCTGAGCCCCTTCCTATAGCATGAGATGTGATATCCAACTCCTTCCCATTCCAATCCTGAGACCCTTCCGATAGCATGAGATGTGATATCTCAATGCTTCTAATACCAAACCTGTGATCCTTCCTATAACATGAGATGTGATACCCAAGTCCTTCCCATTCCAATCCTGAGACCCTTCCTTTAGCATGAGATGTGATATCTCAATGCTTCTAATACCAAAACTTAGACCCTTCCTATAACATAAGATGGGATATCCAACTCCTTCCCATTCCAATCCTGAGACCCTTCCGATAGCAGAGATGTGATATCTCAATGCTTATACCAAACCTGAGACCCTTCCTGTGGCATGAGATGTCATATACAACTCCTTCCCATTCCAATCCTGAGACCCTTCCTATAGCATGAGATGTGATATCCAACTCCTTCCCATTCCAATCCTGAGACCCTTCCTATAGCATGAGATTTGATATCTCAATGTTTCTAACACCAAACCTGAGATCCTTCCGATAGCATGAGATGTGATATCTCAATGCTTCTAATACCAAACCTGAGATCATTCCTATAACACGAGATGTTATATCCAAATCCTTCCCCTTCCAAACCTGAGACCCTCCCTTTAGCATATGTGATATCCAACTCCTTCCCATTCCAATCCTGAGACCCTTCCTATAGCATGAGATGTGATTTCTCAATGCTTCTAATACCAAACCTGAGATCCTTCCTATAACATGAGATGTGATATCCAACTCCTTCCCATTCCAATCCTGAGACCCTTCCTATAGCATGAGATG
Source organism: Ambystoma mexicanum (assembly GCF_040938575.1). Taxonomy (NCBI): domain Eukaryota; kingdom Metazoa; phylum Chordata; class Amphibia; order Caudata; family Ambystomatidae; genus Ambystoma; species Ambystoma mexicanum. The sequence goes on from NC_090934.1 coordinate 1,143,981,467, forward strand.
TGATTTCTCAATGCTTCTAATACCAAACCTGAGATCCTTCCTATAGCATGAGATGTGATATCTCAATGCTTATACCAAACCTGAGACCCTTCCTATAGCATGAGATGTGATTTCCAACTACTTCCCATTCCAATCCTGAGACCCTTCCTATAGCATGAGATGTGATATCCAACTCCTTCCCTTTCCAAACCTGAGAGCCTATCTATAGCATGAGATGTGATATCCAATTCCTTCCCATTCCAATCCTGAGACCCTTCCTATAGCATGAGATGTGATATCTCAATGCTTATACCAAACCTGAGACCTTTCCTATAGCATGAGATGTGATATCCAACTACTTCCCATTCCAATCCTGAGACCCTTCCTATAGCATGAGATGTGATATCCAACTCCTTCCCTTTCCAAACCTGAGAGCCTATCTATAGCATGATGTGATATCCAATTCCTTCCCATTCCAATCCTGAGGCCCTTCCTATAGCATGAGATGTGATATCTCAATGCTTATACCAAACCTGAGACCCTTCCTATAACATGAGATGTGATATCCAACTCCTTCCCGTTCCAAACCTGAGACCCTTCCTTTAGCATGAGATGTGATATCCAGCTCCTTCCCATTCCAATCCTGAGACACTTCCGATAGCATAAGATGTGATATCTCAATGCTTCTAATATCAAAACTGAGACCCTCCCAATAGCATGATATGTGATATCTAAGTCCTTCCCATTCCAATCCTAAGACCCTTTCTATAGCAGGAGATGTGATATCTCAATGCTTCTACCAAACCTGAGACCCTTCCTTTAGCATGAGATGTGATATCCAACTCCTTCCCATTCCAGTCCTGAGACCCTTCCTATAGCATGAGATATGATATCTCAATACTTCTAATACCAAACCTGAGATCCTTCTGATAACGAGATGTGATATCCAAATCCTTCCCCTTCCAAACCTGAGACCCTCCCTTTAGCATGAGATGTGATATCCAACTCCTTCCCATTCCAATCCTGAGACCCTTCTGATAGCATGAGAGGTGATATCTCAATGCTTCTAATACCAAACCTGAGATCCTTCCTATAACATGAGATGTGATATCCAACTCCTTCCCTTTCCAAACCTGAGAGCCTATCTATAGCATGAGATGTGATATCCAATTCCTTCCCATTCCAATCCTGAGACCCTTCCTATAGCATGAGATGTGATATCTCAATGCTTATACCAAACCTGAGACCCTTCCTATAGCATGAGATGTGATATCCAACTACTTCCCATTCCAATCCTGAGACCCTTCCTATAGCATGAGATGTGATATCTCAATGCTTCTAATACCAAACCTGAGACCCTTCCTATAGCATGAGATGTGATATCCAACTACTTCCCATTCCAATCCTGAGACCCTTCCTATAGCATGAGATGTGATATCTCAATGCTTCTAATACCAAACCTGAGACCCTTCCTATAGCATGAGATGTAATATCCAACTCCTTCCCTTTCCAAACCTGAGAGCCTATCTATAGCATGAGATGTGATATCCAATTCCTTCCCATTCCAATCCTGAGACCCTTCCTATAGCATGAGATGTGATATCTCAATGCTTCTAATACCAAACCTGAGACCCTTCCTATAGCATGAGATGTGATATCCAACTACTTCCCATTCCAATCCTGAGACCCTTCTTATAGCATGAGATGTGATATCCAACTCCTTCCATTCCAATCCTGAGACCCATCCTATAGCATGAGATGTGATATCTCAATGCTTATACCAAACCTGAGACCCTTCCTATAGCATGAGATGTGATATCCAACTACTTCCCATTCCAATCCTGAGAAATTTCCTATAGCATGACATGTGATATCCAACTCCTTCCCTTTCCAAACCTGAGAGCATATCTATAGCCTGAGATGGGATATCCAACTCCTTCCCATTCCAATCCTGAAACACTTCCGATAGCAGAGATGTGATATCTCAATGCTTATACCAAACCTGAGACCCTTCCTATAACATGAGATGTGATATCCAACTCCTTCCCGTTCCAAACCTGAGACCCTTCCTTTAGCATGAGATGTGATATCCAGCTCCTTCCCATTCCTGAGACACTTCCGATAGCATAAGATGTGATATCTCAATGCTTCTAATATCAAAACTGAGACCCTCCCAATAGCATGATATGTGATATCTAAGTCCTTCCCATTCCAATCCTAAGACCCTTCCTTTAGCAGGAGATGTGATATCTCAATGCTTCTACCAAACCTGAGACCCTTCCTTTAGCATGAGATGTGATATCCAACTCCTTCCCATTCCAGTCCTGAGACCCTTCCTATAGCATGAGATATGATATCTCAATACTTCTAATACCAAACCTGAGATCCTTCTGATAACATGAGATGTGATATCCAAATCCTTCCCCTTCCAAACCTGAGACCCTCCCTTTAGCATGAGATGTGATATCCAACTCCTTCCCATTCCAATCCTGAGACCCTTCTGATTGCATGAGATGTGATATCTCAATGCTTCTAATACCAAACCTGAGATCCTTCCTATAACATGAGATGTGATATCCAACTTCTTCCTTTTCCAATCCTGAGACCCTTCCTATAGCATAAGTGATATCTCCATGCGTATACCAAACCTGAGACCCTTCCTATAGCATGAGATGTGATATCCAAATCCTTCCCATTCCAATCCTGAGACCCTTCCTATAGCATGAGATGTGATATCTCAATGCTTATACCAAACCAGAGACCCGTCCTATAACATGAGATGGGATATCCAACTCCTTCCCATTCCAATCCTGAGCCACTTCCGATAGCATGAGATGTGATATCCAACTCCTTCCAATTCCAATACTGAGACCCTTCCAATAGCATATGTGATATTTCAATGCTTCTAATATCAAAACTGAGACCATCCCTATAGCATGAGATGTGATATCAAACTCCTTCACATTCCAATTGAGACCCTTCCTATAACATGAGATGTTATATCTCTATGCTTCTAATCAATGCTTCTAATCAAACCTGAGCCCCTTCCCGTAGCATATGTGATATCCAACTCCTTCCCATTCCAAACTTGTTACCCTTCCTGCAGCATGAAACGTGATTTCTCACCCCTTCCAATACCAAACCCGAGACCATTCCCACAGCCTGAGATTTGAAATCTCATTTCTTCCAATACCAAACCCGAGACCCTTCCGATAGGATGAGATTTACTATCTCACTCCTTAAAATACCAAACTCGAGTCCCTTCCTAAAGGATGTGATTTGATATCTCAGTGCTTCTAATACCAAACCTGAGACCCTCCCTATAACGAGATGTCATATCCAACTCCTTCCCATTCCAATCCTGAGACTCTTCCTATAGCATGACGTGATATCGAACTTCCCATTCCAAACCTGAGACTCAGACCTCCCCGTCTAACCTTCTCACCACTCCTAGCTCCCGGATTGATCATGCACTCCTGTTGTCTCTTCTCTCCCTTCTTCTGCTTCCTTTCCTCTCTCCGTCCTCATCTGCCCTAGGTCAGGCTTCCAATACCAAACCCGAGACCCTTCCCAAAAGATGTGATTCTAATACCAAACCTGAGACCCTCCCTATAACAAGAGATGTCATATCCAACTCCTTCCCATTCCAATCCTGAGACTCTTCCTATAGCATGACATGTGATATCGAACTTCCCATTCCAATCCTGAGACTCAGACCGGATTGATCATGCACTCCTGCTGTCTCTTCTCTCCCTTCTTCTGCTTCCTTTCCTCTCTCCTTCCTCATCTGCCCTAGGTCAGTCTCCTTCTACACCTCCGCAGTGATTACTGATTTGTACCCCTCCCCACTCTCAACTCTCACTCAGTTTCAAACACTCATCTGACATCTGCCATTTCCTGGAAGAACCCGACCTTGATGTCCTTGGTCTAAACGAGACATGGTTGACGGCCAGCGCTGTCTCGAGCTTTGACACTTTCCTCCCTGATGACAAGTTCCTCTCCATGCCCAGATCCAACCGTTCTTGAGGGGAGTATCCTTGATTCCTGTAGTAAATAGCTTTCCTTTGCAGGCCGACTCCTCTCACGAATGCCTTTTCTGCATGCATTCTCTCTTTCCTGGCCATTCACTCACCGTGGCTATTAGCCTAACCCCTTCCTCTCTCAGTGGATGGACTTCTCCATCCTAGCCTCCTACCACTCAACTCCGCCTACTTGGAGAATTCAACATGAACCTGTATGCTTCCTGACCTGGACTTTTACGAGATCTGCAACTCTACATGTCGCTGGCCCTACACACTGCAGGGAATACTCAGGATTTTCTGATCTCAGACCTCCCCCTCTGTAACCCTTCAACAATCCTCTTCCGTGGTGATCAAGTTCTCATCTCCAAAGAAGGCTAACTACCAGCTGTTCCTCCTCAGTGGAGTTCTCCCTTTCTGTCCCTGCTCTCTGCAGTTTCGCGTTGCAAGTACTCGCTTCCCAGCTCTCTGGTTTAGAAGCGTTTTCCCTACCTTCTCTCTTCCCGCTGCCTCCAAATCAACAAATGAGCTCCAAAAGATACACAGTGCTCAGAATGCTTTATAACACCCATTATTCATCTTATAGCCGTAACCCGCTAGACGTATTGAAAAGTGCTAAAAACTAGCAAAAATAGCTAGAAAATGTACTTCCCTCGCGTTTTTGTAAATGCGAATTCTGGTGGGTTCCCATGTTGCATGTACTGTGTCCGTGCGTTTGTTGTCGAATACTGAAGTTTTTAACCACTGTTCTCCCATACTAGGGGGGTCAACATCTACTGCTGTTCACAGGCTGAATGTATACGGCTGTAATCTTCAATGCATTATCATATTTCCTGACTGTTTTGGAACGTGTATTTGCCATCTGTTAATGCAGTCGCCCTATGTTCATCGTCCCTTCTAGTTTACAGGCTGCACTCCCTTGGTGATCACATTCTCCTCTCCAGAGCAGGCTAACTACCAGTGGTTCAAAAGAACAGGATTCGACTGAACTGCACGAACAGAGTACAAAATGGGAATCCACCAGAATTCGCATTTACCAAAACGCGAGGAAAGTACATTTTCTAGCTGTTTTTGCTAGTTTTTAGCACGTTTCAATACGTCTAGCGGGTTACGGCTATATGTTGAATAATGGGTGTTATAAAGCAATCTGAACACTATCTTGTGGAGCTCATTGGAAGGCTGTAGGAAGAGGAGAGAAGGCAGGGAACACGCATCTAAACCAGAGAGGTGGGAAGCGAGTACATGCAACGCGAAACGGTGCAGGGCGAATGGACAGAAAGAAGTAACGCCTCTGAGGAGGAGCAGCTGGTAGTTAGCCTGCTCTGGAGAGGAGAATGTGATCACCAAGGGAGTGCAGCCTGTAAACTAAAAGGGACGATGACCACAAGGCGACTGCATTAACAGATGGCACATACACGTTCCAAAACAGTCAGGAAAGTTGATAATGCTTTGAAGATTACAGCCGTATACATTCAGCCTGTGAACAGCAGATGTTGACCCCCCCCTAGTATGGGAGAACAGTGGTTAAAAACTTCAGTATTCGACAACAAACGCACGGACACAGTACATACAACATGGGAACCCACCAGAATTCGCATTTACAAAAACGCGAGGAAAGAACATTTTCTAGCTATTTTTGCTAGTTTTTAGCACTTTTCAATACGTCTAGCGGGTTACAGCTATATGTTGAATAATGGGGTTATAAAGCATTCTGAACACTGTATCTTGTGGAGCTCATTGGAAGGCTGTAGGAAGAGGAGAGAAGGCAGGGAACACGCATCTAAACCAGAGAGCTGGGAAGCGAGTACATGCAAGGCGAAACGGTGCAGGGAGCAGGGACAGAAAGAAGGAACGCCTCTGAGGAGGAGCAGCTGGTAGTTAGCCGGCTCTGGAGAGGAGAATGTGATCACCAAGGGAGTGCAGCCTGTAAACTAAAAGGGACGATGACCACAAGGCGACTGCATTAACCGATGGCAAATACACATTCCAAAACAGTCAGGAAAGTTGATAATGCATTGAAGATTTCAGCCGTATACAGTCAGCCTGTGAACAGCAGTAGATTTTGACCCCCCCCTAGTAAGGGAGAACAGTGGTTAAAAACTTCAGGATTCGAAAACAAACGCACGGACACAGTACATACAACATGGGAACCCACCAGAATTCGCATTTACAAAAACGCGAGGGAAGTACATTTTCTAGCTATTTTTGCTAGTTTTTAGCACGTTTCAATACGTCTAGCGGGTTACAGCTATATGTTGAATAATGGGGTTATGAAGCATTCTGAACACTATCTTGTGGAGCTCATTGGAAGACTGTTGGAAGAGGAGAGAAGGCAGGGAACACGCACCTAAACCAGAGAGGTGGGAAGCGAGTACATGCAACGCGAAACGGTGCAGGGAGCAAGGACAGAAAGAAGGAACGCCTCTGAGGAGGAGGAGCAGCTGGTAGTTAGCCGGCTCTGGAGAGGAGAATGTGATCACCAAGGAAGTGCAGCCTGTAAACTAAAAGGGACGATGACCACAAGGCGACTGCATTAACAGATGGCAAATACATGTTCCAAAACAGTCAGGAAAGCTGATAATGCCTTGAAGATTTCAGCCGTATACATTCAGCCTGTGAACAGCAGTAGATGTTGAACCCCCCTTGTATGGGAGAACAGTGGTTAAAAACTTCAGGATTCGACAACAAACGCACGGACACAGTACATACACTGTGTATCTTTTGAAGCTCATTTGTTGATTTGAAGGCAGCAGGAAGAGGAGAGGAGGCAGGGAACACGCGTCTAAACCAGAGAGCTGGGAAGCGAGTACTTGCAACGCGAAACGGTGCAGGGAGCAGGGACAGAAAGGGAGAACTCCACTGAGGAGGAACAGCTGGCAGTTAGCCTTCTTTGGAGATGAGAACTTGATCACCACGGGAGAGGATTGTTGAGAGGGTTACAGAGGGTGAGGTCTGAGATCTGAAAATCCTGAGTTTTCCCTGCAGTGTGTAGGGCCAGCGACATGAAGAGTTGCAGATCTCGTAAAAGTCCAGGTCAGGAAGCATACAGGTTCATGTTGAATTCTCCAAGTAGGCGGAGTTGAGTGGTAGGAGGCTAGGATGGAGAAGTCCATCCACTGAGAGAGGAAGGGGGTAGGCAAATAGCCACGGTGAGAGATTCGCCAGGAAAGAGAGAATGCATGCAGACAAGGTATTCGTGAGAGGAGTCGGCCTGCAAAGGAAAGCAATTTACTACAGGAATCAAGGATACTCACCCTCAAGAACGGTTGGATTTGGGCATGGAGAGGAACTCGTCATCAGGGAGGAAAGTGTCAAAGCTCGAGACAGCGCTGGGTCAACCATGTCTCGGTGAGACCAAGAACATCAAGGTCGGGTTCTTCCAGGAAATGGCAGATGTCAGATGAGTGTTTGAAAATGAGAGAGTTGAGAGTGGGGAGGGGTACAAATCAGTAATCCCTGCGGAGGTGTAGAAGGAGCCTGACCTAGGGCAGATGAGGAAGGAGAGAGGAAAGGAAGCAGAAGAAGGGAGAGAAGAGACAGCAGGAGTGCATGATCAATCCGGGAGCTAGGAGTGGTGAGAAGGTTAGACGGGGAGGTCTGAGTCTCAGGATTGGAATGGGAAGTTCGATATCACATGTCATGCTATAGGAAGAGTCTCAGGATTGGAATGGGAAGGAGTTGGATATGACATCTCTTGTTATAGGGAGGGTCTCAGGTTTGGTATTAGAATCACATCCTTTGGGAAGGCTCTCGGGTTTGGTATTGGAAGAAATGAGATTTCAAATCTCAGGCTGTGGGAATGGTCTCGGGTTTGGTATTGGAAGGGGTGAGAAATCACATTTCATGTTACAGGAAGGGTGACAAGTTTGGAATGGGAAGGAGTTGGATATCACATGAAGGGGCTCAGGTTTGGTATTAGTAGCATAGAGATATCACATCTCGTTATAGAAAGGGTCTCGATTGGAATGGGAAGGAGTTGGATATCACATCTCATGCTATAGGGAGGGTCTCAGGATGATATTAGAAGCATTGAAATATCACATCTCATGGTATAATAAGGGACTCAGGATTGGAATGGGAAGGAGTTGGATATCACATCTCAAGCTATCTCAGGATTGGAATGGGAAGGAGTTTGATATCACATCTCGAGCTATAGGAAGGGTCTCAGGTTTGGGAAGGGAAGGATTGGGATTTCACATCTCGTTATAGGATGGTTCTCATGTTTGTTTTTAGAAGCATTGAGATATCAAATCTCATGCTATTGGAAGGGTCTCAGGTTTGGAATGGGAAGGAGTTGGATATCACATCTCATGATATAGGAAGGATCTCAGGTTTGGTATTAGAAGCATTGAGATATCACATCTCATGCTATAGGAAGGGTCTCAGGATAGGAATGTGAAGGATTTGGATATCACATCATACTAAAGGTAGGGTCTCAGGTTTGGTATAAGCATTGAGATATCACATCTCTGCTATCGGAAGGGTCTCAGGATTGGATTGGGAAGGAGTTGGATATCCCTTCTCATGCTATAGGAAGGGTCTCAGGTTGGAATGGGAAGGAGTTGGATATCACATCTCATGCTATAGGAAGGGTCTCACGAATAAAATGGGAAGGATTTGGATATCACATCTCTTGCTATGGGAAGGGTCTCAGGTTTTTTATTAGAAACATTGAGATATCACATCTCATGCTATAGGAAGGGTTTCAGGATTGGAATGGGAAGGATTTGGATATCACATCTCATGCTAAAGGAAGGGTCTCAGGTTTGGAAGGGGAAGGATTTGGATATCATATCTCATGTTATAGGGCGGGTCCCAGGTTTGGTATTAGAAGCATTGAGATATCACATCTCATGGCATAGGAAGGGTCTCAGGATTGGAATGGGAAGGAGTTGGATATCACATCTCATCCAATAGAAAGGGTCTCAGGTTTGGAATGGGAAGGAATTGGATATCACATCATGTTATAGGAAGGATCTCAGGATTGGAATGGGAAGGATTTGGATATCCCTTCTCATGCTGTAGGAAGTGTCTCAGGTTGGAATGGGAAGGAGTTGGATATCATATCTCGTTATAGGAAGGGTCTCAGGATTGGAATGGGAAGGATTTGGATATCACATCTCTTGCTATAGGAAGGGTCTCAGGTTTTTTATTAGAAACATTGAGCTATCACATCTCATGCTATAGGAAGGGTTTCAGGATTGGAATGGGAAGGATTTGGATATCACATCTCATGCTAAAGGAAGGGTCTCAGGTTTGGAAGGGGAAGGATTTGGATATCATATCTCATGTTATAGGACGGGTCACAGGTTTGGTATTAGAAGCATTGAGATATCACATCTCATGCTATAGGAAGGAACTCAGGATTGCAATGGGAAGGAGTTGGAAATCACATCTCATGCCATAGGAGGGGTCATCAGGTTTGGTATAAGCATTGAGATATCACATCTCTGCTATCGGAAGGGTCTCAGGATAGGAATGGGAAGGACTTAGATATCACATCTCATACTATAGGGAGGGTCTCAGTTTTGATATTAGAAGCATTGAGCTATCACATCTCATGCTAGCGGAAGGGTCTCAGGATTGGAATGGGATGGAGTTGGATATCACATCGCAAGCTATCTCGGGATTGGAATGGGAAGGAGTTTGATATCACATCTCAAGCTATAGGAAGGGTCTCAGGTTTGGAAGGGGAAGGATTTGGATCTCACATCTCATGTTATAGGATGGTTCTCATGTTTGGTTTTAGTAGCATTGAGATATCACATCTCATGCTATCGGAAGGGTCTCAGGTTTGGAAAGGGAAGGATTTGGAGTTCACATGTTATAGGATGGTTCTCAGGTTTGGTTTTAGAAGCATTAAGATATAACATCTCATGCTATAGGAAGGGTCTCAGGTTTGGAATGGGAAGGAGTTGATATCAGATCTCATGCTAAAGGAAAGGTCTCAGGTTTGGAAGGGGAAGGATTTGGATCTCACATCTCATGTTTTAGGATGGGTCTCAGGTTTGGTATTAGAAGCATTGAAATATCACATCTCATGGTATAGGAAGGGTCTCGGGTTTGGAAAGGGAATGATTTGGATTTCACATCTCATGTTATAGGATGGGTCTCATGTTTGGTTTTAGAAGCATTGAGATATCACATCTCATGCTATCGGAAGGGTCTCAGGTTTGGAATGGGAAGGAGTTTGATATCACATCTCATGTTATAGGAAGGATCTCAGGTTTGGTATTAGAAGCATTGAGATATCACATCTCATGCTATAGGAAGGGTTTTAGGATTGGAATCGGAAGGGGTTGTATATGACATCTCATGTTATAGGAAGGATCTCAGGTTTGGTATTAGAAGCATTGAGATATCACATCTCATGCTATAGGAAGGGTCTCAGGATTGGAATCGGAAGGAGTTGTATTGGAATCTCATGCCATAGGAAGGGTCTCAGGTTTGGTATAAGCATTGAGATATCACATCTCTGCTATCGGAAGGGTCTCAGGATTGGAATGGGAAGGAGTAGGATATCCCATCTCGTTATAGGAAGGGTCTCAGGTTTGGTATTAGAAGCATTGAGATATCAAGTCTCATGGTATAGGACGGGTCTCAGAATTGGAATGGGAAGGAGTTGGATATCACATCTCAAGCTTTAGGAAGGGTCTCAGGATTGGAATGGGAAGGACTTGGATATCACATCTCATGCTATAGGAAGTCTCTCAGGTTTGGAAAGGGAAAGAGTTGGATATCACATTTCATGTTAGAGGTAGGATCTCAGGTGGATTGGAATGGGAAGGACTTGGATATCACATCTCATGCTGTAGGAAGGCTCTCAGGTTTGGAAAGGGAAGGAGTTGGATATCACATTTCATGTTAGAGGTAGGATCTCAGGTTTGGTATTAGAGGCATTGAGATATCACATCTCATGGTATAGGAAGGGTCTCAGGAAAGGATCTCAGGTTTGGTATTAGAAGCATTGAGATATCACATCTCATGCTATAGGAAGGGTCTCAGGATTGGAATGGGAAGGACTTAGATATCAATTCTCATGCTATAGATAGGCTCTCAGGTTTGGAAAGGGAAGGAGTTGGATATCACATCTCATGCTATAGGAAGGGTCTCAGGATTGGAATGGGAAGTAGTTGGATATCACATCTCATGCTATAGGAAGGGTCTCAGGTTTGGTATAAGCATTGAGATATCACATCTCATGCTATAGGACGGGTCTCAGGATTGGAATGGAAGGAGTTGGATATCACATCTCATGTTATAGGAAGGATCTAAGGTTTGGTATTAGAAGCATTGAGACATCAAATCTCATGCTATAGGAAGGGTCTCAGGATTGGAATGGGAAGGAGTTGGATATCACATCTCATGCTAATGGATGGGTCTCAGGTTTGGTATAAGCATTGAGATATCACATTTCATGCTATAGGAAGGGTCTCAGGATTGGAATGGGTAGGAGTTGGATATCACATCTCATGCTAAAGGGAGGGTCTCAGGTTTGGAAGGGGAAGGATTTTGATATTACATCTCGTGTTATAGGAATGATCTCAGGTTTGGTATTAGAAGCATTGAGATATCACATCTCATGCTATCGGAAGGATCTCAGGTTTGGTGTTAGAAGCATTGAGATATCAAATCTCATGCTATAGGAAGGGTCTCAGGATTGGAATGGGAAGGAGTTGGATATCACATCTCATGCTATAGGAAGGGTCTAGGATTGGAATGGGAAGGAGTTGTATATGACATCTCATGCCACAGGAAGGGTCTCAGGTTTGGTATAAGCATTGAGATATCAAATCTCTGCTATCGGAAGGGTCTCAGGATTGGAATGGGAAGGAGTTGGATATCCCATCTTATGTTATAGGAAGGGTCTCAGGTTTGGTATTAGAAGCATTGAGATATCACATCTCATGCTATAGGAAGGGTCTCAGGATTGGAATGGGAAGGACTTGGATATCAGATCTCATGCTATAGGGAGGGTCTCACGTTTGGAAAGGGAAGGAGTTGGATATCACATTTCATGTTAGAGGTAGGATCTCAGGTTTGGTATTAGAGGCATTGAGATATCACATCTCATGCTATCAGAAGGGTCTCAGGATTGGAATGGGAAGGATTTGGATATCACATCTCATGCTAAAGGGAGGGTCTCAGGTTTGGAAGGGGAAGGATTTGGATATCACATCTCATGTTAGAGGAAGGATCTCAGGTTTGGTATTAGAGGCATTGAGATATCACATCTTATGCTAAAGGGAGGGTCTCAGCTTTGGAAGGCGAAGGATTTGGATATCACATCTCTTATAGGAAGGATCGCAAGTTTGGTATTAGAAGCATTGAGATATCACATCTCATGCTATCGGAAGGGTCTCAGGATTGGAATGGGAAGGAATTGGATATCACATCTCATGCTATAGGAAGGGTCTCAGGTTTGGAACGGGAAGGAGTTGGATATCACATCTCATGTTATAGGAAGAGTCTCAGGTTTGGTATAAGCATTGAAATATCACATCTCTGCTATCGGAGGTGTCTCAGGATTGGGATGGGAAGGAATTGGATATCACATCTCATGCTATAGGAAGGGTATCATTTTTGGAAGGGGAAGGAGTTGGATATCCCATCTCATGTTATAGGACGGGTCTCAGGTTTGATATTAGAAGCATTGAGATATCACATCGCATGCTGTAGGAAGGGTCTCAGGTTTGGAATGGTAAGGATTTGGATATCACATTTCATGTCATAGGAAGGATCTCAGGTTTGGTATTAGAAGCATTGATATATCACATCTCATGCTTTAGGAATGGTCTCAGGATTGGAATGGGTAGGAGTTGGATATTACATTCTTGCTATAGGAAGGGTCTCATGTTTGGAATGGGAAGGAGTTGGATATCACATATGCTATAGGAAGTGTCTCAGGTTTGGAACGGGAATGAGTTGGATATCACATCTCATGTTATAGGAAGGGTCTCAGGTTTGGTATAAGCATTGAGATATCACATCTCTGCTATCGGAAGTGGCTCAGGATTGGAATGGGAAGGAGTTGGATATCCCATCTCATGTTATAGGACGGGTCTCTGGTTTGGTATAAGCATTGAGATATCACATCTCATGCTATAGGAAGGGTCTCAGGATTGGAATGGGAAGGATTTGGATATCACATCTCATGCTATAGGAAGGGTCTCAGGTTTGGTATACGCATGGAGATATCACTTCTCATGCTATAGGAAGGGTCTCAGGATTGGAATGGGAAGGAGTTGAATATCACATCTCATGCTATAGGAAGGGTCTCAGGTTTGGTATAAGCATGGAGATATCACTTCTCATGCCATAGGAAGGGTCTCAGGATTGGAATGGGAAGCAGTTGGATATCACATCTCATGTTATAGGAAGGATCTCAGGTTTGGTATTAGAAGCATTGAGATATCACATCTCATGTTATCAGAAGGGTCCCAGGATTGGAATGGGAAGGAGTTGGATATCACATCTCATGCTAAAGGGAGGGTCTCAGGTTTGGAAGGGGAAGGATTTGGATATCACATCTCATGTTATCGGAAGGATCTCAGGTTTGGTATTAGAAGTATTGAGATATCATATCTCATGCTATAGGAAGGGTCTCAGGACTGGAATGGGAAGGAGTTGGATATCACATCTCATGCTAAAGGAAGGGTCTCAGGTTTGGTAGAAGCATTGAGATATCACATCTCATGCTATAGGAAGGGTCTCAGGATTGGAATGGCAAGGACTTAGATATCACATATCATGCTATAGGGAGGGTCTCAGTTTTGATATTAGAAGCATTGAGATATCACATCTCATGCTATCGGAAGTGTCTCAGGATTGGAATGGGAAGGAGCTGGATATCACATCTCATGCTAAAGGAAGGGTCTCAGATTTGGAACGGGAATGAGTTGGATATCACATCTCATGTTATAGGACGGGTCTCAGGTTTGTTATTAGAATCATTGAGATGTCATATTGCATGCTGTAGGAAGGGTCTAAGGATTGGAATGGGAAGGACTTGGATATCACATCTCATGCTATAGATAGGCTCTCAGGTTTGGAACGGGAAGGAGTTGGATATCACATTTCATGTTAGAGGAAGGATCTCAGGTTTGGTATTAGAAGCATTGAGATATCACATCTCATGCTATAGGAAGGGTCTCAGGATTGGAATGGGAAGGACTTGGATATCACATCTCATGCTATAGATAGGCTCTCAGGTTTGGAAAGGGAAGGAGTTGGATATCACATCTCATGCTATAGGAAGGGTCTCAGGATTGGAATGGGAAGTAGTTGGATATCACATCTCATGCTATAGGAAGGGTCTCAGGATTGGAATGGGAAGGAGTTGGATATCACATCTCAATCTATAGGAAGGGTCTCAGGTTTGGTATAAGCATTGAGATATCACATCTCATGCTATAGGAAGGGTCTCAGGATTGGATTGGGAAGGAGTTGGATATCACATCTCATGTTATAGGAAGAATCTCAGGTTTGGTATTAGAAGCACTGAGACATCACATCTCATGCTATAGGAAGGGTCTCAGGATTGGAATGGGAAGGAGTTGGATATCACATCTCATGCTATTGGAAGGGTCTCAGGTTTGGTATAAGCATTGAGATATCACATCTCATGCTATAGGAAGGGTCTCAGGATTGGAATGGGAAGGAGTTGTATATGACATCTCATGCCATAGGAAGGGTCTCAGGTTTGGTTTAAGCATTGAGATATCACATCTCTGCTATCGGAAGGGTCTCAGGATTGGAATGGGAAGGAGTTGGATATCCCATCTCATGTTATAGGAAGAGTCTCAGGTTTGGTATTAGAAGCATTGAGATATCACATCTCATGCTATAGGAAGTGTCTCAGGATTGGAATGGGAAGGACTTGGATATCACATCTCATGCTATAGGGAGGGTCTCAAGTTTGATATAAGAAGCATTGAGATATCACATCTCATGCTATAGGAAGGGTCTCAGGATTGGAATGGGAAGGAGTTGGATATCACATCTCATGCTATAGGAAGGGTCTCAGGTTTGGTATAAGCAGTGAGATATCACATCTCATGCTATAGGAAGTGTCTCAGGATTGGAATGGGAAGGAATTGGATATCACATCTCATGTTATAGGAAGGATCTCAGGTTTGGTATAAGCATTGAGATATCACATCTCTGCTATCGGAGAGGTCTCAGGATTGGAATGGGAAGGAGTTTGATATTCTCATGTTATAGGAAGGGTCTCATGTTTGGTATTAGAAGCATTGAGATATCACATCTCATGCTATAGGAAGGGTCTCAGGATTGGAATGGGAAGGACTTGGATATCATATCTCATTAATAGGGAGGGTCTCAAGTTTGATATTAGAAGCATTGAGATATCAAGTCTCATGGTATAGGAAGGGTCTCAGAATTGGAATGGGAAGGAGTTGGATGTCACATCTCAAGCTATAGGAAGGGTCTCAGGATTGGAATGGGAAGGACTTGGATATCACATCTTATGCTATAGGAAGTCTCTCAGGTTTGGAAGGGGAAAGAGTTGAATATCACATTTCATGTTAGAGGTAGGATCTCAGGTTTGGTATTAGAGGCATTGAGATATCACATATCATGCTATCAGAAGGGTCTCAGGAATGGAATGGTAAGGAGTTGGATATCACATCTCATGCTAAAGGGACGGTCTCAGGTTTGGAAGGGGAAGGATTTGGATATCACATCTCATGTTATAGGAAGGATCTCAGGTTTGGTATTAGAAGCATTGAGATATCACATCTCATGCTATCGGAAGGATCTCAGGTTTGGTATTAGAAGCCTTGAGATATCACATCTCATGCTATCAGAAGGGTCTCAGGAATGGAATGGGAAGGAGTTGGATATCACATCTCATGCTAACGGGAGGGTCTCAGGTTTGGTAGAAGCATTGAGATATCACATCTCATGCTATAGGAAGGGTCTCAGGATTGGAATGGGAAGGATTTAGATATCACATATCATGCCATAGGGAGGGTCTCAGTTTTGATATTAGAAGCATTGAGATATCACATCTCATGCTATCGGAAGTGTCTCAGGATTGGAATGGGAAGGAGCTGGATATCACATCTCATGCTAAAGGAAGAGTCTCAGGTTTGGAACGGGAAGGAGTTGGATATCACATCTCATGTTATAGGAA
Organism: Ambystoma mexicanum; assembly: GCF_040938575.1. Taxonomy (NCBI): domain Eukaryota; kingdom Metazoa; phylum Chordata; class Amphibia; order Caudata; family Ambystomatidae; genus Ambystoma; species Ambystoma mexicanum. The sequence continues at coordinate 1,143,997,622 of NC_090934.1, forward strand.
GGGTCTCAGGTTTGGTATAAGCATTGAGATATCACATCTCATGCTATAGGAAGGGTCTCAGGATTGGAATGGGAAGGATTTAGATATCACATATGCCATAGGGAGGGTCTCAGTTTTGATATTAGAAGCATTGAGATATCACATCTCATGCTATCGGAAGTGTCTCAGGATTGGAATGGGAAGGAGCTGGATATCACATCTCTGCTATCGGAAGTGTCTCAGGATTGGAATGGGAAGGAGTTGGATATCCCATCTCATGTTATAGGACGGGTCTCAGGTTTGTTATTAGAATCATTGAGATATCATATTGCATGCTGTAGGAAGGGTCTAAGGATTGGAATGGGAATGACTTGGATATCACATCTCATGCTACAGATAGGCTCTCAGGTTTGGAATGGGAAGGAGTTGGATATCACATTTCATGTTAGAGGAAGGATCTCAGGTTTGGTATTAGAAGCATTGAGATATCACATCTCATGCTATAGGAAGGGTCTCAGGATTGGAATGGGAAGTAGTTGGATATCACATCTCAAGCTATAGGAAGGGTCTCAGGATTGGAATGGGAAGGACTTGGATATCACATCTCATGCTATAGGAAGTCTCTCAGGTTTGGAAGGGGAAAGAGTTGGATATCACATTTCATGTTAGAGGTAGGATCTCAGGTTTGGTATTAGAGGCATTGAGATATCACATCTCATGCTATCAGAAGGGTCTCGGGAATGGAATGGGAAGGAGTTGGATATCACATCTCATGCTAAAGGGAGGGTCTCAGGTTTGGAAGGGGAAGGATTTGGATATCACATCTCATGCTATAGATAGGCTCTCAGGTTTGGAAAGGGAAGGAGTTGGATATCACATCTCATGCTATAGGAAGGGTCTCAGGATTGGAATGGGAAGTAGTTGGATATCACATCTCATGCTATAGGAAGGGTCTCAGGTTTGGTATAAGCATTGAGATATCACATCTCATGCTATAGGACGGGTCTCAGGATTGGAATGGAAGGAGTTGGATGTCACATCTCATGTTATAGGAAGGATCTCAGGTTTGGTATTAGAAGCATTGAGACATCACATCTCATGCTATAGGAAGGGTCTCAGGATTGGAATGGGAAGGAGTTGGATTTCACATCTCATGCTATAGGATGGGTCTCAGGTTTGGTATAAGCATTGAGATATCACATTTCATGCTATAGGAAGGGTCTCAGGATTGGAATGGGAAGGAGTTGCATATGACATCTCATGCCGTAGGAAGGGTCTCAGGTTTGGTATAAGCATTGAGATATCACATCTCTGCTATCGGAAGGGTCTCAGGCTTGGAATGGGAAGGAGTTGGATATCCCATCTCATGTTATAGGAAGAGTCTCAGGTTTGGTATTAGAAGCATTGAGATATCACATCTCATGCTATAGGAAGTGTCTCAGGATTGGAATGGGAAGGACTTGGATATCACATCTCATGCTATAGGGAGGGTCTCAAGTTTGATATTAGAAACATTGAGATATCACATCTCATGCTATAGGAAGGGTCTCAGGATTGGAATGGGAAGGAGTTGGATATCACATCTCATGCTATAGGAAGGGTCTCAGGTTTGGTATAAGCAGTGAGATATCACATCTCATGCTATAGGAAGGGTCTCAGGATTGGAATGGGAAGGAGTTGGATATCACATCTCATGTTATAGGAAGGATCTCAGGTTTGGTATAAGCATTGAGATATCACATCTCTGCTATCGGAAGGGCCTCAGGATTGGAATGGGAAGGAGTTGGATATTCCCATCTCATGTTATAGGAAGGGTCTCAGGATTGGAATGGGAAGGAGTTGGATATCACATCTCATGCTATAGGAAGGGTCTCAGGTTTGGAACGGGAAGGAGTTGGATATCACATCTCATTTTATAGGAAGAGTCTCAGGTTTGGTATTAGAAGCATTGAGATATCACATCTCTGCTATCGGAGGTGTCTCAGGATTGGGATGGGAAGGAATTGGATATCACATCTCATGCTATAGGAAGGGTATCAGGTTTGGAATGGGAAGGATTTGGATATCACATTTCATGTCAATGGAAGTATCTCAGGTTTGGTATTAGAATCATTGATATATCACATCTCATGCTATAGGAATGGTCTCAGGATTGGAATGGGTAGGAGTTGGATATTACATTCTTGCTATAGGAAGGGTCTCATGTTTGGAATGGGAAGGAGTTGGATATCACATATGCTAGAGGAAGTGTCTCAGGTTTGGAACGGGAATGAGTTGGATATCACATCTCATGTTATAGGAAGGGTCTCAGGTTTGGTATACGCATGGAGATATCACTTCTCATGCTATAGGAATGGTCTCAGGATTGGAATGGGAAGGAGTTGGATATCACATCTCATGCTATAGGAAGGGTCTCAGGTTTGGAATGGGAAGGAGTTGGATATCACATCTCATGCTATAGGAAGGGTCTCAGGATTGGAATGGGAAGGAGTTGGATATCACATCTCATGTTATAGGAAGAGTCTCAGGTTTGGTATTAGAAGCATTGAGATATCACATCTCTGCTATCGGAGGTGTCTCAGGATTGGGATGGGAAGGAATTGGATATCACATCTCATGCTATAGGAAGGGTATCAGGTTTGGAACGGGAAGGAGTTGGATATCCCATCTCATGTTATAGGACGGGTCTCAGGTCTGACATTAGAAGCATTGAGATATCACATCGCATGCTATAGGAAGGGTCTCAGGATTGGAATGGGAAGCAGTTGGATATCACATCTCATGCTATAGGAAGGGTCTCAGGTTTGGTATACGCATGGAGATATCACTTCTCATGCTATAGGAAGGGTCTCAGGATTGGAATGGGAAGGAGTTGGATATCACATCTCATGTTATAGGAAGGATCTCAGGTTTGGTATTAGAAGCATTGAGATATCACATCTCATGCTATCAGAAGGGTCTCAGGATTGGAATGGGAAGGAGTTGGATATCACATCTCATGCTAAAGGGAGGGTCTCAGGTTTGGAAGGGGAAGGATTTGGATATCACATCTCATGTTATCGGAAGGATCTCAGGTTTGGTATTAGAAATATTGAGATATCATATCTCATGCTATAGGAAGGGTCTCAGGACTGGAATGGGAAGGAGTTGGATATCACATCTCATGCTAAAGGAAGGGTCTCAGGTTTGGTAGAAGCAATGAGATATCACATCTCATGCTATAGGAAGGGTCTCCGGATTGGAATGGGAAGGACTTAGATATCACATATCATGCTATAGGGAGGGTCTCAGTTTTGATATTAGAAGCATTGAGATATCACATCTCATGCTATCGGAAGTGTCTCAGGATTGGAATGGGAAGGAGCTGGATATCACATCTCATGCTAAAGGAAGGGTCTCAGGTTTGGAACGGGAAGGAGTTGGATATCACATCTCATGTTATAGGAAGGGTCTCAGGTGTGGTATAAGCATTGAGATATCACATCTCTGCTATCGGAAGTGTCTCAGGATTGGAATGGGAAGGAGTTGGATATCCCATCTCATGCTATAGATAGGCTCTCAGGTTTGGAAAGGGAAGGAGTTGGATATCACATCTCATGCTATAGGAAGGGTCTCAGGATTGGAATGGGAAGTAGTTGGATATCACATCTCATGCTATAGGAAGGGTCTCAGGTTTGGTGTAAGCATTGAGATATCACATCTCATGCTATAGGACGGGTCTCAGGATTGGAATGGAAGGACTTGGATATCACATCTCATGCTATAGATAGGCTCTCAGGTTTGGAAAGGGAAGGAGTTGGATATCACATCTCATGCTATAGGAAGGGTCTCATGATTGGAATGGGAAGTAGTTGGATATCACATCCCATGATATAGGAAGGGTCTCAGGTTTGGTATAAGCATTGAGATATCACATCTCATGCTATAGGACGGGTCTCAGGATTGGAATGGAAGGAGTTGGATATCACATCTCATGTTATCGGAAGGATCTCAGGTTTGGTATTAGAAATATTGAGATATCATATCTCATGCTATAGGAAGGGTCTCAGGACTGGAATGGGAAGGAGTTGGATATCACATCTCATGCTAAAGGAAGGGTCTCAGGTTTGGTAGAAGCAATGAGATATCACATCTCATGCTATAGGAAGGGTCTCCGGATTGGAATGGGAAGGACTTAGATATCACATATCATGCTATAGGGAGGGTCTCAGTTTTGATATTAGAAGCATTGAGATATCACATCTCATGCTATCGGAAGTGTCTCAGGATTGGAATGGGAAGGAGCTGGATATCACATCTCATGCTAAAGGAAGGGTCTCAGGTTTGGAACGGGAAGGAGTTGGATATCACATCTCATGTTATAGGAAGGGTCTCAGGTGTGGTATAAGCATTGAGATATCACATCTCTGCTATCGGAAGTGTCTCAGGATTGGAATGGGAAGGAGTTGGATATCCCATCTCATGCTATAGATAGGCTCTCAGGTTTGGAAAGGGAAGGAGTTGGATATCACATCTCATGCTATAGGAAGGGTCTCAGGATTGGAATGGGAAGTAGTTGGATATCACATCTCATGCTATAGGAAGGGTCTCAGGTTTGGTGTAAGCATTGAGATATCACATCTCATGGTATAGGACGGGTCTCAGGATTGGAATGGAAGGACTTGGATATCACATCTCATGCTATAGATAGGCTCTCAGGTTTGGAAAGGGAAGGAGTTGGATATCACATCTCATGCTATAGGAAGGGTCTCAGGATTGGAATGGGAAGTAGTTGGATATCACATCCCATGATATAGGAAGGGTCTCAGGTTTGGTATAAGCATTGAGATATCACATCTCATGCTATAGGACGGGTCTCAGGATTGGAATGGAAGGAGTTGGATATCACATCTCATGTTATAGGAAGGATCTCAGGTTTGGTATTAGAAGCATTGAGACATCACATCTCATGCTATAGGAAGGGTCTCAGGATTGGAATGGGAAGGAGTTGGATATCACATCTCATGCTATAGGAAGGGTCTCAGGTTTGGTATAAGCATTGAGATATCACATCTCATGCTATAGGAAGGGTCTCAGGATTGGAATGGGAAGGAGTTGTATATGACATCTCATGCCGTAGGAAGGGTCTCAGGTTTGGTATAAGCATTGAGATATCACTTCTCATGCTATAGGAAGTGTCTCAGGATTGTAATGGGAAGGAGTTGGATATCACATCTCATGTTATAGGAAGGATCTCAGGTTTGGTATTAGAAGCATTGAAACATCACATCTCATGCTATAGGAAGGGTCTCAGGATTGGAATGGGAAGGAGTTGGATATCACATCTCATGCTAAAGGGAGGGTCTCAGGTTTGGAAGGGGAAGGATTTGGATATTACATCTCGTGTTATAGGAATGATCTCAGGTTTGGTATTAGAAGCATTGAGATATCACATCTCATGCTATCGGAAGGATCTCAGGTTTGGTGTTAGAAGCATTGAGATATCAAATCTCATGCTATAGGAAGGGTCTCAGGATTGGAATGGGAAGGAGTTGGATATCACATCTCATGCTATAGGAAGGGTCTCAGGTTTGGTATAAGCATTGAGATATCACATCTCATGCTATAGGAAGGGTCTCAGGATTGTAATGGGAAGGAGTTGGATATCATATCTCATGTTATAGGAAGGATCTCAGGTTTGGTATTAGAAGCATTGAAACATCACATCTCATGCTATAGGAAGGGTCTCAGTTTTGGAATGGGAAGGAGTTGGATATCACATCTCATGCTATAGGAAGGGTCTCAGGTTTGGTATAAGCATTGAGATATCACCTCTCATGCTATAGGAAGGGTCTCAGGATTGGAATGGGAAGGAGTTGTATATGACATCTCATGCCGTAGGAAGGGTCTCAGGTTTGGTATAAGCATTGAGATATCACTTCTCATGCTATAGGAAGTGTCTCAGGATTGTAATGGGAAGGACTTGGATATCACATCTCATGCTATAGGGAGGGTCTCAAGTTTGATATTAGAAGCATTGAGATATCACATCTCATGCTATAGGAAGGGTCTCAGGATTGGAATGGGAAGGACTTGGATATCACATCTCATGCTATAGGGAGGGTCTCAAGTTTGATATTAGAAGCATTGAGATATCACATCTCATGCTATAGGAAGGGTCTCAGGATTGGAATGGGAAGGAGTTGGATATCACATCTCATGCTATAGGAAGGGTCTCAGGTTTGGTATAAGCAGTGAGATATCACATCTCATGCTATAGGAAGGGTCTCAGGATTGGAATGGGAAGGAGTTGGATATCACATCTCATGTTATAGGAAGGATCTCAGGTTTGGTATAAGCATTGAGATATCACATCTCTGCTATCGGAAGGGCCTCAGGATTGGAATGGGAAGGAGTTGGATATTCCCATCTCATGTTATAGGAAGGGTCTCAGGATTGGAATGGGAAGGAGTTGGATATCACATCTCATGCTATAGGAAGGGTCTCAGGTTTGGAACGGGAAGGAGTTGGATATCACATCTCATTTTATAGGAAGAGTCTCAGGTTTGGTATTAGAAGCATTGAGATATCACATCTCTGCTATCGGAGGTGTCTCAGGATTGGGATGGGAAGGAATTGGATATCACATCTCATGCTATAGGAAGGGTATCAGGTTTGGAATGGGAAGGATTTGGATATCACATTTCATGTCAATGGAAGTATCTCAGGTTTGGTATTAGAATCATTGATATATCACATCTCATGCTATAGGAATGGTCTCAGGATTGGAATGGGTAGGAGTTGGATATTACATTCTTGCTATAGGAAGGGTCTCATGTTTGGAATGGGAAGGAGTTGGATATCACATATGCTAGAGGAAGTGTCTCAGGTTTGGAACGGGAATGAGTTGGATATCACATCTCATGTTATAGGAAGGGTCTCAGGTTTGGTATACGCATGGAGATATCACTTCTCATGCTATAGGAATGGTCTCAGGATTGGAATGGGAAGGAGTTGGATATCACATCTCATGCTATAGGAAGGGTCTCAGGTTTGGAATGGGAAGGAGTTGGATATCACATCTCATGCTATAGGAAGGGTCTCAGGATTGGAATGGGAAGGAGTTGGATATCACATCTCATGTTATAGGAAGAGTCTCAGGTTTGGTATTAGAAGCATTGAGATATCACATCTCTGCTATCGGAGGTGTCTCAGGATTGGGATGGGAAGGAATTGGATATCACATCTCATGCTATAGGAAGGGTATCAGGTTTGGAACGGGAAGGAGTTGGATATCCCATCTCATGTTATAGGACGGGTCTCAGGTCTGACATTAGAAGCATTGAGATATCACATCGCATGCTATAGGAAGGGTCTCAGGATTGGAATGGGAAGCAGTTGGATATCACATCTCATGCTATAGGAAGGGTCTCAGGTTTGGTATACGCATGGAGATATCACTTCTCATGCTATAGGAAGGGTCTCAGGATTGGAATGGGAAGGAGTTGGATATCACATCTCATGTTATAGGAAGGATCTCAGGTTTGGTATTAGAAGCATTGAGATATCACATCTCATGCTATCAGAAGGGTCTCAGGATTGGAATGGGAAGGAGTTGGATATCACATCTCATGCTAAAGGGAGGGTCTCAGGTTTGGAAGGGGAAGGATTTGGATATCACATCTCATGTTATCGGAAGGATCTCAGGTTTGGTATTAGAAATATTGAGATATCATATCTCATGCTATAGGAAGGGTCTCAGGACTGGAATGGGAAGGAGTTGGATATCACATCTCATGCTAAAGGAAGGGTCTCAGGTTTGGTAGAAGCAATGAGATATCACATCTCATGCTATAGGAAGGGTCTCCGGATTGGAATGGGAAGGACTTAGATATCACATATCATGCTATAGGGAGGGTCTCAGTTTTGATATTAGAAGCATTGAGATATCACATCTCATGCTATCGGAAGTGTCTCAGGATTGGAATGGGAAGGAGCTGGATATCACATCTCATGCTAAAGGAAGGGTCTCAGGTTTGGAACGGGAAGGAGTTGGATATCACATCTCATGTTATAGGAAGGGTCTCAGGTGTGGTATAAGCATTGAGATATCACATCTCTGCTATCGGAAGTGTCTCAGGATTGGAATGGGAAGGAGTTGGATATCCCATCTCATGCTATAGATAGGCTCTCAGGTTTGGAAAGGGAAGGAGTTGGATATCACATCTCATGCTATAGGAAGGGTCTCAGGATTGGAATGGGAAGTAGTTGGATATCACATCTCATGCTATAGGAAGGGTCTCAGGTTTGGTGTAAGCATTGAGATATCACATCTCATGCTATAGGACGGGTCTCAGAATTGGAATGGAAGGAGTTGGATATCACATCTCATGCTATAGGAAGGGTCTCAGGATTGGAATGGGAAGTAGTTGGATATCACATCTCATGCTATAGGAAGGGTCTCAGGTTTGGTGTAAGCATTGAGATATCACATCTCATGGTATAGGACGGGTCTCAGGATTGGAATGGAAGGACTTGGATATCACATCTCATGCTATAGATAGGCTCTCAGGTTTGGAAAGGGAAGGAGTTGGATATCACATCTCATGCTATAGGAAGGGTCTCAGGATTGGAATGGGAAGTAGTTGGATATCACATCTCATGATATAGGAAGGGTCTCAGGTTTGGTATAAGCATTGAGATATCACATCTCATGCTATAGGACGGGTCTCAGGATTGGAATGGAAGGAGTTGGATATCACATCTCATGTTATAGGAAGGATCTCAGGTTTGGTATTAGAAGCATTGAGACATCACATCTCATGCTATAGGAAGGGTCTCAGGATTGGAATGGGAAGGAGTTGGATATCACATCTCATGCTATAGGAAGGGTCTCAGGTTTGGTATAAGCATTGAGATATCACATCTCATGCTATAGGAAGGGTCTCAGGATTGGAATGGGAAGGAGTTGTATATGACATCTCATGCCGTAGGAAGGGTCTCAGGTTTGGTATAAGCATTGAGATATCACTTCTCATGCTATAGGAAGTGTCTCAGGATTGTAATGGGAAGGAGTTGGATATCACATCTCATGTTATAGGAAGGATCTCAGGTTTGGTATTAGAAGCATTGAAACATCACATCTCATGCTATAGGAAGGGTCTCAGGATTGGAATGGGAAGGAGTTGGATATCACATCTCATGCTAAAGGGAGGGTCTCAGGTTTGGAAGGGGAAGGATTTGGATATTACATCTCGTGTTATAGGAATGATCTCAGGTTTGGTATTAGAAGCATTGAGATATCACATCTCATGCTATCGGAAGGATCTCAGGTTTGGTGTTAGAAGCATTGAGATATCAAATCTCATGCTATAGGAAGGGTCTCAGGATTGGAATGGGAAGGAGTTGGATATCACATCTCATGCTATAGGAAGGGTCTCAGGTTTGGTATAAGCATTGAGATATCACATCTCATGCTATAGGAAGGGTCTCAGGATTGGAATGGGAAGGAGTTGTATATGACATCTCATGCCGTAGGAAGGGTCTCAGGTTTGGTATAAGCATTGAGATATCACTTCTCATGCTATAGGAAGTGTCTCAGGATTGTAATGGGAAGGAGTTGGATATCATATCTCATGTTATAGGAAGGATCTCAGGTTTGGTATTAGAAGCATTGAAACATCACATCTCATGCTATAGGAAGGGTCTCAGTTTTGGAATGGGAAGGAGTTGGATATCACATCTCATGCTATAGGAAGGGTCTCAGGTTTGGTATAAGCATTGAGATATCACCTCTCATGCTATAGGAAGGGTCTCAGGATTGGAATGGGAAGGAGTTGTATATGACATCTCATGCCGTAGGAAGGGTCTCAGGTTTGGTATAAGCATTGAGATATCACTTCTCATGCTATAGGAAGTGTCTCAGGATTGTAATGGGAAGGAGTTGGATATCACATCTCATGTTATAGGAAGGATCTCAGGTTTGGTATTAGAAGCATTGAAACATCACATCTCATGCTATAGGAAGGGTCTCAGGATTGGAATGGGAAGGAGTTGGATATCACATCTCATGCTATAGGAAGGGTCTCAGGTTTGGTATAAGCATTGAGATATCACATCTCATGCTATAGGAAGGGTCTCAGGATTGGAATGGGAAGGAGTTGTATATGACATCTCATGCCGTAGGAAGGGTCTCAGGTTTGGTATAAGCATTGAGATATCACTTCTCATGCTATAGGAAGTGTCTCAGGATTGTAATGGGAAGGAGTTGGATATCATATCTCATGTTATAGGAAGGATCTCAGGTTTGGTATTAGAAGCATTGAAACATCACATCTCATGCTATAGGAAGGGTCTCAGTTTTGGAATGGGAAGGAGTTGGATATCACATCTCATGCTATAGGAAGGGTCTCAGGTTTGGTATAAGCATTGAGATATCACCTCTCATGCTATAGGAAGGGTCTCAGGATTGGAATGGGAAGGAGTTGTATATGACATCTCATGCCGTAGGAAGGGTCTCAGGTTTGGTATAAGCATTGAGATATCACTTCTCATGCTATAGGAAGTGTCTCAGGATTGTAATGGGAAGGAGTTGGATATCACATCTCATGTTATAGGAAGGATCTCAGGTTTGGTATTAGAAGCATTGAAACATCACATCTCATGCTATAGGAAGGGTCTCAGGATTGGAATGGGAAGGAGTTGGATATCACATCTCATGCTAAAGGGAGGGTCTCAGGTTTGGAAGGGGAAGGATTTGGATATTACATCTCGTGTTATAGGAATGATCTCAGGTTTGGTATTAGAAGCATTGAGATATCACATCTCATGCTATCGGAAGGATCTCAGGTTTGGTGTTAGAAGCATTGAGATATCAAATCTCATGCTATAGGAAGGGTCTCAGGATTGGAATGGGAAGGAGTTGGATATCACATCTCATGCTATAGGAAGGGCCTCAGGATTGGAATGGGAAGGAGTTGTATATGACATCTCATGTCACAGGAAGGGTCTCAGGTTTGGTATAAGCATTAAGATATCACATCTCTGCTATCGGAAGGGTCTCAGGATTGGAATGGGAAGGAGTTCGATATCCCATCTTATGTTATAGGAAGGGTCTCAGGTTTGGTATTAGAAGCATTGAGATATCACATCTCATGCTATAGGAAGGGTCTCAGGATTGGAATGGGAAGGACTTGGATATCACATCTCATGCTATAGGGAGGGTATCACGTTTGGAAAGGGAAGGAGTTGGATATCACATCTCATGTTAGAGGTAGGATTTCAGGTTTGGTATTAGAGGCATTGAGATATCACATCTCATGCTAAAGGGAGGGTCTCAGGTTTGGAAGGCGAAGGATTTGGATATCACATCTCTTATTATAGGAAGGATCACAAGTTTGGTATTAGAAGCATTGAGATATCACATCTCTGCTATCGGAGGTGTCTCAGGATTGGGATGGGAAGGAATTGGATATCACATCTCATGCTATAGGAAGGGTATCAGGTTTGGAACGGGAAGGAGTTGGATATCCCATCTCATGTTATAGGACGGGTCTCAGGTTTGATATTAGAAGCATTGAGATATCACATCGCATGCTGTAGGAAGGGTCTCAGGTTTGGAATGGGAAGGATTTGGATATCACATTTCATGTCATAGGAAGGACATCAGGTTTGGTATTAGAAGCATTGATATATCACATCTCATGCTATAGGAATGGTCTCAGGATTGGATTGGGTAGGGGTTGGATATTACATTCTTGCTATAGGAAGGGTCTCATGTTTGGAATGGGAAGGAGTTGGATATCACATATGCTATAGGAAGTGTCTCAGGTTTGGAACGGGAATGAGTTGGATATCACATCTCATGTTATAGGAAGGGTCTCAGGTTTGGTATAAGCATTGAGATATCACATCTCTGCTATCGGAAGTGGCTCAGGATTGGAATGGGAAGGAGTTGGATATCCCATCTCATGTTATAGGACGGGTCTCTGGTTTGGTATAAGCATTGAGATATCACATCTCATGCTATAGGAAGGGTCTCAGGATTGGAATGGGAAGGATTTGGATATCACATCTCATGCTATAGAAAGGGTCTCAGGTTTGGTATACGCATGGAGATATCACTTCTCATGCTATAGGAAGAGTCTCAGGATTGGAATGGGAAGGAGTTGAATATCACATCTCATGCTATAGTAAGGGTCTCAGGTTTGGTATAAGATTGGAGATATCACTTCTCATGCTATAGGAAGGGTCTTAGGATTGGAATGGGAAGGAGCTGGATATCACATCTCATGCTAAAGGAAGGGTCTCAGGTTTGGAACGGGAAGGAGTTGGACATCACATCTCATGTTATAGGAAGGGTCTCAGGTGTGGTATAAGCATTGAGATATCACATCTCTGCTATCGGAAGTGTCTCAGGATTGGAATGGGAAGGAGTTGGATATCCCATCTCATGCTATAGATAGGCTCTCAGGTTTGGAAAGGGAAGGAGTTGGATATCACATTTCATGCTATAGGAAGGGTCTCAGGATTGGAATGGGAAGTAGTTGGATATCACATCTCATGCTATAGGAAGGGTCTCAGGTTTGGTATAAGCATTGAGATATCACATCTCATGCTATAGGACGGGTCTCAGGATTGGAATGGAAGGAGTTGGATATCACATCTCATGCTATAGGAAGGGTCTCAGGATTGGAATGGGAAGTAGTTGGATATCACATCTCATGCTATAGGAAGGGTCTCAGGTTTGGTATTAGAAGCATTGAGATATCACATCTCATGCTATAGGAAGGGGCTCAGGATTGGAATGCGAAGGACTTGGATGTCACATCTCATGCTATAGATAGGCTCTCAGGTTTGGAAAGGGAAGGAGTTGGATATCACATCTCAAGCTATAGGAAGGGTCTCAGGATTGGAATGGGAAGGAGTTGGATATCACATCTCAAGCTATAGGAAGGGTCTCAGGATTGGAATGGGAAGGAGTTGTATATCACATCTCATGCTATAGGAAGGGTCTCAGGTTTGGTATAAGCATTGAGATATCCCATCTCATGCTATAGGAAGGGTCTCAGGTTTGGAAGGGGAAGGATTTCGGTATCACATCTCATGTTATAGGACTGGTCTCAGGTTTGGTATTAGAAGCATTGAGATATCAAGTCTCATGGTATAGGAAGGGTCTCAGGATTGGAATGGGAAGGAGTTGGGTATCACATCTCATGCTATAGGAAGGGTCTCAGGTTTGGTATAAGCATTGAGATATCACATCTCATGCTATAGGAAGGGTCTCAGGTTTGGAAGGGGAAGGATTTGGATATCATATCTCATGTTATAGGACGGGTCCCAGGTTTGGTATTAGAAGCTTTGAGATATCACATCTCATGCTATAGGAAGGGTCTCAGGATTGGAATGGTAAGAAGTTGGATATCACATCTCATGCTAAAGGAAGGGACTCGGGTTTGATAGAAGCATTGAGATATCACATCTCATGCTATAGGAAGGGTCTCAGGATTGGAATGGGAAGGAGTTGGATATCACATCTCATGCCATAGGAAGGGTCTCAGGTTTGGTATAAGCATTGAGATATCACATCTCTGCTATCGGAAGGGTCTCAGGATAGGAATGGGAAGGACTTAGATATCACATCTCATGCTATAGGGAGGGTCTCAGTTTTGATATTAGAAGCACTGAGATATCACATTTCATGCTATCGGAAGGGTCTCAGGATTGGAATGGGAAGGAGTTGGATATCACATCTCAAGCTATCTCAGGATTGGAATGGGAAGGAGTTTGATATCACATCTCAAGCTATAGGAAGTGTCTCAGGTTTGGAAGGGGAAGGATTTGGATCTCACATCTCATGTTTTAGGACGGGTCTCAGGTTTGGTATTAGAAGCATTGAGATATCACATCTCATGGTATAGGAAGGGTCTCAGGATTGGAATGGGAAGGAGTTGGATATCACATCTCAAGCTATCACATGATTGGAATGGGAAGCAGTTTGATAGCACATCTCAAGCTATAGGAAGGGTCTCAGGTTTGGTATTAGAAGCATTGAGATATCACATCTCATGCTATAGGAAGGGACTCAGGATTGGAATGGGAAGTAGTTGGATATCACATCTCATGATATAGGAAGGGTCTCAGGTTTGGTATAAGCATTGAGATATCACATCTCAATGCTTCTAATACCAAACCTGAGACCCTTCCTATAACATGAGATGTGATATCCAAGTCCTTCCCATTCCAATCCTGAGACCCTTCCGATAGCTTGAGATGTGATATCCAACTCCTTCCCATTCCAATTCTGAGACCCGTCCTATACCATGAGATGTGATATCTCAATGCTTCTAATACCAAACCTGAGACCCTTCCTATAACGAGATGGGATATCCAACTCCTTCCCATTCCAATCCTGAGACCCTTCCGATACCAGAGATGTGATATCTCACTGCTTATACCAAACCTGAGACCCTTCCTATGGCATGAGATGTCATATACAACTCCGTCCGATTCCAAACCTGAGACCCTTCCTATAGCATGAGATGGGATATCTCAATGCTTATACCAAACCTGAGACCCTTCCTATAGCATGAGATGTGATATCCAACTCCTTCCCATTCCAATCCTGAGACCCTTCCTATAGCTTGAGATGTGATATCCAACTACTTCCCATTCCAATCCTGAGACCCTTCCTATAGCTTGAGATGTGATATCCAACTCCTTCCCATTCCAATCCTGAGACCCTTCCTATAGCATGAGATGTGATATCTCAATGCTTCTAATACCAAACCTGAGATCCTTCCTATAACATGAGATGTGATATCCAAATCCTTCCACTTCCAAACCTGAGACCCTCCCTTTAGCATGAGATGTGATATCCGACTCCTTCCCATTCCAATCCTGAGACCCTTCTGATAGCAGGAGATGTGATATCTCAATGCCTCTAATACCAAACCTGAGATCCTTCCGATAGCTTGAGATGTGATATCTCAATGCTTCTAATACCAAACCTGAGATCCTTCCTATAACATGAGATGTGATATCCAACTCCTTCCCCTTCCAAACCTGAGAGCCTTCCTATAGCATGAGATGTGATATCCAAGTCCTTCCCATTCCAATCCTGAGACCCTTCCTATAACATGAGATGTGATATCCAACTCCTTCCCATTCCAACCTGAGACCCTTCCTATAGCATGAGATGGGATATCCAACTCCTTCCAAATCCAATCCTGATACCCTTCCGATAGCATGAGATGTGATATCTCAATGCTTCTACAAAACCTGAGACCCATACATGGCATTAGATGTCATATCAAACTCCTTCCCATTCCAATCCTGAGACCCTTCCTATAGCTTGAGATGTGATATCCAACTCCTTCCCATTCCAATTCTGAGACCCGTCCTATACAATGAGACTTGATATCTCAATGCTTCTAATACCAAACCTGAGACCGGTCCTATATCATGAGATGTGATATCCAAATCCTTCCCCTTCCAAACCTTAGACCCTTCCTTTATCATGAGATGTGATATCCAAGTCCTTCCCATTGCAATCCTGAGACCCTTCCTATAGCATGAGATGTGATATCCAAGTCCTTCCCATTCCAATCCTGAGACCCTTCCTATAGCATGAGATGTGATATCTCAATGCTTCTAATACCAAACCTGAGACCCTTCCTATAACATGAGATGTGATATCCAAGTCCTTCCCATTCCAATCCTGAGACCCTTCTTATAGCTTGAGATGTGATATCCAACTCCTTCCCATTCCAATTCTGAGACCCGTCCTATAGCATGAGATGTGATATCCAAGTCCTTCCCATTCCAATCCTGAGACCCTTCCTATAGCATGAGATGTGATATCTCAATGCTTCTAATACCAAACCTGAGACCCTTCCTATAACATGAGATGTGATATCCAAGTCCTTCCCATTCCAATCCTGAGACCCTTCTTATAGCTTGAGATGTGATATCCAACTCCTTCCCATTCCAATACTGAGATCCTTCCTATAGCATGAGATGTGATATCCAAGTCCTTCCCATTCCAATCCTGAGACCCTTCCTATAGCATGAGATGTGATATCTCAATGCTTCTAATACCAAACCTGAGACCCTTCCTATAACATGAGATGTGATATCCAAGTCCTTCCCATTCCAATCCTGAGACCCTTCTTATAGCTTGAGATGTGATATCCAACTCCTTCCCATTCCAATTCTGAGACCCGTCCTATAGCATGAGATGTGATATCCAAGTCCTTCCCATTCCAATCCTGAGACCCTTCCTATAGCATGAGATGTGATATCTCAATGCTTCTAATACCAAACCTGAGACCCTTCCTATAACATGAGATGTGATATCCAAGTCCTTCCCATTCCAATCCTGAGACCCTTCCTATAGCATGAGATGTGATATCTCAATGCTTCTAATACCAAACCTGAGACCCTTCCTATAACATGAGATGTGATATCCAAGTCCTTCCCATTCCAATCCTGAGACCCTTCTTATAGCTTGAGATGTGATATCCAACTCCTTCCCATTCCAATTCTGAGACCCGTCCTATAGCATGAGATGTGATATCTCAATGCCTCTAATACCAAACCTGAGATTCTTCCTATAACATGAGATGTGATATCTCAATGCTTCTAATACCAAACCTGAGACCCTCCCTTTAGCATGAGATGTGATATCCGACTCCTTCCCATTCCAATCCTGAGACCCTTCTGATGGCATGAGATGTGATATCCAACTCCTTCCCATTCCAACCTGAGACCCTTCCTATAGCATGAGATGGGATATCCAACTCCTTCCAAATCCAATCCTGATACCCTTCCGATAGCATGAGATGTGATATCCCAATGCTTCAACAAAACCTGAGACCCATACATGGCATGAGATGTGATATCAAACTCCTTCCCATTCCAATCCTGAGACCCTTCTGATAGCATGAGATGTGATATCCAACTCCTTCCCATTCCAACCTGAGACCCTTCCTATAGCATGAGATGGGATATCCAACTCCTTCCAAATCCAATCCTGATACCCTTCCGATAGCATGAGATGTGATATCCCAATGCTTCAACAAAACCTGAGACCCATACATGGCATGAGATGTGATATCAAACTCCTTCCCATTCCAATCCTGAGACCCTTCCTATAGCATGAGATGTGATATCTCAATGCTTCTAATACCAAACCTGAGACCCTTCCTATAACATGAGATGTGATATCCAAGTCCTTCCCATTCCAATCCTGAGACCCTTCCTATAGCATGAGATGTGATATCTCAATGCTTCTAATACCAAACCTGAGACCCTTCCTATAACATGAGATGTGATATCCAAGTCCTTCCCATTCCAATCCTGAGACCCTTCTTATAGCTTGAGATGTGATATCCAACTCCTTCCCATTCCAATTCTGAGACCCGTCCTATAGCATGAGATGTGATATCTCAATGCCTCTAATACCAAACCTGAGATTCTTCCTATAACATGAGATGTGATATCTCAATGCTTCTAATACCAAACCTGAGACCCTCCCTTTAGCATGAGATGTGATATCCGACTCCTTCCCATTCCAATCCTGAGACCCTTCTGATAGCATGAGATGTGATATCCAACTCCTTCCCATTCCAACCTGAGACCCTTCCTATAGCATGAGATGGGATATCCAACTCCTTCCAAATCCAATCCTGATACCCTTCCGATAGCATGAGATGTGATATCCCAATGCTTCAACAAAACCTGAGACCCATACATGGCATGAGATGTGATATCAAACTCCTTCCCATTCCAATCCTGAGACCCTTCCTATAGCATGAGATGTGATATCTCAATGCCTCTAATACCAAACCTGAGATTCTTCCTATAACATGAGATGTGATATCTCAATGCTTCTAATACCAAACCTGACACCCTCCCTTTAGCATGAGATGTGATATCCGACTCCTTCCCATTCCAATCTTGAGACCCTTCTGATAGCATGAGATGTGATATCTCAATGCCTCTAATACCAAACCTGAGATCCTTCCGATAGCATGAGATGTGATATCTCAATGCTTCTAATACCAAACCTGAGATCCTTCCTATAACATGAGATGTGATATCCAAATCCTTCCCCTTCCAAACCTGAGACCCTCCCTTTAGCATGAGATGTGATATCCAACTCCTTCCCATTCCAATCCTGAGATCCTTCTGATAGCATGAGATGTGATATCTCAATGCCTCTAATACCAAACCTGAGATCCTAACTCTAACATGAAATGTGATATCCAACTCCTTCCCCTTCCAAACCTGAGAGCCTTCCTATAGCATGAGATGTGACATCCAAGTCCTTCCCATTCCAATCCTGAGACCCTTCCTATAACATGAGATGTGATATCCAACTCCTTCCTATTCCAACCTGAGACCCTTCCTATAGCATGAGATGGGATATCCAACTCCTTCCAAATCCAATCCTGATACCCTGCCTATAGCATGAGATGTGATATCCCAATGCTTCTACAAAACCTGAGACCCATACATGGCATGAGATGTGATATCAAACTCCTTCCCATTCCAATCCTGAGACCCTTCCTATAGCTTGAGATGTGATATCCAACTCCTTCCCATTCCAATTCTGAGACCCTTCCTATAGCATGAGATGTGATATCTCAATGCTTCTAATACCAAACCTGAGACCCTTCCTATAACATGAGATTTGTTATATCCAAGTCCTTCCCATTCCAATCCTGAGACCCTTCCTATAGCATGAGATGTGATATCTCAATGCTTCTAATACCAAACCTGAGACCCTTCCTATAACATGAGATGTGATATCCAAGTCCTTCCCATTCCAATCCTGAGACCCTTCCTATAGCTTGAGATGTGATATCCAACTCCTTCCCATTCCAATTCTGAGACCCTTCCTATATCATGAGATGTGATATCTCAATGCTTCTAATACCAAACCTGAGACCCTTCCCATAACATGAGATGTGATATCCAAGTCCTTCCCATTCCAATTCTGAGACCCTTCCTATAGCATGAGATGTGATATCTCAAAGCTTCTAATACCAAACCTGGGACCCGTCCTATAACATGAGATATGATATCCAAATCCTTCCCCTTCCAAACCTGAGACCCTTCCTTTAGCATGAGATGTGATATCCAAATCCTTCCCATTCCAATCCTGAAACCCTTCCTATAGCATGAGATGTGATATCTCAATGTTTCTAATAAAAAACCTGAGACCCTTCCTATAGCAAGAGATGTGATATCCAAATCCTTCCCATTCCAATCCTGAGACCCTTCCTATAACATGAGATGTGATATCCAACTCCTTCCCATTCCAACCTGAGACCCTTCCTATAGCATGAGAAGGGATATCCAACTCCTTCCCATTCCAATCCTGAGACCCTTCCTATACCATGAGATGTGATATCTCAATGCTTCTAATACCAAACCTGGGACCCGTCCTATAACATGAGATATGATATCCAAATCCTTCCCCTTCCAAACCTGAGACCCTTCCTTTAGCATGAGATGTGATATACAAATCCTTCCCATTCCAATCCTGAAACCCTTCCTATAGCATGAGATGTGATATCTCAATGTTTCTAATAACAAACCTGAGACCCTTCCTATAGCTTGAGATGTGATATCCAACTCCTTCCCATTCCAATTCTGAGACCCTTCCTATAGCATGAGATGTGATATCCAAGTCCTTCCCATTCCAATCCTGAGACCCTTCCTATAGCATGAGATGTGATATCTCAATGCTTCTAATACCAAACCTGAGACCCTTCCTATAACATGAGATGTGATATCCAAGTCCTTCCCATTCCAATCCTGAGACCCTTCCTATAGCATGAGATGTGATATCTCAATGCTTCTAATACCAAACCTGAGACCCTTCCTATATCATGAGATGTGATATCCAAGTCCTTCCCATTCCAATCCTGAGACCCTTCCTATAGCTTGAGATGTGATATCCAACTCCTTCCCATTCCAATTCTGAGACCCGTCCTATACCATGAGATATGATATCTCAATGCTTCTAATACCAAACCTGAGACCCTTCCTATAACGAGATGGGATATCCAACTCCTTCCCATTCCAATCCTGAGACCCTTCTGATAGCAGAGATGTGATATCTCAATGCTTATACCAAACCTGAGACCCTTCCTATGGCATGAGATGTCATATACAACTCCATCCGATTCCAAACCTGAGACCCTTCCTATAGCATGAGATGGGATATCTCAATGATTATACCAAACCTGAGACCCTTCCTATAGCATGAGATGTGATATCCAACTACTTCCCATTCCAATCCTGAGACCCTTCCTATAGCTTGATATGTGATATCCAACTCCTTCCCATTCCAATCCTGAGACCCTTCCTATAGCATGAGTTGTGATATCTCAATGCTTCTAATACCAAACCTGAGATCCTTCCTATAACATGAGATGTGATATCCAAATCCTTCCACTTCCAAACCTGAGACCCTCCCTTTAGCATGAGATGTGATATCCGACTCCTTCCCATTCCAATCCTGAGACCCTTCTGATAGCATGAGATGTGATATCTCAATGCCTCTAATACCAAACCTGAGATCCTTCCGATAGCATGAGATGTGATATCTCAATGCTTCTAATACCAAACCTGAGATCCTTCCTATAACATGAGATGTGATCTCCAAATCCTTCCCCTTCCAAAGCTGAGACCCTCCCTTTAGCATGAGATGTGATATCCAACTCCTTCCCATTCCAATCCTGAGACCCTTCTGATAGCATGAGATGTGATATCTCAATGCCTCTAATACCAAACCTGAGATCCTACCTCTAACATTAAATGTGATATCCAACTCCTTCCCCTTCCAAACCTGAGAGCCTTCCTATAGCATGAGATGTGATATCCAAGTCCTTCCCATTCCAATCCTGAGACCCTTCCTATAACATGAGAAGTGATATCCAACTCCTTCCCATTCCAACCTGAGACCCTTCCTATAGCATGAGATGGGATATCCAACCTCTTCCAAATCCAATCCTGATACCCTTCCGATAGCATGAGATGTGATATCTCAATGCTTCTACAAAACCTGAGACCCATACATGGCATGAGATGTGATATCCAACTCCTTCCCATTCCAATTCTGAGACCCGTCCTATACAATGAGACTTAATATCTCAATGCTTCTAATACCAAACCTGAGACCGGTCCCATAACATGAGATGTGATATCCAAATCCTTCCCCTTCCAAACCTTAGACCCTTCCTTTATCATGAGATGTGATATCCAAGTCCTTCCCATTCCAATCCTGAGACCCTTCCTATAGCATGAGATGTGATATCTCAATGCTTCTAATACCAAACCTGAGACCCTTCCTATAACATGAGATGTGATATCCAAGTCCTTCGCATTCCAATCCTGAGACCCTTCCTATAGCATGAGATGTGATATCTCAATGCTTCTAATACCAAACCTGAGACCCTTCCTATAACATGAGATGTGATATCCAAGTCCTTCCCATTCCAATCCTGAGACCCTTCTTATAGCTTGAGATGTGATATCCAACTCCTTCCCATTCCAATTCTGAGACCCGTCCTATAGCATGAGATGTGATATCTCAATGCCTCTAATACCAAACCTGAGATTCTTCCTATAACATGAGATGTGATATCTCAATGCTTCTAATACCAAACCTGAGACCCTCCCTTTAGCATGAGATGTGATATCTGACTCCTTCCCATTCCAATCCTGAGACCCTTCTGATAGCATGAGATGTGATATCTCAATGCATCTAATACCAATTCTGAGACCCTTCCTATATCATGAGATGTGATATCTCAATGCTTCTAATACCAAACCTGAGACCCTTCCTATAACATGAGATGTGATATCCAAGTCCTTCCCATTCCAATTCTGAGACCCTTCCTATAGCATGAGATGTGATATCTCAAAGCTTCTAATACCAAACCTGGGACCCGTCCTATAACATGAGATATGATATCCAAATCCTTCCCCTTCCAAACCTGAGACCCTTCCTTTAGCATGAGATGTGATATCCAAATCCTTCCCATTCCAATCCTGAAACCCTTCCTATAGCATGAGATGTGATATCTCAATGTTTCTAATAAAAAACCTGAGACCCTTCCTATAGCAAGAGATGTGATATCCAAATCCTTCCCATTCCAATCCTGAGACCCTTCCTATAACATGAGATGTGATATCCAACTCCTTCCCATTCCAACCTGAGACCCTTCCTATAGCATGAGAAGGGATATCCAACTCCTTCCCATTCCAATCCTGAGACCCTTCCTATACCATGAGATGTGATATCTCAATGCTTCTAATACCAAACCTGGGACCCGTCCTATAACATGAGATATGATATCCAAATCCTTCCCCTTCCAAACCTGAGACCCTTCCTTTAGCATGAGATGTGATATACAAATCCTTCCCATTCCAATCCTGAAACCCTTCCTATAGCATGAGATGTGATATCTCAATGTTTCTAATAACAAACCTGAGACCCTTCCTATAGCTTGAGATGTGATATCCAACTCCTTCCCATTCCAATTCTGAGACCCTTCCTATAGCATGAGATGTGATATCCAAGTCCTTCCCATTCCAATCCTGAGACCCTTCCTATAGCATGAGATGTGATATCTCATTGCTTCTAATACCAAACCTGAGACCCTTCCTATAACATGAGATGTGATATCCAAGTCCTTCCCATTCCAATCCTGAGACCCTTCCTATAGCATGAGATGTGATATCTCAATGCTTCTAATACCAAACCTGAGACCCTTCCTATATCATGAGATGTGATATCCAAGTCCTTCCCATTCCAATCCTGAGACCCTTCCTATAGCTTGAGATGTGATATCCAACTCCTTCCCATTCCAATTCTGAGACCCGTCCTATACCATGAGATATGATATCTCAATGCTTCTAATACCAAACCTGAGACCCTTCCTATAACGAGATGGGATATCCAACTCCTTCCCATTCCAATCCTGAGACCCTTCTGATAGCAGAGATGTGATATCTCAATGCTTATACCAAACCTGAGACCCTTCCTATGGCATGAGATGTCATATACAACTCCATCCTATTCCAAACCTGAGACCCTTCCTATAGCATGAGATGGGATATCTCAATGATTATACCAAACCTGAGACCCTTCCTATAGCATGAGATGTGATATCCAACTCCTTCCCATTCCAATCCTGAGACCCTTCCTATAGCTTGAGATGTGATATCCAACTACTTCCCATTCCAATCCTGAGACCCTTCCTATAGCTTGATATGTGATATCCAACTCCTTCCCATTCCAATCCTGAGACCCTTCCTATAGCATGAGTTGTGATATCTCAATGCTTCTAATACCAAACCTGAGATCCTTCCTATAACATGAGATGTGATATCCAAATCCTTCCACTTCCAAACCTGAGACCCTCCCTTTAGCATGAGATGTGATATCCGACTCCTTCCCATTCCAATCCTGAGACCCTTCTGATAGCATGAGATGTGATATCTCAATGCCTCTAATACCAAACCTGAGATCCTTCCGATAGCATGAGATGTGATATCTCAATGCTTCTAATACCAAACCTGAGATCCTTCCTATAACATGAGATGTGATCTCCAAATCCTTCCCCTTCCAAAGCTGAGACCCTCCCTTTAGCATGAGATGTGATATCCAACTCCTTCCCATTCCAATCCTGAGACCCTTCTGATAGCATGAGATGTGATATCTCAATGCCTCTAATACCAAACCTGAGATCCTACCTCTAACATTAAATGTGATATCCAACTCCTTCCCCTTCCAAACCTGAGAGCCTTCCTATAGCATGAGATGTGATATCCAAGTCCTTCCCATTCCAATCCTGAGACCCTTCCTATAACATGAGAAGTGATATCCAACTCCTTCCCATTCCAACCTGAGACCCTTCCTATAGCATGAGATGGGATATCCAACTTCTTCCAAATCCAATCCTGATACCCTTCCGATAGCATGAGATGTGATATCTCAATGCTTCTACAAAACCTGAGACCCATACATGGCATGAGATGTGATATCCAACTCCTTCCCATTCCAATTCTGAGACCCGTCCTATACAATGAGACTTGATATCTCAATGCTTCTAATACCAAACCTGAGACCGGTCCCATAACATGAGATGTGATATCCAAATCCTTCCCCTTCCAAACCTTAGACCCTTCCTTTATCATGAGATGTGATATCCAAGTCCTTCCCATTCCAATCCTGAGACCCTTCCTATAGCATGAGATGTGATATCTCAATGCTTCTAATACCAAACCTGAGACCCTTCCTATAACATGAGATGTGATATCCAAGTCCTTCGCATTCCAATCCTGAGACCCTTCCTATAGCATGAGATGTGATATCTCAATGCTTCTAATACCAAACCTGAGACCCTTCCTATAACATGAGATGTGATATCCAAGTCCTTCCCATTCCAATCCTGAGACCCTTCTTATAGCTTGAGATGTGATATCCAACTCCTTCCCATTCCAATTCTGAGACCCGTCCTATAGCATGAGATGTGATATCTCAATGCCTCTAATACCAAACCTGAGATTCTTCCTATAACATGAGATGTGATATCTCAATGCTTCTAATACCAAACATGAGACCCTCCCTTTAGCATGAGATGTGATATCTGACTCCTTCCCATTCCAATCCTGAGACCCTTCTGATAGCATGAGATGTGATATCTCAATGCCTCTAATACCAATCCTGAGATTCTTCCTATAACATGAGATGTGATATCTCAATGCTTCTAATACCAAACCTGAGACCCTCCCTTTAGCATGAGATGTGATATCCGACTCCTTCCCATTCCAATCCTGAGACCCTTCTGATAGCATGAGATGTGATATATCAATGCTTCTAGCATCAAACCTGAGATCCTTCCCATAACATGAGATGTGATATCCCAATCCTTCCCCTTCCAAACCTGAGACCGTCCCTTTAGCATGAGATGTGATATCCAACTCCTTCCCATTCCAATCCTGAGATCCTTCTGATAGCATGAGATGTGATATCTCAATGCCTCTAATACCAAACCTGAGATCCTACCTCTAACATGAAATGTGATATCCAACTCCTTCCCCTTCCAAACCTGAGAGCCTTCCTATAGCATGAGATGTGATATCCAACTCCTTCCCATTCCAACTGAGACCCTTCCTATAGCATGAGATGGGATATCCAACTCCTTCCAAATCCAATCCTGATACCCTTCCGATAGCATGAGATGTGATATCCAACTCCTTCCAAATCCAATCCTGATACCCTTCCGATAGCATGAGATGTGATATCCCAATGCTTCTACAAAACCTGAGACCCATACATGGCATGAGATGTGATATCAAACTCCTTCCCATTCCAATCCTGAGACCCTTCCTATAGCATGAGATGGGATATCCAACTCCTTCCCATTCCAATCCTGAGACACTTCCGATAGCAGAGATGTGATATCTGAATGCTTATACCACACCTGAGACCCTTCCTATAACATGAGATGTGATATCCAACTCCTTCCCGTTCCAAACCTGAGACCCTTCCTTTAGCATGAGATCTGATATCCAGCTCCTTCCCATTCCAATTCTGAGACCCTTCCTATAGCATGAGATGTGATATCTCAATGCTTCTAATACCAAACCTGAGACCCTTCGTATAACATGAGATGTGATATCCAAGTCCTTCCCATTCCAATCCTGAGACCCTTCCTATAGCATGAGATGTGATATCTCAATGCTTCTAATACCAAACCTGAGACCCCTCCTATACCATGAGATGTGATATCTCAATGCTTCTAATACCGAACCTGAGACCCCTCCTATAACGAGATGGGATATCCAACTCCTTCCCATTCCAATCCTGAGACCCTTCCGATAGCAGAGATGTGATATCTCAATGCTTATACCAATCCTGATACCCTTCCTATAGCATGAGATGTGATGTCTCAATGCTTCTAATACCAAACCTGAGATCCTTCCTATAACATGAGATGTGATATCCAACTCCTTCCCATTCCAATCCTGAGACACTTCCTATAGCATGAGAAGTGATATTTGGATATCACATCTCATGCTAAAGGAAGGGTCTCAGGTTTGGTATAAGCATTGAGATATCACATCTCTGCTATCGGAAGGGTCTCAGGATTGGAATGGGAAGGAGTTGGATATCACATCACTTGCTATAGGAAGGGCCTCAGGTTTTGTATTAGAAGCATTGAGACATCACATCTCATGCTATTGGAAGGGTCTCAGGTTTGGTATAAGCATTGAGATATCACATCTCTGCTATCGGAAGGGTCTCAGGATTGGAATGGGAAGGAGTTGGATATCCCATCTCATGTTATAGGAAGGGTCTCAGGTTTGGTATTAGAAGCATTGAGATATCACATATCATGCTATAGGAAGGGTCTCAGGATTGGAATGGGAAGGACTTGGATATCACATCTCATGCTATAGGGAGGGTGTCAAGTTTGATATTAGAAGCATTGAGATAACAAATCTCATGATATCGGAAGGGTCTCAGGATTGGAATGGGAAGGAGTTGGATATCACATCTCATGATAAAGTAATCAGAAGGATCTCAGGATTGGAATGGGAAGGAGTCGGATATCACATCTCATGCTAAAGGGAGGGTCTCAGGTTTGGAAGTGGAAGGATTTGGATATCACATGTCATGTTATAGGAAGGATCTCAGGTTTGGTATTAGAAGCATTGAGATATCACATCTCATGCTATAGGAAGGGTCTCAGGATTGGAATGGGAAGGAGTTGGATATCACATCTCAAGCTATAGGAAGGGTCTCAGGATTGGAATGGGAAGGAGTTGGATATCACATCTCAAGCTATAGGAAGGGTCTCAGGATTGGAATGGGAAGGAGTTGGATATCACATCTCATGCTATAGCTAGGGTCTCAGGTTTGGTATAAGCATTGAGATATCCCATCTCATTCTATAGGAAGGGTCTCAGGTTTGGAATCGGAAGGAGTTGTATATGACATCTCATGCCATAGGAAGGGTCTCAGGTTTGGTATAAGCATTGAGATATCACATCTCTGCTATCGGAAGGGTCTCAGGATTGGAATGGGAAGGAGTTGGATATCACATCTCATGATAAAGTAATCAGAAGGGTCTCAGGATTGGAATGGGAAGGAGTCGGATATCACATCTCATGCTAAAGGGAGGGTCTCAGGTTTGGAAGTGGAAGGATTTGGATATCACATGTCATGTTATAGGAAGGATCTCAGGTTTGGTATTAGAAGCATTGAGATATCACATCTCATGCTATAGGAAGGGTCTCAGGATTGGAATGGGAAGGAGTTGTATATGACATCTCATGCCATAGGAAGGGTCTCAGGTTTGGTATTAGAAGCATTGAGATATCACATCTCATGGTATAGGACGGGTCTCAGAATTGGAATGGGAAGGAGTTGGATATCACATCTCAAGCTATAGGAAGGGTCTCAGGATTGGAATGGGAAGGACTTGGATATCACATCTCATGTTATAGGAAGGGTCTCAGGTTTGGTATTAGAAGCATTGAGATATCACATCTCATGGTATAGGACGGGTCTCAGAATTGGAATGGGAAGGAGTTGGATATCACATCTCAAGCTATAGGAAGGGTCTCAGGATTGGAATGGGAAGGACTTGGATATCACATCTCATGTTATAGGAAGGGTCTCAGGTTTGGTATTAGAAGCATTGAGATATCACATCTCATGCTATAGGAAGGGTCTCAGGATTGGAATGGGAAGGAGTTGGATATCACATCTCATGATAAAGTAATCAGAAGGGTCTCAGGATTGGAATGGGAAGGAGTCGGATATCACATCTCATGCTAAAGGGAGGGTCTCAGGTTTGGAAGTGGAAGGATTTGGATATCACATGTCATGTTATAGGAAGGATCTCAGGTTTGGTATTAGAAGCATTGAGATATCACATCTCATGCTATAGGAAGGGTCTCAGGATTGGAATGGGAAGGAGTTGGATATCACATCTCAAGCTATAGGAAGGGTCTCAGGATTGGAATGGGAAGGAGTTGGATATCATATCTCAAGCTATAGGAAGGGTCTCAGGATTGGAATGGGAAGGAGTTGGATATCACATCTCATGCTATAGCTAGGGTCTCAGGTTTGGTATAAGCATTGAGATATCCCATCTCATGCTATAGGAAGGGTCTCAGGTTTGGAATCGGAAGGAGTTGTATATGACATCTCATGCCATAGGAAGGGTCTCAGGTTTGGTATAAGCATTGAGATATCTCATCTCTGCTATCGGAAGGGTCTCAGGATTGGAATGGGAAGGAGTTGGATATCCCATCTCGTTATAGGAAGGGTCTCAGGTTTGGTATTAGAAGCATTGAGATATCACATCTCATGGTATAGGACGGGTCTCAGAATTGGAATGGGAAGGAGTTGGATATCACATCTCAAGCTATAGGAAGGGTCTCAGGATTGGAATGGGAAGGACTTGGATATCACATCTCATGTTATAGGAAGGGTCTCAGGTTTGGTATTAGAAGCATTGAGATATCACATCTCATGCTATAGGAAGGGTCTCAGGATTGGAATGGGAAGGACTTGGATATCACATCTCATGTTATAGGAAGGGTCTCAGGTTTGGTATTAGAAGCATTGAGATATCACATCTCATGCTATAGGAAGGGTCTCAGAATTGGAATGGGAAGGAGTTGGATATCACATCTCAAGCTATAGGAAGGGTCTCAGGATTGGAATGGGAAGGAGTTTGATATCACATCTCATGCCATGTACGGGTCTCAGGTTTTGTAGAAGCATTGGGATATCACATCTCATGCTATCGGAAGGGTATCAGGATTGGATTTGGAAGGAGTTGGATATCCCATCTCATGCTATAGGAAGGGTCTCAGGTTGGAATGGGAAGGAGTTGGATATCACATCTCATGTTATATGAAGGGTCTCAGGATTGGAATGGGAAGGACTTGGATATCACATCTCATGCTATAGGAAGGCTCTCAGGTTTGGAAGGGGAAGGAGTTGGATATCACATTTCATGTTAGAGGTATGATATCAGGTTTGGTATTAGAGGCATTGAGATATCACATCTCATGCTATCAGAAGGATCTCAGGATTGGAATGGGAAGGAGTTGGATATCACATCTCATGCTAAAGGGAGGGTCTCAGGTTTGGAAGGGGAAGGATTTGGATATCACATCTCATGTTATAGGAAGGATCTCAGGTTTGGTATTAGAAGCATTGAGATATCACATCTCATGCTATCGGAAGGATCTCAGGTTTGGTATTAGAGGCATTGAGATATCACATCTCATGCTATCAGAAGGGTCTCGGGATTGGAATGGGAAGGAGTCGGATATCACATCTCATGCTAAAGGGAGGGTCTCAGGTTTGGTATTAGAAGCATTGAGATATCACATCTCATGTTATAGGAAGAATCTCAGGTTTGGTATTAGAGGCATTGAGATATCATATCTCATGCTATCAGAAGGGTCTCAGGATTGGAATGGGAAGGAGTCGGATATCACATCTCATGCTAAAGGGAGGGTCTCAGGTTTGGTATTAGAAGCATTGAGATATCACATCTCATGTTATAGGAAGAATCTCAGGTTTGGTATTAGAGGCATTGAGATATCATATCTCATGCTATCGGAAGGGTCTCAGGATTGGAATGCGAAGGAGTTGGATATCACATCTCATCCAATAGGAAGGATCTCAGGATTGGAATGGGAAGGATTTGGATGTCACATCTCTTGCTATAGGAAGGGTCTCAGGTATTTTATTAGAAACATTGAGATATCACATCTCATGCTATAGGAAGGGTTTCAGGATTGGAATGGGAAGGAGTTGGATATCCCTTCTCATGCTATAGGAAGGGTCTCAGGTTGGAATGGGAAGGAGTTGGATATCACATCTCATGTTATAGGAAGGGTCTCAGTATTGAAATGGTAAGGATTTGGATATCACATCTCTTGCTATTGGAAGGGTCTCAGGTTTTTTATTAGAAACATTGAAATATCACATCTCATGCTATAGGAAGGGTTTCAGGATTGGAATGGGAAGGATTTGGATATCACATCTCATGCTAAAGGAAGGGTCTCAGGTTTGGAAGGGGAAGGATTTGGATATGATATCTCATGTTATAGGACGGGTCCCAGGTTTGGTATTAGAAGCTTTGAGATATCACATCTCATGCTATAGGAAGGGTCTCAGGATTGGAATGGGAAGGAGTTGGATATCACATCTCATGCTAAAGGAAGGGACTCAGGTTTGATAGAAGCATTGAGATATCACATCTCATGCTATAGGAAGGGTCTCAGGATTGGAATGGGAAGGAGTTGGATATCACATCTCATGCCATAGGAAGGGTCTCAGGTTTGGTATAAGCATTGAGATATCACATCGCTGCTATCGTAAGGGTCTCAGGATAGAAATGGGAAGGACTTAGATATCACATCTCATGCTATAGGGGGGGTCTCAGTTTTGATATTAGAAGCATTGAGATATCACATCTCATGCTATAGGAAGGGTCTCAGGTTTGGAATGGGAAGGAGTTGGATACACATCTCATGTTATAGGAAGGATCTCAGGTTTGGTATTAGAAGCATTGTGATATCACATATCATGCTATAGGAAGGGTCTCAGGATTGGAAATGGAAGGAGTTGGATATCACATTTCATGCTAAAGGAAAGATCTCAGGTTTGGAAGGGGAAGGATTTGGATCTCACATGTCATGTTTTAGGACGGGTGTCAGGTTTGGTATTAGAAGCATTGAGATATCACATCTCATGGTATAGGAAGGGTCTCAGGATTGGAATGGGAAGGAGTTGGATATCACATCTCAAGCTATCTCAGGATTGGAATGGGAAGGAGTTTGATATCACATCTCATGCTATCGGAAGGGTCTCAGGTTTGGAATGGGAAGGAGTTGGATATCACATCTCATGTTATAGGAAGGATCTCAGGTTTGGTATTAGAAGCATTGAGATATCACATCTCATGCTATAGGAAGGGTCTCAGGATTGGAATCGGAAGGAGTTGGATACCACATCTCATGCTATAGGAAGGGTCTCAGGTTTGGTATAAGCATTGAGATATCCCATCTCATTCTATAGGAAGGGTCTCAGGTTTGGAATCGGAAGGAGTTGTATATGACATCTCATGCCATAGGAAGGGTCTCAGGTTTGGTATAAGCATTGAGATATCACATCTCTGCTATCGGAAGGGTCTCAGGATTGGAATGGGAAGGAGTTGGATATCCCATCTCGTTATAGGAAGGGTCTCAGGTTTGGTATTAGAAGCATTGAGATATCACATCTCATGGTATAGGATGGGTCTCAGAATTGGAATGGGAAGGAGTTGGATATCACATCTCAAGCTATAGGAAGGGTCTCAGGATTGGAATGGGAAGGACTTGGATATCACATCTCATGTTATAGGAAGGGTCTCAGGTTTGGTATTAGAAGCATTGAGATATCACATCTCATGCTATAGGAAGGGTCTCAGGATTGGAATGGGAAGGAGTTGGATATCACATCTCATGATAAAGTAATCAGAAGGGTCTCAGGATTGGAATGGGAAGGAGTCGGATATCACATCTCATGCTAAAGGGAGGGTCTCAGGTTTGGAAGTGGAAGGATTTGGATATCACATGTCATGTTATAGGAAGGATCTCAGGTTTGGTATTAGAAGCATTGAGATATCACATCTCATGCTATAGGAAGGGTCTCAGGATTGGAATGGGAAGGAGTTGTATATGACATCTCATGCCATAGGAAGGGTCTCAGGTTTGGTATAAGCATTGAGATATCACATCTCTGCTATCGGAAGGGTCTCAGGATTGGAATGGGAAGGAGTTGGATATCCCATCTCGTTATAGGAAGGGTCTCAGGTTTGGTATTAGAAGCATTGAGATATCACATCTCATGGTATAGGACGGGTCTCAGAATTGGAATGGGAAGGAGTTGGATATCACATCTCAAGCTATAGGAAGGGTCTCAGGATTGGAATGGGAAGGACTTGGATATCACATCTCATGTTATAGGAAGGGTCTCAGGTTTGGTATTAGAAGCATTGAGATATCACATCTCATGGTATAGGACGGGTCTCAGAATTGGAATGGGAAGGAGTTGGATATCACATCTCAAGCTATAGGAAGGGTCTCAGGATTGGAATGGGAAGGACTTGGATATCACATCTCATGTTATAGGAAGGGTCTCAGGTTTGGTATTAGAAGCATTGAGATATCACATCTCATGCTATAGGAAGGGTCTCAGGATTGGAATGGGAAGGAGTTGGATATCACATCTCATGATAAAGTAATCAGAAGGGTCTCAGGATTGGAATGGGAAGGAGTCGGATATCACATCTCATGCTAAAGGGAGGGTCTCAGGTTTGGAAGTGGAAGGATTTGGATATCACATGTCATGTTATAGGAAGGATCTCAGGTTTGGTATTAGAAGCATTGAGATATCACATCTCATGCTATAGGAAGGGTCTCAGGATTGGAATGGGAAGGAGTTGGATATCACATCTCAAGCTATAGGAAGGGTCTCAGGATTGGAATGGGAAGGAGTTGGATATCATATCTCAAGCTATAGGAAGGGTCTCAGGATTGGAATGGGAAGGAGTTGGATATCACATCTCATGCTATAGCTAGGGTCTCAGGTTTGGTATAAGCATTGAGATATCCCATCTCATGCTATAGGAAGGGTCTCAGGTTTGGAATCGGAAGGAGTTGTATATGACATCTCATGCCATAGGAAGGGTCTCAGGTTTGGTATAAGCATTGAGATATCTCATCTCTGCTATCGGAAGGGTCTCAGGATTGGAATGGGAAGGAGTTGGATATCCCATCTCGTTATAGGAAGGGTCTCAGGTTTGGTATTAGAAGCATTGAGATATCACATCTCATGGTATAGGACGGGTCTCAGAATTGGAATGGGAAGGAGTTGGATATCACATCTCAAGCTATAGGAAGGGTCTCAGGATTGGAATGGGAAGGACTTGGATATCACATCTCATGTTATAGGAAGGGTCTCAGGTTTGGTATTAGAAGCATTGAGATATCACATCTCATGCTATAGGAAGGGTCTCAGGATTGGAATGGGAAGGACTTGGATATCACATCTCATGTTATAGGAAGGGTCTCAGGTTTGGTATTAGAAGCATTGAGATATCACATCTCATGCTATAGGAAGGGTCTCAGAATTGGAATGGGAAGGAGTTGGATATCACATCTCAAGCTATAGGAAGGGTCTCAGGATTGGAATGGGAAGGAGTTTGATATCACATCTCATGCCATGTACGGGTCTCAGGTTTTGTAGAAGCATTGGGATATCACATCTCATGCTATCGGAAGGGTATCAGGATTGGATTTGGAAGGAGTTGGATATCCCATCTCATGCTATAGGAAGGGTCTCAGGTTGGAATGGGAAGGAGTTGGATATCACATCTCATGTTATATGAAGGGTCTCAGGATTGGAATGGGAAGGACTTGGATATCACATCTCATGCTATAGGAAGGCTCTCAGGTTTGGAAGGGGAAGGAGTTGGATATCACATTTCATGTTAGAGGTAGGATATCAGGTTTGGTATTAGAGGCATTGAGATATCACATCTCATGCTATCAGAAGGATCTCAGGATTGGAATGGGAAGGAGTTGGATATCACATCTCATGCTAAAGGGAGGGTCTCAGGTTTGGAAGGGGAAGGATTTGGATATCACATCTCATGTTATAGGAAGGATCTCAGGTTTGGTATTAGAAGCATTGAGATATCACATCTCATGCTATCGGAAGGATCTCAGGTTTGGTATTAGAGGCATTGAGATATCACATCTCATGCTATCAGAAGGGTCTCGGGATTGGAATGGGAAGGAGTCGGATATCACATCTCATGCTAAAGGGAGGGTCTCAGGTTTGGTATTAGAAGCATTGAGATATCACATCTCATGTTATAGGAAGAATCTCAGGTTTGGTATTAGAGGCATTGAGATATCATATCTCATGCTATCAGAAGGGTCTCAGGATTGGAATGGGAAGGAGTCGGATATCACATCTCATGCTAAAGGGAGGGTCTCAGGTTTGGTATTAGAAGCATTGAGATATCACATCTCATGTTATAGGAAGAATCTCAGGTTTGGTATTAGAGGCATTGAGATATCATATCTCATGCTATCGGAAGGGTCTCAGGATTGGAATGCGAAGGAGTTGGATATCACATCTCATCCAATAGGAAGGATCTCAGGATTGGAATGGGAAGGATTTGGATGTCACATCTCTTGCTATAGGAAGGGTCTCAGGTTTTTTATTAGAAACATTGAGATATCACATCTCATGCTATAGGAAGGGTTTCAGGATTGGAATGGGAAGGAGTTGGATATCCCTTCTCATGCTATAGGAAGGGTCTCAGGTTGGAATGGGAAGGAGTTGGATATCACATCTCATGTTATAGGAAGGGTCTCAGTATTGAAATGGTAAGGATTTGGATATCACATCTCTTGCTATTGGAAGGGTCTCAGGTTTTTTATTAGAAACATTGAAATATCACATCTCATGCTATAGGAAGGGTTTCAGGATTGGAATGGGAAGGATTTGGATATCACATCTCATGCTAAAGGAAGGGTCTCAGGTTTGGAAGGGGAAGGATTTGGATATGATATCTCATGTTATAGGACGGGTCCCAGGTTTGGTATTAGAAGCTTTGAGATATCACATCTCATGCTATAGGAAGGGTCTCAGGATTGGAATGGGAAGGAGTTGGATATCACATCTCATGCTAAAGGAAGGGACTCAGGTTTGATAGAAGCATTGAGATATCACATCTCATGCTATAGGAAGGGTCTCAGGATTGGAATGGGAAGGAGTTGGATATCACATCTCATGCCATAGGAAGGGTCTCAGGTTTGGTATAAGCATTGAGATATCACATCGCTGCTATCGTAAGGGTCTCAGGATAGAAATGGGAAGGACTTAGATATCACATCTCATGCTATAGGGAGGGTCTCAGTTTTGATATTAGAAGCATTGAGATATCACATCTCATGCTATAGGAAGGGTCTCAGGTTTGGAATGGGAAGGAGTTGGATACACATCTCATGTTATAGGAAGGATCTCAGGTTTGGTATTAGAAGCATTGTGATATCACATATCATGCTATAGGAAGGGTCTCAGGATTGGAAATGGAAGGAGTTGGATATCACATTTCATGCTAAAGGAAAGATCTCAGGTTTGGAAGGGGAAGGATTTGGATCTCACATGTCATGTTTTAGGACGGGTGTCAGGTTTGGTATTAGAAGCATTGAGATATCACATCTCATGGTATAGGAAGGGTCTCAGGATTGGAATGGGAAGGAGTTGGATATCACATCTCAAGCTATCTCAGGATTGGAATGGGAAGGAGTTTGATATCACATCTCATGCTATCGGAAGGGTCTCAGGTTTGGAATGGGAAGGAGTTGGATATCACATCTCATGTTATAGGAAGGATCTCAGGTTTGGTATTAGAAGCATTGAGATATCACATCTCATGCTATAGGAAGGGTCTCAGGATTGGAATCGGAAGGAGTTGGATACCACATCTCATGCTATAGGAAGGGTCTCAGGTTTGGTATAAGCATTGAGATATCCCATCTCATGCTATAGGAAGGGTCTCAGCATTGGAATCGGAAGGAGTTGTATTTGACATCTCCTGCCATAGGAAGGGTCTCTGGTTTGGTATAAGCATTGAGATATCACATCTCTGCTATCGGAAGGGTCTCAGGATTGGAATGGGAAGGAGTTGGATATCACATCTCATGCTAAAGGGAGGGTCTCAGGTTTGGAAGGGGAAGGATTTGGATATCACATCTCATGTTATAGGAAGGAGCTCAGGTTTGGTATTAGAAGCATTGAGATATCACATCTCATGCTATCGGAAGGATCTCAGGTTTGGTATTATAGGCATTGAGATATCACATCTCATGCTATCAGAAGGGTCTCAGGATTGGAATGGGAAGGAGTCGGATATCACATCTCATGCTAAAGGGAGGGTCTCAGGTTTGGTATTAGAAGCATTGAGATATCACATCTCATGTTATAGGAAGAATCTCAGGTTTGGTATTAGAGGCATTGAGATATCACATCTCATGCTATCAGAAGGGTCTCAGGATTGGAATGGGAAGGAGTCGGATATCACATCTCATGCTAAAGGGAGGGTCTCAGGTTTGGTATTAGAAGCATTGAGGTATCACATCTTATGTTATAGGAAGAATCTCAGGTTTGGTATTAGAGGCATTGAGATATCACATCTCATGCTATAGGAAGGGTCTCAGGATTGGAATGGGAAGGAGTTGGATATCACATCTCATGCTAAAGGAAGGGTCTCAGTTTTGGTAGAAGCATTGAGATATCACATCTCATGGTATAGGAAGGGTCTCAGGATTGGAATGGGAAGGAGTTGGATATCACATCTCATCCAATAGGAAGGATCTCAGGATTGGAATGGGAAGGATTTGGATGTCACATCTCTTGCTATAGGAAGGGTCTCAGGTTTTTTATTAGAAACATTGAGATATCACATCTCATGCTATAGGAAGGGTTTCAGGATTGGAATGGGAAGGAGTTGGATATCACATCTCATGTTATAGGAAGGGTCTCAGTATTGAAATGGTAAGGATTTGGATATCACATCTCTTGCTATTGGAAGGGTCTCAGGTTTTTTATTAGAAACATTGAAATATCACATCTCATGCTATAGGAAGGGTTTCAGGATTGGAATGGGAAGGATTTGGATATCACATCTCATGCTAAAGGAAGGGTCTCAGGTTTGGAAGGGGAAGGATTTGGATATGATATCTCATGTTATAGGACGGGTCCCAGGTTTGGTATTAGAAGCTTTGAGATATCACATCTCATGCTATAGGAAGGGTCTCAGGATTGGAATGGGAAGGAGTTGGATATCACATCTCATGCTAAAGGAAGGGACTCAGGTTTGATAGAAGCATTGAGATATCACATCTCATGCTATAGGAAGGGTCTCAGGATTGGAATGGGAAGGAGTTGGATATCACACCTCATGCCATAGGAAGGGTCTCAGGTTTGGTATAAGCATTGAGATATCACATCTCTGCTATCGGAAGGGTCTCAGGATAGGAATGGGAAGGATTTAGATATCACATCTCATGCTATAGGGAGGGTCTCAGTTTTGATATTAGAAGCATTGAGATATCACATTTCATGCTATCGGAAGGGT
The DNA here is from genome assembly GCF_040938575.1 of Ambystoma mexicanum. Taxonomy (NCBI): domain Eukaryota; kingdom Metazoa; phylum Chordata; class Amphibia; order Caudata; family Ambystomatidae; genus Ambystoma; species Ambystoma mexicanum. The sequence goes on from NC_090934.1 coordinate 1,144,034,833, forward strand.
CTCAGGATTGGAATGGGAAGGAGTTGGATATCACAGCTCAAGCTATCTCAGGATTGGAATGGGAAGGAGTTTGATATCACATCTCAAGCTATAGGAAGGGTCTCAGGTTTGGAAGGGGAAGGATTTGGATCTCACATCTCAGGTTTTAGGACGGGTCTTAGGTTTGGTATTAGAAGCATTGAGATATCACATCTCATGGTATAGGAAGGGTCTCAGGATTGGAATGGGAAGGATTTGGATTTCATCTATGTTATTGGATGGTTCTCAGGTTTGGTTTTAGAAGCATTAAGATATCACATCTCATGCTATAGGAAGGGTCTCAGGTTTGGAATGGGAAGGAGTTGGATACACATCTCATGTTATAGGAAGGATCTCAGGTTTGGTATTAGAAGCATTGTGATATCACATATCATGCTATAGGAAGGGTCTCAGGATTGGAATGGGAAGGAGTTGGATATCACATTTCATGCTAAAGGAAAGATCTCAGGTTTGGAAGGGGAAGGATTTGGATCTCACATGTCATGTTTTAGGACGGGTGTCAGGTTTGGTATTAGAAGCATTGAGATATCACATCTCATGGTATAGGAAGGGTCTCAGGATTGGAATGGGAAGGAGTTGGATATCACATCTCAAGCTATCTCAGGATTGGAATGGGAAGGAGTTTGATATCACATCTCATGCTATCGGAAGGGTCTCAGGTTTGGAATGGGAAGGAGTTGGATATCACATCTCATGTTATAGGAAGGATCTCAGGTTTGGTATTAGAAGCATTGAGATATCACATCTCATGCTATAGGAAGGGTCTCAGGATTGTAATCGGAAGGAGTTGGATACCACATCTCATGCCATAGGAAGGGTCTCAGGTTTGGTATAAGCATTGAGATATCACATCTCTGCTATCGGAAGGGTCTCAGGATTGGAATGGGAAGGAGTTGGATATCACATCTCATGCTAAAGGGAGGGTCTCAGGTTTGGAAGGGGAAGGATTTGGATATCACATCTCATGTTATAGGAAGGAGCTCAGGTTTGGTATTAGAAGCATTGAGATATCACATCTCATGCTATCGGAAGGATCTCAGGTTTGGTATTATAGGCATTGAGATATCACATCTCATGCTATCAGAAGGGTCTCAGGATTGGAATGGGAAGGAGTCGGATATCACATCTCATGCTAAAGGGAGGGTCTCAGGTTTGGTATTAGAAGCATTGAGATATCACATCTCATGTTATAGGAAGAATCTCAGGTTTGGTATTAGAGGCATTGAGATATCACATCTCATGCTATCAGAAGGGTCTCAGGATTGGAATGGGAAGGAGTCGGATATCACATCTCATGCTAAAGAGAGGGTCTCAGGTTTGGTATTAGAAGCATTGAGGTATCACATCTCATGTTATAGGAAGAATCTCAGGTTTGGTATTAGAGGCATTGAGATATCACATCTCATGCTATAGGAAGGGTCTCAGGATTGGAATGGGAAGGAGTTGGATATCACATCTCATGCTAAAGGAAGGGTCTCAGTTTTGGTAGAAGCATTGAGATATCACATCTCATGGTATAGGAAGGGTCTCAGGATTGGAATGGGAAGGAGTTGGATATCACATCTCATCCAATATGAAGGATCTCAGGATTGGAATGGGAAGGATTTGGATGTCACATCTCTTGCTATAGGAAGGGTCTCAGGTTTTTTATTAGAAACATTGAGATATCACATCTCATGCTATAGGAAGGGTTTCAGGATTGGAATGGGAAGGAGTTGGATATCCCTTCTCATGCTATAGGAAGGGTCTCAGGTTGGAATGGGAAGGAGTTGGATATCACATCTCATGTTATAGGAAGGGTCTCAGTATTGGAATGGGAAGGATTTGGATATCACATCTCTTGCTATAGGAAGGGTCTCAGGTTTTTTATTAGAAACATTGAGATATCACATCTCATGCTATAGGAAGGGTTTCAGGATTGGAATGGGAAGGATTTGGATATCACATCTCATGCTAAAGGAAGGGTCTCAGTTTTGGAAGGGGAAGGATTTAGTTTAGTTTAGTTTAGTTTATTATTTGTATAGCGCCGCCTGGCCCTGGGGCATCCAGGCGCTTGAGATGAATACAACAAGATTAATACAACAGTACAATATGATAAAATATGGTTTTAGGGGACCAGTAACAGAGATTGAGGGAGTTGTCAATCAGTTTCAATTACAGATAGTTACATATATGGTATAGCATGGTCAAGGTGGATGAGAGCAATACATTTGGGACATTATCACGCAGTCAGAGGTAATGTACAGACCGATTTACATATTTACAAATTTACAGTCTTGGTGCATGCTAGTAAGGTAGGGCTAGGCAGTTTACGTTTCTTTGGATAGAAGCCATGTTTTGGTGTTGTGTCTAAATCTGTGAAAGGACGGTTCTGATCTCAGCTCGAGTGGAAGTGAATTCCAGAGTTTGGAGGCAAGCACGGGGAAGCTAGAGCCACCTGCTTTTTGGAGCTCAAATCTTGGGATATTTAAGCAGTGTGTTTGAGCTGATCTGGTAGGGCGCGCTGGGGTGTGGTGAGTGAGGTTGTCGGATAGGTATCTGGGTGCTTGGTTAGCTAGGCATTTGTGTGTGAGTGAGATGGTTTTATATTCAATTCTTTGTGGTATGGATAGCCAATGGCAGGAGCGTCTGGCGTCCGAAATGTGTTCATGTTTAGGTATGTTCAGGGCTGCTCGCAAGGCGTTGTTTTGTACGACTTGTAGTTTGTTAATGTTTTTCTGACTGGTGCCCAAGTATAGGGCATTGCAGTAGTCGACTTTGGAGAGGACTAGCGCTCTGGCTAAGGTGGTGCAGTTGGATGGTGAGAGGTAAGGTCTGCTGGCATTGATGAGCTTACAGGTGTAAGCAGTGGCGGATGAGATGGAATTGATCTGTCTTGTCAGTGTGAGGGAGGAGTCGAGGTAGATTCCTAGGGTTTTGGCGCTGTTAGAGACAATGATGTTATTGCCGTCTATAGTGAATGCCTGATAGAGTTTGTCGAGTTTATTAAGTCTGGGTTGGGAACCTAGGAGAAGAAGCTCGGTCTTGTCGTCATTGAGGCATAGGCCATGCTTGGCCATCCATTCTTGGATAATGGAGTAAATGTTGTTGAGAGCAGTGAGGTCGGTGGAGTAGTCGCCTGTTAAAGGGATCGGTATTTGGGTGTCATCTGCGTAGTTGGTGTAGATGACACCCAAGCGGTCCAATATGTCAAAGAGGGGTTTTTGTGAACACATTGTATAGAGTGGGGGAGACGCAGGAGCCCTGGGGGACACCGCAAGTGACTGGGGCTGGGTTGGCAGAGGCTGTGGGTGCGAAGACTCTCATGGATCTGTTGTTAAGGAAGGATTGGATCCATGCGTTGGCATTATCTGAGAATTTGGCTGCTGAGGATAGATGTTTGCAGAGGATGTCGTGGTTGACCAGGTCGAAGGCGGCCGATAAGTCAAGAAGGAGAAGGAGGACCAGTTTGCCATTGTCTTTAATGTTGTCCATCTGTGTCTTAAGGTCAATCAGGGCGGTCTCAGTGCCGTGTTTGGGGCGGAATCCTGATTGTCTGAGTCCGAGTAAGTTATTTTTCTCAAGGTGGTTCTGTATCTGGAGATAGGCAGCTCTGTCAAGGATTTTTAGTAGGAAGGGTACAGTCGTAATGGGTCTGTAGTTGGTGGGGACATTTGGGTCAAGGGTGGGCTTCTTAAGTAAAGGAAGAACCCAGGAGTCCTTGAGGTTGTTGGGCACTACGTTGGATGTGAAAGATGAATTGATGAGGGAAGTGATGAAAGGAGCAAGTTGTTTGGCTGCATCTTTAATGACTGGGGCCGGGCAAGTGTCACCTTGGCATTTGGATGGTTTAAGAGAGTAGATTATTTCTTCAACCTCTTTGATGGTTATGGTGGAAAACTCAAAGAGGTTAATGTCATCATTTTGGGGGTGGTGTAGGTGTGTGTAGAGGGGGTGATGTTATCAGTGAGGGTGAGGCTTTCTTTCTTTGTCAGGATTTTGGCTTGTAGCGTGGCAATTTTGCCTAGGAGTGCTTCCTGAATGTTCGTGCACCAGTGGATGTCTTTGTTGCAAGTGTCTGGAATGGGGGAAGGTGATTCGAGTTCTCTCAGGATATTGAAGAGCTCTTTGGTATTGGATTTGGCGTTGCAGATTCTTTCATTGTACATGTTTTTTTTAGACTGGATGATGGCTGACTTATAGATGTTCGAGGCCAGTGTGTAAGATGTCTTATTAATAGTGGATGGTGACTGTTTCCATGCTAATTCAGCTTGTCTTTTGGATTTGCGGAGTGTTTTTAGTTCGGGGGTGAACCAAGAATTGAGGTGTGCGCGTGGTTTGGCTTTCCGAAGCTTGAGTGGTGCTATGGTGTTAATGGCCTTAAGGATGGTTGTGTTGTATAACTCTACTAGTTCAGTAGGGTTGGTCATGGTGGGTGAGAAGTCGATGATGGGTTGGAGTAACAGGAGGAGTTTCTCTACTGTGATATTTTTGTTGTTTCTTGTGAGTGTGGGTGGGGCATAGGGGGAAGGCCCTGGTGTTTGAGTGCCTTTGTTGATGGTGAAGGTAATGAGGTGGTGATCGGTCCAAGCGCATGGAGTGTTGGAAAGGATGGTGGTGTTGCAGTTAAGGTCAGCTATCCAGTCAAGGATTCGGCCTTTGTTGTGTGTGGGTTGTGCGATATGGTGGGTGAGTCCTAATTCTGAAATGGTGTTGGCGACAGTGTTAGCTTTGTCATCTTTCTCATCATTGAGACCTAGATTAAAGTCTCCTAGGATGAGTAGTCGAGAGTTAGGTTTGATATTGTTAGAGAGTAAAAGGGCTATGTCGTCATTAAAGGATAGTATAGGGCCTGGCGGTCTGTAAATGAGGTGGATGGTGATTGTGCTTGTGTGCGTTGTGGATAGTTTGAGGGTGAGTAGTTCCGCTGATGGCAGGGATTGGTTTTGTATGTGTCTTATGTTGATGGAGCTTTTTGCAATAATGGCTACTCCACCACCTTTAGCTGTTTGTCTGTCTGCACGGTAGATGGTATAGTCATTGGGTATAGCAAGTGATAGAGATGGCCAGACGCTGGGTGGAGCCAGGTCTCTGTAATAGCTATGAAGTCGAGATCATTGATGGAGATAATGTCGGCTATGTCTAGGGCATGGGCGACTACAGATCTCGCATTGATGAGTGCACCTTTGATGGTTTTGGTGGTGATGCATGGTTTGGATATCATATCTCATGTTATAGGATGGGTCCCAGGTTTGGTATTAGAAGCTTTGAGATATCACATCTCATGCTATAGGAAGGGACTCAGGTTTGATAGAAGCATTGAGATATCACATCTCATGCTATAGGAAGGGTCTCAGGATTGGAATGGGAAGGAGTTGGATATCACATCTCATGCCATAGGAAGGGTCTCAGGTTTGGTATAAGCATTGAGATATCACATCTCTGCTATCGGAAGGGTCTCAGGATAGGAATGGGAAGGACTTAGATATCACATCTCATGCTATAGGGAGGGTCTCAGTTTTGATATTAGAAGCATTGAGATATCACATTTCATGCTATCGGAAGGCTCTCAGGATTGGAATGGGAAGGAGTTGGATATCACATCTCATGCTAAAGGAAGGGACTCAGGTTTGATAGAAGCATTGAGATATCACATCTCATGCTATAGGAAGGGTCTCAGGATTGGAATGGGAAGGAGTTGGATATCACATCTCATGCCATAGGAAGGGTCTCAGGTTTGGTATAAGCATTGAGATATCACATCTCTGCTATCGGAAGGGTCTCAGGATAGGAATGGGAAGGACTTAGATATCACATCTCATGCTATAGGGAGGGTCTCAGTTTTGATATTAGAAGCATTGAGATATCACATTTCATGCTATCGGAAGGGTCTCAGGATTGGAATGGGAAGGAGTTGGATATTGTTAGGAAAGATTTCGTAATTGTAGGTAATTTTCCTTCCATGTGGCAACCCCTAAACTTTTTGCTGTTGTTTTTCACCTTGTTCTTGACTTTGCCAGAGAAGTGCAGCCTTCTGCCGCACTCCTCTGGGCTTTCGCTCCTTTCTTACGGGGAAACTGACATGCCCTTAAGACAGTCAGTACCGGGGAACGCTGTTTCCCGTAGTTTCTTTTATCATGTTGCGGCTTTCGTGCAACATGACACAAGAGGGCACTGTAAGCTAAGTTACAGCTCTCTTGGGTCTCTAGCCTTCTACAGGCCCTAGATACTCGTTTAGGATTGTATCTGATCGGTGCAAGTAATTCAGGGACGGGAATGGTGGCAGCGATCGTTTCTTTGTATTTTGAGCTCCTTTTGGCGTTCTAAGCGCGTTTTAAGCGCTTAACCCAAAATGGTGGCCTGGCTCCCAAAATGGCCAGACCACGAGGCTCCTTTGTCCTGTCCGCTGACCGTCTTGCTCCCTTCACCTTCCCCAGGTCGAGCCGACCCGGGGCCTTCCTTATTTGGGCATGTACTTTCCCGCGAAACACAGATGCTTTCGCGGGCTTCTACATGTCTTGTGTGTGCCTCCAGGGTGTGGGCTGGGATGTCTGGTCCCAATACACATCCTGGGTGCCAGAGAGTCTAGGGTGGTGTGAATGCCTGGGACCACCGTGGTCCGTGATTGGTCCACGAATGGTGTGAGTGTTGATGAGCGGATCTCCCATTGGGTCCCCTCCGTTTTGGCGCGAAGGGAACCGTGGATAAGAGGGGGCTGGAAACACCACTACCAGGTCGATCTCCTGAGTTCTCACGAACGAAGGAATACAGGAGCCAAGTATCCTGCAACCAAGAGGCTAGACCGAGGAATCGCTGGTGACCCGCTGAAGGACTTCTCCTCTGCACTGCTGTCGCCTTGTGAAACCCTTTTCACCTTTGATCGAACCAGAAGGCCTGTACTGGTACTTCGACCCTTGGAATAGCGGGAACAGCTATTCTCGGCATCTTCACCATCTCCTGCCAGTAAGCCTTCGGAAGCGTCTCTGGGCCATCCAGTTGACTGACCAGCTTACACGGGAGTCTTGCTCTGTAACCGCCGCCAGGTTGTGTAGTATTTCGGGTCCTTGTCACTCTCACACGCTTCGTACACTTGGCGTTCCCAGGTCTGAAGTGAGTAGTGTACATTTGGCTCAAATACACACGGCCGCCCCGTTGCCCTGCTGTGGTAACAAACTGTGCAGGTTTCTTCGATTGGGACGTCTTTTTACTCAACACGACGACAAGGCGTTCCCTGCTCTTCTGAACCTGCCAGCTGCTGAAACTGACGCGGAGAAGCCTGGGTCTGCTTGCATCGGGGACCGGTGAGTAGCATAGCTAGGATCTGGTCGCCCTCCTGCAGGAGCCCATTGCTTTTCCCCGCTGTGTAAAACAGCACCCGTGTCCGTACTCGCGCTCTGCTTCTGCCCACTGTGGAGGCTGCGCTTGAGTCGCGGAACTTGTTCTTCTTCTTTGTGCACTAAACTAAACTGCCTGACTTAATTTGAAGAGCTTCTCCTTTTGCCCATTGGCACCAGCGCGTGCAGGTACTCTGAGCACAAGGCTCCACTCTTCGCAGGGCCCGGACTTCCATCTAGTTAGGTGCCTCTGAAGACGAACTGGGTCTAAGCATTACTTCGCACTGCCTGTTTTCCTTCCCTTTTAGGTGGACTACACATTTCGTGCATATAACGCTTGCGACTGTCGTATTTGTATATATATTGTGTTGATATGGTATGTGTTGGTTTAATATTGTGATATTGTGATTTTCTCGCTACGGTCATTGTTTTAAAGGCCTTAAAATAAATGTGTATATATTTTTTATATAACAACTGTTTGGAGTAGTTTATAAGTGATCTTGCTTTGTGTGCTCATTGCGGGGTTTCAGTCACCCTCACCCCTCTTGAGACCTAGTCTTGACCGCCGCGATCGCTACCTTGATTGGTCTGGCTCGTCCAGAGGTTACCCTGTTCCAAGTAATTAGGTTGGCCTTCTGAACTTGTGCGCCACCAGGACAGAGTTCAGAAATCCTTCTTAACAGATATCACATCTCAAGCTATCTCAGGATTGGAATGGGAAGGAGTTTGATATCACATCTCAAGCTATAGGAAGGGTCTCAGGTTTGGAAGGGGAAGGATTTGGATCTCACATCTCATGTTTTAGGACGGGTGTCAGGTTTGGTATTAGAAGCATTGAGATATCACATCTCATGGTATAGGAAGGGTCTCAGGATTGGAATGGGAAGGAGTTGGATATCACATCTCAAGTTATCACAGGATTGGAATGGGAAGGAGTTTGATAGCACATCTCAAGCTATAGGAAGGGTCTCAGGTTTGGAAAGGGAAGGAGTTGGATATCACATCTCATGTTATAAGGATCTCAGGTTTGGTATTAGAAGCATTGAGATATCACATCTCATGCTATAGGAAGGGTCTCAGGATTGGAATCGGAAGGAGTTGGATACCACATCTCATGCTATACGAAGGGTCTCAGGTTTGGTATAAGCATTGAGATATCCCATCTCATGCTATAGGAAGGGTCTCAGCATTGGAATCGGAAGGAGTTGTATTTGACATCTCATGCCATAGGAAGGGTCTCAGGTTTGGTATAAGCATTGAGATATCACATCTCTGCTATCGGAAGGGTCTCAGGATTGGAATGGCAAGGAGTTGGATATCACATCTCATGCTAAAGGAAGGGTCTCAGTTTTGATAGAAGCATTGAGATATCACACCTCATGCTATAGGAAGGAACTCAGGATTGGAATGGGAAGGAGTTGGATATCACGTCTCATGTTATAGGAAGGGTCTCAGGATTGGAATGGCAAGGAGTTGGATATCACATCTCATGCTAAAGGAAGGGTCTCAGGTTTGATAGAAGCATTGAGATATCACATCTCATGCTATAGGAAGGAACTCAGGATTGGAATGGGAAGGAGTTGGATATCACATCTCATGCCATAGGAAGGGTTATCAGGTTTGGTATAGCATTGAGATATCACATCTCTGCTATCGGAAGGGTCTCAGGATAGGAATGGGAAGGACTTAGATATCACATCTCATACTATAGGGAGGGTCTCAGTTTTGATATTAGAAGCATTGAGCTGTCACATCTCATGCTATCGGAAGGGTCTCAGGATTGGAATGGGATGGAGTTGGATATCACATCTCAAGCTATCTCGGGATTGGAATGGGAAGGAGTTTGATATCACATCTCAAGCTATAGGAAGGGTCTCAGGTTTGGAAGGGGAAGGATTTGGATCTCACATCTCATGTTTTAGGACGGGTCTCAGGTTTGGTATTAGAAGCATTGAGATATCACATCTCATGGTATAGGAAGGGTCTCAGGATTGGAATGGGAAGGAGTTGGCTATCACATCTCAAGCTATCTCAGGATTGGAATGGGAAGGAGTTTGATATCACATCTCAAGCTATAGGAAGGGTCTCAGGTTTGGAAAGGGAAGGATTTGGATTTCACATCTCATGTAATAAGATGGTTCTCATGTTTGGTTTTAGTAGCATTGCGATATCACATCTCATGCTATCGGAAGGGTCTCAGGTTTGGAAAGGGAAGGATTTGGAGTTCACATGTTATAGCATGGTTCTCAGGTTTGGTTTTAGAAGCATTAAGATATAACATCTCATGCTATCGGAAGGGTCTCAGGTTTGGAAAGGGAAGGATTTGGAGTTCACATGTTATAGGATGGTTCTCAGGTTTGGTTTTAGAAGCATTAAGATATAACATCTCATGCTAAAGGAAAGGTCTCAGTTTGGAAGGGGAAGGATTTGGATCTCACATCTCATGTTTTAGGACGGGTCTCAGGTTTGGTATTAGAAGCATTGAAATATCACATCTCATGTTATAGCATGGTTCTCAGGTTTGGTTTTAGAAGCATTAAGATATAACATCTCATGCTATCGGAAGGGTCTCAGGTTTGGAAAGGGAAGGATTTGGAGTTCACATGTTATAGGATGGTTCTCAGGTTTGGTTTTAGAAGCATTAAGATATAACATCTCATGCTAAAGGAAAGGTCTCAGTTTGGAAGGGGAAGGATTTGGATCTCACATCTCATGTTTTAGGACGGGTCTCAGGTTTGGTATTAGAAGCATTGAAATATCACATCTCATGGTATACGAAGGGTCTCAGGTTTGGTATAAGCATTGAGATATCCCATCTCATGCTATAGGAAGGGTCTCAGCATTGGAATCGGAAGGAGTTGTATTTGACATCTCATGCCATAGGAAGGGTCTCAGGTTTGGTATAAGCATTGAGATATCACATCTCTGCTATCGGAAGGGTCTCAGGATTGGAATGGGAAGGAGTTGGATATCACATCTCATGCTAAAGGGAGGGTCTCAGGTTTGGAAGGGGAAGGATTTGGATATCACATCTCATGTTATAGGAAGGATCTCAGGTTTGGTATTAGAAGCATTGAGATATCACATCTCATGCTATCGGAAGGATCTCAGGTTTGGTATTATAGGCATTGAGATATCACATCTCATGCTATCAGAAGGGTCTCAGGATTGGAATGGGAAGGAGTCGGATATCACATCTCATGCTAAAGGGAGGGTCTCAGGTTTGGTATTAGAAGCATTGAGATATCACATCTCATGTTATAGGAAGAATCTCAGGTTTGGTATTAGAGGCATTGAGATATCACATCTCATGCTATCAGAAAGGTCTCAGGATTGGAATGGGAAGGAGTCGGATATCACATCTCATGCTAAAGGGAGGGTCTCAGGTTTGGTATTAGAAGCATTGAGATATCACATCTCATGTTATAGGAAGAATCTCAGGTTTGGTATTAGAGGCATTGAGATATCAGATCTCATGCTATAGGAAGGGTCTCAGGATTGGAATGGGAAGGAGTTGGATATCACATCTCATGCTAAAGGAAGGGTCTCAGTTTTGGTAGAAGCATTGAGATACCACATCTCATGGTATAGGAAGGGTCTCAGGATTGGAATGGGAAGGAGTTGGATATCACATCTCATCCAATAGGAAGGATCTCAGGATTGGAATGGGAAAGATTTGGATGTCACATCTCTTGCTATAGGAAGGGTCTCAGGTTTTTTATTAGAAACATTGAGATATCACATCTCATGCTATAGGAAGGGTTTCAGGATTGGAATGGGAAGGAGTTGGATATCCCTTCTCATGCTATAGGAAGGATCTCAGGTTGGAATGGGAAGGAGTTGGATATCACATCTCATGTTATAGGAAGGGTCTCAGGATTGAAATGGGAAGGATTTGGATATCACATCTCATGTTATAGGAAGGGTCTCAGGTTTGGTATTAGAAGCATTGAGATATCACATCTCATGCTATAGGAAGGGTCTCAGGAATGGAATGGGAAGGACTTGGATATCACATCTCATGATACAGGAAGGGTCTAAGGTTTGGAAGGGGAAGGATTTGGATATCACATCTCATGTTATTGGACCGGTCTCAGGTTTGGTATTAGAAGCATTGAGATATCAAGTCTCATGGTATAGGACGGGAGTTTGATATCACATCTCATGCCATGGTATGGGTCTCAGGTTTTGTAGAAGCATTGGGATATCACATCTCATGCTATCGGAACGGTATCAGGATTGGATTTGGAAGGAGTTGGATATCCCATCTCATGCTATTGGAAGGGTCTCAGGATTGGAATGGGAAGGACTTGGATATCACATCTCATGCTGTAGGAAGGCTCTCAGGTTTGGTATAAGCATTGAAATATCACATCTCTGCTATCGGAAGGGTCTCAGGATTGGAATGGGAAGGACTTAGATATCACATCTCATGCTATAGGGAGGGTCTCAGTTTTGATATCAGAAGCATTGAGATATCACATCTCATGCTATCGGAAGGGTCTCAGGATTGGAATGGGAGGAGCTGGATATCACATCTCATGCTAAAGGAAGGGTCTCAGGTTTGGAAGGGGAAGGATTTGTATATCACATCTCATGTTATAGGAGGGGTCTCAGGTTTGGTATTAGAAGCATTGTGATATCACATCTCATGCTATAGGAAGTGTCTCAGGATTGGAATGGGAAGGAGTTGGATATCACATCTCATGCTATAGGAAGGGTTTCAGGTTTGGTAGAAGCATTGAGATATCACATCTCATGCTATAGGAAGAGTCTCAGGTTTGGGAAGGGAAGGATTTGGATTTCACATCTCATGTTATAGGATGGTTCTCATGTTTGGTTTTTGAAGCATTGAGATATCACATCTCATGCTATCGGAAGGGTCTCAGGTTTGGAATGGGAAGGAGTTGGATATCACATCTCATGTTATAGGAAGGATCTCAGGTTTGGTATTAGAAGCATTGAGATATCACATCTCATGCTATAGGAAGGGTCTCAGGATTGGAATGGCAAGGAGTTGGATATCACATCTCATGCTAAAGGAAGGGTCTCAGTTTTGATAGAAGCATTGAGATATCACACCTCATGCTATAGGAAGGAACTCAGGATTGGAATGGGAAGGAGTTGGATATCACGTCTCATGTTATAGGAAGGGTCTCAGGATTGGAATGGCAAGGAGTTGGATATCACATCTCATGCTAAAGGAAGGGTCTCAGGTTTGATAGAAGCATTGAGATATCACATCTCATGCTATAGGAAGGAACTCAGGATTGGAATGGGAAGGAGTTGGATATCACATCTCATGCCATAGGAAGGGTTATCAGGTTTGGTATAGCACTGAGATATCACATCTCATGCTATCGGAAGGGTCTCAGGATTGGAATGGGATGGAGTTGGATATCACATCTCAAGCTATCTCGGGATTGGAATGGGAAGGAGTTTGATATCACATCTCAAGCTATAGGAAGGGTCTCAGGTTTGGAAGGGGAAGGATTTGGATCTCACATCTCATGTTTTAGGACGGGTCTCAGGTTTGGTATTAGAAGCATTGAGATATCACATCTCATGGTATAGGAAGGGTCTCAGGATTGGAATGGGAAGGAGTTGGCTATCACATCTCAAGCTATCTCAGGATTGGAATGGGAAGGAGTTTGATATCACATCTCAAGCTATAGGAAGGGTCTCAGGTTTGGAAAGGGAAGGATTTGGATTTCACATCTCATGTAATAGGATGGTTCTCGTGTTTGGTTTTAGTAGCATTGCGATATCACATCTCATGCTATCGGAAGGGTCTCAGGTTTGGAAAGGGAAGGATTTGGAGTTCACATGTTATAGCATGGTTCTCAGGTTTGGTTTTAGAAGCATTAAGATATAACATCTCATGCTATCGGAAGGGTCTCAGGTTTGGAAAGGGAAGGATTTGGAGTTCACATGTTATAGGATGGTTCTCAGGTTTGGTTTTAGAAGCATTAAGATATAACATCTCATGCTAAAGGAAAGGTCTCAGTTTGGAAGGGGAAGGATTTGGATCTCACATCTCATGTTTTAGGACGGGTCTCAGGTTTGGTATTAGAAGCATTGAAATATCACATCTCATGGTATAGGAAGGTTCTCAGGATTGGAATGGGAAGGAGTTGGATATCACATTGAATGGGAAGGAGTTTGATACCACATCTCAAGCTATAGGAAGGGTCTCAGGTTTGGAAAGGGAATGATTTGGATTTCACATCTCATGTTATAGGATGGTTCTCATGTTTGGTTTTAGAAGCATTGAGATATCACATCTCATGCTATCGGAAGGGTCTCAGGTTTGGAATGGGAAGGAGTTTGATATCACATCTCATGTTATAGGAAGGATCTCAGGTTTGGTATTAGAAGCATTGAGATATCAAATCTCATGCTATAGGAAGGGTCTCAGGATTGGAATCGGAAGGAGTTGTATATGACATCTCATGTTATAGGAAGGATCTCAGGTTTGGTATTAGAAGCATTGAGTTATCACATCTCATGCTATAGGAAGGGTCTCAGGATTGGAATCGGAAGGAGTTGTATATGACATCTCATGCCATAGGAAGGGTCTCAGGTTTGGTATAAGCATTGAGATATCACATCTCTGCTATCGGAAGGGTCTCAGGATTGGAATGGGAAGGAGTTGGATATCCCATCTCGTTATAGGAAGGCTCTCAGGTTTGGTATTAGAAGCATTGAGATATCACATCTCATGCTATAGGAAGGGTCTAAGGTTTGGAAAGGGGAAGGATTTGGGTATCACATCTCATGTTATAGGACCGGTCTCAGGTTTGGTATTAGAAGCATTGAGATATCAAGTCTCATGGTATAGGACGGGTCTCAGAATTGGAATGGGAATGAGTTGGATATCACATCTCAAGCAATAGGAAGTGTCTCAGGATTGGAATGGGAAGGAGTTTGATATCACATCTCATGCCATGGTATGGGTCTCAGGTTTTGTAGAAGCATTGGGATATCACATCACATGCTATCGGAAGGGTATCGGGATTGGATTTGGAAGGAGTTGGATATCCCATCTCATGCTATAGGCAGGGTCTAAGGTTGGAATGGGAAGGAGTTGGATATCACATCTCATGTTATAGGAAGGGTCTCAGGATTGGAATGGGAAGGACTTGGATATCACATCTCATTCTATAGGAAGGCTCTCAGGGTTGGAAGGGGGAGGAGTTGGATATCACATTTCATGTTAGAGGTAGGATCTCAGGTTTGGTATTAGAGGCATTGAGATATCACATCTCATGCCATCAGAAGGGTCTCAGGATTGGAATGGGAAGGAGTTGGATATCACATCTCATGCTAAAGGGAGGGTCTAAGGTTTGGAAGGGGAAGGATTTGGACATCACATCTCATGTTATAGGAAGGATCTCAGGTTTGGTATTAGAAGCATTGAGATATCACATCTCATGCTATCGGAAGGGTCTCAGGTTTGGTAAAAGCATTGAGATATCACATCTCTGCTATCGGAAGGGTCTCAGGATTGGAATGGGAAGGACTTGGATATCACAATTCATGTTATAGGAAGGGCCTCAGGTTTGGTATTAGAAGCATTGAGATATCACATCTCATGCTATAGGAAGGGTCTCAGGATTGGAATGGGAAGGACTTGGATATCACATCTCATGTTATAGGAAGGGTCTCAGGTTTGGTATTAGAAGCATTGAGATATCACATCTCATGCTATAGGAAGGGTCTCAGGAATGGAATGGGAAGGACTTGGATATCACATCTCATGATACAGGAAGGGTCTAAGGTTTGGAAGGGGAAGGATTTGGATATCACATCTCATGTTATTGGACCGGTCTCAGGTTTGGTATTAGAAGCATTGAGATATCAAGTCTCATGGTATAGGATGGGAGTTTGATATCACATCTCATGCCATGGTATGGGTCTCAGGTTTTGTAGAAGCATTGGGATATCACATCTCATGCTATCGGAAGGGTATCAGGATTGGATTTGGAAGGAGTTGGATATCCCATCTCATGCTATAGGAAGGGTCTCAGGATTGGAATGGGAAGGACTTGGATATCACATCTCATGCTGTAGGAAGGCTCTCAGGTTTGGAAAGGGAAGGAGTTGGATATCACATTTCATGTTAGAGGTAGGATCTCAGGTTTGGTATTAGAGGCATTGAGATATCACATCTCATGCTATCAGAAGGGTATCAGGATTGGAATGGGAAGGAGTTGGATATCACATCTCATGCTAAAGGGAGGGTCTCAGGTTTAGAAGGGGAAGGATTTGGATATCACATCTCATGTTATAGTAAGGTTCTCAGGTTTGGTATTAGAAGCATTGAAATATCACATCTCATGCTATCGGAAGGATCTCAGGTTTGGTATTAGAAGCATTGAGATATCACATCTCATGCTATAGGAAGGGTCTCAGGATTGGAATGGGAAGGAGTTGGATATCACATCTCATGTTATAGGAAGGATCTCATGTTTGGTATTAGAAGCATTGAGATATCACATCTCATGCTATAGGAAGGGTCTCAGGATTGGAATGGGAAGGAGTTGGATATCACATCTCATGCTAAATGAAGGGTCTCAGTTTTGGTAGAAGCATTGCGATATCACATCTCATGCTATAGGAAGGGGCTCAGGATTGGAATCGGAAGGAGTTGGATATCACATCTCATGCTATAGGAAGGGTCTCAGGTTTGGTATAAGCATTGAAATATCACATCTCTGCTATCGGAAGGGTCTCAGGATTGGAATGGGAAGGACTTAGATATCACATCTCATGCTATAGGGAGGGTCTCAGTTTTGATATCAGAAGCATTGAGATATCACATCTCATGCTATCGGAAGGGTCTCAGGATTGGAATGGGATGAGCTGGATATCACATCTCATGCTAAAGTAAGGGTCTCAGGTTTGGAAGGGGAAGGATTTGGATATCACATCTCATGTTATAGGAGGGGTCTCAGGTTTGGTATTAGAAGCATTGTGATATCACATCTCATGCTATAGGAAGTGTCTCAGGATTGGAATGGGAAGGAGTTGGATATCACATCTCATGCTATAGGAAGGGTTTCAGGTTTGGTAGAAGCATTGAGATATCACATCTCATGCTATAGGAAGAGTCTCAGGTTTGGGAAGGGAAGGATTTGGATTTCACATCTCATGTTATAGGATGGTTCTCATGTTTGGTTTTTGAAGCATTGAGATATCACATCTCATGCTATCGGAAGGGTCTCAGGTTTGGAATGGGAAGGAGTTGGATATCACATCTCATGTTATGGGAAGGATCTCAGGTTTGGTATTAGAAGCATTGAGATATCACATCTCATGCTATAGGAAGGGTCTCCGGATTGGAATGTGAAGGATTTGGATATCACCTCTCATGTTATAGGAAGGGTCTCAGGATTGGAATGGCAAGGAGTTGGATATCACATCTCATGCTAAAGGAAGGGTCTCAGTTTTGATAGAAGCATTGAGATATCACACCTCATGCTATAGGAAGGAACTCAGGATTGGAATGGGAAGGAGTTGGATATCACGTCTCATGTTATAGGAAGGGTCTCAGGATTGGAATGGCAAGGAGTTGGATATCACATCTCATGCTAAAGGAAGGGTCTCAGGTTTGATAGAAGCATTGAGATATCACATCTCATGCTATAGGAAGGAACTCAGGATTGGAATGGGAAGGAGTTGGATATCACATCTCATGCCATAGGAAGGGTTATCAGGTTTGGTATAAGCATTGAGATATCACATCTCTGCTATCGGAAGGGTCTCAGGATAGGAATGGGAAGGACTTCGATATCACATCTCATACTCTAGGGAGGGTCTCAGTTTTGATATTAGAAGCATTGAGCTATCACATCTCATGCTATCGCAAGGGTCTCAGGATTGGAATGGGATGGAGTTGGATATCACATCTCAAGCTATCTCAGGATTGGAATGGGAAGGAGTTTGATATCACATCTCAAGCTATAGGAAGGGTCTCAGGTTTGGAAAGGGAAGGATTTGGATTTCACATCTCATGTTATAGGATGGTTCTCATGTTTGGTTTTTAGTAGCATTGAGATATCACATCTCATGCTATCGGAAGGGTCTCAGGTTTTGTTAAGACGGATTTCTGAACTCTGTCCTGGTGGCGCAGAAGTTCAGAAGGCCAACCTAATTACTTGGAACAGGGTAACCTCTGGACAAGCCAGACCAATCAAGGTAGCGATCGCGGCGGTCAAGACTAGGTCTCAAGAGGGGTGAGGGTGACTGAAAGCCCGCAATGAGCACACAAAGCAAGAGCGCTTACAAACTACTCCAAACAGTTGTCATATCAAAAATATAAACACATTTATTTTAAGGCCTTTAAAACAACGACCGTAGCGAGAAAATCACAATATCACAATATTAAACCAACACATACCATATCAACACAATATATATACAAATACACAGTCGCAAGCGTTTAAAGCACGAAATATGTAGTCCACCTGAAAGGAAAGGAAAACAGGCAGTGCGATAACGCTTTAGACTCAGTTCGCCTTCAGAGGCACCTAACTAGATGGAAGTCCGAGCCCTGCGAAGAGTGGAGCCTTGTGCTCAAAGTACCTGCCACGCCGGTGCCAACGGGCAAAAGGGGAAGCTCTTCGGAGGAAGTCAGGCAGTTCGGGTTAGTGCACAGCAGAAGGAGAACAGGTTCCGCAACTCAAGCGCAGCCTCCACAGCGAGCAGAAGCAGAGCGCGAGTACGGCAAAAGGGTGCTGTTTTTACACAGCAGGGAAAGGCAATGGGATACTGCAGGAGTTCGACCAGATCCTAGCTAAATTACTCACCGGTCCCCGAAGCAAGCAGACCCAGGCTTCTCCACGTTAGTTTCAGCAGCTGGCAGGTTCAGAAGAGCAGGGAACGCCTCGTAGTCGTGTAGAGCAAAAAGACGTCCCAATCGACGAAACCAGCACAGTTTTGTTGCCGCAGCAGGACAACGGAGCGGCCGTGTGTATTCAAGCCAAATGTACACTCCTCCCTTCAGCCTTGGGAACGCCAAGCGTACGAAGCGTGGGAGAGTGACAAGGACTCGAAATACAACACAACCTGGCAGCAGTTACAGAGCAGGACTCCCTTGTAAGCTGGTCAGTCAACTGGATGGCCCAGAGACACTTCCGAAGGCTTACTTGGCAGGAGATGATGAAGTCGCCGGGAATAGCTGTTCCTGCTATTCCAAAGGTCGAAGCACCAGTACAGGCCTTCTGGTTCGATCCAAGGAGGAAAGGGTTTCACAGGACGACAGCAGTGCAAAGGAGGATTCCTTCAGCGGGTCACCAGCGATTCCTCGGTCCAGCCTCTTGGTTGCAGGATACTTGGCTCCTGTATTCCTTCGTTCGTGAGAACTCAGGAGATCGACATGGTAGTGGTGTTTCCAGCCCCCTCTTATCCACGGTTCCCTTCGCGCCAAAACGGAGGGGAGCCAATGGGAGATCCGCACATCAACACACATACCATACGTGGACCAATCACGGACCACGGTGGTCCCAGGCATTCACACCACCCTAGACTCTCTGGCACCCAGGATGTGTATTGGGACCAGACATCCCAGCCCACACCCTGGAGGCACACAAACGACATGTAGAAGCCCGCGAAAGCAACCACGTTTCGCGGGAAAGTACATGCCCAAATAAGGAAGGCCCCGGGTCGCCCGACCTGGGGAAGGTAAAGGGAGCAAGACGGTCAGTGGACAGGACAAAGGAGCCTCGTGGTCTGGCCATTTTGGGAGCCAGGCCACCATTTTGGGTTCAGTGCGAAAAACGTGCTCAGAACGCCAAAAGGAGCTCAAAATAAACAAAACGATCGCTGCCACCATTCCAGTCCCTGAATGACTTGCACCGATCAAATACCATCCTAAAAGAGTATCTAGGGCCTGTAGAAGGCTAGAGACCCAAGAGAGCTGTAACTTAGCTTACAGTGCCCTCTTGTGTCATGTTGCACTAAAGCCGCAACACGATAAAAGAAACTACGGGAAACAGCGTTCCCCGGTACTGACTGTCTTAAGGGCATGTCAGTTTCCCCATAAGAAAAGGAGTGAAAGCCCAGAGGAGTGCGGCAGAAGGCTGCACTTCTCTGGCAAAGTCAAGAACAAGGTGAAAAACAACAGCAAAAAGTTTAGGGGTTGCCACATGGAAGGAAAATTCCCTACAATTACGAAATCTTTCCTAACAGGTTTGGAAAGGGAAGGATTTGGATTTCACATGTTATAGGATGGTTCTCAGGTTTGGTTTTAGAAGCATTAAGATATAACATCTCATGCTATAGGAAGGGTCTCAGGTTTGGAAGGGGAAGGATTCGGATCTCATATCTCATGATTTAGGACGGGTCTTAGGTTTGGTATTAGAAGCATTGAAATATCACATCTCATGGTATAGGAAGGGTCTCAGGATTGGAATGGGACGGAGTTGGATATCACATTGAATGGGAAGGAGTTTGATATCACATCTCATGCTATAGGAAGGGTTTCAGGTTTGGTAGAAGCATTGAGATATCACATCTCATGCTATAGGAAGCGTCTCAGGATTGGAATGGGAAGGACTTGGATGTCATATCTCATGCTATAGGGAGGGTCTCAAGTTTGATATCAGAAGCTTTGAGATAACAAATCTCATGATATCGGAAGGGTCTCAGGATTGGAATGTGAAGGAGTTGGATATCACATCTCAAGATAAAGGAAGGGTCTAAGGTTTGGAAGGGGAAGGATTTGGATATCACATCTCATGTTATAGGATGGGCCTCAGGTTTGGTATTAGAAGCATTGCGATATCAAGTCTCATGGTATAGGAGGGTCTCAGAATTGGAATGGGAAGGAGTTGGATATCACATCTCAAGCTATAGGAAGGGTCTCAGGTTTGGTAGAAGCATTGGGATATCACATCTCATGCTATCGGAAGGGTCTCAGGATTGGAATGGGAGGAGCTGGATATCACATCTCATGCTAAAGGAAGGGTCTCAGGTTTGGAAGGGGAAGGATTTGGATATCACATCTCATGTTATAGGAGGGGTCTCAGGTTTGGTATTAGAAGCATTGTGATATCACATCTCATGCTATAGGAAGTGTCTCAGGATTGGAATGGGAAGGAGTTGGATATCACATCTCATGCTATAGGAAGGGTTTCAGGTTTGGTAGAAGCATTGAGATATCACATCTCATGCTATAGGAAGAGTCTCAGGTTTGGGAAGGGAAGGATTTGGATTTCACATCTCATGTTATAGGATGGTTCTCATGTTTGGTTTTTGAAGCATTGAGATATCACATCTCATGCTATCGGAAGGGTCTCAGGTTTGGAATGGGAAGGAGTTGGATATCACATCTCATGTTATAGGAAGGATCTCAGGTTTGGTATTAGAAGCATTGAGATATCACATCTCATGCTATAGGAAGGGTCTCCGGATTGGAATGTGAAGGATTTGGATATCACATCTCATGTTATAGGAAGGGTCTCAGGATTGGAATGGCAAGGAGTTGGATATCACATCTCATGCTAAAGGAAGGGTCTCTGTTTTGATAGAAGCATTGAGATATCACACCTCATGCTATAG
Source organism: Ambystoma mexicanum (assembly GCF_040938575.1). Classification (NCBI taxonomy): domain Eukaryota; kingdom Metazoa; phylum Chordata; class Amphibia; order Caudata; family Ambystomatidae; genus Ambystoma; species Ambystoma mexicanum. Next base: position 1,144,055,748 of record NC_090934.1, read on the forward strand.
GAAGGAACTCAGGATTGGAATGGGAAGGAGTTGGATATCACATCTCATGCTAAAGGAAGGGTCTCAGGTTTGATAGAAGCATTGAGATATCACATCTCATGCTATAGGAAGGAACTCAGGATTGGAATGGGAAGGAGTTGGATATCACATCTCATGCCATAGGAAGGGTTATCAGGTTTGGTATAAGCATTGAGATATCACATCTCTGCTATCGGAAGGGTCTCAGGATAGGAATGGGAAGGACTTAGATATCACATCTCAGACTATAGGGAGGGTCTCAGTTTTGATATTAGAAGCATTGAGCTATCACATCTCATGCTATCGCAAGGGTCTCAGGATTGGAATGGGATGGAGTTGGATATCACATCTCAAGCTATCTCAGGATTGGAATGGGAAGGAGTTTGATATCACATCTCAAGCTATAGGAAGGGTCTCAGGTTTGGAAGGGGAAGGATTTGGATCTCACATCTCATGTCTTAGGACGGGTCTCAGGTTTGGTATTAGAAGCATTGAGATATCACATCTCATGGTATAGGAAGGGTCTCAGGATTGGAATGGGAAGGAGTTGGCTATCACATCTCAAGCTATCTCAGGATTGGAATGGGAAGGAGTTTGATATCACATCTCAAGCTATAGGAAGGGTCTCAGGTTTGGAAAGGGAAGGATTTGGATTTCACATCTCATGTTATAGGATGGTTCTCATGTTTGGTTTTAGTAGCATTGAGATATCACATCTCATGCTATCGGAAGGGTCTCAGGTTTGGAAAGGGAAGGATTTGGATTTCACATGTTATAGGATGGTTCTCAGGTTTGGTTTTAGGAGCATTAAGATATCACATCTCATGCTAAAGGAAGGGTCTCAGGTTTGGAAGGGGAAGGATGTGGATATCATATCTCATGTTATAGGGCGGGTCCCAGGTTTGGTATTAGAAGCATTGAGATATCACATCTCATGGTATAGGAAGGGTCTCAGGATTGGAATGGGAAGGAGTTGGATATCACATCTCATCCAATAGGAAGGGTCTCAGGTTTGGAATGGGAAGGAATTGGATATCACATCATGTTATAGGAAGGATCTCAGGATTGGAATGGGAAGGATTTGGATATCCCTTCTCATGCTATAGGAAGTGTCTCAGGTTGGAATGGGAAGGAGTTGGATATCACATCTCGTTATAGGAAGGGTCTCAGGATTGGAATGGGAAGGATTTGGATATCACATCTCTTGCTATAGGAAGGGTCTCAGGTTTTTTATTAGAAACATTGAGCTATCACATCTCATGCTATAGGAAAGGTTTCAGGATTGGAATGGGAAGGATTTGGATATCACATCTCATGCTAAAGGAAGGGTCTCAGGTTTGGAAGGGGAAGGATTGGGATCTCATATCTCATGTTATAGGACGGGTCCCAGGTTTGGTATTAGAAGCATTGAGATATCACATCTCATGCTATAGGAGGAGTCTCAGGATTGGAATGGGAAGGAGTTGGATATCACATCTCATGTTATAGGAAGGGTCTCAGGATTGGAATGGCAAGGAGTTGGATATCACATCTCATGCTAAAGGAAGGGTCTCAGGTTTGATAGAAGCATTGAGATATCACATCTCATGCTATAGGAAGGAACTCAGGATTGCAATGGGAAGGAGTTGGATATCACATCTCATGCCATAGGATGGGTCATCAGGTTTGGTATAAGCATTGAGATATCACATCTCTGCTATCGGAAGGGTCTCAGGATAGGAATGGGAAGGACTTAGATATCACATCCCATACTATAGGGAGGGTCTCAGTTTTGATATTAGAAGCATTGAGCTGTCACATCTCATGCTATCGGAAGGGTCTCAGGATTGGAATGGGATGGAGTTGGATATCACATCTCAAGCTATCTCGGGATTGGAATGGGAAGGAGTTTGATATCACATCTCAAGCTATAGGAAGGGTCTCAGGTTTGGAAGGGGAAGGATTTGGATCTCACATCTCATGTTTTAGGACGGGTCTCAGGTTTGGTATTAGAAGCATTGAGATATCACATCTCATGGTATAGGAAGGGTCTCAGGATTGGAATGGGAAGGAGTTGGCTATCACATCTCAAGCTATCTCAGGATTGGAATGGGAAGGAGTTTGATATCACATCTCAAGCTATAGGAAGGGTCTCAGGTTTGGAAAGGGAAGGATTTGGATTTCACATCTCATGTAATAGGATGGTTCTCATGTTTGGTTTTAGTAGCATTGCGATATCACATCTCATGCTATCGGAAGGGTCTCAGGTTTGGAAAGGGAAGGATTTGGAGTTCACATGTTATAGCATGGTTCTCAGGTTTGGTTTTAGAAGCATTAAGATATAACATCTCATGCTATCGGAAGGGTCTCAGGTTTGGAAAGGGAAGGATTTGGAGTTCACATGTTATAGGATGGTTCTCAGGTTTGGTTTTAGAAGCATTAAGATATAACATCTCATGCTAAAGGAAAGGTCTCAGGTTTGGAAGGGGAAGGATTTGGATCTCACATCTCATGTTTTAGGACGGGTCTCAGGTTTGGTATTAGAAGCATTGAAATATCACATCTCATGGTATAGGAAGGGTCTCAGGATTGGAATGGGAAGGAGTTGGATATCACATTGAATGGGAAGGAGTTTGATATCACATCTCAAGCTATAGGAAGGGTCTCAGGTTTGGAAAGGGAATGATTTGGATTTCACATCTCATGTTATAGGATGGTTCTCATGTTTGGTTTTAGAAGCATTGAGATATCACATCTCATGCTATCGAAAGGGTCTCAGGTTTGGAATGGGAAGGAGTTTGATATCACATCTCATGTTATAGGAAGGATCTCAGGTTTGGTATTAGAAGCATTGAGATATCACATCTCATGCTATAGGAAGGGTCTCAGGATTGGAATCGGAAGGAGTTGTATATGACATCTCATGCCATAGGAAGGGTCTCAGGATTGGTATAAGCATTGAGATATCACATCTCTGCTATCGGAAGGGTCTCAGGATTGGAATGGGAAGGAGTTGGATATCCCATCTCGTTATAGGAAGGGTCTCAGGTTTGGTATTAGAAGCATTGAGATATCACATCTCATGCTATAGGAAGGGTCTAAGGTTTGGAAAGGGGAAGGATTTGGGTATCACATCTCATGTTATAGGACCGGTCTCAGGTTTGGTATTAGAAGCATTGAGATATCAAGTCTCATGGTATAGGACGGGTCTCAGAATTGGAATGGGAATGAGTTGGATATCACATCTCAAGCAATAGGAAGGGTCTCAGGATTGGAATGGGAAGGAGTTTGATATCACATCTCATGCCATGGTATGGGTCTCAGGTTTTGTAGAAGCATTGGGATATCACATCACATGCTATCGGAAGGGTTTCGGGATTGGATTTGGAAGGAGTTGGATATCCCATCTCATGCTATAGGCAGGGTCTAAGGTTGGAATGGGAAGGAGTTGGATATCACATCTCATGTTATAGGAAGGGTCTCAGGATTGGAATGGGAAGGACTTGGATATCACATCTCATTCTATAGGAAGGCTCTCAGGGTTGGAAGGGGGAGGAGTTGGATATCACATTTCATGTTAGAGGTAGGATCTCAGGTTTGGTATTAGAGGCATTGAGATATCACATCTCATGCCATCAGAAGGGTCTCTGGATTGGAATGGGAAGGAGTTGGATATCACATCTCATGCTAAAGGGAGGGTCTAAGGTTTGGAAGGGGAAGGATTTGGACATCACATCTCATGTTATAGGAAGGATCTCAGGTTTGGTATTAGAAGCATTGAGATATCACATCTCATGCTATCGGAAGGGTCTCAGGTTTGGTATAAGCATTGAGATATCACATCTCTGCTATCGGAAGGGTCTCAGGATTGGAATGGGAAGGACTTGGATATCACAATTCATGTTATAGGAAGGGCCTCAGGTTTGGTATTAGAAGCATTGAGATATCACATCTCATGCTATAGGAAGGGTCTCAGGATTGGAATGGGAAGGACTTGGATATCACATCTCATGTTATAGGAAGGGTCTCAGGTTTGGTATTAGAAGCATTGAGATATCACATCTCATGCTATAGGAAGGGTCTAAGGAATGGAATGGGAAGGACTTGGATATCACATCCCATGATACAGGAAGGGTCTAAGGTTTGGAAGGGGAAGGATTTGGATATCACATCTCATGTTATTGGACCGGTCTCAGGTTTGGTATTAGAAGCATTGAGATATCAAGTCTCATGGTATAGGACACGAGTTTGATATCACATCTCATGCCATGGTATGGGTCTCAGGTTTTGTAGAAGCATTGGGATATCACATCTCATGCTATCGGAAGGGTATCAGGATTGGATTTGGAAGGAGTTGGATATCCCATCTCATGCTATAGGAAGGGTCTCAGGATTGGAATGGGAAGGACTTGGATATCACATCTCATGCTGTAGGAAGGCTCTCAGGTTTGGAAAGGGAAGGAGTTGGATATCACATTTCATGTTAGAGGTAGGATCTCAGGTTTGGTATTAGAGGCATTGAGATATCACATCTCATGGTATAGGAAGGGTCTCAGGATTGGAATGGGACGGAGTTGGATATCACATTGAATGGGAAGGAGTTTGATATCACATCTCATGCTATAGGAAGGGTTTCAGGTTTGGTAGAAGCATTGAGATATCACATCTCATGCTATAGGAAGCGTCTCAGGATTGGAATGGGAAGGACTTGGATGTCACATCTCATGCTATAGGGAGGGTCTCAAGTTTGATATCAGAAGCTTTGAGATAACAAATCTCATGATATCGGAAGGGTATCAGGATTGGAATGGGAAGGAGTTGGATATCACATCTCATGCTAAAGGGAGGGTCTCAGGTTTAGAAGGGGAAGGATTTGGATATCACATCTCATGTTATAGGAAGGATCTCAGGTTTGGTATTAGAAGCATTGAGATATCACATCTCATGCTATCGGAAGGATCTCAGGTTTGGTATTAGAAGCATTGAGATATCACATCTCATGCTATCGGAAGGATCTCAGGTTTGGTATTAGAGGCATTGAGATATCACATCTCATGCTATCAGAAGGGTCTCGGGATTGGAATGGGAAGGAGTCGGATATCACATCTCATGCTAAAGGGAGGGTCTCAGGTTTGTTATTAGAAGCATTGAGATATCACATCTCATGTTATAGGAAGAATCTCAGGTTTGGTATTAGAGGCATTGAGATATTATATCTCATGCTATAGGAAGGGTCTCAGGATTGGAATGGGAAGGAGTTGGATATCACATCTCATCCAATAGGAAGGATCTCAGGATTGGAATGGGAAGGATTTGGATGTCACATCTCTTGCTATAGGAAGGGTCTCAGGTTTTTTATTAGAAACATTGAGATATCACATCTCATGCTATAGGAAGGGTTTCAGGATTGGAATGGGAAGGAGTTGGATATCCCTTCTCATGCTATAGGAAGGGTCTCAGGTTGGAATGGGAAGGAGTTGGATATCACATCTCATGTTATAGGAAGGGTCTCAGTATTGGAATGGTAAGGATTTGGATATCACACCTCTTGCTATAGGAAGGGTCTCAGGTTTTTTATTAGAAACATTGAAATATCACATCTCATGCTATAGGAAGGGTTTCAGGATTGGAATGGGAAGGATTTGGATATCACATCTCATCCAATAGGAAGGGTCTCAGGTTTGGAATGGGAAGGAATTGGATATCACATCATGTTATAGGAAGGATCTCAGGATTGGAATGGGAAGGATTTGGATATCCCTTCTCATGCTATAGGAAGTGTCTCAGGTTGGAATGGGAAGGAGTTGGATATCACATCTCGTTATAGGAAGGGTCTCAGGATTGGAATGGGAAGGATTTGGATATCACATCTCTTGCTATAGGAAGGGTCTCAGGTTTTTTATTAGAAACATTGAGCTATCACATCTCATGCTATAGGAAAGGTTTCAGGATTGGAATGGGAAGGATTTGGATATCACATCTCATGCTAAAGGAAGGGTCTCAGGTTTGGAAGGGGAAGGATTGGGATCTCATATCTCATGTTATAGGACGGGTCCCAGGTTTGGTATTAGAAGCATTGAGATATCACATCTCATGCTATAGGAGGAGTCTCAGGATTGGAATGGGAAGGAGTTGGATATCACATCTCATGTTATAGGAAGGGTCTCAGGATTGGAATGGCAAGGAGTTGGATATCACATCTCATGCTAAAGGAAGGGTCTCAGGTTTGATAGAAGCATTGAGATATCACATCTCATGCTATAGGAAGGAACTCAGGATTGCAATGGGAAGGAGTTGGATATCACATCTCATGCCATAGGATGGGTCATCAGGTTTGGTATAAGCATTGAGATATCACATCTCTGCTATCGGAAGGGTCTCAGGATAGGAATGGGAAGGACTTAGATATCACATCCCATACTATAGGGAGGGTCTCAGTTTTGATATTAGAAGCATTGAGCTGTCACATCTCATGCTATCGGAAGGGTCTCAGGATTGGAATGGGATGGAGTTGGATATCACATCTCAAGCTATCTCGGGATTGGAATGGGAAGGAGTTTGATATCACATCTCAAGCTATAGGAAGGGTCTCAGGTTTGGAAGGGGAAGGATTTGGATCTCACATCTCATGTTTTAGGACGGGTCTCAGGTTTGGTATTAGAAGCATTGAGATATCACATCTCATGGTATAGGAAGGGTCTCAGGATTGGAATGGGAAGGAGTTGGCTATCACATCTCAAGCTATCTCAGGATTGGAATGGGAAGGAGTTTGATATCACATCTCAAGCTATAGGAAGGGTCTCAGGTTTGGAAAGGGAAGGATTTGGATTTCACATCTCATGTAATAGGATGGTTCTCATGTTTGGTTTTAGTAGCATTGCGATATCACATCTCATGCTATCGGAAGGGTCTCAGGTTTGGAAAGGGAAGGATTTGGAGTTCACATGTTATAGCATGGTTCTCAGGTTTGGTTTTAGAAGCATTAAGATATAACATCTCATGCTATCGGAAGGGTCTCAGGTTTGGAAAGGGAAGGATTTGGAGTTCACATGTTATAGGATGGTTCTCAGGTTTGGTTTTAGAAGCATTAAGATATAACATCTCATGCTAAAGGAAAGGTCTCAGGTTTGGAAGGGGAAGGATTTGGATCTCACATCTCATGTTTTAGGACGGGTCTCAGGTTTGGTATTAGAAGCATTGAAATATCACATCTCATGGTATAGGAAGGGTCTCAGGATTGGAATGGGAAGGAGTTGGATATCACATTGAATGGGAAGGAGTTTGATATCACATCTCAAGCTATAGGAAGGGTCTCAGGTTTGGAAAGGGAATGATTTGGATTTCACATCTCATGTTATAGGATGGTTCTCATGTTTGGTTTTAGAAGCATTGAGATATCACATCTCATGCTATCGAAAGGGTCTCAGGTTTGGAATGGGAAGGAGTTTGATATCACATCTCATGTTATAGGAAGGATCTCAGGTTTGGTATTAGAAGCATTGAGATATCACATCTCATGCTATAGGAAGGGTCTCAGGATTGGAATCGGAAGGAGTTGTATATGACATCTCATGCCATAGGAAGGGTCTCAGGATTGGTATAAGCATTGAGATATCACATCTCTGCTATCGGAAGGGTCTCAGGATTGGAATGGGAAGGAGTTGGATATCCCATCTCGTTATAGGAAGGGTCTCAGGTTTGGTATTAGAAGCATTGAGATATCACATCTCATGCTATAGGAAGGGTCTAAGGTTTGGAAAGGGGAAGGATTTGGGTATCACATCTCATGTTATAGGACCGGTCTCAGGTTTGGTATTAGAAGCATTGAGATATCAAGTCTCATGGTATAGGACGGGTCTCAGAATTGGAATGGGAATGAGTTGGATATCACATCTCAAGCAATAGGAAGGGTCTCAGGATTGGAATGGGAAGGAGTTTGATATCACATCTCATGCCATGGTATGGGTCTCAGGTTTTGTAGAAGCATTGGGATATCACATCACATGCTATCGGAAGGGTTTCGGGATTGGATTTGGAAGGAGTTGGATATCCCATCTCATGCTATAGGCAGGGTCTAAGGTTGGAATGGGAAGGAGTTGGATATCACATCTCATGTTATAGGAAGGGTCTCAGGATTGGAATGGGAAGGACTTGGATATCACATCTCATTCTATAGGAAGGCTCTCAGGGTTGGAAGGGGGAGGAGTTGGATATCACATTTCATGTTAGAGGTAGGATCTCAGGTTTGGTATTAGAGGCATTGAGATATCACATCTCATGCCATCAGAAGGGTCTCTGGATTGGAATGGGAAGGAGTTGGATATCACATCTCATGCTAAAGGGAGGGTCTAAGGTTTGGAAGGGGAAGGATTTGGACATCACATCTCATGTTATAGGAAGGATCTCAGGTTTGGTATTAGAAGCATTGAGATATCACATCTCATGCTATCGGAAGGGTCTCAGGTTTGGTATAAGCATTGAGATATCACATCTCTGCTATCGGAAGGGTCTCAGGATTGGAATGGGAAGGACTTGGATATCACAATTCATGTTATAGGAAGGGCCTCAGGTTTGGTATTAGAAGCATTGAGATATCACATCTCATGCTATAGGAAGGGTCTCAGGATTGGAATGGGAAGGACTTGGATATCACATCTCATGTTATAGGAAGGGTCTCAGGTTTGGTATTAGAAGCATTGAGATATCACATCTCATGCTATAGGAAGGGTCTAAGGAATGGAATGGGAAGGACTTGGATATCACATCCCATGATACAGGAAGGGTCTAAGGTTTGGAAGGGGAAGGATTTGGATATCACATCTCATGTTATTGGACCGGTCTCAGGTTTGGTATTAGAAGCATTGAGATATCAAGTCTCATGGTATAGGACACGAGTTTGATATCACATCTCATGCCATGGTATGGGTCTCAGGTTTTGTAGAAGCATTGGGATATCACATCTCATGCTATCGGAAGGGTATCAGGATTGGATTTGGAAGGAGTTGGATATCCCATCTCATGCTATAGGAAGGGTCTCAGGATTGGAATGGGAAGGACTTGGATATCACATCTCATGCTGTAGGAAGGCTCTCAGGTTTGGAAAGGGAAGGAGTTGGATATCACATTTCATGTTAGAGGTAGGATCTCAGGTTTGGTATTAGAGGCATTGAGATATCACATCTCATGGTATAGGAAGGGTCTCAGGATTGGAATGGGACGGAGTTGGATATCACATTGAATGGGAAGGAGTTTGATATCACATCTCATGCTATAGGAAGGGTTTCAGGTTTGGTAGAAGCATTGAGATATCACATCTCATGCTATAGGAAGCGTCTCAGGATTGGAATGGGAAGGACTTGGATGTCACATCTCATGCTATAGGGAGGGTCTCAAGTTTGATATCAGAAGCTTTGAGATAACAAATCTCATGATATCGGAAGGGTATCAGGATTGGAATGGGAAGGAGTTGGATATCACATCTCATGCTAAAGGGAGGGTCTCAGGTTTAGAAGGGGAAGGATTTGGATATCACATCTCATGTTATAGGAAGGATCTCAGGTTTGGTATTAGAAGCATTGAGATATCACATCTCATGCTATCGGAAGGATCTCAGGTTTGGTATTAGAAGCATTGAGATATCACATCTCATGCTATCGGAAGGATCTCAGGTTTGGTATTAGAGGCATTGAGATATCACATCTCATGCTATCAGAAGGGTCTCGGGATTGGAATGGGAAGGAGTCGGATATCACATCTCATGCTAAAGGGAGGGTCTCAGGTTTGTTATTAGAAGCATTGAGATATCACATCTCATGTTATAGGAAGAATCTCAGGTTTGGTATTAGAGGCATTGAGATATTATATCTCATGCTATAGGAAGGGTCTCAGGATTGGAATGGGAAGGAGTTGGATATCACATCTCATCCAATAGGAAGGATCTCAGGATTGGAATGGGAAGGATTTGGATGTCACATCTCTTGCTATAGGAAGGGTCTCAGGTTTTTTATTAGAAACATTGAGATATCACATCTCATGCTATAGGAAGGGTTTCAGGATTGGAATGGGAAGGAGTTGGATATCCCTTCTCATGCTATAGGAAGGGTCTCAGGTTGGAATGGGAAGGAGTTGGATATCACATCTCATGTTATAGGAAGGGTCTCAGTATTGGAATGGTAAGGATTTGGATATCACACCTCTTGCTATAGGAAGGGTCTCAGGTTTTTTATTAGAAACATTGAAATATCACATCTCATGCTATAGGAAGGGTTTCAGGATTGGAATGGGAAGGATTTGGATATCACATCTCATGCTAAAGGAAGGCTCTCAGGTTTGGAAGGGGAAGGATTTGGATATGATATCTCATGTTATAGGACGGGTCCCAGGTTTGGTATTAGAAGCTTTGAGATATCACATCTCATGCTATAGGAAGGGTCTCAGGATTGGAATGGGAAGGAGTTGGATATCACATCTCATGCTAAAGGAAGGGACTCAGGTTTGATAGAAGCATTGAGATATCACATCTCATGCTATAGGAAGGGTCTCAGGATTGGAATGGGAAGGAGTTGGATATCACATCTCATGCCATAGGAAGGGTCTCAGGTTTGGTATAAGCATTGAGATATCACATCTCTGCTATCGGAAGGGTCTCAGGATAGGAATGGGAAGGACTTAGATATCACATCTCATGCTATAGGGAGGGTCTCAGTTTTGATATTAGAAGCATTGAGATATCACATTTCATGCTATCGGAAGGGTCTCAGGATTGGAATGGGAAGGAGTTGGATATCACATCTCAAGCTATCTCAGGATTGGAATGGGAAGGAGTTTGATATCACATCTCAAGCTATAGGAAGGGTCTCAGGTTTGGAAGAGGAAGGATTTGGATCTCACATCTCATGTTTTAGGACGGGTCTCAGGTTTGGTATTAGAAGCATTGAGATATCACATCTCATGGTATAGGAAGGGTCTCAGGATTGGAATGGGAAGGAGTTGGATATCACATCTCAAGCTATCACAGGATTGGAATGGGAAGGAGTTTGATAGCACATCTCAAGCTATAGGAAGGGTCTCAGGTTTGGAAAGAGAAGGATTTGGAATTCACATCTCATGTTATAGGATGGTTCTCATGTTTGGTTTTAGAATCATTGAGATATCACATCTCATGCTATCTGAAGGGTCTCAGGTTTGGAAAGGGAAGGATTTGGATTTCACATATGTTATTGGATGTTTCTCAGGTTTGGTTTTAGAAGCATTAAGATATCACATCTCATGCTATAGGAAGGGTCTCAGGTTTGGAATGGGAAGGAGTTGGATACACATCTCATGTTATAGGAAGGATCTCAGGTTCGGTATTAGAAGCATTGTGATATCACATATCATGCTATAGGAAGGGTCTCAGGATTAGAATGGGAAGGAGTTGGATATCACATCTCATGCTAAAGGAAAGATCTCAGGTTTGGAAGGGGAAGGATTTGGATCTCACATCTCATGTTTTAGGACGGGTGTCAGGTTTGGTATTAGAAGCATTGAGATATCACATCTCATGGTATAGGAAGGGTCTCAGGATTGGAATGGGAAGGAGTTGGCTATCACATCTCAAGCTATCTCAGGATTGGAATGGGAAGGAGTTTGATATCACATCTCAAGCTATAGGAAGGGTCTCAGGTTTGGAAAGGGAAGGATTTGGATTTCACATCTCATGTAATAGGATGGTTCTCATGTTTGGTTTTAGTAGCATTGCAATATCACATCTCATGCTATCGGAAGGGTCTCAGGTTTGGAAAGGGAAGGATTTGGAGTTCACATGTTATAGCATGGTTCTCAGGTTTGGTTTTAGAAGCATTAAGATATAACATCTCATGCTATCGGAAGGGTCTCAGGTTTGGAAAGGGAAGGATTTGGAGTTCACATGTTATAGGATGGTTCTCAGGTTTGGTTTTAGAAGTATTAAGATATAACATCTCATGCTAAAGGAAAGGTCTCAGGTTTGGAAGGGGAAGGATTTGGATCTCACATCTCATGTTTTAGGACGGGTCTCAGGTTTGGTATTAGAAGCATTGAAATATCACATCTCATGGTATAGGAAGGGTCTCAGGATTGGAATGGGAAGGAGTTGGATATCACATTGAATGGGAAGGAGTTTGATATCACATCTCAAGCTATAGGAAGGGTCTCAGGTTTGGAAAGGGAATGATTTGGATTTCACATCTCATGTTATAGGATGGTTCTCATGTTTGGTTTTAGAAGCATTGAGATATCACATCTCATGCTATCGGAAGGGTCTCAGGTTTGGAATGGGAAGGAGTTTGATATCACATCTCATGTTATAGGAAGGATCTCAGGTTTGGTATTAGAAGCATTGAGATATCACATCTCATGCTATAGGAAGGGTCTCAGGATTGGAATCAGAAGGAGTTGTATATGACATCTCATGCCATAGGAAGGGTCTCAGGTTTGGTATAAGCATTGAGATATCACATCTCTGCTATCGGAAGGGTCTCAGGATTGGAATGGGAAGGAGTTGGATATCCCATCTCGTTATAGGAAGGGTCTCAGGTTTGGTATTAGAAGCATTGAGATATCACATCTCATGCTATAGGAAGGGTCTAAGGTTTGGAAAGGGGAAGGATTTGGGTATCACATCTCATGTTATAGGACCGGTCTCAGGTTTGGTATTAGAAGCATTGAGATATCAAGTCTCATGGTATAGGACGGGTCTCAGAATTGGAATGGGAATGAGTTGGATATCACATCTCAAGCAATAGGAAGGGTCTCAGGATTGGAATGGGAAGGAGTTTGATATCACATCTCATGCCATGGTATGGGTCTCAGGTTTTGTAGAAGCATTGGGATATCACATCACATGCTATCGGAAGGGTATCGGGATTGGATTTGGAAGGAGTTGGATATCCCATCTCATGCTATAGGCAGGGTCTAAGGTTGGAATGGGAAGGCGTTGGATATCACATCTCATGTTATAGGAAGGGTCTCAGGATTGGAATGGGAAGGACTTGGATATCCCATCTCATTCTATAGGAAGGCTCTCAGGGTTGGAAGGGGGAGGAGTTGGATATCACATTTCATGTTAGAGGTAGGATCTCAGGTTTGGTATTAGAGGCATTGAGATATCACATCTCATGCCATCAGAAGGGTCTCAGGATTGGAATGGGAAGGAGTTGGATATCACATCTCATGCTAAAGGGAGGGTCTAAGGTTTGGAAGGGGAAGGATTTGGACATCACATCTCATGTTATAGGAAGGATCTCAAGTTTGGTATTAGAAGCATTGAGATATCACATCTCATGCTATCGGAAGGGTCTCAGGTTTGGTATAAGCATTGAGATATCACATCTCTGCTATTGGAAGGGTCTCAGGATTGGAATGGGAAGGACTTGGATATCACAATTCATGTTATAGGAAGGGCCTCAGGTTTGGTATTAGAAGCATTGAGATATCACATCTCATGCTATAGGAAGGGTCTCAGGATTGGAATGGGAAGGACTTGGATATCACATCTCATGTTATAGGAAGGGTCTCAGGTTTGGTATTAGAAGCATTGAGATATCACATCTCATGCTATAGGAAGGGTCTCAGGAATGGAATGGGAAGGACTTGGATATCACATCTCATGATACAGGAAGGGTCTAAGGTTTGGAAGGGGAAGGATTTGGATATCACATCTCATGTTATTGGACCGGTCTCAGGTTTGGTATTAGAAGCATTGAGATATCAAGTCTCATGGTATAGGACGGGAGTTTGATATCACATCTCATGCCATGGTATGGGTCTCAGGTTTTGTAGAAGCATTGGGATATCACATCTCATGCTATCGGAAGGGTATCAGGATTGGATTTGGAAGGAGTTGGATATCCCATCTCATGCTATAGGAAGGGTCTCAGGATTGGAATGGGAAGGACTTGGATATCACATCTCATGCTGTAGGAAGGCTCTCAGGTTTGGAAAGGGAAGGAGTTGGATATCACATTTCATGTTAGAGGTAGGATCTCAGGTTTGGTATTAGAAGCTTTGAGATATCACGTCTCATGCTATAGGAAGGGTCTCAGGATTGGAATGGGAAGGAGTTGGATATCACATCTCATGCTAAAGGAAGGGACTCAGGTTTGATAGAAGCATTGAGATATCACATCTCATGCTATAGGAAGGGTCTCAGGATTGGAATGGGAAGGAGTTGGATATCACATCTCATGCCATAGGAAGGGTCTCAGGTTTGGTATAAGCATTGAGATATCACATCTCTGCTATCGGAAGGGTCTCAGGATAGGAATGGGAAGGACTTAGATATCACATCTCATGCTATAGGGAGGGTCTCAGTTTTGATATTAGAAGCATTGAGATATCACATTTCATGCTATCGGAAGGGTCTCAGGATTGGAATGGGAAGGAGTTGGATATCACATCTCAAGCTATCTCAGGATTGGAATGGGAAGGAGTTTGATATCACATCTCAAGCTATAGGAAGGGTCTCAGGTTTGGAAGGGGAAGGATTTGGATCTCACATCTCATGTTTTAGGACGGGTCTCAGGTTTGGTATTGGAAGCATTGAGATATCACATCTCATGGTATAGGAAGGGTCTCAGGATTGGAATGGGAAGGAGTTGGATATCACATCTCAAGCTATCACAGGATTGGAATGGGAAGGAGTTTGATAGCACATCTCAAGCTATAGGAAGGGTCTCAGGTTTGGAAAGAGAAGGATTTGGATTTCACATCTCATGTTATAGGATGGTTCTCATGTTTGGTTTTAGAAGCATTGAGATATCACATCTCATGCTATCTGAAGGGTCTCAGGTTTGGAAAGGGAAGGATTTGGATTTCACATATGTTATTGGATGGTTCTCAGGTTTGGTTTTAGAAGCATTAAGATATCACATCTCATGCTGTAGGAAGGGTCTCAGGTTTGGAATGGGAAGGAGTTGGATACACATCTCATGTTATAGGAAGGATCTCAGGTTTGGTATTAGAAGCATTGTGATATCACATATCATGCTATAGGAAGGGTCTCAGGATTAGAATGGGAAGGAGTTGGATATCACATCTCATGCTAAAGGAAAGATCTCAGGTTTGGAAGGGGAAGGATTTGGATCTCACATCTCATGTTTTAGGACGGGTGTCAGGTTTGGTATTAGAAGCATTGAGATATCACATCTCATGGTATAGGAAGGGTCTCAGGATTGGAATGGGAAGGAGTTGGCTATCACATCTCAAGCTATCTCAGGATTGGAATGGGAAGGAGTTTGATATCACATCTCAAGCTATAGGAAGGGTCTCAGGTTTGGAAAGGGAAGGATTTGGATTTCACATCTCATGTAATAGGATGGTTCTCATGTTTGGTTTTAGTAGCATTGCGATATCACATCTCATGCTATCGGAAGGGTCTCAGGTTTGGAAAGGGAAGGATTTGGAGTTCACATGTTATAGCATGGTTCTCAGGTTTGGTTTTAGAAGCATTAAGATATAACATCTCATGCTATCGGAAGGGTCTCAGGTTTGGAAAGGGAAGGATTTGGAGTTCACATGTTATAGGATGGTTCTCAGGTTTGGTTTTAGAAGCATTAAGATATAACATCTCATGCTAAAGGAAAGGTCTCAGGTTTGGAAGGGGAAGGATTTGGATCTCACATCTCATGTTTTAGGACGGGTCTCAGGTTTGGTATTAGAAGCATTGAAATATCACATCTCATGGTATAGGAAGGGTCTCAGGATTGGAATGGGAAGGAGTTGGATATCACATTGAATGGGAAGGAGTTTGATATCACATCTCAAGCTATAGGAAGGGTCTCAGGTTTGGAAAGGGAATGATTTGGATTTCACATCTCATGTTATAGGATGGTTCTCATGTTTGGTTTTAGAAGCATTGAGATATCACATCTCATGCTATCGGAAGGGTCTCAGGTTTGGAATGGGAAGGAGTTTGATATCACATCTCATGTTATAGGAAGGATCTCAGGTTTGGTATTAGAAGCATTGAGATATCACATCTCATGCTATAGGAAGGGTCTCAGGATTGGAATCAGAAGGAGTTGTATATGACATCTCATACCATAGGAAGGGTCTCAGGTTTGGTATAAGCATTGAGATATCACATCTCTGCTATCGGAAGGGTCTCAGGATTGGAATGGGAAGGAGTTGGATATCCCATCTCGTTATAGGAAGGGTCTCAGGTTTGGTATTAGAAGCATTGAGATATCACATCTCATGCTATAGGAAGGGTCTAAGGTTTGGAAAGGGGAAGGATTTGGGTATCACATCTCATGTTATAGGACCGGTCTCAGGTTTGGTATTAGAAGCATTGAGATATCAAGTCTCATGGTATAGGACGGGTCTCAGAATTGGAATGGGAATGAGTTGGATATCACATCTCAAGCAATAGGAAGGGTCTCAGGATTGGAATGGGAAGGAGTTTGATATCACATCTCATGCCATGGTATGGGTCTCAGGTTTTGTAGAAGCATTGGGATATCACATCACATGCTATCGGAAGGGTATCGGGATTGGATTTGGAAGGAGTTGGATATCCCATCTCATGCTATAGGCAGGGTCTAAGGTTGGAATGGGAAGGAGTTGGATATCACATCTCATGTTATAGGAAGGGTCTCAGGATTGGAATGGGAAGGACTTGGATATCACATCTCATTCTATAGGAAGGCTCTCAGGGTTGGAAGGGGGAGGAGTTGGATATCACATTTCATGTTAGAGGTAGGATCTCAGGTTTGGTATTAGAGGCATTGAGATATCACATCTCATGCCATCAGAAGGGTCTCAGGATTGGAATGGGAAGGAGTTGGATATCACATCTCATGCTAAAGGGAGGGTCTAAGGTTTGGAAGGGGAAGGATTTGGACATCACATCTCATGTTATAGGAAGGATCTCAGGTTTGGTATTAGAAGCATTGAGATATCACATCTCATGCTATCGGAAGGGTCTCAGGTTTGGTATAAGCATTGAGATATCACATCTCTGCTATCGGAAGGGTCTCAGGATTGGAATGGGAAGGACTTGGATATCACAATTCATGTTATAGGAAGGGCCTCAGGTTTGGTATTAGAAGCATTGAGATATCACATCTCATGCTATAGGAAGGGTCTCAGGATTGGAATGGGAAGGACTTGGATATCACATCTCATGTTATAGGAAGGGTCTCAGGTTTGGTATTAGAAGCATTGAGATATCACATCTCATGCTATAGGAAGGGTCTCAGGAATGGAATGGGAAGGACTTGGATATCACATCTCATGATACAGGAAGGGTCTAAGGTTTGGAAGGGGAAGGATTTGGATATCACATCTCATGTTATTGGACCGGTCTCAGGTTTGGTATTAGAAGCATTGAGATATCAAGTCTCATGGTATAGGACGGGAGTTTGATATCACATCTCATGCCATGGTATGGGTCTCAGGTTTTGTAGAAGCATTGGGCTATCACATCTCATGCTATCGGAAGGGTATCAGGATTGGATTTGGAAGGAGTTGGATATCCCATCTCATGCTATAGGAAGGGTCTCAGGATTGGAATGGGAAGGACTTGGATATCACATCTCATGCTGTAGGAAGGCTCTCAGGTTTGGAAAGGGAAGGAGTTGGATATCACATTTCATGTTAGAGGTAGGATCTCAGGTTTGGTATTAGAAGCTTTGAGATATCACATCTCATGCTATAGGAAGGGTCTCAGGATTGGAATGGGAAGGAGTTGGATATCACATCTCATGCTAAAGGAAGGGACTCAGGTTTGATAGAAGCATTGAGATATCACATCTCATGCTATAGGAAGGGTCTCAGGATTGGAATGGGAAGGAGTTGGATATCACATCTCATGCCATAGGAAGGGTCTCAGGTTTGGTATAAGCATTGAGATATCACATCTCTGCTATCGGAAGGGTCTCAGGATAGGAATGGGAAGGACTTAGATATCACATCTCATGCTATAGGGAGGGTCTCAGTTTTGATATTAGAAGCATTGAGATATCACATTTCATGCTATCGGAAGGGTCTCAGGATTGGAATGGGAAGGACTTGGATATCACATCTCATGCTGTAGGAAGGCTCTCAGGTTTGGAAAGGGAAGGAGTTGGATATCACATTTCATGTTAGAGGTAGGATCTCAGGTTTGGTATTAGAAGCTTTGAGATATCACATCTCATGCTATAGGAAGGGTCTCAGGATTGGAATGGGAAGGAGTTGGATATCACATCTCATGCTAAAGGAAGGGACTCAGGTTTGATAGAAGCATTGAGATATCACATCTCATGCTATAGGAAGGGTCTCAGGATTGGAATGGGAAGGAGTTGGATATCACATCTCATGCCATAGGAAGGGTCTCAGGTTTGGTATAAGCATTGAGATATCACATCTCTGCTATCGGAAGGGTCTCAGGATTTGAATGGGAAGGACTTAGATATCACATCTCATGCTATAGGGAGGGTCTCAGTTTTGATATTAGAAGCATTGAGATATCACATTTCATGCTATCGGAAGGGTCTCAGGATTGGAATGGGAAGGAGTTGGATATCACATCTCAAGCTATCTCAGGATTGGAATGGGAAGGAGTTTGATATCACATCTCAAGCTATAGGAAGGGTCTCAGGTTTGGAAGGGGAAGGATTTGGATCTCACATCTCATGTTTTAGGACGGGTCTCAGGTTTGGTATTGGAAGCATTGAGATATCACATCTCATGGTATAGGAAGGGTCTCAGGATTGGAATGGGAAGGAGTTGGATATCACATCTCAAGCTATCACAGGATTGGAATGGGAAGGAGTTTGATAGCACATCTCAAGCTATAGGAAGGGTCTCAGGTTTGGAAAGAGAAGGATTTGGATTTCACATCTCATGTTATAGGATGGTTCTCATGTTTGGTTTTAGAAGCATTGAGATATCACATCTCATGCTATCTGAAGGGTCTCAGGTTTGGAAAGGGAAGGATTTGGATTTCACATATGTTATTGGATGGTTCTCAGGTTTGGTTTTAGAAGCATTAAGATATCACATCTCATGCTATAGGAAGGGTCTCAGGTTTGGAATGGGAAGGAGTTGGATACACATCTCATGTTATAGGAAGGATCTCAGGTTTGGTATTAGAAGCATTGTGATATCACATATCATGCTATAGGAAGGGTCTCAGGATTAGAATGGGAAGGAGTTGGATATCACATCTCATGCTAAAGGAAAGATCTCAGGTTTGGAAGGGGAAGGATTTGGATCTCACATCTCATGTTTTAGGACGGGTGTCAGGTTTGGTATTAGAAGCATTGAGATATCACATCTCATGGTATAGGAAGGGTCTCAGGATTGGAATGGGAAGGAGTTGGCTATCACATCTCAAGCTATCTCAGGATTGGAATGGGAAGGAGTTTGATATCACATCTCAAGCTATAGGAAGGGTCTCAGGTTTGGAAAGGGAAGGATTTGGATTTCACATCTCATGTAATAGGATGGTTCTCATGTTTGGTTTTAGTAGCATTGCGATATCACATCTCATGCTATCGGAAGGGTCTCAGGTTTGGAAAGGGAAGGATTTGGAGTTCACATGTTATAGCATGGTTCTCAGGTTTGGTTTTAGAAGCATTAAGATATAACATCTCATGCTATCGGAAGGGTCTCAGGTTTGGAAAGGGAAGGATTTGGAGTTCACATGTTATAGGATGATTCTCAGGTTTGGTTTTAGAAGCATTAAGATATAACATCTCATGCTAAAGGAAAGGTCTCAGGTTTGGAAGGGGAAGGATTTGGATCTCACATCTCATGTTTTAGGACGGGTCTCAGGTTTGGTATTAGAAGCATTGAAATATCACATCTCATGGTATAGGAAGGGTCTCAGGATTGGAATGGGAAGGAGTTGGATATCACATTGAATGGGAAGGAGTTTGATATCACATCTCAAGCTATAGGAAGGGTCTCAGGTTTGGAAAGGGAATGATTTGGATTTCACATCTCATGTTATAGGATGGTTCTCATGTTTGGTTTTAGAAGCATTGAGATATCACATCTCATGCTATCGGAAGGGTCTCAGGTTTGGAATGGGAAGGAGTTTGATATCACATCTCATGTTATAGGAATGATCTCAGGTTTGGTATTAGAAGCATTGAGATATCACATCTCATGCTATAGGAAGGGTCTCAGGATTGGAATCGGAAGGAGTTTTATATGACATCTCATGCCATAGGAAGGGTCTCAGGTTTTGTATAAGCATTGAGATATCACATCTCTGCTATCGGAAGGGTCTCAGGATTGGAATGGGAAGGAGTTGGATATCCCATCTCGTTATAGGAAGGGTCTCAGGTTTGATATTAGAAGCATTGAGATATCACATCTCATGCTATAGGAAGGGTCTAAGGTTTGGAAAGGGGAAGGATTTGGGTATCACATCTCATGTTATAGGACCGGTCTCAGGTTTGGTATTAGAAGCATTGAGATATCAAGTCTCATGGTATAGGACGGGTCTCAGAATTGGAATGGGAATGAGTTGGATATCACATCTCAAGCAATAGGAAGGGTCTCAGGATTGGAATGGGAAGGAGTTTGATATCACATCTCATGCCATGGTATGGGTCTCAGGTTTTGTAGAAGCATTGGGATATCACATCACATGCTATCGGAAGGGTATTGGGATTGGATTTGGAAGGAGTTGGATATCCCATCTCATGTTATAGGAAGGGTCTCAGGATTGGAATGGGAAGGACTTGGATATCACATCTCATTCTATAGGAAGGCTCTCAGGGTTGGAAGGGGGAGGAGTTGGATATCACATTTCATGTTAGAGGTAGGATCTCAGGTTTGGTATTAGAGGCATTGAGATATCACATCTCATGCCATCAGAAGGGTCTCAGGATTGGAATGGGAAGGAGTTGGATATCACATCTCATGCTAAAGGGAGGGTCTAAGGTTTGGAAGGGGAAGGATTTGGACATCACATCTCATGTTATAGGAAGGATCTCAGGTTTGGTATTAGAAGCATTGAGATATCACATCTCATGCTATCGGAAGGGTCTCAGGTTTGGTATAAGCATTGAGATATCACATCTCTGCTATCGGAAGGGTCTCAGGATTGGAATGGGAAGGACTTGGATATCACAATTCATGTTATAGGAAGGGCCTCAGGTTTGGTATTAGAAGCATTGAGATATCACATCTCATGCTATAGGAAGGGTCTCAGGATTGGAATGGGAAGGACTTGGATATCACATCTCATGTTATAGGAAGGGTCTCAGGTTTGGTATTAGAAGCATTGAGATATCACATCTCATGCTATAGGAAGGGTCTCAGGAATGGAATGGGAAGGACTTGGATATCACATCTCATGATACAGGAAGGGTCTAAGGTTTGGAAGGGGAAGGATTTGGATATCACATCTCATGTTATTGGACCGGTCTCAGGTTTGGTATTAGAAGCATTGAGATATCAAGTCTCATGGTATAGGACGGGAGTTTGATATCACATCTCATGCCATGGTATGGGTCTCAGGTTTTGTAGAAGCATTGGGATATCACATCTCATGCTATCGGAAGGGTATCAGGATTGGATTTGGAAGGAGTTGGATATCCCATCTCATGCTATAGGAAGGGTCTCAGGATTGGAATGGGAAGGACTTGGATATCACATCTCATGCTGTAGGAAGGCTCTCAGGTTTGGAAAGGGAAGGAGTTGGATATCACATTTCATGTTAGAGGTAGGATCTCAGGTTTGGTATTAGAGGCATTGAGATATCACATCTCATGGTATAGGAAGGGTCTCAGGATTGGAATGGGACGGAGTTGGATATCACATTGAATGGGAAGGAGTTTGATATCACATCTCATGCTATAGGAAGGGTTTCAGGTTTGGAATGGGAAGGAGTTGGATATCCCTTCTCATGCTATAGGAAGGGTCTCAGGTTGGAATGGGAAGGAGTTGGATATCACATCTCATGTTATAGGAAGGGTCTCAGTATTGGAATGGTAAGGATTTGGATATCACATCTCTTGCTATAGGAAGGGTCTCAGGTTTTTTATTAGAAACATTGAAATATCGCATCTCATGCTATAGGAAGGGTTTCAGGATTGGAATGGGAAGGATTTGGATATCACATCTCATGCTAAAGGAAGGGTCTCAGGTTTGGAAGGGGAAGGATTTGGATATGATATCTCATGACGGGTCCCAGGTTTGGTATTAGAAGCTTTGAGATATCACATCTCATGCTATAGGAAGGGTCTCAGGATTGGAATGGGAAGGATTTGGAGTTCACATGTTATAGGATGATTCTCAGGTTTGGTTTTAGAAGCATTAAGATATAACATCTCATGCTAAAGGAAAGGTCTCAGGTTTGGAAGGGGAAGGATTTGGATCTCACATCTCATGTTTTAGGACGGGTCTCAGGTTTGGTATTAGAAGCATTGAAATATCACATCTCATGGTATAGGAAGGGTCTCAGGATTGGAATGGGAAGGAGTTGGATATCACATTGAATGGGAAGGAGTTTGATATCACATCTCAAGCTATAGGAAGGGTCTCAGGTTTGGAAAGGGAATGATTTGGATTTCACATCTCATGTTATAGGATGGTTCTCATGTTTGGTTTTAGAAGCATTGAGATATCACATCTCATGCTATCGGAAGGGTCTCAGGTTTGGAATGGGAAGGAGTTTGATATCACATCTCATGTTATAGGAAGGATCTCAGGTTTGGTATTAGAAGCATTGAGATATCACATCTCATGCTATAGGAAGGGTCTCAGGATTGGAATCGGAAGGAGTTTTATATGACATCTCATGCCATAGGAAGGGTCTCAGATTTGGTATAAGCATTGAGATATCACATCTCTGCTATCGGAAGTGTCTCAGGATTGGAATGGGAAGGAGTTGGATATCCCATCTCGTTATAGGAAGGGTCTCAGGTTTGGTATTAGAAGCATTGAGATATCACATCTCATGCTATAGGAAGGGTCTAAGGTTTGGAAAGGGGAAGGATTTGGGTATCACATCTCATGTTATAGGACCGGTCTCAGGTTTGGTATTAGAAGCATTGAGATATCAAGTCTCATGGTATAGGACGGGTCTCAGAATTGGAATGGGAATGAGTTGGATATCACATCTCAAGCAATAGGAAGGGTCTCAGGATTGGAATGGGAAGGAGTTTGATATCACATCTCATGCCATGGTATGGGTCTCAGGTTTTGTAGAAGCATTGGGATATCACATCACATGCTATCGGAAGGGTATTGGGATTGGATTTGGAAGGAGTTGGATATCCCATCTCATGTTATAGGAAGGGTCTCAGGATTGGAATGGGAAGGACTTGGATATCACATCTCATTCTATAGGAAGGCTCTCAGGGTTGGAAGGGGGAGGAGTTGGATATCACATTTCATGTTAGAGGTAGGATCTCAGGTTTGGTATTAGAGGCATTGAGATATCACATCTCATGCCATCAGAAGGGTCTCAGGATTGGAATGGGAAGGAGTTGGATATCACATCTCATGCTAAAGGGAGGGTCTAAGGTTTGGAAGGGGAAGGATTTGGACATCACATCTCATGTTATAGGAAGGATCTCAGGTTTGGTATTAGAAGCATTGAGATATCACATCTCATGCTATCGGAAGGGTCTCAGGTTTGGTATAAGCATTGAGATATCACATCTCTGCTATCGGAAGGGTCTCAGGATTGGAATGGGAAGGACTTGGATATCACAATTCATGTTATAGGAAGGGCCTCAGGTTTGGTATTAGAAGCATTGAGATATCACATCTCATGCTATAGGAAGGGTCTCAGGATTGGAATGGGAAGGACTTGGATATCACATCTCATGTTATAGGAAGGGTCTCAGGTTTGGTATTAGAAGCATTGAGATATCACATCTCATGCTATAGGAAGGGTCTCAGGAATGGAATGGGAAGGACTTGGATATCACATCTCATGATACAGGAAGGGTCTAAGGTTTGGAAGGGGAAGGATTTGGATATCACATCTCATGTTATTGGACCGGTCTCAGGTTTGGTATTAGAAGCATTGAGATATCAAGTCTCATGGTATAGGACGGGAGTTTGATATCACATCTCATGCCATGGTATGGGTCTCAGGTTTTGTAGAAGCATTGGGATATCACATCTCATGCTATCGGAAGGGTATCAGGATTGGATTTGGAAGGAGTTGGATATCCCATCTCATGCTATAGGAAGGGTCTCAGGATTGGAATGGGAAGGACTTGGATATCACATCTCATGCTGTAGGAAGGCTCTCAGGTTTGGAAAGGGAAGGAGTTGGATATCACATTTCATGTTAGAGGTAGGATCTCAGGTTTGGTATTAGAGGCATTGAGATATCACATCTCATGGTATAGGAAGGGTCTCAGGATTGGAATGGGACGGAGTTGGATATCACATTGAATGGGAAGGAGTTTGATATCACATCTCATGCTATAGGAAGGGTTTCAGGTTTGGAATGGGAAGGAGTTGGATATCCCTTCTCATGCTATAGGAAGGGTCTCAGGTTGGAATGGGAAGGAGTTGGATATCACATCTCATGTTATAGGAAGGGTCTCAGTATTGGAATGGTAAGGATTTGGATATCACATCTCTTGCTATAGGAAGGGTCTCAGGTTTTTTATTAGAAACATTGAAATATCGCATCTCATGCTATAGGAAGGGTTTCAGGATTGGAATGGGAAGGATTTGGATATCACATCTCATGCTAAAGGAAGGGTCTCAGGTTTGGAAGGGGAAGGATTTGGATATGATATCTCATGACGGGTCCCAGGTTTGGTATTAGAAGCTTTGAGATATCACATCTCATGCTATAGGAAGGGTCTCAGGATTGGAATGGGAAGGAGTTGGATATCACATCTCATGCTAAAGGAAGGGACTCAGGTTTGATAGAAGCATTGAGATATCACATCTCATGCTATAGGAAGGGTCTCAGGATTGGAATGGGAAGGAGTTGGATATCACATCTCATGCCATAGGAAAGGTCTCAGGTTTGGTATAAGCATTGAGATATCACATCTCTGCTATCGGAAGGGTCTCAGGATAGGAATGGGAAGGACTTAGATATCACATCTCATGCTATAGGGAGGGTCTCAGTTTTGATATTAGAAGCATTGAGATATCACATTTCATGCTATCGGAAGGGTCTCAGGATTGGAATGGGAAGGAGTTGGATATCACATCTCAAGCTATCTCAGGATTGGAATGGGAAGGAGTTTGATATCACATCTCAAGCTATAGGAAGGGTCTCAGGTTTGGAAGGGGAAGGATTTGGATCTCACATCTCATGTTTTAGGACGGGTCTCAGGTTTGGTATTGGAAGCATTGAGATATCACATCTCATGGTATAGGAAGGGTCTCAGGATTGGAATGGGAAGGAGTTGGATATCACATCTCAAGCTATCACAGGATTGGAATGGGAAGGAGTTTGATAGCACATCTCAAGCTATAGGAAGGGTCTCAGGTTTGGAAAGAGAAGGATTTGGATTTCACATCTCATGTTATAGGATGGTTCTCATGTTTGGTTTTAGAAGCATTGAGATATCACATCTCATGCTATCTGAAGGGTCTCAGGTTTGGAAAGGGAAGGATTTGGATTTCACATATGTTATTGGATGGTTCTCAGGTTTGGTTTTAGAAGCATTAAGATATCACATCTCATGCTATAGGAAGGGTCTCAGGTTTGGAATGGGAAGGAGTTGGATACACATCTCATGTTATAGGAAGGATCTCAGGTTTGGTATTAGAAGCATTGTGATATCACATATGCTATAGGAAGGGTCTCAGGATTAGAATGGGAAGGAGTTGGATATCACATCTCATGCTAAAGGAAAGATCTCAGGTTTGGAAGGGGAAGGATTTGGATCTCACATTCCATGTTTTAGGACGGGTGTCAGGTTTGGTATTAGAAGCATTGAGATATCACATCTCATGGTATAGGAAGGGTCTCAGGATTGGAATGGGAAGGAGTTGGCTATCACATCTCAAGCTATCTCAGGATTGGAATGGGAAGGAGTTTGATATCACATCTCAAGCTATAGGAAGGGTCTCAGGTTTGGAAAGGGAAGGATTTGGATTTCACATCTCATGTAATAGGATGGTTCTCATGTTTGGTTTTAGTAGCATTGCGATATCACATCTCATGCTATCGGAAGGGTCTCAGGTTTGGAAAGGGAAGGATTTGGAGTTCGCATGTTATAGCATGGTTCTCAGGTTTGGTTTTAGAAGCATTAAGATATAACATCTCATGCTATCGGAAGGGTCTCAGGTTTGGAAAGGGAAGGATTTGGAGTTCACATGTTATAGGATGATTCTCAGGTTTGGTTTTAGAAGCATTAAGATATAACATCTCATGCTAAAGGAAAGGTCTCAGGTTTGGAAGGGGAAGGATTTGGATCTCACATCTCATGTTTTAGGACGGGTCTCAGGTTTGGTATTAGAAGCATTGAAATATCACATCTCATGGTATAGGAAGGGTCTCAGGATTGGAATGGGAAGGAGTTGGATATCACATTGAATGGGAAGGAGTTTGATATCACATCTCAAGCTATAGGAAGGGTCTCAGGTTTGGAAAGGGAATGATTTGGATTTCACATCTCATGTTATAGGATGGTTCTCATGTTTGGTTTTAGAAGCATTGAGATATCACATCTCATGCTATCGGAAGGGTCTCAGGTTTGGAATGGGAAGGAGTTTGATATCACATCTCATGTTATAGGAAGGATCTCAGGTTTGGTATTAGAAGCATTGAGATATCACATCTCATGCTATAGGAAGGGTCTCAGGTTTTTTATTAGAAACATTGAGATATCACATCTCATGCTATAGGAAGGGTTTCAGGATTGGAATGGGAAGGATTTGGATATCACATCTCATGCTAAAGGAAGGGTCTCAGGTTTGGAAGGGGAAGGATTTGGATCTCACATCTCATGTTTTAGGACGGGTCTCAGGTTTGGTATTGGAAGCATTGAGATATCACATCTCATGGTATAGGAAGGGTCTCAGGATTGGAATGGGAAGGAGTTGGATATCACATCTCAAGCTATCACAGGATTGGAATGGGAAGGAGTTTGATAGCACATCTCAAGCTATAGGAAGGGTCTCAGGTTTGGAAAGAGAAGGATTTGGATTTCACATCTCATGTTATAGGATGGTTCTCATGTTTGGTTTTAGAAGCATTGAGATATCACATCTCATGCTATCTGAAGGGTCTCAGGTTTGGAAAGGGAAGGATTTGGATTTCACATATGTTATTGGATGGTTCTCAGGTTTGGTTTTAGAAGCATTAAGATATCACATCTCATGCTATAGGAAGGGTCTCAGGTTTGGAATGGGAAGGAGTTGGATACACATCTCATGTTATAGGAAGGATCTCAGGTTTGGTATTAGAAGCATTGTGATATCACATATCATGCTATAGGAAGGGTCTCAGGATTAGAATGGGAAGGAGTTGGATATCACATCTCATGCTAAAGGAAAGATCTCAGGTTTGGAAGGGGAAGGATTTGGATCTCACATCTCATGTTTTAGGACGGGTGTCAGGTTTGGTATTAGAAGCATTGAGATATCACATCTCATGGTATAGGAAGGGTCTCAGGATTGGAATGGGAAGGAGTTGGCTATCACATCTCAAGCTATCTCAGGATTGGAATGGGAAGGAGTTTGATATCACATCTCAAGCTATAGGAAGGGTCTCAGGTTTGGAAAGGGAAGGATTTGGATTTCACATCTCATGTAATAGGATGGTTCTCATGTTTGGTTTTAGTAGCATTGCGATATCACATCTCATGCTATCGGAAGGGTCTCAGGTTTGGAAAGGGAAGGATTTGGAGTTCGCATGTTATAGCATGGTTCTCAGGTTTGGTTTTAGAAGCATTAAGATATAACATCTCATGCTATCGGAAGGGTCTCAGGTTTGGAAAGGGAAGGATTTGGAGTTCACATGTTATAGGATGATTCTCAGGTTTGGTTTTAGAAGCATTAAGATATAACATCTCATGCTAAAGGAAAGGTCTCAGGTTTGGAAGGGGAAGGATTTGGATCTCACATCTCATGTTTTAGGACGGGTCTCAGGTTTGGTATTAGAAGCATTGAAATATCACATCTCATGGTATAGGAAGGGTCTCAGGATTGGAATGGGAAGGAGTTGGATATCACATTGAATGGGAAGGAGTTTGATATCACATCTCAAGCTATAGGAAGGGTCTCAGGTTTGGAAAGGGAATGATTTGGATTTCACATCTCATGTTATAGGATGGTTCTCATGTTTGGTTTTAGAAGCATTGAGATATCACATCTCATGCTATCGGAAGGGTCTCAGGTTTGGAATGGGAAGGAGTTTGATATCACATCTCATGTTATAGGAAGGATCTCAGGTTTGGTATTAGAAGCATTGAGATATCACATCTCATGCTATAGGAAGGGTCTCAGGATTGGAATCGGAAGGAGTTTTATATGACATCTCATGCCATAGGAAGGGTCTCAGGTTTGGTATAAGCATTGAGATATCACATCTCTGCTATCGGAAGGGTCTCAGGATTGGAATGGGAAGGAGTTGGATATCCCATCTCGTTATAGGAAGGGTCTCAGGTTTGGTATTAGAAGCATTGAGATATCACATCTCATGCTATAGGAAGGGTCTAAGGTTTGGAAAGGGGAAGGATTTGGGTATCACATCTCATGTTATAGGACCGGTCTCAGGTTTGGTATTAGAAGCATTGAGATATCAAGTCTCATGGTATAGGACGGGTCTCAGAATTGGAATGGGAATGAGTTGGATATCACATCTCAAGCAATAGGAAGGGTCTCAGGATTGGGATGGGAAGGAGTTTGATATCACATCTCATGCCATGGTATGGGTCTCAGGTTTTGTAGAAGCATTGGGATATCACATCACATGCTATCGGAAGGGTATTGGGATTGGATTTGGAAGGAGTTGGATATCCCATCTCATGTTATAGGAAGGGTCTCAGGATTGGAATGGGAAGGACTTGGATATCACATCTCATTCTATAGGAAGGCTCTCAGGGTTGGAAGGGGGAGGAGTTGGATATCACATTTCATGTTAGAGGTAGGATCTCAGGTTTGGTATTAGAGGCATTGAGATATCACATCTCATGCCATCAGAAGGGTCTCAGGATTGGAATGGGAAGGAGTTGGATATCACATCTCATGCTAAAGGGAGGGTCTAAGGTTTGGAAGGGGAAGGATTTGGACATCACATCTCATGTTATAGGAAGGATCTCAGGTTTGGTATTAGAAGCATTGAGATATCACATCTCATGCTATCGGAAGGGTCTCAGGTTTGGTATAAGCATTGAGATATCACATCTCTGCTATCGGAAGGGTCTCAGGATTGGAATGGGAAGGACTTGGATATCACAATTCATGTTATAGGAAGGGCCTCAGGTTTGGTATTAGAAGCATTGAGATATCACATCTCATGCTATAGGAAGGGTCTCAGGATTGGAATGGGAAGGACTTGGATATCACATCTCATGTTATAGGAAGGGTCTCAGATTTGGTATTAGAAGCATTGAGATATCACATCTCATGCTATAGGAAGGGTCTCAGGAATGGAATGGGAAGGACTTGGATATCACATCTCATGATACAGGAAGGGTCTAAGGTTTGGAAGGGGAAGGATTTGGATATCACATCTCATGTTATTGGACCGGTCTCAGGTTTGGTATTAGAAGCATTGAGATATCAAGTCTCATGGTATAGGACGGGAGTTTGATATCACATCTCATGCCATGGTATGGGTCTCAGGTTTTGTAGAAGCATTGGGATATCACATCTCATGCTATCGGAAGGGTATCAGGATTGGATTTGGAAGGAGTTGGATATCCCATCTCATGCTATAGGAAGGGTCTCAGGATTGGAATGGGAAGGACTTGGATATCACATCTCATGCTGTAGGAAGGCTCTCAGGTTTGGAAAGGGAAGGAGTTGGATATCACATTTCATGTTAGAGGTAGGATCTCAGGTTTGGTATTAGAGGCATTGAGATATCACATCTCATGGTATAGGAAGGGTCTCAGGATTGGAATGGGACGGAGTTGGATATCACATTGAATGGGAAGGAGTTTGATATCACATCTCATGCTATAGGAAGGGTTTCAGGTTTGGAATGGGAAGGAGTTGGATATCCCTTCTCATGCTATAGGAAGGGTCTCAGGTTGGAATGGGAAGGAGTTGGATATCACATCTCATGTTATAGGAAGGGTCTCAGTATTGGAATGGTAAGGATTTGGATATCACATCTCTTGCTATAGGAAGGGTCTCAGGTTTTTTATTAGAAACATTGAAATATCGCATCTCATGCTATAGGAAGGGTTTCAGGATTGGAATGGGAAGGATTTGGATATCACATCTCATGCTAAAGGAAGGGTCTCAGGTTTGGAAGGGGAAGGATTTGGATATGATATCTCATGACGGGTCCCAGGTTTGGTATTAGAAGCTTTGAGATATCACATCTCATGCTATAGGAAGGGTCTCAGGATTGGAATGGGAAGGAGTTGGATATCACATCTCATGCTAAAGGAAGGGACTCAGGTTTGATAGAAGCATTGAGATATCACATCTCATGCTATAGGAAGGGTCTCAGGATTGGAATGGGAAGGAGTTGGATATCACATCTCATGCCATAGGAAAGGTCTCAGGTTTGGTATAAGCATTGAGATATCACATCTCTGCTATCGGAAGGGTCTCAGGATAGGAATGGGAAGGACTTAGATATCACATCTCATGCTATAGGGAGGGTCTCAGTTTTGATATTAGAAGCATTGAGATATCACATTTCATGCTATCGGAAGGGTCTCAGGATTGGAATGGGAAGGAGTTGGATATCACATCTCAAGCTATCTCAGGATTGGAATGGGAAGGAGTTTGATATCACATCTCAAGCTATAGGAAGGGTCTCAGGTTTGGAAGGGGAAGGATTTGGATCTCACATCTCATGTTTTAGGACGGGTGTCAGGTTTGGTATTGGAAGCATTGAGATATCACATCTCATGGTATAGGAAGGGTCTCAGGATTGGAATGGGAAGGAGTTGGATATCACATCTCAAGCTATCACAGGATTGGAATGGGAAGGAGTTTGATAGCACATCTCAAGCTATAGGAAGGGTCTCAGGTTTGGAAAGAGAAGGATTTGGATTTCACATCTCATGTTATAGGATGGTTCTCATGTTTGGTTTTAGAAGCATTGAGATATCACATCTCATGCTATCTGAAGGGTCTCAGGTTTGGAAAGGGAAGGATTTGGATTTCACATATGTTATTGGATGGTTCTCAGGTTTGGTTTTAGAAGCATTAAGATATCACATCTCATGCTATAGGAAGGGTCTCAGGTTTGGAATGGGAAGGAGTTGGATACACATCTCATGTTATAGGAAGGATCTCAGGTTTGGTATTAGAAGCATTGTGATATCACATATCATGCTATAGGAAGGGTCTCAGGATTAGAATGGGAAGGAGTTGGATATCACATCTCATGCTAAAGGAAAGATCTCAGGTTTGGAAGGGGAAGGATTTGGATCTCACATCTCATGTTTTAGGACGGGTGTCAGGTTTGGTATTAGAAGCATTGAGATATCACATCTCATGGTATAGGAAGGGTCTCAGGATTGGAATGGGAAGGAGTTGGCTATCACATCTCAAGCTATCTCAGGATTGGAATGGGAAGGAGTTTGATATCACATCTCAAGCTATAGGAAGGGTCTCAGGTTTGGAAAGGGAAGGATTTGGATTTCACATCTCATGTAATAGGATGGTTCTCATGTTTGGTTTTAGTAGCATTGCGATATCACATCTCATGCTATCGGAAGGGTCTCAGGTTTGGAAAGGGAAGGATTTGGAGTTCGCATGTTATAGCATGGTTCTCAGGTTTGGTTTTAGAAGCATTAAGATATAACATCTCATGCTATCGGAAGGGTCTCAGGTTTGGAAAGGGAAGGATTTGGAGTTCACATGTTATAGGATGATTCTCAGGTTTGGTTTTAGAAGCATTAAGATATAACATCTCATGCTAAAGGAAAGGTCTCAGGTTTGGAAGGGGAAGGATTTGGATCTCACATCTCATGTTTTAGGACGGGTCTCAGGTTTGGTATTAGAAGCATTGAAATATCACATCTCATGGTATAGGAAGGGTCTCAGGATTGGAATGGGAAGGAGTTGGATATCACATTGAATGGGAAGGAGTTTGATATCACATCTCAAGCTATAGGAAGGGTCTCAGGTTTGGAAAGGGAATGATTTGGATTTCACATCTCATGTTATAGGATGGTTCTCATGTTTGGTTTTAGAAGCATTGAGATATCACATCTCATGCTATCGGAAGGGTCTCAGGTTTGGAATGGGAAGGAGTTTGATATCACATCTCATGTTATAGGAAGGATCTCAGGTTTGGTATTAGAAGCATTGAGATATCACATCTCATGCTATAGGAAGGGTCTCAGGTTTTTTATTAGAAACATTGAAATATCACATCTCATGCTATAGGAAGGGTTTCAGGATTGGAATGGGAAGGATTTGGATATCACATCTCATGCTAAAGGAAGGGTCTCAGGTTTGGAAGGGGAAGGATTTGGATATCATATCTCATGTTATAGGGCGGGTCCCAGGTTTGGTATTAGAAGCATTGAGATATCACATCTCATGGCATAGGAAGTGTCTCAGGATTGGAATGGGAAGGAGTTGGATATCACATCTCATCCAATAGAAAGGGTCTCAGGTTTGGAATGGGAAGGAATTGGATATCACATCATGTTATAGGAAGGATCTCAGGATTGGAATGGGAAGGATTTGGATATCCCTTCTCATGCTATAGGAAGTGTCTCAGGTTGGAATGGGAAGGAGTTGGATATCATATCTCGTTATAGGAAGGGTCTCAGGATTGGAATGGGAAGGATTTGGATATCACATCTCTTGCTATAGGAAGGGTCTCAGGTTTTTTATTAGAAACATTGAGCTATCACATCTCATGCTATAGGAAGGGTTTCAGGATTGGAATGGGAAGGATTTGGATATCACATCTCATGCTAAAGGAAGGGTCTCAGGTTTGGAAGGGGAAGGATTTGGATATCATATCTCATGTTATAGGACGGGTCACAGGTTTGGTATTAGAAGCATTGAGATATCACATCTCATGCTATAGGAGGAGTCTCAGGATTGGAATGGGAAGGAGTTGGATATCACGTCTCATGTTATAGGAAGGGCCTCAGGATTGGAATGGCAAGGAGTTGGATATCACATCTCATGCTAAAGGAAGGGTCTCAGGTTTGATAGAAGCATTGAGATATCACATCTCATGCTATAGGAAGGAACTCAGGATTGCAATGGGAAGGAGTTGGATATCACATCTCATGCCATAGGATGGGTCATCAGGTTTGGTATAAGCATTGAGATATCACATCTCTGCTATCAGAAGGGTCTCAGGATAGGAATGGGAAGGACTTAGATATCACATCTCATACTATAGGGAGGGTCTCAGTTTTGATATTAGAAGCATTGAGCTATCACATCTCATGCTATCGGAAGGGTCTCAGGATTGGAATGGGATGGAGTTGGATATCACATCGCAAGCTATCTCGGGATTGGAATGGGAAGGAGTTTGATATCACATCTCAAGCTATAGGAAGGGTCTCAGGTTTGGAAGGGGAAGGATTTGGATCTCACATCTCATGTTATAGGATGGTTCTCATGTTTGGTTTTAGTAGCATTGAGATATCACATCTCATGCTATCGGAAGGGTCTCAGGTTTGGAAAGGGAAGGATTTGGAGTTCACATGTTATAGGATGGTTCTCAGGTTTGGTTTTAGAAGCATTAAGATATAACATCTCATGCTATAGGAAGGGTCTCAGGTTTGGAATGGGAAGGAGTTGATATCAGATCTCATGCTAAAGGAAAGGTCTCAGGTTTGGAAGGGGAAGGATTTGGATCTCACATCTCATGTTTTAGGACGGGTCTCAGGTTTGGTATTAGAAGCATTGAAATATCACATCTCATGGTATAGGAAGGGTCTCAGGTTTGGAAAGGGAATGATTTGGATTTCACATCTCATGTTATAGGATGGTTCTCATGTTTGGTTTTAGAAGCATTGAGATATCACATCTCATGCTATCGGAAGGGTCTCAGGTTTGGAATGGGAAGGAGTTTGATATCACATCTCATGTTATAGGAAGGATCTCAGGTTTGGTATTAGAAGCATTGAGATATCACATCTCATGCTATAGGAAGGGTTTTAGGATTGGAATCGGAAGGGGTTGTATATGACATCTCATGTTATAGGAAGGATCTCAGGTTTGGTATTAGAAGCATTGAGATATCACATCTCATGCTATAGAAAGGGTCTCAGGATTGGAATCGGAAGGAGTTGTATTGGAATCTCATGCCATAGGAAGGGTCTCAGGTTTGGTATAAGCATTGAGATATCACATCTCTGCTATCGGAAGGGTCTCAGGATTGGAATGGGAAGGAGTAGGATATCCCATCTCGTTATAGGAAGGGTCTCAGGTTTGGTATTAGAAGCATTGAGATATCACATCTCATGCTATAGGAAGGGTCTAAGGTTTGGAAAGGGGAAGGATTTGGGTACCACATCTCATGTTATAGGATCGGTCTCAGGTTTGGTATTAGAAGCATTGAGATATCAAGTCTCATGGTATAGGACGGGTCTCAGAATTGGAATGGGAAGGAGTTGGATATCACATCTCAAGCTATAGGAAGGGTCTCAGGATTGGAATGGGAAGGAGTTTGATATCACATCTCATGCCATGGTATGGGTCTCAGGTTTTGTAGAAGCATTGGGATATCACATCACATGCTATCGGAAGGGTATCGGGATTGGATTTGGAAGGAGTTGGATATCCCATCTCATGCTATAGGCAGGGTCTAAGGTTGGAATGGGAAGGAGTTGGATATCACATCTCATGTTATAGGAAGGGTCTCAGGATTGGAATGGGAAGGACTTGGATATCACATCTCATTCTATAGGAAGGCTCTCAGGGTTGGAAGGGGAAGGAGTTGGATATCACATTTCATGTTAGAGGTAGGATCTCAGGTTTGGTATTAGAGGCATTGAGATATCACATCTCATGCCATCGGAAGGGTGTCTGGATTGGAATGGGAAGGAGTTGGATATCACATCTCATGATAAAGGAAGGGTCTAAGGTTTGGAAGGGGAAGGATTTGGATATCACATCTCATGTTATAGGACGGGTCTCAGGTTTGGTATTAGAAGCATTGAGATATCAAGTCTCATGGTATAGTAAGGGTCTCAGAATTGGAATGGGAAGGAGTTGGATATCACATCTCAAGCTATAGGAAGGGTCTCAGGATTGGAATGGGAAGGAGTTTGATATCACATCTCATGCCATAGTATGGGTCTCAGGTTTGGTAGAAGCATTGGGATATCACATCTCATGCTATCGGAAGGGTATCAGGATTGGATTTGGAAGGAGTTGGATATCCCATCTCATGCTATAGGAAGGGTCTCAGGTTGGAATGGGAAGGAGTTGGATATCACATCTCATGTTATAGGAAGGGTCTCAGGATTGGAATGGGAAGGACTTGGATATCATATCTCATGCTATAGGAAGGCTCTCAGGTTTGGAAGGGGAAGGAGTTGGATATCACATTTCATGTTTGAGGAAGGATCTCAGGTTTGGTATTAGAGGCATTGAGATATCACATCTCATGCTATAGGAAGGTTCTCAGGATTGGAATGGGAAGGAGTTGGATATCACATCTCAAGCTACAGGAAGGGTCTCAGGTTTGGTATAAGCATTGAGATATCACATCTCATGCTATAGGAAGGGTCTCAGGATTGGAATGGGAAGGAGTTGGATATCACATCTCATGTTATAGGAAAGATATCAGGTTTGGTATTAGAAGCATTGAGACATCACATCTCATGTTATAGGAAGGGTCTCATGTTTGGAATGGGAAGGAGTTGGATATCACATATGCTATAGGAAGGGTCTCAGGTTTGGAACGGGAAAGAATTGGATATCACATCTCATGCTATAGGAAGGGTCTCAGGTTTGGTATAAGCATTGAGATATCACATCTCTGCTATCGGAAGTGTCTCAGGATTGGAATGGGAAGGAGTTGGATATCCCATCTCATGTTATAGGACGGGTCTCAGGTTTGTTATTAGAATCATTGAGATATCATATTGCATGCTGTAGGAAGGGTCTAAGGATTGGAATGGGAAGGACTTGGATATCACATCTCATGCTATAGGTAGGCTCTCAGGTTTGGAAAGGGAAGGAGTCGGATATCACATTTCATGTTAGAGGAAGGATCTCAGGTTTGGTATTAGAGGCATTGAGATATCACATCTCATGCTATAGGAAGTGTCTCAGGATTGGAATGGGAAGGAGTTGGATATCACATCTCATGCTATAGGAAGGGATTTAGGTTTGGTATAAGCATTGAGATATCACATCTCATGCTATAGGAAGGGTCTCAGGATTGGAATGGGAAGGAGTTGGATATCACATCTCATGCTATAGGAAGGGTCTCAGGTTTGGTATAAGCATTGAGATATCACATATCATGCTATAGGAAGGGTCTCAGGATTGGAATGGGAAGGAGTTGTATATGACATCTCATGCCATAGGAAGGGTCTCGGGTTTGGTATAAGCATTGAGATATCACATCTCTGCTAACGGAAGGGTCTCAGGATTGGAATGGGAAGGAGTTTGATATCACATCTCATGCCATGTATGGGTCTCAGGTTTTGTAGAAGCATTGGGATATCACATCTCATGCTATCGGAAGGGTATCAGGATTGGATTTGGAAGGAGTTGGATATCCCATCTCATGCTATAGGAAGGGTCTCAGGTTGGAATGGGAAGGAGTTGGATATCACATCTGATGTTATAGGAAGGGTCTCAGGATTGGAATGGGAAGGACTTGGATATCACATCTCATGCTATAGGAAGGCTCCCAGGTTTGGAAGGGGAAGGAGTTGGATATCACATTTCATGCTATCGGAAGTATCTCAGGTTTGGTATTAGAGGCATTGAGATATCACATCTCATGCTATCATAAGGGTCTCAGGATTGGAATGGGAAGGAGCTGGATATCACATCTCATGCTATAGGAAGGGTCTCAGGTTTGGAACGGGAAGGAGTTGGATATCACATCTCATGCTATAGGAAGTGTCTCAGGATTGGAATGGGAAGGAGTTTGATATCACATCTCATGCCATGAATGGGTCTCAGGTTTTGTAGAAGCATTGGGATATCACATCTCATGCTATCGGAAGGGTATCAGGATTGGATTTGGAAGGAGTTGGATATCCCATCTCATGCTATAGGAAGGGTCTCAGGTTGGAATGGGAAAGAGTTGGATATCACATCTGATGTTATAGGAAGGGTCTCAGGATTGGAATGGGAAGGACTTGGCTATCACATCTCATGCTATAGGAAGGCTCTCAGGTTTTGAAGGGGAAGGAGTTGGATATCACATCTCATGTTATAGGACGGGTCTCAGGTTTGGTATTAGAAGCATTGAGATATCAAGTCTCATGGTATAGGAAGGGTCTCAGAATTGGAATGGGAAGGAGTTGGATATCATATCTCAAGCTATAGGAAGGGTCTCAGGATTGGAATGGGAAGGAGTTTGATATCACATCTCATGCCATAGTATGGGTCTCAGGTTTGGTAGAAGCATTGGGATATCACATCTCATGCTATCGGAAGGGTATCAGGATTGGATTTGGAAGGAGTTGGATATCCCATCTCATGCTATAGGAAGGGTCTCAGGTTGGAATGGGAAGGAGTTGGATATCACATCTCATGTTATAGGAAGGGTCTCAGGATTGGAATGGGAAGGAGTTGGATATCCCCTCTCATGTTATAGGACGGGTCTCTGGTTTGGTATAAGCATTGAGATATCACATCTCATGCTATAGGAAGGGTCTCAGGATTGGAATGGGAAGGATTTGGATATCACATCTCATGCTATAGGAAGGGTCTCAGGTTTGGTATACGCATGGAGATATCACTTCTCATGCTATAGGAAGGGTCTCAGGATTGGAATGGGAAGGAGTTGGATATCACATCTCATGCTATAGGAAGGGTCTCGGGTTTGGTATAAGCATGGAGATATCACTTCTCATGCTATAGGAAGGGTCTCAGGATTGGAATGGGAAGGAGTTGGATATCACCTCTCATGTTATAGGAAGGATCTCAGGTTTGGTATTAGAAGCATTGAGACATCACATCTCATGCTATGGGAAGGGTCTCAGGATTAGAATGGGAAGGACTTGGATATCCCATCTCATGTTATAGGAAGGGTCTCAGGTTTGGTATTAGAAGCATTGAGATATCACATCTCATGCTATAGGAAGGGTCTCAGGATTGGAATGGGAAGGACTTGGATGTCAGATCTCATGCTATAGGGAGGGTCTCAAGTTTGATATTAGAAGCATTGAGATAACAAATCTCATGATATCGGAAGGGTGTCAGGATTGGAATGGGAAGGAGTTGGATATCACATCTCATGATAAAGGAAGGGTCTAAGGTTTGGAAGGGGAAGGATTTGGATATCACATCTCATGTTATAGGACGGGTCTCAGGTTTGGTATTAGAAGCATTGAGATATCAAGTCTCATGGTATAGGAAGGGTCTCAGAATTGGAATGGGAAGGAGTTGGATATCACATCTCAAGCTATAGGAAGGGTCTCAGGATTGGAATGGGAAGGAGTTTGATATCACATCTCATGCCATAGTATGGGTGTCAGGTTTGGTAGAAGCATTGGGATATCACATCTCATGCTATCGGAAGGGTATCAGGATTGGATATGGAAGGAGTTGGATATCCCATTTCATGCTATAGGAAGGGTCTCAGGTTGGAATGGGAAGGAGTTGGATATCACATCTCATGTTATAGGAAGGGTCTCAGGATTGGAATGGGAAGGACTTGGATATCATATCTCATGCTATAGGAAGGCTCTCAGGTTTGGAAGGGGAAGGAGTTGGATATCACATTTCATGTTAGAGGAAGGATCTCAGGTTTGGTATTAGAGGCATTGAGATATCACATCTCATGCTATAGGAAGGTTCTCAGGATTGGAATGGGAAGGAGTTGGATATCACATCTCAAGCTATAGGAAGGGTCTCAGGTTTGGTATAAGAATTGAGATATCACATCTCATGCTATAGGAAGGGTCTCAGGATTGGAATGGGAAGGAGTTGGATATCACATCTCATGTTATAGGAAAGATATCAGGTTTGGTATTAGAAGCATTGAGACATCACATCTCATGTTATAGGAAGGGTCTCAGGATTGGAATGGGAAGAAGTTGGATATCACATCTCATGCTATAGGAAGGGTCTCAGGTTTGGTATAAGCATTGAGATATCACATCTCATGCTATAGGAAGGGTCTCAGGATTGGAATGGGAAGGAGTTGTATATG
The DNA here is from genome assembly GCF_040938575.1 of Ambystoma mexicanum. Taxonomy (NCBI): domain Eukaryota; kingdom Metazoa; phylum Chordata; class Amphibia; order Caudata; family Ambystomatidae; genus Ambystoma; species Ambystoma mexicanum. The sequence goes on from NC_090934.1 coordinate 1,144,095,148, forward strand.
ACATCTCATGCCATAGGAAGGGCCTCAGGTTTGGTATAAGCATTGAGATATCACATCTCATGCTATAGGAAGTGTCTCAGGATTGGAATTGAAAGGAGTTGGATATCCCATCTCATGTTATAGGACGGGTCTCAGGTTTGTTATTAGAATCATTGAGATATCATATTGCATGCTGTAGGAATGGTCTAAGGATTGGAATGGGAAGGACTTGGATATCACATCTCATGCTATAGGTAGGCTCTCAGGTTTGGAAAGGGAAGGAGTTGGATATCACATTTCATGTTAGAGGAAGGATCTCAGGTTTGGTATTAGAGGCATTGAGATATCACATCTCATGCTATAGGAAGGGTCTCAGGATTGGAATGGCAAGGAGTTGGATATCACATCTCATGCTATAGGAAGGATCTCAGGTTTGGTATTAGAAGCATTGAGACATCACATCTCATGCTATGGGAAGGGTCTCAGGATTGGAATGGGAAGGAGTTGGATATCACATCTCATGCTATAGGAAGGGTCTCAGGTTTGGTATAAGCATTAAGATATCACATCTCATACTATAGGAAGGGTCTCAGGATTGGAATGGGAAGGAGTTGTATGTGACATCTTATGCCATAGGAAGGGTCTCAGGTTTGGTATAAGCATTGAGATATCACATCTCTGCTATCGGAAGGGTCTCAGGATTGGAATGGGAACGAGTTGGATATCCCATCTCATGTTATAGGAAGAGTCACAGGTTTGGTATTAGAAGCATTGAGATATCACATCTCATGCTATAGGAAGTGTCTCAGGATTGGAATGGGAAGGAGTTTGATATCACATCTCATGCCATGTATGGGTCTCAGGTTTTGTAGAAGCATTGGGATATCACATCTCATGCTATCGGAAGGGTATCAGGATTGGATTTGGAAGGAGTTGAATATCCCATCTCATGCTATAGGAAGGGTCTCAGGTTGGAATGGGAAGGAGTTGGATATCACATCTGATGTTATAGGAAGGGTCTCAGGATTGGAATGGGAAGGACTTGGATATCACATCTCATGCTATAGGAAGGCTCTCAGGTTTGGAAGGGGAAGGAGTTGGATATCACATTTCATGTTAGAGGTAGGATCTCAGGTTTGGTAAAGAGGCATTGAGATATCACATCTCATGCTATAGGAAGGGTCTCAGGATTGGAATGGGAAGGAGTTGGATATCACATCTCATGTTATAGGAAAGATCGCAGGTTTGGTATTAGAAGCATTGAGACATCACATCTCATGTTATAGGAAGGGTCTCAGGATTGGAATGGGAAGGACTTGGATATCACATCTCATGCTATAGGAAGGCTCTCAGGTTTGGAAGGGGAAGGAGTTGGATATCACATTTCATGTTAGAGGTAGGATCTCAGGTTTGGTAAAAAGGCATTGAGATAACACATCTCATGCTATCGGAAGGGTCTCAGGATTGGAATGGGAAGGAGTTTGATATCACATCTCATGCTATAGGAAAGGTCTCAGGTTTGGAACTGGAAGGAGTTGGATATCCCATCTCATGTTATAGGACGGGTCTCAGGTTTGGTATTAGAATCATTGAGATATCACATCGCATGCTGTAGGAAGGGTCTCAGGATTGGAATGGGAAGGAGTTGGATATTACATTCTTGCTATAGGAAGGGTCTCATGTTTGGAATGGGAAGGAGTTGGATATCACATATGCTATAGGAAGGGTCTCAGGTTTGGAACGGGAAAGAATTGGATATCACATCTCATGCTATAGGAAGGGTCTCAGGTTTGGTATAAGCATTGAGATATCACATCTCTGCTATCGGAAGTGTCTCAGGATTGGAATGGGAAGGAGTTGGATATCCCATCTCATGTTATAGGACGGGTCTCAGGTTTGTTATTAGAATCATTGAGATATCATATTGCATGCTGTAGGAAGGGTCTAAGGATTGGAATGGGAAGGACTTGGATATCACATCTCATGCTATAGGTAGGCTCTCAGGTTTGGAAAGGGAAGGAGTCGGATATCACATTTCATGTTAGAGGAAGGATCTCAGGTTTGGTATTAGAGGCATTGAGATATCACATCTCATGCTATAGGAAGTGTCTCAGGATTGGAATGGGAAGGAGTTGGATATCACATCTCATGCTATAGGAAGGGATTCAGGTTTGGTATAAGCATTGAGATATCACATCTCATGCTATAGGAAGGGTCTCAGGATTGGAATGGGAAGGAGTTGGATATCACATCTCATGCTATAGGAAGGGTCTCAGGTTTGGTATAAGCATTGAGATATCACATCTCATGCTATAGGAAGGGTCTCAGGATTGGAATGGGAAGGAGTTGTATATGACATCTCATGCCATAGGAAGGGTCTCGGGTTTGGTATAAGCATTGAGATATCACATCTCTGCTATCGGAAGGGTCTCAGGATTGGAATGGGAAGGAGTTTGATATCACATCTCATGCCATGTATGGGTCTCAGGTTTTGTAGAAGCATTGGGATATCACATCTCATGCTATCGGAAGGGTATCAGGATTGGATTTGGAAGGAGTTGGATATCCCATCTCATGCTATAGGAAGGGTCTCAGGTTGGAATGGGAAGGACTTGGATATCACATCTCATGCTATAGGAAGGCTCCCAGGTTTGGAAGGGGAAGGAGTTGGATATCACATTTCATGTTAGAGGTAGGATATCAGGTTTGGTAAAGAGGCATTGAGATATCACATCTCGTGCTATAGGAAGGGTCTCACAATTGGAATGGGAAGGAGTTGGATATCACATCTCATGTTATAGGAAAGATCTCAGGTTTGGTATTAGAAGCATTGAGACATCACATCTCATGTTATAGGAAGGGTCTCAGGATTGGAATGGGAAGAAGTTGGATATCACATCTCATGCAATAGGAAGGTTCTCAGGTTTGGTATAAGCATTGAGATATCACATCTCATGCTATAAGAAGGGTCTCAGGATTGGAATGGGAAGGAGTTGTATATGACATCTCATGCCATAGGAAGGGTCTCAGGTTTGGTATAAGCATTGAGATATCACATCTCATGCTATAGGAAGGGTCTCAGGATTGGAATGGGAAGGACTTGGATATCACATCTCATGCTATAGGCAGGGTCTCAGGTTTGGAAAGGGAAGGAGTTGGATATCACATTTCATGTTAGAGGTAGGATCTCAGGTTTGGTATTAGAGGCATTGAGATATCACATCTCATGCTATCAGAAGGGTCTCAGGATTGGAATGGGAAGGAGTTGGATATCACATCTCATGCTAAAGGGAGGGTCTCAGGTTTGGAAGGGGAAGGATTAGGATATCACATCTCATGTTATAGGAAGGATCTCAGGTTTGGTATTAGAAGCATTGAGATATCACATCTCATGCTATCGGAAGTATCTCAGGTTTGGTATTAGAGGCATTGAGATATCACATCTCATGCTATCATAAGGGTCTCAGGATTGGAATGGGAAGGAGCTGGATATCACATCTCATGCTATAGGAAGGGTCTCAGGTTTGGAACGGGAAGGAGTTGGATATCACATCTCATGTTATAGGAAGAGTCTCAGGTTTGGAATAAACATTGAGATATCACATCTCTGCAATCGGAAGTGTCTCAGGATTGGGATGGGAAGGAGTTGGATATCACATCTCATGCTATAGGAAGGGTCTCAGGTTTGGAACGGGAAGGAGTTGGATATCCCATCTCATGTTATAGGACGGGTCTCAGGTTTGGTATTAGAAGCATTGAGATATCACATCGCATGCTGTAGGAAGGGTCTCAGGATTGGAATGGGAAGGAGTTGGATATTACATTCTTGCTATAGGAAGGGTCTCATGTTTGGAATGGGAAGGAGTTGGATATCACATATGCTATAGGAAGGGTCTCAGGTTTGGAACGGGAAGGAGTTGGATATCACATCTCATGCTATAGGAAGGGTCTCAGGTTTAGTATAAGCATTGAGATATCACATCTCTGCTATTGGAAGTGTCTCAGGATTGGAATGGGAAGGAGTTGGATATCCCATCTCATGTTATAGGACGGGTCTCTGGTTTGGTATAAGCATTGAGATATCACATCTCATGCTATAGGAAGGGTCTCAGGATTGGAATGGGAAGGATTTGGATATCACATCTCATGCTATAGGAAGGGTCTCAGGTTTGGTATACGCATGGAGATATCACTTCTCATGCTATAGGAAGGGTCTCAGGATTGGAATGGGAAGGAGTTGGATATCACATCTCATGCTATAGGAAGGGTCTCGGGTTTGGTATAAGCATGGAGATATCACTTCTCATGCTATAGGAAGGGTCTCAGGATTGGAATGGGAAGGAGTTGGATATCACATCTCATGTTATAGGAAGGATCTCAGGTTTGGTATTAGAAGCATTGAGACATCACATCTCATGCTATGGGAAGGGTCTCAGGATTAGAATGGGAAGGACTTGGATATCCCATCTCATGTTATAGGAAGGGTCTCAGGTTTGGTATTAGAAGCATTGAGATATCACATCTCATGCTATAGGAAGGGTCTCAGGATTGGAATGGGAAGGACTTGGATGTCAGATCTCATGCTATAGGGAGGGTCTCAAGTTTGATATTAGAAGCATTGAGATAACAAATCTCATGATATCGGAAGGGTGTCAGGATTGGAATGGGAAGGAGTTGGATATCACATCTCATGATAAAGGAAGGGTCTAAGGTTTGGAAGGGGAAGGATTTGGATATCACATCTCATGTTATAGGACGGGTCTCAGGTTTGGTATTAGAAGCATTGAGATATCAAGTCTCATGGTATAGGAAGGGTCTCAGAATTGGAATGGGAAGGAGTTGGATATCACATCTCAAGCTATAGGAAGGGTCTCAGGATTGGAATGGGAAGGAGTTTGATATCACATCTCATGCCATAGTATGGGTCTCAGGTTTGGTAGAAGCATTGGGATATCACATCTCATGCTATCGGAAGGGTATCAGGATTGGATTTGGAAGGAGTTGGATATCCCATCTCATGCTATAGGAAGGGTCTCAGGTTGGAATGGGAAGGAGTTGGATATCACATCTCATGTTATAGGAAGGGTCTCAGGATTGGAATGGGAAGGACTTGGATATCACATCTCAAGCTATAGGAAGGGTCTCAGGTTTGGTATAAGCATTGAGATATCACATCTCATGCTATAGGAAGGGTCTCAGGATTGGAATGGGAAGGAGTTGGATATCACATCTCATGTTATAGGAAAGATATCAGGTTTGGTATTAGAAGCATTGAGACATCACATCTCATGTTATAGGAAGGGTCTCAGGATTGGAATGGGAAGAAGTTGGATATCACATCTCATGCTATAGGAAGGGTCTCAGGTTTGGTATAAGCATTGAGATATCACATCTCATGCTATAGGAAGGGTCTCAGGATTGGAATGGGAAGGAGTTGTATATGACATCTCATGCCATAGGAAGGGTCTCAGGTTTGGTATAAGCATTGAGATATCACATCTCATGCTATAGGAAGTGTCTCAGGATTGGAATTGAAAGGAGTTGGATATCCCATCTCATGTTATAGGACGGGTCTCAGGTTTGTTATTAGAATCATTGAGATATCATATTGCATGCTGTAGGAAGGGTCTAAGGATTGGAATGGGAAGGACTTGGATATCACATCTCATGCTATAGGTAGGCTCTCAGGTTTGGAAAGGGAAGGAGTTGGATATCACATTTCATGTTAGAGGAAGGATCTCAGGTTTGGTATTAGAGGCATTGAGATATCACATCTCATGCTATAGGAAGGGTCTCAGGATTGGAATGGGAAGGAGTTGGATATCACATCTCATGCTATAGGAAGGATCTCAGGTTTGGTATTAGAAGCATTGAGACATCACATCTCATGCTATGGGAAGGGTCTCAGGATTGGAATGGGAAGGAGTTGGATATCACATCTCATGCTATAGGAAGGGTCTCAGGTTTGGTATAAGCATTAAGATATCACATCTCATACTATAGGAAGGGTCTCAGGATTGGAATGGGAAGGAGTTGTATGTGACATCTTATGCCATAGGAAGGGTCTCAGGTTTGGTATAAGCATTGAGATATCACATCTCTGCTATCGGAAGGGTCTCAGGATTGGAATGGGAAGGAGTTGGATATCCCATCTCATGTTATATGAAGAGTCACAGGTTTGGTATTAGAAGCATTGAGATATCACATCTCATGCTATAGGAAGTGTCTCAGGATTGGAATGGGAAGGAGTTTGATATCACATCTCATGCCATGTATGGGTCTCAGGTTTTGTAGAAGCATTGGGATATCACATCTCATGCTATCGGAAGGGTATCAGGATTGGATTTGGAAGGAGTTGAATATCCCATCTCATGCTATACGAAGGGTCTCAGGTTGGAATGGGAAGGAGTTGGATATCACATCTGATGTTATAGGAAGGGTCTCAGGATTGGAATGGGAAGGACTTGGATATCACATCTGATGCTATAGGAAGGCTCTCAGGTTTGGAAGGGGAAGGAGTTGGATATCACATTTCATGTTAGAGGTAGGATCACAGGTTTGGTAAAGAGGCATTGAGATATCACATCTCATGCTATAGGAAGGGTCTCAGGATTGGAATGGGAAGGAGTTGGATATCACATCTCATGTTATAGGAAAGATCGCAGGTTTGGTATTAGAAGCATTGAGACATCACATCTCATGTTATAGGAAGGGTCTCAGGATTGGAATGGGAAGGACTTGGATATCACATCTCATGCTATAGGAAGGCTCTCAGGTTTGGAAGGGGAAGGAGTTGGATATCACATTTCATATTAGAGGTAGGATCTCAGGTTTGGTAAAAAGGCATTGAGATAACACATCTCATGCTATCGGAAGGGTCTCAGGATTGGAATGGGAAGGAGTTTGATATCACATCTCATGCTATAGGAAAGGTCTCAGGTTTGGAACTGGAAGGAGTTGGATATCCCATCTCATGTTATAGGACGGGTCTCAGGTTTGGTATTAGAAGCATTGAGATATCACATCGCATGCTGTAGGAAGGGTCTCAGGATTGGAATGGGAAGGAGTTGGATATTACATTCTTGCTATAGGAAGGGTCTCATGTTTGGAATGGGAAGGAGTTGGATATCACATATGCTATAGGAAGGTTCTCAGGTTTGGAACGGGAAAGAATTGGATATCACATCTCATGCTATAGGAAGGGTCTCAGGTTTGGTATAAGCATTGAGATATCACATCTCTGCTATCGGAAGTGTCTCAGGATTGGAATGAGAAGGAGTTGGATATCCCATCTCATGTTATAGGACGGGTCTCAGGTTTGTTATTAGAATCATTGAGATATCATATTGCATGCTGTAGGAAGGGTCTAAGGATTGGAATGGGAAGGACTTGGATATCACATCTCATGCTATAGGTAGGCTCTCAGGTTTGGAAAGGGAAGGAGTCGGATATCACATTTCATGTTAGAGGAAGGATCTCAGGTTTGGTATTAGAGGCATTGAGATATCACATCTCATGCTATAGGAAGTGTCTCAGGATTGGAATGGGAAGGAGTTGGATATCACATCTCATGCTATAGGAAGGGATTCAGGTTTGGTATAAGCATTGAGATATCACATCTCATGCTATAGGAAGGGTCTCAGGATTGGAATGGGAAGGAGTTGGATATCACATCTCATGCTATAGGAAGGGTCTCGGGTTTGGTATAAGCTTTGAGATATCACATCTCATGCTATAGGAAGGGTCTCAGGATTGGAATGGGAAGGAGTTGTATATGACATCTCATGCCATAGGAAGGGTCTCAGGTTTGGTATAAGCATTGAGATATCACATCTCATGCTATAGGAAGGGTCTCAGGATTGGAATGGGAAGGACTTGGATATCACATCTCATGCTATAGGCAGGGTCTCAGGTTTGGAAAGGGAAGGAGTTGGATATCACATTTCATGTTAGAGGTAGGATCTCAGGTTTGGTATTAGAGGCATTGAGATATCACATCTCATGCTATCAGAAGGGTCTCAGGATTGGAATGGGAAGGAGTTGGATATCACATCTCATGCTAAAGGGAGGGTCTCAGGTTTGGAAGGGGAAGGATTAGGATATCACATCTCATGTTATAGGAAGGATCTCAGGTTTGGTATTAGAAGCATTGAGATATCACATCTCATGCTATCGGAAGTATCTCAGGTTTGGTATTAGAGGCATTGAGATATCACATCTCATGCTATCATAAGGGTCTCAGGATTGGAATGGGAAGGAGCTGGATATCACATCTCATGCTATAGGAAGGGTCTCAGGTTTGGAACGGGAAGGAGTTGGATATCACATCTCATGTTATAGGAAGAGTCTCAGGTTTGGAATAAACATTGAGATATCACATCTCTGCAATCGGAAGTGTCTCAGGATTGGGATGGGAAGGAGTTGGATATCACATCTCATGCTATAGGAAGGGTCTCAGGTTTGGAACGGGAAGGAGTTGGATATCCCATCTCATGTTATAGGACGGGTCTCAGGTTTGGTATTAGAAGCATTGAGATATCACATCGCATGCTGTAGGAAGGGTCTCAGGATTGGAATGGGAAGGAGTTGGATATTACATTCTTGCTATAGGAAGGGTCTCATGTTTGGAATGGGAAGGAGTTGGATATCACATATGCTATAGGAAGGGTCTCAGGTTTGGAACGGGAAGGAGTTGGATATCACATCTCATGCTATAGGAAGGGTCTCAGGTTTAGTATAAGCATTGAGATATCACATCTCTGCTATTGGAAGTGTCTCAGGATTGGAATGGGAAGGAGTTGGATATCCCATCTCATGTTATAGGACGGGTCTCTGGTTTGGTATAAGCATTGAGATATCACATCTCATGCTATAGGAAGGGTCTCAGGATTGGAATGGGAAGGATTTGGATATCACATCTCATGCTATAGGAAGGGTCTCAGGTTTGGTATACGCATGGAGATATCACTTCTCATGCTATAGGAAGGGTCTCAGGATTGGAATGGGAAGGAGTTGGATATCACATCTCATGCTATAGGAAGGGTCTCGGGTTTGGTATAAGCATGGAGATATCACTTCTCATGCTATAGGAAGGGTCTCAGGATTGGAATGGGAAGGAGTTGGATATCACATCTCATGTTATAGGAAGGATCTCAGGTTTGGTATTAGAAGCATTGAGACATCACATCTCATGCTATGGGAAGGGTCTCAGGATTAGAATGGGAAGGACTTGGATATCCCATCTCATGTTATAGGAAGGGTCTCAGGTTTGGTATTAGAAGCATTGAGATATCACATCTCATGCTATAGGAAGGGTCTCAGGATTGGAATGGGAAGGACTTGGATGTCAGATCTCATGCTATAGGGAGGGTCTCAAGTTTGATATTAGAAGCATTGAGATAACAAATCTCATGATATCGGAAGGGTGTCAGGATTGGAATGGGAAGGAGTTGGATATCACATCTCATGATAAAGGAAGGGTCTAAGGTTTGGAAGGGGAAGGATTTGGATATCACATCTCATGTTATAGGACGGGTCTCAGGTTTGGTATTAGAAGCATTGAGATATCAAGTCTCATGGTATAGGAAGGGTCTCAGAATTGGAATGGGAAGGAGTTGGATATCACATCTCAAGCTATAGGAAGGGTCTCAGGATTGGAATGGGAAGGAGTTTGATATCACATCTCATGCCATAGTATGGGTCTCAGGTTTGGTAGAAGCATTGGGATATCACATCTCATGCTATCGGAAGGGTATCAGGATTGGATTTGGAAGGAGTTGGATATCCCATCTCATGCTATAGGAAGGGTCTCAGGTTGGAATGGGAAGGAGTTGGATATCACATCTCATGTTATAGGAAGGGTCTCAGGATTGGAATGGGAAGGACTTGGATATCACATCTCAAGCTATAGGAAGGGTCTCAGGTTTGGTATAAGCATTGAGATATCACATCTCATGCTATAGGAAGGGTCTCAGGATTGGAATGGGAAGGAGTTGGATATCACATCTCATGTTATAGGAAAGATATCAGGTTTGGTATTAGAAGCATTGAGACATCACATCTCATGTTATAGGAAGGGTCTCAGGATTGGAATGGGAAGAAGTTGGATATCACATCTCATGCTATAGGAAGGGTCTCAGGTTTGGTATAAGCATTGAGATATCACATCTCATGCTATAGGAAGGGTCTCAGGATTGGAATGGGAAGGAGTTGTATATGACATCTCATGCCATAGGAAGGGTCTCAGGTTTGGTATAAGCATTGAGATATCACATCTCATGCTATAGGAAGTGTCTCAGGATTGGAATTGAAAGGAGTTGGATATCCCATCTCATGTTATAGGACGGGTCTCAGGTTTGTTATTAGAATCATTGAGATATCATATTGCATGCTGTAGGAAGGGTCTAAGGATTGGAATGGGAAGGACTTGGATATCACATCTCATGCTATAGGTAGGCTCTCAGGTTTGGAAAGGGAAGGAGTTGGATATCACATTTCATGTTAGAGGAAGGATCTCAGGTTTGGTATTAGAGGCATTGAGATATCACATCTCATGCTATAGGAAGGGTCTCAGGATTGGAATGGGAAGGAGTTGGATATCACATCTCATGCTATAGGAAGGATCTCAGGTTTGGTATTAGAAGCATTGAGACATCACATCTCATGCTATGGGAAGGGTCTCAGGATTGGAATGGGAAGGAGTTGGATATCACATCTCATGCTATAGGAAGGGTCTCAGGTTTGGTATAAGCATTAAGATATCACATCTCATACTATAGGAAGGGTCTCAGGATTGGAATGGGAAGGAGTTGTATGTGACATCTTATGCCATAGGAAGGGTCTCAGGTTTGGTATAAGCATTGAGATATCACATCTCTGCTATCGGAAGGGTCTCAGGATTGGAATGGGAAGGAGTTGGATATCCCATCTCATGTTATATGAAGAGTCACAGGTTTGGTATTAGAAGCATTGAGATATCACATCTCATGCTATAGGAAGTGTCTCAGGATTGGAATGGGAAGGAGTTTGATATCACATCTCATGCCATGTATGGGTCTCAGGTTTTGTAGAAGCATTGGGATATCACATCTCATGCTATCGGAAGGGTATCAGGATTGGATTTGGAAGGAGTTGAATATCCCATCTCATGCTATACGAAGGGTCTCAGGTTGGAATGGGAAGGAGTTGGATATCACATCTGATGTTATAGGAAGGGTCTCAGGATTGGAATGGGAAGGACTTGGATATCACATCTGATGCTATAGGAAGGCTCTCAGGTTTGGAAGGGGAAGGAGTTGGATATCACATTTCATGTTAGAGGTAGGATCACAGGTTTGGTAAAGAGGCATTGAGATATCACATCTCATGCTATAGGAAGGGTCTCAGGATTGGAATGGGAAGGAGTTGGATATCACATCTCATGTTATAGGAAAGATCGCAGGTTTGGTATTAGAAGCATTGAGACATCACATCTCATGTTATAGGAAGGGTCTCAGGATTGGAATGGGAAGGACTTGGATATCACATCTCATGCTATAGGAAGGCTCTCAGGTTTGGAAGGGGAAGGAGTTGGATATCACATTTCATATTAGAGGTAGGATCTCAGGTTTGGTAAAAAGGCATTGAGATAACACATCTCATGCTATCGGAAGGGTCTCAGGATTGGAATGGGAAGGAGTTTGATATCACATCTCATGCTATAGGAAAGGTCTCAGGTTTGGAACTGGAAGGAGTTGGATATCCCATCTCATGTTATAGGACGGGTCTCAGGTTTGGTATTAGAAGCATTGAGATATCACATCGCATGCTGTAGGAAGGGTCTCAGGATTGGAATGGGAAGGAGTTGGATATTACATTCTTGCTATAGGAAGGGTCTCATGTTTGGAATGGGAAGGAGTTGGATATCACATATGCTATAGGAAGGTTCTCAGGTTTGGAACGGGAAAGAATTGGATATCACATCTCATGCTATAGGAAGGGTCTCAGGTTTGGTATAAGCATTGAGATATCACATCTCTGCTATCGGAAGTGTCTCAGGATTGGAATGAGAAGGAGTTGGATATCCCATCTCATGTTATAGGACGGGTCTCAGGTTTGTTATTAGAATCATTGAGATATCATATTGCATGCTGTAGGAAGGGTCTAAGGATTGGAATGGGAAGGACTTGGATATCACATCTCATGCTATAGGTAGGCTCTCAGGTTTGGAAAGGGAAGGAGTCGGATATCACATTTCATGTTAGAGGAAGGATCTCAGGTTTGGTATTAGAGGCATTGAGATATCACATCTCATGCTATAGGAAGTGTCTCAGGATTGGAATGGGAAGGAGTTGGATATCACATCTCATGCTATAGGAAGGGATTCAGGTTTGGTATAAGCATTGAGATATCACATCTCATGCTATAGGAAGGGTCTCAGGATTGGAATGGGAAGGAGTTGGATATCACATCTCATGCTATAGGAAGGGTCTCGGGTTTGGTATAAGCTTTGAGATATCACATCTCATGCTATAGGAAGGGTCTCAGGATTGGAATGGGAAGGAGTTGTATATGACATCTCATGCCATAGGAAGGGTCTCGGGTTTGGTATAAGCATTGAGATATCACATCTCTGCTATCGGAAGGGTCTCAGGATTGGAATGGGAAGGAGTTTGATATCACATCTCATGCCATGTATGGGTCTCAGGTTTTGTAGAAGCATTGGGATATCACATCTCATGCTATCGGAAGGGTATCAGGATTGGATTTTGGAAGGAGTTGGATATCCCATCTCATGCTATAGGAAGGGTCTCAGGTTGGAATGGGAAGGAGTTGGATATCACATCTGATGTTATAGGAAGGGTCTCAGGATTGGAATGGGAAGGACTTGGATATCACATCTCATGCTATAGGAAGGCTCCCAGGTTTGGAAGGGGAAGGAGTTGGATATCACATTTCATGTTAGAGGTAGGATATCAGGTTTGGTAAAGAGGCATTGAGATATCACATCTCGTGCTATAGGAAGGGTCTCACAATTGGAATGGGAAGGAGTTGGATATCACATCTCATGTTATAGGAAAGATCTCAGGTTTGGTATTAGAAGCATTGAGACATCACATCTCATGTTATAGGAAGGGTCTCAGGATTGGAATGGGAAGAAGTTGGATATCACATCTCATGCAATAGGAAGGTTCTCAGGTTTGGTATAAGCATTGAGATATCACATCTCATGCTATAGGAAGGGTCTCAGGATTGGAATGGGAAGGAGTTGTATATGACATATCATGCCATAGGAAGGGTCTCAGGTTTGGTATAAGCATTGAGATATCACATCTCATGCTATAGGAAGGTTCTCAGGATTGGAATGGGAAGGACTTGGATATCACATCTCATGCTATAGGCAGGGTCTCAGGTTTGGAAAGGGAAGGAGTTGGATATCACATTTCATGTTAGAGGTAGGATCTCAGGTTTGGTATTAGAGGCATTGAGATATCACATCTCATGCTATCAGAAGGGTCTCAGGATTGGAATGGGAAGGAGTTGGATATCACATCTCATGCTAAAGGGAGGGTCTCAGGTTTGGAAGGGGAAGGATTAGGATATCACATCTCATGTTATAGGAAGGATCTCAGGTTTGGTATTAGAAGCATTGAGATATCACATCTCATGCTATCGGAAGTATCTCAGGTTTGGTATTAGAGGCATTGAGATATCACATCTCATGCTATCATAAGGGTCTCAGGATTGGAATGGGAAGGAGCTGGATATCACATCTCATGCTATAGGAAGGGTCTCAGGTTTGGAACGGGAAGGAGTTGGATATCACATCTCATGTTATAGGAAGAGTCTCAGGTTTGGAATAAACATTGAGATATCACATCTCTGCAATCGGAAGTGTCTCAGGATTGGGATGGGAAGGAGTTGGATATCACATCTCATGCTATAGGAAGGGTCTCAGGTTTGGAACGGAAAGGAGTTGGATATCCCATCTCATGTTATAGGACGGGTCTCAGGTTTGGTATTAGAAGCATTGAGATATCACATCGCATGCTGTAGGAAGGGTCTCAGGATTGGAATGGGAAGGAGTTGGATATTACATTCTTGCTATAGGAAGGGTCTCATGTTTGGAATGGGAAGGAGTTGGATATCACATATGCTATAGGAAGGGTCTCAGGTTTGGAACGGGAAGGAGTTGGATATCACATCTCATGCTATAGGAAGGGTCTCAGGTTTAGTATAAGCATTGAGATATCACATCTCTGCTATTGGAAGTGTCTCAGGATTGGAATGGGAAGGAGTTGGATATCCCATCTCATGTTATAGGATGGGTCTCAGGTTTGTTATTAGAATCATTGAGATATCATATTGCATGCTATGGGAAGGGTCTCAGGATTGGAATGGGAAGGAGTTGGATATCACATTTCATGTTAGAGGAAGGATCTCAGGTTTGGTGTTAGAGGCATTGAGATATCACATCTCATGCTATAGGAAGGGTCTCAGGATTGGAATGGGAAGGAGTTGGATATCACATCTCATGCTATAGGAAGGGTCTCAGGTTTAGTATAAGCATTGAGATATCACATCTCTGCTATTGGAAGTGTCTCAGGATTGGAATGGGAAGGAGTTGGATATCCCATCTCATGTTATAGGACGGGTCTCTGGTTTGGTATAAGCATTGAGATATCACATCTCATGCTATAGGAAGGGTCTCAGGATTGGAATGGGAAGGATTTGGATATCACATCTCATGCTATAGGAAGGGTCTCAGGTTTGGTATACGCATGGAGATATCACTTCTCATGCTATAGGAAGGGTCTCAGGATTGGAATGGGAAGGAGTTGGATATCACATCTCATGCTATAGGAAGGGTCTCGGGTTTGGTATAAGCATGGAGATATCACTTCTCATGCTATAGGAAGGGTCTCAGGATTGGAATGGGAAGGAGTTGGATATCACATCTCATGTTATAGGAAGGATCTCAGGTTTGGTATTAGAAGCATTGAGACATCACATCTCATGCTATGGGAAGGGTCTCAGGATTAGAATGGGAAGGACTTGGATATCCCATCTCATGTTATAGGAAGGGTCTCAGGTTTGGTATTAGAAGCATTGAGATATCACATCTCATGCTATAGGAAGGGTCTCAGGATTGGAATGGGAAGGACTTGGATGTCAGATCTCATGCTATAGGGAGGGTCTCAAGTTTGATATTAGAAGCATTGAGATAACAAATCTCATGATATCGGAAGGGTGTCAGGATTGGAATGGGAAGGAGTTGGATATCACATCTCATGATAAAGGAAGGGTCTAAGGTTTGGAAGGGGAAGGATTTGGATATCACATCTCATGTTATAGGACGGGTCTCAGGTTTGGTATTAGAAGCATTGAGATATCAAGTCTCATGGTATAGGAAGGGTCTCAGAATTGGAATGGGAAGGAGTTGGATATCACATCTCAAGCTATAGGAAGGGTCTCAGGATTGGAATGGGAAGGAGTTTGATATCACATCTCATGCCATAGTATGGGTCTCAGGTTTGGTAGAAGCATTGGGATATCACATCTCATGCTATCGGAAGGGTATCAGGATTGGAATGGGAAGGAGTTGGATATCACATCTCATGTTATAGGAAGGGTCTCAGGATTGGAATGGGAAGGACTTGGATATCATATCTCATGCTATAGGAAGGCTCTCAGGTTTGGAAGGGGAAGGAGTTGGATATCACATTTCATGTTAGAGGAAGGATCTCAGGTTTGGTATTAGAGGCATTGAGATATCACATCTCATGCTATAGGAAGGTTCTCAGGATTGGAATGGGAAGGAGTTGGATATCACATCTCAAGCTATAGGAAGGGTCTCAGGTTTGGTATAAGCATTGAGATATCACATCTCATGCTATAGGAAGGGTCTCAGGATTGGAATGGGAAGGAGTTGGATATCACATCTCATGTTATAGGAAAGATATCAGGTTTGGTATTAGAAGCATTGAGACATCACATCTCATGTTATAGGAAGGGTCTCAGGATTGGAATGGGAAGAAGTTGGATATCACATCTCATGCTATAGGAAGGGTCTCAGGTTTGGTATAAGCATTGAGATATCACATCTCATGCTATAGGAAGGGTCTCAGGATTGGAATGGGAAGGAGTTGTATATGACATCTCATGCCATAGGAAGGGTCTCAGGTTTGGTATAAGCATTGAGATATCACATCTCATGCTATAGGAAGTGTCTCAGGATTGGAATTGAAAGGAGTTGGATATCCCATCTCATGTTATAGGACGGGTCTCAGGTTTGTTATTAGAATCATTGAGATATCATATTGCATGCTGTAGGAAGGGTCTAAGGATTGGAATGGGAAGGACTTGGATATCACATCTCATGCTATAGGTAGGCTCTCAGGTTTGGAAAGGGAAGGAGTTGGATATCACATTTCATGTTAGAGGAAGGATCTCAGGTTTGGTATTAGAGGCATTGAGATATCACATCTCATGCTATAGGAAGGGTCTCAGGATTGGAATGGGAAGGAGTTGGATATCACATCTCATGCTATAGGAAGGATCTCAGGTTTGGTATTAGAAGCATTGAGACATCACATCTCATGCTATGGGAAGGGTCTCAGGATTGGAATGGGAAGGAGTTGGATATCACATCTCATGCTATAGGAAGGGTCTCAGGTTTGGAAGGGGAAGGAGTTGGATATCACATCTCATGCTATAGGAAGGATCTCAGGTTTGGTATTAGAAGCATTGAGACATCACATCTCATGCTATGGGAAGGGTCTCAGGATTGGAATGGGAAGGAGTTGGATATCACATCTCATACTATAGGAAGGGTCTCAGGATTGGAATGGGAAGGAGTTGTATGTGACATCTTATGCCATAGGAAGGGTCTCAGGTTTGGTATAAGCATTGAGATATCACATCTCTGCTATCGGAAGGGTCTCAGGATTGGAATGGGAAGGAGTTGGATATCCCATCTCATGTTATATGAAGAGTCACAGGTTTGGTATTAGAAGCATTGAGATATCACATCTCATGCTATAGGAAGTGTCTCATGATTGGAATGGGAAGGAGTTTGATATCACATCTCATGCCATGTATGGGTCTCAGGTTTTGTAGAAGCATTGGGATATCACATCTCATGCTATCGGAAGGGTATCAGGATTGGATTTGGAAGGAGTTGAATATCCTATCTCATGCTATAGGAAGGGTCTCAGGTTGGAATGGGAAAGAATTTGGTTATCACATCTGATGTTATAGGAAGGGTCTCAGGATTGGAATGGGAAGGACTTGGATATCACATCTCATGCTATAGGAAGGCTCTCAGGTTTGGAAGGGGAAGGAGTTGGATATCACATTTCATGTTAGAGGTAGGATCACAGGTTTGGTAAAGAGGCATTGAGATATCACATCTCATGCTATAGGAAGGGTCTCAGGATTGGAATGGGAAGGAGTTGGATATCACATCTCATGTTATAGGAAAGATCGCAGGTTTGGTATTAGAAGCATTGAGACATCACATCTCATGTTATAGGAAGGGTCTCAGGATTGGAATGGGAAGGACTTGGATATCACATCTCATGCTATAGGAAGGCTCTCAGGTTTGGAAGGGGAAGGAGTTGGATATCACATTTCATATTAGAGGTAGGATCTCAGGTTTGGTAAAAAGGCATTGAGATAACACATCTCATGCTATCGGAAGGGTCTCAGGATTGGAATGGGAAGGAGTTTGATATCACATCTCAAGCTATAGGAAAGGTCTCAGGTTTGGAACTGGAAGGAGTTGGATATCCCATCTCATGTTATAGGACGGGTCTCAGGTTTGGTATTAGAAGCATTGAGATATCACATCGCATGCTGTAGGAAGGGTCTCAGGATTGGAATGGGAAGGAGTTGGATATTACATTCTTGCTATAGGAAGGGTCTCATGTTTGGAATGGGAAGGAGTTGGATATCACATATGCTATAGGAAGGTTCTCAGGTTTGGAACGGGAAAGAATTGGATATCACATATCATGCTATAGGAAGGGTCTCAGGTTTGGTATAAGCATTGAGATATCACATCTCTGCTATCGGAAGTGTCTCAGGATTGGAATGGGAAGGAGTTGGATATCCCATCTCATGTTATAGGACGGGTCTCAGGTTTGTTATTAGAATCATTGAGATATCATATTGCATGCTGTAGGAAGGGTCTAAGGATTGGAATGGGAAGGACTTGGATATCACATCTCATGCTATAGGTAGGCTCTCAGGTTTGGAAAGGGAAGGAGTCGGATATCACATTTCATGTTAGAGGAAGGATCTCAGGTTTGGTATTAGAGGCATTGAGATATCACATCTCATGCTATAGGAAGTGTCTCAGGATTGGAATGGGAAGGAGTTGGATATCACATCTCATGCTATAGGAAGGGATTCAGGTTTGGTATAAGCATTGAGATATCACATCTCATGCTATAGGAAGGGTCTCAGGATTGGAATGGGAAGGAGTTGGATATCACATCTCATGCTATAGGAAGGGTCTCAGGTTTGGTATAAGCATTGAGATATCACATCTCATGCTATAGGAAGGGTCTCAGGATTGGAATGGGAAGGAGTTGTATATGACATCTCATGCCATAGGAAGGGTCTCGGGTTTGGTATAAGCATTGAGATATCACATCTCTGCTATCGGAAGGGTCTCAGGATTGGAATGGGAAGGAGTTTGATATCACATCTCATGCCATGTATGGGTCTCAGGTTTTGTAGAAGCATTGGGATATCACATCTCATGCTATCGGAAGGGTATCAGGATTGGATTTTGGAAGGAGTTGGATATCCCATCTCATGCTATAGGAAGGGTCTCAGGTTGGAATGGGAAGGAGTTGGATATCACATCTGATGTTATAGGAAGGGTCTCAGGATTGGAATGGGAAGGACTTGGATATCACATCTCATGCTATAGGAAGGCTCCCAGGTTTGGAAGGGGAAGGAGTTGGATATCACATTTCATGTTAGAGGTAGGATATCAGGTTTGGTAAAGAGGCATTGAGATATCACATCTCGTGCTATAGGAAGGGTCTCACAATTGGAATGGGAAGGAGTTGGATATCACATCTCATGTTATAGGAAAGATCTCAGGTTTGGTATTAGAAGCATTGAGACATCACATCTCATGTTATAGGAAGGGTCTCAGGATTGGAATGGGAAGAAGTTGGATATCACATCTCATGCAATAGGAAGGTTCTGAGGTTTGGTATAAGCATTGAGATATCACATCTCATGCTATAGGAAGGGTCTCAGGATTGGAATGGGAAGGAGTTGTATATGACATATCATGCCATAGGAAGGGTCTCAGGTTTGGTATAAGCATTGAGATATCACATCTCATGCTATAGGAAGGTTCTCAGGATTGGAATGGGAAGGACTTGGATATCACATCTCATGCTATAGGCAGGGTCTCAGGTTTGGAAAGGGAAGGAGTTGGATATCACATTTCATGTTAGAGGTAGGATCTCAGGTTTGGTATTAGAGGCATTGAGATATCACATCTCATGCTATCAGAAGGGTCTCAGGATTGGAATGGGAAGGAGTTGGATATCACATCTCATGCTAAAGGGAGGGTCTCAGGTTTGGAAGGGGAAGGATTAGGATATCACATCTCATGTTATAGGAAGGATCTCAGGTTTGGTATTAGAAGCATTGAGATATCACATCTCATGCTATCGGAAGTATCTCAGGTTTGGTATTAGAGGCATTGAGATATCACATCTCATGCTATCATAAGGGTCTCAGGATTGGAATGGGAAGGAGCTGGATATCACATCTCATGCTATAGGAAGGGTCTCAGGTTTGGAACGGGAAGGAGTTGGATATCACATCTCATGTTATAGGAAGAGTCTCAGGTTTGGAATAAACATTGAGATATCACATCTCTGCAATCGGAAGTGTCTCAGGATTGGGATGGGAAGGAGTTGGATATCACATCTCATGCTATAGGAAGGGTCTCAGGTTTGGAACGGAAAGGAGTTGGATATCCCATCTCATGTTATAGGACGGGTCTCAGGTTTGGTATTAGAAGCATTGAGATATCACATCGCATGCTGTAGGAAGGGTCTCAGGATTGGAATGGGAAGGAGTTGGATATTACATTCTTGCTATAGGAAGGGTCTCATGTTTGGAATGGGAAGGAGTTGGATATCACATATGCTATAGGAAGGGTCTCAGGTTTGGAACGGGAAGGAGTTGGATATCACATCTCATGCTATAGGAAGGGTCTCAGGTTTAGTATAAGCATTGAGATATCACATCTCTGCTATTGGAAGTGTCTCAGGATTGGAATGGGAAGGAGTTGGATATCCCATCTCATGTTATAGGATGGGTCTCAGGTTTGTTATTAGAATCATTGAGATATCATATTGCATGCTATGGGAAGGGTCTCAGGATTGGAATGGGAAGGAGTTGGATATCACATTTCATGTTAGAGGAAGGATCTCAGGTTTGGTGTTAGAGGCATTGAGATATCACATCTCATGCTATAGGAAGGGTCTCAGGATTGGAATGGGAAGGAGTTGGATATCACATCTCATGCTATAGGAAGGGTCTCAGGTTTGGTATAAGCATTGAGATATCACATCTCATGCTATAGGAAGGGTCTCAGGATTGGAATGGGAAGGAGTTGGATATCACATCTGATATTATAGGAAGGATCTCAGGTTTGGTATTAGAAGCATTGAGACATCACATCTCATGCTATGGGAAGGGCCTCAGGATTGGAATGGGAAGGAGTTGGATATCACATCTCATGCTATAGGAAGGGTCTCAGGTTTGGTATAAGCATTGAGATATCACATCTCATGCTATAGGAAGGGTCTCAGGATTGGAATGGGAAGGAGTTGTATATGACATCTCATGCCATAGGAAGGGTCTCAGGTTTGGTATAAGCATTGAGATATCACATCTCTGCTATCGGAAGGGTCTCAGGATTGGAATGGGAAGGAGTTGGATATCCCATCTCATGTTATAGGAAGAGTCTCAGGTTTGGTATTAAAAGCATTGAGATATCACATCTCATGCTATAGGAAGTGTCTCAGGATTGGAATGGGAAGGAGTTTGATATCACATCTCATGCTATAGGAAAGGTCTCAGGTTTGGAACTGGAAGGAGTTGGATATCCCATCTCATGTTATAGGACGGGTCTCAGGTTTGGTATTAGAAGCATTGAGATATCACATCGCATGCTGTAGGAAGGGTCTCAGGATTGGAATGGGAAGGAGTTGGATATTACATTCTTGCTATAGGAAGGGTCTCATGTTTGGAATGGGAAGGAGTTGGATATCACATATGCTATAGGAAGGGTCTCAGGTTTGGAACGGGAAAGAATTGGATATTACATCTCATGCTATAGGAAGGGTCTCAGGTTTGGTATAAGCATTGAGATATCAAATCTCTGCTATCGGAAGTGTCTCAGGATTGGAATGGGAAGGAGTTGGATATCCCATCTCATGTTATAGGACAGGTCTCAGGTTTGTTATTAGAATCATTGAGATATCATATTGCATGCTGTAGGAAGGGTCTAAGGATTGGAATGGGAAGGACTTGGATATCACATCTCATGCTATAGGTAGGCTCTCAGGTTTGGAAAGGGAAGGAGTCGGATATCACATTTCATGTTAGAGGAAGGATCTCAGGTTTGGTATTAGAGGCATTGAGATATCACATCTCATGCTATAGGAAGTGTCTCAGGAGTGGAATGGGAAGGAGTTGGATATCACATCTCATGCTATAGGAAGGGATTCAGGTTTGGTATAAGCATTGAGATATCACATCTCATGCTATAGGAAGGGTCTCAGGATTGGAATGGGAAGGAGTTGGATATCACATCTCATGCTATAGGAAGGGTCTCAGGTTTGGTATAAGCATTGAGATATCACATCTCATGATATAGGAAGGGTCTCAGGATTGGAATGGGAAGGAGTTGTATATGACATCTCATGCCATAGGAAGGGTCTCGGGTTTGGTATAAGCATTGAGATATCACATCTCTGCTATCGGAAGGGTCTCAGGATTGGAATGGGAAGGAGTTTGATATCACATCTCATGCCATGTATGGGTCTCAGGTTTTGTAGAAGCATTGGGATATCACATCTCATGCTATCGGAAGGGTATCAGGATTGGATTTGGAAGGAGTTGGATATCCCATCTCATGCTATAGGAAGGGTCTCAGGTTGGAATGGGAAGGAGTTGGATATCAAATCTGATGTTATAGGAAGGGTCTCAGGATTGGAATGGGAAGGACTTGGATATCACATCTCATGCTATAGGAAGGCTCCCAGGTTTGGAAGGGGAAGGAGTTGGATATCACATATCATGTTAGAGGTAGGATATCAGGTTTGGTAAAGAGGCATTGAGATATCACATCTCGTGCTATAGGAAGGGTCTCACAATTGGAATGGGAAGGAGTTGGATATCACATCTCATGTTATAGGAAAGATCTCAGGTTTGGTATTAGAAGCATTGAGACATCACATCTCATGTTATAGGAAGGGTCTCAGGATTGGAATGGGAAGAAGTTGGATATCACATCTCATGCAATAGGAAGGTTCTCAGGTTTGGTATAAGCTTTGAGATATCACATCTCATGCTATAGGAAGGGTCTCAGGATTGGAATGGGAAGGAGTTGTATATGACATCTCATGCCATAGGAAGGGTCTCAGGTTTGGTATAAGCATTGAGATATCACATCTCATGCTACAGGAAGGGTCTCAGGATTGGAATGGGAAGGACTTGGATATCACATCTCATGCTATAGGCAGGGTCTCAGGTTTGGAAAGGGAAGGAGTTGGATATCACATTTCATGTTAGAGGTAGGATCTCAGGTTTGGTATTAGAGGCATTGAGATATCACATCTCATGCTATCAGAAGGGTCTCAGGATTGGAATGGGAAGGAGTTGGATATCACATCTCATGCTAAAGGGAGGGTCTCAGGTTTGGAAGGGGAAGGATTAGGATATCACATCTCATGTTATAGGAAGGATCTCAGGTTTGGTATTAGAAGCATTGAGATATCACATCTCATGCTATCGGAAGTATCTCAGGTTTGGTATTAGAGGCATTGAGATATCACATCTCATGCTATCATAAGGGTCTCAGGATTGGAATGGGAAGGAGCTGGATATCACATCTCATGCTATAGGAAGGGTTTCAGGTTTGGAACGGGAAAGAGTTGGATATCACATCTCATGTTATAGGAAGAGTCTCAGGTTTGGTATAAACATTGAGATATCACATCTCTGCAATCGGAAGTGTCTCAGGATTGGGATGGGAAGGAGTTGGATATCACATCTCATGCTATAGGAAGGGTCTCAGGTTTGGAACGGGAAGGAGTTGGATATCCCATCTCATGTTATAGGACGGGTCTCAGGTTTGGTATTAGAAGCATTGAGATATCACATCGCATGCTGTAGGAAGTGTCTCAGGATTGGAATGGGAAGGAGTTGGATATTACATTCTTGCTATAGGAAGGGTCTCATGTTTGGAATGGGAAGGAGTTGGATATCACATATGCTATAGGAAGGGTCTCAGGTTTGGAACGGGAAGGAGTTGGATATCACATCTCATGCTATAGGAAGGATCTCAGGTTTAGTTTAAGCATTGAGATATCACATCTCTGCTATTGGAAGTGTCTCAGGATTGGAATGGGAAGGAGTTGGATATCCCATCTCATGTTATAGGACGGGTCTCAGGTTTGTTATTAGAATCATTGAGATATCATATTGCATGCTATGGGAAGGGTCTCAGGATTGGAATGAGAAGGAGTTGGATATCACATTTCATGTTAGAGGAAGGATCTCAGGTTTGGTGTTAGAGGCATTGAGATATCACATCTCATGCTATAGGAAGGGTCTCAGGATTGGAATGGGAAGGAGTTGGATATCACATCTCATGCTATAGGAAGGGTCTCAGGTTTGGTATAAGCATTGAGATATCACATCTCATGCTATAGGAAGGGTCTCAGGATTGGAATGGGAAGGAGTTGGATATCACATCTGATGTTATAGGAAGGATCTCAGGTTTGGTATTAGAAGCATTGAGACATCACATCTCATGCTATGGGAAGGGCCTCAGGATTGGAATGGGAAGGAGTTGGATATCACATCTCATGCTATAGGAAGGGTCTCAGGTTTGGTATAAGCATTGAGATATCACATCTCATGCTATAGGAAGGGTCTCAGGATTGGAATGGGAAGGAGTTGTATATGACATCTCATGCCATAGGAAGGGTCTCAGGTTTGGTATAAGCATTGAGATATCACATCTCTGCTATCGGAAGGGTCTCAGGATTGGAATGGGAAGGCTTTGGATATCCCATCTCATGTTATAGGAAGAGTCTCAGGTTTGGTATTAGAAGCATTGAGATATCACATCTCATGCTATAGGAAGTGTCTCAGGATTGGAATGGGAAGGAGTTTGATATCACATCTCATGCCATGAATGGGTCTCAGGTTTTGCAGAAGCATTGGGATATCACATCTCATGCTATCGGAAGGGTATCAGGATTGGATTTGGAAGGAGTTGGATATCCCATCTCATGCTATAGGAAGGGTCTCAGGTTGGAATGGGAAGGAGTTGGATATCATATCTGATGTTATAGGAAGGGTCTCAGGATTGGAATGGGAAGGACTTGGATATCACATCTCATGCTATAGGAAGGCTCTCAGGTTTTGAAGGGGAAGGAGTTGGATATCACATTTCATGTTAGAGGTAGGATCTCAGGTTTGGTATTAGAGGCATTGAGATATCACATCTCATGCTAAAGGGAGGGTCTCAGGTTTGGAAGGGGAAGGATTTGGATATCACATCTCATGTTATAGGAAGGATCTCAGGTTTGGTATTAGAAGCATTGAGATATCACATCTCATGCTATCGGAAGGATCTCAGGTTTGGTATTAGAGGCATTGAGATATCACATCTCATGCTATTAGAAGGGTCTCAGGATTGGAATGGGAAGGAGTCGGATATCACATCTCATGCTAAAGGGAGGGTCTCAGGTTTGGAAGTGGAAGGATTTGGATATCACATCTCATGTTATAGGAAGGATCTCAGGTTTGGTATTAGAAGCATTGAGATATCACATCTCATGCTATAGGAAGGGTCTCAGGATTGGAATGGGAAGGAGTTGGATATCACATCTGATATTATAGGAAGGATCTCAGGTTTGGTATTAGAAGCATTGAGACATCACATCTCATGCTATGGGAAGGGCCTCAGGATTGGAATGGGAAGGAGTTGGATATCACATTTCATGTTAGAGGAAGGATCTCAGGTTTGGTGTTAGAGGCATTGAGATATCACATCTCATGCTATAGGAAGGGTCTCAGGATTGGAATGGGAAGGAGTTGGATATCACATCTCATGCTATAGGAAGGGTCTCAGGTTTGGTATAAGCATTGAGATATCACATCTCATGCTATAGGAAGGGTCTCAGGATTGGAATGGGAAGGAGTTGGATATCACATCTGATATTATAGGAAGGATCTCAGGTTTGGTATTAGAAGCATTGAGACATCACATCTCATGCTATGGGAAGGGCCTCAGGATTGGAATGGGAAGGAGTTGGATATCACATCTCATGCTATAGGAAGGGTCTCAGGTTTGGTATAAGCATTGAGATATCACATCTCATGCTATAGGAAGGGTCTCAGGATTGGAATGGGAAGGAGTTGTATATGACATCTCATGCCATAGGAAGGGTCTCAGGTTTGGTATAAGCATTGAGATATCACATCTCTGCTATCGGAAGGGTCTCAGGATTGGAATGGGAAGGAGTTGGATATCCCATCTCATGTTATAGGAAGAGTCTCAGGTTTGGTATTAAAAGCATTGAGATATCACATCTCATGCTATAGGAAGTGTCTCAGGATTGGAATGGGAAGGAGTTTGATATCACATCTCATGCTATAGGAAAGGTCTCAGGTTTGGAACTGGAAGGAGTTGGATATCCCATCTCATGTTATAGGACGGGTCTCAGGTTTGGTATTAGAAGCATTGAGATATCACATCGCATGCTATCATAAGGGTCTCAGGATTGGAATGGGAAGGAGCTGGATATCACATCTCATGCTATAGGAAGGGTCTCAGGTTTGGAACGGGAAGGAGTTGGATATCACATCTCATGTTATAGGAAGAGTCTCAGGTTTGGAATAAACATTGAGATATCACATCTCTGCAATCGGAAGTGTCTCAGGATTGGGATGGGAAGGAGTTGGATATCACATCTCATGCTATAGGAAGGGTCTCAGGTTTGGAACGGGAAGGAGTTGGATATCCCATCTCATGTTATAGGACGGGTCTCAGGTTTGGTATTAGAAGCATTGAGATATCACATCGCATGCTGTAGGAAGGGTCTCAGGATTGGAATGGGAAGGAGTTGGATATTACATTCTTGCTATAGGAAGGGTCTCATGTTTGGAATGGGAAGGAGTTGGATATCACATATGCTATAGGAAGGGTCTCAGGTTTGGAACGGGAAGGAGTTGGATATCACATCTCATGCTATAGGAAGGGTCTCAGGTTTAGTATAAGCATTGAGATATCACATCTCTGCTATTGGAAGTGTCTCAGGATTGGAATGGGAAGGAGTTGGATATCCCATCTCATGTTATAGGACGGGTCTCTGGTTTGGTATAAGCATTGAGATATCACATCTCATGCTATAGGAAGGGTCTCAGGATTGGAATGGGAAGGATTTGGATATCACATCTCATGCTATAGGAAGGGTCTCAGGTTTGGTATACGCATGGAGATATCACTTCTCATGCTATAGGAAGGGTCTCAGGATTGGAATGGGAAGGAGTTGGATATCACATCTCATGCTATAGGAAGGGTCTCGGGTTTGGTATAAGCATGGAGATATCACTTCTCATGCTATAGGAAGGGTCTCAGGATTGGAATGGGAAGGAGTTGGATATCACATCTCATGTTATAGGAAGGATCTCAGGTTTGGTATTAGAAGCATTGAGACATCACATCTCATGCTATGGGAAGGGTCTCAGGATTAGAATGGGAAGGACTTGGATATCCCATCTCATGTTATAGGAAGGGTCTCAGGTTTGGTATTAGAAGCATTGAGATATCACATCTCATGCTATAGGAAGGGTCTCAGGATTGGAATGGGAAGGACTTGGATGTCAGATCTCATGCTATAGGGAGGGTCTCAAGTTTGATATTAGAAGCATTGAGATAACAAATCTCATGATATCGGAAGGGTGTCAGGATTGGAATGGGAAGGAGTTGGATATCACATCTCATGATAAAGGAAGGGTCTAAGGTTTGGAAGGGGAAGGATTTGGATATCACATCTCATGTTATAGGACGGGTCTCAGGTTTGGTATTAGAAGCATTGAGATATCAAGTCTCATGGTATAGGAAGGGTCTCAGAATTGGAATGGGAAGGAGTTGGATATCACATCTCAAGCTATAGGAAGGGTCTCAGGATTGGAATGGGAAGGAGTTTGATATCACATCTCATGCCATAGTATGGGTCTCAGGTTTGGTAGAAGCATTGGGATATCACATCTCATGCTATCGGAAGGGTATCAGGATTGGATTTGGAAGGAGTTGGATATCCCATCTCATGCTATAGGAAGGGTCTCAGGTTGGAATGGGAAGGAGTTGGATATCACATCTCATGTTATAGGAAGGGTCTCAGGATTGGAATGGGAAGGACTTGGATATCACATCTCAAGCTATAGGAAGGGTCTCAGGTTTGGTATAAGCATTGAGATATCACATCTCATGCTATAGGAAGGGTCTCAGGATTGGAATGGGAAGGAGTTGGATATCACATCTCATGTTATAGGAAAGATATCAGGTTTGGTATTAGAAGCATTGAGACATCACATCTCATGTTATAGGAAGGGTCTCAGGATTGGAATGGGAAGAAGTTGGATATCACATCTCATGCTATAGGAAGGGTCTCAGGTTTGGTATAAGCATTGAGATATCACATCTCATGCTATAGGAAGGGTCTCAGGATTGGAATGGGAAGGAGTTGTATATGACATCTCATGCCATAGGAAGGGTCTCAGGTTTGGTATAAGCATTGAGATATCACATCTCATGCTATAGGAAGTGTCTCAGGATTGGAATTGAAAGGAGTTGGATATCCCATCTCATGTTATAGGACGGGTCTCAGGTTTGTTATTAGAATCATTGAGATATCATATTGCATGCTGTAGGAAGGGTCTAAGGATTGGAATGGGAAGGACTTGGATATCACATCTCATGCTATAGGTAGGCTCTCAGGTTTGGAAAGGGAAGGAGTTGGATATCACATTTCATGTTAGAGGAAGGATCTCAGGTTTGGTATTAGAGGCATTGAGATATCACATCTCATGCTATAGGAAGGGTCTCAGGATTGGAATGGGAAGGAGTTGGATATCACATCTCATGCTATAGGAAGGATCTCAGGTTTGGTATTAGAAGCATTGAGACATCACATCTCATGCTATGGGAAGGGTCTCAGGATTGGAATGGGAAGGAGTTGGATATCACATCTCATGCTATAGGAAGGGTCTCAGGTTTGGTATAAGCATTAAGATATCACATCTCATACTATAGGAAGGGTCTCAGGATTGGAATGGGAAGGAGTTGTATGTGACATCTTATGCCATAGGAAGGGTCTCAGGTTTGGTATAAGCATTGAGATATCACATCTCTGCTATCGGAAGGGTCTCAGGATTGGAATGGGAAGGAGTTGGATATCCCATCTCATGTTATATGAAGAGTCACAGGTTTGGTATTAGAAGCATTGAGATATCACATCTCATGCTATAGGAAGTGTCTCAGGATTGGAATGGGAAGGAGTTTGATATCACATCTCATGCCATGTATGGGTCTCAGGTTTTGTAGAAGCATTGGGATATCACATCTCATGCTATCGGAAGGGTATCAGGATTGGATTTGGAAGGAGTTGAATATCCCATCTCATGCTATACGAAGGGTCTCAGGTTGGAATGGGAAGGAGTTGGATATCACATCTGATGTTATAGGAAGGGTCTCAGGATTGGAATGGGAAGGACTTGGATATCACATCTGATGCTATAGGAAGGCTCTCAGGTTTGGAAGGGGAAGGAGTTGGATATCACATTTCATGTTAGAGGTAGGATCACAGGTTTGGTAAAGAGGCATTGAGATATCACATCTCATGCTATAGGAAGGGTCTCAGGATTGGAATGGGAAGGAGTTGGATATCACATCTCATGTTATAGGAAAGATCGCAGGTTTGGTATTAGAAGCATTGAGACATCACATCTCATGTTATAGGAAGGGTCTCAGGATTGGAATGGGAAGGACTTGGATATCACATCTCATGCTATAGGAAGGCTCTCAGGTTTGGAAGGGGAAGGAGTTGGATATCACATTTCATATTAGAGGTAGGATCTCAGGTTTGGTAAAAAGGCATTGAGATAACACATCTCATGCTATCGGAAGGGTCTCAGGATTGGAATGGGAAGGAGTTTGATATCACATCTCATGCTATAGGAAAGGTCTCAGGTTTGGAACTGGAAGGAGTTGGATATCCCATCTCATGTTATAGGACGGGTCTCAGGTTTGGTATTAGAAGCATTGAGATATCACATCGCATGCTGTAGGAAGGGTCTCAGGATTGGAATGGGAAGGAGTTGGATATTACATTCTTGCTATAGGAAGGGTCTCATGTTTGGAATGGGAAGGAGTTGGATATCACATATGCTATAGGAAGGTTCTCAGGTTTGGAACGGGAAAGAATTGGATATCACATCTCATGCTATAGGAAGGGTCTCAGGTTTGGTATAAGCATTGAGATATCACATCTCTGCTATCGGAAGTGTCTCAGGATTGGAATGAGAAGGAGTTGGATATCCCATCTCATGTTATAGGACGGGTCTCAGGTTTGTTATTAGAATCATTGAGATATCATATTGCATGCTGTAGGAAGGGTCTAAGGATTGGAATGGGAAGGACTTGGATATCACATCTCATGCTATAGGTAGGCTCTCAGGTTTGGAAAGGGAAGGAGTCGGATATCACATTTCATGTTAGAGGAAGGATCTCAGGTTTGGTATTAGAGGCATTGAGATATCACATCTCATGCTATAGGAAGTGTCTCAGGATTGGAATGGGAAGGAGTTGGATATCACATCTCATGCTATAGGAAGGGATTCAGGTTTGGTATAAGCATTGAGATATCACATCTCATGCTATAGGAAGGGTCTCAGGATTGGAATGGGAAGGAGTTGGATATCACATCTCATGCTATAGGAAGGGTCTCGGGTTTGGTATAAGCTTTGAGATATCACATCTCATGCTATAGGAAGGGTCTCAGGATTGGAATGGGAAGGAGTTGTATATGACATCTCATGCCATAGGAAGGGTCTCAGGTTTGGTATAAGCATTGAGATATCACATCTCATGCTATAGGAAGGGTCTCAGGATTGGAATGGGAAGGACTTGGATATCACATCTCATGCTATAGGCAGGGTCTCAGGTTTGGAAAGGGAAGGAGTTGGATATCACATTTCATGTTAGAGGTAGGATCTCAGGTTTGGTATTAGAGGCATTGAGATATCACATCTCATGCTATCAGAAGGGTCTCAGGATTGGAATGGGAAGGAGTTGGATATCACATCTCATGCTAAAGGGAGGGTCTCAGGTTTGGAAGGGGAAGGATTAGGATATCACATCTCATGTTATAGGAAGGATCTCAGGTTTGGTATTAGAAGCATTGAGATATCACATCTCATGCTATCGGAAGTATCTCAGGTTTGGTATTAGAGGCATTGAGATATCACATCTCATGCTATCATAAGGGTCTCAGGATTGGAATGGGAAGGAGCTGGATATCACATCTCATGCTATAGGAAGGGTCTCAGGTTTGGAACGGGAAGGAGTTGGATATCACATCTCATGTTATAGGAAGAGTCTCAGGTTTGGAATAAACATTGAGATATCACATCTCTGCAATCGGAAGTGTCTCAGGATTGGGATGGGAAGGAGTTGGATATCACATCTCATGCTATAGGAAGGGTCTCAGGTTTGGAACGGGAAGGAGTTGGATATCCCATCTCATGTTATAGGACGGGTCTCAGGTTTGGTATTAGAAGCATTGAGATATCACATCGCATGCTGTAGGAAGGGTCTCAGGATTGGAATGGGAAGGAGTTGGATATTACATTCTTGCTATAGGAAGGGTCTCATGTTTGGAATGGGAAGGAGTTGGATATCACATATGCTATAGGAAGGGTCTCAGGTTTGGAACGGGAAGGAGTTGGATATCACATCTCATGCTATAGGAAGGGTCTCAGGTTTAGTATAAGCATTGAGATATCACATCTCTGCTATTGGAAGTGTCTCAGGATTGGAATGGGAAGGAGTTGGATATCCCATCTCATGTTATAGGACGGGTCTCTGGTTTGGTATAAGCATTGAGATATCACATCTCATGCTATAGGAAGGGTCTCAGGATTGGAATGGGAAGGATTTGGATATCACATCTCATGCTATAGGAAGGGTCTCAGGTTTGGTATACGCATGGAGATATCACTTCTCATGCTATAGGAAGGGTCTCAGGATTGGAATGGGAAGGAGTTGGATATCACATCTCATGCTATAGGAAGGGTCTCGGGTTTGGTATAAGCATGGAGATATCACTTCTCATGCTATAGGAAGGGTCTCAGGATTGGAATGGGAAGGAGTTGGATATCACATCTCATGTTATAGGAAGGATCTCAGGTTTGGTATTAGAAGCATTGAGACATCACATCTCATGCTATGGGAAGGGTCTCAGGATTAGAATGGGAAGGACTTGGATATCCCATCTCATGTTATAGGAAGGGTCTCAGGTTTGGTATTAGAAGCATTGAGATATCACATCTCATGCTATAGGAAGGGTCTCAGGATTGGAATGGGAAGGACTTGGATGTCAGATCTCATGCTATAGGGAGGGTCTCAAGTTTGATATTAGAAGCATTGAGATAACAAATCTCATGATATCGGAAGGGTGTCAGGATTGGAATGGGAAGGAGTTGGATATCACATCTCATGATAAAGGAAGGGTCTAAGGTTTGGAAGGGGAAGGATTTGGATATCACATCTCATGTTATAGGACGGGTCTCAGGTTTGGTATTAGAAGCATTGAGATATCAAGTCTCATGGTATAGGAAGGGTCTCAGAATTGGAATGGGAAGGAGTTGGATATCACATCTCAAGCTATAGGAAGGGTCTCAGGATTGGAATGGGAAGGAGTTTGATATCACATCTCATGCCATAGTATGGGTCTCAGGTTTGGTAGAAGCATTGGGATATCACATCTCATGCTATCGGAAGGGTATCAGGATTGGATTTGGAAGGAGTTGGATATCCCATCTCATGCTATAGGAAGGGTCTCAGGTTGGAATGGGAAGGAGTTGGATATCACATCTCATGTTATAGGAAGGGTCTCAGGATTGGAATGGGAAGGACTTGGATATCACATCTCAAGCTATAGGAAGGGTCTCAGGTTTGGTATAAGCATTGAGATATCACATCTCATGCTATAGGAAGGGTCTCAGGATTGGAATGGGAAGGAGTTGGATATCACATCTCATGTTATAGGAAAGATATCAGGTTTGGTATTAGAAGCATTGAGACATCACATCTCATGTTATAGGAAGGGTCTCAGGATTGGAATGGGAAGAAGTTGGATATCACATCTCATGCTATAGGAAGGGTCTCAGGTTTGGTATAAGCATTGAGATATCACATCTCATGCTATAGGAAGGGTCTCAGGATTGGAATGGGAAGGAGTTGTATATGACATCTCATGCCATAGGAAGGGTCTCAGGTTTGGTATAAGCATTGAGATATCACATCTCATGCTATAGGAAGTGTCTCAGGATTGGAATTGAAAGGAGTTGGATATCCCATCTCATGTTATAGGACGGGTCTCAGGTTTGTTATTAGAATCATTGAGATATCATATTGCATGCTGTAGGAAGGGTCTAAGGATTGGAATGGGAAGGACTTGGATATCACATCTCATGCTATAGGTAGGCTCTCAGGTTTGGAAAGGGAAGGAGTTGGATATCACATTTCATGTTAGAGGAAGGATCTCAGGTTTGGTATTAGAGGCATTGAGATATCACATCTCATGCTATAGGAAGGGTCTCAGGATTGGAATGGGAAGGAGTTGGATATCACATCTCATGCTATAGGAAGGATCTCAGGTTTGGTATTAGAAGCATTGAGACATCACATCTCATGCTATGGGAAGGGTCTCAGGATTGGAATGGGAAGGAGTTGGATATCACATCTCATGCTATAGGAAGGGTCTCAGGTTTGGTATAAGCATTAAGATATCACATCTCATACTATAGGAAGGGTCTCAGGATTGGAATGGGAAGGAGTTGTATGTGACATCTTATGCCATAGGAAGGGTCTCAGGTTTGGTATAAGCATTGAGATATCACATCTCTGCTATCGGAAGGGTCTCAGGATTGGAATGGGAAGGAGTTGGATATCCCATCTCATGTTATATGAAGAGTCACAGGTTTGGTATTAGAAGCATTGAGATATCACATCTCATGCTATAGGAAGTGTCTCAGGATTGGAATGGGAAGGAGTTTGATATCACATCTCATGCCATGTATGGGTCTCAGGTTTTGTAGAAGCATTGGGATATCACATCTCATGCTATCGGAAGGGTATCAGGATTGGATTTGGAAGGAGTTGAATATCCCATCTCATGCTATACGAAGGGTCTCAGGTTGGAATGGGAAGGAGTTGGATATCACATCTGATGTTATAGGAAGGGTCTCAGGATTGGAATGGGAAGGACTTGGATATCACATCTGATGCTATAGGAAGGCTCTCAGGTTTGGAAGGGGAAGGAGTTGGATATCACATTTCATGTTAGAGGTAGGATCACAGGTTTGGTAAAGAGGCATTGAGATATCACATCTCATGCTATAGGAAGGGTCTCAGGATTGGAATGGGAAGGAGTTGGATATCACATCTCATGTTATAGGAAAGATCGCAGGTTTGGTATTAGAAGCATTGAGACATCACATCTCATGTTATAGGAAGGGTCTCAGGATTGGAATGGGAAGGACTTGGATATCACATCTCATGCTATAGGAAGGCTCTCAGGTTTGGAAGGGGAAGGAGTTGGATATCACATTTCATATTAGAGGTAGGATCTCAGGTTTGGTAAAAAGGCATTGAGATAACACATCTCATGCTATCGGAAGGGTCTCAGGATTGGAATGGGAAGGAGTTTGATATCACATCTCATGCTATAGGAAAGGTCTCAGGTTTGGAACTGGAAGGAGTTGGATATCCCATCTCATGTTATAGGACGGGTCTCAGGTTTGGTATTAGAAGCATTGAGATATCACATCGCATGCTGTAGGAAGGGTCTCAGGATTGGAATGGGAAGGAGTTGGATATTACATTCTTGCTATAGGAAGGGTCTCATGTTTGGAATGGGAAGGAGTTGGATATCACATATGCTATAGGAAGGTTCTCAGGTTTGGAACGGGAAAGAATTGGATATCACATCTCATGCTATAGGAAGGGTCTCAGGTTTGGTATAAGCATTGAGATATCACATCTCTGCTATCGGAAGTGTCTCAGGATTGGAATGAGAAGGAGTTGGATATCCCATCTCATGTTATAGGACGGGTCTCAGGTTTGTTATTAGAATCATTGAGATATCATATTGCATGCTGTAGGAAGGGTCTAAGGATTGGAATGGGAAGGACTTGGATATCACATCTCATGCTATAGGTAGGCTCTCAGGTTTGGAAAGGGAAGGAGTCGGATATCACATTTCATGTTAGAGGAAGGATCTCAGGTTTGGTATTAGAGGCATTGAGATATCACATCTCATGCTATAGGAAGTGTCTCAGGATTGGAATGGGAAGGAGTTGGATATCACATCTCATGCTATAGGAAGGGATTCAGGTTTGGTATAAGCATTGAGATATCACATCTCATGCTATAGGAAGGGTCTCAGGATTGGAATGGGAAGGAGTTGGATATCACATCTCATGCTATAGGAAGGGTCTCGGGTTTGGTATAAGCTTTGAGATATCACATCTCATGCTATAGGAAGGGTCTCAGGATTGGAATGGGAAGGAGTTGTATATGACATCTCATGCCATAGGAAGGGTCTCGGGTTTGGTATAAGCATTGAGATATCACATCTCTGCTATCGGAAGGGTCTCAGGATTGGAATGGGAAGGAGTTTGATATCACATCTCATGCCATGTATGGGTCTCAGGTTTTGTAGAAGCATTGGGATATCACATCTCATGCTATCGGAAGGGTATCAGGATTGGATTTTGGAAGGAGTTGGATATCCCATCTCATGCTATAGGAAGGGTCTCAGGTTGGAATGGGAAGGAGTTGGATATCACATCTGATGTTATAGGAAGGGTCTCAGGATTGGAATGGGAAGGACTTGGATATCACATCTCATGCTATAGGAAGGCTCCCAGGTTTGGAAGGGGAAGGAGTTGGATATCACATTTCATGTTAGAGGTAGGATATCAGGTTTGGTAAAGAGGCATTGAGATATCACATCTCGTGCTATAGGAAGGGTCTCACAATTGGAATGGGAAGGAGTTGGATATCACATCTCATGTTATAGGAAAGATCTCAGGTTTGGTATTAGAAGCATTGAGACATCACATCTCATGTTATAGGAAGGGTCTCAGGATTGGAATGGGAAGAAGTTGGATATCACATCTCATGCAATAGGAAGGTTCTCAGGTTTGGTATAAGCATTGAGATATCACATCTCATGCTATAGGAAGGGTCTCAGGATTGGAATGGGAAGGAGTTGTATATGACATATCATGCCATAGGAAGGGTCTCAGGTTTGGTATAAGCATTGAGATATCACATCTCATGCTATAGGAAGGTTCTCAGGATTGGAATGGGAAGGACTTGGATATCACATCTCATGCTATAGGCAGGGTCTCAGGTTTGGAAAGGGAAGGAGTTGGATATCACATTTCATGTTAGAGGTAGGATCTCAGGTTTGGTATTAGAGGCATTGAGATATCACATCTCATGCAATCAGAAGGGTCTCAGGATTGGAATGGGAAGGAGTTGGATATCACATCTCATGCTAAAGGGAGGGTCTCAGGTTTGGAAGGGGAAGGATTAGGATATCACATCTCATGTTATAGGAAGGATCTCAGGTTTGGTATTAGAAGCATTGAGATATCACATCTCATGCTATCGGAAGTATCTCAGGTTTGGTATTAGAGGCATTGAGATATCAAATCTCATGCTATCATAAGGGTCTCAGGATTGGAATGGGAAGGAGCTGGATATCACATCTCATG
Source organism: Ambystoma mexicanum (assembly GCF_040938575.1). NCBI lineage: Eukaryota > Metazoa > Chordata > Amphibia > Caudata > Ambystomatidae > Ambystoma > Ambystoma mexicanum. The sequence goes on from NC_090934.1 coordinate 1,144,131,457, forward strand.
CTATAGGAAGGGTCTCAGGTTTGGAACGGGAAGGAGTTGGATATCACATCTCATGTTATAGGAAGAGTCTCAGGTTTGGAATAAACATTGAGATATCACATCTCTGCAATCGGAAGTGTCTCAGGATTGGGATGGGAAGGAGTTGGATATCACATCTCATGCTATAGGAAGGGTCTCAGGTTTGGAACGGAAAGGAGTTGGATATCCCATCTCATGTTATAGGACGGGTCTCAGGTTTGGTATTAGAAGCATTGAGATATCACATCGCATGCTGTAGGAAGGGTCTCAGGATTGGAATGGGAAGGAGTTGGATATTACATTCTTGCTATAGGAAGGGTCTCATGTTTGGAATGGGAAGGAGTTGGATATCACATATGCTATAGGAAGGGTCTCAGGTTTGGAACGGGAAGGAGTTGGATATCACATCTCATGCTATAGGAAGGGTCTCAGGTTTAGTATAAGCATTGAGATATCACATCTCTGCTATTGGAAGTGTCTCAGGATTGGAATGGGAAGGAGTTGGATATCCCATCTCATGTTATAGGATGGGTCTCAGGTTTGTTATTAGAATCATTGAGATATCATATTGCATGCTATGGGAAGGGTCTCAGGATTGGAATGGGAAGGAGTTGGATATCACATTTCATGTTAGAGGAAGGATCTCAGGTTTGGTGTTAGAGGCATTGAGATATCACATCTCATGCTATAGGAAGGGTCTCAGGATTGGAATGGGAAGGAGTTGGATATCACATCTCATGCTATAGGAAGGGTCTCAGGTTTAGTATAAGCATTGAGATATCACATCTCTGCTATTGGAAGTGTCTCAGGATTGGAATGGGAAGGAGTTGGATATCCCATCTCATGTTATAGGACGGGTCTCTGGTTTGGTATAAGCATTGAGATATCACATCTCATGCTATAGGAAGGGTCTCAGGATTGGAATGGGAAGGATTTGGATATCACATCTCATGCTATAGGAAGGGTCTCAGGTTTGGTATACGCATGGAGATATCACTTCTCATGCTATAGGAAGGGTCTCAGGATTGGAATGGGAAGGAGTTGGATATCACATCTCATGCTATAGGAAGGGTCTCGGGTTTGGTATAAGCATGGAGATATCACTTCTCATGCTATAGGAAGGGTCTCAGGATTGGAATGGGAAGGAGTTGGATATCACATCTCATGTTATAGGAAGGATCTCAGGTTTGGTATTAGAAGCATTGAGACATCACATCTCATGCTATGGGAAGGGTCTCAGGATTAGAATGGGAAGGACTTGGATATCCCATCTCATGTTATAGGAAGGGTCTCAGGTTTGGTATTAGAAGCATTGAGATATCACATCTCATGCTATAGGAAGGGTCTCAGGATTGGAATGGGAAGGACTTGGATGTCAGATCTCATGCTATAGGGAGGGTCTCAAGTTTGATATTAGAAGCATTGAGATAACAAATCTCATGATATCGGAAGGGTGTCAGGATTGGAATGGGAAGGAGTTGGATATCACATCTCATGATAAAGGAAGGGTCTAAGGTTTGGAAGGGGAAGGATTTGGATATCACATCTCATGTTATAGGACGGGTCTCAGGTTTGGTATTAGAAGCATTGAGATATCAAGTCTCATGGTATAGGAAGGGTCTCAGAATTGGAATGGGAAGGAGTTGGATATCACATCTCAAGCTATAGGAAGGGTCTCAGGATTGGAATGGGAAGGAGTTTGATATCACATCTCATGCCATAGTATGGGTCTCAGGTTTGGTAGAAGCATTGGGATATCACATCTCATGCTATCGGAAGGGTATCAGGATTGGAATGGGAAGGAGTTGGATATCACATCTCATGTTATAGGAAGGGTCTCAGGATTGGAATGGGAAGGACTTGGATATCATATCTCATGCTATAGGAAGGCTCTCAGGTTTGGAAGGGGAAGGAGTTGGATATCACATTTCATGTTAGAGGAAGGATCTCAGGTTTGGTATTAGAGGCATTGAGATATCACATCTCATGCTATAGGAAGGTTCTCAGGATTGGAATGGGAAGGAGTTGGATATCACATCTCAAGCTATAGGAAGGGTCTCAGGTTTGGTATAAGCATTGAGATATCACATCTCATGCTATAGGAAGGGTCTCAGGATTGGAATGGGAAGGAGTTGGATATCACATCTCATGTTATAGGAAAGATATCAGGTTTGGTATTAGAAGCATTGAGACATCACATCTCATGTTATAGGAAGGGTCTCAGGATTGGAATGGGAAGAAGTTGGATATCACATCTCATGCTATAGGAAGGGTCTCAGGTTTGGTATAAGCATTGAGATATCACATCTCATGCTATAGGAAGGGTCTCAGGATTGGAATGGGAAGGAGTTGTATATGACATCTCATGCCATAGGAAGGGTCTCAGGTTTGGTATAAGCATTGAGATATCACATCTCATGCTATAGGAAGTGTCTCAGGATTGGAATTGAAAGGAGTTGGATATCCCATCTCATGTTATAGGACGGGTCTCAGGTTTGTTATTAGAATCATTGAGATATCATATTGCATGCTGTAGGAAGGGTCTAAGGATTGGAATGGGAAGGACTTGGATATCACATCTCATGCTATAGGTAGGCTCTCAGGTTTGGAAAGGGAAGGAGTTGGATATCACATTTCATGTTAGAGGAAGGATCTCAGGTTTGGTATTAGAGGCATTGAGATATCACATCTCATGCTATAGGAAGGGTCTCAGGATTGGAATGGGAAGGAGTTGGATATCACATCTCATGCTATAGGAAGGATCTCAGGTTTGGTATTAGAAGCATTGAGACATCACATCTCATGCTATGGGAAGGGTCTCAGGATTGGAATGGGAAGGAGTTGGATATCACATCTCATGCTATAGGAAGGGTCTCAGGTTTGGTATAAGCATTAAGATATCACATCTCATACTATAGGAAGGGTCTCAGGATTGGAATGGGAAGGAGTTGTATGTGACATCTTATGCCATAGGAAGGGTCTCAGGTTTGGTATAAGCATTGAGATATCACATCTCTGCTATCGGAAGGGTCTCAGGATTGGAATGGGAAGGAGTTGGATATCCCATCTCATGTTATATGAAGAGTCACAGGTTTGGTATTAGAAGCATTGAGATATCACATCTCATGCTATAGGAAGTGTCTCATGATTGGAATGGGAAGGAGTTTGATATCACATCTCATGCCATGTATGGGTCTCAGGTTTTGTAGAAGCATTGGGATATCACATCTCATGCTATCGGAAGGGTATCAGGATTGGATTTGGAAGGAGTTGAATATCCTATCTCATGCTATAGGAAGGGTCTCAGGTTGGAATGGGAAAGAATTTGGTTATCACATCTGATGTTATAGGAAGGGTCTCAGGATTGGAATGGGAAGGACTTGGATATCACATCTCATGCTATAGGAAGGCTCTCAGGTTTGGAAGGGGAAGGAGTTGGATATCACATTTCATGTTAGAGGTAGGATCACAGGTTTGGTAAAGAGGCATTGAGATATCACATCTCATGCTATAGGAAGGGTCTCAGGATTGGAATGGGAAGGAGTTGGATATCACATCTCATGTTATAGGAAAGATCGCAGGTTTGGTATTAGAAGCATTGAGACATCACATCTCATGTTATAGGAAGGGTCTCAGGATTGGAATGGGAAGGACTTGGATATCACATCTCATGCTATAGGAAGGCTCTCAGGTTTGGAAGGGGAAGGAGTTGGATATCACATTTCATATTAGAGGTAGGATCTCAGGTTTGGTAAAAAGGCATTGAGATAACACATCTCATGCTATCGGAAGGGTCTCAGGATTGGAATGGGAAGGAGTTTGATATCACATCTCAAGCTATAGGAAAGGTCTCAGGTTTGGAACTGGAAGGAGTTGGATATCCCATCTCATGTTATAGGACGGGTCTCAGGTTTGGTATTAGAAGCATTGAGATATCACATCGCATGCTGTAGGAAGGGTCTCAGGATTGGAATGGGAAGGAGTTGGATATTACATTCTTGCTATAGGAAGGGTCTCATGTTTGGAATGGGAAGGAGTTGGATATCACATATGCTATAGGAAGGTTCTCAGGTTTGGAACGGGAAAGAATTGGATATCACATATCATGCTATAGGAAGGGTCTCAGGTTTGGTATAAGCATTGAGATATCACATCTCTGCTATCGGAAGTGTCTCAGGATTGGAATGGGAAGGAGTTGGATATCCCATCTCATGTTATAGGACGGGTCTCAGGTTTGTTATTAGAATCATTGAGATATCATATTGCATGCTGTAGGAAGGGTCTAAGGATTGGAATGGGAAGGACTTGGATATCACATCTCATGCTATAGGTAGGCTCTCAGGTTTGGAAAGGGAAGGAGTCGGATATCACATTTCATGTTAGAGGAAGGATCTCAGGTTTGGTATTAGAGGCATTGAGATATCACATCTCATGCTATAGGAAGTGTCTCAGGATTGGAATGGGAAGGAGTTGGATATCACATCTCATGCTATAGGAAGGGATTCAGGTTTGGTATAAGCATTGAGATATCACATCTCATGCTATAGGAAGGGTCTCAGGATTGGAATGGGAAGGAGTTGGATATCACATCTCATGCTATAGGAAGGGTCTCAGGTTTGGTATAAGCATTGAGATATCACATCTCATGCTATAGGAAGGGTCTCAGGATTGGAATGGGAAGGAGTTGTATATGACATCTCATGCCATAGGAAGGGTCTCGGGTTTGGTATAAGCATTGAGATATCACATCTCTGCTATCGGAAGGGTCTCAGGATTGGAATGGGAAGGAGTTTGATATCACATCTCATGCCATGTATGGGTCTCAGGTTTTGTAGAAGCATTGGGATATCACATCTCATGCTATCGGAAGGGTATCAGGATTGGATTTTGGAAGGAGTTGGATATCCCATCTCATGCTATAGGAAGGGTCTCAGGTTGGAATGGGAAGGAGTTGGATATCACATCTGATGTTATAGGAAGGGTCTCAGGATTGGAATGGGAAGGACTTGGATATCACATCTCATGCTATAGGAAGGCTCCCAGGTTTGGAAGGGGAAGGAGTTGGATATCACATTTCATGTTAGAGGTAGGATATCAGGTTTGGTAAAGAGGCATTGAGATATCACATCTCGTGCTATAGGAAGGGTCTCACAATTGGAATGGGAAGGAGTTGGATATCACATCTCATGTTATAGGAAAGATCTCAGGTTTGGTATTAGAAGCATTGAGACATCACATCTCATGTTATAGGAAGGGTCTCAGGATTGGAATGGGAAGAAGTTGGATATCACATCTCATGCAATAGGAAGGTTCTGAGGTTTGGTATAAGCATTGAGATATCACATCTCATGCTATAGGAAGGGTCTCAGGATTGGAATGGGAAGGAGTTGTATATGACATATCATGCCATAGGAAGGGTCTCAGGTTTGGTATAAGCATTGAGATATCACATCTCATGCTATAGGAAGGTTCTCAGGATTGGAATGGGAAGGACTTGGATATCACATCTCATGCTATAGGCAGGGTCTCAGGTTTGGAAAGGGAAGGAGTTGGATATCACATTTCATGTTAGAGGTAGGATCTCAGGTTTGGTATTAGAGGCATTGAGATATCACATCTCATGCTATCAGAAGGGTCTCAGGATTGGAATGGGAAGGAGTTGGATATCACATCTCATGCTAAAGGGAGGGTCTCAGGTTTGGAAGGGGAAGGATTAGGATATCACATCTCATGTTATAGGAAGGATCTCAGGTTTGGTATTAGAAGCATTGAGATATCACATCTCATGCTATCGGAAGTATCTCAGGTTTGGTATTAGAGGCATTGAGATATCACATCTCATGCTATCATAAGGGTCTCAGGATTGGAATGGGAAGGAGCTGGATATCACATCTCATGCTATAGGAAGGGTCTCAGGTTTGGAACGGGAAGGAGTTGGATATCACATCTCATGTTATAGGAAGAGTCTCAGGTTTGGAATAAACATTGAGATATCACATCTCTGCAATCGGAAGTGTCTCAGGATTGGGATGGGAAGGAGTTGGATATCACATCTCATGCTATAGGAAGGGTCTCAGGTTTGGAACGGAAAGGAGTTGGATATCCCATCTCATGTTATAGGACGGGTCTCAGGTTTGGTATTAGAAGCATTGAGATATCACATCGCATGCTGTAGGAAGGGTCTCAGGATTGGAATGGGAAGGAGTTGGATATTACATTCTTGCTATAGGAAGGGTCTCATGTTTGGAATGGGAAGGAGTTGGATATCACATATGCTATAGGAAGGGTCTCAGGTTTGGAACGGGAAGGAGTTGGATATCACATCTCATGCTATAGGAAGGGTCTCAGGTTTAGTATAAGCATTGAGATATCACATCTCTGCTATTGGAAGTGTCTCAGAATTGGAATGGGAAGGAGTTGGATATCCCATCTCATGTTATAGGATGGGTCTCAGGTTTGTTATTAGAATCATTGAGATATCATATTGCATGCTATGGGAAGGGTCTCAGGATTGGAATGGGAAGGAGTTGGATATCACATTTCATGTTAGAGGAAGGATCTCAGGTTTGGTGTTAGAGGCATTGAGATATCACATCTCATGCTATAGGAAGGGTCTCAGGATTGGAATGGGAAGGAGTTGGATATCACATCTCATGCTATAGGAAGGGTCTCAGGTTTGGTATAAGCATTGAGATATCACATCTCATGCTATAGGAAGGGTCTCAGGATTGGAATGGGAAGGAGTTGGATATCACATCTGATATTATAGGAAGGATCTCAGGTTTGGTATTAGAAGCATTGAGACATCACATCTCATGCTATGGGAAGGGCCTCAGGATTGGAATGGGAAGGAGTTGGATATCACATCTCATGCTATAGGAAGGGTCTCAGGTTTGGTATAAGCATTGAGATATCACATCTCATGCTATAGGAAGGGTCTCAGGATTGGAATGGGAAGGAGTTGTATATGACATCTCATGCCATAGGAAGGGTCTCAGGTTTGGTATAAGCATTGAGATATCACATCTCTGCTATCGGAAGGGTCTCAGGATTGGAATGGGAAGGAGTTGGATATCCCATCTCATGTTATAGGAAGAGTCTCAGGTTTGGTATTAAAAGCATTGAGATATCACATCTCATGCTATAGGAAGTGTCTCAGGATTGGAATGGGAAGGAGTTTGATATCACATCTCATGCTATAGGAAAGGTCTCAGGTTTGGAACTGGAAGGAGTTGGATATCCCATCTCATGTTATAGGACGGGTCTCAGGTTTGGTATTAGAAGCATTGAGATATCACATCGCATGCTGTAGGAAGGGTCTCAGGATTGGAATGGGAAGGAGTTGGATATTACATTCTTGCTATAGGAAGGGTCTCATGTTTGGAATGGGAAGGAGTTGGATATCACATATGCTATAGGAAGGGTCTCAGGTTTGGAACGGGAAAGAATTGGATATTACATCTCATGCTATAGGAAGGGTCTCAGGTTTGGTATAAGCATTGAGATATCAAATCTCTGCTATCGGAAGTGTCTCAGGATTGGAATGGGAAGGAGTTGGATATCCCATCTCATGTTATAGGACAGGTCTCAGGTTTGTTATTAGAATCATTGAGATATCATATTGCATGCTGTAGGAAGGGTCTAAGGATTGGAATGGGAAGGACTTGGATATCACATCTCATGCTATAGGTAGGCTCTCAGGTTTGGAAAGGGAAGGAGTCGGATATCACATTTCATGTTAGAGGAAGGATCTCAGGTTTGGTATTAGAGGCATTGAGATATCACATCTCATGCTATAGGAAGTGTCTCAGGAGTGGAATGGGAAGGAGTTGGATATCACATCTCATGCTATAGGAAGGGATTCAGGTTTGGTATAAGCATTGAGATATCACATCTCATGCTATAGGAAGGGTCTCAGGATTGGAATGGGAAGGAGTTGGATATCACATCTCATGCTATAGGAAGGGTCTCAGGTTTGGTATAAGCATTGAGATATCACATCTCATGATATAGGAAGGGTCTCAGGATTGGAATGGGAAGGAGTTGTATATGACATCTCATGCCATAGGAAGGGTCTCGGGTTTGGTATAAGCATTGAGATATCACATCTCTGCTATCGGAAGGGTCTCAGGATTGGAATGGGAAGGAGTTTGATATCACATCTCATGCCATGTATGGGTCTCAGGTTTTGTAGAAGCATTGGGATATCACATCTCATGCTATCGGAAGGGTATCAGGATTGGATTTGGAAGGAGTTGGATATCCCATCTCATGCTATAGGAAGGGTCTCAGGTTGGAATGGGAAGGAGTTGGATATCAAATCTGATGTTATAGGAAGGGTCTCAGGATTGGAATGGGAAGGACTTGGATATCACATCTCATGCTATAGGAAGGCTCCCAGGTTTGGAAGGGGAAGGAGTTGGATATCACATATCATGTTAGAGGTAGGATATCAGGTTTGGTAAAGAGGCATTGAGATATCACATCTCGTGCTATAGGAAGGGTCTCACAATTGGAATGGGAAGGAGTTGGATATCACATCTCATGTTATAGGAAAGATCTCAGGTTTGGTATTAGAAGCATTGAGACATCACATCTCATGTTATAGGAAGGGTCTCAGGATTGGAATGGGAAGAAGTTGGATATCACATCTCATGCAATAGGAAGGTTCTCAGGTTTGGTATAAGCTTTGAGATATCACATCTCATGCTATAGGAAGGGTCTCAGGATTGGAATGGGAAGGAGTTGTATATGACATCTCATGCCATAGGAAGGGTCTCAGGTTTGGTATAAGCATTGAGATATCACATCTCATGCTATAGGAAGGGTCTCAGGATTGGAATGGGAAGGACTTGGATATCACATCTCATGCTATAGGCAGGGTCTCAGGTTTGGAAAGGGAAGGAGTTGGATATCACATTTCATGTTAGAGGTAGGATCTCAGGTTTGGTATTAGAGGCATTGAGATATCACATCTCATGCTATCAGAAGGGTCTCAGGATTGGAATGGGAAGGAGTTGGATATCACATCTCATGCTAAAGGGAGGGTCTCAGGTTTGGAAGGGGAAGGATTAGGATATCACATCTCATGTTATAGGAAGGATCTCAGGTTTGGTATTAGAAGCATTGAGATATCACATCTCATGCTATCGGAAGTATCTCAGGTTTGGTATTAGAGGCATTGAGATATCACATCTCATGCTATCATAAGGGTCTCAGGATTGGAATGGGAAGGAGCTGGATATCACATCTCATGCTATAGGAAGGGTTTCAGGTTTGGAACGGGAAAGAGTTGGATATCACATCTCATGTTATAGGAAGAGTCTCAGGTTTGGTATAAACATTGAGATATCACATCTCTGCAATCGGAAGTGTCTCAGGATTGGGATGGGAAGGAGTTGGATATCACATCTCATGCTATAGGAAGGGTCTCAGGTTTGGAACGGGAAGGAGTTGGATATCCCATCTCATGTTATAGGACGGGTCTCAGGTTTGGTATTAGAAGCATTGAGATATCACATCGCATGCTGTAGGAAGTGTCTCAGGATTGGAATGGGAAGGAGTTGGATATTACATTCTTGCTATAGGAAGGGTCTCATGTTTGGAATGGGAAGGAGTTGGATATCACATATGCTATAGGAAGGGTCTCAGGTTTGGAACGGGAAGGAGTTGGATATCACATCTCATGCTATAGGAAGGATCTCAGGTTTAGTTTAAGCATTGAGATATCACATCTCTGCTATTGGAAGTGTCTCAGGATTGGAATGGGAAGGAGTTGGATATCCCATCTCATGTTATAGGACGGGTCTCAGGTTTGTTATTAGAATCATTGAGATATCATATTGCATGCTATGGGAAGGGTCTCAGGATTGGAATGGGAAGGAGTTGGATATCACATTTCATGTTAGAGGAAGGATCTCAGGTTTGGTGTTAGAGGCATTGAGATATCACATCTCATGCTATAGGAAGGGTCTCAGGATTGGAATGGGAAGGAGTTGGATATCACATCTCATGCTATAGGAAGGGTCTCAGGTTTGGTATAAGCATTGAGATATCACATCTCATGCTATAGGAAGGGTCTCAGGATTGGAATGGGAAGGAGTTGGATATCACATCTGATGTTATAGGAAGGATCTCAGGTTTGGTATTAGAAGCATTGAGACATCACATCTCATGCTATGGGAAGGGCCTCAGGATTGGAATGGGAAGGAGTTGGATATCACATCTCATGCTATAGGAAGGGTCTCAGGTTTGGTATAAGCATTGAGATATCACATCTCATGCTATAGGAAGGGTCTCAGGATTGGAATGGGAAGGAGTTGTATATGACATCTCATGCCATAGGAAGGGTCTCAGGTTTGGTATAAGCATTGAGATATCACATCTCTGCTATCGGAAGGGTCTCAGGATTGGAATGGGAAGGCTTTGGATATCCCATCTCATGTTATAGGAAGAGTCTCAGGTTTGGTATTAGAAGCATTGAGATATCACATCTCATGCTATAGGAAGTGTCTCAGGATTGGAATGGGAAGGAGTTTGATATCACATCTCATGCCATGAATGGGTCTCAGGTTTTGTAGAAGCATTGGGATATCACATCTCATGCTATCGGAAGGGCATCAGGATTGGATTTGGAAGGAGTTGGATATCCCATCTCATGCTATAGGAAGGGTCTCAGGTTGGAATGGGAAGGAGTTGGATATCATATCTGATGTTATAGGAAGGGTCTCAGGATTGGAATGGGAAGGACTTGGATATCACATCTCATGCTATAGGAAGGCTCTCAGGTTTTGAAGGGGAAGGAGTTGGATATCACATTTCATGTTAGAGGTAGGATCTCAGGTTTGGTATTAGAGGCATTGAGATATCACATCTCATGCTAAAGGGAGGGTCTCAGGTTTGGAAGGGGAAGGATTTGGATATCACATCTCATGTTATAGGAAGGATCTCAGGTTTGGTATTAGAAGCATTGAGATATCACATCTCATGCTATCGGAAGGATCTCAGGTTTGGTATTAGAGGCATTGAGATATCACATCTCATGCTATTAGAAGGGTCTCAGGATTGGAATGGGAAGGAGTCGGATATCACATCTCATGCTAAAGGGAGGGTCTCAGGTTTGGAAGTGGAAGGATTTGGATATCACATCTCATGTTATAGGAAGGATCTCAGGTTTGGTATTAGAAGCATTGAGATATCACATCTCATGCTATAGGAAGGGTCTCAGGATTGGAATGGGAAGGAGTTGGATATCACATCTGATATTATAGGAAGGATCTCAGGTTTGGTATTAGAAGCATTGAGACATCACATCTCATGCTATGGGAAGGGCCTCAGGATTGGAATGGGAAGGAGTTGGATATCACATTTCATGTTAGAGGAAGGATCTCAGGTTTGGTGTTAGAGGCATTGAGATATCACATCTCATGCTATAGGAAGGGTCTCAGGATTGGAATGGGAAGGAGTTGGATATCACATCTCATGCTATAGGAAGGGTCTCAGGTTTGGTATAAGCATTGAGATATCACATCTCATGCTATAGGAAGGGTCTCAGGATTGGAATGGGAAGGAGTTGGATATCACATCTGATATTATAGGAAGGATCTCAGGTTTGGTATTAGAAGCATTGAGACATCACATCTCATGCTATGGGAAGGGCCTCAGGATTGGAATGGGAAGGAGTTGGATATCACATCTCATGCTATAGGAAGGGTCTCAGGTTTGGTATAAGCATTGAGATATCACATCTCATGCTATAGGAAGGGTCTCAGGATTGGAATGGGAAGGAGTTGTATATGACATCTCATGCCATAGGAAGGGTCTCAGGTTTGGTATAAGCATTGAGATATCACATCTCTGCTATCGGAAGGGTCTCAGGATTGGAATGGGAAGGAGTTGGATATCCCATCTCATGTTATAGGAAGAGTCTCAGGTTTGGTATTAAAAGCATTGAGATATCACATCTCATGCTATAGGAAGTGTCTCAGGATTGGAATGGGAAGGAGTTTGATATCACATCTCATGCTATAGGAAAGGTCTCAGGTTTGGAACTGGAAGGAGTTGGATATCCCATCTCATGTTATAGGACGGGTCTCAGGTTTGGTATTAGAAGCATTGAGATATCACATCGCATGCTGTAGGAAGGGTCTCAGGATTGGAATGGGAAGGAGTTGGATATTACATTCTTGCTATAGGAAGGGTCTCATGTTTGGAATGGGAAGGAGTTGGATATCACATATGCTATAGGAAGGGTCTCAGGTTTGGAACGGGAAAGAATTGGATATCACATCTCATGCTATAGGAAGGGTCTCAGGTTTGGTATAAGCATTGAGATATCAAATCTCTGCTATCGGAAGTGTCTCAGGATTGGAATGGGAAGGAGTTGGATATCCCATCTCATGTTATAGGACGGGTCTCAGGTTTGTTATTAGAATCATTGAGATATCATATTGCATGCTGTAGGAAGGGTCTAAGGATTGGAATGGGAAGGACTTGGATATCACATCTCATGCTATAGGTAGGCTCTCAGGTTTGGAAAGGGAAGGAGTCGGATATCACATTTCATGTTAGAGGAAGGATCTCAGGTTTGGTATTAGAGGCATTGAGATATCACATCTCATGCTATAGGAAGTGTCTCAGGAGTGGAATGGGAAGGAGTTGGATATCACATCTCATGCTATAGGAAGGGATTCAGGTTTGGTATAAGCATTGAGATATCACATCTCATGCTATAGGAAGGGTCTCAGGATTGGAATGGGAAGGAGTTGGATATCACATCTCATGCTATAGGAAGGGTCTCAGGTTTGGTATAAGCATTGAGATATCACATCTCATGCTATAGGAAGGGTCTCAGGATTGGAATGGGAAGGAGTTGTATATGACATCTCATGCCATAGGAAGGGTCTCGGGTTTGGTATAAGCATTGAGATATCACATCTCTGCTATCGGAAGGGTCTCAGGATTGGAATGGGAAGGAGTTTGATATCACATCTCATGCCATGTATGGGTCTCAGGTTTTGTAGAAGCATTGGGATATCACATCTCATGCTATCGGAAGGGTATCAGGATTGGATTTGGAAGGAGTTGGATATCCCATCTCATGCTATAGGAAGGGTCTCAGGTTGGAATGGGAAGGAGTTGGATATCACATCTGATGTTATAGGAAGGGTCTCAGGATTGGAATGGGAAGGACTTGGATATCACATCTCATGCTATAGGAAGGCTCCCAGGTTTGGAAGGGGAAGGAGTTGGATATCACATATCATGTTAGAGGTAGGATATCAGGTTTGGTAAAGAGGCATGGAGATATCACATCTCGTGCTATAGGAAGGGTCTCACAATTGGAATGGGAAGGAGTTGGATATCACATCTCATGTTATAGGAAAGATCTCAGGTTTGGTATTAGAAGCATTGAGACATCACATCTCATGTTATAGGAAGGGTCTCAGGATTGGAATGGGAAGAAGTTGGATATCACATCTCATGCAATAGGAAGGTTCTCAGGTTTGGTATAAGCTTTGAGATATCACATCTCATGCTATAGGAAGGGTCTCAGGATTGGAATGGGAAGGAGTTGTATATGACATCTCATGCCATAGGAAGGGTCTCAGGTTTGGTATAAGCATTGAGATATCACATCTCATGCTATAGGAAGGGTCTCAGGATTGGAATGGGAAGGACTTGGATATCACATCTCATGCTATAGGCAGGGTCTCAGGTTTGGAAAGGGAAGGAGTTGGATATCACATTTCATGTTAGAGGTAGGATCTCAGGTTTGGTATTAGAGGCATTGAGATATCACATCTCATGCTATCAGAAGGGTCTCAGGATTGGAATGGGAAGGAGTTGGATATCACATCTCATGCTAAAGGGAGGGTCTCAGGTTTGGAAGGGGAAGGATTAGGATATCACATCTCATGTTATAGGAAGGATCTCAGGTTTGGTATTAGAAGCATTGAGATATCACATCTCATGCTATCGGAAGTATCTCAGGTTTGGTATTAGAGGCATTGAGATATCACATCTCATGCTATCATAAGGGTCTCAGGATTGGAATGGGAAGGAGCTGGATATCACATCTCATGCTATAGGAAGGGTTTCAGGTTTGGAACGGGAAGGAGTTGGATATCACATCTCATGTTATAGGAAGAGTCTCAGGTTTGGTATAAACATTGAGATATCACATCTCTGCAATCGGAAGTGTCTCAGGATTGGGATGGGAAGGAGTTGGATATCACATCTCATGCTATAGGAAGGGTCTCAGGTTTGGAACGGGAAGGAGTTGGATATCCCATCTCATGTTATAGGACGGGTCTCAGGTTTGGTATTAGAAGCATTGAGATATCACATCGCATGCTGTAGGAAGGGTCTCAGGATTGGAATGGGAAGGAGTTGGATATTACATTCTTGCTATAGGAAGGGTCTCATGTTTGGAATGGGAAGGAGTTGGATATCACATATGCTATAGGAAGGGTCTCAGGTTTGGAACGGGAAGGAGTTGGATATCACATCTCATGCTATAGGAAGGATCTCAGGTTTAGTTTAAGCATTGAGATATCACATCTCTGCTATTGGAAGTGTCTCAGGATTGGAATGGGAAGGAGTTGGATATCCCATCTCATGTTATAGGACGGGTCTCAGGTTTGTTATTAGAATCATTGAGATATCATATTGCATGCTATGGGAAGGGTCTCAGGATTGGAATGGGAAGGAGTTGGATATCACATTTCATGTTAGAGGAAGGATCTCAGGTTTGGTGTTAGAGGCATTGAGATATCACATCTCATGCTATAGGAAGGGTCTCAGGATTGGAATGGGAAGGAGTTGGATATCACATCTCATGCTATAGGAAGGGTCTCAGGTTTGGTATAAGCATTGAGATATCACATCTCATGCTATAGGAAGGGTCTCAGGATTGGAATGGGAAGGAGTTGGATATCACATCTGATGTTATAGGAAGGATCTCAGGTTTGGTATTAGAAGCATTGAGACATCACATCTCATGCTATGGGAAGGGCCTCAGGATTGGAATGGGAAGGAGTTGGATATCACATCTCATGCTATAGGAAGGGTCTCAGGTTTGGTATAAGCATTGAGATATCACATCTCATGCTATAGGAAGGGTCTCAGGATTGGAATGGGAAGGAGTTGTATATGACATCTCATGCCATAGGAAGGGTCTCAGGTTTGGTATAAGCATTGAGATATCACATCTCTGCTATCGGAAGGGTCTCAGGATTGGAATGGGAAGGCTTTGGATATCCCATCTCATGTTATAGGAAGAGTCTCAGGTTTGGTATTAGAAGCATTGAGATATCACATCTCATGCTATAGGAAGTGTCTCAGGATTGGAATGGGAAGGAGTTTGATATCACATCTCATGCCATGAATGGGTCTCAGGTTTTGTAGAAGCATTGGGATATCACATCTCATGCTATCGGAAGGGTATCAGGATTGGATTTGGAAGGAGTTGGATATCCCATCTCATGCTATAGGAAGGGTCTCAGGTTGGAATGGGAAGGAGTTGGATATCATATCTGATGTTATAGGAAGGGTCTCAGGATTGGAATGGGAAGGACTTGGATATCACATCTCATGCTATAGGAAGGCTCTCAGGTTTTGAAGGGGAAGGAGTTGGATATCACATTTCATGTTAGAGGTAGGATCTCAGGTTTGGTATTAGAGGCATTGAGATATCACATCTCATGCTAAAGGGAGGGTCTCAGGTTTGGAAGGGGAAGGATTTGGATATCACATCTCATGTTATAGGAAGGATCTCAGGTTTGGTATTAGAAGCATTGAGATATCACATCTCATGCTATCGGAAGGATCTCAGGTTTGGTATTAGAGGCATTGAGATATCACATCTCATGCTATTAGAAGGGTCTCAGGATTGGAATGGGAAGGAGTCGGATATCACATCTCATGCTAAAGGGAGGGTCTCAGGTTTGGAAGTGGAAGGATTTGGATATCACATCTCATGTTATAGGAAAGATCTCAGGTTTGGTATTAGAAGCATTGAGACATTACATCTCATGTTATAGGAAGGGTCTCAGGATTGGAATGGGAAGAAGTTGGATGTCACATCTCATGCTATAGGAAGGGTCTCAGGTTTGGTATAAGCATTGAGATATCACATCTCATGCTATAGGAAGGGTTTTAGGATTGGAATGGGAAGGAGTCGGATATCACATCTCATGCTAAAGGGAGGGTCTCAGGTTTGGAAGTGGAAGTATTTGGATATCACATCTCATGTTATAGGAAGGATCTCAGGCTTGGTATTAGAAGCATTGAGATATCACATCTCATGCTATAGGAAGGGTCTCAGGATTGGAATGGGAAGGAGTTGGATATCACATCTCATGCTATAGGAAGGGTCTCAGGTTTGGTATTAGCATTGAGATATCCCATATCATGCTATAGGAAGGGTCTCAGGTTTGGAATCGGAAGGAGTTGTATATGACATCTCATGCCATAGGAAGGGTCTCAGGTTTGGTATAAGCATTGAGATATCACATCTCTGCTATCGGAAGGGTCTCAGGATTGGAATGGGAAGGAGTCGGATATCCCATCTCGTTATAGGAAGGGTCTCAGGTTTGGTATTAGAAGCATTGAGATATCACATCTCATGGTATAGGACGGGTCTCAGAATTGGAATGGGAAGGAGTTGGATATCACATCTCAAGCTATAGGAAGGGTCTCAGGATTGGAATGGGAAGGAGTTTGTTATCACATCTCATGCCATGTATGGGCCTCAGGTTTTGTAGAAGCATTGGGATATCACATCTCATGCTATCGGAAGGGTATCATGATTGGATTTGGAAGGAGTTGGATATCCCATCTCATGCTATAGGAAGGGTCTCAGTTTGGAATGGGAAGGAGTTGGATATCACATCTCATGTTATAGGAAGGGTCTCAGGATTGGAATGGGAAGGACTTGGATATCACATCTCATGCTATAGGAAGGCTCTCAGGTTTGGAAGGGGAAGGAGTTGGATATCACATTTCATGTTAGAGGTAGGATCTCAGGTTTGGTATTAGAGGCATTGAGATATCACATCTCATGCTATCAGAAGGATCTCAGGATCGGAATGGGAAGGAGTTGGATATCACATCTCATGCTAAATGGAGGGTCTCAGGTTTGGAAGGGGAAGGATTTGGATATCACATCTCATGTTATAGGAAGGATCTCAGGTTTGGTATTAGAAGCATTGAGATATCACATCTCATGCTATCGGAAGGATCTCAGGTTTGGTATTAGAGGCATTGAGATATCACATCTCATGCTATAAGAAGGGTCTCAGGATTGGAATGGGAAGGAGTCGGATATCACATCTCATGCTAAAGAGAGGGTCTCAGGTTTGGAAGTGGAAGGATTTGGATATCACATCTCATGTTATAGGAAGGATCTCAGGTTTGGTATTAGAAGCATTGAGATATCACATCTCATGCTATAGGAAGGGTCTCAGGATTGGAATGGGAAGGAGTTGGATATCACATCTCAAGCTATAGGAAGGGTCTCAGGATTGGAATGGGAAGGAGTTGGATATCACATCTCAAGCTATAGGAAGGGTCTCAGGATTGGAATGGGAAGGAGTTGGATATCACATCTCATGTTATAGGAAGGGTCTCAGGTTTGGTATAAGCATTGAGATATCCCATCTCATGCTATAGGAAGGGTCTCAGGTTTGGAAGGGGAAGGATTTCGGTATCACATCTCATGTTATAGGACCGGTCTCAGGTTTGGTATTAGAAGCATTGAGATATCAAGTCTCATGGTATAGGAAGGGTCTCAGGATTGGAATGGGAAGGAGTTGGATATCACATCTCATGCTATAGGAAGGGTCTCAGGTTTGGTATAAGCATTGAGATATCACATCTCATGCTATAGGAAGGGTCTCAGGTTTGGAAGGGGAAGGATTTGGATATCATATCTCATGTTATAGGACGGGTCCCAGGTTTGGTATTAGAAGCTTTGAGATATCACATCTCATGCTATAGGAAGGGTCTCAGGATTGGAATGGTAAGAAGTTGGATATCACATCTCATGCTAAAGGAAGGGACTCAGGTTTGATAGAAGCATTGAGATATCACATCTCATGCTATAGGAAGGGTCTCAGGATTGGAATGGGAAGGAGTTGGATATCACATCTCATGCCATAGGAAGGGTCTCAGGTTTGGTATAAGCATTGAGATATCACATCTCTGCTATCGGAAGGGTCTCAGGATAGGAATGGGAAGGACTTAGATATCACATCTCATGCTATAGGGAGGGTCTCAGTTTTGATATTAGAAGCATTGAGATATCACATTTCATGCTATCGGAAGGGTCTCAGTATTGGAATGGGAAGGAGTTGGATATCACATCTCAAGCTATCTCAGGATTGGAATGGGAAGGAGTTTGATATCACATCTCAAGCTATAGGAAGGGTCTCAGGTTTGGAAGGGGAAGGATTTGGATCTCACATCTCATGTTTTAGGACGGGTCTCAGGTTTGGTATTAGAAGCATTGAGATATCACATCTCATGGTATAGGAAGGGTCTCAGGATTGGAATGGGAAGGAGTTGGATATCACATCTCAAGCTATCACAGGATTGGAATGGGAAGGAGTTTGATAGCACATCTCAAGCTATAGGAAGGGTCTCAGGTTTGGAAAGGGAAGGATTTGGATTTCACATCTCATGTTATAGGATGGTTCTCATGTTTGGTTTTAGAAGCACTGAGATATCACATCTCATGCTATCTGAAGGGTCTCAGGTTTGGAAAGGGAAGGATTTGGATTTCACATATTTTATTGGATGGTTCTCAGGTTTGGTTTTAGAAGCATTAAGATATCACATCTCATGCTATAGGAAGGGTCTCAGGTTTGGAATGGGAAGGAGTTGGATACACATCTCATGTTATAGGAAGGATCTCAGGTTTGGTATTAGAAGCATTGTGATATCACATATCATGCTATAGGAAGGGTCTCAGGATTGGAATGGGAAGGAGTTGGATATCACATCTCATGCTAAAGGAAAGATCTCAGGTTTGGAAGGGGAAGGATTTGGATCTCACATCTCATGTTTTAGGACGGGTGTCAGGTTTGGTATTAAAAGTATTGAGATATCACATCTCATGGTATAGGAAGGGTCTGAGGATTGGAATGGGAAGGAGTTGGGTATCACATCTCAAGCTATCTCAGGATTGGAATGGGAAGGAGTTTGATATCACATCTCATGCTATCGGAAGGGTCTCAGGTTTGGAATGGGAAGGAGTTGGATATCACATCTCATGTTATAGGAAGGATCTCAGGTTTGGTATTAGAAGCATTGAGATATCACATCTCATGCTATAGGAAGGGTCTCAAGATTGGAATCGGAAGGAGTTGGATACCACATCTCATGCTATAGGAAGGGTCTCAGGTTTGGTATAAGCATTGAGATATCCCATCTCATGCTATAGGAAGGGTCTCAGCATTGGAATCGGAAGGAGTTGTATTTGACATCTCATGCCATAGGAAGGGTCTCAGGTTTGGTATAAGCATTGAGATATCACATCTCTGCTATCGGAAGGGTCTCAGGATTGGAATGGGAAGGAGTTGGATATCACATCTCATGCTAAAGGGAGGGTCTCAGGTTTGGAAGGGGAAGGATTTGGATATCACATCTCATGTTATAGGAAGGATCTCAGGTTTGGTATTAGAAGCATTGAGATATCACATCTCATGCTATCGGAAGGATCTCAGGTTTGGTATTAGAGGCATTGAGATATCACATCTCATGCTATCAGAAGGGTCTCAGGATTGGAATGGAAAGGAGTCGGATATCACATCTCATGCTAAAGGGAGGGTCTCAGGTTTGGTATTAGAAGCATTGAGATATCACATCTCATGTTATAGGAAGAATCTCAGGTTTGGTATTAGAGGCATTGAGATATCACATCTCATGCTATCAGAAGGGTCTCAGGATTGGAATGGGAAGGAGTCGGATATCACATCTCATGCTAAAGGGAGGGTCTCAGGTTTGGTATTAGAAGCATTGAGATATCACATCTCATGCTATCAGAAGGATCTCAGGTTTGGTATTAGAGGCATTGAGATATCACATCTCATGCTATCAGAAGGGTCTCAGGATTGGAATGGAAAGGAGTCGGATATCACATCTCATGCTAAAGGGAGGGTCTCAGGTTTGGTATTAGAAGCATTGAGATATCACATCTCATGTTATAGGAAGAATCTCAGGTTTGGTATTAGAGGCATTGAGATATCACATCTCATGTTATAGGAAGAATCTCAGGTTTGGTATTAGAGGCATTGAGATATCACATCTCATGCTATCAGAAGGGTCTCAGGATTGGAATGGGAAGGAGTCGGATATCACATCTCATGCTAAAGGGAGGGTCTCAGGTTTGGTATTAGAAGCATTGAGATATCACATCTCATGTTATAGGAAGAATCTCAGGTTTGGTATTAGAGGCATTGAGATATCACATCTCATGGTATAGGAAGGGTCTCAGGATTGGAATGGGAAGGAGTTGGATATCACATCTCATCCAATAGGAAGGATCTCAGGATTGGAATGGGAAGGATTTGGATGTCACATCTCTTGCTATAGGAAGGGTCTCAGGTTTTTTATTAGAAACATTGAGATATCACATCTCATGCTATAGGAAGGGTTTCAGGATTGGAATGGGAAGGATTTGGATATCACATCTCATGCTCAAGGAACGGTCTCAGGTTTGGAAGGGGAAAGATTTGGATATGATATCTCATGTTATAGGACAGGTCCCAGGTTTGGTATTAGAAGCTTTGAGATATCACATCTCATGCTATAGGAAGGGTCTCAGGATTGGAATGGGAAGGATTTGGATATCACATCTCATGCTAAAGGAAGGGATTCAGGTTTGATAGAAGCATTGAGATATCACATCTCATGCTATAGGAAGGGTCTCAGGATTGGAATGGGAAGGAGTTGGATATCACATCTCATGCCATAGGAAGGGTCTCAGGTTTGGTATAAGCATTGAGATATCACATCTCTGCTATCGGAAGGGTCTCAGGATAGGAATGGGAAGGACTTAGATATCACATCTCATGCTATAGGGAGGGTCTCAGTTTTGATATTAGAAGCATTGAGATATCACATTTCATGCTATCGGAAGGGTCTCAGGATTGAAATGGGAAGGAGTTGGATATCACATCTCAAGCTATCTCAGGATTGGAATGGGAAGGAGTTTGATATCACATCTCAAGCTATAGGAAGGGTCTCAGGTATGGAAGGGGAAGGATTTGGATCTCACATCTCGTTTTAGGACGGGTCTCAGGTTTGGTATTAGAAGCATTGAGATATCACATCTCATGGTATAGGAAGGGTCTCAGGATTGGAATGGGAAGGAGTTGGATATCACATCTCAAGCTATCACAGGATTGGAATGGGACGGAGTTTGATAGCACATCTCAAGCTATAGGAAGGGTCTCAGGTTTGGAAAGGGAAGGATTTGGATTTCACATCTCATGTTATAGGATGGTTCTCATGTTTGGTTTTAGAAGCATTGAGATATCACATCTCATGCTATTTGAAGGGTCTCAGGTTTGGAAAGGGAAGGATTTGGATTTCACATATGTTATTGGATGGTTCTCAGGTTTGGTTTTAGAAGCATTGAGATATCACATCTCATGCTATCGGAAGGGTTTCAGGTTTGGAATGGGAAGGAGTTTGATATCACATCTCATGTTATAGGAAGGATCTCAGGTTTGGTATTAGAAGCATTGAGATATCACATCTCATGCTATAGGAAGGGTCTCAGGATTGGAATCGGAAGGAGTTGTATATGACATCTCATGTTATAGGAAGGATCTCAGGTTTGGTATTAGAAGCATTGAGATATCACATCTCATGCTATAGGAAGGGTCTCAGGATTGGAATCCGAAGGAGTTGTATATGACATCTCATGCCATAGGAAGGGTCTCAGGTTTGGTATAAGCATTGAGATATCACATCTCTGCTATCGGAAGGGTCTCAGGATTGGAATGGGAAGGAGTTGGATATCCCATCTCGTTATAGGAAGGGTCTCAGGTTTGGTATTAGAAGCATTGAGATATCACATCTCATGCTATAGGAAGGGTCTAAGGTTTGGAAAGGGGAAGGATTTGGGTATCACATCTCATGTTATAGGACCGGTCTCAGGTTTGGTATTAGAAGCATTGAGATATCAAGTCTCATGGTATAGGACGGGTCTCAGAATTGGAATGGGAATGAGTTGGATATCACATCTCAAGCAATAGGAAGAGTCTCAGGATTGGAATGGGAAGGAGTTTGATATCACATCTCATGCCATGGTATGGGTCTCAGGTTTTGTAGAAGCATTGGGATATCACATCACATGCTATCGGAAGGGTATCGGGATTGGATTTGGAAGGAGTTGGATATCCCATCTCATGCTATAGGCAGGGTCTAAGGTTGGAATGGGAAGGAGTTGGATATCACATCTCATGTTATAGGAAGGGTCTCAGGATTGGAATGGGAAGGACTTGGATATCACATCTCATTCTATAGGAAGGCTCTCAGGGTTGGAAGGGGAAGGAGTTGGATATCACATTGCATGTTAGAGGTAGGATCTCAGGTTTGGTATTAGAGGCATTGAGATATCACATCTCATGCCATCAGAAGGGTCTCAGGATTGGAATGGGAAGGAGTTGGATATCACATCTCATGCTAAAGGGAGGGTCTAAGGTTTGGAAGGGGAAGGATTTGGACATCACATCTCATGTTATAGGAAGGATCTCAGGTTTGGTATTAGAAGCATTGAGATATCACATCTCATGCTATCGGAAGGGTCTCAGGTTTGGTATAAGCATTGAGATATCACATCTCTGCTATCGGAAGGGTCTCAGGATTGGAATGGGAAGGACTTGGATATCACAATTCATGTTATAGGAAGGGCCTCAGGTTTGGTATTAGAAGCATTGAGATATCACATCTCATGCTATAGGAAGGGTCTCAGGATTGGAATGGGAAGGACTTGGATATCACATCTCATGTTATAGGAAGGGTCTCAGGTTTGGTATTAGAAGCATTGAGATATCACATCTCATGCTATAGGAAGGGTCTCAGGAATGGAATGGGAAGGACTTGGATATCACATCTCATTATACAGGAAGGGTCTAAGGTTTGGAAGGGGAAGGATTTGGATATCACATCTCATGTTATTGGACCGGTCTCAGGTTTGGTATTAGAAGCATTGAGATATCAAGTCTCATGGTATAGGACGGGAGTTTGATATCACATCTCATGCCATGGTATGGGTCTCAGGTTTTGTAGAAGCATTGGGATATCACATCTCATGCTATCGGAAGGGTATCAGGATTGGATTTGGAAGGAGTTGGATATCCCATCTCATGCTATAGGAAGGGTCTCAGGATTGGAATGGGAAGGACTTGGATATCACATCTCATGCTGTAGGAAGGCTCTCAGGTTCGGAAAGGGAAGGAGTTGGATATCACATTTCATTTTAGAGGTAGGATCTCAGGTTTGGTATTAGAGGCATTGAGATATCACATCTCATGCTATCAGAAGGGTATCAGGATTGGAATGGGAAGGAGTTGGATATCACATCTCATGCTAAAGGGAGGGTCTCAGGCTTAGAAGGGAAAGGATTTGGATATCACATCTCATGTTATAGGAAGGATCTCAGGTTTGGTATTAGAAGCATTGAGATATCACATCTCATGCTATCGGAAGGATCTCAGGTTTGGTATTAGAAGCATTGAGATATCACATCTCATGCTATAGGAAGTGTCTCAGGATTGGAATGGGAAGGAGTTGGATATCACATCTCATGTTATAGGAAGGATCTCATGTTTGGTATTAGAAGCATTGAGATATCACATCTCATGCTATAGGAAGGGTCTCAGGATTGGAATGGGAAGGAGTTGGATATCACATCTCATGCTAAATGAAGGGTCTCAGTTTTGGTAGAAGCATTGCGATATCACATCTCATGCTATAGGAAGGGTCTCAGGATTGGAATCGGAAGGAGTTGGATATCACATCTCATGCTATAGGAAGGGTCTCAGGTTTGGTATAAGCATTGAAATATCACATCTCTGCTATCGGAAGGGTCTCAGGATTGGAATTGGAAGGACTTAGATATCACATCTCATGCTATAGGGAGGGTCTCAGTTTTGATATCAGAAGCATTGAGATATCACATCTCATGCTATCGGAAGGGTCTCAGGATTGGAATGGGAGGAGCTGGATATCACATCTCATGCTAAAGGAAGGGTCTCAGGTTTGGAAGGGGAAGGATTTGGATATCACATCTCATGTTATAGGAGGGGTCTCAGGTTTGGTATTAGAAGCATTGTGATATCACATCTCATGCTATAGGAAGTGTCTCAGGATTGGAATGGGAAGGAGTTGGATATCACATCTCATGCTATAGGAAGGGTTTCAGGTTTGGTAGAAGCATTGAGATATCACATCTCATGCTATAGGAAGAGTCTCAGGTTTGGGAAGGGAAGGATTTGGATTTCACATCTCATGTTATAGGATGGTTCTCATGTTTGGTTTTTGAAGCATTGAGATATCACATCTCATGCTATCGGAAGGGTCTCAGGTTTGGAATGGGAAGGAGTTGGATATCACATCTCATGTTATAGGAAAGATCTCAGGTTTGGTATTAGAAGCATTGAGATATCACATCTCATGCTATAGGAAGGGTCTCCGGATTGGAATGTGAAGGATTTGGATATCACATCTCATGTTATAGGAAGGGTCTCAGGATTGGAATGGCAAGGAGTTGGATATCACATCTCATGCTAAAGGAAGGGTCTCAGTTTTGATAGAAGCATTGAGATATCACACCTCATGCTATAGGAAGGAACTCAGGATTGGAATGGGAAGGAGTTGGATATCACGTCTCATGTTATAGGAAGGGTCTCAGGATTGGAATGGCAAGGAGTTGGATATCACATCTCATGCTAAAGGAAGGGTCTCAGGTTTGATAGAAGCATTGAGATATCACATCTCATGCTATAGGAAGGAACTCAGGATTGGAATGGGAAGGAGTTGGATATCACATCTCATGCCATAGGAAGGGTTATCAGGTTTGGTATAAGCATTGAGATATCACATCTCTGCTATCGGAAGGGTCTCAGGATAGGAATGGGAAGGACTTAGATATCACATCTCATACTATAGGGAGGGTCTCAGTTTTGATATTAGAAGCATTGAGCTATCACATCTCATGCTATCGCAAGGGTCTCAGAATTGGAATGGGAGGAGCTGGATATCACATCTCATGCTAAAGGAAGGGTCTCAGGTTTGGAAGGGGAAGGATTTGGATATCACATCTCATGTTATAGGAGGGGTCTCAGGTTTGGTATTAGAAGCATTGTGATATCACATCTCATGCTATAGGAAGTGTCTCAGGATTGGAATGGGAAGGAGTTGGATATCACATCTCATGCTATAGGAAGGGTTTCAGGTTTGGTAGAAGCATTGAGATATCACATCTCATGCTATAGGAAGAGTCTCAGGTTTGGGAAGGGAAGGATTTGGATTTCACATCTCATGTTATAGGATGGTTCTCATGTTTGGTTTTTGAAGCATTGAGATATCACATCTCATGCTATCGGAAGGGTCTCAGGTTTGGAATGGGAAGGAGTTGGATATCACATCTCATGTTATAGGAAGGATCTCAGGTTTGGTATTAGAAGCATTGAGATATCACATCTCATGCTATAGGAAGGGTCTCCGGATTGGAATGTGAAGGATTTGGATATCACATCTCATGTTATAGGAAGGGTCTCAGGATTGGAATGGCAAGGAGTTGGATATCACATCTCATGCTAAAGGAAGGGTCTCAGTTTTGATAGAAGCATTGAGATATCACACCTCATGCTATAGGAAGGAACTCAGGATTGGAATGGGAAGGAGTTGGATATCACGTCTCATGTTATAGGAAGGGTCTCAGGATCGGAATGGCAAGGAGTTGGATATCACATCTCATGCTAAAGGAAGGGTCTCAGGTTTGGTATAAGCATTGAGATATCACATCTCTGCTATCGGAAGGGTCTCAGGATAGGAATGGGAAGGACTTAGATATCACATCTCATACTATAGGGAGGGTCTCAGTTTTGATATTAGAAGCATTGAGCTATCACATCTCATGCTATCGCAAGGGTCTCAGGATTGGAATGGGATGGAGTTGGATATCACATCTCAAGCTATCTCAGGATTGGAATGCGAAGGAGTTTGATATCACATCTCAAGCTATAGGAAGGGTCTCAGGTTTGGAAGGGGAAGGATTTGGATCTCACATCTCATGTTATAGGATGGTTCTCATGTTTGGTTTTAGTAGCATTGAGATATCACATCTCATGCTATCGGAAGCATATATATTGTGTTGATATGGTATGCGTTGGTTTAATATTGTGATATTGTGATTTTCTCGCTACGGTCATTGTTTTAAAGGCCTTAAAATAAATGTGTATACATTTTTATATAACAACTGTTTGGAGTAGTTTGTAAGTGTTCTTGCTTTGGGTGCTCATTGCGGGCTTTCAGTCACCCTCACCCCTCTTGAGACCTAGTCTTGACCGCCGTGATCGCTACCTTGATTGGTCTGGCTCGTCCAGAGGTTACCCTGTTCCAAGTAATTAGGTTGGCCTTCTGAACTTCTGCGCCACCAGGACAGAGTTCAGCAATCTGTCTTAACAAATTGGTGTACAGCGGTGGGATACGACTGAAGGTATCCAGTGTTGCGCTCGAACTAAGGCATTTCAGGTTATTCCAACCAGGACACGTAGTGAATTGTTGTAGTATAACTTTAAAAAGGCCATAGTCCTATCTAACAGTATGGAAACAAATACTTTGTTAACTTTAAATGCTTCCAAATCAGAAACACTGAAAAAGATGTGTGCGGAGAGAGGTGTTTCCTCTCAAGGCACGGAATTGGATATGATCCAAAGAATCATGGCATGGCAAGAAGCGCAGCTTGACGCTATAACTTCTGAGGACAGTGCGGAAGGAGGTGGGGCTGCTCTCACTGGTAGAACCGACGGTTCTGCCGCTGCACTGATCCACCGCGACCACGAGGACAGGGAGGATGAGATGTCTAATGTTTCCTCTGCCAGTGCTGATGGGGAGGCTATGCTTGAATTCAAGAAGCAAGAGCTGCGGTTTAGGCAGAAGGAGCTTGAATTCAGCATAGCCAAACTAAAAATCGAACAGGCAGAAAAACAAAAAGACAGGGATCACCAGTTGGAACTGGCCAAGCTTCAGGTTGCAAATGGGTCCAAGGGTCCTGGACATGGGTCTGGGGCTTCCTCTCATCCACGGTTTCCGAAAGATCTGCTCAGTGTGTATGAGGAAAGGAATGACATTATGGACTGGCTGAATGCGTTTGAGTATGCATACGAAGTTCAACAAGTTGACAATGCTGATAAGATTGCATGGTTACTCAGCAGACTGCCCCATTCTGGCTGTAGTGCCATTATGGAAATGTCGAAGGCTGAGCAAGCTGATTTCGCAATGTTAAAGCAAACTCTCATTTTAAAGTTTGGGAAGACTCCGGCCCAATATTTGAAACGTTTCAGAGAGTATAAGAAAAAGGAAGGTGGTACTTGGGTATCTTATGTCACTGAATCCTTGAAAAACTTAACTGGCTGGGTCGAAGGTTATAAGGTTTCTACCGTCGAAGGCATGATAAATCTTGTCATGCTGGAACACATTTTTGCATCTTCTTCCCCAGAGCTTAAGCAGCATTTGGCCAATTCGAAGGAGATAGATCCTAAGAAGCTGGCCATTGCAGCCGACTTATGGGTGTCACATCGAGTGTCCCATAAGGACAAAACTCATCCTGGTAAGCAGGAGGAAGGGAAAAAGTCCAAAGATATGGAGGGTGGAGAATCAGCTAAATCTTCTTCTCATAAGGGCCACAAAAAGAAAAACAAGGGTAAGACACAAGAGAACTCACAGGGTAGTGGAGGTCAGCCTCCGAAACAGAACTCTGGTTACAATAAGCCTCCCTATGTAAACAGACCCAATGGATCTTGTTTTGCTTGTGGAGCAACTGACCACATGAAGGGGGATCCCCGGTGTAAGGTTAGACCTTTGGGGGTCCACTCCGCTAATCTGGCCTTCTCCTCCTACGAGGAAGAAGAGATTACAGGAGCATCCTTCTCCTCAGACTCATTTCCCAGCGGGATAGAGGCTGAGGTAGTTTTAGTGTCCCTGGGTTCCTGGGAGCCTAAAGTCGCAGAGGCTTATGCTAGGATTCCGGATAATACCAAGCACTACTTTAAAGACAGTGTGCTGATCAATGGAGTAGATACTCCAGCTCTTAGGGATAGTGGGTGCAGTCGCACTGTAGTGGATTCTACCTTGGTAGACTCAGAGGAAGTTGCCAGAGCTACTCTGATGCCCACTAAGTTGGCTGACGGCCCCCTCCGTATGTTCCCAGTAATACCTGTAAATCTTACTTTAAATGGTACAGCAGTCAGGATTCCAGTGAGCATTCAGAGAAACGTCCCGGGAAAGGTCTTGTTAGGTAATGATCTCAGAGCTTTAGGGCTCGTAGGAGACACTGCCGAAAGACCCTACACACGGTCTCAAGCACGGGCAGCATTGGCCAAGTCCAATACGCCGCCCCAGCTGAAGGGGAAACCCAAGGCGAAAGGAGTCGACAAGTCAAGACGAGGGAAAGAGAATATTCCCCCGAGCTCGCCTACCACTGCGGTGGAGGAAGTTGGTCAATCGCCCGGGCCTGACGAGGAGGTGGCGATGCCTGAAGTATTTGACCCCAACGATCATCCTGAACTAAAATACTTGTTAGTTGAAGGAGGTCCTGATAGGGACGAATTCAGTAAAGGCCAACGTGAGTGCCCATCTCTGGAAGGCCTAAGGAGACAGGCCTGCTCCCAGCTTGATGGTGAACCTCCTGGGACGCATAGGATTTATTGGGAAGGTGGACTCCTGTATAGTGAGCCCACAGAGTCTATAGAAGGAGACCATAGGAGGTTGGTGGTTCCCCTTGCTGTTAGGCCCTTCCTCCTGCAGTTGGCGCATGAAGTTCCCCTTGCTGGTCACCTTGGTATGAAGAGGACCAAGCAAAGGTTATCCATGCACTTCTACTGGCCCAAGATGGGGGTGCAAGTAGAAAGTCACTGCAGGAGTTGTGCCTCCTGCCATTTGTCTGGTAAGGTTGGCGCGACAATCCAAGCTCCGTTGGTACCGCTCCCAGTTGTGGGGGTACCATTTGAAACGGTAGGGATCGACATCGTTGGTCGCCGTGACCCGCAAACATCCTCGGGCAATAGGTTTATCCTGGTGCTGGTCGACCATGCAACCAGATACCCTGAGGCCATCCCATTGAAAACTGTAACTGCCAAGTCAGTTGCAAAAGCTTTACTCGGCATATTTACCAGGGTTGGCTTCCCTAAAGAAGTTGTGTCGGATCGTGGCAGCAACTTTATGTCGAAGTATATGCAGGCTATGTGGAAAGAATGTGGGGTCACCTACAAGTTCTCTTCTGCATACCACCCCCAGACCAATGGTCTGGTGGAACGTTTCAACAGAACGTTAAAGAGCATGATTGGGGCTCTGGAGGAAACTCAGAGAAGAAAATGGGATCTTCTTTTACCCTGCTAGTTTGCCTACCGAGAGGTACCACAGGAGGGTGTTGGCTTCAGCCCCTTCGAACTTCTGTTCGGTCATCCCGTACGGGGACCCTTAGCCATCGTCAAGGAGGGATGGGAGATGCCCACTCCCCCTGTTACTACCAACGTAGTTGATTATGTGCTAGGGCTCAGAAAACGGATGGTACTTCTGATGGGCTTGGCTAGTGATAAATTGAAGGCAGGACAAGCGCTGGTGAAACATTGGTACGACCAGAAAGCTTCCCTCATCAACTTTACACCTGGTCAGCAAGTCCTGATCATGAAT